>NC_056756.1:42702569-43941319 GCF_018687715.1 Carya illinoinensis
GTACTCCGATTTAATTTCTCTCTATGGTTTCTAACGAGAGAACTGAGAAGCAGCTCCACCAAAATCGATTCCTCCACTCTCTGTGATTTTAATTTCTTTATTATCTCTTAAATTTCCTGCATAATCTTTTCTGATGCTTGGCAGGGACTCGACGAACTGGAGGAAACCGATTTCAGTAATCAAAGGGTGGTTCTCGCCCTCTATGAGACCATGTACTCGCACGACATAACCACGATGCACCAGATCGTCGCCGACTGGAAGGGAATCTCCGTTTCTGTCTTCTGAGCCCAGGCAAAGCATCCCCTCTCTACGTATCGTACGAGTGGGTCACGACGGCTCGCTGATACCCTCCATCTCATCCATGCTGTTTCCAGCGTGAAAGACCAGCAAATCCAGCAGCTTCGTGAGGACGACTGGGAACTAAAGAAAAAAAAAACATAAAATAAAATAAAAGTGAGAGGAAAGTCATGGAGATGACCCCACTCTTCACTAACTGTTTTGTCCTTGTCCACGGAGGTGGCTTTGGTGCTTGGTGCTATAACACATCCTGCCCGATGAGATAAGCACATGTTTTGTGATAAGAATTTATTTCAATTTTTTTATTTTATTTTGTAGGCCTACGCATGCAAGTTGACATGCAGGGCCTTGATTTCAACTGACAGTGGTGCAGGGATCGATGAATTTGCTTTAGTAACGTGACAGGGATGTATGGCATCATAGAATTGACCACATCAACCAAACATTGACGTTTCATCCTCAATCATAAAATATATATTTGTATTTTAAGTAAACAGTATCTTCTATTGATTAAATTATAATTTTTTTTTCT
The DNA here is from genome assembly GCF_018687715.1 of Carya illinoinensis. Taxonomy (NCBI): domain Eukaryota; kingdom Viridiplantae; phylum Streptophyta; class Magnoliopsida; order Fagales; family Juglandaceae; genus Carya; species Carya illinoinensis. The sequence goes on from NC_056756.1 coordinate 42,703,399, forward strand.
TATATTACTTTTTAATTAATTAATTTTATTTTTAAAAAAAAGTGTCCGATCTTGGACATTTTATAAAACTATAAAATAAGATATATTTAAGAAAAAAATCGCAGGTGACGTAGTTGGATAATTGAACAAACAGTATACGTGGCACTTTCAAATATAAATCCATGTTTTAAATACATTTTTTTAAAATAAAGGAATGCGGGCCCAAGCATGTGAATTACACTAACTTTTGTGAAAATCGACGAATGAAGAAAAAATAATTTAATAAAATCAATAGCCAATGGGATATCGCCAAGTAGATGGGTCTTATCTTTGTGGGCTTGGTGGGCCAGCTTTTAGGTGGTGAATGGGGCCGATAATGCACGTAAATCACATGGTGTGTTGGTGGTCGAGCCCTTTAATTGCTTGTCTTACAGATAAAAATATTGAATTTAATATACTAAGGTGGATAGAAAGTTTATATCGACAGGGGTCCAATCACTGATATTTTAACAATTTTGATGACACATTGTCTAAAAAATAGCTTTAATCATGTCCGGCTTCTTTTATTCATCACTCTCAATACTGTTATGTTAAAAATTATAAATTATGCAATAAATTCCATTTTTTTATGTTTTATTTTAAAAGTTTTAAAAATTGTAACGATTAAATAATATCATTAGATAAAGAACTTAAAATTAAAAGATATTTTAATTATATTTAAATATTTAGAAAGTTTATATCGACAGGGGTCCAATCACTGATATTTTAACAATTTTGATGACATATTGTCTAAAAAGTACAGGGTACTCGTATATAGTTATAGTTATGTTTATTAGAGTGCTGTATTATAGCAATGAATATTTTGCAAACAATGTATATAATGTTTATTATGAAGAGGAAGAAAATTATTAAAATATAGATAAAATTCTGTCTATTTATAGCTAAATTAAAAAATTTTTAAATTGTTACGCTTAAGAAAAATATCGACTAGGCACACGTACATCGCACGTGCTGCTTTACTAGTATATATATATATATATATATATGATTGCAATGGACAGCCCAAAATCTAAGAAAAACGTGGACTTTTTAGTCATAGTACCAATGCGGCAATAGCGTGTACATGTTGTTAGTCATACAAACGTGACCACTTTTTATGTGGGTATCGATATTGAACGTGTCCACTGCGATGACTTTGTCTCCTATATATGATTAGTCACCCATAAATTAAAGGGAGTAAATGCACATCATTTCCCAAGGGGATTACAACTTACAAAAGCCAATTTCTGATCTATTAAGAAAACCATTGAACACGTTATTTAAAAAAAAAATTAATTAATTAATTATCTAATAGTTCATTTGTAGCGGTCATCATGTACACGTACACCACTATGCACGACCAAAACTTTTGTGATGGGAGTGCAATTGAGTATTAACAGATATCACTATGCAAACCTGCAAATTGGCACACTAATATATCGATCATTCATGTGGAAACTGACCAATATTCAACTTGTTTTAGAAAATATTGGCGTTTTGATTCTTCTAAAAATATAATGAATTTTGTAATATATGGTGTGTTACACACCATACTTGTATATAACAGAATTTGGTACATACAGTATAATTCAACAAAAGAGAGATGCATGTATTCATTTTCATCGAAAATAGTCATCTTGATTACAAAATCTAAGTCGTAAAAATCCGTTTCTCTTGTAGTGAGTTCACTTTAATATAAATAGTAGCTAGCAAGTATCAAATTATGATACATGATCTCAAGGGTATACCATAACTAAGCAAATCTTTTGGTTGCAAATTAAAGACTATATATGTTATGTCTATATTTGACTAAGGAGCGAGGTCCCTTTAACTTATAAGCAATCTAGCTATTTTGTTTTTTTGAAGCCCCACCCTAACCATTGAAAAGTTACTCACATCAAAAAAATAAAAAGTTACTCATTGGCTCTAAAGATTGTTTATATTGTGTAAAGTTGAAAGGAGAAAGTAAATAAGAAATTAGTCATTAGTGACCATGTTCTTGTAATCTCAAAACTTGTCCTTTTTGGGGTTCATTAAAGCTTTTTTGGGTTCATGATCAAGGAAATTAGTGACCTTAATTTGATCTACGATGCTATATATAATATCTTTGGATCGATAGACTCGACCCAAAGCGACAAGAAAATAGGAATACTTGAATCCAAAGCTACCTACCTACGCAGTGGTTCACCTACAAAGTCGCATAATTAATTCGATCGTGACATAAATATATGTCTTTTTGGACCGCCATTCGAGTAACTTTTAAATAGTTCACCATCTAATCAATCTTCATATATATATATATATATATATATATATATATATATAAATGGACTCAATTAAATTAATAAATAGAGTTTTGACTTTTTTTTATATAACTAAAGGACGGGATCCCACATCGTTAACAAGTAGTATGTTAACCTATGAGACTTTCAATAGAATAACTCTTATTTTAAAATTCTTAGCGCTATCAATTACGGTTTTTTAAAAAAAAAAATTAAATATTAATGTTAATTATAAGGGTATTGAAATATTCTTGAGAAAGAAGTAGAACCAATCGATGAATCATATTCAAACAAGTCGGTGTTCGAATGACATGCAATTTGAAAAAGAAAGACACAACAAGAAATTTATATGGTCAGTGTTTGAACATAATTAATTTCCTTTACATGATGATCATGTCCTTTGACACGTAGATTTTACATATATATGTGTGTGTATTGACGAGTAACTAGATACGTGTTGAAACAAAAAAGATGTCGGGAATATAAGATTAAAATTTCTTATGATTTCTAGCCGAATTTTAAGACTAAAGTGAAAGCAGTAAATATATGAAATGGGTATTAAAATATTTATTATATATATATATATATGAGATTATTATATAGTAATATATTATTTTTTTGCACTCTATACAAGATTAATGTATAAATGGTGTGTGTGGTTTGTAAAAGTCAAAGAAAGATGACAACGCAACCAGCCTAATAAATTATTGTTGTTAAAAAATTGAGGTTGGAAAGAGTTGTACGTGGAGGCTATTTCTCAGCCCTAGCTATTAACCACCCTCACGTTATTTTTAAAACGTGAAATATTCATGGAAAGTCAATAAAGAGGACTGTGTTAGGTGATTAATTAATTAAGCCGCTCTCAACTAATTTTATAACTTCTAATATATATATATAAATATTTTAATTATAAAAAATTATATAAAAATAAATTTATAAATTAATGTGACATAATGCACTGTATCAGATTGTAAAGTTATTTTTATTATAAAATAAATCTAATAAATTACATGAAATCATATCAGTTTGTAAGTTTATTTTTATATAATCTCTTTGTAAATATAACATTTTTCATATATATATATATATATATATATATCATGCAGCTTAATGTTGTTCAGTTGTAACATGTAAAACTTGCATTTGCCCAACAACCCCTATCTATGAGTACTTTTGGAAGTGAAATTAAAGTATCTGCATGTGTTTGGACACAGCTTGAAAATGAAGCGCAGAGACTTTTTTTTGTACTTGAATTATATATGTAGGCAATCAATTAATTATAAAAATCCTTTCTACTTTTGCATCTTTCATGCAAGTGGACAAGAAGTGTTTACAATACAAGTAGTGCTAGCAGGCGGCCCAACAGTTACTGCTCGGCTCTATTTAAATTTTTTTTCTAAGTTTTTAAATATCTTTAATCATTTAAAAAAATAAAAATATATATAATTTTATTAATAGTCACTTTTTTAATTATTAAGTAAAAAAATAAAAATATATATGTATAAAAATTGAGCAGTAACTTTGAGCGATAAATTTAAAGGACTTCACCAGCATTTTCTTTATGATATATATGAGTAGTACATGATCAATGAACCATAGAACTGAAATTGAAGATACTAATGCCATGCACTTGGGTTTTGAGATCTCATGACGAACCATTAGGTGAGTTTTTTGTGTGCCTTTTTTTAAGTAAATGGTTTTTAATTAGGCACTTCCATCCTTAGTAAAGTAAGAAGTACTCAGATTTTTCTTGAGGTTATATATATATATATAGATGTGTTTTGGCAAATTATCTCAGTATAAAACCCTAGGCATGTCCTATCGAGAATTGCCAACTTTAACTATCTCCATGAAGAGTGTTCTCTTAAATTATATATCAGTCTATACATATCATTTTTACATTTCTATGAGTGATGTTCAGACCAATTGAAGGCACCTCAACCCCACCTATTGTAATTTGAATTGTTATAATAATTTATTTTCTTATAAAAGAAGATAACTATTCCTCTATATTCACCTTACCACTTTATCTCTTATGGAAAAAAGCAAAATTGCCCTGAAAGTACAAGACTTTTGGTACTTCAAACTAGTTCTGGTTTATTACAGGAAAATGTATGCAATATGTGATTGATAAAGCTGGTGATCTATGGCCTCCTTCCCCAGAGTTGTTGGACTTTTTGCTCCTTTGGTTAGTCCCACATGGGTGGAAAATGGGAAGGAGCAAGCTCTCAAGACTTATAAATAAGAGGCTTAGCCTCTTAGTTTAAGTGCACCAGTCAAATGCTTAGCTAGTAACTTTTGACTCTAGTTAAATTCCTCTGTTGTCCATTTTTGTAAAATGGGAAGAGGTGTGAGTTAAAGTTTTTCTAGTGGGGAAAGCTTTGTGGGTGTGTTTGGGGTGAGGAGAGAAATTATGTGATTGTAATAATTTTTCACATAGTGTATTTTCTTCTCTGGGTCTGGTGGTTTTTCTCCTGTTTTGGAGTTTCCACGTAAATTTCTTGTGTTGTTATTATTTCTCTATTTTTCTTGTTATGCCTGCAAAGGGTAGATCCTAGGGGGGTGAATTTGGAGGTCCAAATTCCCAACAATTGGTATCAGAGCCACTAGGTTCTTTTTGTGAGATGAAGTTTTGGTGTGGTAGTGTGGATATGTACAGTCTAAGGAGGTTCTGTCTAGGAGATTGGAAATTTTAAGTGTGTCCATTGTGACCCTCCAATCTTTCCTGAGAACTAACTTAGTGAGGTACTATTCATTTCTACAGTAAATTCATCAAAGCAATGTTAGGAAGTAGGGCTTCAAATCTTGTTAGATTTGAGGTGGAGAAATTGGTTTACACAAGGTGTGGAAGGGCAGATCAACCCTTGAAGTCAGCAGTGATTCTAGCGACTGATGAAACGGCTAGTACAAGGAGCGGGTTCGGCAAGTGGCTCCAAGTCAGTAAATGGAGATACTGGTATTGATGCTAATGTTGTGTCTCTCTCCGTGAAAAATGAGACATGTACATCCTTATGGCATGCTGCTAATTCCCAAAGTTGTCATGATAGAGGATGTGTTAATATTAGCAGGTCCACAAGTTTGCACACGGGCATTGGTTTGGCATTAATGCAGGGTGTGTGGTGGAAATTCATGTCGATGGCTGATGAACTTCCAGGAGAGCCAAACGTGGAAGTTACACCATAATTTTCAGCAAGGTTGTTTTCGACATGGGCCGAAGTGAAATGCTTGGAATTGGTTTATTCTAAGTGGGTATGCTTTTATGGTAAAGCATGATAGCGGAAGCTATGAAGATCTTCATTGAGGTGGAGCTTGGCTGTGGGACCAGTCAAAGTCGCAAGGTGGAGATTGTTGGACTTTTTGCTCCTTTGGTTAGTCCCATATGGGTGGAAAATGGGAAGGAGCAAGCTCTCAAGACTTATAAATAAGAGGTTTAGCCTCTTAGTTTAAGTGCACCAGTCAAATGCTTAGCTAGTAACTTTTGACTCTAGTTAAATTCCTCTGTTGTCCATTTTTGTAAAATGGGAAGAGGTGTGAGTTAAAGTTTTTCTAGTGGGGAAAGCTTTGTGGGTGTGTTTGGGGTGAGGAGAGAAATTATGTGATTGTAATAATTTTCACATAGTGTATTTTCTTCTCTGGATCTGGTGGTTTTTCTCCTGTTTTAGAGTTTCCACGTAAATTTTTTGTGTTGTTATTATTTCTCTATTTTTCTTGTTATGCCTGCAAAGGGTAGATCCTAAGGGGGGTGAATTTAGAGGTCCAAATTTTCAACAAGAGTCAGACCTGGTTTAGGCTTAGCTAATCTAGAAGCAGCAAAGCTTAGACACCACCCCACTACTGAGATATCTTCTTCTTTCTTTTTCATGAAAATCAAAGTTCCAATTTACATCATGGTTTTGATTAATTAAACTGCAAGCAAAAGACAGAATCTTGAATATGGTTGGTTGATCTTCAGTTCTTCTCATGCAATTATGCTACCTAGAGTCTTCATTGTTACCATCCATTCACAATCATCGCATGCCACATGGCACATATCATTTTCCACCGCTGAATTTACAGAGCTTGTGGACCAAACCCCAATGTGAATCCCCCCTTGCAACAGCATTTATGGATCTCTTTTTTCCACCTTTTTGAGCCACTGTAGTTGTACACAAGTTTCAACCTCATTGGTTACAAGTCTTAGATCGGCTATGACTGACAATTGTTTTATATCAAAAAGTACTTAGACAGATCGAAGTGATTATAAAATTGATTGATTATGATTTTTACTTTTTCACTTCATTTTTAAAGAGTAAATTCGTATTTTTTTATTTTTAAAAATATTTAAAATAGAGTACTAATACAATATAGCTTAGAAATGTTAGATAAAATTCATATTTTTATTTTTTTAATTTTTTAATACTTTTAAAAAATATCAATACACTATTAATTACTTCCTTAATTAATAAATAAATAAAAATTAAAAATTAAATTAAATATATGAATGACCTAAATGAAAAGACAAAATAAAAGAATAAAGTAGTATTATTCTTTTAAAAAATTAGTTAAAAATAAATAAATAAATACATTTGCCCTTAATGTAAGGGATACCATTCTCAATCTTCTAGCATCTTTTTAAATAATTTATGAAATACATCCTAATATTAAATTAGTAAAATAAGATTAGTTGTAATCCGATTAATTAAAAAGATTAATTTATGATTTATTTATTTATTTATTTACTATCTAAATCTAACTTAATATTATCTAAATTCTATCCGTAATGTTTTATTAAAAATTAATTTATATACAACTTAAATTTAACTTGACACGACATAAACTTGATAACATAACACGAGTTGTCGTCTAGAAAATTTTTAATATATAATTCTAAATAGATATATGGCAAAAAAAAAAAAAAAAAGATGGTTATATTTGTTTCTTATATAGCAAAAAATATTAACATAGTTTTCATCTTAGATTTCCTCTCAGGTGTTGCTCATTAATCATCTTTGATACTTAAATCGGTTTGATTTGGGTGTTGTTGAGTAATCATCTTCAACAATTCAAATTGGTTTATGTTTTTTCAAGTGTGTTCTATTCAGCTATTGTTCTCTGACATGCCAGTCACCAGATTGATTCCAGGGAAAGGCCATTTCCTAGTTCCTCTTTTCTTTAGTCCCCAAATAGTGATTGTGGTATTCTAGCTGCTATCTTTCCTGATATAGGATGTTCATACCAATATGCCAATATGGCGATCTCAGCACAAAGCAGCATAAATGGATGGATGTGTTGTCTAACCTAGACCTGTGCGCCAAACATGCCATATGCAACTTAACAGTGGCACATGCAAGCTATGCAAGTTAATCAATGCACCTTGCAACTTCCTTGAAGCTGCCCATTTATGTTCCTCTTTAGATCGGACTCATCTATTAGGAGTTTTGATCATTATTGAGTTGAATATATATTTTTATTTGGTTTTTTGTGCTGTGGTTTTTTTTTTTTTTTTGGGGGGGGGGGGGGGGTGGGGGGGGTGGTCCGAACTTCATCCCAAAATGTCTTGTTCTTAATCATCTTAACCTAATATACTAATTATTTTTGATGCAGCAAAAGGTGCTGAGCCATCCAGAAAAGTGAAAAATGTGAAGGACAAACCTGTTGGTAGCATGCAACCGTCCAACTCGTTCAAAGATGTTGGGCAATATGTGGAAGAGATACTGGATAAAACATCAGCACTATTACTTTCAGAGGTAAGCATTTTTGTCCTGTTCTTTTTTTCCGCAAAGAGATTCTTCTGGATTATGCTAAAGAAATCAAATCATACAGATAACCGAGGACACTATTAAGCAACATGGAGAGCGCCTAGGAGCTGTTGTATCAAATTGTATCAGAGAACGTCTTAGTGCTGAGTTGAAGGCGGATACTGTAAGTATTTGGATACAGCAGTTGTATTTTTACCTTTTCAAACATTTATTCTTTTTCAGAAAAGTAACAGTCAGTCATGACACCTTTTTCTTTTTCAAACATTTATTATTTATCCTTAGTTTGAAAAGCAGCAATCGGTCATGGCAATTTTATAGAATACATGGCTTGCATGTTGAGGCATTGGTTCCTTGCATTATTATTGGTTGTGATTGTGTAAAGCTTTTTCATGTAATTCTATGGTTCTACTATGTTCATCATTATCATTATTGCAGAGGTCATACCTGAACGCAGCATACACAGAAGGGTTTGGTGTTGCTCGCATGATGTTCCAGAACACTGGTTCTCACAATCAGTTCAGGTGCTTGTGAACTTCTAAAGAACAGAATGCAAGGGGGAGTAAAGGTGAGCAAGGAATTAAGTTGTTCAACTTTCCTTGCCAAACTTTCGAATGTTAAAATGCTAATTGTTTTACATTCATATATACATTGGATAGAATATGTACTCGCTCAACTGATTGCTATCCATGATTATTGATATCAATCCGTCCAACTTGCTTTGGATGTTTTGGATTTTATATTCGCTGATCTGTTTTCATGGTGATAAATGGATGATCCATGTCATGACCTTGGCTCCCTTAATGGATTCCGCAACAGTAGCTAGCAGAAAGTGCATTTTGAGAGTTAATTACATTTTGATTAGTTCTGTGCTTCTAATTTTATGTAGCTTGTCATGATAATGAACTATGGATTCTTGATGAATGAATAAATAAGTATGCTATTGAATGTATGATCCAAGTTATAAAATGAAGGGGTTGAAAACTTGAAACACAACTAAACGCAATCCGAAGGGGAAAGGGGAACCAAATTAGTGTTTACTATTATCATATTATCTTGGCTAAAAGAATTCTCTCTCTCTCTCTCACAGCGTCGTGGTTCGGTTTGGACATTAAAAATTCTCATTTCATTATTACAAGTCTCTCAAATACCCAAATAAAATATAATAAATAATTCAACTTTTTCTTAATTTTTTTCAATCTCAAAATAATAATAATATTAAAATATAATTCATCTTAAAATTTAAAATTCTCATCTTAAAATTCTTAGTGGCCAAACTGAAACTTGTGTTCTTACAAGTGTTCGGACTTTTTGGGTACTGTAGTTTCTTAAAATCGTTGTGGGTGTTTTTGTATTAGAGGTGGAGGAAATCTTCCGTTTACCATGCATGGCAATGTTCCCACCACGGTCATCGGCCACTTACGAGGAGGGCGCAATCTATGCAGCGGCTGTGCACTAGGGGAGAGATCATCTCCACCCACACACACAACTTCTCGTGGTATATTGAACGATGGAGAGATCTCCCTGTATGAGTTGAGTTATTCTTGAACTACTTCTATTACCATGAATCTTGTCAAGTTGACAAATTATTATTTGAAAATAGTATATTAGAGTGCTATATTTACATATATTTTTATTTGCAAGATTTAATATTAACTTGTCCAAACTGAAAATACAGCATGCATGCATGTACGCTTTGATGTATATTAAATCTTCATCCGCAGATCGAACGTAGATTAGTCATACACTACACAGCAATAGAAATTGGCAACCCACCATTTTATTGAAATTTCCAATCCAATGCAATCCATATGATTGTTACAAAACTGACGTAACTTAATATATAAGATTATAACGATCTTTTTTTTATAAAGTATGTTGACAATTCATATTAAGATTCCGTTTGGATATCTCAATATATATGTAAATATTAGTGAAATAAGTTGAGTTATGATGATGTTTTATTGGATTTTAAAAAAGAAGAGAGAAAAAAATTAATTAAAAACATTGTAAATTTAAAAAATTGTTTGAATATTATTTTTATTTTAGAAATTGAAAAAGTTTTATTGTTTTTTGTATTATGTTTTAAAGTTTAGGAAAGTTATAATGATTAGATGAAAATTTTGAAATTGAAAAATGTTGTGTTTGAATAATATTTAGGAATGAAATATTTGAAAATATTTAAAAACTCTTTCGAATAATTGTATTGCCAAACAGAGCCTAAGTCACGTTATTAGTTGATAAATAGCTATTATGTTTTGGTGTAGATCATATACGTCTCATTTTAAATAACTAGTATTTAAACGTGATTAAAGAAGATAAGATATAAAGATTATCCATGCATGAAAGTTAATAGAGTGATGTTCATGTAATGCAAAGGATTCTTTGTTTGTTAGAGCATCCTAGCTAAATGTAAAATAAATGTACGTACTTTTTAGTTATTAGAACAACAAAACTGTCCACATTGGATTAGGTAAAATGTAACTACAGTAACTTTTAGTTACAGTAATTTTAATACTAAGACCAAACTTGATTATACTGTACCACTATCAAATATTTATTTTATTATTTTTTTTTTTGTAACACTCTCTCTCCTCTCCACAGTTTATGTGGCTTTTCATGTAGTGCTTGCATGTGGTACTTCGACATGCAAGCTGAAATTGACTTGGCAGGCTGAAATGGTACTTCGACAGTCATTCCTTACATTCTCTGAATCAAAAAGAGAATAGGAGGAGTTCTCAGATCATTACAAAAAGTTTTGTAAAATCCAAAGCTACTTTTACTTTTTACGTGTGTAATGAATCTAAAGTACAGGTCGAACTTGTGCAAGTGTCCAGATTTTTGTTACATATTTTGCCTTAGAAAAAATCTACACAACTTCCTAACATCTTAATATTCCACTTTTTTTTAATTTTTTAATATTTTTTTAATATTTTTTTAAAATTTATTCTTTTTAAATTAATTTAATTATTTTATTCATTATTTATATATTAAATATTTAATAAAAAATAAAATAATAAAAATTAAAAAAAAAAGTGGGGTGTTGGGATATTGGGAGGTTGTGTAGCAAAACCCGTACTTGATCCAGATCATCCAGAAATTCACAAGTACATATATGGGTTTTCCCCTCATCAAAAAGCTTAATATATTAATACAAAATTTAGCAAATATATATATAGGAATATTGTAAACTTCTATTAAATTAACAATAAAGTAGTAATTATTACATTGCTAAAGAAAGCGGTCTAAATGATAAAGTACTCCATATAAAGTACTACTGCTTCCAGCACTAGCAGCAACAATTTTAAGTGCTAAAGAATAGAGCAAGAATTCCGCCATGAATTAACTGCTGGGAAACAAAGGCACAAGAGCAGATCATTCAGTACAAAGATTATATATATATAATACACGATGGATTTTAATCCATCCTTAAAATATTTCCAATCGATATATGAAAGCATACGTAAACTAAATTCCAATCATGATGTTTATTATATCAAGTAATTAATTGCATGGTTCATGCATGTTACTAAGATCTTACTACGAATTTTATCAATTTGGTTGCATTAATCCTTTACTTGTTTGTTTGTTTCTAAGTTTAGTGAGTCATGTCAAGAAATTGAATGAAACCAAAACACTTGTCGAGATTTTACACATAAAGTAAGATATCGTATTGTAAATTTATTTTTATTAAAAAGTTGATTTTACTCCTCATATGAATTGACTACAGTATATAAATTTATTTTTATAAAATTTAGGTTGAGATATAGAATTATCCAGAGAGATCATACGAAATTCTCACAAGATACTCAGCCATCAAGTCGTACGCAATCATACAGAGTCCAGATACCAAAGAGTTAAAAGCTTTTTCAATGTTCATAAGCATGGCGTACATACTAGGTTTTCAGTCTCCTATGCATGTTAAAGGATCTGGTACTGGAAAAGGAATTATTATAGAAACTTAATGCTCACCCCTTCGAGAAGAATCGACGTTGTCGCCGTGTTGATTTGTACGGCGGTCTCTCGCATTGAAAGGCCAGAAAGTGGCCAACTGACTCCACCTCAAGCACCGCATCCGGCGTCTCCTGCCCTCTTCAACCGGCGCCTGTAGCTCGTTCCGGCAAACGGGACAGGAATTGTGAAGCTGCAGCCAAGGAACAATGCAATCGGAGTGGTATATGTGCTTGCAGGGCAATTCCCTTGCTTCCCCACCAACCTTGAACTCGTCCTTGCACACGGGGCAGTTTGAGTCATTGATCAAATGGTCCTTGGTGATTTGCACGGTTGGTATCGCGTTGATTGCTGATTCGGGCGCCGGAGAAGGCCCTGGCCTATCGTTTTGAGTCAGTTGCCCCATCAATCCGTCTAGCCCCGGCCCAAAACGATGATTTCTAGGATCAACTCCCAGAGCAACTGGAAGTTCCGGTTGGAGAATGGGATTGAAAGGGCCAGAAGGATCCAGAGGTCTAACGACAATCCAAGTCCGAGGCCGTCCTAGAATGCCAGGTTCCAGGCCCAGATTCTCTCTCCCGCCAAACCTGCGACGCAGCCACCTTCCATTTCGAGGACTGGTAATGCGGGTGATGCCTTCCGCTTCTGGGTCCCGACGATCTTCCACTGAACGACGGTTTCGCTGCCAGAACCAAGGACGGCTTCGAGATTCAGTTTCTGTATTATTGAAGAGCCTGATCGGCGGGTCAAGCATCAGAGCGAGAGCCTCGAGTAGACGTGCGTCGGGGGAGGGATCGTACTCTGTGAAATCGACGTCAATCTCACAGACGAACTGCCCGTTACAACGTGGGCAAATGATCTCGGATGGGTTGGTGGAGGCAATCCTGACCGCAAGGTGGCAATGGAAGCACCAGTAGAGCGGGGTGGTCCTCGGACTGCCATTATTACGGACACGAGGAGGGCTCAATGACATGGCTACCTCAGTCGTGAACTTGACAGTTCGTTTATGGCTTTCTGGGATGTGCGTTTGCTCCTGAAAGAATGGGTACGTGCACATCGAAGAAATCAATCAAGTCGTCAGATACACATATACAAACAAGAATTGGAACAAAAAGAAGAAAAGAATGGCTTAGTAGGGTTGCAGAAAGCAATTCTTCCTCTCTGCAAGGTTTTTTAGTGTTTGCTTTCTCAGTACTGCTGGTTGTAGGGAAGGAAAAGGATGAGTGAGGTTTGATACAAAGGAGGTTTTTCTTGCGTGCTGAGGTCTCTGTTAAGTTCTAATACAGGAGAGAGAGAGAGGTAACGGCTGACTTTCCTGGCTAGGAAGGAAGAGACCATAGAATTTTTTTTTTCCCTTTTTAAGTTTAAAAAATGCCAATTTTTTAAAGTATAATGCCAATTTGAGTTCGTGATAATTAAGGATATTCTAATATTTTTGAGTAACGCCACCATTGGGAATGAAATTCTCAAACCACATTGCAACGCATATACTTGAACTAGTAGATGATATAACTAAAGTCTCATTCGAGCATTATAAAAAAATAAAAAATAAATTAATTAATTAATTTCATGTGGCCATCGTAGGTAGTGTAGCTCAAGTCTCATATTTTTAGTTCGGATGGTCTATAATATTATTTATAGGGCTTCAATAAAAGGCTCAAACCATATTGTCTATACTCTAAAAGACTAACTATCAATTATATAATTGGAGTCTCGTTGGAAAATTATAAAGGGCAAAAACTTCTTCTTTCCAAACAACGTGGTATCACATATACCATCTACATTTATACTTATCATATGTGGTATTAAGATTGACTCTGTCAAAAAAAAAAAAGGAAAGAGATATTTATTTAATTATGCTTGAAGTGCCAAAATCATTTTCTTGTGGCATAACTTTTTTTTTTTTTTTTTTGCATGAAAGCACGTAATTATTTACATAGTTCTTGGGTATAAATATGTAGTATTCTGATTTTATCATAATTTGTCATTCTATTAAAAATCAGTGCTTATATGAACAATTTTAATGACATGATATTTAATGATAGATCATCGAGATTATGAGAAAAATACATTTGACCAAAATAGAGAGGATAAACTCTGACAAACACCTTAATTAGAATGAGTATATTCTACTCTGATCTCATGAATTTCTATTTTAACTATTTAAAATGAAGAGCGATATATTGGTAATAAATTAGGATCAATAATAACATTTTTCTGCTCGAACTACTCATTGGCTTATAGCATCATACTCGGTTAATCTCATTTACCATGCCAAAATCATCCACTCATACATATCATGTAGATAACAGAGTATATACTACAGGAAAAAAAAAAAAAAATAGAGATCCAATCTCTCAAATCTCAATCTCTGGTTTATCAAGGATGGGGAAGAATTTTTGTTTCTATTTATAGAGAGAGAGAGAGAGAGAGAGAGAGAGAGAGAGAGAGAGAGAGAGAATGGGCCTTTCAATATCATGACGTTCGGTCTTAGTTTAAAGTGATCAGTTTGAGTGGGCATCAGCCCATCACAGTGAATGGGCTTCAAACCCACGTATATAGTTTTGGTCCAAACCTCATTATACCACACACCAATAGAAAGAAGCCCAATTTCATTATTTTTCCTATAAATTATTTCCATCATTCGTGAAGAGTCAAGGATTTTGAATTCATCAAATTTGATCAATTATTGGAATTAATGTTTGCATGGCATTTTGGAACAACATGTTCCAACTCCATTTGCCGGTGGTTAAGTATTTAATGTGCGTGAATGATACGTACCGAACAGAACATATATATATATATATATATATATATGATTGCAATGGACAGCCCAAAATCTAAGAAAAAGGTGGACTTTTTAGTCATTACCAATGCGCCAATAGCGTATACATGACGTTGTTAGTCATACAAACGTGACCAATTTTTATTTAGGGATCGATATTGAATGCGTCCACTGCGATGACTTTGTCTCCTATATATGATTAGTCACCCATAAATTAAAGGGAGTAAATGCACATCATTTCCCAAGGGGATTACAACTTACAAAAGCCAATTTCTCTATTAAGAAAACCATTGAACACGTTATTTAAAAAATAATAATTAATTAATCATCTAATAGCTCATTTGTAGCGGTCATGTACACGTACACCACCATGCACGACCAAAACTTTTGTGATGGGAGTGCAATTGAGTATTAACAGATTTCACTATGTAAACTTGCAAATTGGCACACTAATATATCGACCATTGATGTGGAAACTAACCAATATTCAACTTGTTTTAGAAAATATTGGCGTTTTGTTTTAAAAATATAATGGATTTTGTAACATATGGTGTGTGTTTACACACCATACTTGTATATAACAGAACTTGGTACATACACTATAATTCAACAAAAAGAGATGCAGGTACTCGTTTTTATTGGAAATAATCCTTTTGGTTGTAAAATTTTAATCGTAAAAATTCGTTTTTCTTGTAGTAAGTTCACTTCAATACAAACGGTAGCTAGCAAGTATCAAATTATGATACATAATCTCAAGGGTATACCATAACTAAGCAAATCTTTTGGTTGCAAATTAAAGACTATATATGTTATGCCTATATTTGATTAAGGAGAGAGGTCCCTTTAAATTATAAGCAATCTTGCTATTTTGTTTTTTCGAAGAACCACCCCAACCATTGAAAAGTTACTCACATCAAATAAATAAAAAGACTTTGGAGTCATGCATGGTGGCTCTAAAGATTGTCTATATTGTGTAAAGTTGAAAGGAGAAAGTAAATAAGAAATTAGTCATTAGTGACCATGTTCTTGTAATCTCAAAACTTTTCCTTTTTGGGGTTCATTAAAGCTTTTTTGGGTTCATGATCAAGGAAATTAGTGACGTTAATTTGATCTACGATGCTATATATAAATATCTTTGGATCGGATCGATAGACTCGACCCAAAGCGACAAGAAAATAGGAATACTTGAATCCAAAGCTACCTACCTACGCAGTGGTTCACCTACAAAGTCGCATAATTAATTCGATCGTGACATAAATATACGTCTTTTTGGACCGCCATTCGAGTAACTTTTAAATAGTTCACCATCTAATCAATCTTCATATATATATATATATATGGACTCAATTAAATTAATAAATAGAGTTTTGACTTTTTTTTTTTTATATAACTAAAGGACGGGATCCCACATCGTTAACAAGAAGTATGTTAACCTATCAGATTTGCAAGTAGAATAACTCTTATTTTAAAATTCTTAGCGCTATCACGTACGGTTTCTTTTAAAAAATCTTAAATATTAATGCTAATTATAAGGGTACTGAAATATTCTTGAGAAAGAAGTAGAACCAATCGATGAATCATATTCAAACAAGTCGGTGTTCGAATGACATGCAATTTGAAAAAGAAAGACAACAAGAAATTTATATGGTCAGTGTTTGAACATAATTAATTTCCTTTACATGATGATCATTTCCTTTGACACATAGATTTTACATATATATGTGTATTGACAAGTAACTAGATACGTGTTGAAACAAACAAGATGTCTAGAATATAAGATTAAAATTTCTTATGATTTCTAGCCGAATTTTAAGACTAAAGTGAAAGCAATAAATATATGAAATGGGAATTAAAATATTTATTATTATTATGTATATATATGAGATTATTATATAGTAATATATTATTTTTTTGAACTCTATACAAGAATGCATAAATGGTGTGTGTGGTATGTAAAAGTCAAACAAAGATGACAACGCAACCAGCCTAATAAATTATTGTTGCTAAAAAATTGAGGTTGGAAGGAGTTGTACGTGGAGGCTATATATTTCTCAGCCCTAGCTATTAACTACCCTCACGTTATTTTTAAAACGTGAAATATTCATCGAAAGTCAATAAAGAGGACTGTATTAGGTGATTAATTAATTAAGCCGCTCTCGACTAATTTTATAACTTCTAATATATATATATATATATATATATAAATATTTTAACCATAAAAAATTATATAAAAATAAATTTATAAATTAATGTGATATTATGCATTATATCAGATTGTAAAATTATTTTTATTATAAAATAAATTTAATAAATTACATAAAATTATATCAATTTATAAATTTATTTTTATATAATCTCTTTATAAATATAACACTTTTCTCATACATATATATATATATATATGCGCGCGCGCGCGTGCATGCAGCTTAATGTTGTTCGGTTGTAACATGTAAAAATTGCATTTTCCCAACAACCCCTTATCTATGAGTACTTTTGGAAGTCAAATGAAAGTATCTGCATGTGTTTGGACACAGCTTGAAAATGAAGGCAGAGACTTTTTTTTGTACTTGAATTGTATATGTAGGCAATCAATTAATCTTTCTACCTTTGCATCTTTCATGCAAGTGGACAAGAAGTGTTTACAATATGAGTAGTGCTAGCAGCGGCCCAACAGTTACTCTATTTAATTTTTTTAAAGTTTTTTAATATCTTTAATCATTAAAAAAAATAAAAAATACACAATTTCATTAATAGTCACTTCTTTAATTATTAAGTAAAAAAATAAAAATATATATATAAATTGAACAGTAACTTTGAGCAATAACTTTGGAGGACTTCACCAGCATTTTCCTTATAATATATATGAGTAGTACATGATCAATGATCAACCATAGAACTGAAATTGAAGATACTAATGCCATGCACTTGGGTTTTGAGATGTCATGATGAACCATTAGGTGAGTTTTTTGTGTGCTTTCTTTTTTAGTAAATGGTTTTTAATCAGGTACTTCCATCCTTAGTAAAGTAAGAAGTACCCGATCAGATTTTTCTTGAGGTTATATAAATATATATATATATATATATATTTTGCAAATTGTATCAGTATAAAACCCTAGGCATGTCTTATTGAGAATTGCCAACTTTAACTATCTCCACGAAGCGTGTTCTCTTGAATTATATAACAGTCTATACATATCATTTTTACGTTTCTATGACTGATTTTCAGAAAAATTGAAGGCACCTCAACCCCACCTATTGTAATTTGAATTGTTATAATGATTTATTTTCATATAAAAGAAGATAACTATTCCTCTATATTCAGCTAGCTCACCACTTTATCTCTTTTGGAAAAAGCAAAATGGCCCTGAAAGTACAAGACTTTTGGTACTTCAGACTAGTTCTAGTTTATTACAGGAAAATATATGCAATATGTGATTGATAAAGCTGTTGATCTATGCCTCCTTCTTCACAGTCAGACCTGATTTAGGCTTAGCTAATTTAGAAGCAGCAAAGCTTAGACACCACCCCACTACTGAGATATCTTCTTTTTCATGAAAATCAAAGTTCCAATTTACATGATGGTTTGATTAATTAAACTGCAAGCAAAAGACAGAATCTTGAATGTGGTTGGTTGATCTTCAGTTCTTCTCATGCAATTATGCTACCGAGAGTCTCCATTATTACCATCCATTCACAATCATCGCATGCCACATGGCACATATCATTTTCCACCGCTGAATTTACAGAGCTTGTGGACCAAACCCCAATGTGAATCCCCCCTTGCAACAGCATTTATGGATCTCTTTTTTGAACCTTTTTGAGCCACTGCAGTTGTACACAAGTTTCAACTTCATTGGTTGCAAGTCTTAGATCGACTATGACTGACAAATTGTTTTATGTCTAAAATAGTACTTAGACAGATAGAAGTGACTATAAAATTGATTGATTATGATTTGTACTTTTTTCCTTAATTTTTAAAGAGTAAATTCGTATTTCGCTTAGAAATGTCAGATAAAATTCTTAGTTTTATTTTTTTAAAAATTTTTAATATTTTAAAAAAATATACATTTATAGTAACTTCCTTAATAAATAAATAAATAATTTAAAAAAATTAATTATATAAATAGTCAAAATAAAAAGACAAAATAAAGGAATAACGTAGTATTATTTTAAAAAAATAGTTAAAAATAAATAAATAAATACATTTGCCCTTAATGTAAGGGATACCATTCTCAATCTTCTAGCATTTTTTAATATAATTTATTAAATGCATCCTCATATAAAATTAGTAAAATAAGATTAGTTGTAATCCGATTAATTAAATAGATTAATTTATGATTTATTGATTTACTATCTAAATCTGAATTAATATTATCTAAATTCTATCCATAATGTTTTGTTAACAATTAACTTATATAAAACTTAAATTTAACTTGACACGACATAAACTTGATAATATAACACGGTCGTCATCTCGAAAATTTGTAATATATATCTCTAAATAGATACATGATAAAAAATATTAAGATGGTTATATTTGTTTCTTATATAGTAAAAAATATTAATTAACATAGTTTTCGTTCATATATTAATTTTGGAGTTTGTAAATTTTAATTGTGTAATATCTGCAATAACGACCCCAAATATCCTTTTTTGCAAAAGAAATAATGAAACGACCATTGAACAAACCCAATTTTAGTCGTGCAGGTTATGAATATTTATGCTCACACAAAATGCATTGGAAGAAAAAAATATTCAAGACATTGATGGGACGAAGAGACCAAGAAATTGGTGATAAAGAATAATAAATGCATGAACCAGACATACTTCCGCTCCCATTGGCCATTACTCTCGACAGTTTTTTTTTTTTTTTTCCCTTGCAAAATGTGGAAACAAAATTTAATATGATTTGATGTTCTCCTAATCAAAAGTTTATATAATATTTTTATGTACTTTTTATATAATTGACTAAATATTTTATAATAAAATATATTATAAAATATATAAAAATAATTATATATTATAGAATTTACAATTAATAATATTTGAAAAAATAATTTAATTTTTTTAAATAATATTTTTGTTAAGTTTCTTTTTATAAAATTAAGAGAAGTGCTTAACAAAAAAGAAATATTTTAAAAATAAATTCACAAATTAACGTAAAAGATATTAAATTTATTAATATATCATGGAAAATCATATTAATTTATAAATTTACTTTTATAAAATTTCTTTATATTTGTAAAATTTTTATAAAATCAATTGTGTAAATTTAATTCTAATTTAGTAAAAAGAATAAGAAAAATGTTTGTGTGCTCTTTTTATGTGTCTCCTCAAAATGATTACTGGTCATAATTTTTTTTAATTTAATAATTAAAAAAATAGTTTTAAATATATTAATATTTTTTTATATTATTTAAAAATATTTAAATATATTAAAAAAATCTGACAAAAACATAACCACGGTATCACCGCTCAAAAAATAACCACCAGCCAAAGAAGTGGTGAATAAAAACTTGGCCCATTGCTGCCCTTTCGTGTCAGGTACTGGTGGCCTGGTTCTTAGCAAATACTCTTTGGGATTCCCCCCAAGAAATTTGACCAGATCCAGTTTCCAAACTAAGAAACAAATGCCTACAGATCTATTAAATTCAAGCATCCCTCTCTCTTTCACAGGATCACAGTGGTCGGAAAATGAATCCTCCCAAGCTAACCAGAACTGCAGAAAACTTGCAACTATATATATCAAAACCAGATCATAAGCATTAATGTTAGCCAAGAGTGGATGTCTATTGCAGTAATGGTTACAACATGCTACCAGACACTGTACATCAGATCAAGAATAATATCTCTGAATGTCCCTCTCTTCTCTCTCTCTGAAATCAGTCAACTTTCTAATTAGACTCTAGCACGTTGTTCAGAGCAGGATTTCGTCAGGGCTGAGGTGGTAATACCATTTTTGCGACTTTTGAACCAACCCATATGGAGGACTTTCATGCATTAACACTCAATTGTTATTTATTATTTTATTATTATTTTTTTAAAATTATTATATGTAATCACTTTTATAAATTCTTTACATATTCAATTAATGTAATTGATTAAAATAATTATTTTATATTAAAAAAATAATGTAATTAATTATATTAATGAAATACATAAAAAATACGAAAAAGTAATTATATATATCAAAACCCTTATTATTCACATAATATTTAAAATCACCTCATTACTCAAACGTAACCTCAGTCAAGAAAAATAGCTAAAGACAACTCATTGTACAATCCCTCAAAATGAAACCACCTCCCTCCCTCCATCATCATTTGTTGGCTTTTTAGTCCATGTGGAGTGGTTGGAAGTTTAAACTAGAAGAAAAGGAGAAGGTTTTGAGTCTTGGTGTTAACCAAAATTGAAATAAATAGAATCTAAAAAAATTAAAAATTAAAAATTAAAAAATCAATGAATCTTACATAGGCTTTGACATCTAAAAACAGAAAGCAAAAGAAAAAAGGGACAAAAAAAGATCCTTTTTACTTTCGGCTTTTTAAATGGATAAAACACGGCTTGTGCATCCAGCGTGCACCAAAGTAGAATATATATATTTTTCCTTTTACCAAGAAACTAGCCCCACCCACTACCATCATTTTCATGTGCTATGGGTAAAAAAAAATGACAAATCTCAACATATCTTGCACGGAGACGGCACATGGCTTCTTAACTTTAGTTTAGTGGAAACTTGGCATCGATGTAAACTATCAGTTTGGTAGTTTGCCAATCAGGACTATTGTTATAGATAGTATCTATTAGCAGTACTATATATATAACAGTTCTGTTATATTCACGAAGAAATTATATAAAAATAATCTCACAAATTGACGTAACTTTATCTTGTTCATTAGATCTGCTTTATAATAAAAGTAATTTTATAATCTGACGAATCACATCAAACCATGTCAATTTATGAGATTATTTTTATATAATTATTTTATGGTTAAAGTATTTACCTATATGTAAACACACACATAGTCAAAGAGATGGATATATCCTTTAAAGCATATATTTTTAATAGCATCTATTAATGAATAGAGATAGATACAAATTATAAGCCCTATATCGCATTATGATGAAGATATCCATGTAAAGTGAATATGATAGGACTTGCTTAAAGAAGAATTAATATGCGACTCGTATATTGTGTCGTCTCTCTTTAGTTAAGTCTTAAAATTCGGACAAAAAACACTAAAGATGGTGATAAAGTTGGGAAATATTCTTTTGAGATTCAAATAAAAATAAAAAATAAAAATTCAATATATCGGTTTAAGTTGTAGCTATTTTGACTTTATGTTGGGAGGGTGTTTGGTTGCCTTCTCATGTTGCTCATGTGTACAGCTCGTGCATGGGCATGGATTGGGACCTCGTGAAGAGGTTCTTTGAACAGAAATGGTAAAGGCAAGCACTAGGATAGGCATCTGCCCACATATCACAAACTAAGATCCTGTGTGTGTGAAGTTAGGAAAAAATGTTGCCAGCCTTTACATTAGGATGGTGTCGTGGATTGTTAGCTGTCTCTTCTTTTATTTTTTTTAAATGTTTTATAGTCACAAATTAAATTTCTACAAAAATAAATCTACAAATAATATAATATTTTATATGATACGTTAAATTTATTTCACATCAAAAATATTTATTTATAACTTTACTTTCGTAGAATCACTAAAGCATTTCACTTTTTAGAATAAAAAAATTTACTTGCAAGGATGGTGTCAACACGCCACATGTTACGAGATCTATTATATGTATATGTATAAAAAAAATGTAAATACCTTTTATCAGTAAGTGTTTATTTATTTTTTCCTTCAATCCTGTGGTACATGGTGATCAAAGGCGCAAAATATATTCAGATAAGACTCTCGTGTTGGTCCTGGATCGTTATATCATGATGATAGACAAGCTGGCAATATACCTACGAATCATCATTGCAGTTTCAAACACAATAATGGAGCTCCATGCATGAGATGCCCCACAAGAAACCACTCAATTTAGTACACTCGAAAAAGAGAAGAAGACAATACCCAAGTAGAAAGAAAAGAAAGAAGCATCTGATCTTCAAAACTCATCTTCCATTGATTTACATGGGGGGTGGGGTTGGTATATACAAGTTGCAGTGTGATAGACAAAACCTCAAACACATACTCTCTCTTCCTGAACCTCCGATGAGCTTTTGCTCACTGGGGTTACAACTGACATCCCAAACGCTAACAATTAGTGAAATTTACACTTCTCAAACAAAGCCAGACTCAGAGACATTAGTGTCGCAAAATTTCCCATCCATTCGATTCTGAACAGCTTTCACAGCAGCAACTCTAGCAGCAGTGGCTGCTCTATTTGCAGCCATGACTGCCTTGTTCACCTGCTCTTCCACTCGGCTAAGGTTAATAGCATTCTCTGCCGTTTTTCTAGCAGCCTGCAATTTCATGAAACAAAAAAAGGTAAAGAAGTTTGCTTTATTAAGAATGAACAAGAGTGAATTGGGATGTCAATGGCAATGAGTAGTGTACCTGAACAGCTCGAAGGACTGCATCGGTTAGTTGGGGAAGAGGGCGCTTAAGGGAACCGACATCCCATTCACCACATCTTGTCTCTGCACTTCGGAAGGTATACATTCCATAGCCTTGTTTACGACCTTCATGCCACGACCCCTCGTAACAGTGACCATTTGCAAAGTGATACACCCCAAATCCATGAATTTTGTCTCCAAAATATTCTCCCGCATATCTATCTCCGTTTCTGCAACACAATCAAATTCACTGTTAAAAGAAAATCAAAAGGACAGCAGTAATAACGACGTCTAAAGTTCAGAGAAAAAATAGGAAAATTGATGGATCGATTTTTTTATTTTTCTTGCCGACCAATTCAGCACCTATGCAAAATTACGTATCAATCTCGAGCAACCTTAACGCAAGCTAAAAAAGAGAAGTAAAACCGAGCTCGCGGACCCGCGGTTACCGCAATAGTTCAAAAGATTGAAACTTGCAAAAGCTAAGAAAAAAGCCCGACTGTAAATTTCAAAAATACATCGATTTAAAGTCAATGCCGGCCACATATTTCCATAGTAGTCAGATCTATCAGGTCGTTTCCAAACCCAAGAACCATGAGCCAAATTCGGGGAAAATAACCCATTGGACGTATCCATATCTTCAAGAAAACCATGAATACCAACACAAATCAATTAAAAGATCCGATCTTTCATAAAAACGAACATCGAAGAAACCAATCAGAATTTCACTGTTCTATTAATCATGAAACGCTTCAAATATGGTAACTCCCACGAAGATTACGTCAAAAACTATCAATAACAAAAAATAAAGAATTGTGCAAAAATAAAATCAAATTCAGTAATTTCGCACATATTTAGAAAAAAAAAAGGACTCCCAGAAACCTGAAATTAGATTTAGGAATTCACCTGAAGTGGTAGCAGCCGAGACCGTGCTTGACCCCACACTTGAACTCCCCGATATAGCAGCTCCCATCGGAGCAGGTTTGAACTCCGACCCCATGGCTCTGCCCATTGAACCATTCCCCTGCATAAGAGTCCCCAGTATAGAACCTGTAAACCCCGTAGCCATGCCTCAGGCCCTGCCTATACTGCCCCTTGTACCTGCTTCCTCTTGCCCAGCTCTCAATCCCGTACCCATCGTACCTCCCGTCGATCCAGTCCCCCTCGTACCTCCCATTCACGAAATAATTGTACACCCCACTTCCATTACACCTACCCTTGTGGAATTCCCCCTCGTAGAAGTCGCCATTGCTGTAGAACTCCACGCCTTCCCGTATGATCTTCTTGTTCCTTGTCGCTTTCTGGACGCTCGGGTCGCCGATGAACCACTGGACCGGCTTCGAGTTGGTCCTCGACAGCCCGAGTCTCTTCGCGTTTTCGTCCCACGAGTGTTTGAGGACCAGTATGGTCTGGTGGATCAGACCCTTGTTCTTGGACGCGAAGAAGAGCGTCACCGCGATGAAAATCAGAGCCAAGAGGAGGTTCTCAGAAGTGTATATCTCTTCCTTTCTCAGGTAAAACAAGTAGAGGAAGAACAAAAAAGACAAGATTGTGAAGAAAGAGAACGACGCCATGGCGAGGACAGGGTTGACGAACCGGGTCGACCCGGCTCTGGGGGTAGAACCGGATTTCCTGGGTTTCTTCAACTTCTCCTCCTCCTCGTCTTCTTGGTGGGGTGCGATGGCGTCCTCCTCGTTGACCGAAGAGAGACTTTGAATGGACGATCGGATGGTCGGAGAGGACCGGAGCAGTGAGGACTGTGTTCTCGTGAGCTTCGCCTGGCTCTTTTGGCCGTCCATTCCTCTCCTCAAAGTGGGTCCCGAGAAGATTCGTCCCTTCGATCCCCGCCGTCCGATGACAATTCCTTTTTTTCTTTCTTATCCCTAGTGGGCCCTCCTATACCTCGAGATTCTTATCACCAAGGTCGTTCCAGATGCCGCCGGCGACATCTCAGGGAAAGAGGCACACGATAATACAGTGTCAGTCCCGGTGGGACACGCTAGCAGAGCAATTGAATACCAGCAGTCAGTAACCTTCAGAGAGGGAGGGAGAGAGGGAGAGAGACACGCACAGAGATGGAAAGGTCAGAGCCTCGAGGGAGAGTGGAAATGGAAGTTTGTACCTGGTTTTCCTACCGATATATAGTTGAGTAATGGGTAGAGGGAGGCAGGTTCAACATGGACCGTTGGATGGGGATCTACAGGGTGGGATTTTCGGGAGCGTGTATAGCCGTTGGATTGGATTTGGAATTTCCCGGTCCAAACGACGAAAGATTTGTTGTGGTCGTCGGATCTGGATTCCCCCGCTTTTCGCTTTAATGTGTGTCAGGCCGGCACGTGCCGCTACAGCTCCTAAATAATTATCTTTTCTACTGCAGGATTTGACAAAAGCATTTAACAATCAATATTTAGCTTAAATTAAATGACAATTGTATTTTTCATCTCTAATTTGTTTTCTCTATCATTTCCCAAAAATTGTATTTGAATTTAATAGTTGTGAAATTTTTTAGTTAAATATATAAAATAATATTTAAAATTTTTATTAACGAAAGTAAAAGGTGAAGTATTTATCATCTCCGATAAATATATAATTTGAATTTAAATAATTTTCAGAAGATTGTACCAAAAATACTTTATCAGAATTTTAAATAGTTTTATTTAGAAAGAAGGTAAATATGCTTAAATTAAAAATAAGAAATAATACTTGTAGTCATAATTATGTAAATGTTACACAATTATTTTGAAAAAAGTAAAAAAATATATGACTCACATAAAAAAAAATTAATTTTTTAATAATAGACTCTACTCTTTTTTAAAGCGAATGTACAGTACTTACACATTCCACGACTATGCATAATATTAATCAGTATCATTAATGCTCAACACAAGAATGAAATTATTAATTATCTTAATATAATATGTTCAGTTTGATCATATTTTTCATTTTTAAAATAAACATTATTTTTGCCCAACTAAATCGATTTAAATAGAATTTTTTTCAAACAATAACTATGTAAGTTAAGAACATTATTTAGATTTTCATGGAATATTAGTCTCTAGTCTGCCTCTTATCTGGAAAGGACGTTTTGCTATTGATTCTGGGATAAGATTGTAGAGTGTGGGAAAAGAACACGCAATGGTAAAAGAAAACCAAAGTAGGGCCAATAATTGTTTTGAGGGATATCATTTGGTGACCACTGACTCCCCCTTGGAAATTTCCCCAAGTCCGTAGTGTTTTAGGTGCTGAGAAGGAAACTGATTTTAAATTATCGTATTATACTATTTTAAAGTAAAATACAATTAAAAGAAATCATGAACATGATTTGAGTTCGTCACATAAATGAATAATCGAAATGCATTATAGCTTGCCTATTAAAGTATTTTTCAATATAATCATATAAGACTCAAATTGATCATCAGTTGCTCTCGAGTTAACAAGTGCGGAAGTTACATGGCTAGATTCTAATGAATGATGAATAAGATTTCGTATTGTTTAATAGGAAAAACTTCTCAAAATTTATTATGATTTGAAGGGATTTCAATTGTAATTTCAACTAATTTAGACTCAAATATGACTTAGATTTCTTTTGAGATGAATCAAATCTAAGTGGTTCAAAAATTTAAGAGGTGAGAGTTATGATAGGTAACCTAGACTTAATATAAGTGGGTGGGGAATAACTTGTCATCTTAATGAAGATTTGAGAGAGTCTAACCAACCAACGTCCCTCATGTTGTTGGGCAGTGGGAAAGAAACGACATTGCGCCCCTCAATCTCCCACTTCATGGTAGGGGTTGGGACTAGCCCCTGATACACCACGAAAGGGCGGTCAATGCCTGAGGTTTCTTGCTCTGACAGCACAATCGGGGCTAGTTTGATCTAGCTCCGGCAACACCATAATTGGGGCCAGCTAGTCTCATCATCACGGCGGGGGAAGAAAGAATTGCTTGATTGAGATAGACCACCTTTTCAAAAAAATCTAGGAAATTAGAAAGTAAATTTTGAAAATCGAGTGATTATTGTAAGAGAAATGATATTTGAGTCGTGGCGTGCAGTCGTTTTGAAAAAAATAAATTAATATAGGATTCATATAAAAAAAATTAACTTTTTAATCGTGGACCCTACTCTTTTTCAAAACGATTGCGCGACATTTGTAATTCCAC
Organism: Carya illinoinensis; assembly: GCF_018687715.1. NCBI lineage: Eukaryota > Viridiplantae > Streptophyta > Magnoliopsida > Fagales > Juglandaceae > Carya > Carya illinoinensis. The sequence goes on from NC_056756.1 coordinate 42,730,887, forward strand.
GACTGTATGTAGTATTGCTCTTATTGTAAAAGGATGCAAACACAGTGGCTATTTATTTATTTTTATGCTCTCTCTTCTTATTTCAATATTTTTTATTGGAAAAAATAGTTTGGAGAGAAAAGTAGGATCGGAGAAAATAAGTACCACATATGTAATATTTTCAGAATAAATATTTTATATGCAGTCACTTATATATATTCTATATACATTTTACTAATGTGATTATTTATGTTATTTTTTTAATATAAAATAATTATTTTAATCAATTATATTAATAAAATATATAAAAAATATGTAAAAATAATTATATATAGTAAAATTCTTAAAAAAGAAAGGAGAATTGTGATTTTAAAATTAATAAATTTTTGTTTGGAATTGTGTAAAGATGTCTGCAGCATCGATCGACTGTTATCTATCCCACTACTTGCTGTCTGTCAAATGTTGGGTCACTCTCACTCAGGCTCAAACGCAGCTACAGCGTCCAGTCAATTTTTAGCCAATAGCCCACCACTTGGAGCGTTGGCAGTTGGTATTCCCCAGAGTTTAGCCAACCTCCCTTTTGTTTTTGTTAAAATTTGCACGGTAGCTATAAAAACTTCATTTTCACATCGAAGACTTTCATAATGCATACAAAAACAATGAAAGGAAAATACCTATAAATGACGTATAGAGTCCAGACATATTGTTCTTTGATATCATCTAAAAGTTTCATCGAGCTTTTGGCCTAATCGGCTGTGCGAATATCTAAAGATATTGACGTGTCGTGTCATGTCTTCTTAAAATATTATAAAAAGGCGATTCCAAATAAATATTGAAAGTTCGCTTTGAGAATTTAATTAGAATATGAAAAGAGTAAGATGTATCCTTTTTTTTGGGTGAGCTCACGGAAGTATTTGGGTAAGTGTGATTATGTGTAGCTAAATTTAATCCATTGGAGTGTTGTTCATGTTACGTATTGTGAAGGTGACTCTATGTTGTATATAGACGTAAAGCATGCTAATGACTCGTGCGATGAATGAAGAGTAATTAGGTCTTGTTTAGACGTTAAGATGAAATGATTTGAAATTTAAAAATTTATAATTAATAGTGAAATAGTATATGAATAGTAATAATATTTTACGAAGCTTTAGGAAATGGAGGGATGTGGGAAGTTCAATAAAAAATTATAAAATTAAAATATTGTTTGAATATAATTTTTGTTTTGAAATTTTAAAAAGTTGAATTATTCTTTTTTGTTTTGTTTAAAGCTTTAAGAAAGTTATAATGATTAGATAAAAATGTTGAAAATTTGAAATTAAAAAAAATGTTTATATTTGAGTAATATTTAGATGTTGAGATGAAATGAAATAGGATGTGATAAGATGAGTTAAGACCATCTCAACATCTAAACGAGACCTTAATCTTCTGTATTTGCTTTTCACATCTGCTTTGCAAAATTAGTAATTAGGTTTTTATGTGTTCATAAAATTAATAGTTAAATATCATGAAATTCTTAATTCAGTATTTTTGTTAATTTTATTTTTAGATAATTAATGGCGTGATTGATACGTGGCATCTATAGACCACGCGTCAATCTTTGATTGGCCAATGTAGATACTAATACCACGTGTCAGCTAATCAGAGACTGTCACGTGGCCTGTCTAGTTTTTTAATAATAAAAAAAATGAATAAAGGTAGCTATTTGAGAATATGTTCATTCAACAAAAACATGAATTGATATCATTATATAAAAGATTAACATGCTGCATTTCATTTTACGTTTAAAACTGCTATAATATTAACCCTTTCAAACGGCATCAAGATCATAAACACACATTAACCCATTTTAATTTTTAGGAATACAAATACATTATCCAAAAAGAAAAAGAAGAAAAAAAAGAATACAAATACAATATTAAAAGAATGTAAGTTTAATTATTCTATTTACATTTTATATCAAAACTTTCAATTCAAAAAAATATAAAGACGTTGATCATGTATAACTCTTTTTAGAATACTCCGAACCTGATTTTCTTCTTACGACGTGCACCTTTACGAGAGACTAGAATTGTCTGCATCTACAGATCCCACCCTTTAGAATAACTCTTTTACTTGTTTGTTTCTACAGATGAGTTAAAATAAAAATTAAAAATTAAAAAATATATTATTAAAATACATGTTTGTTAATATATTTTTATTTTAAGATTTAAAAATATTAAATTATTTATTTTATTATATTTAAAATTTTAAAAAAATTATAATAATTAGATAAGAATAGTTGTGAACATAAACTAAACTTGATCAATTGAATTAGCGCATATATTTGCAGTATTAGAATGTACAAATTCCGTACATATTTAAAAAAAAATGGATAAATATAATGTTCCTATAAAGAAATATTTTTTAATAATAGACATCAATTTTTTAAAAAAAGTGTGCTAGAATTACACTTTAAATAATATTACTCATTAATCATAGAGTTAACTTTTAAAAAGAAAATGATAGACATACAACTAGTTTTACAACTTTTAATACAACTATATTTTAAAGAGGGGTATTTTTTGTAAAGTAAAGTCCATTTACATAAATATTCTCGCTTTAAAATATAATTGCATAAAAGACTGCAAAAAATATTATACATATATCATTACTCTTTTTAAAACTATTAAATTTGAAGGTTAAAATGATGAGAAATGATATTTACAGTCATGGTTGTGCAAGCACCATGCAGTCTCTTTGAAAAAAATGAGTTAATATGAAATTCATATGAAAAAAATTAATCTTTTAATCATAGACCTCACTCTTTTTTAAAGCTATTGCAGACGTTTGCATACTCCACTACTATATATAACATTATTATAAAATGATACATCTTTCATCAAGTTGTAGTGTAAAAGTAGATTTTACATATATCTGCCATTAATTATAAGAAATGATAGTTATAATCATGATTACGTAAGTATTATGCAATTATTTTTAAAAAGTAAATAAATACAAGATTTATATTAAAAAAATTAATTTTTTTAATAGTAGACTTATTCTTTTTAAAAGCAACTACATGATATTTATACCTTTTACGATTATACGTAACATTACTCATTAATCACACACAACCTCCTCATGATTTTACAAATTCTATTATAAACTTAAGGCCTTGTCTATTTAAATAAATGAGACGAGATAAGATAAAATGAAATATAAAAGTTAAATAAAATATTGTTATAATATAATTTTTATTTTAAAATTTGAAAAAATTAAATTGTTTATTTATTTTGTGTGAGAGTTTGAAAAAATTGTAATGATGAGATGAGATGATTTGTAAAAACAAACGTGGCTAAACTACACTGGATTAAGAGTAATAATATGTCTAGTCGTGGAATGTGTCCGCAATCGTTTTGAAAAAAAATGTGATCTATTATTCAAAAATTAATTTTTTTCATATGAGTTATTTATTTACTTACTATTTTCAAAGAAACTGCATGACGTTTACGCACTTCATAACTATAAATATTATTTCTCCTTAATTAAATCTTTTAAAAGAAAATTCCTAAAATCTAAACATATGAATCCTAAACTTTTAAAAACCTATTTTTCAAAAAGCATTTTACGTCACTATTCTAGTAGTGGAGTATTTCAGTCATTATTTTAGTAATGGCTCAGGGCCGATGGCGACCGCCACCGAAGAGGCCGGTCGTCGAAGTTGGCTGGAATCAACTGGCAGCGGATCGACATAATCCAATAGCCAGCAGAAACTAGCTATTAGTATTTAATATATATATATATATATATTAAGCTTTGAGTGTATTCATATGGTTTAATTTTTTGGATCTTCATTAAAAAAAAAAATTAGTTGATAATTATTCCTTCATATTAAAACAAAACTCTTGGTTATCGCCAAATGATTTATCTGAAGTCAATTATCTTTGGGCCAAGTGGCACCGACCTCAATATTTCCAGGATGGGTTTCGAGATTTGAAATAATCCACAATCCCATTGTCCGATTATTTTTAAAAATATATAATATTCTAAATTAATATCTTATCGATGATATATAATCACTACAACAAAAAATATTTTTTGAGACGAAAATTTTCATCCCAAAATATATAGATTTCATTCTGAAAGATTTTTTAGGACGAAAAAATTTCGTCCAAAGGTCGTCCCAACATCACTTTTCCAGAAGATATATTGGGACGAAAATCACAATTTTGTCCCAAAATATATCTTTTGGAACGATTTTGAAATTGACTGTTCGATATCGTTCGAACGATGACCTTTTTTGTCACGGTTAAAATTCGTTCCAGAATAGCGTTCGAATGCTTCTCAGTTACCGTTCGAACGTTAATGTATCTTTTGAACGGTTATCAAGATACGTTCAAACGATCAATAGAATTACGTTCGAACGTTAAAAGAACAGATCGAATGGTATAAGAGATCGAACAGTGCTTATCAATGTTCGAACGTTATGGTAATGACCTGCGTTTGAATGTTTTTTGAGCATCTGGTATCGTTCGAACGGTTTGATCATTAATGTTTGAACGGTACATTATCGTTTGAACGGCCTACCCATTAATGTTCAAACGTGACACGATCGTTCGAACGGATATTATTTTTATTAAAACCAATAATTATAAAAAAAACTAAATAGACATCCATAATATTTAAAAAATATAAATTAGGAACTGTTTAATTGTTGCCCAGATGACTAACACAAGAGGGGGGGTGAATTGAGTTGTATTAAAAAAAATAACAATTATAAATCAAATATATAATATAACATATAAATAAAATATGAAATAACAATAAATATAAAGAGTAAGGGTAAGAGAGAAGCAAACTCAGTATGTTAACGAGGTTCGGCCCCACTGCCTACGTCCTCGCCTCAAGCTACCCCTTGAGAATTCTCAAATTCACTATTCAACCTCCTTCAGGTGGAGATAGAAACCTATTACACCTTTGAACAACACCGCTACAAATGATCCGTGTAGAACACCCTCTACACTTGCAATCACCTTACACGTGGTGATTCAACTATTCCCCGTGTAGTATACTTTCTACACACACAAAGGTTATACACACCCTTTTTCTGATACAAAAGCTGATAGTGGGTAGGTTATCAGAAAACACTCATCAATGAGTGAAATAAGAACAATACAGCGCAAACTATATCTCTCAAAATGAACAAGGATTAATGCTCAATGCTTAGAGAAGAGAGAATGAAAGCTTTGAATGAATGTTGTATGCTCTTGGTATTGTAAATGTGAAGCTTTCAAAGAATAAAGAAGTCTCAAGCTCAAGTTGTCTACACAATGGAGTCAAGCACATCAAGGAAACAAGTATGAGCAAGAAGGGAACAAGTTCACATTAAAATTATAGAGTAATGTTGTAAATCTCTTCAAAATTCGAAATTAGGATTAATGCTCAAAATTAATATTTTATCATAAAGCATTAAAATACATTTTCCACATGTGCATGAATATTTTTGAAAATTAAATTTGAAAATTTTGAAAGATGATTGATTGTCATCTTTTGCATGTGCATGCCTTGATTAAAGGGTTGAACTTTGAAAATATTAAAGATGATTGATTGTCATCTTTCACATGTGCATGTTTTATTTAAATATTTTCAAAAGTGATTGATGCTTTTTTAGACTTATACAAAAAGTAAAAAATTAGGTTTGATTTTTTTGAAAAAGTGAATGATGTTGTCTTTGACAATTGAAAAAGAAAAACTTTTTATTTGAATTCTTTGAAAAAGTGAATGATGTTGTCTTTGACAATTGAAAAAGAAGAACCTTTTATTTGAATTTTTTGAAAAAGTGAATGATGTTGTCTTTGACATGTGAATCTTTTTAAATTTGAATATGAAGTCTCATATGCCTATAAATAGATCATTTGAGAGCTTCACATTCACAACACCAAGAGCATACAACATTCATTCAAAGCTTTCATTCTCTCTTCCCTAAGCATTGAGCCTTAATCCTTATTCATTTTGAGAGATATAGTTTAAGCTGTATTGTTCTTATTTCACTCATTGAGGAGTGTTTTCTGATAACCTACCCACTATCAGCTTTTGTATCAGAAAAAGGGTGTGTATAACCCTTGTGTGTGTAGAAAGTATTCTACACGGGGAATAGTTGAATCACCACGTGTAAGGTGATTGCAAGTGTAGAGGGTGTTCTACACGGATCCTTTGTAGCGGTGTTGTTCAAAGGTATAATAGGTTTCTATCTCCACCTGAAGGAGGTTGAATAGTGAATTTGGGAATCCTCAAGGAGTAGCTTGAGGCGAGGACGTAGGTAGTGGGGCCGAACCTCGTTAACATACTGAGTTTGCTTCTCTCTTACCCTTACTCTTTATATTTATTGTTATTTCATATTTTGTTTATATTTTATATTATATATTTGATTTATAATTGTTATTTTTTTTAATACAACTTAATTCACCCCCCTCTTGTGTTAGTCATCTGGGCAACAATTGGTATCAGAGCTAAGAGATCTATTATAAGATTAACAATCTTTTGAGTTAATATCTTATGGCTAACATTGCAGCTTCATTTGGTGAAAGTCAATCTAGCTGTCGGTCTCCACTCTTTTGTGGAGATAATTACTCATTCTGGAAAGTTAGAATGAGAATATTTCTTCAAGCTCAAGGTAGAGAAATCTGGAAATGTATTGTAAATGGACCTTATATTCCAACAAAAGTGGTTAGTGGAGTAAAGGTCAAAAAGGAAGAAGAAGAGTTTGATCTTGAAGACGATAGACTTTATACTTTAAATTTAACTGCTATGAATTTATTATATAATGCTCTTAATGGAAATGAGTTTAATAGAATAATGAATTGCGCTACGGCAAAGGAAATTTGGGATAACTTGGAAGTAACTTATGAAGGAACTTCGCAAGTCAAGGAATCAAAAATTTATATTCTTACTCATGAATATGAAATGTTTAAGATGAATGATGATGAATCTATTTCTAGTATGCACACTCGTTTACTAACATCATAAACAGCTTGACAGCTCTTGGCAAAATTTATTTCAAGGTGGAGATAGTAAGAAAAATTCTCAACTCTTTACCAAAACGTTGGGAATCAAAAGTTACAGCGATTCTTGAAGGTAGAGACCTCAAGAAACTCGAAATCAATGAACTCATCGGGTCACTTATCATCCATGAGTACACATTGAAAAGAGGAGAAGAAGAAGGAAAGCCAAAGAAGAGCTTAGCACTTAAAGCTGTTCCTCATGAAAGTGAAAGTGATGAAGATGAGGAAAATGACGATAAAGATGAAGAAGTTGCGATGATAACAAGAAGAATTCAGAGGTTCTTGAAGAAAAATAGAACTCCTCCGAGGAAATCCTTCAAAAAGTTTTCCAAGAAAGATTCAGGTAAAAATGACACTTTAATTTGTTATAAATGCAATAAACCTGGTCATATCAAGCCAGATTGTCCTATACTAAAGAAAGATCGAAACAAGGGCAAGAAAGCAATGAAAGTTACATGGGATGATGATTCAAGTAGCTTAGATAGTGAAGCAAGCAAAGAAGAATCAGCAAATCTTTGTCTTATGGCTAAAGATGACATTGAGGTAACAAATCTTGATAATATTGAAAATCCTTCATATGAAGAATTGCAAAATATTTTAGAAGAGATTTATGAGGAATTTGAAAAATTGGGTATCAAGTATACTGCTTTGAAAAAGAAAAATTCTTCTTTAACAAACGAAATTGAAATTTTAAGAAAAGAAAGTATCATTTTGAAAGATGAAAATCTTGAATTAAATAAGAAGAAACCGATTTAGAAAATATTATTGAAAACTTTACGAATGGAAAAAGAAATTTTGAAAAACTTCTTGGTAGTAAAAGATGTGTTTTTGACAAGGCATGATTGGTATATATGCCAAAACAAAAATACAAACCTTATAAAAATTTTTTTGATAATCATTCTACATCAAAAACTAATATTCAAAATTCTTTTCATAAAAATAATTTTGTCAAAAAAGGATATTATTATAATCATTCAAGTTTTTCATATATGTCATATGCTATTTGTAATTTTTGTAATAGAAATGGTCATAATTATCATACTTGTCCTATTAGAAGAAATCATACAATAACTATTAGGGCCATATGGGTACCTAAAAATCTTATTTCTTCTAATACTAATAAATAAAGGACCCAAAGAACTTGGGTATCAAGAAAAATCATTTTAATTGTTTTTATAGGTATGCATGAAGTCATCCACAAGTAAAAATAAGTGGTTTTTAGATAGTGGATGTTCAAGATACATGACGGGAGACAAGACTAAGTTCTTTGATCTTAGATCTAAAGAAGAAGGACACGTGACATTTGGAGACAACTCGAAAGGGAAGATCGTGGGAATAGGTAAAATTGGTAATGAATCTTCTCTCATAATTGAATATGTTCTACTTGTTGAAGGTTTAAAACATAATCTTTTGAGCATAAGTCAATTATGTGATAAAGGATTTACAGTTACTTTCAAAATGAATAAATGCATTATTTTAAATGATTATGATTGTAATATTTGTTTTATTGCTTTTAGAAACAATAATGTTTATACAATCGATTTTGAAGAAATTACCTCACAAGATGCTATTTGCTTTTCAGCTCAAAATGAAACTAGTTGGCTATGGCATAGAAGATTAGGTCATGCCAATATGGAACTTATTTCCAAACTTTCAAAAAATGATCTTGTGAGAGGTTTACCAAAAACAAATTTTCTTAAAGACAAAATTTGTGATGCATGTCAATTTGGTAAACAAACAAAAATTTCTTTTAAAACTAAGAAACATATTTCCACTACTAGACCATTGCAACTGATACACATGGATCTTTTTGGACCAAATAGAGTTGCAAGTCTAGGAGGAAAATATTATGCATTTGTTATTGTTGATGATTTCTCTAGATATACTTGGGTCATCTTTCTTGCTCATAAAGATGAGGCACATAATGCCTTTACCAAGTTATGCAAGAGAATTCAAAATGAAAAGGGCTATACTATTTCAAGTATCCGAAGTGATAGGGGAAAATAGTTTGTTAATAAAAATATTGAAACATTTTGTGATGAAAAAGGTTTTGTGCATAATTTTTCTGCTCCTCGAACTCCTCAACAAAATGAGGTAGTAGAGAGGAAAAATAGATCTCTTCAAGAGATGGCAAGAACAATGCTCAATGAGAACAACTTGCCTAGTTATTTTTGGGCCGAAGCGGTAAGTACTGCATGTTATGTTATAAATAGAGTTATGCTAAGGTCTAAGTTAGATAAAACCCCCTATGAGCTTTGGAATGAGAAAAAGCCCAACATTGGCTACTTTCATGTATTTGGATGCAAATGTTTTATTTTGAATGACAGGGATAATTTAGGCAAGTTTAATGCAAAATCTGATGAAAGTATCTTTCTCGGATATTCTATTAATAGTAAAGCTTATAGAGTATTCAATAAAAAGACTTTGACTGTACAAGAATCTATGCATGTAGTATTTGATGAATCTAATTCTCCACTCTCCAAGAAATCTATTGATGAAGAAACAGGAGGTATAAATAACACAGAAAGTCTCAATCTCAACAAAGAGAAAACAATAGAGGAAGTTCAACATGGAGCCATCAGGAAAGATCATCAAAATTTAATACAAGATGCAACCAAACAGTGGAAATTTGTGAAAGATCATCCAGTGGAACAAATTTTGGGAGAACCTTCACAAGGTGTAAGTACTCGATCATCTCTTAGAAATATTTGCAATCATACTGCTTTTCTATCTCAAATTGAACCCAAAAATATTAATGGCGTACTTCTTGATGAATCTTGGATTCTAGCTATGCAAGAAGAGTTGAATCAATTTGAAAGAAATGCTGTTTGGACACTTGTTCCTAGACCCAAAAATCATACTATTATTGGAACAAAATGAGTTTTTAGAAACAAGAAAGATGAATCCGGAGTCATTACTAGAAATAAGGCTCGACTTGTAGCCCAAGATTTTAATCAAGAAGAAGGAATCGATTATGATGAGATATATGCACCTGTCGCAAGATTAGAAGCTATTCGAATGCTACTTGCATATGCTTGTGACTCGTTCTCGAATGTGCTTCCAAGTGTAGAAGTGTCAAGTTGTATCAAGGATAAGTCCAGGATCGTATTCCACAGGGACAAAGGGTTATCAAAGTATTTGTGGCATTTTTTTTATGTAAAAGAGGTATCGAGTACAAGAGATGAAAATAAATATAAATCTATGTTTCTAAAATTACCAAAACTAAAAGGCTTAGAGAAAGTGTGTAGCAAATGAATTAAACTTGTAAGAAACAATAAAACAAACACTTGGGATACAATTTTCACCCACTGATTTGGAGATGGATTTACTTCTCTTTTCACATTCTCTCAACCATGATCCTATTTCTAGAAGTCATGGTCGGATAATATAGCAATGAATAACAATTCTTGACCTAATAAAACTACTTGACAGCTTATATAACAATTGTAAAGAAGTGAAAGAAAACTATCAAAGTCTTGTTACTTGTTCAAGTATTAATTGTGCCTTTACGTCTACAACTAATCTAAATCAAGAACAAAGAACTTCGATCCTTTCTAGATGCAAACTGAAATATCATCTACCAAGTTAATCATTGAAATCACATAACATTGAAGAAAAACCACTCCAAATCAGTCATAGGTTACTCACTGAATCCCAAGTTTAAAATCTAGCCTATCATTTCTAAATTAGCAAAATATCCACAAATAATAGATCCTAACATTACGAGTTGCTGTATTAAAAAATAAAATACAGAATAGTAAATAAAACAAGTCGAATGATAATAAGAAAAAGAAAATAACAATCTGAAAAACACAGCTGCCGAATCAATACTGGAAAGAAATAAAAAAAAAAAAGAAATTAAAACTCTGCAGATTAAGGTCTTAAACGAAAGAGCAAAATGAAAAGAACAAAAACAATAACTGCTGCTGCCTCCAGCTACCCGAACGAAAACCAGGTGAATCAAATCCAAAACCAGCTGCCCTGCGTCTAAACGAAAAGAGAGGAAAAAGATAAAAACTTCCCTGCTGCCCGAAGACTCCAACGAAAACAGAGTGTATATAACCAAAAACAGCCGCCTCTGTCTACACGAAAAAGAAAAGAAAGCAACCTCAAAACTCTGCTGCTCCCACCTCCTAAACGAAAAGTAAGAAAAATGAAAGAAGGAAAAGTCAAAACCAGCCGCCTATCCTCCTGAACGAAAAAGCAAGAAAAAAAAATAGCTAAGGACTACTCTCCTAGGTCTGGAACCGAAAGACCTCTAGCCGTCTCTCTCCTCTAAAACGAAAAAGAAATAATAAATAAAAACTCACTACCCTGTTGTCTCTGAAAACGAAAAAAGGAAAAATAAAATAAGCCGCCTCTCTCAAAGAAAAAGTAAGCTACCCTAGCACTAAAGGACGAAAACGAAAAAAAAAAAAGAAAGAAAGAAAATAAATTGAAAGATGCCCCTCCATCTGCGTTGATTTCCTCTGCAGGTCCCTTCGGCGTGCTCCAGCCGTGGCTCCTGTTCTGCTGTGTTGTGGTCCTTTTCATTCCAACAGCAACACCCGTAGCACGTATTCCAGCTCTTGTTGTCACTAAATACGCCAAGTCCTTAAGCAATCATGGTTGTATGTGCTCTGCCTAGGCATGCTACGTCCCAGACATTTCACTGCTTTGGCACTTATTTGTAACTATACTCAAAAGTGATATCAGCAGCTCATATATGTCTTTTTAAAAATAATTGGCCTGCAGCGTATAAACATGGTATGAGAAGAGTAAACTTGAAATATTTATTTTGACATGAAACAATTGAATTATAAATCTTTTTAAGCACAAAAAAATATTAGAATTTATCAATTGACTCAAGTATCATAATCTACTACATAATTGAGTACTTAAATCATTTTTAGTTAAACAATTCAGTCATTTAAGTAACTTAATTATGTAGTTTCATCACTTCATCAGCTTGTTATAAAGATTTCAAACTTTTTCAAATGGATGTTAAAAGTACTTTCTTAAATGGTTTTATAAATGAAGAGGTATATGTTGAGCAACCTCCAGGTTTTGAAAATCATATTTCCCCAAATCATGTTTTCAAACTCACAAAAGCACTATATGGACTTAAACAAGCTCCTAGAGCTTGGTACGAAAGACTTAGTGGTTTCTTGATTGAAAAAGGTTTTTCAAGAGGAAAAATTGACACAACTCTTTTCATTAAATATGAAAATGATGATATTCTTTTGATTCAGATTTATGTTGATGATATAATATTCGGTGCTACTAATGAAAATATGCGTCAAGTTTTTGCTAAGACTATGCAGGAAGAATTTGAGATGAGCATGATGGGAGAACTTACATTCTTTCTCGGATTGCAAATTAAGCAAGCAAAAAGTGGGACATTCATCAATCAATCAAAATATATTAAGGAATTACTGAAGAAGTTTGGGATGGAAAATGCTAAGGAAATTGGAACACCAATGAGCCCATCAACTAAACTTGATAAAGATGAATCCGATAAGCCAGTTGACTCGAAGATATATCGAGGTATGATTGGTAGCTTATTATATTTAACAACCAGTAGACCAGATATTATGTTTAGTGTGTGCTTATGTGCACGCTTTCAATCATTTCCAAAAGAATCACATTTAATTGCAGTTAAGCGCATTCTTAGATATCTTAGTGGTACAATTAACCTAGGGTTATGGTACCCTATGCACACATCTTTCGATCTAATCAGCTACACAGATGCAGATTATGCTGGCTGTAAAATAGATCGAAAAAGCACTAGTGGAGCATGCCATTTTTTAGGTCATGCATTAGTTTCCTAGTTTAGTAAAAACCAAAATTCTGTTGCACTATCTACTGCTGAGGCAGAATATGTTGCTGCGGGTAGTTGTTGTGCTCAAGTTCTCTACATGAAGCAACAATTTGAAGATTTTAAACTCAAGTATAATCACATTCCAATCAAATGTGATAATACAAGTGTTATAAATCTTTCAAAGAACCCAATACAATATTCTAGAATTAAGCATATTGAAATAAGGTATCAGTTTCTTCGAGATCATGTGCAAAAAGGCGATATAATATTAGAGTTTACAAACACACACGATCAGTTGGCAGATATTTTCACAAAACCTTTACCAGAAGATAGATTATGTATGATCAGAAGAGAAATAGGTATGATGCATGCTATGAATATCTCTTAAAAGATAGACCAGAGTCAATAAAAATAGAGATAGATTTTTTAAATACTTTTACATAAACTTGAGATTCTTAGCCTCATGTTTGAGACGCTTATTCTCTTCATACAATATCATGTCATTCTTATTCATGGGAACCGGCAAACAGAATGAAGAATCTAATAAAGATTTCAACTGTTTATTCTTCTGCCGAATGATTCCTTCCCTTGTATGAGACTCTTGAACAATTCGTTGAAGTACAACAATTTGTTCTTTGAGCCTTTCAACTTTATGATTTTTGACTTGTAGCCGCTGAGAAAAAGCAACAATAGAGGAAGAGTAGTGAGTCTCAAGACTCACCAAGTCATAAATAGCATCAGAATCTGACTTATTAGTCAGATTATTATTTTCTTGCTGCAACATGGCACCAATGGCAGCTGCAGAAAGGACAGGAGGTTGAGATGCAGAATGCCTCATGGATGGATCTAGAGAAATGTTAGAAGAATGAACCATTGAGAAAAGAATAGAATGCTTAAAACGAGAATGCTGAAGGAATGCAGATGAGTTATAGAGATGAGATGAAAACTTGATGCGGATTGGATGAACTTCAGGACCGATTTTATAGAGATAGCATAAAGAATAAGACAAACTATTTTCTCTTCAAATCTTATTTAGTCAAAAGAAATACAAGATATGCTAGACACACATTGTCAAAAGTTTTCTTATTCTCCAGTAGATTAACAGCGAGATTAACAGTAGATTGTCCCTATTTTTCTAGTAAACGATGAACCTCTACTGTTATCTGCCGATGTTGACCTTGTATCTGAACCCTTTCTCGTTCCAGCTCCTCTATTCGTAGTTGTAGATCATGAGCATACCAATCTGCAAATTTTTTCAACTCTTGGTTTTCTTGCTTTAGCCTTTTATTCTCACTATCCTTATTAGCAAGCTTCTGTCGTAACTCAAATATTTGCATGTTAAGATGATCAATCTCACTCACCCTCGCCATTAACCTCCGAGACATGATCGTAACAGAGGCAGCATATTGACTACTGAGCATTTTTGATTCTGCAATAATCTCAGAATCAGCCTTACTAGAAAAACGGTTCACTGCTCCTATCATGGTATTGACGGCCTCAGGAGAGAAGATTGATGATTGATGCGTCAAGGGTTCCTGATTCAAGTCTGGAACATTAGTAGAAGAGAATTGCTCAGCCATTCTATCGTTGTGGAAAAACAGAACTCAGGTCAAGAAGCGATTATTTTTTTGGCATCCGATAGATGAAAATGATCATTTTTTTATAGAAACTTGGAGCCTTCAATCCCGTTTGTCAACAACATCAGGCGATTGTTTAATCTTCAGCCGTATTAAATTCATAGAGTTAGGCCTCGAGGCTTTGCAACACTTGTCGGGTCACGGACGGCTCCATTTTTCAATTATCTATAGTGTCTACTAACGCACCATTTTCTTCAGTCTATTTACTTGTTGCGGATCCTTTTTAATGATGCCAAAAGGGGGAGAAGTGTTAGACTAGAACATTAACACTGTTTTAATTGCTAAACTTGTTATATATGCTTGGAATTATATTTATACTTTTGCTTGAAAAACTAACGCACATTTTCAGGGGGAGCTTAAGTATTAATACAGGTTTCAGGTTCTATCAAGTATTTGTCATCATTAAAAAGGGGGAGATTGTTGAACCCAAGATTTCAAGTTTTGTGTAATTATATATTTACACATGGATTTTGATGATAACAAATGAATTCAAAGAATAAAGAAGTCTCAAGCTCAAGTTGTCTACACAATGGAGTCAAGCACATCAAGGAAACAAGCATGAGCAAGAAGGGAACAAGTTCACATTAAAATTATAGAGTAATGTTGTAAATCTCTTCAAAATTCAAAATTAGGATTAATGCTCAAAATTAATATTTTATCATAAAGCATTAAAATACATTTTCCATATGTGCATGAATATTTTTGAAAATTAAATTTGAAAATTTTGAAAGATGATTGATTGTCATCTTTTGCATGTGCATGCCTTAATTAAAGGGTTGAACTTTGAAAATATTAAAGATGATTGATTGTCATCTTTCACATGTGCATGTTTTATTTGAATATTTTCAAAAGTGATTGATGCTGTTTTAGACTTATACAAAAAGTAAAAGATTAGGTTTGAATTTTTTTGAAAATGAAAGTGTGCTCATTTTGTCATATGCCAAAAGTAAAAGATTAGGTTTGATTTTTTTGAAAAAGTGAATGATGTTGTCTTTGACAATTGAAAAAGAAGAACCTTTTATTTGAATTCTATGAAAAAGTGAATGATGTTGTATTTGACAATTGAAAAAGAAGAACCTTTTATTTGAATTTTTTGAAAAAGTGAATGATGTTGTCTTTGACATGTGAATCTTTTTAAATTTGAATATGAAGTCTCATATGCCTATAAATAGATCATTTGAGAGCTTCACATTTACAACACCAAGATCATACAACATTCATTCAAAACTTTTATTCTCTCTTCTCTAAGCATTGAGCCTTAATCCTTGTTCATTTTGAGAGATATAGTTTGCGCTGTATTGTTCTTATTTCACTCATTGAGGAGTGTTTTCTGATAACCTACCCACTATCAGTTTTTGTATCAGAAAAAGGGTGTGTATAACCCTTGTGTGTGTAGAAAGTATTCTACACGGGGAATAGTTGAATCACCACGTGTAAGGTGATTGCAAGTGTAGAGGGTGTTCTACACGGATCGTTTGTAGCGGTGTTGTTCAAAAGTGTAATAGGTTTCTATCTCCACCTGAAGGAGGTTGAATAGTCAATTTGGGAATCCTCAAGGGGTAGCTTGAGGCGAGGACGTAGGCAGTGGGGCCGAACCTCGTTAACATACTGAGTTTGTTTCTCTCTTACCCTTACTCTTTATATTTATTGTTATTTCATATTTTGTTTATATTTTATATTATATATTTGATTTATAATTGTTATTTTTTTTAATACAACTCAATTCACCCCCCCTCTTGTGTTAGTCATCTGGGCAACATTAATTACTCACAAAAGTTTTATAATAAGTGTGAAGAAATAAATAACTATGATACTAGCATTGTTGATACATAATTAGATAATGTCATAAGCTAGACGTAAAAAACCATCAGTTGGTTGGAGGTCTATACTGTTGTATAAGCTGTTGCATTTGAAGCTGCATATCTCTCCTGAACTCTGCTTATTCTTCTTTATGTTGTTTGAGGCGCATCTTCATGTCTCATTGTCTCGCTAATTGAGCCTCTAACTCTTGTTGTTTTGCAACCAATTCTTCAATATAACATGTATCAAACAAACAATGCAAGATATATTAATTAAGTATTTATATTATTAAATAATTAGATAGTTGTTTTATATCTTTCAAAATATTTTATTAATTATAACTATTTGTATTTTAATTAATATTTTAGTTAATAATTATAACTATTTGTATTGTAATTAACATTCTAGTTAATAATTATAACTATTTGTATTGTAATTAACATTCATTTTATTAATTATAATTCAAATTTATATTTTAATTCAAATTCATTTGATTACTTTTAACTTTTAAGTATTTAAGTATTATTAAATCTAGATTATTTGTATTTTATTTAAAATTCATTTTATTAATTCAAAGATTAAGTATTTTTGTATTATTAAAACAAAACTATTTGTATTAACCTATAGTTGAATAATTCAACTATTAAATATTTAAGTATTATTAAATCTTAGATGATTTGTAATTTAATTCATTCTCATTTGATTATTTTAATCTTTTAAGTATTTAAGTATTATTAAATGTAGATTATAAATAATTAATTTTTAATTCAATTCCTTCATTTAAAGTATTAATTATTATAATACTGACCAACATAACGTTCAAACGGTGCTAGTCACCGTTCGATCTAAGGACATACGTTCGAATGGCACACGAATACAGTTCGAACGGATTAATTCTAGATTACAGTCATCTTCAACCTCCGAAAACCTCAACATGTACAGTCTAAATTACATCAAAAGACAGCAAACTATATGACGAACTCATTATAGCAAATGAAAACACTTATATAAAATCTAAAATGAGAATATATTTAAGGAGAATACCTGATTTGGAGAGATAAACCGGAAAATCCACCCGTACCCAATGCCCAAAACTTAAATACTCTTCACCAAATGGTAAAAACAACATCTGAATCTGAAAATATAAGAGATTGATAGAAGTTAGTAATATTTGAGGGCTGAATTGAAGAATAATGGCGCTGGTTGGAAGAAAATGAGCGTGGGAACGACTGGAAGTCGACTGGAACGAGTGCGAGATTATGAGGTTCTGTCGTGTAAATGCAGAACATTGACGTTCGAACGTCAAATAGATTAGCGAAAAAATTTTCCCCCTCTAATTAAACGTTCAAACATGAAAATGACCGTTCGAACGTTTTCTTATACGTTTGAACGGTTATTTTAAACCGTTCAAACGTCAAATTAAAATATTGCTTGTTGTATTTTTTTTGCACTATACTTTTAAATATAATAACTTGTAAATATACTATAGTTTCGAGACATAGTAATATAACTATATAATATATAATCAAACATATATTATATAGTTTAGTAACATATATAGTATAAAATATCATATTACATCTAGTATTATAGTCAAGTACATATATTAACCTATTATATATAACATATATATGGTATCATAGCATAGGGTTATATGTATCACATGCATATATATATATAGTGTTTATTATATTATATTATTATTATAATATTATTTAATAATAGGATATCTACTATTATATATAGTATCATCTATGCTACTAGCAATTAGAGTGTATTATAATGATACAAAAACTAAAATTGAGTATATATAGTGTCATTTATAGTGTTAGAATAGAGAGTGTCATCTAATTAGCCTATAATTGCAATATAATATGATAAATATACTTAACAAGTCATGTAATACATATACTATTAAATATATATATATTAGTTAATATCACATATAATATATATGTTATATAAATACATGAACATAGTTTCATGTATATAGTAGTCTATATTATATTAATTATACTATATAATATAACTTATACTATATACTATATAATATTCAATAGTATAATATATTTTAATTAAATATAATATAATATATACTATATATATAAAAAATTATAAATATAATATATAGTGTTTAATAATATATAAGCGCATTAAATATATTGTATTTAATATATTTAACAGTTAAAATATATTATAATTAAATTAATTATTATATTTAATATAATTAATACTGAATATTGCATTTAAATAACATTTATTATCATAAAATTTGGATTAATTAAGGAAGGGTATTAATTTTCAGTTAATACATTCGAATGGTATTAACTTACTGTTCGAACTGTACCACGTTCGAACGCTTCAAATAACGTTTGAACGGTGAATATGCATCATTCGAACGTTTATAATTTACCGTTCGAACGGTTTGTCAATTTTTCTCCAAAATAATTTTGCCTATCGCGCCAATATTACGTTTAAACGGTAACAATTAAACGTTCGAATGGTTAATCATTAACGGTCGAACGGTTAACTTATTTGGGACAAAAAATTTCGTCCCTAAGAATAGCGTTCGAACAGTCTGGCATTCCGTCATTATTTTGAAATGAAATTCAAATTTCATTCCAAAATCTCACTTTTTGGAACGATTTCCAATTCGTTCCAAAGCAATTTCATCCTAAAAAATGATTTTTGTTGTAGTAAATATAGTAATATATTACTTTCATATTGATAATTGAAAATAATTTGATTCCGATGCATCAAAGATAATGATTGAATTTTAAGATTTAAAATAAGATAGAGATAGACATATAAGATGGATTTATTTCATTCAAAACTCATATAGCTTGAAATGTATATATTATTTAATTTGTTTATTTCTTTTGGAAAAGCTTTAAGTCTTATTTGGATATTTAGAATATCTCAGAATATTTATAAATAATAATAAAATAGTTTAAATTAAGTTTTTTTTTTATTAAATTGTAAGAAATGTAAGAGAAAAAGTTCAATAAAATATTATCAAATTCAAAAATTATTTTTAATATTATTTTTGTTTTAACATTTGAAAAAATTATTTTGTTTTTTGTATTTTATTTGTGAGTTTGGTGAAATTGTAATAATTAGATGAAAAAAATTAAAGATTTGAAATTAAAAATATTTGTATTTGAGTGATGTTTAAAGAGAAAATATTTAAGAACACCTAAGAAAATCTGAGAATACTTGAGCATAATTTCCATCCAAACGGACCCTAATCACATAGTTTTTGTTTCTTTTTCAAAACAAAAAGATTGATGACTGAGAACTATTTCCCATGCAGATTCCTCGCAGCTTAATTTAATCACTAATTAACCACAAACAAATATTGAATGATGCATGTAATAACAATAAAAAAAAGGAGAAATTCTAGGTATAAGCATTACACCATGTATCTCCACCTAATTAACATGTAATTTATTATTTTTACCTTTCCATATTACTATTTAAATATGTGCGTTTAAATAGAAAAATAAAAATGACAAATCATATATATATTGATATTAGAAGAAATTGTGTGGTTGTAAGACTTAATTCCTTGTAGCATTTCTTATAAAAAAGAAACACGAAAAAAAAGTAGAAAATTATATGAATAAATATCCTTTAAAGTATTTTTACCAATCTGATCTACCACTTAAAATGGGAGAGAGATATAAACATGAAGTGAGTCCTGCATGTCTTATCCATCTCCCACTATAGTTATGCCTAACTGAGTCAAAAAGTATAGGGATTAATCCTAATCCAAATCCAGAGTATACATATTGGAGTAATGTTAAACGTCACATTATTATTCTACCTTCATTCCATTTTGTAATTTTGTACTTTCCATTACCATTATATCATTTTTTGTTTATAAAAGAAATTCGAAGGTTGATGTGCAATATCACCTCATCTTAGTAGAATAAGAATGAGATAATGATGTAATTTAATGCTAAAGAAAAATTTTATTTGTATGTCGGTGTGGATAACAGACCTATTTTTTTTTAAAAGAAAATGTCATCATTTATTCATTTATTAAAATAAACTTATATCCATGACTAGAGACATGCGGAGATATCTCTATATCAATCATTTAGAGTTCCACAATTATACCACTGGACCGATATAGACTTTAGTACTGCTAATACTCTTCATAAACAAAAGTTTAAGAGACGGTTTGGATTCAAAATCTCCCACCCCTTCTATTAAAATAATTATAAAAAAAAAACCTCACTCGACAAAAGAAATAAGAAAAAAAATTATAAACATTAAGAAAAATATATGAAGATTAATATTGGCTAATTGTTGACCTTTGGCATCATGATGGGGTGGCTAATTGTTGTAAAGGTGGGTATTTTCACGTGGATTAGTCTCTAATCCGTCTTTTTCAGGAAAGGTTATGCTATTTATGCCAAAATATTCTATATTATGACAGAACACACATGGTGAGAGTTGACATCGAACACACATGGTGAGAGGTTACACAATTCTATATGAGAGTGGGTAGTAGGGCCATTAACTTTTTTGAGTGAAATAGTTTTTGTCGCCGTTGGAAATTTCCTCAAATAATTACTGGGTACTGTGCTACGTGTATGGTGCATTGGTGGGCGATCATGGGAATTCAACTGATTTTATTTGAAACTTTCTATTTTCTGGATTTTTGTATTTGGATCAATATGAAATATAGAGAAGTGGTATAGCCACAAAATATTCTTACAAAAACAAATTTACAAATTGACTTACATTTAACAAATGTATTATTTGAGGGTGATGCTTTATCTATGATAAATGATATTTAGGTACATTTTGGATAGTGGTATGAGATGAAATGATTTTAGATAAAAGGTAAAAGTTAAAAAAATATTATTAGAATATTATTTTTTAATATTATTATTGTTTCAATATTTTGAGATTTAAAAAAGTTGAATTATTTACTATATTTTATGTAAAAATTTAGAAAAGTTATAATTATAAAATAGGAAAAGATAAAACACTTTGACTATCCAAACAGAGCCTAAAGGTAGGAGATAAACAACTCATGGTACAAACAGATTATTGAAGATATTAAAACTGTTTTAAGAGATAGAACAAGCTGGAAATTGCAATACACTCCAAGGGAGAGCAATAATGTAGCCCATCAAGTTGCCAAACTAGCATTACAATGTGAAGATGAGGTTGTATGGTTAGAAGAGGGAACTATTGTTATTGAGAGTTAACATACAGTTTGATAAGCATTGTAAAGAGTAATGTTATTGATGAATGAAAGGCAGAAGTAGTTATTTCAAAAAATAAAATTTATGTTTTCAAGAAAAAAAAAACAACAATTGAGTTAAAACTCATGAATATAAGTGACCAAAGGATAGTAGTTTGTGAGATCATAGGAGTATTCTTATTTTATTTTCTTAATTAGATCGAAAACTTTTACTCGTTTGTCTTTGTAAATAAGATGAGTTAAATTAGAAGTTAAAAGTTAAATAAAATATTATTATAATATATTTTTTAATATTATTTTTATTTTAAATTTTAAAAAAATAAAATTATTTATTTTATTTTTTTAAAAGATTTTAAAAAATTATAATAATAAAATAAAATAAGTTAAAAAGAGTCGCGGAAACAAACCAGACGTTACCTACCCTTTTAGAGTTGTAAAGAATTCTTCTACTGCACAAGTTGGTTCTGTATCCCACCCCCTTCTCTGTGAATTGTTTGTCACTTCACCCTTACCCACGCGAATGGCTGATGATAAAGTACAAGTCAATTTCTTACCTATAGCCCACCACTTGGAGACTTGGGTATTCCCCTCAAACGAAGTAATTGAAAAAGTCACTTTCATTACACTCCCAAAAAAAGGGAAAATTTTATTTAAAATTTTTCTCCACCTAAGTTTATATATTTTCTTATTGTTTCATGTACAAACAAGTGAACCAAAATGAAAGGAAAAATCATTTTCCCTTTTTTCCTCTGCTTTTTTAACATTTTTTAGTATATATAGACTACTACAAATGATGCCATATATAATTTCTATTCATGAAACATAATCCTAATAGAAAAAAGAAAGAAAGAAAGAAACAAATATCAACCCAAGAATAGATTTAGTTTGGCCATTATTATAGCAATGTGAGGGATGGCTTTCCATTTAAAAAAGTATAACATGATTATACTTTAACAAAATCATAATCCTTGGTGCTACCAACATGCTTAACTTTTTCTTATGTACCTTTTGGGGGATGTTGTTATATTATTGTCAGCATCTGCAAGCACCCACGTTTAAATTGAACTGAATGTAATAAAGCATGGGCACTCTTTGTGGGCATGCACTTGCCACTTTTCTTATTAGGATGCCAGGCATAATGTTTGGAATTATGGTTGTAACGTAGGCTGGCCTTTAAAGCCAGCCAATGGTTACCATGCAATGACTGATTTTAAATCAATCTTCCATCCCTTGGCAGAGCCATTTTTGAATTTTTGAATCTTTCTTTCGTGAGTGACAAACTCTTAGAATGTGGGCATCTAAAGTGTGTCTCTAGATTTATCTACATAGCACACTCACATATCGAGAGAAGGCAAGTTCAATGTTTGAATATTGGATTCACTTGTGGAACAACTATAAAGATTATCCTTGAGGTATTTTTTCGCTGTGTATATTTACATAAAATCTAACCTTGATATTAGAGCATTGTTAGTTGTTCCAATGATAGATATATATTATATATATATATATATATATATAATATATATATATCTATCTATTTTTTGTTCATGTAATTCGCATATTTTCTCATTTTATGAATCTAATCATGTTTATATATAATGTGACAAGTCCCTATTTATAAAACTTGTTTGAGACTATTTGGAATGCCATGATCTATTATTCGTAACTTTTTATTTATCTCCATTTACATGAACATCGCGCCATTGCTAGATGTATTTGACATAATGAATATTTTTTATGCATTCATATGTTGATTTGAGTACATATTGTATTTTATTTTTTAGAGTACGATATATGTTGATATTCACCAAGTGCTGTGCACCGTGACGCTGCGCATAGTGTTTTTACTCACAGGTGGTTGTTGCTCGCACTGCATAGTGTTGGGCACACCATGTAGTGTTGCCGCATTGGGCAAAGAGCACCGTGTGGTGCAACCAATAATGTGGTGCTTCGAGCAGCACATAGGGTTGTGCACATCGTGTGGTACTATGACACTGCATGGCTACATGCATTCCTATAGTGTAGCATGCATCATTGGTGCAGCCTACCGCGATTGTTGCGCACTATGACATTTAGAGCACACCAGTGCGTGCTTTGCCATCCTGAAGTAATGACAAGTAGTGGCGGCTCACTAACATGGTGGCATGTAACTGCTGTGTTTTCGTGGTAATGTTCACATGAACAGTAGCCAATTCAGAGGTTGAAGAAGACAATAGTCTTTTGTTATTTTTTTTTTTTTAAAAACAAACAAGGTAGGCTTTCTTATTTATTGGCCCAATCTGTTATTTTTATTTTTTTTGTTTTGTTTTACTTAATGAGATGGCTTGGGCCTGAACTATTCAGTTTTTTTTTTTTAAATG
The DNA here is from genome assembly GCF_018687715.1 of Carya illinoinensis. NCBI lineage: Eukaryota > Viridiplantae > Streptophyta > Magnoliopsida > Fagales > Juglandaceae > Carya > Carya illinoinensis. The sequence goes on from NC_056756.1 coordinate 42,754,724, forward strand.
GTCTTTTTTTGGGCCCAGTCAAAGAATTTTTAACTAGGTAAAGGTTCTTTTTTTTTTTTTGGCCCAACCTATGAGCTTTGTTGTGTAGCCGCATTGGGCAGTGTGCACCATGTGGTGTAGTCGGCAGCGTGGTGCTACGCGCATTGCTTAGGGCTGCTTGCACCATGGTGTTACGCGCATTACATGGGGCTATGCACACTGTGTGGTGCTATGTGCATTGCGTAGGGCAGCTCGAACCACAGTTGCTACATGCATCGATGTAGTACAGCCTCCCATAGTTGTTGCACACCATGACATTTAAAGTAGATAGGTGAGTGCCATGCCATCCCGAAGTAACGTCGAGTAGCGGTGGCTCAGTAACACGGTAACATAAAACTGCTGTGTTTTTATGGTATAGTTTATATAAACAGTAGCCGATTTAGAGGTTGAAGAAGACAATACTCTTATGCTTTTTGTTTTGTTTTAAAAACAAATGGGCAAGTTTTTTATTTATTGGCCCAACTCGTTATTTTATTTTATTTTATTTTTTTATTGTTGTTATGTTTTACTTAAAAGGATGGCTTGAGCCTGACTTATTTAGTTTTTTTTTTTTTTTAAAAAAAAATGGTCTGGGTCTTTTTTTTCTTTCCAGCCCAACCAGAGAACTTTTAATTAGGCATACTTTTTATGGGCTTATTTATTTTTTGGCCCAACCCATGAGCTTTGTTGGGTTAAAATTGAAAAACAAGTGTTTTTCTTGTGTTTTTAACCTATGACCTAGTGGGAAATAAGGTGTAACTGCACCACTAGGTTGCTTTTCCGTTGATAATAAATGGGGTTCTTATTTTATTTATTTACTAATTGTGGAAAAAAAATTTATTTTATTTTTTTTGGCATAATTGTTTATTCATATATATGATTGGTTTATGAAATTATCCATGGATTAGTAAGGCTATTATTTATTTATTTTTTGGCCTACAAATATTTGTTTTTGAAGTGATAATTAGTGGGAGTATGGTTAAAATTAAATTGAATTTTTAGTCTCCCATACAATTTAAAATTGTGCGAAAATTAAGTTGCAAATTAATAATTAGGCATTGTAGTGCAATAGATGATTAAGAAGTCTAGCGAATTTTCGATCTTACGACATGTTTAAGTTATTTTTCTCTTTAACTTAGATTAATGCGACATTTTTTTTAGATGTGTAAAATATCTAATTTATGCATTTTTTATAGTGAAATGACATCGAAAGGTATTGTTGCCGATTTGAACAGATGAGAAAAATTGGACAAGGAGAATTATAACATTTGGCATTGTAAGATCCAATATATCCTGAATGAGTAAAAGGTTTTGAAAATCTTAACTCATTCCCTAACTGAGCTTGAAAATGAGAACTCAGAAGCACATAAAAAAGATGTGAGGCATTTGACAATTGGCTCAAGAAGCATCGAAGTGCGTGCTTTACTATATTAAGTAGCATGCACAATAACTTTATCGGTGAGTTACATGGATGCAACACTGCTCTGAGAGTCAGAGTATGTGGCAAGCATTGAAAGTGAAGTTTGGGAGAACTTCTACCATGAGGTTGCACAGACTGACTATGAAGTTTGAATCTTACAAAATGAGTTTTGAACGCACGATAAAGCAGTATATTAGAACGCTGTCATCAGTGATCCGTGAACTCAAAGTGGTTGGAAACAATCTGACTGATGAACAATAAGTCCAAGCGATGATGTGGTCAGTACCCAATTCTTGGGAAACACTGAGCCAAAATTTGACGCTCAAGAGAACATCAAAATCTTCGATAATGTGTCGCGTCATTTGAAACTTGAGGTTGAGTGCCTAGAGACTATTAAGCCTAAACATTCATCCTATGTGACTAAATCTGGCTGGATTGGACGTGTGCAAAAAGAGTCAGAATAACAAGCTTAGGGTAGCGACTGGACTTGTGCAAAAAGAGTCAGGAACTTTCTAGCGCACCAAGAGAGGCAAGCAAGGGAAAAACAAGTCCAAATAGGACTGCTTTAACTGTGGACAAAAATGTCACTTCATTCGTGACTATACTGAGCCAAAGAAGGTATAATCTGACTATTCTCTTTCTATTTATGTAACTAGTCATGTGATATCGCTTACTCCTATCATATGTAGACTGTTGATTCATGAGCGACCGAGCACATAGCAAGAAACAGAGTTAGATTTGTGGATTATCATCGAATTCCTATTGGGAGTCATGATATCAAGGTGGGTAATGGAGCTAGTGTCGAGGTGCTAGGAGTTGGTACCTACAAGTTAGTATTGCGAGGCGATCATATTCTATTACTCCATCATGTTATACGCTCTCAGAGTATGATGCAATTTACTTTCCGTAGTTACTTTACTAAGAATTTTCCTTATTTTATTTGAAAACAATGGTGTTTCCACATTCTCGACAATGTCTTTTATGGTTTTGCTTTTCTTTTAGATGGTTTTATGATGATGAATTTGGATTATTCCAATGTAAATGAGTCTACTATTTTTTCACTGAATCTAATAATTTAGATTCAAATAAATGGCATGTTAGGCTTAGACATATTGGGCAAGAGAGGATGACTTGGTTACCAAGAGAATGCCTAATAAGCAATCTTGCTAAAGTCACATTGCCCGTATGTAAACATTGTTTGATGGAAAAATAAAAAAGAAACTTGTTTTTGGAAAAGTACCAAGAGCATCTTCTCCATCGCAATTAATCCACTCAGATATTTGTGACCCCATGAGTGTGAAAGCAAGACACAGGGTTGTATATTTTGGCACTACAATTTGGTATTGACAAATTTTGTGAACACATCGTGATAACTGGATGTTGCTATGCTGGTTTGCTTTAGGAAAGATTTGGTATAGTGCTCCCACATAAATTTTTTTTCAAGTGTACTTAGTGGTTGCACAATCTATTTGTTTGTATGAACGAGATAAATAATACGTTGAGAGATATATGCCTGGGGCATGTTCACTATGTGTGATTGGGAGATGTAATAAAGCAGGGAGCGCCCATAGTGGACGTGCCCCTGCTACTTCCTTTATTGGGATGCCAAGCATATTGCCTAGCATTACTCTAGGCATTATGCCTAGAGTTATGGTTGTAACGTATGCTGGCCTTAACGGATACTATGCGAGGACTGAGTCCTCCATCCCTTGACAGAGTCATCTTTGAATTTTTGAATCTCTCTGTTCTGTGAGTGAAAAATTCTTAGGATGTGGACATCTAGAGTGTGTCTTTAGATTTATCTACGTAGCACATTCACACACCAGGAGAAGACGAGCTAAAAGTTTTGAATATTAGATTCACTTGTGGAACAACTATACAGATTATCCTGAGGTATTTTGGCTGTGTATATTTACATAAAATCTAACACTTATTAGAATGATTTTTCTCATGTATATAAATCATCATAAAAGTAATTTTCCAAGATGTTTATATTAAAAAATATAAATGAATCATTTAATAGCTAAAATGTCTCATTTAGATATCTTAACAAAATTCTACTTGCAAGCCTTAGTGCTGAGGCATTGAGGCCACAATGTCTTGATGATAAACATTACGACCCATCAATGTAATATTTAAAGGAAGAGTAATATGAAATATAAGTTTAAAGTGTTAAAGTTGAAAGTTGAATAAAATATTTTTAGAATATTATTTTTTAATATTATTTTTGTTTTAAAATTTGAAAAAGTTGAATTATTTATTGTATTTTGTGTAGAAAATGATAATGATGAGATGGGTTAAGAGCCCCTATAATGTCATGGGTATTAAGCATTCTATTTTCAACATCCATGGAAGTTGGGAACCAAGCTAACTATGGAAACATCTAGCAAATTTACTTTGGGTTCAATCTCAAAAGGAGCTGATCTTCTATACAAAAGCTTCTTTTTTACTACACATTGCACTCGGACTAATATGGCAATGACAAGTCATTGTTTTTATTAAAAACATACAGAACATGAATAATCAAAATTAGACCTCACTCCCTGCAATTCCGATCTCTCCCAAAATCCACAAACTATTTGACCCCAAATCCCGACCTCCCCCAAACGGGATTTGCATTATCCTAACTATTTCTTCAACTCCATTTCTTCTCTCTATCTCACTCAACCTCATTGTTAGCAACTATTATCTCACTCAACCTTACTGTGGGCATCCACTTTCGAGCTACACACACCTACGTGGCAACTAACTCCTCCATGTCTCAACAAAGCTCTCTTTTTTATCTCAACACAAAATTCATTCAAGATGATTTTGCCTTGAATGAACCTATAGAATGAGCGTTAGCCTCATAAGTCTCTCTCAAATCTTGAGTGATTACTTGACTGAAAGCGAAGTAGTCAAGCCACATAGATGAGATTTGGGTTGAAGTGAGAGAGACTCATGAGTAGTTGGACCGAAAAGACTGATCAGATCAAGAATTTTATTGGTTGGTCTCGAGGTGTGGTTTTTTTAAACCAGACCAGATTGAGACCGACCGAATGTGTATATATATATTTAAGATTTTTTTATATATAATATATTTTTTTATATAGTAATTATATAAGTTAATTATGTAATTTTTATCCAATAGATTACCATTGACTATATATACAATAAAATTATTTAATATTCATTAACCATGTATAAAATGTTAAAAAAATCATTTAATTTCATTAACCATATATATACAATGAAAAAAGTGTTCATGGATTGAATTGGACCAAATAGACTAACCAGACCGGTAGATAAAGGTCTAGTCTGGCAAAATGATGAATCAAAATTTTTGATATGTGACTCTCCCCTAAAGGCCTTAACCAAACCGGACAAGACTGATTACGCTACTACTTTTTGTACTTTTTCTTTTTTTAAATTGGTGAATAGAACCGATTGGCCACGTACTAAACTGGTGTGTGGTGTGGGGGTATAAAACTGGCTTGAGAATAGGTTTTCTCCCCCCTTTCAAACATGCTTTGGGTTCAATATCAAAAGTCAATTCGGCCAAGTTGTTTGAAACTATAAATATCACACTACAAAGAGTGTGTGTGTCACAAGTTTGCAGAGAGCCGAAAAACTTGTAGAGAAGAGGAGATGGAGTTTTGTTGTGCAGTGGTTAGGGGTCAGGAGTTCTAGTCCATGGGCCATTGGGCTGGAGGTCTTAAGTATTAGGTGGACTGGTCATTTAATTTCTCTTCAGTTTATTTTAGTAGAGTTCAGTTGGGCCTGCGAGCTTAGTTACTTTTAGTAGAGTCCAATGGGCATGCGAGCCCATTTCAATTATTATTGGTTATCTTTCAGTTACATTGTAGTGGTATAGAAGTTGTTAGAGCACTCTCAATGGCTTCTCTATCCTATCATTCAAAATACATCATCAAAACCTATTTTTTCTATTTTATATATTGACTTTCACAATATATCATATATCAGCTTATCTATTTTTTCTTCATATCATTTAAATATTATATTTTTTAATTTTTTTATTCATTTCAAATATTTTTAAAAATGTTTACTCATGAGGAGGAAATGGGAAATCACATTAGGAGGAAAGAGAAAGTAATTAAAAGTGTTTACATTTGATGAACAAGATCCTCTACATGTAGAGGGATCACTGTAGCAAAATGTATAATGTTTTTAAAATACAAAATCCAATGGAGTAACATTTGAAGAACATTTATTTATATTTTGAAGGAAAATGCATTTTACAAGAGCCATTGGGAGTGCTCTTAGATTCCCTTCAGCCATCACCTATTTTACTGTAGCATCTGATATGGATTTGGGAGGCAAAAATCTCAATACAATTATAAATGTTATTTTCTCTCTCTTTCTCTCATGCTCTCTCCGAACTTTGTAGGAACTCACCCCTCAAAGTAAGTTTATACCCATTTTATGAAGCTTTCCATAGTAGTTTGATATTGTTTGCCCAAAGTGTTACAGGCCAGAGCAGAGACGGTGAGAGAGGGAGGCAGTGACTTACTATAGAGGTGGTGGAGGAAGGAGATGATCATCATGACAATGGCCAAAATGGGTGAAGCCATGAAGGTGTGTCGCTCTCTCTCGGCCAAGTGCTTGAAATGGCTGAAACAAATCTTCTTCTACTATTGTGTGTTTTATGATTTTTTTAAAGTACGTGTATATATATCTAGTGGTGGTGCACACTAGGGCCCATATATATATATATGTAGAACAACTCATGATCTTATCAAATCATTGGGCACATATATTTCTTCATCCATTTGAAGATCATCTTAATTTGAGTCTTAATTCCCTTGCTCTTGATTTATGAGAAAACAAGCTTTCGAGACATTTTCAAACATTGTTAGAGATGGTCAGAACGAATAATATTCACACTTATTATTAAATGACCAGTCCACCTAATACTAAAATTGAGTGCATGAACCAGCTTGCATAATCTATAGTTTAATATTTACTTATTATTTTCAAATTGAGTGCGTAACCAGCTATTATACATATTGCATAATCTATAGGACTGCAACTAGCATTTCTTTTATATGGATTTGGGGGTATGCTCTCCCTAGGTTTAAGGTTCAAATTCCCTTGGTTGAAATCAATCTCTAATGGTCATCGGACGAGAGAATTTTTTCCTTTAATTACCTAAAGTGCACTTGTGGGAAACTCCTTACTAAGGGGCTTGTGCATACTCGAGATTAGTTGGGACATTGTTCTTCGACATCAGGTGCCAATTAAAAAAAAAGTTATAAATAAGGAAAAACTCTCATTTTATCAAGAAGAGGTTCGAAGCACCAATATATATATTGGATGCAATGGCATTCAACACGAAAAGAGTGAATTATGCAATGAGTTAGTTCCCTTGCAGTACGCCATTGCTATCAAACTTCATATTTCTCTAAACAGCATAGCTCCAACTCTTCCTCTAAACTTTGGTAGAGTTTCATCAAATATTTCCTCTGCTAAAATATTTATAATTTTTTCAAATGAAATTTTCATCCAATATTAAACATTCAATAAATTCATATTTCTCTTTCATGCATTCTAGTTCTTATGAGTTGATGATCAGCTAGCTAGACTTTTTTTTTTTTTAATCGAACACGTGTAAACTTTATTGATTCACCCTCGTTGAGGTGGAGGAACTACCATTTATAGACAACAAATAAACAATGAATCAACATCATAAATAAGGAAATCCCCAACGATCCGTGCGTAATAGTCCCCGAAGTCTCCCTGATCCGATTTGTAATCCAACAAATTGTGGACTATTATTTTGTGCTCCCTTCTTGGCTAAAAAAATCAGCAACTATATTTCATTCTCTATAGACATGACAGATGCTGCAATGAAGAGTTCCAAACAACATTTTGATTTCTTTCTAAAAATCCCACATGTACTAAAAATCACACACTAGTTTTGATCCATCCCACCACCACGGCTGAATCAGATTCCACCATTAAATTGTTCAGTTCGGCCAAGCTGATACGCGAGTCTCAAACCATCTAGTAGAGCATTTCCTTCAGCAACCGTATTTGTTGAGGCCCTATAAAACTGTGCAAAACCAGCTATTACAATTCCCCTTGCATCTTGTATGATCCCTCTCCCTCCTGCACCACCTGGGTTTCCAAAAGAACTATCATCAATGTTTAATACAACCTACTTCCTCTCTATTTGAGCCACACCACAGCAATTGGTGGCTTTTTAACGATCAGCACTATTGAGCAATTCATTTTCATTTAAACAATCGGCACTAATGCGCTGATCTCTTTCCTAAAAATGTTTAAACTTCTTCACTTGAGAAAAAATGTCTAACAAATTCCCTTTCACATTCCGCACAACTGCACTCCAGTTCGCAAATACATCTTCCATTCTCACTACACAACGTGAATGCCACAAAGCACTTATGATTAATATTGGCAATATACCACGAGACATCTCTGCTTGTGATATCGAAGATTCTCTAGCCCACCAAACATTTAGGTACTGTTTGGCCACACAAATTTTTATCTCAAATATAAAATTCTTATCTCATCATTACAACTTTTTCAAATCTTCATACAAAATATAATAAATAATTTAACTTTTTTCCTACTTTTTCAAATTTTAAAATAATAATAATATTAAAATATAATATTTTAATATTTAATTTTAAAACTCAAAATTCTCATATGAGAATTCTTAGTAGCTAAGTAGAATCCCACATACAGCAACAAAATAATCCCATACTCTAGGCGCAACAGTACCTTCACATAGCACATTATTAATTGTTTCTATCTGTGGATCCACACAGCAATTACAGTTGGACACTAAAGGTATCCCAAGTTTACTAATCTCCTCATCCACTGGTAACGCTTCCTTTCGGGCTCACCAACTAATGAAAGACATTTTTTTTGGAACATGTTTATGCCATGACCATTTTCTCCGAGAGCAAAAATTACCCTGTTTTCGGATTAACTGCCAAGCTAAATTTGTATTAAAGATACCATCCGCAGTTGGTTGCCAAATGCGTACATCTTCTCCCTCTCACACCACCCGTATTCTGGATCACCATCTTTGACTCAAAAGATTGACCCGCCAGAGGAGTCAGCGGGGTGGCGGTTTGCACCATGCAGCAAACCCTAGGAGGCGACACCAATCCCTAAGGAATTTGGAAAGATACGCCGCGTCAGCACCCCCACGTTACATGTTCTTCTATGATCAGCTAGGTAGACTTGGTACTCATGATCATCCCAAATCATTCATGCATGCGTGCATGCATGCTGTTACTAGTACTTGTTAACACTTATATTAATTAATCACAGATCACACATTCCTTAATTAATCCAAGGTAGCTAGAAACAAAAATGAACTAACAAAAATCGAGTACTCGAAGTTACAGACAGATAAACATGAGAGGGCAGAAAATCAAACCAAATTATTGTAGTACTAGAGATAAGCAAAAGGAAAAAAGCGACTCTACAGTAAGACTAATTAATTAAGCCGTTTCAACCACGTTCCTGTTTGATTGCTCTTGATCATCTCCTTCATCCTCTCTCGAGATTTCCTCTAGAGATTTGCCCTTGGACTCCGGCACCAAAAATGTGAAGAAGAACCCGACCACATTGACCACTGCGAGCACAAGGAGAGAATTTCTCATTCCAATTCCAGCTGGGTATCCCGGATCAGCCTTTGACTGGTCCTGGTTTTGTGACGCATACAAGAACCCAAAAGATCCCACTATTGCACCTGCTTTCCCTGCAGCTGCCGAAATACCATGGCATGTTGACCGAAGCCTTGCCGGGAAAATCTCCGCCGGCACAATGAATGTAGTGCTATTTGGCCCGAAATTGGCGAAGAAGAAGGTTAGGGCATACATGACAACGAAGCCTATGTGGTTGGATTTTTCTGTCCAGTGGTGGTAAGGAATTGCGAGAGCAAACATGAAAACTGACATGAAGAAAAACCCTATTATCTGAATGGAAAACCTTCCAATATAGTCGATGAGGAGGACCGTTGCCCAGTACCCCGGAACTGTGCCACACAGAGCAATCAGGGTTTGAGCCCTTGCAATCTTGTAGAGCTCCTCAAGGGCGCTCATGGTTTTTGGCTTAGGGATCCAACCAACTGCACTAAAGATGTCTTTCTGGAAAAGATTCTGGCTATAATAAGCAATGTCTAGCAAGAACCACGTTGTTGTCGTCCCCAACAAGTGCAGCCCATGCCGAGAGAGAAATTCTGAAGAGAACAACCCGAAAGAGTTTCTTTTTTCAACCACTTTGACCTCCTCTTTGACCACGGCCTCCTTCCCTGATTCAATATCGATTTTCAAAACCTTTGACATGTCTTCGCGAGCTTTCTGTTGATTCTTGGCAACTAAGGCAGTGTATCGAGGGGTTTCCGGCATTTTCATGCGCCAATAATAAGTCATTGCAGCAGGAACTGCACCGAACATGAGAATGATCCGCCATACACAGTCTGCCTGAGGGACGGTGGATCCAGTTGGATCCTCGGAGTAAGCCCTGGCAGGGAAGAGAGCCTGAAAGATGGAGGAGACAACTATAGCCACAGCGCCGCCACACAGAATGCCAAACCCTTGCATGGCGAAAACTGCAGCAATAAAAGCCCCCCGAGTTTTCTTGTTAGCATACTCCGCCATGATAGTTGCAGACAGTGGGTAATCTCCGCCAATGCCAAACCCTAGCCAGAACCTGAAAAAACACAGAGTCGCCATAACCGAGTTTGGTGTGCTCCCAAAGGAAAGCCCGGAACCGATGGAGCAGAAAACCATAAGCATGAGAGTGATGCCATAGACGCGCTTCCGACCCAACTTGTCGCCGAGCCACCCAAAGAAAAGCTGTCCCGTTAGTGTTCCGCAGAAAGCGACTCCATTAACCGCTGCGGCTACGTTAGGCGGCAGACTACCGGGCTTGGACGATCCCTCGACGTGATAATATATGCGACCGAGAAGCTTCGTGACGAGGGAAATAGAGAAAAGATCGTAGGAATCGGTGAAGAACCCCATGCCGGCGATCACCACTGCAGTGAAGTGGTAAAGCTGAGTCTTGGCTTTGTCCAGCACGTCCAGGACCTTAAGCTGGTCTGAGGCCATGGTGGAAATCCTTAATTATAAACTTCTTGATCTTCTTCTTTGTACTTTCTCCTGCAAAAAAAGTGAGACCAATGGAGGACGGAGACCTTTGATTTATAGGTAATCCACAGAAACGGTGTCTCTAAGTGTCGAACCCTAGCTGGGGCTCTTCTTTCGGAAGAAGGAATCCTACGTCGAATTTCTGTTGCGGTTTTCTCTGGAAAATAATCTTTGAGATACCTCAGATGGAGGAATAGATCCGCCTTTTTTTCAGCAAAAATTAAAGGTTTTAGAACTAATTAAAACTAAACATAAATGAATTAATTACGTATAATTAATTTATCTATAGAATATACCAAGCACCTTGATCTTAAAATTCCTATACATATAGTTAGAGATCTATGCGGAAAATTAATGAACACATACATTGAAAAAGGTTTGATGATCAATAATTACCTGTTTAATTAATGATATTATGGATTTATATATATATATATATTAATTTATAGGGTTTTTCGAACTAGGTTTTTTATTTGGAGATCCGGATCATACATTATTAATTAGGCCATTAAGTTATTAGATATTTTAATATATACATATATATATATATATAATAGAAGCAGAATTAAAATTATTTATAGAAAAACCAAGTGAATAATTACTTATAAAATTATGTCTATCAATATGCCAAGCGCCCTATATATTGAATTTTCATAATATAGAGTGCCGGGCCCTATCTTCCTCTTGAAGTGTGGAGCGAACTCTTGTGGTTCAGGGTTTCTGCTGCGTGAGGCCCATGGTCCTCATGGCCGTGGGAAGGCTGAAAATGCAACGGAAATGGCATCTCGGGATCACAAGAAACACTAGTAGCCCATATGTCAGTTTTATGCTTTTTGTCTATTATTGAGAATAACCTCGCACAGGTGTCCATGCTGTTCTTGAAATAACGGAAACCAATTATAGTAGGCACGTGGATACACATCTTCTCATTAGTTAAAAAAAAATGGTCACTGCTATTTATGTCGAAACCCACCCTCTTCTCCATCCTCTCTCTCTTATGTCAAAGCCCACTACTCTCTCTATCTCTTTTACTTCTTTAATTCACTAACTTAAAACTTGTTTGATTTGTATTTCAAGAAAGCAAATATGAGTTGAATGGGTAATGCTTCGTTTTCAAAGGAATTCTCTCATTTCCACTCGAAGCCACCAAAACACACTCCATCAAAGCTCTCGCTCTCTCTCTCTCTCTCTCTCTCTCTCTCTCTCTCACACACACACACATAGAGAAAAATTTTCAATTTTTTTTTATTTGACAGTAAACATGAACGGCGATTGTATTGCATATGAATAACCCACTATCAAGAGCTGTTGTATCATTAACTTTGGTTGCAAGGTTTTTTTTTTCCTGCAAGCGATACTTGTATCATTAACTTCCATTTGCACCGATGAAAAAAGTGAAAATTATAATTTTATGTGACAATGCTTCAAATTTATATAAGATTGTGTGGTTGATTAAAATTTTACTTCTGTACAAATTGTGCGGTTGTGTTTATGTAAAGGGGAAGAGATGAATATGTGAGGATAAAGTATTGCTGTAATGATAAAGTTGCAAGTCTTGAGGTCCTTGATGGGAAAAGTTGCAGGTCTTTAGGTCACGAGAGGGAAGGAGAGATAGAGGTTAAGGATTTCGATTTCTCAAGAGAGAATGAGAGCAGAGAGAGGGGAGGTCGAGGGGGTCTTGATTCAGGATCTGCATGTCTCGAGTTGGTTTTGCATGTACTCTTTACGTGGTAAGTCTCCCTTGGTCTCCAATAATTAAGGTTTGTAGGAGACACCTAGTAGAAGCATTTCTGTTTGTTATTTCCTTTGCATTTTGATTAGTTAAGTCATAGGGGGGAGTTTGGTATTTGGAATCCCTAGTTGTTATTAGTGGCCAGGTTGGCCATAGTTTGCATCTTGAATAATATTAAAGAAACTCAATTAATTCTCTCTCTCTTTCTACCTTATTATAGAGATGTGTACTCACTATATCCCTAGACTCACTCTCTCACATTTCTCTCTTTTTCTCCGATTCTCTCTCAATCCCCTTATCTCTCTCTCTCTCTCTCTCTCTCTCTCTCTCTCTCTCTCTCTCTCTCTCTCTCAGTTCTTCCCCATTGTATATATATAAATATATATATATATATATATATATAGAAAAATGCTGAATACAGTCTCCTAGCATAATTGTTGGGGAGTCATTGTTAATATGGAAAATGAAACGTTGTGTTTATTTGCATCAAAATAAATAATTCCATCTCATTGCCCTCTCTACCTTCATCTTCCCACAGAACCACACAAATTTTCTTGTACTATTTCTTCAGCGTCCTTTGAGCCTTCCTCCCAAACAGATTCCTTTATCTTCACAGCTTCAAACCCTCCTTTCGTCTTTGCATTTTCTTCTTCTAATTCAAATCCAGAGCCATGGAGGTACAGGAGAACCGATGGGAAGAAATGGCGGTGCTTCAGAGATGTAACTCCTGATCAAAAGTATTGCAAATGACACTATTACAAAAGCTGTTCACGTTCAAGAAAACCTGTGGAATTACAAGCTTAGTTGAATAAAGACAACAACAGAACCATTCTTTGTTTACTCCTATATTCATTATATTATTATTATTTTCTTATCCAATATCACCAACAGTTCCTCTAAGTACATGGATTGTTGGCTTTTGTCTTTTGTAAATAAATGTGTTTTGTTTGTTGTGCCTGGAAGTATTCATGAATGAAGAAATGGTCTCCATGGTTGAGTACCATGGCAGCAAATGATGCAAACCAAAGTGGGATTAAACAAAGACGATAACACCATTTGTGATACATCTATTGTTTATAGTCAAGGACTGCAAAATCAAGTGACCAATATTATAGCTTATCCTTTAGCCCCAAATTGGCCACTTTGGATGAAGCTCTTAACCTCGGCCACACACAAGAGGAGCTATTTCAATAATGCATGGTGCACAATAGATAGAGATAATATTGGCCATGAAATTAACAAATTCTCTTCTTCAAATGAGGAGCTACAGCTTTCATCCTATACACTACTATTAGTTTATTTGGGAGATGAAGACGAAGATGCCAGACCACACGAAGACGAAGATGCAAGATCCAGATGAAGAACGAGCTCTATTTTGGTCTGAATGTCTTTTTTTAGGTTTCGGTTGTTTTTTTTGTATTAAAATATATCGGCAACTCCCCAAACATTGCATGCCCCCATTGTACCTAGAAGAACTGATATATATCTTTACTCTCTCTCTACCCCTATATATATGTTCTCTCTCTCTCTACCCCTCTCTCTCTATGTAGCCTCTTTACTGCTCCTTGCTGTATTTTCATAACACACGAAAATATTAGATAAATTCTTCTATCTTATAAGTAGTATATTTAATGAATTTTGAATATAAAATTTGATAAGATTTGGTGTTGTGAATTGTTGAGAATATACCAGTTGATTATGTTGTTAGGGTGTATTGAAGATGAATTTAATATTCAAGTGTTAGTGGTGAGTATTAGCTAAAATTAATCCATATGTATGTCACTGTTATATAGTTAAGTGTAGACCTTATTTTTGTTGAAATAATAAGGGAACAGAGACCAATATACATGTTGTCCAATAGCATGTTTGAAATCTACAGATTTAGAGTTTATCAATCTTAGAGAATAATATTTCAGAACAATTCTAAATTCATGTTATTAAGGATTGTTTGAAATTTTAGAATTAAGTAAGATCATTTTTAGTGTAGAAGTTGATAGATTGTAATAATCTTGAAATAGGTATCGATTGACTATTAGTAAAGGAATATCGTGAGTTTATTTTGATTAGCAATCAAGGTAAGTGTCTTTTTAATGATATTTTAATAAAATAACTGATGATTTTGTTTGGAATGCTGCACTTGGTATTATATTTCAAACTTGTGTATATTTTAGATTTGTGCACAATCTTATGCTATTTTGGCTCTACTTCTATGATTTGTGAAAATTTTATAATAGTTTGAATGTTAGAGAAATGTTATGTGGCTTATTAAATTTGAAATTTAAATGTGAGCATGCTATTTATTCTTGAGCGCATGATTTGAATATCTTTGTTACATGTTTGACATCTCTCGTGGCCTGATGTCTTTGTGGCATGATATATTTATGATATATTAGTGATTTCCATATTATCATGTGGCATTGAATATGATATTTGGCTAAATATGTTGGTTAAGATAAAATAGTATTGCTCAGATTATTTTATAAGAAAATTATTCACTATCTTATAGTCAAGAAAATTACCAACTCCCAAGTCCCTATTAAATTGCTATAAACTGAGCATGTGGTAGCTCACCACTTCATTTTACATATTTTTCAAAGTGGTAGAAAGTTCCTTCCTTTAAAGTGATATCTTTTAAGTCAAATTTTCCACAGTGGATTTGGTTTTAGTCACTTGAGGTTAGAAGTTTTGGAGCTTGATGATTTTGTTACTTGAAGATAGTTTTGGTTATACAGAGAGCTTTCTTTATGGTCATATCTTAGTTATTTTTTTCAATTTTTGTCGGAGTATCTGTATTGTAATTATTTAGAATTTAATGGCTCTAGTGAAACTTGTGAATAGATCTTTGAGAATCATTGTATTATATTTGTGAATAGTTTGAAGGTTGTGTATTTGATATATATTTATAAATAGAGAGTTTTGAAAAAAATAGGCGGAATACCCGTTTATGTTTTTGGATTTTGGGCATTACAATCAATCTTCTGCTATTATTTTTGTATGACACGCTTCTTATAGTTGCCAAACAGGAGTACCCACAACCCCAAACGCTAGAGATCATGCAATTGCTCAAGCATATGATCATACTTCAAAATAAGTTTATTAGTTTATGCAGCAAGAAGTGTTGATCTTATGCATCGAGAAATTTGGGAAATGATCGAAGGGACAGCTGATGAGGTTGCGCCATTTATGGTACCGGTTTCTTGACGTAAAACTTGGATGTATATTAATTATCTCGATGTTGTCTACTAGTACATTGTGAGATAGAGATCGATCCCCATTCTAAAGAGTTCTTCAAGTCGCCACCAAAGATGTTTATCATTCAATCTTTTGATAATAATAAACTAGTACCGTAGATGCCGATTAGATCAAAGGTGGTTCCTATAACGTGAATCAAATTGTTTGAGTTCATCTTGGGACAATGATTATAGACACGAATGGACTATAGCAGCACGCAAACTGTTATATGTTTGAGTTTTAATTGTTTATTGGCCAAGCAAAATGAGGTGCAGTTTGCAGTGCTGGGATGTCTAACTGTGGTTGGCACAACCCTAGACCAGGTTCTTGCATGGGGAGGTTGGATCACTGCCCAAAGTGTTAGTTGAAGTAGAGGTGAGCTAGGTACATCCTAATGAGACGACTTTTGGGTGTTACAAAGCGGCACCAACAGGAGGATGGAAATTAAAGATATCAAACCTGACCAAGCGGATGTTATTTTTGAATATTTGCTTAATGCCAGCAGTTGGGCAATAAAGAAGCACGATCATCTGGTAAAAGCTACAACTCATGGTTCTAGTGGTGCACCAGTAGAGGGGACAAAGTTGACATAGAGGCATAGAGCCAAGAGCAAGCATTGGCATCCCACAGGCTGGAATCCTCCCTCGATCTTCCACCGACCCCCGAGCTCATAAATTTCTACATTCAGATGAGGGTGAGGTATGATTTTAAGAGGAAAGAAGCATATTTTCCCTTTCCCCTCTCCTTCTTCTGTTTCTCATTGCAGTTTGTTTGGTAATGTCCTCCCTTTACCGAGGAAACACGATGCGGGAGTCTAATAATAAACATCTTGTTTATGAAATTCACAACACACCGATAACCATTGAGACGGCACAATTAGCGAGTTCTTGTTGTGGTGACTCAAAATACCAAAGTCAAATCTGTTCTATTACAACATACGACAATATATTAGCAGGAGCTGTGTTGTTAGAACACGCGTGCACACATAGAGGGGCAATGAAAAGAGGATACTCGTTGACCCAACACCGTAAAATCTACTAGAACCATGAGATGTATTGGGAACAAAGGCGTAGGATGTGAATAAAAGGCATCTTCATCAAAACAATGGAAGGTTTGCTATAAGAGGCATGTTGAGTACTGTGGAGTATGGTCCACACCGCTCGAGCGAAGTTAGACAGATTCGAACGCTCGATGTCAACTCAATAGTGAGCTCGAGCAGATGCAGAAAGGAAGTTCGCTTGACGTGCGCTGGACACACCGCTTAAGCGAACATGCATTTTACACAGCTCTAGAGTTTTTTCTGCCGTTTGACTATATATATGATTATTAGATTATATGGTCGTACTGTAGAAACACTGTAGACGTACGGTGATTGATCCATCATTGTAGTGTGATATTCCTCAATAATAAAATCCTCTGCAGCTCTCGTGGACGTAAGCAATTTGCCGAACCACGTAAATCTTGTATCGTTTGTGATTGCTTTTCTCGTTCCATATTCTTTTCAATTTATTGTCATCATTTTTCACAACAATTCATATCAAGAGTCAAGATTCGGGTCTGAGAAAAAACGATGGCTGAAGATGAATTGAAGGCATCGGGGATTGAGAAGTTTGATGGCACGGATTTTGGATACTGGAGGATGCAGATAGAGGACTACCTTAATGAGAAGAAACTTTATCTTCCACTATTGGGAAAACAACCGAAAAAAATGGATGATGCTAATTGGAATCTATTAGATCGACAGGTTCTGGGGGTTATTTGATTAACCCTGTCGAGATCCGTTGCACACAACGTCATCAAGGAGAAGACGACTACGAATCTTATGGCGGTTTTGTCAGATATGTATAAAAAGCCGTTAGCGAATAATAAGGTACATTTGATGAAAAAGTTATTCAATTTGAAGATGACAGATGGTACGTCTGTTGCACAACATTTGAATGATTTTAATACTATTACAAATCAATTATCGTTTGTTGAAATTGAATTTGATGATGAGATATGTGCACTGATACTATTGGCTTCACTACCAAATAGTTGGGAAGCCATAAGAATGGCTGTCAGTAATTCTATTGGTAAATTTAAATTGAAATATGATGATATTCATGATTTGATTTTGGCTGAAGAGGTGCGCAAGAAAGATTCAGGCGAGACCTTGGATTTGAGTTTAGCTCTAAATGTTGATTGTCGAGGGAGATCACAAGATAGGAACTCAAACAGAGGAAGATCAAAATCAAAGTACAGGAGCAAGAGCAAGTTGAGGCCTGGTCAACAGGCAACTTATTAGAATTGTGGTAAAGCTGGCCACATAAAGAAGAATTGCAAAAATCCTAAGAAGACCAAGAATGATAGTACTAATGTGATAACTGAATAAGTACATGATGCACTATTGCTTGCAATTCATAGTCTAGTTGATGACTGGATACTGGATTCAGGAGCTTCCTTCCATATATTTTCCCACCGGAAGGAAGCTCTTGAATCCAGTTAATACGGAATTATGTTGCAGGTGATTTTGGGAAGGTGTATTTAGCTGATGGAGAGGCTTTGAACGTAATGGGGATGAGAGACATTGATATTGGACTCCCAGCAAGAACAAATGGACCTTGCAAAATGTTAGGCACATTCCTGAATTGAAGAAAAACCTCATTTCTGTTAGGCAGCTCAATAAATGTGGTCATTCAGTGATGTTCCCATATAGCACATGAAAGGTCACAAAAGGGGTATTGGTACTGGCTCCGAGTAAGAAAACTGGTACACTATATATGACTACTGGTTTGATTGACTTTATTGCTACTACCGTTGCAGAGAGCATAGCAGATTTGTGGCATTGCAGGCTTGGCCATATGAGTAAGAAGGGTATGAAAGAACTTCTGTCTAGAGGCAAGCTATCAAAACTAAAGTCAGTTGATCTCAGTATGTGTGAGAATTGTGGTATGGGAAAACAAAATAAGATCAGCTTCTTGAAAAGTGGCAGGATACCTAAGATAGGAAGATTGAATCTTGTGCACACAGATGTGTGAGGTCCTTCCCTAGTGGCATCTCTTGGAAGTTCTCGCTACTATGTCACGTTCATTGATGACCATAGTAGGAAGGTATGGGTTTATTTTTTGAAGCATAAATCTGATGTATTTAATGTATTCAAAAATTGGAAAGCCATGGTTGAGACAGAGACAGGCTTGAAATTGAAATGTTTGAGGTATGACAATGATGATGAGTATGTCGATGGTGGGTTCAAGGAGTATTATGCAGCTATGGGTATCAGAATGAAGAAGACCATTCCTAGGACACCACAGCAAAATGGAGTTGCTGAACGTATGAACAAAACCATTAATGAGCGTGCTAGAAGCATGAGGTTGCACGTTGGACTACCACCCACTTTCTGGGCAGATGCAGCCAGCACTACTGTTTACTTGATAAACACAGAGCCATTAGTTCCACTGGATTGTGGATTGCCTGAGGAGGTTTGGAGCGGGAAAGAGGTCAAATTTTCTCACCTTAAAACTTCTAGTTGTCTTTCTTATGTCCTTATTGATTATGATGCTCGTAGTAAACTTAAATCTAAGTCAAAGAAATGTTATTTCATTGGCTATGGAGACGAGGCATTTGGCTTCATTGGCTATGGAGACTAGGTATTTGGCTATAGTTTCTGGGACGATCAAAGTCGGAAGATCATAAGAAGCAGGAATGTGATTTCAATGAGAAAATTATGTACAAGGATAAGTCTAGTATAGTTTCTGTAGTAGCTCCTTAGGAGTCCAAGTTTGTAAGATTGGATGACCTACCAGAGATTACAGTGCAGTGTAAAGATGTGAGTGATGGGGAGAGTGGATCCAGTGCACCAATTCCTATTATTCCGCATACAGTTTCAGAACCGTCCACTCCTACAGTTGCAATTCGCAGGTCCGTTAGGACTATACGTCATCTACAGTGTTTTTCATCTACTTTGAATTACATTCTGTTGACAGATAATGGAGAACCGCAGAGTTACTAAGAAATCTTGTAAGATGAAAATTCTAACAAGTGGGAGCTAGCCATGAAAGATGAGATGGATTCCCTTTATGGAATCAGACATGGGAGTTGACAGAACTTCCATCAAGGAAGAAGGCATTACACAACAAGTGGGTGTATCGGGTGAAAACTGAGTATGATGGCAGTAAGAGGTGCAAGGCCAGACTTGTTGTAAAAGACTTTCAACAGAAATAGAGTATTGATTACTCTGAGATATTTTCTCCTGTAGTGAAGATCACAACCATCAGGATGATACTGGCTATGATTGCTACTGAAGATTTATTTCTTGAGCAGTTAGATGTGAAGACAGCTTTTTTTCATGAAGACCTTGAAGAAGACATCTACATGCACCATCCTAAGAAGTTTGTGGCACAGCGAAAGAAAGGTTCAGTTTGCAGATTGAAGAAGAGCTTGTATGGCCTGAAGCAAGCTCCTAGATAGTGGTACAAGAAATTTGATAACTTCATACACAGTGCAGGGTACATTAGATGTCAGTCAAATCACTGTTACTATGTTAGACACTTTGACAATTCTTATATTATTCTGCTGTTGTATGTGAATGACATGCTTATTGCAGGGGCTAGTATTGATGAGATCAATAATCTGAAGAAGCAGATGTTAGAGCACTTTGCAATGAAGGATTTGGAAACTGTAAATCAAATCCTTGGCATGAGAATTGTCAGAGATAGAGTCAGAGGTACGTTGAGACTTTCACAGGATGAGTATGTGCAAAATGTACTCAGCAGGTTCAATATGGACAAGGCCAAACCAATTAGCACACCCTTGGACAGTCACTTCAGACTCAGCAAGAATTAGTAACTTGAATCAGAGGAGGAACAAGATTACATGAGTAAGGTTCCTTATGCCTCAGAAGGTTCCTTATGCCTTAGCTATTGGTTCACTTATGTATGTTATGATTTATACAAGACCGGATATTACCCATGCAGTAGGAGTTGTGAGTAGATACATGAGTAACCCAGGAAAGCAACATTGGGAAGCAGTGAAATAGATTTTGAAGTATCTAAAGGGCTCCTCAGAAACCAGTTTGTGTTTCTCTAGAGAGAGCTTGGAGGTATAGGGTTATGTTAATACTAATCTAGCTGAAGATATTGATAGCAGAAAGAATACCACGAGTTTTGTTTATACACTTGGTGGTACTACAGTGTCATGGGGTTCTAATCTACAGAAAATAGTTTCTTTGTCTACTATAGAAGCTGAGTATATTGCAGTGTCAGAGGCTGTAAAGGAGATGATATGGCTACAGAGCTTCTTGGAGGAATTGGGTAAAAAGAATCAGAAAGGCACTCTCTACAGTGATAGTCAGAGTGCCATATTCCTTACCAAGAATCCAGCATTTCATTCTAGAACCAAGAACATTCAGATCATGTATCACTTCATACGATCATTGTTAGATGACAGACAGCTATTACTTAAGAAGATTTGTGGAAGTAAGAACTCTGCTGATATGTTGACAAAGTGTGTTACACTTGAGAAACTGAAGTTGTGCGCAACTTTAGTTAGTCTTCTAGCATGAAGATAGAGGCAGTGAGTTGTAGAGGTGGAGGACATCATGTTTGAGGAAAACAGCGATACAGCGAGTGTACCAGTCTCCAAATGGGAGAATTGTTTAGTACTGTAGAGTTTAGTCCATACCGCTCGAGCGAAATCAGACAGATTCGAACGCTCGATGTCAACTCAATAGTGATCTCGAACGGATGTGAGAAGGAAGTTCGCTCGACGCACGCTTGACATGCCACTCGAGCGAACATGCATTTTACATAGCTCTAGAGTTTTTTTCCGCCGTTTAACTATATATATAATTATTAGATCATATGATTGTACCGTAGAGACAGTATGAACGTACAGTAATTAATCCATCATTGTAATGTGATATTTCTCAATAATAAAATCCTCTGTAGCTCTCGTAGACGTAGATAATTTGCCGAACCACGTAAATCTTATATCGTTTGTGATTGCTTTTCTTGTTCCATATTCTTTTCAGTTTATTGTCATCGTTCTTTTACAATAAGGCAAAGATAAGAAAAGAACCGCATGACCAGACAATTAATTTAATGAATATCTAGGTTCATAGTGATGCTAATCTACTTCTACTCTTCTGGCAGAGTAGCAGAAGGAAATCCACCAATGGCTGAAATTTGGTGGACCATAGTCAAACATATTCATCACTAAATATAGCCGAGTTTTCTCTGGCTTTTGTTCTAGTCACTAGTCGTCACTGTTTTCAATTTGGTAAAAGGAAAGATAAGTTCAACCTCAAGTGCTTAACGTTGCAACAAATGAAGTCCATGTGATCATGCAGTTGGATCACTTTCTCATCAACTTCTCCTTCATCCTCTTAACTGCAGCCTTCAGAGTTTCCTCGTCCTTGCAGAACGTAAATCGCACTAGATTTTTTCCATCTTCAGGGTTCAAGTAAAATACGCTAGTCGGAATTGCTACAACCCCAACTTTCTCTATCAGATACTCGCAAAAAGCAATATCATTTTCCAGCCCAAAAGGGGTATGATCTACAACCACAAAGTAGGTCCCACTTGATGGAAATACCTTGAAACCGACAGCCTCCAATCCCTCCACTAAAATTGCTTTCTTTTTCATGTAGTCTCTCTTGAGCTCCTCATAGTAAGAGTCTGGGGCTCTAAGTGCTACTGATGTTGCCCACTGCATTGGAGTGGAAGTAGCAAAAGTGAGGAAAGCATGTGCCTGCCGCACTCCCCATGTCAAATGCGGGGGAGCTATTGCCCATCCAATTTTCCATCCTGTCAAGGAGAATGTCTTCCCCAAGGAATTCATGGTGACTGTACGCTCAAACATTCCAGGAAGAGATGCCATGGAAATGTGATCCATTTCAAAAGCCAACTTATCATAAACTTCATCAGTGAAAACCAAAACATCATTTTCAATGCAGATAGATGCAATCGCATTCATTTCTTCTCGGGTGAACATCTTTCCAGTTGGGTTATGTGGAGTATTTATAAGTACTGCACGTGTATTCTTCGAGATAGCGGACTTCAGCTCATTGATGGGGACAGCAAAATTTGGAGGGCGCAATGTTACACACTTGACATTGGCACCAGCCATGGAGAGAGTAGCTTCATATGAATCATAAAAAGGAGCAAAGAGGATCACCTCATCACCGGGATTTATCAACCCTAGGATAGTAGCAGCAATCGCCTCTGTGCACCCAGAGGTAACTGTAACTTCCTTCTCAGGGTCAACTGCAAGTCCAGTATCTTTCTTGAACCGTTCAGCAATGGCATTGTTTAATTCTTGGACCCCATATCCACGAGCATATTGGTTTTTTCCATCCTTGATGGCTTGAATTGCTGCTTCCTTTACAAACTCAGGGCCATCAAAGTTGGGAAAGCCTTGACCAAGGTTTATTGCCCCATGCTTGATGGCAAGATTACTCATTTGAGTGAAAATTGTTGTTTTGAACTTCTCCAAGCGCTTCGCAACCTGTCAAACAATAGCTGACACAATAAAAATAATGACTAGCAATTCATTGTTTTAAGAAAAGGGAAAACCGCACAGGAGGTTTAGACATTAACAATGCACTAACCAAAGTTAGAAAAAAAAGGGTCCAGGCTATCTTACTTCCAATGGACAAAAACTCATATTTGTCACATGTTTCTATGTTTGCATGCACATGTGATGTTTATATGCATGAAAGTGGACATGTATTAGCATTACATAGATGTCAAAAGCTTCTGGAGGTAATACAGTGAGAGGCAAAATTAAACAATAGTAATAATTTAAAAAGATGTAAAGGTTTTCACAAAAGGGAAAATAAGAGATAAGCCACCAGATATTGGCAGAAGAACATCCTGATAACCCAACACAGATCTTGTTTCAGAGGTTGAAGAATTCTGTGGATTTCATTTGATAACACAACACAGATCTTCTCTGGTGAACATCTTTCAAGTTGGTTTATGTGGAGTATTTCCTTTGGATTTCAATCAACAATACAAGCACTGAGTACCCTCGGAAAAATGGAGAAGGGATATTGGACCATTTCGAGGTACATCTTAGAATTGATCATAATTTGATGTATATCAACTTCAGGAGAATTGAATTAACATTTGAAATGACTTGGGAATGGCGCCATGTAGCAGTTTCTACTGGATCTATTTCCTTTTTCAGAAACATATACCAGCCAAAAAAAAAAAAAAAAAAAACCTCCACTAGCATGTAAAAATAAAAGTTGAACGGCAGTGAAGAGGGCCTCACAATTCCACTTAAAATGGGGACTTGAGAGTGGAAGAGCCTTACTCCCAACCTCGATATTTTCCACAACAAATGCATGCCTAGCAAGCAAAGAGAAATGTTCTTCTTCATCCTAGATTGTGTCATTCTCAGTCCCACCTATTGATGTGACACATTTTAAGTGGCTGTCAATGTAGTGATAGACATCTGAAGCCACTTGTAACATCATTTTGTGAGGAAGCATTTCATTAAACTAACAGGGGAAATACAATGGGAGGGGGTGGGGAGACCTCGAAAAATTTTCCGTTACAACCAATCCAGTGCATAAAAATTACAATGAACAAAGAGCAATGGTACAATGGCCCGGATCCATATTCCATGGCTACGCTGAGTAGGGCTGTAAATGAACTAATCCGTTCGATAGCCCGCCTGATATTCGCTCAGTTAAATTCAAATCAAACTCAACTTGTGAAAAGAAAACTCACTTGTGAAAGTAGATACTTGCTCGATTAGTAAATGACACATACCCAAATAAACTCAACTTGGTTAAGGCTTGTTTATGCCCAAATTGACTCAATTAAAGTTCATTCATACATTGATGAAAGTATATATATATACACACATACATACACATTAGTTAATAATATAAGCATAGAAACTTTTATCACTAAATATATAGTATGTAATAATTACTTATGCCTAGTCGATTCATAGTTATATGTTATTTATTTAATTACTCAAGTCATTAAATTATAGTAACTATTTTATAATTTGTACCATAGTTAGGCGGTAGGACTTAATCATTTCATATACTAATATGCATGAACCATATATGAAATATTGATATATACTATTATATTGTGGGTATAATATTAGTAATTACTTATCAAAAAAAAATAATATTAGTAATTTATGTAGACAAATAATATGTGGTTATTATTAATAAATATCAACTAGTTACATATTAATTATTTATAAATTTTTGTAATTTTCTAATTCAATAAAGGGTCTACTTGTTAGTTGTAAAAATTCCATTAAATTTTGGTTTTTTTTTTTGTTTTCCCGCAATTCTCTAATTTTTTAACTATTAAATTTTATTCAAAAAATAAAAAATAAACAACTCAAACCAAGCCAACCCGAGCCAACTCGGCTCGAGCTCATTTTTGGGTTGAGATGGGAGCTCTTGTCATCAAGGTGAGCTCAAACAAAAATAATATAAAAATCTCGAGCTCAATCCAAAGACCGGCTCGACTCGATGATAGCCCTAATTCCCAGGAAATAATAATCATAAAAGGTAGTTTAATTTCATAAAATCTTCAATGGAATCTCCCACGCCCTCATTGTAACACCCCATTCCCTTAGGATAGAGATGTTACTAACGTACATAATATAATATCCGGTAAAGAGATTCATATCTTAAAACACCTCATTTATTGAAAACATTAATTAAATTGAACATAACTGTCTTTTTGAAAACATAAAACTGAAAACGTAAAAATAAAACATAAACTAACCCTACGTGTGTCTTTTTATCCAAAAATCATAAAAGCAACTAAGTCCTTGCACTAGATCTACTCCTGGTCCTCCAGCTTTACGTCCTTACAATAATCATCTGTAATAGTTAAACATAGAAGAGAACAAACAAACAAACAAACAAAAATGAGTCGAATACTCAGCAAATAGTATATCATACCGTAAAATATAATTTAGTTTAGACCTAATTTTTGAAAGACTCTTCAAACAAACATATATCATTCATAGATTCTCATAGCATGCTCATTCATCATCAACATAAGTGAAAATATACATAATCATGGCAAACATATAACATGAATGCATAAAATACTTGTTTAACTCGTCTTTCACTTATTTTATGGTGAACCACGCTTGAGTCCGTGTTTCACTTAACATAAAGTGAACCATGCTTGAGTCCGTGACATAGCATAACATAACTTGTGGTGAACACATTTAAATCTGCGTCACCCTTAACAGAACTTGTGATGAATACGCTTAGGTTCGTGTCATCCTTAACATAGCTTGTGATGAACACGCTTAGGTCAGTGTCATCTTTAACATAACTTGTGATGATCACACTTAGGTCCGTGTTATTCTTAACATAACTTAGAGTGAAACATGCTTAGATCCATGTTTCACTTAACGTATGGTGAACCACGCTTAGGTCCGTGGTACCGTCTTAACATAGCTTGTAGTGAACACACTTAGGTCTGCGTCACCCTTAAACATCTTATCTTTCTTAATGCGTAAGAACTTATTTAATATCACGAACTTTTCTAGCTTGACATATACTTGTAAATGGTATAGCATAACATGGCATATCCTTGTACATGGCATATTCTTGTACATGACACAATATGATCTAAACATAAACATTCCATGGCATACATGATCTAAGATCTATGTACATAACATACTTGATCTAAATACTTCATGACATTATATAGCATATATGATTTAATCACTACATGAACATGGCATACATAATCTAGCTATTTTATTACATGGCATAACTGGCTTAAATTACTGCATGAACATTTCATGGCTTCCATGTGATTTTAGAATCATTCACTCTATCCAACAACAAATTCATTCGTACAAGCATAGTATCTTAATTCATCAAAGATCGTGAAATGAAATCTAACTTTGACTTAGCTCATAACGTAGCATAGACAAACATCATACTTTCATATATCAATAGAAAATTTACAGTACACATGCAATTATATGATCATACTAATTATCTCTTAGCGCTGCTTCCAAAATCTTACGTCGTAGCTCGTGACCTATACGAGGCACTATTCGTCACTAACGTGTTGGAACATTCTAAATACTTAAGATAATACAAAAAGGATAATTTAATAAATATTCAAAGAGTTCGTAAAGTAATATTATTTAAAACTCATAACACATTCCCTGGCTTCTATTTAAAAAAATATAACTCAATAGTTTTCTTAAAAACATAGTTAAATAGAATAGACAATTAGAATATTAATTAAAATAATAGAAAAAATATATATACTTTAAAATATGCTTAAAATCCTTTAAATATTTTCTATAAAAAATAAGTCTATGGGCTCATATTTATGCATGTAAAAACTTTGGTTAACCTAAATTCCAGTCCAGCCCTGATTAAAGAAAAGAGCCCACTTAAAATTACTAAATAGTTTTCTGCAAACACAACCAGGCCATTAAAAAGAAAGTACTTTGTCGAATGGGCTTAATGCCCAAGGACCCATTATAAATTAAAGAATCTGGTTAAGGATAAAAAAGGCTAAGGGTCAGAGGCATTTATGTGATTATGGAAACATTGGAGGGGCATTTTGGGAGGTCTGAAACATAACTAATAAAAAGGAAAACACAGATGAATAAAGAACACTTGCAAGAGAGAAGCCGTGCGACACTTACCCAGAGAAGGAGGCTGAGGCAACGGCAGCTCTGGGGTGGATGGAAGTGCCTAGCGACGCCACTGGCCTTCTTGGAAAAGGTGGTTTGATACAATAGAGAGAAAGAGTGAGAGAGTTATAGAGAGAATCTGTCAAGCCGACAGGAAAAGAGGGAGGGGAGGGTGGCAGACGGCAGTGGGCTTGCCGGAAGGGAGTGGGTTCAACGGGGATGGGCTGGTCGGCAATTTCTGGCACCATGGGTGGTGTTCCTATGTCCTGGTGGTCGTCGACAATGGCTTGGGAAAAAAACGAGGCCTAGGCGAGTGAGTTTTTCTCCAGATGTTTTTGTGTTTAAAACAAAGGACCATGAGGGATTTATAGATGAGGGAGAGGAAGATGCCGTGAGTCTTGAGGAGAAATTGGATAAAGTCTAGAGTTGGGAGTTTGAATTCAACTAAACTTTGGAGAACAACTCCCACGAGGAAAGTGAAAAAAAAAAAACCGAGAGGATAAGTTTTGAAGTGTTTGAAAAAGAGTTTTCTGATTAGGAAATCAAACAGAGAAGAAAAAGGGGCTTATACTTCCTCAAAACATATCTAATAAAAATCATAATAATAATAATAATAAATCATACTCAGGGGATCGGATGTTACACTCATCCTCCATATCCTCAAAGAAGAGAGCAAGGCCAAAAGCCTGCTTCAGGGAAAATAAGGAACAGCAAACTGTCTCCTGGAGAAAGTATCTACTGCCAAAAGGTCGATGCATGGAGAGGCATGTGGACTACATGCACATGGGGGGAGGTTTGATCTGACTGTGTAGAACAAAGGATCCAAGGGTGTAATGGTCAAGAGAGGTGGTGCATGGCAGCTGGAGAATACTGGAAGGCGGCAGATCAGAAGTTTTAGCTTCCCAACAAAAGGATGGAGGAAAGGAAGAGGAAAAACAACTAAACAACCAGGAAATAAGCCAAAGGATTTCCTAGGAACCAAAAACCCGGTCGAAAAAGGGCTAGATCTCGAGGCTTGATGACAGTGCATGGTAATCAAGCATGATGGTGACGGCGCATGGCAGAAGGGGGTGGTAGAAGGAGGATGGCAGTTTTGGATGGTATAGGTGGTGTGGAGTTTTGATAGGTAGGGAGATGTAGATCTAGCCTCCAAGAGAGACAAAGAGGGGAAGAAAAACTTGGGAAAAAAATAGAGGGGGAAGATGAACCAACTTAAAACATGCTACATCACTAGCTGTGACTTGGGATGAAAAAATATAGGATGAAGAGTGGCATTGCTTGACAAAGTTGTTTCCATTGAAATATAAACAAAATCATAAATAGTTCGGGTCTTTTTTAGAGGAAAAAAAAAAGACAACGAGGAACTCATAGAACAATTGATGAAAAAGAAAAATCAACAGAAAGGTGGAGTACTTTATTGAAAGTTTCCACCGAAGTGGGACACGGAGGTGACAATCTTCTGCAATACCCAACTCTCAGGAACTACGAGAAAACCACATACGATTTTCCCGATGGAAGAGACCAATCCCATGTAATCTAAGATACATGACCCATCAAATGAGGAGTCCAATACAAGTAAATAAAGTAAACTAGATAGAGAATTAGCATAATACTAATGCAACTAAAATCTCGTCAGACTGCGATGCTCAGCCCAACCTTCTTTGTTATCGTACATCATGACATATATGATATGGTTTCATGCGTCGCTAGGACGCTAATTCCCCAGTGAACCTAACCTTCATAGGCATCTACTGTGATGATGCATGTGTAAATGAGGCTCCAAATTCCAATCCAACCACCTTGAACAGACAAACTTCGAATAGATTCAGTAAACAAAACCAAAATTATAGCATGCAACAAAGTGGATTTGAATCTATGAATAGTTAAGACTTCAAACGCTTATTGAACAACTCAAACAAGCAAAAATTCAGATAAAATGAGAAATAAGTAAGAAAAAAAGAAGCTTCACAGACTGTTTGTGACTTAGAGATAGCAATGATGGTCACAGAAATTGGTCAAATTCTGACATTCAGATTCTACGAAGAAAAAAGCGGGCAACCGATTTCCAAATCAAGTCAGTCCTTTTAAATTGACATCAAATACAACAAAACAACGAAGAAATTATTCTTATCTTACCAAAAGACAAAATGGGGGACAGCCATTGTACTTCAAAACCAACCGGCCTTCAACAACCCCTCAAAAAAAAAAAAGGAACCAAAATATAACGAAAATCAAATTGGTAATACCTGCAAGGGCCGAGGGGTCTTCTGGATCGAATCGCTAAGAGTAGAAACAGTGTCTTTCTCAGTCGAAACGGTGGACATGGTGGGCACGAAAGATGGGTAACCACAGCTCCTTCCTCTTCCGCTTCCAATTCTAACACCGAAGCTCTCACTCAAATGCTTAGATAAGGAAAGCACCGACGATGTCGAGTGCCTGAAGCGCATTTGAGGCAATGTCCAGGTGCATTGGACCTGCATGACTGATTTGTAGTCCTAATATACAGTCGGATTTCCCTCAAGGTTTTGTACGAAGATCGAGTGGATTCGATGCAAAGTGGCGTGAAAACTGAAAAGGTAAAATAGTTGATTCCCAACAGAGCCTGACCTCAGCTCAAAAGTACAGTGTTATTTCATTTCATTTCCTTCAATTCTTTCTTACAATAGAAATGCTAAGCCACCGATAGTTGGGTTCGATAGACTGATTTGGATTTGGGCTGAGAGCGTTTCGGTTTGGTACATCACGGCGTTGGATTGTGCCAAACTGTGGACTGTCTGGTTTTTGTAGCCTCCGTTGGTTTCTGGGCCGAGACCTTTAACAAGCCCAAAATAATATCCCCGAGTTAGTAATTAAATTGAAATTAAATTGAGGTTTTTGAGTGAGCAAAATATAGATACATAACATAATATAATAAGGATATCATAATATTTAATAATTTACTGACGTCAAGACTCAAGACTTAGTATGCAATAAGAATATTTTGATTTTAATAGATATTGTAAGATCCATATATATATATATTTCACATACTCATCTCTCTGCAAGAAGATAAAAAGATTTAATTGAGATTTTTGAGTGAACACAAGATAGATACATAGCGTGGATGGTATAATATTTATTATTTTCAAGACTTAGGTCTGGTTTGGTTTTACAAACCATTCAAACAATCTCATCTTAATATCTAAACATCATTCAAGTGCAAATATTTTTCAATTTAAGATTTTTCAACTTTTCAATTTTTTCATCTAATTATTACAACTTTTTTAAACTTTGAAATAAAACACAAAAAATAATTCAACTTTTTCAAATCTCAAAATAAAAATAATATTAAAAAATTATATTCTAAATCTCTTTTAACTTTATAATTTTTTATTCAACTTTTTCTCTTTCCTTTCTCCAAATCCCATAAAAATCTTAATTTAAATAATTTCACTACTATTCATAAATTATCTTACTACTATCCATACATTTTATCTCATCTCATCTCATGTATAACCAAATGATGATAAGAAATTTTCGATTTCAATAGATATTATAAGACCCACTTCACATATATATGTCTCTGTAAGGAGATTTTGATCCATGTCAAGCATCTTTGTGTAAAATAACCATACACAAAAACATGAAATCTTAATCTTTATATCATGCAATTGGAATTCGGTTTAGTCGTAACGCAAACTAGCTAGGCCAAGTCTAGGCCGGGTATCATGTGTGTTTCGTGTGAGTTTCATCCACCCAGTGATCAATCACCAAATGTATTGCAGATCATGTTTATAGTTAGTTCAGATATGTAATTCTCATTCAATATTGACATTAATCTTATAAGTCTTTGTAAATACAATTGTTCTCAGATATAATTCATAGAATACTTCATTAGGACTATTCACTATTATTTTATTATTTTTCTTACTACTATTCGGAAATCATTTGAAATACTTGTAAGATGCAAATAAAGCCCATGAGGCTTGTTATTAAGCAAAGGAAGTGTTGTATTTATTCAGGCCAAGCGGTTGAAGTAAGATCTTCACATGCTTTTTCCAGTTCGATTTATTTTTTTAGACCATTTTTAGATAATAAGATGAGATGAGATAATCTGAAAATAATAAAAAGTGATCTAATAGTTTGAGTTAAGATATTTTATAGGATTTTAGAAAATGTGAGATAAAAAGTTGAGTAAAAATATTATAGATATAAAATATTAAGTTACAATGTAAATTTTTATTATTATTTTTATTTTGAAATTTAAAAAAAGTTGAATTATTTTTAATGTTTTGTTTAGAAGTATGAAAAGTTATAATAATTAGATAACGATCAAACGAAAAAGTTAAACATTTAAAATTAAAAAATATTTATATTTATGATATTTAAATGTTAAAATTAATTAAATAAATTAAATTAAATAAGATAAGAGTATCTTGCAATCCAAACGTGACCTCAGTCACAGAGAGGGGTGGTGTCCACAACTTCTAATTTCCCTATTATTTTGAGGTATTAATCCCTAACTAACAATTTCATTCCACTACTTAAACCGAAATGATCATCTGAACAAAATTTAAAATATCGGTCTATACATAACCACAAGACTCTTAAAAAGGTAAGTCAACAACCGCGTGCGAGCTAAACCTCGACAATTAATTAATTTGTCCATAATTTATTAGCCAGCACAAAATTGTGGACGTACAGTTTGACTACACATCTTTTAAACTTGAATGGTCGCACTATAATTAATTAATTAATTTTTACAATAATTAAACAATACTATATATTAATGCAAGCACAGAGCACAATGACGATGCATGTATGAATTCAGAACTATTTTAATTATTAAAATTCTACCACCTGTACGTGCAAATGCTATTACCAATTAAAGGCCAGGATGGTGTTTCGTAATTAAGACAATATACTCTATCAAAGTTGATCAAGTCTCTTCTATTTGCAGATGAAAAATTATATATATTATACTACTGTCTCACTTATATTTTACTAAATAAAATATGATATATTTATCACCATTAAATAGTCATTTATCGCCATGTACTTAAAATCTCTATATGTAATATATCATTTATATCAATCATTGCATCATGTTTTCTTGGTACTAATTGAAGATTGTGGACTAGATTTTTATTGAATAACTTAGTTTATATAAAGATATATATATATATATATTTATTTCAATGTTATTTATCATTATACAAGTGTCAAGAATGCATGACTTCTATATTTCAAATAGCACTAAATTATTAGGAATCTTGAAAAATACCCAGAATCAAACCTATTATTGCAGCCTAAAATAACTACAATCCAAATAATTAAGAAAACCATATATATATATATATATATAATATAGAAAAAAAGGAATCATATAATTTAAAAATGGTTTAATAGATCAATTATAAATTAATGATAATAATATTGTTGCGAATCCTAAATATATGGGGACAAAGCATCCCAACCTATACTAGTATTTAATACATAAAAACTTTAATGAAAAGTCTAAAATAAATATACATGTTAAATCCTGATACGGCACATTCTTAGGAATCTCTCCCACTGTCACTGTGATTCCCACCCAACGACGCCAAGCAGCTTAACTCTCTCTCTCTCTCTCTCTCTCTCTCTCTCTCTCTCTCTCTCTCAGAAAATACAATATTAAACTGCTGTATGCATGTTTTAGTAGTGGTGAAATGATTTTCTTAATTAATTTAGTAATTTTATAGAAGATTAATGGAGTGGTAGTACTACTGTTGAATAATTTTTTGTTCTGAAAAAGAAAGAAAGATGTCAATACATATATATAGACACATGCACATGACATGATGAATACATCATGCATGTGCTGTTGGAGAAATAATGCAGTCATGTATTTGAAACTACTATATATATATCTTCTATATATAAAAAGTGTGTATGAAACGGAAAATCTTATTTTAACGGTTTTTCTTGTTTTTCCGTTAAAGTTAACACCGTTTATTTTAACGGTTTGGCACATAAAATGAAGACATAAATGTTGAGAGATATAGCATTCAATGTTGTTATATGATTTATTAATCTCAATAATTATAATACTTAATAGTTTATATAATAATAAGTAATTAAAGATTAGTTATTATATTTTTCTCTTTCTCCTTAACATATACACGTGTATTAGGTACATAAGACGTGAATCTCTAAGTATAATATATGTGTATTATACGTTTCATTAACTCAGATTATTGAGTATTTCAAATTTAAAAATTTCATATAATATATAATACAAGTGTGTTTAATCAAAGTGTTTTTTTCCCCATGGTAGTAGGACGTAGCTTCTGCTAAGTCATATTCCATACGTGGACTTGCTATGATAGACACGTGACAAAAGCCGTGATCCTTGAGCTAATCAAGAAAGAGTAAATTCGGCCAACAATTTCAAAATATATTTTATGATTTATATATATGTTATATATAGAAAATATTATACCACAAATTTTATAAAAAGATTATGTTGAACCCAAGATTTCAAGTTTTGTGTAATTATATATTTACACATGGATTTTTATGATAACAAATGAATTCAAAGAATAAAGAAGTCTCAATCTCAAGTTGTCTACACAATGGAGTCAAGCACATCAAGGAAACAAGCATGAGCAAGAAGGGAACAAGTTCACATTAAAATTAAAGAGTAATGTTGTAAATCTCTTCAAAATTCGAAATTAGGATTAATGCTCAAAATTAATATTTTATCTTAAAGCATTAAGATACATTTTTCACATGTACATGAATATTTTTGAAAATTAAATTTGAAAATTTTGAAAGATGATTGATTGTCATCTTTTACATGTGCATGCCTTGATTAAAGGGTTGAATTTTGAAAATATTAAAAATGATTGATTGTCATCTTTCACATGTGCATGTTTTATTTGAATATTTTCAAAAGTGATTGATGCTTTTTTGGACTTATACAAAAGGTAGATGATTTTGTTTGAAAAATTTGAAAAGTAAAGTGTGCTCCTTTTGTCATATATAAAAAGTAAAAGATTAGGTTTGAATTTTTTGAAAAGGAAAGTGTGCTCCTTTTGTCATATGCAAAAGGTAAAAGATTAAGTTTGAATTTTTTGAAAAGGAAAGTGTGCTCATTTTGTCATATGTCAAAAGTAAAAGATTAGGTTTGATTTTTTTAAAAAAGTGAATGATGTTGTCTTTGACAATTGAAAAAGAAGAACCTTTTATTTGAATTTTTTGAAAAAATGAATGATGTTGTCTTTGACATGTGAATCTTTTTAAATTTGAATATGAAGTCTCATATGCCTATAAATAGATCATTTGAGAGCTTCACATTTACAACACCAAGAGCATACAACATTCATTCAAAACTTTCATTCTCTCTTATCTAAGCATTGAGCATTAATCCTTATTTATTTTAAGAGATATAGTTTGCGCTGTATTGTTCTTATTTCACTCATTGAGAAGTGTTTTCTGATAACCTACCCACTATCAGCTTTTGTATCAGAAAAAGGGTGTGTATAACCCTTATGCCTATAGAAAGTATTCTACACGGGGAATAGTTGAATCACCACGTGTAAGGTGATTGCAAGTGTAGAGGGTGTTTTACACGGATCCTTTGTAGCGGTGTTGTTTAAAGGTGTAATAGGTTTCTATCTCCACCTGAAGGAGGTTGAATAGTGAATTTGGAAATCCTCAAGGGATAGCTTGAGGCGAAGACGTAGGCAGTGGGGCCGAACCTCGTTAACATACTGAGTTTGCTTCTCTCTTACCCTTACTCTTTATGTTTATTGTTATTTCATATTTTGTTTATATTTTATATTATATATTTGATTTATAATTGTTATTTTTTTAATACAACTCAATTCACCCCCCTCTTGTGTTAGTCATCTGGGCAACAGATTATGTTTTAACTTTATGTTGTCCCTGATCAACTCAACCAATAGTAAAATAAGAATTTCAATGTTGTCTCTATTGATTGTTTACAGGATGACATAAATTGATGAATTATAATACAAATATCAAAAGACACATATTTTGAACTACCGTTTGTATTAGACTTTTATTAAATTTTTTGTATACATCTTTGCTAAAATTATAGATGTTATAAACATATATTGGATTATATGATATTTTGAACTAATTTTTTTATTTTCTCCAATATGCCTTAAATTATTAAGTGACATCAATAATTTTTATAAAATATATATTATTTTTTACAAATAATCATTTCATAAAATTAGACAAACGTGCTTTGCACGTTACTCCTACCTAGTATATATATATATTTCTACGAATAAACCTAATTAAATCCTATGTTTTAAAGTTTACAGAAGTTCATGAACGCCATCAAAACTAACAGTCCTATCTGAATTAGGTAACTAATTATTAGTTGATGTTTTTTTTATAATCCGTGATAACCTTTCCTACGTAAGATCAACACTACTGGTTCTTTAATTTTGGTACATACAGAAGTGCATATATAATTAATATAACTAACTAATTCGAAGCAAACCCAAAATTAGGACAATAGTACTTCTTCTTATCCATTTGATTAGCTTTTGTTTATTTTTTTGGGTAAGATCAACTGGTTTTTTTGGGATAATTTTCTTTGAGAAGTGTTACGGCTATAAAGAGATTCTACAAAACTAAACCAATAATTAATATGATTTCACATTATATGTTAGATTTATTTTATAATAAAAGTAATTTTACAATCTAACATATATCATATAAAATTATATTAGTTTGTGATGTTCCATTTGAGATTATTTTGTAGATAAAACGTTTCTAACTATTCTTATCCGTATGCATGTAAACCGATGCCATATTGAAAACGAAATCCGAAAAATAGGATAAATACATTATGTTAAAAGTTCAAACCAAACAGGCAAAAGTGTGCTTGCTTAATGGCTATATATCCTTTTCAGGCCATCGCACATTTTTGTCCTGCATGCATGCACTACTACAAACTTTGACGAGAACTGGAGAAGGTTCAAAAAGCCCACATCGATCTGGGTGTTGGCTAGAAAACATAAAAACACATAAATTAAAGATGATTGAACGAAGAACAATCTGAATATATAAAACCCACAGAATTAATAGGGACAAAAAAGGCTAAAATTAAATATACAAGTCAGAGTCCGAAGGTGTCCAGACAGAGGCTGACAGCAAACGCCGAGATTTCCACCCTAAAGTGATTTTATTATTTGCTAATTCCTCCACCCTATAGCCGTCGTTGAAGAGTCCCAGCAGAAGCTTGGCTTGACAGTGATTGGCAAAGCTTATGGGTACAGCTCTGAGTCCACTCGTGGCCAACCACTCCCCCGAAGAGCCACCCGAATTACTGCCGTCGTCCCCTCGAGCACGGTAGATCCGAGCTAATGACCCGGAAATGCGGGGCCCCAAGAAGACTCGCTCCACCAAAGCTCGGGTCCGACTATGCATGGGGAAACCGGCCTCGAGAGAGTCGTACAAGGCGGAGTAGTGGTGGAGAGTGTCCAAAAACCTGCCCACGAATCCTCCTTCCCCAATGGGTCCTACCTCCTCTTCCACCATCGTCACTATCCTCGGGGTGAGAGTCTTGGCTCCTGATAAAAACGAAGCAACGGAGTCCGGTGACCGGTGGTTGAAGTGGGGGAGGTGCAGCATGCAGTTGATTACCAGGGCCTCGCCTCTCACTAACTTCAGAGCGGACGGTCGGAACGTCTCGTCCGAGTCCAGCCTACACTGGTGAAACGAGAAAGGTTGACCGATCGACGCCGCGAAGGAGATCAAACGGCGACCGGTCTTCTGGACGGTCCCGATCGATTGTCGACCGCTGCCGGACCCACCCCTGGAAATCGCAGTGATCCTGAGGTGTGGGGCGGGGGGCCCGTCCTTCCTGGAAACCAATGCTTGCATGAGAGAGGCCCATTGGATTCCTTCCATGATGTCGTAGTCGACGATGTGTACCCGCCTGTCGTGGGACACCGCCTCAAGAATGGCTTGGTTAGCCGTGAAGTGGCCGAACTTAACGTAGGGTGACATTTCCTGCAGCAGCTGGAACGCGGCGAGGACTTCCGCCTGATGGTGCTGTTCATCGCGCTGTGGTCTATTGCCGATCAGGTTCTTGGGATGGACACCGCCGGTGCCTTCGAGCAAGCACTGTAGGGCCTCTGTGAAATACGCCGCTAATCTTTCCATGTTGGTTCCATCTGTGGGAGAGACCAACTCCTTGAGCCGAAACAATATCACCCGGGCCAGATCCCGGCTTTTGCTAACGCCGGTCAGAGCCTCCGCCGCCGCAATCAGGAGGTGGACTAGTCTTAGACCCTTGCAATCGTCGTTGTTAGTTTCATCATCCACGGCCATCATGTTCGCAGATTCAGAGTTGGACGAACCTCCTTCGACAACGTCAACCTCGCTCGGAAACAGGTTAAAATTCAATCCTTCATCGTCCATCATCGATTCGATGAGGTCCTTGAATTCGTCGTGCCCTGCAAGAGCCTCCCAATTATCAATAGGAGGCCAGTTTCGCCGGTTACAACCATAGTCATGTTCATTAGGGCTGGTGGTTGTTGTTGTGTTGTTGCTATAAACTGAACAGTCGAATTCAAGGGTGTCTTCCATGGCCATAGCCATAGCTATTGCTGAGCTGACCAAGCTCATACGGTACGAGCTAGAGAGAGGTGTGTGTCGGTTGGTCTGAGACGTGTGGAAGATGCAGATTTAAAGGGTTTGGAGAGAGAGAGAGAGAGAGGAAGGAGATGAAGCAAGAGACAGCTAAGGTTTGCAACTTGCAACTTGCTGATACCGAAGTTACAACTGATTGGGTTTTTGAGGTTTTCTTGTAGTAATGTTTTCTTTCTAATTAAAATGAATAGAGGTAATTTTCAAGCAGCAGCTGATGAGAGAGATAGATAGAGAGAAGTTGCGTTGGGTTTTATATGTATTTATATATGCAGCAGTACCATTCTGCATCTTAATCAGATTTCATTTTATATGTAGAAAGACCTTAATTAATTTGGTGCCCTCACAATATAAGATATTTTAAAAATGAATCCAATGTCCTATTGCGTTTTCTACCACCTCTACACTCCTTTTTTTAACTAACTAGGGACTGTGCCACACACAGTTGCCAGCTAGCTCTACTTGCATGCACCCTAACAACCTTCAAATTAAGTTGCTGATTTAATAATTATATATGGAAAATGATGTATTTGTGAGCCATGAAAGCTAGCTAGTTGTTACTGCAGCTGCATGGACAAGTTGGAGGTTAAGGGTTCAAAATCATCATTTTGAGTATTTTTCACCAATTACACGTACGTACATGAGTATATTCCAAAGCAAAAGTCAGTACATGATGATCATCAGTGATAGCAAGAGATTATTAAGAGATAGAGCATCGCGCGGTATATATAATCGAACCTCCTGAAGATAAGATATTAATTATAGAGATACTTTGAAAACTCATTTATATCATGTGAAGAGCTCCATTAATTATTGGCAAACATGAACTTATATATATATATATATATATATATATATATATATCACTACAAAAAAACTGTTCAGAGTCACAAATATATATATATATATATATATATATATATATATATATATATATATTCAATGTTTTCTTTTCTTCTCAAATAAAAGAAAATTCGAAAAGTAACTGACCATAAAGGTTACTAGCTAGGTTAGTAGTTATGGAGAGGTAAATAATTAATGGGGGAATTACATCAATATTATTGGGTGGATCCCAATTAATCAGAAATATCTAAGCTGCTTGGAGATTTAGCAAGTGCAAATTTAGATCTCAGAGCATTATATTTTGGTTTGCATTTATATTTGTCTGAACCAATACTAATACTCTTAGTACAGATGAAGGAAGTGAGTGACACTACAATACATGAGGACTCATGTTATATCCACAAAGGAATTACACAAAATCAATCCCACAAATTGACGTGATTTCATTTGATTTATTAAATTTACTTTATAATAAAAGTAGAATAGTGCTCTATATACTTATACTTTTACTTATACTTTTACTTACAAAATAATTTTCCTTCAAAATTCAGATTTTGAATTTCAAATTTTATGATTTCCAACATACGATCAATAACTGACATGTGAAGAAATAAATTTTTTACAAATTTTTCTTAAGTATATTTAGCATTTTCCATAAAGTTAATTTTATAGTCTGACGAACCACATGATAAAATCACGTTAATTTGTAGAATTAATTTTATGTAATCCATTTATAGTTAAAGTATTTCTCATAATATAATTAGTACTGTACAATGAAGGGCGGTGGCCGAGCTTAATGATCAGTATTGGGTTATAACTCTCATGCATGTGGTATGGCAGATGCCAGAAGATCAAACCCGAACGAATACAGATTCGGTTTAAACTATTAATATAATTAGAATTCATTGAATTATTTATTGAGATGAATTAGTCTAAATCTGTCTAAACCTTAGTTTATTGAGATCAATAAGCTGAGATTACCTGAAACTTTTATATACTTCATTTTTTGCTGATCAGCAAATGAAGTATATACTTTGGGTAGAAATCATCGAAGGAAAGCTCAGTTGAGAAAAAGGCCTCTTGAGATAATTCTAAAGATGGAATAATGGCCTCCTCGCATCACCATTTTGGAGACCTACAAACGTCGTACACACTAAACCTTTCTCTGGTGACTCTTTACGAGTTGTACGTTCCCCAAATAGAGTTCAAAAATGTCCTTTGACTCTTCTTACTTGATGACCACGTCAGCAGCTCCGGCGCCATTGGAGTACGGGCGTCCTCACCGGTTAACCCTAGGGGCCTAGTTCCTTCATCTGTCATGATCACGCACTAAGTTCGCTTTCACTCAATTTTCCATTAGGTTAAGAATGTCGACTACGTACTGTACCATGGCTAGGATTGTATCAAGGCATGCATGGGAGCTAGCTGGGCTCCACCACCACATATATATATATATATATATACCTAGGGCCTGTTTTAGGTCAAAAGGAGATGATTGCATATTCACTATAAGAAAAACAGGCAATTGCGATCAATTTATAGTAACGAAAAGACTATTAACAATTAATTTAATTGTTAATAATCTTTTCATTACTATAAATTGGTCGTAATTATCTATTTTTTTTTAGTGATTATCCAATCAAACTGCTGCATTATTTAACTTTTAAAATAATAATTCGATATTAAATATGAAAAGATTTGAATTGATGGATGAGAATTCGGCTTATGCAAATAGCTGCTTTTGTTTCTGAAAGCTATGTTTTTCGGTGAAAAGTGTTGACATTAATGATTCAAGTGGCTTTCGGCCAAAGTCGCGTACGTGCGTGTTTCTTTCTATAGTCTGATCATGATCAGTACTGTATTAATGGTATCATGATATATATATATATATATTGATATGATCGGTACTATTTTAATAAAAATGGGGTCAAAAGTCATTAACATTACAATAACTTTGAGAATAAAGATGAGCACGCCAACATCTTTTTCAAGATCTCAGAGCTTATAAATTGAAAAACTTTTATGACATGTTTAAAGATCTTACATATAAAGTAAATGACTTATTTTATATATCATATTTTATAATTTCCTCTTATTAATATTTACAACTTTTATAGTTCTATCAACAAAACAAGACTCATCATCAAGCAAGATCAAGATCTTTCAATTGCCTCACTAAGAAACTGGTAATATTATTTTATATATTGATTGCTCAAGTTTGTTATTTGTTGTATTCTAATGACTTATATCTAAAATATGTGTCTTGTTGTAAGAGTCAAATATCAATTACGATCTGACAAGATTATATGATGTATCACTTATTAATTGTAATGGTGAATGGATTTATCCCGATGTCTGTAAAAATTATGCAATTATTATTATCTATTTTAATTAAATATGATATTTGTGACAATATTAATTCTCTCTTATGTGTAGGAAAAAATAGTTGCCCTGTGTGTTGAATCTACGTCAGATAAAAATTCTTCAATAACTAATGTTGACATTTTTACAAAAAGGTTTCAGTCCATGTTCAGGATATTTAAAGGGTTTTGGTCATTGTGTTAAGCCTTCCAACTCGTCCTCATTATCCAACAATGCCTCTGACACTTCTAGTCAAAGTTTTGAAATTCGTTCCGGAGATTATTCTAATTGAGGTACTGGAACGAAATATTTCGGTACCGGTACGTTTCGGTGTATTATGTCAGGATTAATTATATATTATATATAAATATTTATATGTATATATAAACTAACAACTAATAAAATAAATACATATATATATATATATTTAAGTGTGTATCATGTATATGTGTATATATATAGAAGAATTGAAGATTTATAAAATGAATATATACTGAAAAAAATCACAAACTTGAGTTAAGACACAAAAATAAAGAATAGATAAATTATTAAAAATAATAATACTTAAAAAATAGAGAATGAGGGGACATATTTAAAATTATAAAAAAATTAAAATTATATAAATATATTTTATATTTTAGAATGAATTAAATACCTTTTGCATTTAAAATTTATTTTAGAATGAATTTTTATTAAAAATTATAAAAATTTATTAGATACCTTAATAGCACCAAGAGGAGTTCAAGAGAGAGATACAAC
This sequence comes from Carya illinoinensis, assembly GCF_018687715.1. Lineage (NCBI taxonomy): Eukaryota > Viridiplantae > Streptophyta > Magnoliopsida > Fagales > Juglandaceae > Carya > Carya illinoinensis. The sequence continues at coordinate 42,796,509 of NC_056756.1, forward strand.
TCTAAATGTAGATGCTTATGCAACAATTCAAGCCTCCAAGCAACTGATTTATATTATACATATTTTACAACCGTTTCTATATGATGAACACTACTGTTTTATTTATTCAGTTAGCACTTATGAGACTGCTTTTATATTTGAACAAATTGTGATGTATTTTTTAAGATGTTAGGTATGTGTATTTGATTTTTCATTATTTGATAAAATCAACTTCCTACTTTTCAAATGACTAAAACCATCCAAACATAGTAAGTCAAACCATTCGAATGGTTATACAAAACATTCGAATGTAATCCATAATTGATGTTCAAAGAACATCAATCGGACATCATTCTAATCTAATAAGCGTTCAAATCTTTTGAACGACATCAAACATATAACATCTACATTCGACGAATGTATTCCACATTTGAACGTCGTTTCCTAATAAATCGTTTGAACGTATCATAATCCAATCAAACATTCAACGTAATCCATTCAAACATAATTGTATGTTTGACCACTAAATTTAACATTCAAACATTTTTCTATATCAATACATTTGAATGAATTTATTCCAATCGACCACTCACCCCAATGCGTTGCTTTTGAACATACTTCACAGTCAAACCTAATGATTTTACCATTCGACCGTATACTAGGACAAAATTTAATCGTCCAAAAATAACTTTATGGTCGAATGCTATTAAACAGTTTTGTTCAATTTCATCTTAAAAAATATTTTTTGAGACAAAATTTAAATTTTCGTCTCAAAAAACTTTTTAGGACAGTTATTGGGACGACTTTGGGATACATAAATTAGAATATAAAGATATACACACAGTAGTAATGTCATCCAATGCGAAGCACTGATCGCATGCAATACATAGATGCTTTAGATCACGCACTTAGCACTTTACAATATCACTTTAGATGCATAGACGCTTTAGATACAATATCACTTAACACTTTAGACGCATAGACGCTGTAGACACACACATCTTGTTCTAAAACATTGCCTCAATAGGGCCATTATTTATCATTCGACGATTGTTTGAAGAGTACTAGAACATGCTAATGCTCTTACTCATCCTCTCGAGTACTTTATCATCCCCAATTGCATTATTGATATGACACATTTCAAATAACTCTTTATTCATTTGATTCAAGTAACGACGTGAATAATAAAATCAATAAAGAAAAAAATTTTCTCAATAAAAGAATGAATTAAAATGTACGTACTAGTCATCAAGCTAACAACACCCTCGTGCCAGAAGGCCTTTAATTAGTTTGCAGACATTAATGATCTACCCCATAGTCATAGAGATGGTAATTAGCTGAATAATAATACTTTATATAAAGAGATTAAAATAAATTTATAAATTAACGTAATTTAATATAATATGTTATATTATAAAGTTATTTTTAATATAAAATAGATATATTAATACATCATGTGAAGTCACGTCAATTTATAAATTTATTTTTATATAATATCTTTATGTTTATAACAGTTCTCAATTGGTTGGGTATTTTGAATTTGGTCTCATTCCAATGACGTGTTGGAAGATTAAGATTCTCTATATTAGTTATCTTTCTTGAACATTTTAAACAATAATTAGGAGAGAAACAAATAGAGCATGCATGATGAATATGCATGCAGGGAGCCTCGCACTGTTATTAAATATTAATGTCTTCTGTGTATAATACTTAATTACAGGATTTAAAATGTTAAATTTATTTATGTCTTTACTAATTGTAAAAGATGTTTGGTACAGATGTTTTCAAAGGGGAAAAATATAGTTACAAGTATAATTATATACTAATCTGTGCACCAATGTGATGTGATTGGTTAAAAAGTAAATTTTATTAAAAATAATATTAATTTAAATTTTAAGTATGAATAAATCAATATTGATACACAAATTAGTACGCAACTGTGCTTGTATATAGTAAAACTCTTCTAAAGAATGGTGATGATGGGCCTCATCATCCCTTGTGCTGGCATAACAGAGACAAGTACGCGAAGGGGAAGCCAGCCGTTGAAACTTCCACTAAAAACCAGCGCGGGACCAAGTAGTACTACTTCATCTTATATGATTAGATCCTACGCGAGACAAAGAAATAATTAGATGTAATTTAAAAGGATATTAACAAACCTTTTTAGGTGACATAATCACGTAGGTGAATATATTTTACACACACACATGTCTGTATATGTATATATATATAAAAGAAAATGATTTATACCGTTTTAAAATATATAAGATTCGTACACAATCTTTAAAAAATTAGAACAAAAATAAGACTCATGTAATAAAAAAAACTCTTTTCTTTTCTTCTTATTTATTTATTTATTTATTATGAACTTCACTTTTTTCCAAATAAAATATACAAAGTTTGCACATCCTGAATCTATATATAACTTTTTCAATGGTTTGCATTCATCGAGCACTTATTGGCCACTATTATTCTTAATTCCATGATGCTTTTGTAAAGTCAAGGATGATGTGAAATATTATAATTAATATGTTCCCTTTTAATGTCAATGCTGAAATATATATATACACATACATAGAGAGATAATTACTATAAATATAAAGAAGTTATATAAAGTAAATTTATAAATTGACGTAGTTTTATGAAATCCGTTATATTTATTTTATAATAAAAGTAATTTTACAATTCGACGTACCACATCTAACCACATCAATTTGTAAATTTATTTTTGTGTAATCTCTTTATGACTAAAGCATTTTTCACATATGTATATATATAGATATATAAATATACATAAGGTTGTTGTCATAACATATAGTATAGAAACAAGTTGCATGCATATATATGGCTCGATTATTAATTAACATTTCTGCTTCAGATAAATATCATCCGTCACCCAATAATTCTGAGTATAAATCCATTTGAAAGAGAGAAACTCATGTTGAGGGTTCGATGATTTGATGGCTACTTTAATTGTCTTCCTATATGTTTGATTAATAAAGAGCTATTTCTGGTTTTTGGAAGCATTATTTATTTGGGGGATTTTTTTATGGGAGTAAGTCAATGACTCTGCTAGCTAGCTCGCTAATTAATAAAGAAATTAAGTGCAAATAGTTATATGTATTATACAAATATCTATATATATATATATAATTAAGGAAAATACTTTAGATATAAAATGATTACATAAAAATAAATCTATAAATTGATGTGACTTATTAATGTGATACATCAGATTGTAAAATTACTTCTATTGTAAAATAGATCTAATTGATCTCATAAAACTACATCAATTTATAAGTTTATTTTATATAATCTCTTTGTGCACGTAAGATACTCATTAATTAAACACCATATTGTGGAAGGTGGTTGATTTTATTGTTTTCTCTCTCTTGTGATGGCCGGTTTAGTTCTTGGAAGTTTTTTGAATAGTCATGATCATGACTGCAATAGTATTTTGGAAATACTATTTATATATATAATATGTATAGAGGTTAAGCATTCATTGGCATCTTCAATATAATTAAAATTTAAAAGTAATTAAGAAGGTGTAGCTCAATGAAATCAACCTGATGTCATTTATTGATCAGCTTATTGCGGCAAAACCTGGTTTCACTCTCTCTTCCAAAAACCTTAGAGAACCAGAGAGAGAGTGAGAGAGAGATCATGGTGAGAGTTGGATTCGCAGTTGGACCCAGAAGTCTGCTCGATTTAGACCGGTTGATCAAATTTATGTTTTGGCACATAATTAAAAGCGCATCCCTCTCGAATATTTGGTTTTTCAGATCCTCTAACACAGAAGATGTTATTTGTACAATCCTGACAAGTAACTTAAGAACATCTTTCCAATATGGACTTTCAGGAACCTTTAACCTATTAAAACCATGACTATCGGATATTTTGACTGCCAGTAAATGATCCTTGCTTTTGGTTCAAAGATACATGGATGGCCTTGGCCGATGCTATGGCAGAGTCTCCTCTCTTGACAATTTTCTCGAGCTCTCCAACCTTCTCTGATAGCAAACTCACATTTGAGTTGGTCGCCTGGACCAGTTTGTTTGCAGTTTCCAGAGCAGAGCATAACTACCAAGAAAAAGTGGGGAAGGGTAGCAAAATTGTCAGAATAAAGAAAAATGTGTTTTTTCTCTGAAGAATCAGCCTTCCAAAACAGATTGGGGATTTAGGACAAGACTGTGCCTCAAGTTTAATGCGAACCAACATATGTTTGCTTGAATTGTGTGAAAGGTGTGGTTGTGAAATAGTAAAGTATTTTATGTAAGAAAAAAAAACTAAAGCCAACATAGCAAGTGTCCTATTAATGAGTACTATAGTCTATAACACTGAGAAATTAAGAAATTAATTTATGCTGGATCCAATGGAAAAATGGCACCATGAACACCCACTGTACACTTGAAAAGCCAGTAATGGTGGATGTGTATCGTGTTTGGGAGTGTCCAAAAAGCTAATCATAGAGAAAGATATGTCATAACTATAACTTATATCAGTCAATTATCACCTTTAGAGTTAGAGATGTCCATGAGTGGTCTGTACCAGAGAGAGCCTCATTCAAGTGGTTGTACTCTTCCTGAATCAGGATTAATAGAATTAGATGCTTCCTGCTGTAGTGTATACATGAAAACTGAAATGCAGATTAAATCATTAAATCAAAATGGAAAGAAAAATAATTACTTGTAGATTTGAAACTCTTAAAAAGATTGCCTCTGGTAGATTTGAAACTCTCATCCTATCATAGAATGCGATGCCAATAAAAATTGAAGCAGTTATAATTTTATTGCATATTGTAACAGGATGGGAGTACCATGTCATTCTTTTCTTCGTGAATACCTAATAATTTTCCCTCCTTTCCAAGGTTATTGGTGTGACTCCCATAACTTGTTAATGAGAGATGCTAGGACAAGACCGTCGTAGGTGACACAGCTCAAGTCCCACATCTCTAGTTGGGAAAGGCCCGTAGGTGGCACAGCTCAAGTCCCACATTTTTGGTTGGGATAGGCTTTGATACCATTTCTAACGCTCCAATAGAAAGTCAAAGCCACAACCTATACTCCAAATTAGTCAATGGTACAATTAGAGTCCCATTGGAACCATTATAAAGAGCAAGAACTTCTCATTCTCAAGCAATGTGTGATACACCACCTACTTTTACACATCATATGGGGTATCACAGCACCACTTATAGATGTCCCTAAAACAATAGCAATCAGTTACTTACTTGGTCATTCAAATATTCAAAAGAATTACTGCTTTTTGAATACTTGGTCCTAAAGCATCTTAAAATTTGACCGAGCCATGGACCAGCTGTATCACCTATATATCCAACTTTGAAATCTAACTCTCTTCCTTATTATTATTATTATTTGGTTTGAGAAGAGAACTAAGCCCAGCCTAAAGAGCCCAAACCAAAAACTCTTGCAAAAACAAGGTGTGCTATGAGTGCGTTTACAAAAGATAGAAAAACTATGAGTGCTACTATACTTTGGTGTGACACTGAGCAAAATAAGTGGAAGTAACTATCTTGGTTGAAAAAGTTGGCAAGCCAAGTCTATCCATCGCTAGGATTTCAATAAGTTTTTTGGGAGGTGTATATTGGTTGAAAAAGAAGCATCATTCTCTGCTGCCCCTCCTTTGATATCACCCACACTTATTACAGATACCCAATCTACCACTCAAGCCTGAGATCACACCACATACCATATTAAGCATTAATGGCTACAACACCTCAACCACAGCTCATGATAGCATGATTTTCTCCCAGATTACCGAGATTTGTTTTCATGTTTTTCCGTATATATTTATACCAATGTACAGAACATATTGTAAGAAATGATTTCATTTTCAAAAATCAATTCAATATTCATCATGGTATCAGCTTACGTCCTCTCTCTGTTTCTACTCTTGAAAAACAGAGTATCATTTTGCTGCCTTTCAGCATCCTGATTCGGTAGAAATCATGACTTCTCAATCTAATCACTCTTCTTCTTCCTCTTCTATCACCTCATCAGCCAATGATCATTCCAGCCCATACTTTCTTCATCATGGTGACAGTCCTGGAGTTCTATTGGTTTCTTAACCACTTGTTGGTGATAACTACTCCACGTGGAGTAGGTCTATGTTTATGGCTTTAAGCGCCAAAAATAAGACAGGGTTTATTGATGGTGCAATCTCCAAACCTTTTAGCAACAATGATCCGCTCTATGCACCATGGATTCATTGCAATCATATGGTCCACTCTTGGATTTTAAACTCTCTTTCTAGAGATCTTGCTGCCAGTGTTATTTATATTGATAATGCTCATGACATATGGCTCGACCTCAAGGAACGCTTCTCACAAAGCAACGCTCCTCATATCTTCCAACTCCAGAAAGCGATTTCCTCACTTAACCAGAATCAAACATCCCTGAGTACTTATTTCACCAAGCTAAAAGGCTATTGGGACGAACTGCTAAATTACCGTCCCTTACCCGAATGCTCTTGTGGTGCTCTCCAAAAATTGGCGGAATACCAACACAAAGACTATGTTATGCATTTTTTGATGGGTCTCAACGATTCATTCTCCCACATTAGTAGCCAAATTTTACTTATGGATCCGCTTCCCCCAATCATCAAATTTTTTTCATGGATCTGATACCAATGGGTATCAGACGAATCCTCCCATTTCTGAACCACATCTGAGTCTGATAATTGCGGGACATGGATACGTTAGCCCTTCTAAAGAAGCAGATTAACATAGGGAACACCGTTCTGAACAGCCATAGGAATTCACTAATAAGCGAAAACGCACCCAAGTTAGACTTCTTATAGCTCCTTGACAATGGTACATGCGACTTCCCCTAACATTACTAAATTAAGAGATTCCAGAACTAAATGAGCGTTTCACTCAATTGGAAGACAAATCCGGATCTGGGTGTTGAAGTTACATAAATATCAGAAAAAATTGCTAGAAATATTGCTCCAATTTGAAGCCATCTTTCAAAGCTGTATCATTTAGGACAAAAAACCTTCTTCGACTACCACCAACTTACCTTTTCTTGTCCAACAACTCACTAGAAAGTAATCTTAATCAAAACTACGAAACCCGTAAAGGCTCTAAGTATGATAATTCAGAGGGTGTGAGAGAAATTTCAAGATAAATAGACCGAAAACGAGCGGCGATTTGATAATATATAGAATCAAAAAAGATGAATGGGAAAGTGAACCTGGAAGAGCTTGGTGAGGGCCAAGGCTTGGGATTGAGGGGTGTCATTGGGGCTGGAAGCTGAAGAGGGAGATGAGGAGAGAGGGGTTTGGGGATGACGCGAAGGGGCAGCACCGTCAGAGTCTCCGAGATCGCTGAGCAGATCGCCAATGCATAGAAGCGGACCTCCTATGCCTCTCATCTTTGTATAATTGTATTAGGCTCTTTCGTTTTCTGCCTTCTGGGAATTGGGGTTCCTTTTTTACGTGTTTATTGCAAATTTATAGGTTGTCCAGGTATCTTATCCTACGTGTTGGGCTTGGCCCTAAGAGGTCTCATTAAATTTTACCAGGTCTCATTATATTCTTCCTCTTGATTTTTATCTTCTCTGATTATTTTAAGTGGTTTTTTGTGTAAATGATTGATTAATAAAATCACTTAAAAAAATATGTCGCATGAGTTGTTACGACTAATCATGACAAAAAATACTTTAATTATATAAAAATAAATTTATAAATTAATATGATTTAATATAATACGTTATTTTATAAAGTTAATTTTATTATAAAATAGATCTAACGGATTCCATGAAACCATATCAGTTTATAGATTTATTTTATGTAATCTCTTTATATATGTATCGGTTCTAAATATAAGATAAAAAGATATGATTATTCCCGGAATTTAAAAAAAAAAAATGGCTTCTTTCTTTGTGGCTGAAGAGCTTACTGCTGGTGCTTAGAGATGGTTCCTTCGATTACCAAATGTAAGGGATCCGATAGATTGCATAGTGATAAAAAGAAAGAATGATAGTATATTCAATGAAGTGGAATAAGACTGATAAATTGTATTCAAGGAAAATAAACAACGGATTGTTTCGAGGCAATCCAACCTCCTACAGATCCAAAAGATTCAAGAATTTTTCAGTAAATTCGAAATTTCGAAGGACTGTTTTTTCCTTGTTGCAGCAAAATTTTCAGAAAAATTAGCTAGATCAAATAGAAGTTTGAAACAATGTTTTTCCTTCCATTGAGACTCATATCTGCACCCGATGAACAGGAACCTAGAAACCCACCAGCAGCAGCTTTTTGGGGCTGATTAAGCATTAAGAACGAACTTTATAATCGAAATTCCGGCTGCCGCCACTGCATTGCATATCTATCAAAAGAAGATTAAACATTACGAACAAACTTTATATGCACATCAAGGGGTATAAAAAAGATAAGATAATGATAGGCTTATTTCTTACTACCACCCATTTACTATTTTATAGTGTATTTGAAACTTTTATTTTTTTTATTATTTTCTTTTAAATATTTTTTTAACATCCTTAGTCATTAAGAAAAATTTTAAAAAATATACAACTTCACTAATAGTCACTTTATTAACTATTTAGTAAAAAAATTAAAAAATAAAGTGAGTAGTAAATAGTGGTAGAAGGTAATAAGCCTATCATTATCATTGGTGGATATCCTTTCAGTTTCTGTATTTTTTGGTAAACCCTCCTTAGTCTCTACAGAAACAAGAAAATCAGAAATAGAATTACGAGAGAATAATAAAATACCGCAGTGTGTTGTGGATTAAGACCACCATTAGCCTCAACAATCATGTAACCACTAGGGCCAGAAGACTCTGAAATTCAGTGGGAAATATCAGTTTAATGCAAGTCCTTTCCAGTCATGCATGAGCAGGCAAAAGAATGAAAGACTACTAGCATTAGAATCTGTAAGGCAAAACGTAGGTAGTCGGGTCCATCGACCAATTAGTACCATTGACCACGAGGGATAAAAAAAGAACGTGTTAAAATAGAAGGGAAGGGCAACGGATGAGGCTTGATAAAGAATTATTTCGTGAACTCAATTTTTCCCAACTCGTGTCTTTTGTTGTTTTCTCTACTTACGCAATTTCATTTCACATACCAATGGATTCATATTGAGTTCTAAAATAAGTTAAAGAGCCTATCCATTATGAGTTAATTTATGACTCTGGAATCTGGATGACGAGTTATTTTGGAACATTATATAAACAGCTCTTGCTCTCTTTCCACTCAAGAAAATTATGAGGTTTATCATCACTAACATTGAAACAAATGAGAGTACGTGGAAAGAAGTTCGAGTTCCTCAACACTAACACTGAAATAAATTTTAATAATTTCAAAGTTCATCAATGAAGCTGAGGGTTTAAAATAAGAAAAGGAAGTGATCAACATACCCCATAACTGCAATGCAGCATCTCTGTCAATTGACCTACCAAGCATCATCTCCTTTTCCAGATACTTCCAAAAGTCATATACATTGTGATATTTCCAAATCTTGAGATAGGGTTGTTTGCCATATAAAGATTAACTTTAAACACGGATTATCACTGTTCCACACACATGCTAGGACTTGGTTCTAGTGTTAGACAACCCAGTTGCACCATGCAATGCAGTAAAGCTGGATTGCTTAGCCAGGTATCTCAATCCAGCTTTTTCCAGCTTCTCTTTTGCCCACTTCCTCGACAGCTTCCCTTGCCTTGCTTAAACTATCCCACAATCCATATGTTGCATAAACATTGCTAAGTGTCACATATACTGAAGGGTCTTCTGGTGAGGATGCAAGAAGGTGTTGAGTAATTATATTAACCAGTTCCATATTCCTGTGGATTCCACAGGCCCTAAGCAACGAGCACCATATGGCTTTGTTGGGCTCAAAAGGCATGTCAGCAATCAGTTTTTCTGCCTCTTTGAAGTATCCAGCTTGGCCAAGAAGATCAATAATGCAATGATAGTGCTCCAATTGCGGTTCCACTCCATATTCTGTTTTCATGGACTGAAATATGGTCCGCGCCTCTTCAACAAAGCCAGCATGTCTACAGGCAGAAAGAACACCTGTAAAGGTAATTTCATTTGGCTTCAGACCCAACTCTACCATCTTACAAAAAATTTTAATTGCTTCCATTGATCTTCCATTATGCCCACATCCCACAATTATCCCCGTCCAACACACCGTGTCCTTTTTTGGCATAGAATCAAACAAAGCTAACCCATCTTCAATATCACCACATTTTGAGTACATGTCAATCAGAGCTGTTACTGTAACCTCCTCTGTGTCATATCCGCTCTTAATACAGAAAGCATGAGTCTGTTTTCCACTTCGAATAGATGCTAAACTTGAACAAACCTTCAGAACATTTGAAACAACAAACTGATCTACGTCAAGACCCAAATTGACCATATCTTTGAAAAGGGAAAAGGCTAGTGAGCCTAAACCCATTCTAGCACACCCTGCAACTAAACCAGACCAGACTACAATATCTTTCTTCCGAAGCCTATGAAATAATCCTAATGCATCCCTAATATTTCCGTGCTTTGCATAAAGATCAATAAGAATGCTTCCAACAACATTATCTAACCCATACCCATTTGTGACAATCAAACCATGCACTTGACGACCAAGTCTTAAATTACATAAGTGGATGCAGACTTTTAAAGCACTACCAAAAGTGTAGCAATCAAAATATACAGCCAATTGATGGATTTGTGAAACCAGCTTGAGAGCCGCTCCATATTGCTCATTAACAACATATCCAGAAAGCATAGAATTCCAAAGTGCCAAGCTATCACAAGCAGAAGCATTACACCCAGAGTATAGATCAAATAGCTTTCTTGCATCATTTAATAAATTAAAATTTGAGTACATGTCAACAAGAGCTGATACAGAAAAATAATCAGACTCATAACCTGACCTAACAACATATGAGTGAATCTGTTTCCCAGAAGCTATGAAACCATGGCTACAGCACGATTTTAGAGCACAAGGCAATGTGAATCCATCAAGCTTAAGACCATCTTGGTGCATCATGTACACAAAATCTAATGCAAGATGGCTTCCATTATCTGCAAAACCAGCAATGATGCTGTTCCAGGATACAACATTTGGTTCTGGAATTTGATGAAACAAATCCACCGCCTCTTCCATCAAACCTTCTTTACAGTACCCTGAAATGATTGTGTTCCAAGTAATTGCATTCTTGCACAAAATCTCATCAAAAACACTCCTGGCATCACTCAAACTTCCACATCTGACATACATGTCCAAAAGGGTATTCATCAAAACAATGTCAAACTGGAATTCACCTCCAGAAACTCTCTTATGAATTAATTTTCCCAATTCCAAATCACCCGCAAGACCACATGCTTTAAGAGCTGCAGAGTACATAAACCCGTTGGGTTCCTCTGAACCAAACTCTAACATCTGATTATATATTCCAATAGCTTCCTGAGGTTTTCCACTACCAGTATACGCAGAGACCATGGTGGTCCATGAAACCACATTTCTTTCAAGCATCTCATCGAACACCTTGTGTGCATATTTCAGATGACAAAACTCCACATACATGGATATCAGATTGTTGGCAAGGAACACGTTATTCAAAACCCCGGTTTTGATCAAATCAGAATGAAGTCTTCTGCCATGATTGAGAGCTTGAACTCTCCCACAGTGGCGCAAAACTATTGCAATGTGGTTCAAATCCATGATTCCCCAGAGTGGCGAAAAGCTGTTGATATGGACTTTCATGTCCATTTATAAGCACTTAAAAAATCCACGTGTTTAAGAGCAACCACCATAGAATAACAACAATACTCCTTCATACGAGGAAATAAGCAGTTATCCCCATTCAGAATAACAAATGCTTCAACACTGCATATAAATGAAATATTAAATTAGCATTATTGCAGAATCTCAGCTGCCAACCAAAACCAATAGACCATCCAACTGCTAAAACTCTAAGCTTCATTAACATTTTGGCAAGATAACATAATGCAGCCACTGAAATAAAGATTTAAGGATTCTTCCTAGGAACTTGAACAAAATAGTACTCGTGAATACAGATCACTGTCCAATATCATATACAACCAATAAGACATTAACTTTTACTATTTTAATAAGAAAAACAAGTTTTCGCTAGCATGATCTTAGTCAAGTTATATTCATTCTAAATAATTGTCTCATTTTCTACATGAATACAACTACACAACTTACATACAAGTTCCAATACATATTTCCTGACACTAATAATTCTTAGAAACGTAGGTTATAGGTGCAGAGAGTTAGCCATACCAACCAATTACACTCACTGTTTTGAGACTTGGAGAAAATTTTAACAGCTCACTAACCATGCAAGCAGCAAACCGCAAGGAAAATCGGTGTATTGGGCAATTTATGCTTTATAATAATAACTAAGTCCATAGAAACTACAGAATAAATAGATAAATCCATTTTTAAATGAGATCCAAAAACCCAGGCTACCGAAATCACAGTAAAATTCAACCCAAAACTGAAAAGAACAAAAAACATAATCTCATATATAAACAGTGAGACAGTAATATAGTAAAATACACGTGAAAACTAAAACAAAAGAAAAATAGAGACAGATTGTTAAACAAAAACTTATATACCTCTGACGAACTCGTTTCAAGGAAAACGAGTAGAAGAATAAACTACAAGAAATTCCTTAGGCAAACCAAAGAAGAGAAAAGAAAAAGGGAAAAAAAGGAGCTTTCTAGATCTCATTTGGCCGTCGACTCCCCACATAACCAGAGTATGAGATGAATTGAAATCCAATCTGCCCAAAAATAAAAGAGAAAAAATCAAGTCTCTCTCTCTATTTATTTATTTATTTATTTTTGTGCATGTTAACTTTCCCGTTTGTTAGGAAAAACGTGTAGTTTGGTGAATACTAAGATAAGCTTCATTTAAAACTAGTTCAGCTAAAATCTCAATGAGTTTTCTCAGTAGCCAAATAGAAGTGAGTGATAAATCCAATACGAATTGTAAGAACAAGTTCAATCAAACCTGCTGATGCCACATAAAGCGAGAGAATGAAAGGCCGTTTGCTGCAAAAACGAATTTACGTAGAGAAAGAGAGTAGAGGGAGTTCAGAGCAAAGAAGAGTCGGAGTGGAGTTCTTATAAGGCCCTTAGTTTTCACACACTGCCACACTTATTAAAGTGGTGCCTATGTGGTTTTAAAAAAACAAAAATCAACAAATATACTTTTTTATATAAATAATACAATCCATGTTATAAAACTAATTTCAATATATTATTTGTAATTCTCAAAATGAATATGAAATATTACTTACTTATTATTACTTGATAAAACTCTGTGTTTATTCTCATGATTTGTTAATGTATTTCTTATTTACAATAAAATATACTTATTTTCCAGATTTACATACGTAGAAAATGTCAAATCTTACAAAATTGAATTCGTTGCTCTTGACATTTCTGAAAAAAATTATTTATTTTGGATTCTTGATGCTAAGATCCATCTGGATGCGATGAACATGAGAGATACAATTAAAGAAGAAAATCATGGGTCTCGCCAGGATCGCGCTAAGGCAATGATTTTTTTTCGACATCATCTTCATGAAGAATTAAAAACTGAGTATCTCACGGTGAAAGATCTCCTTATTTTGTGGAATGATTTAAGGGAGAAATATGAGCACCAGAAAACTGTAATCCTCTCAAAAGCTCATCATGATTGGTTGCACTTGAGGTTGCAAAGATTTATTTTTGTGCATGTTAACTTTCCCGTTTGTTAGGAAAAACGTGTAGTTTGGTGAATACTAAGATAAGCTTCATTTAAAACTAGTTCAGCTAAAATTTCAATGAGTTTTCTCAGTAGCCAAATAGAAGTGAGTGATAAATCCAATACGAATTGTAAGAACAAGTTCAATCAAACCTGCTGATGCCACATAAAGCGAGAGAATGAAAGGCCGTTTGCTGCAAAAACGAATTTACGTAGAGAAAGAGGGTAGAGGGAGTTCAGAGCAAAGAAGAGTCGGAGTGGAGTTCTTCTAAGCCCTTAGTTTTCACACATTGCCACACTTATTAAAGTGGTGCCTATGTGGTTTTAAAAAAACAAAAATCAACAAATATACTTTTTTATATAAATAATACAATCTATATTATAAAACTAAAAGAGAAATGATATTATTGTTATAAACCAATTTGTATGACTACCTTTAACCATCAATTATGGTCATCTTTAACCATCAATTATGACTGTTTAGCCATTAATTATGACTTAAGCTATACATAAACTGCCTTTGTACTCCTATATATATGGGTATTGTTTACTTATATATGATGATGTTTTCAATATTGAATAACAACAATTTCTCTTGCAATATTATTTCTCTTTTAGTTTTATAACATGTTATCAGCATGAATGTTCTGTCGAGTTTGAAGCTAATAGTCTTCTTCTTCAAGTAAGTTTTTCAATATATTATTTGTAATTCCCAAAATGAATATGAAATGTTACATTACTTATTATTACTTGATAAAACTCTGTGTTTATTCTAATGATTTGTTAATGTATTTCTTATTTACAATAAAAACATACTTATTTTCCAGATTTACATACGTAGAAAATGTCAAATCTTACAAAATTGAATTCGTTGCTCTTGACATTTCTGAAAAAAATTATTTATTTTGGATTCTTGATGCTAAGATCCATCTAGATGCGATGAACCTGGGAGATACAATTAAAGAAGGAAATCATGGGTCCTGACAGGATCGCGCTAAGGCAATGATTTTTTTTCGACATCATCTTCATGAAGAATTAAAAACTGAGTATCTCACGGTGAAAGATCTCCTTATTTTGTGGAATGATTTAAGGGAGAGATATGAGCACCAGAAAACTGTAATCCTCTCAAAAGCTCATCATGATTGGTTGCACTTGAGGTTGCAAAGATTTCAAGAGTGTTAGTGAGTATAACTCTGCACTCTTAAAAATCAGCTCAATATTGAAATTATGTGGTGAAAAAGTCACTAATGATGACTTGTTAGAGAAGACATATACTACTTTTCATGCATCGAATGTGCTCCTGCAGCAGCAGTATCGAGAGCGAAAGTTCAAAAAATATTCTAAATTTATATCTTGTCTTCTAGAGGCTGAACAAAATAATGAGCTATTGTTAAAAAAATCATCAGTCACATCTTACTGATTCTATATCATTCCATGGATTTACACTATTACCATAAGCAAATTGTGCATCTTTTCAAAGAAACCGAAGGTGTGGACGTGATAGGAAAAACTATAGAAGTGGAGGTCCTATAAGCGACCACACTAAAAGGAATAATTATAGATATACACCATACTACCAGAAGTGGTTCAACTCAAAGAATGCTAAAGGTCCTCAGAACAAATTTTTTAAAAAAAAAGAAGATGGATGCTATAGATGTGGTATGACTAGACATTAGTCTCGTACATGTCGCACAGCTAAGCACTTGGTTGACTTATACCAAGCTTCTATAAAAGAGAAAATAAAAAAGTTTGAAACAAATTTTGTTGAACCATTAAATGCTTTAGTTTTTTATAGGTGGAGAAGATATTACCAACCTTGATGTTTCTGATTTATTTGAAAATTCTAGTGGTAGAGTTGATCATTTGATTGGTAATGGAAGTGTTCTTTTTTAATTAATGTATTTTCTTTATCTTACAGTAAAGCTTTTTAATATTTTGCAATGTTTTCTAATAATGAAAATTTATTGAATCTTACTGATGAACTTTTTTATCTCTGAGATGAATAATAGAGATGTATGTCGAAACCACCAACGAAGGCAGTAAAGAGCATCTCCTCATTACTAAAATAATTTTGAGCTAGAAACTCGTATTAGAAAATTTACATGCTCTCTCATCTGGATTGTATTATACAGAAATGAGAACAATCGAATCACATGTGGTAATGCACCAGAAGTGCATTGACTCCAAAGTATTTATGACTTAGCATGATCGCCTTGGACATCCAGAATCAATAATAATGAGACGAATAATTGATAATTCGTATGGGCATCCCCTAAAAAATCATAAGATTATCTTACCCAATGAATATCCGTGCTTTACAAGTTCTCAAAGTAAATTGATTATCAAACCATCTCCCCATGATTTTACCACACCTTTATTATCAATAAATACATCTGATAATCGATTTGCAACCCTTTGTAAATGAATAATCTTTTAAACCTCTAGTTTATATTCATTTATACAATGATCAAATTGGAAAATTATTTTTTCAAGTAATTTCCTGTCGTGCTCTCATTACCTAATATTGGAAAAATAGATTCGTCAAAATGACAATCCTCAAAACGTGCCTTAAACATATCCCCTATAAGAGGCTCAATGTATCAAATAATAGATGGAGAATCAAACACAACCTTTGAGAGAATCAATTTACCTTGAGAACATGCAGAGCAAAGATTTTCATTGCATAAGATAAAGAAAATACATTAATTAAAAATGAACACTTCCATCACTAATCAAATGATCAACTCTACCACTAGAATCCTCAAAAAAATCAGAAACATAAGGTTGGTAATATCTTCTCTACATATAGAAACATCTAATAGTTCAGTAAAATTTGTTTCAAATTTTTTTGTTTTCTCTTTTTGAAAATTTGTTCTGAGGACCATTACCCTTCTTTGAGTTAAACCACTTTTGGTGGTACGATGTATGTCTATTATTATCCATTTTAGTGTGGTCGCTTCTAAGACCTCCAATTCTATAGTTTTTCCTACCACGTCTACGCCCTCGATTTTTTTTGAAAAGATACACGATTCGCTTATGGTAATGGTGTAAATTCAATATCATTCACTTCATGGAAGGATATAGAACCAGTAGGACGTGACTGATGATTTCTTAACAAAAACTCATTATTTTACTCAGCCTCTAGAAGACAAGATATAAGTTCATAATATTTTTTGAACTTTCGCTCTCGATACTATTGCTGTAGGAGCACATTCGATACATAAAAAGTAGTATATGTCTTTTCTAACAAGTCATCAGCAGTGACTTTTTCACCACATAATTTTAATATTGAGCTGATTTTAAAGAGTATAGAGTTATACTCATTAATACTCTTGAAGTCTTGCAATCTCAGGTGCAACCAATCATGATTAGCTTTTGGGACGATTACAATTTTCTGGTGCTTATATCTCTTCCTTAAATTATTCCACAAATTAAGGGGATCTTCTACCGTGAGATACTCAATTTTTAATTTTTCATGAAGATGGTGCCGAAAGAAAATCATTGCCTTTAGCGCAGTCCTGCATGGACCTGTGATTTCCTTCTTTAATTGTATCTCCTAGGTTCATCGCATTCAAATGGATCTCAACATCAATGATTCAAGATAAATAATTTTTTCCAGGAATGTCAAGAATAACGATTTCTAATTTTGTAAGATTTGACATTTTCTACATATATAAATCAGGAAAATAAATATGTTTATATTGTAAATAAGAAATATATTCACAAAATCATGAGAATAAACACGAGTTTTATAAGTAATAATAAGTAATGTAACATTTCATATTCATTTTGGGAACTACAAATAATATATTGAAAAACTTACTTGAAGTAGAGAACGACTAACTTCAAAATTGACATATCCTTCGTGCTGATAATGTATTATAAAACTAAAAGAGAAATAATATTGCAAGAGAAAACGTTGTTATTCAATACTGAAAACATCTTCATATACAAGTGAACGATACCTATATATATACAAGTACAAAAGTGGTTTATGCATAACTTAAGTCATAATTGATGGCTAAACGATCATAATTGATGGCTAAAGATGGTTATAATTTATGATTAATGTGGTCATACAAGACAATTTATAACAATTGATGGCTAAAGATGGTCATACAAATTGATTTATAACAATACATTAATTTTTAGTTTTGAAATAAATAGCAAGGACCACCATAGTTAATGCTAATATTCAAGGAATTTTAGATTGTAAGGACTAAAGGTACCATAAACATAGAGCATAAGGTAAATATAACCATATTTAGCTTTCACGAATATTCCAAAAATGCACCTGTAATGCTCTAATGGAAGGCCCAAACTACATAGCCTATACTATAAAAATACTAGTCAATGATACAATTGGAGCTACATTGGAGCTACATTGGATCCATTATAAAGAGTAAGAATTTCTCATTCCCAAACAATGTGTGATCTCATACACAATCTATCTTTACACATCATATGGGGTATCACAATCCCCCCTTTAAATTCTCATCGTACTCATCAAGCTAATCTGTCGTAGGTGGCACAGCTCAAGTCCCACATTTCTAGTTGGGATACACTCTAATACCATTTAGAACACCCCAATGGAAGGTCTAAGCCACATGACCTATACTCCAAAAGGGGACAAATCAATGATACAATTGAAATCTCATTAAAACTATTATAAAGAACACGAACTTTTCCTTCTAAAATAATGTATGATCCCATACATCACTTATTTTTACACATCGTATGGGGTATCGCAGCACCACTTATAGATATCCTTAAAACAATAGCAATCAGTTTCTTACTTGGTCATTTAAATATTCAAAAGAAAGGTCTTTACTGCTTTTTGAATACTTGGTCCTTTAAAATCTGACCGAGCCACGGAATAGCGATCCAACTTTGAAATTTAACTCTCTCTCTCTTCTTTTTTCTATTTGTTTGACAAGGGAACTTAGCCCACAGCCTAAAGAGCCCAAACCTCGCAAAAACCTAAGGTGTGCTATGAGTGTGTTTACAAAAGGTAGAAAAACTATGAGTGCTACCATACTTTGGTGTGACAGTGAGCAAAATAAGTGGAAGTAACTATTCTTTTTGAAAAAGTTGGCAAGACAAGTCTATATATAGCTAGGATTTCAATCAGATTTTTTGGAAGGTGTATATTGGTTGAAAAAGAAGCATCATTCTCTGCCGCCCCTCCTTGGATATTGAAATTCTCCAAGTACCCCTATAAAACTACTAAATTGTCTACCAATTTTCTAGAATAAATTAGTTAGATTTCAATATTATGATTATTAAACGAATCAAATACTTAAAAAAATAATCAAATTTGCAAGATACAAAGATTGGTTACGAAGGAAAACCCTTTAAAGAACTCTTTAAAGGTAAAAAACATTACGAGTCAGCCAAATTCAGAAAAGTCAATCTTATTGTTTAAAAATCAATTACAAGTAATTCTCAATTACAAAATTTTTGTAATTTGACTTTTACTTGTCCAGACAAATGACCCATTTGTCTTCTACCGCAATAGCAGCCAGAACCTCTGGCAATTTTCAAACTATTGACTTCCCTCCTGGAACTCCAGTGGCTGAAATCCAATCAATGATCCTTCACACTTGAAACACGATCACACACAATGAGAAATCACAAATATGAAACTTCATTAAGGCATTTTCTCACCAAAATATACACTAGAAAGTACTTCAGAAAATATGTAGATTTGAAACTCTACAGATCCTAACCAATAGGATCTCTTAAATAAACAATCTGGAAAGAGTTCCAGTTAAAATAAGATTCTGCTGACAGATAGAATCTGTCGCGAGGATGCCTCCTGACGAATTGCTGACATTTCGCGATAACTCATTTTTACAGTGACTAATTTCCGTTTAGTTTCTGTTCTGGATAAATGCATATCATCATAGACTCGATATTTACCTCAATGACTTATTTAAACAACCTCTAAAACTTCTAAATAAACTCAATATTGTTTAGAGATAAAATCGATAATTATTTTACATTTATTCAAAAATTATAAATATAATGATAAGATAAACCTTATCATTTAGTCATCTAATTCTAACCAACTTTTGCCTGTACAATCTCCCACTTTAGCGGATTAGTGACAAAACCAACATGATGAATGTAATATAAAACTTGTCAAAAGCACAAACAACAAACCAAGAAACTAAATAGAAATTTCAAACAAATAATGAAGAATAAAAACTTATGTTCAGCAAAAAAATATATATATCATCTAACTCCCCCTCAACAAATTCATTTCAGCAAATTCATTAAACTCCTCCTCAATAACACACTTACTGAAACTCCCCCTAAATTTTACAGTACCAAAATATTTTAAATTGCTCTTCCAATACTCACTTTTTGTCACTAATCTGACAAGACACAAAAGAAAATAAATATCACTTATATGTGTCAAGATGAACTAAGAAAGACATGATGAACAACTCTCATGTATGAGCATGAATGTATGTCAAATAATGAGCAAATGATTGAGACAACTTGGTTGAGACAAAAAAATCAAACACTTGGTATGCACTAGGATAAAATTGAAATGTATAATCACATAACCCACCAAAAATCATCTTCAATCCATGCATAAAATCAAACCATATGAGCATATATTTCAGATTTTAAGATATTCCAACCCCAACATTCAAACAATAATCAAAATCTCAATCTCCAAATATATGAGCCGAGATCTAAAACTAGAAGAAAGTGATTGGAATAAATTCAAAATTTTACCATGATGGAGAGCCTTTAGTCAAGAAACTTGAAACCAAGTATTTCTCTAAAAGAAAATCAAATGAGATGTGGATGAGATAAGGAGGCTAGGGCTCGTGTATGGGGAGTACCGTGAGCCGTGTATCGGGGGACTTACAGAAATAAACTCGGGGGCTGGGCGTGTACTCGTGTGGGGCTAAAACACTTACTTAAGTGACTATTGCCATGCACGGGTTACTCAATAGAGTCCCCCTAGGACTTAGGCACAAAACAGATACCTATTATACTACTCGAGACTTATGAAACAAATGCGATCCTTATTCAAAACTGACCCAAGCCAAACTATATTTTCTATTTTCATATTTATTTTATATAAACCAAAATAAATAGAGGTTAGAAAAAATAAAAATAACAAAAAATTTGATTTTTTTTTATTTATATAAATAAGCAAAAGGGCAAGTAACATACCTATATGCATCTTAATTCAAATATAGTGTAACTCACAAAACAAATACAATGAGGTACACCCTCTTATTTGCAACAATCACTATGGATTTTCACTCCTCATAAGATCATCTATGTCAAAGTTCATGTGAGTGTGTGAGTGAGCAAACTTATATAAGGTAACAACTTTTTATTTTATTTTATTTTTCTTCAATATATTTTTATAAAATTATCCATGAGTATTTTTCCTCTTATAGATGCTTCCAAGAGATTGTTACTCACCTCAAAAGTCAAACTTTATGTTAGGGCCTAGTTACATGAGCATCTCCTCGAAACACTAGTTTGCACAACCTCATTTCTCTATGTCCATTTTTGTTGCTCATTTTTTTCCACAATGATTTGAGCAACGATTTTTTCTATAAGGACTTAAGAAGATAGATCCATGTGGGGTGTTAGTCTTTTTCCGCAATGATTTAACATCGACTTTTTCTATATGGATCAACTATTTGTGTTTGGCAAAGGAGAGCTCTTTATAAATGTACTAGGTTCAACTAATATTAGTCAATTCAAGGCATGAACTCCCCTATGATGAGCATCTCATTAAACAATATAAATTTTAATTATTATATGCATACATATAAGTTTCTCACAGTGCTTTGTAAATGAACTTTGTCAAGATAATACATAGGGTTAGTATGCACAAATTGAATTGCACAAAGTAGAGAGATGCATAGATTCAGAAATTTATCAAGTGAGAATACAAGTGCTCAAACTTTGACATATCAAGCATGCACTTTCTTTAAAGAAAACCTTTGAACCAAACCAGAAAATTTTATATTATATTTTTCTTATTTAAAACTTAAAAATAGAAACATAATAGCAAAACAGAAAAATAAAATGCATGTCCTAGATTAATGATATGCAATGAATGCAAAAACATACAAAAGGTCCTATCAATTAATGTGACATGGCATTTTCTTTGACCACCAATTTTGTTTTAAACTTTGGTCTATTTATTTCATCAACACCACTTTGTATAAACTTTTTTTTATTTGGAATGCAAAAATCTGCTAGTTCACCAAGTTTGAGACTTAAAAAGTTGATTTGTTGACCCATATCACAAACTTGATTCTCTAGACTCTTTTTTTTTTTCAATTTTAGATTTCTTTCACTTCTATTTTTCTTCACTTTATTCAAGTTAAAACAATTTGACCTTATATGACAAACAACACTACAATAATGACAAATAGGAATAAACTTACCTTTGAACTTACCTTGATTGGGCTTCTTTGTCATGTCAAACTGGAATTCACCTCCAGAAACTCTATTATGAATTAATTTTCCCAATTCCAAATCACCTGCCAGGCCACATGCTTTAAGAGCACCAGGTTGGGTTCCTCTGAACCAAACTCTAACATCTGGTTATATATTCCAAGAGATTCCTGAGGTCTTCCGCTACTAGCATACGCAGAGACCATGGGGGTCCACAAAACGACATTTCTTTCAAGCATCTCATTGAACACCTTGTGTGCATATTTCAGTGTCAAAATACTATGAACTCATGAAAATACTGAGAGAGCTTTGGAAAAACTTGTCTGCTATGTGCGCAGCATCATTCTCATTGAGTAGGGCAATCCCCATTCTTTTCAAGGTAAGAACTACATATGGTAACAGCTGACGTATAACTCCTAACTATTAGCATCTATACGTGGTAAGAATAACTATTGAGTATATACGGTAACACGGAATAATATAATATCTAATATCTACGTTAACAT
The DNA here is from genome assembly GCF_018687715.1 of Carya illinoinensis. Taxonomy (NCBI): domain Eukaryota; kingdom Viridiplantae; phylum Streptophyta; class Magnoliopsida; order Fagales; family Juglandaceae; genus Carya; species Carya illinoinensis. The sequence continues at coordinate 42,819,209 of NC_056756.1, forward strand.
TCAGATGACAAGAATCTACATACATGGCTATCAGATTTTTGGCAAGGAACACGTTATTCAAAACACCAGTTTTAATCAAATCAGAATGAAGTCTTCTGCCATGATTGAGAGCTTGAACTCTCCCACAGTGGCACAAAGCTATTGCAATGCAGTTCGAATCCATGATCCCCCAGTGGCACAAAGCTATTGAAATGGACTTTTGTGTCCATTTATAAGCACTTAAAAAATTTATGTGTTTAAGACCAACCACCACAGAATAACGATAATAATACTCCATACAAGAAATAAGCAGTTATTCTCATTCAGAATAACAATAAGAACATGACATAAATGCTTCAACACCACATATAAATGAAATATTGGATTAGCATAATTGCAGAATCTCAGCTGCCAACCAAAATCAATAGACCATCCAACTGCTACAACTCTAAGCTACATTAACAATTTATGGCAAGATAACATACTGCAGCCACTGAAATAAAGATTTAGGATTCTTCCTAGGAACTAGACCAGATCACTGCCCAATATCATTTACAGCCAATAGCTTGTGAACCATTCTACAGATTAGAATTAAACATTAACTTTTACCATTTTAATAAGAAAAACAAGTTTTCACTAGCATGATCTTATTCAAGTTATATTCATTCTAAATAATTGTCTCATTTTCTAGATGCATACAACCACACAACTTTACATACAAGTTCCAATATATATTTCCGAACAATAATTCTCAGAAATGCAGGTTATAGGTGCAGAGAGTTAGCCATACCAACCAATTACACTCACTATTTTGAGACTGGGGACAATTTTAACAGCTCACTAACCATGCAAACTGCAAGGAAAATCGGTGGATTGGGCGATTTATGTTTTATTATTATAACTAAGTCCATAGAAACTATAGAATGAGTAGATAAATCCATTCTTAGATAAGATCCAAAATCCAGGCTACCCAAATCACAGCAAAATCCAACTTCCAACTGAAAAGGAAAAAAATCATCAATCTCATATATAAACAGTGAGACAGTCAAGTAGTAAAACACATGTGAAAGCTAAAACAAAAAAAAAAGGAAAAAAACGAGAGCTTTCTATATCTCATTCGACTTCCCACATAACCAGCGTATGAGATGAGTTGGAATCCATAGCAGCCCAAAAAATAAAAGAGAAGATATTTATTTATTTGTGCATGTTAATTTTCCTGTTTGGTCTTTAAGAAAGACGCATAATTCGGAGAATACAAAGGAAAAACTTTATTTAAAATTAGGTCAGCTAAAATTTCCATCAGTTTTCTCAGCAGCCAAACAGAAGTAGATGATAAATCCAATACGAATCGTAAGAACGAGTTCGATCAAACCTGATGATGCCACAGAAAGCGAAAGAATGAAAGTCCGTTCGTTGCAAAAACGAATTTGCGTAGAGAAAGAGAGCAGAGGGAGAACCGAGCAGAGAAGAGTCGGAGTGGACTTCTCCTATAGACTCAAGCCCTTGGTTTCACGACCATTTAAAGTGGCGCCTACGTGGCTTTAAAAAAACAAAAATAAAAAAGAAAGGGACGAAGTTGTTCTGAATCCAGAGTCTCGGGCACTCTCTGTCTCCCAATACACCGAGCTCCCTACCCTAGCTTCAGATCTTAGAGCTTCGGACGGCTTGATCACCGCCCAAAATCCAAGATTTAAGTTTCGGCTTCGTCCTTTTCAAATTCCCACGATGAATTAAATGCTGAAGCCACCACTTTCCGTTTCGGCTTCGTCATCATAGGTGCAGGTTTCTCTCTCGCTCGTAATGTGCTCAACTCGTATGAATTAGTGGATTTGTTGCTGGCTGTGTGAGGTTTGAAGCCCTCAGTTTCTGGTGGTTTTGTTTAAGATACCTGACATTTATGATGTGTGAGAGGTACTTGTATATCACACCATGTACAACAATTCACTCCAGTAGCAGCCTGCAAGCATTCATCTTACTCCAGTAGAGGTTTTATATAACCAAACACAACGTCCGCGGCCCGCAAGCACTCATCTAGTCATGCTGTCTCCTTCTCAACTCCAGTAGCAGCAACTTCGATATCCCTCTTCTCTTCAGCCAGCAAGATGGCTATTTGATCTGATCATCTTCTTTCGACTACGGGTGAAGGTGCGTACAGCACTTTTCGCTTATTGTTCTCGACACTTTATGTCTATTTGTTGATTCTTTGATTCGGCACTTCCCTCCTGCTTATTATATGTACTTTTTATTTTCATCTCTGCAGAGAAAAGCTCCAATTTCTTACACACCGTGACACCGCATATCATTCCATTCGATTTCTCTAGACCTTTTCCTATTTTTGTTGTCTAAAGTTGATTCACTAATTTTTTTTTTTTTCCAATTTTTTTCTTATTCTTACTGATGTGGTGTTTTTTATGGCTTCTCAATCTTTTTGGTAAACGGTTGGTGCTTATAATGGTTGTATGCTTTGGAATTGAATATATAGATGTGGGGACTGTGCCAACTGAGATGGGGTTTTTTTATGCTTATTTATTTGCATTTGACTGTTTTAAAATTATTACTGGTTGGCTTCAATTGTTTACTGCTTAGATAAGCCTATCTGTCTGCAATATTTGACTTTCACTTCTAGTTTTCCCTATATTCAGGTTGGAAAAGGCATAAATCTGTACATGTCCATACGCATTTGAGTAGCTATCACCGCTACGAACCCCTCATGATGATGGCCTTATTCTTTTCAGCCTATGAACATGTCTATTTACTTATCTGTTAGACTGGATTATAGAATTTCTAAAATGTTAGAAAGTCGACTGTTGGGAATGAAAATCGTATATAAAGAATGGAGGAGTTCTTGCTAAAGTTGTGTGTTTAAAAATCATTGTACTTAACATGAGGGTAAAATGCTTCTTGCTATTTGGAGGCTCTTTGCTTGAATTCCAAAAAGCTTAAAATGGTGGCTCTTTGCTATTTTTTAGTTTTACACGCTGAAATGTTAAATTCCGTGGCTGTTTGGTGTTTTTGTTTTATATATTCTGTTTTTAAAAGCTCCTTGTTATTTGATCACTTTGGTGGCTCTTTGCTTGAATTTTAAATTGCTAACCACCACAGTTCTGCACTGTGAAATGGTTATGCGGTGGCTGTTTGGTGTTTGACATGTTTTGAGAATTTCCTTTCTGTTTGATGGCCCTTTGATTGAATTCTAAAATGTGTTCAGCCATTACTTCTAGAATTTGAAAGGGTTAATTTGGCGGCTGCTTGGTGTTTTTTTTTTTTTTTTTAATTTATTTTGAAGTTAAGAGAACTTGAGAATAATGCACCATAGTTTTTTTTTTTTTTTTTGATAAATAAACAATTTAGTGATCAAAGAATAGCAAAGCCTGAATTACAACTCTAATGCCCTAACTAGGTAGGCACATTAGAGGCAAGAAAATCTTGAAGGGCCATGCCATAATGCACCATAGTTAAAATTTATACTAACATATTTTAGTGTGTATGCAAGTTTATTCTTTTCAGAGTTGAAGTTTTTGGTATCAACAAGACAAGACCTTTCAATTGATTATAGTACTTATTTTTAAGAACTTGGCTCAAATTTACAATTTCTTATCGAGTTTCGAGTAGGGTCTGGACATAAGATGTCTTACTCTAGTTGAGTTTGAACAGTGAAAAGAGCTCGAGCTCGAGCCAAATTCGTTAATAATTGAGCTGAGTTTGACCGGGCACAACTCACTCAAACTAGCCATACTGGTGGTTAAAATTTACATAGCTATATATCATAGAGCATCTGATGCCAATGCTCTCAGACCTCACTTATCTCTCCACCATTTCTGTAGCTGGGTCATCCTCTCTGCCATTTGCTGCCATCGTCCAGAGCTGGATCGCACAGATTTTATGCTGTCTTCTCCATCTGAGTTGTGATTTCCATCGGCCCCTCTACATCCATCACAACAGCCACTTTGTCACTAATTTAGGTGGGCAAATCACAAGGTATGACTACAAATGCCTCTATATATTTATTTTTGCTCTTGATTAGGCTCTCAATTGCATTCCTCATTGAACTTCACTGGTTATTGACAAAGCAAAGGTGATACTGGGAGAAATAATTAAGATTCTGATTGGATAAATGTGATATTAGGGCTGGTCTAGTATACTGGGAGAAATTAATATTCCAATTCCCCTTTGTCACAACGCCTCCTTTATAACTACCAGTCATGAATTATGGTTCCCAAAAGGAGTGGAAGCACTCTATGCATGTGGGACTTTTGACTTTGCTATAACAAGTGGTGAAATTTGATGTCTTATGGGTTAAGAAGGCTGAGATTCAACGTTCATTTTGAGAGGCCACAAACAAACTTAAAGTATTCAACCATGGGAATGAAAGTCAGTGAATCCTCTACATTAAAAATGTTTGACTAAAGTTGATATCCTGCAGGTTGGGGCCATAGGCCCCAATAAAGTAGATGGAATCTATTACAAACACCAATATTTTGTACATTTACAACTGATGAGGAGTCAGTCTCAATTCCCTTTGTTAAGGGGTATTGTCCTCGTTGATGGGAATATTTTGTATATCTAATTTGGTTCACATTTTGCATGTGCCTACTTTCTGACAATGCCATAAGAACCAACTTATTTGAACACTCTGGATTATCTGAATGCTACCTTTACTTCAACAAAATCTCCCTGAGCTGTCCAAAAAAACCAGAAAATTGCGTGGCCATGCTTTCCAATGTTTAAATTCAAGTTTATGTATATTAGCATCCTTTCATTATTATTATTATTATTTTAGCCTAAACTGAACTGTTATCGGTCTAGTTGCTTCATCATTACGTTACCAAATAAAGAACAAGCTTTATATTTTCTTTCTTAAATTTGGGAAAATTAAAGAATGGGAATTTTATTCTAATATTCTAGTAATGTAGGAAAAACTCAACTCTGGAGTGATGGACTCGAACGTATCGCACATTGAGGATAAAGAAGATACTTTTTGTGAACCAGATGGGAAGGAAGGAGATGAAGGAGATAATGTTGTTGAAGAACCAAAGGTTGGAATGATATTTTCATCAGAGGAAGAAGTGAGATTATATTATACCAACTACGCGAAGCGTATGGGTTTTGGTGTTTCGAAAAGAAGCTCCAATGTCGGAGATGATGGGAGATTAAAATATTTCACTCTTGCATGTGTTCGGCAAGGCACATCAAGGAGCAAGGCATCTAACGTTCTTAGGCCAAGATCAGTGGAGAAAATGGGATGCAAGGCCAAGATAAATGTCACGTTGACAGCTGATGGAAAATATACATTGTCTAGTGTCGTTCTTGAACACACACATGCTTTAAGTCCCGGGAAGGCCATATTTTTTAGATGCCATAAGAAGCTAGGTGATAGTATCAAAAGAAAACGTGAAGTAAATGATGCGGCTGGACTCAAAGTGCGTAAGAACTACAAGTCATTTGTACATGAAGCTGGGGGGTACGAGAATCTTTCTTCTGGCAAAAAAGATTGCTGCAATGACATGGGGAAGGCGAGACGACTTCAGCTTTCTGTAGAAGGTGTCGAAGCTCTACGAAATTATTTCATTAAAATGCAAGAGAAAAATGATAAGTTCTACTACGTGATAGATGTGGACAATGAAAGCCAACTAAGAAATGTTTTTTGGGCAGATGCTCGAAGTAGAGCTGCATATGATTCTTTTGGCGATGTGATAACATTCGACACCACCTATCTAAACAATGCATATAGGATGTCATTTGCTCCTTTCATGGGAGTTAATCATCATGGCCAGTTAATCCTTTTTGGGTGTGGATTAATATCCAATGAGGACACGGAAACTTTTGTGTGGTTATTTAACGCATGGCTGAAATGTATGAATGGACAAGCTCCAAGTGCAATAATCACAAACCAAGATAAAGAGATGCAAAATGCAATTGCAACGGTATTCCCAAGATCCCGACACAGATTTTGTTTGTGGCATGTGATAAATAAACTTTCAGAAAAACTTGGATCACACTCTCAATATGAAGCTATCAAGTGTACTATACAAGGTTTTGTCTATGACTCCTTGAGCTGTGAGGAGTTTGAACAAAATTGGAAATGCTTGCTTGATAGTTACAATCTCCGTGATAACGCATGGCTGGATTGGATCTATGGTGAGCGGCATCTTTGGGTACCGGTCTATGTAAAAAATACATTTTGGGCTGGGTTGTCTACTACACAGCGAAGTGAAAGCATGAATTATTTCTTTGAAGATTGTGTGAACTCAAAGTCCATGCCTAATCAATTTGTTGAGCAGTATAATAATGCCTTGAGGAGAAAAGTAGAGAATGAAAACGCAGTTGATTTTAGTTCCTTGGGTACTGCAATCACATGTATTACTCATTATCCTATTGAGAAACAATTTCAGGAACTTTACACCAATGCCAAATTTAGAGAAGTCCAAGATGAGTTCAAGGGATTGTTGTATTGTTGTGCAGCGTTGGTTACATGTGAGGGTGCGATGTATACTTACCAAGTTCGTGATGAGGTGAAGGGTTTTGAGGGTTTCATAAAAAGGACGAACTTTTGTGTTTCATTTAATGATGCTGATTTTGAGGTGAAATGCAGTTGTTGCCTGTTTGAGTTTAGAGGTATCTTGTGCAGACATGCGCTTCGTGTGCTCACTAATCTAGAAAAACAATTGTTGCCGCCAAAATATATTCTTGATCGGTGGAGAAAAGACTTGAAACGGAGATATACATTAGTCAAGAGTAGTTATGACGATTTGAGTGACAGCCCTGCAGCACAGAGATATGATAGGCTAACCCAGTATTTTGCTGAAATTGCATCCCAATCATCAGAAAGCGAGGCGATTTGTGGAGAGTTGATTCGGCGATTGGAGCTATTCCAAAGTGAATTCTTGCATCATCGAAAAAAGCGTGATACGAGTCCATTAGCCCGTCAAAGTGAGATATGGAGCATGCAGAGCAAATCTTTTATGTGAATCCTGCACCTTGACATGTACGTTATATATTAGATTTAGATAAAATTGGAAGCAAGAGGTTGTTGGGTGGAGTATACTTTGTACCTCTCATTTATAATTGCATTAAAAAAACGGCTAGATTGGGTATCTCAGGCAAAATAAAAGGTCAAAAAATCTAAATGATGGATGATTAAGAAATTTGGCTGTCCTTCTATATGAAAAATGAGTACTACTACATCCATTAAAGAATCATAAAAAAATAATCTTATAAATTGATATGACTTCGTCTGATCTGTTTTATAATAAAAGTAATTTTATAATCTGATAATTAAATTATATCAGTTTATGAATTATTTTTATATAATCTTTTTATAACTAAAATATTTTTTATGAAAAATGGAGTTATAATTTTCTTACTCTACTTATGAAGTGGGTACCGACAACGCATGCACTCGCATCTTACTGATAAAAACATCTTCGTAACATAAATTTCTGTATTTTTTTTATTTTGGTTCCTTTCTTAATTATACACGAGTATTTGAAATAAACAGCTCCCTTATTTCGTTAATAATTAATTTACTTTTATTTTGTTTACTCTGATAGCTATACCACAAAATCACTAATTAATGAGAGCTAAGTCCTGCAATTTTCCGTTTTCCTTGATTGAAGGAAGGGGGGGGGGGGGGGGGGGGGGGGGAGGGGGTGGTGCTAAGTTACGACGGATCATGAAGACGCTCAAATCAAAATCCATCCAAGCTCTTCTTCCTTCTTAGGGGGCAATTGTTAAATTGAAACCAAAAGATCGAGCAACATCCATCCATCATGTAGAACTCTAGTGGCAACCTTGTTTTGGTATTGCAATTGCTCGAGTACAAATAAAAGCAAAGCAGCACTCCCAACAAAAGAGAATTACACTTCCATGTCACCATTTTCGCCCTCCAAGAAAACGTGTTATTCAAACTGGGATTTACAGCCACCCACCCACCCACCCAGTTTTCACAGTACAAACATACCAATATAAAATGCAGCATCATACCGGATTCGAACTACTGCAAGTTCTAGCCGCCCAAAATCAAAAATCTATTGGGCCGCAGTCGAAAATGAGCAAAAAGGAAAAATACAGCATGAATTCGGCTTTTTTTGAAAGGTCAAATCTGCAGACGACAGCAGATGTTAACCAAGTAATATTGGATGGAACTGGCCAACAAAAACAAGGGCCTATTCCAGCATGCAGCTTCTGCTTTAAAAAAGCTACTAAAAGCCAAAGTCACGACAAAACTTCCCCCAGTATCTACACTCGCCACCAGGTGTTTTACCGTCACACATTCAGAGTATCAGCAGATTTAGACCATAATTTTCTCTTCTAATGCTATTGGAACTATACACTACTTTTGTATCTACAGTGCTTGCCAATTCCAATCAAAGCTCTGTTATCTCCATCTTCTCAAAGTATCCTTCCCAACACTTGGCCTGACACTTCCAATCACCCATATTACCTTAAGTAAGAACTCATATAGAGCCTAACCCCAATATCAATGGGACCATCATCCCCACCAACTGGATGAAGTGAAACAGGAATTGTCGAAAGCAGATGCAATGTTAAAGGGAAAAATCCAGGAACAACTTCAGACTTTGAAGTGTCAAATTGGCTAATGGCCTCCAGATCCTTGGCAGCAACAAGAGTGTCTCCTACTTGTTCATTGGAATTCCCTCCCAACACCCCCAGTTCAGCTTCCAGATCATATGGACTTACAACAAATGCAACATCTTCAAGTGCCTTCCATTTACCAGTGGTAACTCTCCTAGATGAGCGTTTGTTAGAAGGACATAAATTAAGCACCAATGTGGAAGTAGCCTCGAGCCATTCTACTGTCAAGCCTTCAACTTCATCATAATATATCCGCCGCTCAATCTGCATTAAGGGGAAGAAAATGAAACTGCAATTTTTTTTCCGATAGTTAATTGCAAAATTTAGCTTCCGTACACAGGGAGCTCAGAATACAAAGAGAGACAGGTTTAATTTAAGCAATGCATAGAAAGTCAGAAGCAGCTTACAGCAAGCTTTCGGATATAAATGGACATGAATCTTGGCCCAAGACCCAATACCCTTGCTTCTGAGAATAACATCTACAAAAGAAAAGAGGCCAAACATAAATCACTAAGCAAGTACTCAAATAATCAGGCAACAAAGACAACAAAGAACAATACTCAAACGGCCTAACCACCACAGAACAAACCCATTTTGAAAGTATTTAGCCCTAAGGCCAGACAGATTGAATTTTACCAGTTAGACTTCAAACTTCTAATTGACGACACATCAAGATTGAATATTAAATTCATTACATCACATTGAATTATCAAACTATCAATCACATTGAATTATCAAACTATCAAGTCTAAAAGACAACAGGTCATGAACAAAATGAGAATATTCACATGGTAAGAATGTCCCGTTGTAGCATTCCTGCTACATCAGAAGCATATAAGGTTCTATATTATCAATATTCAAGTTTAAAATAACAAATATCACCTGTATATGTCCCGTATACTTGAGCTATGCCTATTATCACAATAAAATTCTTATTTACTGATAACAAAATAACAGATATCACAATATGAGTGCATAATACGATATTACAGAGAATATGGTGGCAACTTCCATGGACAAAATACCATCAAAGGTACAAGACAAAAGTAGACAGAACAAATCATAAAGCAAATCCTGCGCCATATAGATGCACTACAGTAAAGGCAGTGATCACAATCCACTTGTGGGTAAAAAAACCTATAAAAAAAGGGACTGCAAATTACAAGGGGCTAAAGGGAGGATAACATATACCTGTTTCCTCCGTAGCAGGGCCCACATGTAGAGTTTGTTACAGGAATCCTTGACATGCCTGCTCGCCAACTTTCTCTCATTGCAATTAGTAGCTACATTTGTAAGTAATTCAGTGCAAGGAATTCTATGCTTTAGTGCTGCAGCAAACAAAGCTTCCCTACCTTCGAGGGATTCAGCAGCATCTCTATCAAAATGAATACCAGTGAAGCATCTTATTGCCACACTCTCTCCCCTAATATGTTTTTGCAACATTCTTTGATGCTTCAAATACAACTCCTCAGCCTCAATGGCTGCAGCCAGCATCCGGTGTACAACAATATCTGGATACCGACGCAGTGGAGAAGTAAAATGAGTGTAGAGAGGAACAGCCAGTGCATAATGACCCCAATCACCTTCAGTATCTTTTGAATCTCCACTACAAAAGTAAGTAGCCAACTGCATTGGCCTTAAAGCATACGATATAAGTATATCAAACAACACAGCATCATCCTCAAGCTTTTCCTTGATTTGCTCCAATGACTGATGAAACTGGCCAGAAGAAGAAGTGTCCAACTCCAAACCATGTTTGCAACAAAATGCTTCAAACTCTCTAAGCTTACGCATATTAGGTTCAGGATGCCTCCGCAGTAATGCACAACTTGGAAAAGCTCTTGATATGATTTCAGCGGCTGTCCTATTTGCCAAAAGCATAAACTCCTCGACCAATTCATTTGACTCCTTCTGTTCACACAGCATAGTATCATATGGAATACCATTTTCATCAAATAGAAAAACAAATTTGGAGCTTTCCATTCGTAAAGCCCCGTCGTTAAACCTCTTCTCCTTCAAAATTTTGGAAATCTCATGAAGGCTTTTAACACATCTAATTACATAAGGCCACTCAAAATGGCCATGCAACTGGGGATGTCCATTTTCAAGGGCATTATAGATCTCCCCATTAATTATTCCATCAATAATGTCCTGAGCATGTTCATATGAAAGTTTGCAACAAGATTTTATCACAGTACGGCCAATCCAGCGGTCTACAACATCCCCACCATGGTTGATGTCCAAGAACATAGAAAATGCCAGCCTATCTACTCCAGGGTTAAGCGAACCTAGGTTCTCTGAAAGAGGTGGGGGCAACATTGGTATTTTACCTTGCAACAGGTAGACACTGCTTGATCGGATCAGAGCCTCTGTATCTAAGGTTGTATCGGGTAGAACAAAATATGATACATCAGCAATATGGATTCCTACTCTGAAATTGCCATTGGACAATTTTTCAATAGAGAGGGCATCATCCAGATCAGTGGCAGTGGATGGGTCAATAGTAAAGATGCACAAATTCCTAAGATCTATTCTACTTTCAAATTCCTCTTGTGGCACCTCCCATGGAACACTTGGAAGGCTCGATAGTAATTCAGGAGAAAACTCAGGTGAGGGAATTGCATTTTCAAATAATATTGCATTGATCTGTGGCTTTAATTCACTTCCACGTCCAAAACTACGCAAGATGCGGGCTTGTGGAACAGGACTTTCTTCATCCCACTCAGCAATTTGTGCAGCTACCAGCTCCATTTCAACTGTTGAATCACCCTTCTCTAATCTTTTTCTGATGCAGTCTGGCATGCCATTCACGAGGACCATCATTTTTGGAAATTTAGGGTCAGTTGGTGTCAGGTGAATGTACTCACGGTTTGATAATGGCAATGAAGTTTTGTTGTTCTTTGCATCCTTTCCACATAATTCACGATAAGAAAGCCACTGCTTAACATTAAGATAACCCACAACAGCATCTCGACGAGGAGACATCTCACTTATGGCAACAATTCTGCCAGTTGGTCGTTTTGAAGGGAATGAACTAATTAAAGCACACATCCTTCCCAGTGCAGTGTTTAGTTCATTCTGCCCACTACAAAAATCTGCATGTAACAAATCTGACGCAGCAGCGAGATATGGATCGACAAGATTACAACTAGCCGGCCCTATTGGGTCTAAGTGAACAGCTTCTCCAGTGAAAGTGCTGTCCCCATAACAAAACCCCTTCTCAGGAAAGGGACAACTTCTGTGATGGGCATGCTTACATTCAGCATCTACCTTACCTTTACCTTTGCAGCTGTCACTAGAAATCTCACTATCTTCCAAGAGTAAGTTACAATCTTCCACTGGTGGATAATTGTTAGATATCCCAGTTGACCCTTTCATCCTGGTCCATAATGACAAAGGATCAATCTTGATCACAACAATATCTCCTTCCACCTGCATCAAAATCAATGTCAGAGCAATCATAAGCCTCATCCACAGGCAGAAATAGTGAAATACAAGAGAAAAAATCTCAATACCAACATTTAATGAAGAATTATATAAATTATACTAGCACATACATGCAGTAAGATTGCCATAGAGAAAACGACACTAAACTGGTCGGTGTGTGCTTGTTTTCAATATAAAATGATGTACCATAACAAAAACAAAGGCAGGTCAAACCCATCACCAACTACCAACAAAACCAATCAGGGTATACAATGCATAAGCACAACTGAACACATACATACAGGTACAAAATGACTCCAAGAGTATACTTCCTTGCCGGTAAGCATGCAAAGTTCCCTGCTTCTTTGTCATGTGCATACCCCCCCCCCCCCCCCCAAAAAAAAAAAAAAAAAAACAACAACCAAGTTCATATAGCATGAATATAGGAATGGAATGATTTAAAATCAAAACCCAACTGCTTCATTAAATGGAGAATGGGCTCTTTTGGCCAGAGATGGGGGTGGGGGCAGAGGTTTTGCGTGTGTAAAATAAATAATGCAAGAGATAAGTCAATTGAAGAATGAGTAAAAGAAACCCAATGCACACTTACAGCTCTATTCTGAGCAGCAATTCCACTAACTAAAGCATCTGTTGGAAGCCCATCAATTTTGCAATAAGCCTACCAGTTAAACAAACGGGTAGTCACATTATTTATCCAGGTATTTATCTTTGATGAGCACAGAGAAACCTTAAACCATAATTTATATTGAACTACAATTTAACAAACCTCAAGTCTATTGTAAGCATTGACACGGAACACAGCTTTAAAAGCATCACCTTTCTGAAACAAAAAATAACGAATGAGTCAACAATTTTCCATTCTCTAGCAGATTATTCCAACCTATAATCCACATCATGATCGCTTTTCAGACTAACCTTTAATGCCTCATCAACAGCCTCCATGGACCAGTATGGATCAAAATATTTTTTTTGATAACCCTCAACATGAGGGAAAGGAAACAAATCCTTGTTTGCAAATGTCCCAGGTGACCCTCCAGAAGCAATTGGTTCAAGACAAGAATGCGAAAAGACTTTCCTACCATAATCAACTACATACTGATTTGGTATGCTTTGCACCTCCATGGAGTCTGTCTGTTCACTGATATGCATCGATGGCATAGAATAGAAAGCAACATTAGATGCTCCAGTTAACCCATCCACGTTTGCATGATGTATGTCCAACCCATGCTGCTTTGATGAAGAACTATTTGAGATTGCAGTTACATGAGGACATGTTTTACTGTCTCCACCAGTGCACTCTGATGCTTCACCATGTATGCCATTCGCTGCACTAGAATAAGCTACCAAAAAGGAAGAAGGGAGGATTCAAAGGGAAATTCAGTATCAAAGTTTGAATTTTGCACACGGTCCTATATAGGGGCATAGCCAGAATCTTATTTTAGAAGGGGCATTATATCATTAAGTGTGAGAGTAAGAGGGAGAGAGAATAAATGTCACAAAAGTAATTAGAAGCAAGAGAAAAGGAAAAAGAAAAGGTAATGGTGTTTGCGCCACTCTGAGCATCGGCTAAGGTGGCACAAGGGAGAAATAGGACTTGGACTTCCCCCAGTCAACATACAAAAAGAATATAACAGTAAAAATATAAATGATATGCAACTTATTCGAAACTTATATTAATCTCAATTCAGATTTTCATTAGGTATATTAATCTCAATTCATATTTTCATAAGGTATATTAATCTCAATTCTTGGGAGATTGTAACGGTACAGCATCTTTACAGGCACCTGAAATGTTCTTACCAAATCCTAACCATAATTCACTCATTTCCAAATCGTAACAAGCACATGCTAGATAATCCCACTCATCAGCAATTATAACTTCCCCGGAACATTTCCTGGTAAACTTATTCCATCACCACGAAATTTTAGATTTTGTTTAAATCTTACTATGTTCACATAACGTGATTATTGCAAAAATCCAGAAATGAAATTCGCCAAAAAAAAAAAAAAACAAAGCGAAGCTAATCTGTTCCACCGTGAAGAACCCCAAAAACCCAGTCATAAATTCACCAAAGTCTCCAATGAAAATAATACGCAACAAAAAAGAAAAGAAAAGAAAAGAAAATTACCAGAAGTGGGAGGGGTTTGCTTGGATCGCCGATTAGATCGGCGCTTCTTCTTCTTCTCCTTGTCACCATCGCAATTCACAGTAGACGGTTCAACCACAGATTGCTGAACGACGCCCCTCATATTTTAACGAAAAATAATAATAAGCCTTTTAAAACCACACAAAAAATGAACCCCACCCCACCCCCAAAAAAAATCCAACAAATAAAGAAAAGAAACAGATAAAAAAAATAGAAACCCTAGTTGGATCAGAAAAATCAGAGATAAAATTTGGGCTTCTTCCGATCGGTAAAAAAATATACCGGAAGAACCCGATTAAGGAGAAAGATAGTTTCAGGAAGCAGAGAGGAGGAAGAAGAAGAAGAAAAGGAGGAGAAACGAAACAGTGGAAAAGAGAGGACGAGGGATTTATATAATAATGTGGAAGATTTAGAAGAACTGGTAATGGTGGTGGAGGTAAAGGAAAAGGAAAAGGCAAAGGAAGTGATGATTGGTCGGCGGGGACAAAGGCGCCGACTCTCGATGCCTTTTGTCTGGACTCTGACCTCAAACCCACTTCTCTCTCTCTCTCCCCCCCTTTTCTGTTTCCTTTCTCTTTTTCATACTTTTCTTTTTCTCTAAAAAGGAATTAATTGAGTGAGGGAGTTGAGCTGTTATGATCGCTGGATCTCTCGACACGTGTTTTAAAATCATAATTAAAATTTTCTTTAAGTTTTTGTTAAAAATCTAATTTTAATTAACTGATACGTGACATAATCTACCTTATTATCCAATAAAAAATTGACACGTGGTATATTTACGTCAAAGAATAATTTTTTAATATAAATTTCCTCTGATATAAATATCGAAAATTTCATATAATTACGATTTTTTTTATTTATATATATCTACAATGTTGCAATAGTCCAAATTTCATATAATTACAATCTTTTTGAGATTTATATATTTTAAATCTCGTTTAGATAGAAGAATTATTATATTTTATTTCATTTTATTATTATAAATTTTTAAAATTTTTACATAAAATATAATAAATAATTTAATTTTTTTAATTTTTAAAATAATAATAATATTAAAAAATAATATTTTAATAATATTTTATTTAACTTTCAATGATATATCACATTTTAAGCTATAGTCACTTTCCTATGATCACTTTCTTAACTCTGAGTTAGGAAAATTTAATTCCTCTATTTTATGGCATTACTGTATTTGTTTTTATTTTTGTTGGGGTCTCTCTCTCTCTTATATCGTATTTCTAGTTTTGATGGATTCTATTTTGCTCATAAAATAATAATAATAGAGAAAGGAAAGTTCTAGAAATCATTGTTCCATCTTTTTCCTATTGACATGATAATGGTAATTAAATCTCACATCAACCCTTACTAAAAAAAATTATGAAAATCTAACGTTTATTAGACACTGTCATTAATAAAGCAGATTGTGGTATAGTTTCTAACATTTTGTTTAGAAAAAATAATTACAATTGATTCGAAATAATCCTCATTAACATGAACCAGAGCATATATATATATATATATACAAATAAAAAAACATCTCTAAATAATTAATTCTATATTTTAGTTAATATCACTTTTTTATAATAAATGATATCTACAGTTTTAGAATGTATAAGTTTCAGATATTTTTTTTTTAAAAAAAGACAAATTTTATTTACACTCCCCACATGGGGATTGCATGTGTAGATCTTTTATTAAATGCAAAAAAATATTATTTTAATATGGATATTTTAGTAATTTTAAAAATAAAATTACATATGCCTGTATTGCAATTCCTATTTGGAGACTGTACGTAATATTGCTCTTGAAAAAATTGATAAGTTTGGAAATTATATAAAAAATTATTTTTTTTAATGATAGATCTTGCTTTTTAAAAAAAATTTATGAGATCTACCCGCCAAAAAATTATATCTAATATTACTATTTATTGAGCAATACTACGTGCTGTCCTAATTTGAGGATTGCAATGTAAGTTTAAGAAATTTTATTTTTAAAATTTTTTAAAATTATAAAAATATCTCTCTTAAAATGATACATTTTCTTATTTAATAAAGGATCTATATGTGCAAATAAAATTTCTCCTCTTTAAAAGATATGCACTTACCATTTTAGGACACTAGATTTCAACATGACATTTCGAGCACTTGATTCCTTCAATAAACTTGGAATGATGCTAGGCCACCGCCCAGCTGTCATAAATGGGCGGTAGCCGTTAATTTTTTCTTTTCATATTTTATTTAACATATTTAAATATTTTAACAAAATTTTAAAAATACACAAATATATTAAAAGTCACTTCTTTAATTATTAAAAAAATTTAAATATACTAGCAGTTAAAATGGAGGGACAAACTCATATGACATATTAGCATTTTCTATAAATTTGTTTAATGTGAAGATATAAAAAAAATAAGGAAAATGATAGGATGATCCAAATAGTGCCCTCATTTTAATCGAAATTGTATTTTTTTTAATTTAATACTTAAGAAAGTAATTATTAGTAAATTATTATTTTTATAAAAATCTTGTTTTAAAATTTGAAAAATTTAAATTGTTTTTAAATTTAATACTTAACAATTCGAGATTAAGCAAAGAACATGCTTAAGAAAATTAATGCAGTAATAATTTTCCATTTGCCAAAGTAATGCAGTGGCGAAACATAGAATATTTTATGCACTCGTATTACGATTAAAATTTATGCATGTACATTTAATAAATAAAAAATAAAAATTATCCATGCAGATGATATTCCAGAAAAATCGTGCTTTATCAGGGATTTATCATTTCATTCACACCCAAGTTCAGATATAAATTCACTAGAAAAATTCACTTTCAATTGGCTTGAGAATTTATTCAACTTGAAATTCAATATTTGAGTAGTTGAAACAAGAAGTCATTTCAAATCTCAACTCTGGATTTTTGTAATTTTAAAATTTAAAAATCTAGCATATTTTAAAAAAAAATTAAAATTTATATAAAAAAATTATTTTTTTAACAATATATGTTATTTAAAAAAAAAAACAAATATGCAAAATGTACGTAACCTAAAACTTTACATTATTCGAAAGATTATTTGAGTGTAAACGATAAAAATCCCCACAAGTCAGTCTAATCGAGTTAAGTAAAGTATATTCTCATTGTCTCTTTGATTTCATTCAAAACAAAGATCTATTTTTTTATTTTTTTATTTTTTAAATATAAGAGATTTATATACTCTAAAATTGTAGATATTCAAAAAATTATTTGAGTGTAAACGACGACAATGCTCCCTGAGACCCACGGGGCCGCGAGTCAGTCTAATCCAGTTAAGCAAAGTATATTCTCATTGCCTCTTTAATTTCATTCAAAAGACACAGACCATTTATGTGGTCCATAATCTTTAAATAGAAAGTGATTGTCTCTCCCACAATCACAACGTACAAAACTCGTGCTGTGACTTGTGGCCATAATTTAAAGTCACTATTATTATTATTATTATTATTATTTATTTATTTATTTTTGCATATAATATTTAAGTTCTATAGAGAATTATACAATTTTTTTAACTCCAAAAAAATTATTTTTTTTAATTTTTTTATCCAAAGTCTATGCTATCGACTTTTGCATGTTTGCTGTGTTAAAATAATTATGAAGTGATTGAATTTTTATAGTAAATCTTTAGAATAATTGAAAATTCAACACGATTTCAAATTAAATAATCATAAACCCAAATAATTTATCTTATTTTACTTTTTAAATAATATATTAAGTGATCGTTTAGATTTAAAAATCATCTCATTTTATTATTATAATTTTTTTAAAATTTTTACATAAAATATAATAAACAGTTTAATTTTTTTTAATTCTAATTTAACTTTTTTTAAAATTTAAAATAATAATAACAGTCAACTCTAATGATTTTTAGCTATTCCAACACACAACTTCACCTTCCTCTCTAACATTGGCTTTCATCCCCCCAATGGTTTTTCGGTCGGCCAACAATTTCTTTTCGTCTTGCCCCACTATTAAGGTTGTCATTATTTTTGTAAAGAAAAATGAGTGATAAATTTAACAATAACTAGGACTAAAGGGAAGGAATGAATAATGACGAGCTTCAGCTATCATACCAAAATGATCAAATAATGCAAGACAATAAATAAATAAAGAGAAATTCTATTTGGATCGTAAATCATTTATTAGATGAGAAAAAAATTACTTTAAGAGGAATATTTTTATAATTTTAAATCAATTAAACGTGTGACAAGCACATATATACTTTAAAATTCAAACTTAAAAAACTCATGTCATGGCTCTTTATTATAAATGGTGCGTTAATACACCGACTTATATATAGGAAATTAAAACTCTCAAGTAATTCTACGTACAAATGGTCACAATTTGGGAGAGGAAAGTGTGTAACTTTCTCTTATTATTTATTCTTCTTTTTAACTTTCAATCTTAAACTTCAGCATTTACAACGTAAAAAGTCTATGAAAGCATAAAGTTATTCATTGGTCGGCCCTGCTCACCAATGTCAACAACACTAGGCTAGCTCACGCATGTGCGTACGTGTAGCGTGGATGTATGTCCGACTTTTAAGCCATTAGAGCATGCTTTCTTTATTCAAGGAAAGTAAGGCATATACGGCATCTACAATTCAATTGAACTTTATGTTTATCTAATTGTGCCTTAATTTGTTGTAAAATATTTTAGTGCATACTTGCTCAATAACAAAGCAAAAAAAGTTTATGAATGACTTTCCTCTTAAAGGCATGGCTCATAATTTGTGTTTGATTCGTGTCTTTTCTTCAAAAATGATTCATCTTCTATCGTTGCACACTGTCTTATTTTGATCCCTGTTATGCTCTCGTGGCTTCCACCGAAACAGTACATTGCAGTTAATGCCTCAATATAGTTTTAAAAGAATGCTAGTTCTGGATTGCAGTGACATTGGTTTATGCTCGCATGGCCCGCACCAAAACAGTTCATAGCAATTAATGCCTCGATATATTTTCAAAAGAATTGGCTAGCTCTATATTCGAGTGACATTTTACCTCTAACCACGACACATATGCCGATTCTTCATTTGGAATGGATAAAATATCAAAAAAGTATTTAAATGATAGTGTTAACAGTGTCGCAAAGCCCATTAATTGATTAGAGTGGCTCTATAGCCACCTACTCGGGTCTTGACGAGTATATATATATTTTTTTAATTTTTTTCATGTGTTTTTAAAACTCTCAAATATTGCTTTAAAAAAATAAAATTAACGATATTAATAAAAAAATACCTACTTAATTACTAAATATAATAAAGGTATCGAAAGAAATACGTAGAACCTATTATCAGAATTCCAAATAGATGTCCGTAGAATAAAATAAAATAAAATAAATAAGTAGTTGTGATTTTGAAAGCTTCAAATATATATAATCTATTTTTGGCTTATTAGGCGGAGCCCGAGCGACTAACCCACACAATTTAATTAATCATTATTATATTATAATCTTCCATGTGGGCTTGTATTATTGTCTACTTTACAGCGTTTCTAAGCTGCCAACATTTCTGGTGGGTCGGCAACTAATTTATCACGTTGACTTTTAGGGGACCAGTTCCTTGTATTTCACTCATTGAAAAAAAAAAAAAAAAAAAAATTAATTGGAATTTAGACGTTCAATCGGGTGCCGACTTAAAAGAAAAATGATAGTGATAAAGTATTTTCTAACAACCAACCAATGTATGCATTAAATATTCTAGTTATATTTACGTCAAAGGAATAATAGAGGATTGTAATATTTTGAAGTTTATAAAAATAAGAAATAATTGTTATAATTGTGAATATGCAGATGCCGTATAATAATTAAAAATAATATAATGATAACGATTTTGAATTTAAAACTTGATTTCGTATCGTATCATTTCAATTAAATATTCACGAATGAAGGATTAATATATTGAATCAACAAATATACAGATGGATCAACAAATGTATCACTCAAGAGATCGATTGCATGTAGGGTGGCAATGGTCTGGTCGAGTCTGTCATATGATCAGAATCACTGAGATTTTGAGAAATTGAATCCACCCAAGATTTTCAATGAGCTGGTCCGGCATTAAATTAAAGATCGACATTATCAGCAATGCGGGTGGTTTGGCAGCAACCTCGTTCATTGTCACCTTCCCCCCATGTCTCCATTAAGAATATCATTTCAGTTTTAACTCTCAACAATATCTCAACAGAATCAAAGGATGGCCGCTATTGATAGAGTTTGTTACAGATTTTATAATATTTAAATATTTGTATTTCTTTTGAATTCATATCTATCTTATTTTATCTTTCTGTTGTAACTATCAATACTTATCATGTAAACATTCTATATATAAATATCAAGCATACCAGGCAGGATTGTTATCCTTGCCAATTCAATCATTTAGACTTTCTTTCTTGGTAATCAGAGCCTCTCGGTTTACACCATTTTCATGGCTTCCTCCAACCCCACTTCTGTTCCATTTTCACTATCAAATATGTCTCATCCTGTTTATACCAAACTTGATGACACAAATTACCTTGCATGGGTGTGTCAATTTACTCCTATCTTGAGGACAAATGGGCATTTGGGCATTGTTGATGTCGCAGAACTTGCTCCTCCTAAACTCATTGCCTATCCAAGTCAACTAGAAAAAATGAATCCCAATCCTGCTTATGAGATTTGGGAGAAGAAAGACCAATTTATTTTAAGTTGGTTCATAGCTACACTGTCTGACAAAATTGTTCCAACAATGTATGGTTTAAACACCTCTAGGCAAGTGTGGACAACATTATCTACTAGGTATGCTTCACCCTCAAGATCCCGAGTCAATCATTTAAGGAGACAGCTTCAAACCACCAGGCAGGACTCACGTACCTGTAGTGATTTCATTCACTACTCTAAGAGTATATCTGATCAACTTGCCCTTGTAGGCAAACCAGTAAGTGATGAAGAACTAATCTCTTATATTGTGGATGGTCTCAACCCTCAATATAATCCTTTTGTCACTTCTTATTCCTTTGCTAGAAAGGATATTGCTATGACATTTGAGGAGTTTCAATCTGAGCTACTTAGTTATGAACAATTGCTGGCAGCACAAGTACCAACTATTGAGTCAAATGCTTTTGCTCTATATTCTAACAAAGGACCTGGACAGAACATGAAACCCAAGTATGGGTCCTCTCCTAAGCCCAATTTTGGCAAAAATCTTGCACATAAGAGATCATTTCCTTTAGCCAGCAATGCACCTCAAGGTAAACCATCATCCACTCAATTTGCTACTAATAAGCCTCCTTGTCAGATCTGTGGCAGGACCAACCACCAAGCTTTGGATTGTTTCCATAGGATGGACTATGCATATCAAGGAAGACACCCACCAAAACAACTTGCAGCGATGGTGGCTCAGTCCAATCTCCTTCATGAGGATGAAACATGGTTGGCAGACAGTGGGGCTACAAATCATATAACTGCAGACTTGGAAAACCTAACATTGCAGCAACCATATCAGGGTATAGAGACTGTGGTTGTAGGAAATGGTAATGGTTTAAACATTGCCCACACTGGTTCCACTACCTATCATCTTTCTAACTCTGATTTACATCTAAATGATATTTTGCATTGTCCCAATGTTTCTACTAATTTGTTGTCTATCCAAAAATTCTGTCAAGACAACAATTGCTACTTCAAACTAACTAATTCCTATTTCTTGGTGAAGGACAACTTGACAGGGGCAATCTTCCTACAGGGACCCAGTGAAGGCAGCTTATATCCTGTGCATCTAAATAAGTTTGTCACAAATAAAAGGGTATCTATAGCACTGAATGTGATCAAGGTATCAACAGATTTATGGCACAAAAGATTAGGTCACCCTAATTCTCAAATTCTACATTGAGTTCTTAAAGACTATCAGCTGCCTTTGTCATCCAATAAATCTCACTCAGATTTATGTATGCCCCGTCAATTAGGAAAGAGCAAATAACTACCTTTTAATAAATATGACCGTGTGTCTTCTAGGCCTTTAGAATTGATTCACAGTGATGTATGGACCTCACCAGTTTTATCAATAAATGGATTCAAGTATTATGTTCTTTTTATTGATGCTTTTCAAGATATTCTTGATTATTTCCTCTAAAGTTCAAATATGATCTGTTTGGTTGTTTTGTAAAGTTTAAATGTATTATTGAGAACCAACTCTCTTGCAAAATTAAACAATTCCAAACAGATGGTAGAGGTGAATATAATTCAAATTCATTTACTAAATTCTTGAATGATAGTGGGATTTATCATCGATTTACCTGTCCTCATGCGTCCCAACAAAATGGGATTGCTGAGAGGAAACACAGGCATATATGTGAAACTGGTCTAACTCTTTTAGCACAATCTCATCTTCCATCCAAATATTGGGTAGAAGCATTCCATACAGCAGTTTATTTAATCAATAGACTCCCTTCATCTGTGTTGCAGTTTGAGATACCTCTTACCAAGTTATTTAATAAAGAACCAGACTTCTCCCTTCTCAAAACTTTTGGTTGTGCATGTTATCCTCATCTCAGACCATACACCAAACACAAACTGGAATTTAGAAGCAAAAAATGTGTCTTCTTAGGTTATGCTTTCAATCAAAAAGGCTATAAATGTCTAGATCTGCAAACCAATAAAATTTACATGTCAAGACATGTAGTCTTTGATGAGAACTTATTCCCTACACAGGAGAAAGGCTCCACTCACTACCCTGCTTGAGGACAATCCTCTCCATCAGGTACTGTCCTTCTACCATTTCATTTTTATTCACTAAATTCTCCTACTATTCCTATGCAATCATCTCAGCATATGCTCACAAGCAATCACGTTCCCTCAGATCAACTCAGAGTTGAGACTACCCTTATCACCAATTTCACCTCAAATACTGAAACTACATCAGCATTCAATCCAGTTGACTCTGAGATAGCCCCTACACCTTCTCAAACCTCAAATCTTTTACCTGGATTTTCTCCTACACAGATTCTTACTAATACCTTAGAGATAGCCTCTACTCCCACTCCAACCTCTACTTCTTTACCTACCTTCTCTCCTACTCAGATCATCACTAGATCCATGACAGGAAATTCCAAATCCAAACAATTCCCTGATTATCATTTACATCTCTTCAACAAATCCACTAATCATCCTATTAAAGCTTTACATACCAGTTTTCTGCCGTGTGAACCCAAATATTTTTCTAAAGTTGTGTCTAATCCTGATTGGTTTGCTACAATGTAAAGTGAATACCAAGCTTTGCTGGATAACCAGACATGGAGCCTTTACCCGAGACCCAAAGACAGAAATGTTATCCATAATAAATGGGTGTACAAGTTAAAGCAAAAACCAGCTGGTACCATTGATAGATATAAGGCTAGATTAGTTGCCAAAGGGTTTGAACAGAGACATGGCATTGACTGTACAGAAACATTTAGTCCAGTAATAAAACTAGCCACAATTCGATTACTTTTGGCTATTGCACTACATTTTGACTGGCTTATCAAACAATTGGATGTATCTAATGCTTTTCTTCATGGCTTTCTCAATGAGGAAGTTTTTATGGAACAATCTCAAGGTTTTGTAGATAGAACATTTCGTAATCATGTATGCAGGTTGCATAAGGCTATTTATGGCCTTAAGTAAGCTCCAAGGGCATGGTATACTCGACTTACTCAAGCCTTACAAGGTCTTGGCTTTACAAGTTCTCTATTGGACACCTCTCTTTTTATGTATCACAATGGTTCAGTACATATTTGTATACTTATTTATGTTGATAATATACTAGTGACTGGTTCTCACAGCTCTAGTATTATGGGGCTAATTCAAAGTTTACAAAAAGAATCCAAGATGAAGGATTTGGGTGACTTGAGTTACTTTCTTGGCATTCATGTACACAGAACCTCTACAGGAATGCATCTTAATCAAGCTAAATATATCTATACTCTGCTAGATCGTACCAATATGCTTGGTGCCAAGCCTTATTCAGCTCCTTGTGTTTCTGGACAGAAATTAAGCAAACTTGAGGGTGACCCTTTACCTAATCC
Organism: Carya illinoinensis; assembly: GCF_018687715.1. Taxonomy (NCBI): domain Eukaryota; kingdom Viridiplantae; phylum Streptophyta; class Magnoliopsida; order Fagales; family Juglandaceae; genus Carya; species Carya illinoinensis. The sequence goes on from NC_056756.1 coordinate 42,843,443, forward strand.
CACCATTTACAGGCATATTGTTGGTGCCCTACAATACTGCACCCTTACGAGGTTTGATATCTCATACTCAGTCAATCAACTATGTCAGTTTTTATATTGTCCTACAACTGTTCATTTTACAGCAGCAAAAAGGGTACTAAGATATCTAAAAGGCACAATTGATCATGGCTTATTTTTCTAGCCAGGACCACTGCAATTGGTAGCATATTGTGATAGTGATTGGGCTGGAGATCCTCTAGACAGAAGATCAACCAATGGCTATGGAGTGTTTCTAGGCAACTGTTTGATCTCATGGCAAGCAAAGAAACAACCAGTTGTATTTAGATCCAACATAGAAGCAGAGTATAGAGCTATAGCTTTTGCAACAACTGAGTTATATTGGTTAAGAATGCTTTTCAAAGACTTGCAGTGTTCACTTAAGTCTACTCCACAGCTGTGGTGTGATAATATGGGAGCATTAGCACTAGCTTCCAATCCTATTTTTCATGCTAGAACTAAACATGTGGAGGTGGATTATCATTTCATTAGAGAAAATGTGCTTAACAAAGATATCATACCTCGATACATATCCACTGCAGATCAGATAGCATATGTCTTTACAAAAGGACTCACTTCTTCAAGATTCTTGTTGCTCAAAGACAAACTAATGGTCACTGAATCTCCCATTAGTTTGACAGGGGATGTTAAGAATATCATTTCAATTCCAACTCTCAACAATATCTCAACAGAATCAAAGGATGGCAACTATTGATAGAGTCTGTTACAGATTTTATAATATTTGAATATTTGTATTTTTTTTTTAAATTCATATCTATCTTATCTTATCTTTCTATTGTAACCATCAATACTTATCATGTAAACATTCTATATATAAATATCAAGCATACCAGGCAGGATTGTTATCCTTGCCAATTCAATCATTTATTTTTCTGTCTCATGATATTCCTTTTAAGTATTGGTTTTTTAGATGGCTAAGAGTTGGGTTTAGCAAAGTTTAACTAAAATTTGACTAAGAAATTCACTTTTATAAATTTAGTTAATCATTTTTCAACAATATCAAATAACATACTCAATAAATCTATCACTATTCTATTAAAATATTAATTTTAACATTTTCATTTATTTTAATTCTAATTGTAATTTGAATATTTATTGGTTATCAAAAAATTACACATTAATTTTTTAACATTCATATTATTCCAATGGATAAAATTTTCTAATGCTGTTTTTTTACAACGATTATATTTTTTCGACTGATATAATTTGTCAACAATCTTATTTTTTCAAGTATAGTATAAATACAAATTAAAGTAAAAAGGTACACAAATAATTAAATATGTTTAAGAAAGAGAAACTAGGTAATGCAACAGGTAAAAATCGAAAAGCAAGAGGGAGAGGAAATTTTTTATGTCAAAATAATATTTGGCGAGCAGTTGAGGTTCAACAGATTTGACTAGTGAAATTGATGAAAGTTAAAATTACTGTAACTTTGTTGAGTCCACTACAGCTCCTTTTTATACTTCCTAGTCAAATAGTGGTCAAATTTTAATATTGTTGAGTCCACTACTAATACTTTAAATCGCTAAATATTAGTATTAAAAAAGAACTCAGAAAATAATTTTTTTATTAGAAAATGTCACAACCAAATTAAGCATGTTAGGGCTGACTTTTGGATGTAGCAAGAGAAGAGGCTGGCAATGCTGCGTGTTGCCATATGAATCTGTCTAGATTTTTCTTTCTACCGTTCCCACCACATGTTAAGGTTCTGTTTGGATCTTTGGGAGAAAATATGTTGAGATGACCATAAGTATGTCATATATTTTTCAGTCAATTTATAGCAAATTTCTATATACGTGTATATGGATAGCGAATTTGTGGTTGGAAAATCGTTCTGTATACCCTAGAAGGAAAAACACTTGAACTAATACCTTAAATTTTTATGATAAGGAATCCTAGAAATTGTGTAAAGGCAACATATTTTTTTTTATCCAGTTAAAAGTTGAACTCATGTAATAAACCAAAACTTTAAGAATTTTGTTATATATAATCACTTTTACATATTTTTTGCATACTCTGATCATATAATTAGTTGTACTATTTATTTTATATTTTAAAAAAGTAATGTAGCCAATCACACTAAAATATGTAATGAATACATAAAAGTAACTGCACATAAAATTTTTGAATCGTAAACCTTAAGGATAACATATTACTACGGCGAAGGCCTTTCTACTTGAACCTACCCTTATTGGATTGACCGAATGCATCTTCAAATTTTAGCTAATCTCACATGAATTTATATTTGCATATTCCTTCTAAATTAAATCCTCACATTAGATTATCTATTTACTTTTTATATAGTATAAAATAATAATATATTATTAATTTATTAATTTTTTTATTTAATTTCTTTTTATCACATTTTGTAGTTCTTCCAATTAAATGTTAATAATAATTATATTTGTTGAAATGAGAAAATATTATTTTAATGTTTGGTAAATTTACTGTTATCTTCCATATTTAGTGAACGATTATAGTTAACATCCAAATTCTTTTATTAATGCCCAATCTAAGGTGGGGTTTTTTTAGCACATATTAATCAAATTTTAGCCATCCTTCAATTTTGGCCAAGCCAATGAGAAGCTATAGCGGCTAAACTTGACCTTATTAGATAATAGAAACCAAAAAGAAAACTTATCCCGAAGATGCAAGAAAAATAACAATATCGATAATTGGGAACAAAACAATGTCATGTATTCTCCCTCGGGAAATTATTTGTCATGCAAGGCTTATGCGGGCTTTTCTACAGAAAAAAGAGAAAAAATGTGAGACTTACTTAGGGAATGTTTTGAAAAGAGAAACAAAATTTGTAGATATGAAGTATGTAAATATCGTATAATCATTTTAAAAAAAGTAAGTAAATAAGATATTCATATCAAAAAATTAATTTTTTTAATAATATACCTTATCCATTTTCTAAATTATTGTGTGATGCTTGCGTATTTTAAAACTGTATATGACATTACTCGAAAAGAACAATCACATTTGGAAAAATTTTCATCTTATTTCATATTATTTTATCTCATATGATTTTATTCCCAAACATCATTCAAATACAAATACTTTCAAACTAATCATTACAACATTTTCAAACTAATCATTACAACTTTTCTAAATTTTCAAATAAAAAAATAAAAATAATTCAACATTTATAAATTTTAAAACAAAAATAATATTAAAAAAATTATATAATATTATAACTTTATAATATTTTTCTTTCATTTTTTAAAATTCAATAAATACTTAAGTCAAAATATTTCACTACTATTTACAAACTATCTTACTACTATTTATAAAATTATCATCTCATTCCCAAGTATCCCTTTAATGTATAACACATAATTATAAGGAGTAGTACTATATATATTTACAATTTTACGTAGAAGACTCGTTTTTTCAATTTCTTTTAAAATTCAAATTTTGATTTGTAAGTTTCATAAATTTTAACATATTAATAGCTGACATAAAAAAATATGTTTTTTTAATAAATTTTTCTTAATTACAGTTAAGACTTTTCTAACTATAAGTTAGCATTATCATGTTTATTGAAAATGTCAAAATATCAATTTTTTTAGGCGTAAGCTAATGTATCATTGTTTTCCTTAATAATAATAATAATAATAAAATAATTAAAAAAAAAAAACTTTGGTGGGAACAAACCGTTGCATTTGTCCATAGGAGTCAAAGGGAGATGAGCTTTGGTGCTGCCCGCCATCTTCTTTTCCTTCTAAAACTCAATCTAATTGCTCACTAGCATGTCACATAAATTTGTCTCTATTCCAGTCCATATTCACTCCCTTTCTTCACCTAGAGATCTCCAGACTGTTCCAACCCTGTGCACGAATGAGCTCACTCGAACACCTGTCGTGTCTAAATGTCTAAGTGAATCTCAGCCCTCCACAAGATCTGATGGTCACATTTTATTGCATGTGTTCATTTACAATCGGTATGTTCTTCTTTAGTTGTGGTACGTAGAGGTGAAAACAAAAACCAATAAATCAGACCGAATTGGTGGATTTGGTTAGGTTTGGTAATGGTTTCATTTTTTTTTTAAAATTGGTTCAGTTTCAATTTTTCTTATTCTAATATCGGATTGGATCAATTCATATATATATATTTTAATTTTTTATATTGTATAAAATATTTTTTATATGATTTTTTATATTATATATATACAATTATATATAAAATATTTTTATATTATATAAAAAGTATTAATTAATATAATATTAAATTTTAAATTCCTATATTACTATAATCTATTGTATTAATAGCTACACTAATACTATATCACTATATTTTATAATATACTATAATATATCACTATATTATATATATATATTTTTTTTTATGGAAATATGCTTCATAGCATTCATTCATAAAACGAAGTTACAGCTGTGACATATAGTCAACTAACGCAACTGCTCAGGAGCTTCCCCATCAACAAATTCCTTTGTGACGGACCTTGTCTAAACTTCTACACCCTCTCTCCTGACAGCAGTCAAGAGAGAAAACGCTCTGTCAACGCAGAGCTAAAACAACCACTCTTCCGAAGAAGAGAGGTACACCCACTCTCCACCCTCCCTAGGAGGAGGAGCACAACAACACTCTCTTCTCCTAAAGAGGAAGAGTACCAACACCTACCTCCCCAAAAGAGGAGTAGGACAAACACCCACCTTCCTTCAAAAGGAGGAGTGGGACTCCAACCATTCTATATTATTAATAAAACTAAAAACAGACTAATAAACCAAATACATAAAATCGAAAATGGGCTGCAAGCTAAAAGGCCCAAGCCCAACGGCCCGGCTTGTAAGACCAAGGGGCCCGACCCGTTAGGGTTTCACTCTGTTGCCGCCGCCCCTCATCCTCTGCATCGTCCCTGTCCGTTTCTAGCCCAGCATCACAGAGCTCCCATCAACAGACGGTTCTGAGGACTGCCCACGTCGCATCCTCCACGCCGCACCTGAAGAAAACTCTGGACGTCCCCGCACCTAAGGACAATCCACAAAGCCTCCCCCACGTCCCCGCAGCTAAACAGCCTCCCCAGCGGCCCCCTGCACCCCACTAACATCTTGTATCGCCCCTGCTAAACCGAGAAACAGGGCAAACCGTCGCAAGAGCCATCGTCGGCCACTCACCCCAGAAAGCCGAGGCCAAACCACTAACCTACGGATCCTCCCCACCAGGTTAGCCCACGTTTCCGCACCGCTTCACAACAAAGAACGACCGGAAGGAGGAGCATTGGGGTTAGCCGAGGGCAAGCCTTGGCGTAAGAGCCACGGCGATACAGCGCCCTCCACCGGGAGCTTCCAAAAACCAACAACCTGACCCAACAAAATAAAGCAAAACAGAAACAAACTAAAAGAACAGCCACTAAAGACATGAAACGGAAAATGGAGAACGGAGGGGGGAAGAGAAGGGAGGATGGAGCCGAAGACTTGGTTCCCCCTCTCCCCCCCGAACGAGTTCAGAAAGCTGGGTTTCTAGAGAGAAGGCGGAGGTTCTCTCTCTAGACGAAAATGTAATAATGTTTATGAATTCATTCAGCTCATGTTCTTTCTCTATATTATATATTATTTTATATCATTATAATCCACAATACAATTATAATATATATTATAATATACTACAATATATTATTATATATTAGATTATATATGATATAATATAACAAAAAATGGGGCCCAAATTGATAAAATTAAAAATATTGATTTAAGAATATAATTTATGTTGTATCGATTCTTCAAATTTCAAAACTGATATATTGATTCGGTTTTAAAATATGTTCAAAATTGGACCGTTTACACCTGAGTGGAATGTTTATTTTGTAAGTGTTATGTTGTAGGCTATGTGGGCCACTTGCAGTCAGTAGAGTCATGGGCCTTGATTGGCTGATTCCTTAGGAGGTATAGTTGCCATAAACATTTTGATTCGAGGTGGAGTTGTGTTCTAGAAGTTATTAGGAATTTCTTCTATTTGTTTGTCTTGTTTCTCAATTAATGGCATCTAGTATTTGAAGTAATTTTCAAATTGGAGGTGTTGGTCCCTCGACGTAACAATTTCTTCCAATTTAATTAATCAGAGTCTTAACCCAAACGGATACCCTTCATCATAACCTCATCTTTGATTCTTAAGGAGGAATTTAAAGTCGCACCATGCGCCTTGACTTCCTGAAATTTGATGGCACAAGCCCAACGAGTTGGCATTTTCGAGCCCAACGATTTGTTGCTTATTATAACACTCCTGACCCTAAAATAATTCTAAAAAGTCTATATGCAATGTCGTGTGCAAGCTCCCACGGAGTATCTCTTACGTGAACTCGAAATGCATCGTTGGATTAAATAAAACGGTGTGTTTTGATACTCCTTACGAGCTGAATGGCATCCTCTCTATACGGTACGTTTCGCATTTATGTGTTCTTCTCCTAGAGGGCCAGAGTGATTTCTTCTTCTCCCACTTGGTTTGCCTTCTCCCATTCGACTTCTCCTTCGACTTCCCATTACAATGCGAAACCCTAACCCTAATGGAGGATTTCTTTGAAGAGGAGATGCGATTATGCAAGAGGTTGAGGTAGCACTGGGATCTTCTACAAGTCGTTGGTTCGATTTTGTCTTTGATAACTCGCTACTCCATCTCAGTCCATTTTTGCAAGGGGTTATTGTGTCTGACGATTTTTTTTATGGGTTTCCTTCTTCTATATTTTTCATTTTCCTTCCTTGCAAGGCGTCGGTTCAATTTCATCCGAGATAACCAAAACTTTTTCAAAACCAACAAAGATGAAAGTGTAAAAGAAACGAAACCAAGAGAGAAACTGTTATGATCATGTCGTAATGTGGCGTCATTTGTTGGAGAATACCTTGGCCTGCAATGCAATGTTTCAACTTATGGCATGATGGAGCAGTGGAGCTAAAGGTGTCCAAATACGAAGTCGTTTTATTGGCTCTGATGCTCTTTCAATTTGGAGTTGTATGTGATGTTTAGTTTAATTTCATAGAGGTCAGTTTATCAATCCTAGAAGTTGTTAGTATGTTGTAGAGAGTGAATATGGTCGAAAGGAAGGAAGTGGAGAGGGGAGAATGTGGAATGTGAAAAATTGTTAAGGCTACTCTTTTGTATGGAGGTTTGGAATCCTTTGAGGTATTCCATTATTGATACACTTGTGGCTCTTTGAAGCCTTTTATCAAACACCTTCCCTATTTGCTATATTTTCATTCTGATTCTTGAAGCATTTTATTACATCTCGTTTCGTTGGGTTCCTTATACACTACGGCAACTCATTCAACATTACAACAGATTTACAAGAAAGTTCATTACAGAAATTAATTGAATATATGATGGACAAAATTGTAAAGGAAATAAAATGAGAGATGATGGATGAAACTATAAAAGAAATAAAAGCAAGAGAGAAACCAGTCCAAAACTTAGCTTTTTCGAAATCAATAGACGAAAGCAAGAGATAAAGGAAAAGTTTGTGTTGCCCTTTCTTCTTCCTCCATTTTGGTTTTTTTTTTTAATAAAATAAATGTTGCCACGTCAAAAAGGGTGCACATACAGGCACAAATTTGTGCCTGTACCTAGCAGTACTCAAATAATTCACCTTGCATCCTTCCATATGAAAGGAAAGGCTTTTAAATGGTACCAATGGTTATTGGAGTCTCATCTGATTCACACTTAGAGTGAATTTGTCCAAACTATGCATGTTCTATTCGCCCTAACACCATTTGATGACCCATTGACCAAGTTTACAAAGCTCCAGCAAAGGAACACTATGGTTGAAGAGTATCAAACTCAATTTAAGTTACTCTCTAATCACATTCTTGGCCTCATATAGGATTTCAAGGTCAGTACCTTCATTAGCAATCTCCATGATGAAATACGTATCATGTTTACCATGTTGCAACCCATAAACATACCCATAACCTTTGGTTTGGCCCACCTATACGAGGAGGAAGTTTCATGTAGGATGCAATCACATAGGCCTTTTGGACAAATCTCACAAGGACTAAATTACTCACCTTAATCAGAAAACAATTTCTTGAGGTTGCCTGGTCTTATTGAACCCTCACCCTCCTCCCTCTCTCCCCCCCCCCCCCCCCCCCCCCCAAAAAAAAATCCTTGGCCCACCCATCCACAAACCCAAATAGACCTCCACCCAAGTCCAAACCCAATTTATCCATTCAAAGAATTACGTTAGCCTAATGAAGGAGAGAAGAGACCCTGGCCTTTGTTATTATTGTGATAAAAAGTGGTCACCTGGACATAAATCCCACACCCTCAAGGTGTTCTTACAGGAAGGGTTAGACAAAGAAGATGAAGAAGAAGTGCTTGAGGAGAATCTGAAGGAGGAGGTCGTGGATGACACCCAGGAGTGAAGTGCTAGAAACATTTTTACATGACATCTCGGGCACACCTGCACCAAAAACCATGAGGTTGTGTGGAAAAATAAGGAACCGGCAAGTGACAGTATTAATATAAACAAAAAGTACTCACACTTTTGTGAATCCAAATGTCACAAGGTGAGCCAAATTATTCTCAATCGAAAGCAATAGATTGACGGTTATGGTAGCAAATGGAGATCACCTCCCTTGTGTGGGCGGCTGTTGTAACAGCCCGCTAGAAATTCAATTAAGGAATTTCTATTGACTTTAGGACCTCGTGAAAACTCTGTAAGTTTACACGAATCGACTAATCGCATAAATTTTAGCCTGTCAACATAGTTAGTGTTATCACTCACTATGGTGCCAGAATTGCGATTTTAATTATTTGAGATAGTTAAAAGTGTCAGAATACATTATAGTCTACACCATTAGGCTTAATTGAATATTTAGAATTTTTCAGTACTAAGTTTATTACGTTTATTTTTGGAGTGAATAGTAACCTCGGTAAATGTACTGAGCGCAGTGTTTTCAAAATCATAGTGTGAAATGTCCAAATTAAGATAGCGATATTTTATTTGGACACTTGGCAAGATCTTAACCACACATAATGAATAGTATTAGATACTTGGCACAAAGAGAAACCATTAGATGGAATTGTGAAGGAAATCAAGGTGTGAGATCATGACACCTAAGCAAAAATACACATTTGAAAAATATCTTAAGAATAGAGATTTAAAATACACATAGAAAGATTTTAGCCACCTTACTCTTCCAAGTCTACTCCACATTTGGAAAATATATTGAGCTGATTTTTATAGATATTATTGGATAGAATATTTTGAGATAATATTTTATAGATATTTTGGGTAGGAGAAAACCACACTCAACTCTCAACTCCAGCCTTATCATCTCCCTTATCTCTTCCATAAGCATCTCCAGCCATCACCCACGAACTTATCTTCATTTACACGTTTCTTTAAAAGAATATCAAACATTCTCTCTCGGACAGCTTTTAGGAGTTCTTTTGCATGCCCATTTTGAAGCTGTTGTAAGTGTTTTATCATAAAGTCTCCTTCATATAAGTTGTTCCTTTTTGAGTCTAGTTTACATGGATATCTTATTGGCCCCATTTGAAGATCATTTGGTCAGTCAAATATTGTGTAAACTATAGAAAGGTCATTCTGGAAGATAAACTGGAGAATATGTTATAGTTTGGAGTTTTTGACCAAGCTAATGGATAGATATTGGTCCGAAATTTTTATGGAGTATTGTTAACATGTATATATGACTATTGGTTGAGGATTTTTGCATGATTGAAGGTTTTGATGAAATATTTGCTTAGATTTAGAAACTTAGAAACTGGAAGAAGAAAAACAGTTTCTATTTTGAGAAAGTTTAACTCTTTGGTGGTCTAAACCTATTCTAATGACTTTGATAATTTTATTGGAGGATCCTAAGCATCTTATATACATGTTATATTATTATTTTGAAGATATTTGATGTTAGTTTCAAAGATATGAAATTTTATGCAAAGAGATATTCAGATAAGCCAAAGTGTGGATGTTCTTGGCTAAATTTATGTTTTGGTTAATTTTTAACCATGTGATCTTGAATTAGAAGCTTATATATGTTTTAGGACATCTTTTTAAACCATGTGATGGTTTGGTTTGAAGATCACATATTTATAAGTCATAGATCAAAAGGTTGATCAAAACAAGTTGGAAACAAAAATCAATAGAAATAGCATATGAGAATTTCGGCCCTATGGAGTTTTAATAGTTGTGATTAGTTTTAAATTTTTCTAAATTGATATTTGAGTTGAGGATAAAATTTACATGAGGCATGTAAATTTTGGTGACTTTTGGAGTTAGTATGCAAAATCATTAAGTTATGGGTAAAACGGTCATTTTCCTACATGTAGAAAGTAAAATGGAAATTTTACTCTTTAAGTTAGTATTTTTCCATATTTCAAATTATTAGTGATTTAGTACTAACTTTTAGAATCACTAATTACAGTTCCTCGTGATCGCGCTTGAGGTTTTATAAGAAACGCGGAGATCGAGGTAAGTTAGCTTTTAACTTACTAGCAGTCTACTGTGTATGTGTGCTAAGTAAAGGAACTACAGTATATGTATATGTGTTATTATATATGTCATGCCATGCTAAGTTATCACGTAATTGTCTGTTATACAGAATTTATTCTGTCATCAGTTTTTATCTGTTACATAATATATTCTGTCATGTATTATTGTACGTTACAAGTACGTCATGCTAAGTATGCCATCTATTACATGTATGTCAAGTCATGTAATATTCATTGTTGCAAGTATGTCATGTTAAATATGTTGTTTATTATATGTTATGCCATGTTACGAAATGTTTCTCTCTCAAGTTGGTCATGTATTTCAAGTTATGTTAAGTCAAGTTTATGTAGAATACATGGGGCCACAACAACTGTGGAGTATGTATTTAAGTGCATAGTGATGTGTAGAATACATGGGGCCACAACAACTGTGGAGTATGTATTTACACATAGAATACATGGGGCCACAACAACTGTGGAGTATGTATTTTTCATGTTAAGTCAAGTTTATGTAGAATACATGGGGCCACAACAACTGTGGAGTATGTATTTAACTACAATTGTGATGCGTAAAATACATGGGGCCACAACAACTGTGGAGTATGTATTTTTCATGTTAAGTCAAGTTTGTGTAGAATACATGGGGCCACAACAATTGTGGAGTATGTATTTTTAAATGTTAAGTCAAGTTGTGCAGAATACATGGGGCCACAACAACTGTGGAGTATGTATTTAACTACAAATGTGATGCGTAAAATACATGTGGCCACAACAACTGTGGAGTATGTATTTTTCATGTTAAGTCAAGTTTGTGTAGAATACATGGGGCCACAACAACTGTGGAGTATGTATTTTTAATGTTAAGTCAAGTTTGTGAAGAATACATGGGGCCACAACAACTGTGGAGTATGTATTTACACGTAGAATAGATTGGGCCACAACAACTGTGGAGTATGTATTTTTCATGTTAATTCAAGTTTCAGAGCAAGTTCATGCTAAGTCAAGTTTCAGAGCAAGTTCATGCTAAGTCAAGTTCACTTCATGATTCAATTTAAGCTATGTCAATTATGCTATGTTGTACACTAAGTTATGCTTTAATTACTTATGAATTTGATTATGCATTTATGCTTTTACTGTCATCCATGCATCATTAGTCTGTATGGAAGTTTTTTGTTAACTTGCTGAGATTTGTAATCAAATCTCACTGTGGTAGTCCCAACTACCATTCCCCCCGAATGGTAGATCTTGTTACAGGACCTGAAGGAGGATCAGGAGCTGACCAACTAGACACAGTCGACTGAACGACGGTGCGTCGTTAATGTTAATATAGTAGTTAAATTACTACTTGTACGATGGAGTTGCATCTCCAGTACTATTGGATCATAACTATTTTGGAATAGTGCTGTGATCTTAGTTATTCAATGGATCTTTATGTATGAAGTATGTTTTAAGTATTGAGATATTTTCAGTTTGGTGCATAGTATTGCTAAAGAAAAAAAAAATTATCCGCTGCGAATATTGCATAATGTTAGATGCATGTTAGGATTATTGCATCTTATATGTCATGAACGAGGGCAGGTAACCTTGTGTTGCATGTCTCGACGCTTCAAATGTCCGTCCAATCCCAAACGGAATTTGGGGGCGTCACAGCTGTGAGATAGCACATTTCACTTTACAAGTTCATATTTTTTCTACCACTCTTTACTTACTTTTTGAGGTTGTGATCATGTTTTAGGAGTAAATTGGCTACATTGAGACCTACCTTATGGGATTTCACTAAACTTTCCATACGTTTTGATTGGGGTGGTCGAAACATTCAACTCAGGGGACTCTTTGAACCAAAAATAGAAGAGATGGAGGAATTTTTTACAAAACAAAATAATAATAATAGGGGCTTGATGGTTTAATTGATGTAGGCAGCTAAGAAATCCCCTTCTTCTAGGGTTCCATAGAAGTTACAGCCTTTGCTAAAACAATTTAGCATCATTTTTCAGAGGCCTAAGGGCTATCCCCACATCAGAGTCAAGATTACAAAATACCTCTCATGGAAGGTGTAGGCCCTATTAATGCTCGACCATACCACTACCCTTACTTCCAAAAGGAAGATATTGAAATATTGGTGAAGGAGATGCTCAATCGCCCTTATTCTTCTCTAGTCCTCCTAGTTCGTGAAGCAGATGGTAATTGGCGAATGTGTGTTGACTATAAGGTACTCAATCAAATTACTATCAAATATAATTACCCTATTCTCCATATTGACTAACAAGCCCTCAAATATTTTGTGGAACAAAGAATTGAGACCCCGACACAACAAAAGTGGATTTTTAAGCTAATTGGTTATGAATTCTAACAAATACAAGGCATGTTAAGAAAATAAAACTGTTATCACTAGAATGAAGACAGCTCACTTAGATGACCCACAACTTGGCACACTCCATAACAAGTTATAAGAAGGGACACCCAAAGATAGGAAACATACATTATGGCATGATATTGTGTTGTACAAAGGCAAGATCCATCTTGGAGGCTTTAATAAACTCCACCAACTAGCCCTATAACAGATGCACGATAGCTCGTTAGTAGGACACTCATGATACTAAAAGACACTAGCAAGGGTCAAAATTTTTTACTGGCCTAGTATGAAGGCAATAGTGAAATAGTACTTTCGAGAATGAGAGGTATGTCAGCAAGCTAAGATTGAGCACCATCATCTAGTAGACCTCCTTCATCCACTCCCAATACCAAACCAAATTTTGGACAAATCTCAGTAGAGGTTTTATTGAAGGCTTGCCTTTCTTCCACGAAAAAATGTTATCTTGGTGGTGGTAGACCAATTGACCAAGTATGCATACTTCATTGCCCTGAGCCAACCTTACATTGCCAGCACCATGGCTAAACACCTTATTGAGAATATCTTCAAGCTCCACACCAATCCCAAGTCCATTTTTAGTGATAGGGATCCCATCTCATCTCCAACTTTTAGTTTGAGTTATTTCACTTGCAACAAACCCAGTTAAACATTAGCACAGTGTACCACCGACAATTGGATGGACAGACAGAAATAGTAAATCAATATCTGAACGGCTACCTCCTTCATTTCACTAGGGAATGACAACAAGTATGGAGTAAGTGGTTAGCCTTGGCTGAGTACTGCTATAATACTTGTGAACATTCCTTTACTAAAGCCACCCCTTTTGAAGTAGACTATGGGTTTCCACCTCCAAATATTCTCTAGTTCACACCCGGTGCTTCCAAAGTTCAAGCTGTGGATAATACTCTTAAGAAAAGAGATGAAATTTAAAGAGTTTTGAAAGAACACTTACGGGATTCATAGGAGGGGATAAAATGCTTCGCCGATTTGAAGAGGATGGAACAAATCTTTAACGTTAGTGAGTGGGTCTATCTCGCTCAAACACTACCAACAACTCTCACTAGCTACTCAAAGAAACCATAAACTTGCCCCTAGATTTTATCGGCCATTTTGAATCCTTGAGAAACTTGGAACTGTAGCATACCGTTTGTAGTTGCAGCCAAAAGCAAAGCTCCACCCAATCTTCCATGTTTCTTGCCTAAAGAAACACTTAGGGCCCTATTCCATTCCACAACCGAAGCTACCTCCAACCAGTAATGACGGCTTACTCCTTCCTAAGATAGAGGAGATCCTACAATGGCTCCTCAAACGCATAGCAGTATGGCAACAGCAAAAGAGGAGCCGACATCAGAGGAAATTAGGGATTTCAACATGAAGTTTGGGTACCTTGCAAACCAAGTTCTCGAAGGAAGAGGGTTTTGTCATGTGTCTAAAATGTCCCTGTGAATCTCAGCCTTCTATAAAATCTGATGGTGATTGTTTATTGCATTTGTTAATTTACTATATGTATGTTCTTGTTCAGTTGTGCATATGTTTAGTTTGTATGTGTTGTGTCCTAGGCCATGTGGGCCACTTGCAATCAATAGAGTAATGGGCCTTGATTGATTGAGTCCTTTGGAGGTACTGTTACCATAAGCATATTGTTTCATGGTGGAGTCGTGTTGGGTCGTGTTACAAAAGTTGTTAGGATCCTCTTCTATTTATTTGTCCTCTTTCTCAATTATTGGCATCCAATATGTAATGGACCCTTTAGATGATTGAATTCGAGATAGTCAATATCTAAGAATCAAGAATTAGAGAGAGAGAATAAGTTGAATGCAATTTGAGAGATGATTTCCCTCATTTTCCTTCACATTTATAATAGATTTGTTTCTCATGCCATACGACTAGGGGTGTGCAAAACCTCAATTGGCTCTAATTCCAGCTGATGTCTGCTTAGACTCCGATAAAGTCAAAAAAATCAAAGTTTGTTGTCGAAGTCAGAGTTACTCAGAGAAAAAATGTCGGAGTCGAAGCTGATATAGGCTTCGACTTCCGAACGTCGACAAATAATTCTAAAAATTATAACATATTTAATAATCTAACAAGTACACAATTGTATCTGTTTTGGATTATTTTTTTTCCTTGGGTAGTTAAACCCATCAATCTTCTCTATACACTTCTGATTTCTTTTTTCCTTAGGCAATTAAACACTAAAACTCATCTTCTTTGTACACTACTTTTCACTGTACTTCAGAAAAGATTTTGTTGTGTTTTCCTTTTCTTTTAGTTTTATGAGTAAAGCTTTATTTTCTTTTAGTTTTATAAGTAAAGTTGTCAGGCTTGCTTTTGTCTTGTTGTTGCTTTTTTTATAAGCAAGTTGTGGAAATTGAGGTTTTTGACAAAGGCTTTTTACAAGTTGTTGGAAGAGCAAAGAAGGATGAGAGAGGAGGCTAGGGTTGAGAAGAGGGACACTCTTATTATAAATCTGCTAAACAAGCTCAGGTGAGAGGATTGTATGTAGTCTTGCTTTCATTCGTTTGCCTTTGTATCATGAGAAAGGAGCAAACATGCAACAACTCTAAACTAGACTACAGATAGGTTTTTCTTGAAACTGTTCTCATGAAGTTGGAGATGTTCTGGTTCTTACATGGCTTATCTTGTTTTATCACCCCCTTTTGTTTTGCCCATTTGCAAGACGCAACTGCAAGTTGACCATTGCACATCAACCCGAATTGACCACTCTAAGGAAGTCCAAATTTGACTAGAGTTTTGACCTTTGCCTTCGACTCCAGAGCTTTAATCGAAGTCGGATTCCACTCCTGATTAGAGTTGGAGCTCAACTTGACCTCTAACTTTGGTCGAAGTCGGATGTTTTAGTTGGGCTTTCTAACTCTGTTGGAGTCGGAGCCCAGCCCTATACATAACACTATACCTCATTTTTATAGAAAACAACATATCAAAACGATGTAACTTTACTTATTACAAAAATCAACATACACTAAAGGACATCGTTCTTACTAATCAAATGACATCGTAGCACTACAAGGTTTAGCGAATTTAACTGCCAGTTCCTTCCTTTCTTCCCCATTCCTACTGCTGTGCTATCTGTCACCATCCTCTTCAGCTCTATTCTCAGCCCATGACACACCCCTCCTTTCAGAGTACCTTGCCCACAAGTTGGGAAAATTCTGACAAAGCTGTCAATAAGGCTCCCAAGTAGCATTCGTAATACTAGCACCTTGCCACTACACTAACACCTTAACCATGGCTTTGTTGTTTACTTCCCTACTTCAAAGTTGAAGGATTTGCTTAGCTCATGCATTAATTCTCCATGCAGATCAACTGGTGGAAGGGTAGAGAGAGGTGACGTATGTTGGCAAAACTTCCTTTTCAAATAGGAAGCACATAATACATGATAAAGTAGTGTGTGTAAAGGAAGATCAAGTCTGTAAGCAACCTTACTAATCCTTTGAGTTATCTGGAATAGGCTAAAAAACCTTCGAGAGAGTTTCAAATTTTCCCTACCTGCCAAAGAGTCTGATGTCTATAAGGCTGAAGTATGAAGTAAACCCAATCACCGACTGTAAACTCCCTCTTAGTTCTATTTATGTCATATTGTAACTTTATCCTGTCTTGAACATCCAACAAATTACTCTTCAAGGTTATCATGATTTGGTCTCTAGTTTTCAACAATTCATCAACTATCTGGTTAGACATCAACCCTTGTATGTATGTCTATAACTTGGCAAGACGCATACCATAGACAACTTAATAAGGTGTGAGCTTGGTGGATGAATGAAAAGTGATGTTGTACCACAATCAACCAAGGCAAACCAATCGAACCATAACAGAGGTTTGTCTCCAGAAAAACATTTCATGAAATGTTCTAAACAATTGTTAACAATCTCGGTCTGACCATCACTTTGAGGGTGATAAGTAGAAGAGTAAGACAAATTCACTCCTTGCAACTTGAATAGGTCTCTTAAAAAAAAACTAGTAAATGTGGACTCTCTATTAGAAACAATGCTTTTAGGCAGACCATTCAATTTAAAAACATTGTCCAAAAACAGGAAGGTTACCTTGGCTATTGTAAAGGGTATTTTAGGGCCATGAAACGAGTATATTTTGATCATCTATCCTCCACCACCTTAATGACAAAATATCCCTTTGAAATAGGTAGACCTTGTACAAAATCCATCGAAATATCTATCCATATCTGTTGTGGAACTGGCAACATTATAATAAACCAATAGGATATATATTTTCTACCTTGTTCCTCTGGCACACTTCACATTTTGTAATAAACTTCTTAACTTTAGTCTTCAAGCCAGGCCAATAGAAATAAGCCATTGCACGTTGTAAAGATTTGTGAAACCCATAATGTCATGAGAGGGCTAGCATGGACAAAATGCAGAATCTTCTTTAACTTAGGACAATTAGAAATATAATTCCTTCTATTCTTAAACAAATGGCTATACTTAAAAGTGAAAGAAGAATTAGACGAAGAACCCTTTTGCAGCATATTAAGCTGCTATTGTACCACTTGATTTTCTTTATATACAACTTTCAGCTCTTCAAGTCAAGTTGGAATTAGAAAGGTGATGACTGCCAAAGATCCAGGTTCTTTCTAAACAAGGCATTAATTACCTTATTTTCTACTCTCTTCTTGTACTTGATGCAAAACTCATATTCAAGCAATTTGGATATCCATTTTTGTTGAATAGATGTACCCCATTTTATTCTAAAATGTATTTCAAACTGTGGTGATCAATTCTAATTATAAATTAACCCCTAAGTAGATAAGGTTTCTATTTTTTAATTGCTATGACCAAAGCCAATAATTCTTTTTTATAGGTAGATAATTGCAAATTCTTACCTTTTACGTCCTGACAGAGAAAAGACAAAGGTTTTTGCTTCTGCATCAAAACAACCTCAACTCCATTTTCACAAGCATCATACTCTATCACAAACACATTAATAAAGTCTGCCAATGATAACATTGGTGGGTTTGTAACAATCTATAGTCAATGCAAATCCTCCATGTGCCATTAGTTTTCCTCACCAACAAAACAGGAGAAAAGAATGGGGATTGACTTGGTTTAATCACCCCAAATTCTAACAATTGTTTAACAATTTTTTCAATCTCAATTTTTTTTATAATAAGGGCATCGATAGAGCCTCACATTGACTGATAATGTTTCATCTTTCCATGGCATTTGATGGTCATGAGATCTCTGAGGAGGTAAACCCCTAGGTTCCTCAAAGACCTTGCTAAAGTGTCCTAATAGCTCAGAAACAACCTCGCAGCCATTAGCAATAGGTTCTTGAGTCCCTCTTGAAATCAATTGTAGCAGCAAGCCCTTCATGTGCTCCATTCTAGAGATTCTGGAAATCTCTTTATCATCAATTAAGCTATTGCAAGTGGATGTGAGAACTTTTAGACACGTCATCCTCCCTTTGTAACTAAACTCCATCTTTTGTGCCACAAAGTCCTAAGGAATACCCAATGACAGCAACTATTGCACTCCTAACAATACATCACACCCTTCCAGGGAGTGTAAAGAAATTGATGGTAAAGATCCTGCCTTGCATTTGTATCACAACTGTTCTACATTTTCCTTCACTATTCAACATTTTTCCATTGGCTACCCTCACTTGAATCAAATGAGATTTCTAGATAGACAAACTACACTTATAATGTATTGAAATATCTACAAAATTATGGGTACTACCAATATCTACTAAGATAACTACTCTTTTCTTCTTCAATTGTCCCACTACCATCATTGTTTTAGGGCTTGAGGTACCCACTATAGCCTAATTAAAATTTAGGCAACCTCCCCACACTCCTCCACTCTTTGCTCTACAAAATCTATAACCTATTCTTGTTCCTAGCTAGTTTCATGAACACTACCATAAAACAACTCTATACCCTCCAAAAAGTACAATCTTGGCTCAATGCACTTATGCGCCTAATGCCACTTTTCCTCACAAAAATAATAAAGATCATTCCTCCTACGTTCCTGTATTTATATCTCAGTAACCTTTTGTTAGGGCATATTTGTTACTGGTTGAGTTTTAGGTTATCCTAATATAGAGCCAATTTGGTGAGACTTTTGCACATTCTACCTAGACCTGGCTGATTAGAGTCCTAGACCCATTCCTCCAAGGTCTTGTCCTCCACACTATTCTTGGATTTTGGCTAACTCGAATGCATCATTCAGAGTTGTAGGATTTGACATCCTAACAGGTAGCCCAATTTCATTCCTTAACTCACTCAAGAAATAACTAAGTTTATTCTTTTCATAAATACATCTAATTCTATTATAAAGTACTTCAAACTCGACTTTATAAGCAGCAATAGTACTAACCTGCATGAGCCTTGTAAGAGCTTTCATTGGATAATCATAGGGAGATAACCTAAACCTGATCTGGACAGCTTGCACAAACTCCTACAATGAATAAAAAGCTCCTGACTCACTAGCATTCTAAAACCAGATTAAGGCATCTTCATCCATAAGGAATGAGGCTATGAAAATTATTTGACTAAGAGGAAATTGATGATACAAGTAGGGGTGCTATGCACACCCTACCCGCCCAACACCCCACATGAGAGAGGGGCAGGGGGGTGGGGGTTTCACCCTGGAGCTTGCCCACTTCAATAATGGACTATAGCCCATTAGGCCCACAAATTATTCCTGGGTCTAAAAGTGATAAAAAAAATTGGACTCAAATTGTAAATTTAAATTTATAAATATGACTATATGTAGTTTTTAAATTTGTTAGAACATATTTATCTGCCAAGACAATACTAGAGTCCCACATTGCTTAAGTGTGAGACTTGTATTACCAAGGCAACCTATAAAAGGGTCATCCCACTACACTACTAGTTACACAAAATATTGAGTTAAAGTTCTACTTAATACATATTACTATATTTATAAATAGTAAAAGTAATATATATTTAAGTAAAAGTAATAAATTTTATAAATATGTATAAATATTTATTTATATAAAAAAATTTAAATATGCCAGGTGAGGGATTGGGCGGGGCCCCGCTAGGGTCATACCATCCCTTGTCCTTGCTAGTGTTTTGCCCTGTGGGGTGGTAACCCCACCTCCCGCATGGGCGGGTAGGGTTGCGAGGCCCTGATGCCCACCTCTAGATATAAGGAATATTTATTTGTCTTCTAAACCCAAGGTGCAGGATTCTTGCACCAAAACCTTGAAATGCCAACTTAATTCCTTTAGTAAAATCCATGCCAAAAGTGTCTTTATGGTGTGTCTTACTCACCCATTTGTTGACTTCACCATTCCTAACAAAAATGTGATTATCATTAAAATATACTTGCTAGTGCTTCACAACCCATGGAACCATTAATTGAAATTCTTGAGATTTGGTACAACATTTTATTAAATCTATTGTCTTGGTTTTCCCTATCTACACAGGAGTCTCCTGTTGTTGTACTAAAGGAGCATGATTGTATCCTCAATTAGATTTTGTTGATTTTTTTTGCTGTTGTTGAAGATGATTCATTGAATCAACAATTTGAACATAGGATTGAGTTCCCTACACCATGAAAACTAATACCAAATGGGCCGTTCAAATGACATAATTTGAGATAGTCAATATCCAATGATCAAGAATTAGAGAGAGCGCCATGAAAACTGATACCAAATGGGCCATTCAAATAATAGAATTTGAGATAATCAATATCCAAGAAGAGAGAGAGAGAGAGAGTGTGACGCCCCCAAATTCCGTTTGGGATCGGACGGACATTTGAAGCGTCGAGACATGCAACACAAGGTTACCTGCCCCCGTTCATGACATATAAGATGCAATATTCCTAACATGCATATAACAATATGCAATATTCGCAGCGGATAAATTTTTTGTCTTTAGCAATACTATGCACCAAAATTGAAAATATCCCAAATGCTTAAAACATACTTCATACATAAAAATCCATTGAACAACTAAGATCACAACACTAGTCCAAAATGGTTATGATCCAAAAAGTAGTAGAGATGCAACTCAATCGTACAAGTAGTAATTTACGTTAATTACTATATCAACATTTATGTCGCACCGTCACTTAGTCAACTGTGTCTAGTTGATCAGCTCCTGATTTTCCTTTAGGTCCTGTAACAAGATCTACCATTCGGGGGGAATGGTAGTTGGGACTACCAAAGTGAGATTTGATTACAAATCTCAGTAAGTTAACAAAAAACTTCCACATAAGCTAATGATGCATGGATGTCAGTAAAAACATAAATGCATAATCAAATTCATAAGAAATTAAAGCATAACTTGGAGTACAACATAGCATAATTGACATAACTTAAATTGAAACATGAACTGAACTTGACTTGCAACTTGACTTAGCATGAACTTGCTCTGAAACTTGAATTAACATGAAAATACATACTCCACAGTTGTTGTGGCCCATGTATTCTACACAAACTTGACTTAACATGAAAAATACATACTCCACAGTTGTTGTGGCCCCATGTATTCTATACAAACTTGACTTAACATGAAAAATACATACTCCACAGTTGTTGTGGCCCCATGTATTCTATGTGTAAATACATACTCCACAGTTGTTGTGGCCTCATGCATTCTACACATCACAATGCAGTTAAATACATACTCTACAGTTGTTGTGGCCCCATGTATTCTACATAAACTTGACTTAACATTAAAAATACATACTCCACAGTTGTTGTGGCCCCATGTATTCTATGTGTAAATACATACTCCACAGTTGTTGTGGCCCCATGTATTCTACACAAACTTGACTTAAC
This sequence comes from Carya illinoinensis, assembly GCF_018687715.1. NCBI lineage: Eukaryota > Viridiplantae > Streptophyta > Magnoliopsida > Fagales > Juglandaceae > Carya > Carya illinoinensis. Next base: position 42,865,125 of record NC_056756.1, read on the forward strand.
ATGAAAAATACATATTCCACAGTTGTTGTGGCCCCATGTATTTTACGTATCACATTTGTAGTTAAATACATACTCCACAGTTGTTGTGGCCCCATGTATTCTACACATCATAATGTACTCAAGATGAAATGTGACTGGAATACGAAAGGACTGAAGTCCTGACGTAACATAACGTGACTTGAACATAACTTAGAATACATGACCAACTTGAGATAGAAACATTTCGTAACATGGCATAACATATAATAGACAACATATTTAACATGACATACTTGTAACAGTGAATATTACATTACTTGACTTACATGTAATAGATGACATACTTAGCATGACGTACTTGTAATGTACAGTAATACATAACAGAATATATTATGTAACAGATAAAAATTGATGACAGAATAAATTCTGTATAATAGACAATTACATGATAACTTGACATGACATGACACATATGATAACATACATACATACACTGTAGTTCTTTTACTTAGCATACATACACAGTAGACTGCTAGTAAGTTAAAAGCTAACTTACCTCGATCTCCGCGTTTCTTATAAAACCTCAAGCGAGATCATGAGGAACTGTAATTAGTGATTCTAAAAGTTAGTACTAAATCACTAATAATTTGAAATATGGAAAAATACTAACTTAAAGAGTAAAATTTCCATTTTACTTTCTATATGTAGGAAAATGACCGTTTTACCCATAACTTAAGGATTTTGCATACTAACTCCAAAAGTCACCAAAATTTACATGCCTCATGTAAATTTTATCCTCAACTCAAATATCAATTTAGAAAAATTTAAAACTAATCACAACTATTAAAACTCCATAGGGCCGAAATTCTCATATGCTATTTCTATTGATTTTTGTTTCCAACTTGTTTTGATCAACCTTTTGATCTATGACTTATAAATATGTGATCTTCAAACCAAACCATCACATGGTTTAAAAAGATGTCCTAAAACATATATAAGCTTCTAATTCAAGATCACATGGTTAAAAATTAACCAAAACATAAATTTAGCCAAGAACATCCACACTTTGGCTTATCTGAATATCTCTTTACATAAAATTTCATATCTTTGAAACTAACATCAAATATCTTCAAAATAATAATATAACATGTATATAAGATGCTTAGGAGCCTCCAATAAAATTATCAAAGTCATTAGAATAGGTTTAGACCACCAAAGAGTTAAACTTTCTCAAAATAGAAACTGTTTTTCTTCTTCCAGTTTCTAAGTTTCTAAATCTAAGCAAATATTTCATCAAAACCTTCAATCATGCAAAAATCCTCAACCAATAGTCATATATACATGTTAACAATACTCCATAAAAATTTCGGACCAATATCTATCCATTAGCTTGGTCAAAAACTCCAAACTATAACATATTCTCCAGTTTATCTCCCAGAATGACCTTTCTATAGTTTACACAATATTTGACTGACCAAATGATCTTCAAATGGGACAAATAAGATATCCATGTAAACTAGACTCAAAAAGGAACAACTTATATGAAGGAGACTTTATGATAAAACACTTACAACAGCTTCGAAATGGGCATGCAAAAGAACTCCTAAAAACTGTCCGAGAGAGAATGTTTGATATTCTTTTAAAGAAACGTGTAAATGAAGATAAGTTCGTGGGTGATGGCTGGAGATGCTTATGGAAGAGATAAGGGAGATGATAAGGCTGGAGTTGAGAGTTGAGTGTGGTTTTCTCCTACCCAAAATATCTATAAAATATTATCTCAAAATATTCTATCCAATAATATCTATAAAAAATCAGCTCAATATATTTTCCAAATGTGGAGTAGACTTGGAAGAGTAAGGTGGTTAAAATCTTTCTATGTGTATTTTAAATCTCTATTCTTAAGATATTTTCCAAATGTGTATTTTGCTTAGGTGTTATGATCTCACACCTTGATTTCCTTCACAATTCCATCTAATGGTTTCTCTTTGTGCCAAGTATCTAATACTATTCATTATGTGTGGTTAAGATCTTGCCAAGTGTCCAAATAAAATATCGCTATCTTAATTTGGACATTTCACACTATGATTTTGAAAACACTGCGCTCAGTACATTTACCGAGGTTACTATTCACTCCAAAAATAAACGTAATAAACTTAGTACTGAAAAATTCTAAATATTCAATTAAGCCTAGTGGTGTAGACTATAATGTATTCTGACACTTTTAACTATCTCAAATAATTAAAATCGCATTTCCGGCACCATAGTGAGTGATAACACTAACTATGTTGACGGGCTAAAATTTATGCGATTAGTCGATTCGTGTAAACTTACAGAGTTTTCACGAGGTTCCTAAAGTCAATAGAAATTCCTTAATTGAATTTCTATCAAATTAAAGAATAGAATTGCATATAGAGAATTTTAATTAATTTCGTCTTTTTTTTCTTTCCCGAACCCATCTCTTTTCTCCCCTCTCTCCTTCCTCCCCTACCTCGTCGATATCCCCCTTTCTCTTTCTTACACACTAAAATACTCTCTCTCTCTCTCTCTCTCTCACACACACACACACACACACACACACACAAGTAGAAGCAAACTAGCAAAATTCCATAAAAGTTGTTGATAAATTTACAGAGATAATTTATGTGTATTTGGAAGGCTTGGTTTAATGGGCTATCTATGGATGATAGGGTGCAGAACAAAGGTGTTTTACTTGCATCGGCCTGTGATTGTTGTAACTTACGTCATTGGGAATCTATTGATCATGTTTTAGCCATGGGCCAATTTGCAAAAGTGGTTTGGGATTATGCTAGCCGTCTTCTAGGAATTCCTTGCATGCGACAACAGTCTTGGAAGGCATGATTGCTTGGTTTACTTGTGCAAAAAAATCTTCAATTACTAGTGTTCTTATAGGTATCATGCCTTGCCTGATTACTTGGAGCTTGAGGAAAAGAAAATACAAGGCATGTATGGAGGGTGTGAAGGAGAGCATTGATCAAATTTGGAGGTTGTTAAAGGTGTGGTTGAGGGTTCTAGCGGGTGATTTCATTAATACTTGACTGTTATCTATGCATGACTCTCATATTTTAGAAGAACTTCAATAGCAAGTCCCAAATGTTGGCCTGAGACAGCATAATATTGTGGCTTGGTCAAAGCCCCCAACGGACCAACTAGAGGCAATTAGATGGTAACAATGCCTATAATACATAATTGAAAGGTTCCAAAATACTCACTAAAGTAGAGGGTTCATAACAAGCTTGTAGTACCAATCCCTTTCACGGGTTCATAACAAAATCATATAGAGAATATATGAATGTTACTTTAAATGAATTATAGTGCTTGGAGAAACTCCCATCTAGCTGAGGGAGATGGGTAGCGTTGTAAATGAACCAGTCTGTTCGATAGCATGCTCGATGCTCATCTGGTTAAACTCGAATCGAACTCAATTTGTGAAAAAAAAAAGCTCACCTATGAAATAAGATACTTGCTCAATTAGTAAATGATATATACCCTACAAAACTCGAATCGAATCAATCAAGACTCGTTAAGGCTTGAGTTGACTTATTAGCTCGACTTGCTTAAAGTTTATTCATATATATATATATATATATATATATATTTATATGTATTAGATAATAATATAAGCATAGGACTTTTATAATTAAATATATAATATGTAACCTAATTACTCATATCTATATATTAAATATACTTGATCACTATATTTTACAATTTGTATAGTAATTAGTTGATAAGATTTAATAATTTCATATACTAGTATGTGGGAACCATATATGAAATAGATATATGCTATCATATTATGTATATGTATTAATAATTTATGTAGGTATATAATATATTGATATTATTGTTATTATGATAAATATCAACTAGTTAGATATTAATTATTTATAAATTTTGAAAATCTTGTAATTCAATAGAAGTTCTACTTATTAGTTGTACAAATTCAATCTTAGGTATTTTTATTTTTTATTTATCTAATTTATTAATTATTAAATCTTATTAAAAAGTAAAAAAATAAACAACTTGAGTCGAGCTCAAGCTCAGCTTGACTCAAGCTTGTTTCTGGGACGAGCTCGTGCTCAAATTGGGAATTTAGCTTACTAAGTTGAGTCGAACAAAGACTAAATAAAAATCTCGAACTCGAACTCGAGCTCTCGAGCCAAAGACCAGCTCGCTTGGCTAAATTACAACCCTAGAGATGGGGTTCCAAATCAAGCATGCCCATCGACCAAATGAGAGAGATCCATCGACCTGTTGAAAAGTGAGAGAGTTTCGCGAGTTCTGGGCTTGGGGGAAGAGAGAGGTGACGTGTTTGATATGAGGGGAGAGAGAGGCAACGGGATCCTAAGTTCCAGGCTTGATGGGAGAGGAGAGGGTTCCATTGAAAGAGAAAAGTGAGATAGGAGTTTGAAAGGAAGATGAGTATATCGAAAGAGAATGGAGAGAAGGGGAAAATGATTCCCAACCATCACACTTACTAATTTTTATGTAAATTACCTACATGTTGGCTTATAATTGGAGAGTGTAAAACATGAATAAGCAACTCGTCCTATTTGAAGTTGAACTCTTTTTTATTCCTTTTTTTATTATTTTTTTATGAAAAATTGACTTCATTCATTTATTAGAAAAAAGTTACATCATAATTGGATACATACAGGAAAATTCTCAAATCACAAGCCAACTATTGCGTTTAGAGCTCCACCAGTACACAAATGCCTTTGTAATTGATATGGTTTTAATTACTGTTATAGCTATCTACAAAACAACTGTCTAAAAGACAGCATGTTGCCTAAAATAGAAACTCATACCCCATCCTCCATAAGAGGAGATGACTTAACCCCTACAGACAAAACATCCAAGAGACGATCTTTTAATTTTTTATTTTTTAACTAAACAAAAGGAAACAACAATAAAAATAGAAAGATAGATGAGAAAATAATGAATTACAGTTTAGATCTACTCCAGTAAACTTTGAAATTAGCTATAAAAGTTAGATCTGAATGATCTGATCTAGTGATCCGTCACTATCTTCTCAATGATCGACCTAGGAAGCATCTTGTGCTGCTCGTGCCTCACAAGAGGTGCTGAAGAACTGTAGATTTGTCTTTTAGCCTTGAAGAAAACAAAATAAATTAAGAAAATTAGAGAAATGAGGGAAAGAGATGGAGAAGAGGAGGGAATGAGGGATGGAGAGAGAAGTGAATAAGAGGGAGAAAAGAAGAAAAATGAGGGATGAAGAAAAGAGGGAATGAGAGGGGAAGGAGAAAGGAGGAGTCCTCCTCCAACAATTTGGAGGAATTTTGAGAAAGGGTTTGAGAAAGTGGAAGAGTGGAATATGGATGATTTAGGTGTAATTTGGATAGTGAGATGAGATGATATTTGGTAGGACTATATCCCTTCTTGTATTCAACAAGTTATTTGGACTGAAAAATCTTTGCAAGGTTTTGATGTTTTGAATGAATTTGTGTTTCTTATAAAAAATAAAAATAATAACAAAAAGTAAAAAAAAAAAAAAAAAATTAATCAGTCTTGCAACACCTGTCCCCATTTGCCATTGGGATGTTCTTGGAACTCCTTCAAGCACCACTGCGTTTTGAAATAATCGTCCTCTTCGAGTTGTCATGTGTCCTTCTCTACCTTTGGCTTTGCTCAAGCTTCCTTTTACCCAATTTTTCTCATCGGTTTGAAAATCTTATTCCTTTCTCTGAAGAAGCTGAATCTAGAGCAAATTCTTATCCTTGGCATGTTTGGCAAGCCATTGTCACTTACGAAGACTGCTGCTTCTTTAGGCAATTTTTAGATTGACCTGGTCGGGATTGCTCGTATGATGTAGTCGTTTTTGGCTCTTGGGGGCGGTAGCACCGTTACGCAACATGTAGTGTGTTTTTACTTGGATTGTTTAGTATGCATACCATATGTTTGATGGTTTCACTCAATCAAGTGATTTTTGTTTTTTAATTTTCTTCGTTGGAATTGTGGGTTGCATATCTATAAGCAATTATGACTAAATTATTATTAACTAGTTGTTGTTGAATCAGTTACTTCTAAATAGTATTTATTATTAAGTAATATTAGATACAATTATAGAGTATATAAGGGTCATGCAATTTTGTTCAAAAATAATGGTGTTCATTTTGAAAAAATTAATTTTTTTTTTATATGGATCTTATATTTATTCATTTTTTTTCAAAATGATTGTACGGCGTTTGCATATTTTTCGACTGCAAATATCATTTCCATTTATTATTTATGGTCCTTGGTAGGGGTGTAACGGGTCCGAAATGGTCCGATTTTAGATAAAACTTGAGACTGAAACGGTATGAATTGATTTTGCATTTTCAAGAGCTAATTCCACACTGGTTACCCCCCTAAACTGGTTCTTCCGGTTTTATCAGTTTCGGTCTGATTCGGTCTTATTTTTTGATTTTAATATACTATAATATTATATATTAAAATAATATATATAATATAGTATATTATAGTATATAATACTATAGTGATAAGATATCGTAGTATATTATAATACATAGTGATATAATATTAGTATAACTATTAATACAATAAACTATAATGATATAATATTTTAAAATTTAATATTATATTAATTAGTAATTTATCATATAATACAAACTATTTTATATATAATTATATATTATATATAAAAATTATATATAATATAAAAAATTAAAAAAAAATTTATGAATCGGTTTGGTCTGATTTTGGAAAAAGAAAAATTAGAATTGGATTGATTTTGACCGGTTTTAAGAAAAATAAAACCGGTACTAGACCAGACTTACCGGTTCAATCTGATCTGGTCCAGTTTACCGTAGGGGTGTCAAATTGTGTTAACGGGTAGTGTTCGTGTCGTGTCAAAGCATATATATTATACTATATAGCTCAACCCTAACCCGACCCGTTAAGCTTATCGTGTCAAAATCTCAAACCCTAACACGACCCATTAACATAACGGGTCGTGTCATGTTAACCCGTTTTGACCCATTAGTGAATATTACGAAATAAGTTAACACGACACAATACGATCTGTTTCAAACTATTTATTTAAATAGGTTAAAAAGGTCCGAAATTAACCAATTTGGCCTAATTAAATTTAACATAATTTTATATAAATTTAAAAATCACAATATTTATAAAAATTATAAAGCTAAATACAAGTTTAAAATTACAATCCAAATAATAAATATATAGATATTAAAATTCTAATAATTTTACTTATAAGTATAAGGGTATAATTATAACTTTAACTTTCTTAACGTGTCATAACGGATTATATCGTGTCATAACGGGTTGACCCGTTATCAACCCGTTAAGCAATCGTGTCTTAACGAGTCAACCTGTTTTGACCCGAATTCGTTAAAACTAAACTCTAACTCGCTATTATCGTATCGTATTCGTATTGAGTTAACGGATCGTGTAACATATTGCCACCCCTAATTTACCAATCCACCAATTTTTTTACACCTCTAGTTCTTGGCTCGTAGCCAATACTGTGGAGGGGAGTTGGGACTAGGGTCAGGAGCCGCTAAGTTTTAACACCCACTAGTTGAACTAAATAATAATAGTTTAATTCAATTTGGAGAAAAACTAGACTAAAAAAAATAGAATATAAATTAGAATTAAATGGTTAGCAGTTCTATCTTTCTCTCCGAGGTTTTCCTCTGTAGGGGTGCTTCCTACTGCCTGGGTGCAGTTTGGTTTTTGATCTTTTGAGTTCGATTATGGAGGAGGATCTCCATATCCTTTACACAAACATGTCCTTAACAGATTAGGAGAGCGAAGATGTGGTGGTGGCTCTGGACGATCTAGAGGATGTGTTGCAATGTGGTGAGAAGTGTTTGTTCATGCGACTTTTTATTGAGAAATACTACAATAAGGAGGCGTTCAAAGGGACGATGATGAAAGTGTGGAAGATTGTTATGGGAGTTTGATTTCGTGACCTTTCACCTGATCTGTTTCTCGTTGAGTTTAAACATGATAGTGATAGGGAGAAGGTGCTGAAGGAAGGGCCCTGGATGTTTGATAAGCATTTGGTTTTGCTGAAGGAAGTGGATGCGCGACTTCAAGTGCAGCAAATATAGTTGACACGGGCCATGGTTTGGGTACGGCTTCATGACCTCCTTGGGGACTGTCGTGGAGGTGGATTTGGAGAAGCGAGAGGTGGAATGGGGTGCGTATTTGAGGGTGAGAGTCACTTTCAACGTGGCCGAGCCTCTGCTACGGGGTTCCAAATTATCCATTGGTTGGGGTGACTCTGTGTAGATCTGCTTTACTTACGAGCGTCTTCCCAACTTTTGTTATTGGAGTGGTCGGATTGGCCATGTTGATAAAGATTATGTGTTACGAGTGCATGACGGTGGAGACGGCGCAACCTTATGGGCTTTGGCTATAGGCTGGTTCTTTTAATGGACTGAAGACTCAGGGGTAGTCTCGCCATATGGCCTTGACAATGTTGTACGAAACAATGGCGAAAGATGAGATGGTGTTTTTCCCGCCGAGGTGGTTGGGACGATAATGGTGTCGGCGAAGCAGTTGCTACGGTTGCCGGAGGAATATTAAACATTGTCGAATGTAGTAACGGTGGGAAAGCTGAAACTGTAACGACTATAGTGTTAATGATGTTGGCTGACACGGAGGAGGGGGGTGCTATTCAGGAGGAGATGTTACTGGGAAGCGAAGATTCAAGGCAGTTGATGGATTAGTTACAAATTCATAATATTGTTGACGTGAGTGCAGTTTCCAATTCGACGAAGGATGCAGGATCACAACAGATGGAGTTAAATGAGGATGGGTCGTGTGGGCCTCTAAAGAACTCGGGTCAAATGTTGATTGGGTCTAAGCAGCAAGTGGGCTCCGTGTTTACGATGGGCCATGGCTTGTTGTCTAAGCCAGATGTATCTACCTGTCATAAGTGGCGCCGAGTGGAGTCGTTTTGCTCTGAACCTTCAAAACCTAATTCTGTTACTCGATCTTCATCTCAGACAGAGGCGCAATGAAAATGAAAGCAGAGGGTTGAAATACGACATGGTGGGAAGAAGATCAAACCCAAGAAGAGTGAAACCAATGATGGAGTGGCGGAGGAGGTTGCGATCTCTTCAAACAATGTTGAGCTATCGGCGGTGGCTGTTGAATAGCACCGTCGACAGCCATGAAAACGCTATGCTTGAATGCTTGTGGGCTTGGGAACCCACGGGGCATTTGAAATCTCTATGAATTAGTCAAGAGGGAAGGGCCCGATGTGCTATTTCTACAAGAAACGTGCCTCAATGTTCATAGTGTTGAAAACTGTAAGTACAAGATTAGTTTTTCTAATTGTTTTGCAATACGTGCTATTGGCCAGAAGAGGGGTATTGCTTTAATGTGGGGAAGGGATGTCGACTTATCTATTCTTAATTGCCCTGATTACCATATTCATGCTGCTGTTCTTAAAGATGCGGCTAGTGGGGAAAAATGGTATTTAACAGCTGTTTATGGGTATCCTGAGATGCATTTATGTTATAGAACTTGGGATCTCCTTAGGGGCTTGTATAGGTCGAGTGGAGAAGCGTGGCTAGTGAAAGGCACGTCCTGAGAGACAATTGGTTGCTTTTCGAGAAGTGCTAGAGGATTGTGATTTGCGTGATTTGGGATTCAATGGTTATAAATTCACTTGGTCGAATAGAAGGGAGGGCCATTATGGTGTTAGTGAAAAGCTAGATCGGTTCCTAGCCAATTCAGCATGGTATAACCTTTTTTCTAATGCAAGAGTTAGTCATGGTGTTGTGGCTTACTCAGACCACTTACCCATTTGGGTTGTTTTGGAAGGGGAGGTTGTGTCCCCTAGAACTCGACGGCTCTTTCGCTTTGAGGAGATGTGGGTAGGGGAAAAAGATTGTGAGGAGATTATTAAAGCACAATGGAGGAGAAGCAATTCTCAATCCACTATGGCGGATGTTGTGGGTATGATCAAAGAGTGTGCAGTACAACTTGATGCATGGAATAGGAATAATTTTGGGCATGTTCAGAAGAAGCTCCAGCAAGTCAAACTGCTACTTAATAAGCTCTATGAAGGCAATTGTGGCCCTGATATGACGGTGCTGAATAAGGCAAGGGAGGAGGTTCAGTTTTGGCTCAAACGGAATGAAGTTATGTGGCGACAATGATCAAAGGTGTTATGGTTAAAAGAAGGTGATTAGAATTCTCGATATTTCCATATGAAAGCATCGCAACGAAGAAGAAAGAACAAGCTGGTGCGAATTTTGGATGATAGTAGCCAGTGGCAAGAGGGGTACAATAAGGAAAAGGTGATTCTTGACTACTTCAGAGATTTGTTTACTTTCGCTAATCCAAGTGCTTCTTTGGAGTTTCTATCTGTTTTGAGGGGAAGAGTCACACCACAGATGAATGAAGAGCTTATTCGAGAGTACACTAAGCTGGAAGTGAAGGATGCCCTGCAGCAAATGCATCATTCAAAAGCCCCGGGCCCGGATGGCATGTCTCCAATATTTTTCCAGAAATCTTGGCATGTGGTTGGGCAGTCTGTTATTGCAGCTGTCCTACAAGCACTCAATTAAGTGACCCGAAAGCAATCAAGGCAACAACTGCGAGATGTCTACAAATGGAGGCCACTAGATCCTGAGGTGTTGAAACTAAATGTGGATGGTGCTGTATTTGAAGAGAGGGGGAAAGCTGGTGTTGGCACAATCTTGAGAGACAGTGCAGGTCAAGTGGTGCTGGCTACCAGCTCTTTGGAGGATGCAGTTGCTAAACCCAAGCAGGGGGAGCTACTAGCTTTATTCCGAGGCCTCCAGTTATGTGCAAGCATGGGCATAGCGAAGATCCATGTAGAAAGTGATTGTTTTCTAGCTATTGAGGCTCTGCATTCGGACAATATGGACATATTACTATTCGGTGGACTTTATCAAGAGATTAAACAATTGGCATCATGTTTTGGGAAATGTTTATTTAGGCATGTTTATAGAGAAGCAAATGAGCCAGTTCATTGTCTTGCTAAATATGCAAGAAATGTTGATCGAATCATTATGTAGTGAGATTGTATTCCGAACTTTTTATCTCAAATCTTATGGTTTAATTTATGTCCGTAATGTCCCTTTTATTAGTGAAGTTCTTGATTTGCTATCAAAAAATAATAATAATAGTTTATTATTCAGACCATATGTTTGATGGTTTCTCTCAATCAAGTGGTTCTTTATTTTATTCGTTAGAATAGTCGGTATTGTTTATTTATAAAAAAAAAAACAACAACAATAATAATAATAATAATCATCATCATCATCATCATCATCATGATAGTAGTAAAACAGAAGGAAAGGAAAAAGAGAAGGTTATCTTTTAGAGATTACTGAAAGCTCGATTAGGATATGTGTAAATAGGAACTTATAAAGGGCAGTAGATGACGATCCAGAATACACCATTCATCTTAGAATAAAAAAATACCACGTTAGGTCCAAATGGCGTCTTAGACCCACATTATTGGTAATAACTTAAGAGAGCTGGGTCAATGATTGTGCGTGCAGCATTTGATGAAACCGACATGGTGAGAGGCAGTGATATATGTGATAATGCGTGAAACACTAATCTTCTTAGAATAAATAAATATGCAATCGGGTTTGACCAGTACTTAAAACTAGTATATCTTGCATCCCCAGCTGACGTTACCATTGAATAAACATATTCTTGGCCACCAATTAGGCTCAAGTTGGTGAAGAGAGAGACAGTTTCATTGTCAACACAAAACCAAATCGGTATTTGGAGGAAAGAAATGGAGGAAAGCATAGGAAACCATCTTTCCCTTCACCATTGCGCCCTTCATCGGACCCCTACTCACTTATCTATTCTACATTCCATAAAAGCTCTGCATGGGATACTCCTTATTTTTTCCCACCTTCTTCTTAGTCTGTCCTCTTGTCTCTGGTTTTCTATCCTCAGAGTTCATATACCCAAATTTCACCGCTACGGAATATCACTTTATTGATAACGATGGTGCTTTCTTGGTCTCCCGTAACAGCACATTCAAATCTGCCATCTCGAATCCTGGTGCTCAGAAAACCAACTTTTACTTGTGTGTCATCCATGTGGAATCCAATACCATCATCTGGTCTGCTAACCGTGATGCTCCCATCTCAGATTCCGGTGTAGTGTCTCTTACGACCAACGGGATTACAATTGCTGATCAAGGCGGTGTACTCAGATGGTCAACTCCTCCGTTACCTTCATCGGTATATGCATTAAAATTAACTGAGTTGGGTAATCTTATCTTACTTGATCATTCCAATGGTTCTCTTTGGGAAAGTTTCCACCATCCAACCGACACAATTGTGACTGGACAACACTTACCTGTTGGGACATATCTGTCTAGTGCTGTTTCGGATAACAACTTATCATCTGGTGATTACATGCTCACAATAAGTACTTCTGATGCATTACTGCAATGGCACAATCAAACATATTGGAAATTGTCAATGGATACAGAGGCTTATATCAACTCGAACTATATTGTGGAATACATGGCAATAAACAGAACAGGCCTTTATCTCTTTGGCCAAAATGAATCGTTGGTTGTTATACAGGTGATCTTGTCGCCAGCGGACTTCCGAATTGCAAAGTTGGGTGCATCAGGTCACTTGACGGTCAGCAGATATTCTGGCACGAAGTGGGATCAGGAGTTTTTTGCGCCAACGGATGATTGTAAAACTCCGTTCATATGTGGCCGAGTTGGATTGTGTAATGATGGCCTATCCAGTGGCCTATCCTGTTCATGTCCATCGGGCTTCCATGTTGTTTCACAGGATTGCGTGCCAAATAATGGCTCTTACTATTTGCCATTTTCTTGTAACTCATCAGGTTTTTCATATGTGGGGCTTGGCTATGGTACAGAGTATTTTGCCAATGATTTCTCTGAGCCTCTGAGATATCATGTCAATCTGTCAGTTTGTGAAGATCTCTGCTCAGGGGACTGCTCTTGCTTAGGATTTTTCCATGGAAACTCAACTGGTTCTTGCTATGTGCTTGAAAGTGAGCTGGGTTCCGTTATGTCGAGCAATGATGCTGAAAGTGACCTGGTAGGCTACATCAAAGTTCTTGCTGGTCCAAGCACAAATGGTGTTACAGGTGCAAGTAGTCGAAGACAAAAGATTCCTGTAGCTGCTCTGGTGCTTTTACCTTTCACTGGATTCTTTCTGTTAGGGGCTCTAGGTTTTCTCTGGTGGAAGAGATGGGGACTCTCCAAGTCTAAAGAAATAAAATTAGGTCGCCGCAACTCACATTCTTCTGAAGACCTGGATGTCTTCTACATACCAGGCTTGCCGAAAAGGTTTGACTATGACGAGCTTGAGGTGGCTACTGATAATTTCAAGACTCAGATTGGATTGGGTGGATTTGGTGCTGTATACAAGGGGACACTGCTAGATAAAACTATTGTGGCCATAAAGAAGATTACCAATTTAGGCGTTCAAGGGAGAAAAGAATTCTGCACTGAGATTGCAGTTATTGGAAATATTCACCATGTGAATTTGGTTAGACTGAAAGGGTTTTGTGCCCAAGGGAGAAAACGGCTATTGGTTTATGAATATATGAATCATGGCTCACTGGACCGGACTCTCTTTGGTAGTGGACCTGTCTTAGAATGGCAAGAGAGGTTTGATATAGCGCTTGGAACAGCACGCGGGCTTGCATATCTGCATAATGGATGCGAACACAAGATCATCCATTGTGATGTCAAACCTGAGAACATTCTATTGGATGACCACCTTCAACCAAAGATCTCCGATTTTGGGCTCTCAAAGCTTCTGAGCCCCGAACAGTCTGGTCTGTTCACAACAATGAGAGGCACTCGTGGCTATCTTGCACCTGAATGGCTAACCAACTCTGCAATCTCGGAAAAGACTGATGTCTACAGTTTTGGAATGGTGCTACTTGAACTTGTCAGTGGAAGGAAAAATTGCTTGTTACGATCACAAAGCCATAGCATGGATGACAATGAGAGTGGTGGTGGCCACTCTTCGTCATCATCAGGGTCAGGATTTGGTTATTATCCTCTATTTGCATTAGAGATGCATGAACAAGGGAAGTATTTGGAGCTTGCTGACCCAACTCTACAAGGACGGGTGACAAGGGAAGAGGCGGAAAAATTAGTTTGTGTCGCTTTGTGTTGTCTCCATGAGGAACCAGCACTTAGGCCGAATATGGTTAGTGTTGTTGGTATGTTGGAAGGTGGGATTCCTATCATTCAGCCAATTATAGAATCTCTGAACTTCTTGCGCTTTTATGGGCGTAGATTTACTGAGGCTTCCACATTAATGGAACTAAATGGCTCTACGTCGTATCCATTAGGAAATGCCTCCAGAAACACAAGTGGCTTGCATGCTGTTTTTTCTTATGTCCCTTCACAGCAGATATCTGGCCCAAGATAGTGTTGAATGGCCGATGGTTTTGGAGTTTCGGTATAGTTTTCTGCAATTGACCATGAAACATATATTGCTAGGAATTCTAGTTGCATTTTCTTGGAACTGGACTCTATTGTATCATTCTTGCATGTTGCCACTAGGATCAGGGCGGATTGAGTGGCTGTGGTTCTTTACAGTTGTGTAAAAGGGTTCTTTTGAATGTATAATAAGACACAATGTATCAAAATTAGATATTTGTGAAGAATGTGCTTTACTTTTAACCATATGAATGTCATTGTTTTATTATATCTGATTGGAGAAGATTGGCAGTATGAGAAGATGCTCAAAGGTTGTCATGTTATGTCTTTTTACATGTTTGTTTTGGGTGGCTGGCGCGGAATGGAAATCTATCATAATAACTCCATTTATGTCCCTTTTTATTTCTTGAGCTGATTGGAGATTACCTATGCAGATTTTTATGTCACATGTTACGTCATAATTCATTGATTTTATGTACTAACTAATCACTTTAGTTGAATTCACATGGTCATCGATTGCCTTCTATTCAACTATTAATTGTAACTACTGTTAGAGTCATATGTAATTGTAAGTTGGTGCGTTCTCTCCCAAACTGCTGCATGACAGGATCTGATCATTTTTTAATTTAACATGTCAGCAACGTGGAGGGCAGGGTGTATTCTATTTCTCTACACCGGATTTTAAATAGAATTTTTCTACTCTTAGACATGGCCTGAATAAGGAACTCCCTCAGATGGAGGAAGGTTGTTGTCATGGGTTGCTTTATACAACAAGTGACTTCCATTTCTGTCTATTTTTACTTTGTAAACTGGCTGATCTTTTACTTCTATTATTATCATATCCGTTACGGCTATAGCTAAGTTATTATCGGTAAGTTCTTTACGTTATTTTTTCAGTTACTTTACCAATCTGGCTTGATGCGATTTAAACAAGCAAGTAACAATAAAATACTTCAACTCTCGAGAATTTGTTAAGTGGTAAGGGTCTTGGTTTTTGTAATGGAAAATATTTTAACTACAAAAAATTTATATAAAAATAAACTTACAAATTGACGTGATTTGCTATAATAATTATTTTGTATTTGAAGCGGCTCTCGTCTACTATCTCCAAAATCCCTGGTCATAAAAAAGTAAAAATAAAAATCTTGTGAATTTTGTTATACTGTGATGGTTTTTGTTTCAAATCACTACTGTTTGATTGAGTGAGCAAATACGTGGAGTGGTTTCAAGAAGTCAAGATGCTTCTTGGAGGGGAAAGCCGAGACTATTTTGGTGGTATAGAAATAGGAAAAGAGTAATGATACATACAGTTATTTTTGCGTACTCCCTGCACACTCCACTGATATGATTGGCTGGATTAATTTTTTTTTAATACACAACCAATCATATCACTGGAGTGCACAAAGAAATCCGTAAAAATGACTGCACATAGAATTTTCTATAAGAAAAAGCTATGCTTCTCGCTGGGGCCTCCTGTTGGGAATTTATTATTATTATTATTATTTTATTTTATGATTAAGTTAGTGTCTTTTAATAATTTTGTAAATTTTTTTCTTCTTTAAAAACTATTTAAAGACGTTAAAAAATAAAAAAATAAAAAAGAAAAAACAATAGAATGCATTTGCGGGCGGTGGGCGTAGACCCACCCATAGAAATATTGGAGATATCGGCCATTATTGTTAGGCTCGTTTTCCCATTTGATGGGCCCAATCGGCTTTGTTTTGTTAACTAGTCTTAAATCTGCGCAATGTGTGTTTAAGAGAGGTTTAAATAAGAAGTTAAAGATGAAAATTAAATAAAATATTATTTTTTGATATTATTTTTGTTTTGTAATTAAAAAAATTGAATTATTTTTTATATTAATTTGTTTAAAAATTTAAAAAAGTTGTAATGATTAGATGAGATGAGTCTAAATTTAAACAAGACTTGAAGAATTATAATATTATTGATAGAAAAATGATAGTTACAGTCGTAAATGCGCAAGCGTCATATAATCACTTTGAAAAAAGTGAATAAATGTAAGACTAACATAAAAAATGAATTTTTTAATAATGAACCTTACTCTTTTTCGAAGTGACTGCACAATACTTATATACTCCACGACTATATATGGCATTACTTATTATTAGTATTATTTAGTCTAGCATTTGACTTGGAAATTGAAGATTTTTTTTTTTAAAATTATTTCAAAATGAGTGAAAATAATAAAATGGTTGATGACGTGACTCCTTTTTTTTTGTGAAGATACCGCTTTACCTTTATAAAGGTAATCTATTTGTCTTTTTCGACAAACTGGTAGGGAATGAATAAAAGTAAGCTCATAATTTGATTTAATGTGCAGGTAAATTTGATTATTATGCCATCTTTGAATGATCTCGATTCTCTTCTTGGAATAATTTGAATCATCATATACTGCTTAGGTTATTTTTATTTGTTCAGCATCTCTCTAATAATAACTTCTATAGTGTTAGGTATATCTTTACATCTTAAAGCCCCTCTCTTAAAACTTGAATGAAGATTTATATTGCACAAGACATTTATACATATGTTATTGAAGGGGTTCGCCTCACTTCATGGCTTCATGAAATCTGGTTATTTTGCATACATGCTGAGGGATAATTAATAAAACTTCATTCTAATATTTTCTACTATCTCTCAACATTTAAGGATAGCTGTGTTTTTACAATTATTGCTCAAGAGTCAGAATACCCAAATTGTGCATCTGACATTGTTGAAGCTCTTTAAAAACTGTTTGGTAAATGTTTGGTACTCCTACTCCTACTCCTTTGTTAGAAACCATCCACACATTTTAGAGGGAAGTAACTGTTTGGTACAAATATTCATTTGTTTATTATAAATGCACATTAATGGTATTTCCAGCCACTGGAAATACATGTGGCTGGGAATACATGTGTCTGGCAGCCACCATGTGATAGATCTTAGATAGTTTTTGTTTATCTTTGAGATGTGTGTGTTGTACTATGTGGTCCGGAAGCTATGTATTGCTGTGGATGCAACTTGTTGTCCTTAACCAACATATTGCTGTGGATGTTTTTAGTTGGAAGTGCAATAAGACTTTTTTTTTCAAAAAAGAGTTTTGCTATATACAAGCACAGTCGCGTATTAATCTGTATACTAATATTGATTCATTCATACTTAAAATTTAAATTAATACTGTTTTCAATAAAATCTACTTTTTGACCAATCACATCACATTAATACACAGATTAGTACATAATTATACTTGCAACTATATTTTTTGAAATTTTTCTTTCAAAAAATGATGTTTATGTGGGTGGGGTCTGCCAGAGTTTAGCATGTTGCTGGGAGAATCATTCCCATTGGGCTGTATGTTGACCCTAAACATTAGCATGGGGCTTTTATAACTACACTATTGCTGTAATGGTAGACTTCTTTGGGCTGCTTGTTGTAAATGCATATTAATTTGGGCAGTTTTTCTAAAGAAATACTTGCGTTCTTTTTTGTATTATTATTTTATGAGAAAATTTAGTAGATATGATTATTGGATAGAAAAAAATTTAGTAAAAAAATATAGTTGGATGAGAAACATAGAAATTTAATTTGTAATTAAGACAATTATATATAATTTAAGATGAATTTAATTAGACGTTTATAGTTATTAGCATTAAATGACCACAAAAATTTAACCAATAATTTAATTAGAATATGATTACTCATTAACATCTAATTGGTAGAATAGTAAAATATACTAAAAATAAATAAATTTAAAAATTTTAAAAAAATATTAAATTAATATTATTTTATTATTATATAAAAAATAAATAGATAATCGAATGTGAGGATTTAATGTGATTGAAATAGACAAAGACAAATTCATATCATATTTGCTAAAACTTGAATTTAACTTTGACTATTCCAATGGAAGTGCTATAATAAAATGGTTAATGACGAGACTTGTGAAGATATTGCTTCAATTTTTTTTTTTCTAAGCAAGCATATTATAGATAACATAATGGTTATAGGATACGATAGTTAGTGGCTTGGGAGGACCCAACATTCATCTCAAAACAGAAAATACAACACAACAAAAAGATTAAAAAAAAAAAAAAAAAAAAAAGGAGGGATCTAGAACCAATAACTTGACCTCCACCCATGTCCCGCAAGGGGATGTCGATTGAAGCGGTTTTGAAATAGGTCAAAAATGGCTTGATTAAGCTACGACTGAATGTCATAACGAAGGGGCTTGTGCTGCATATTGTTGATCTGGACTGATTGTCGGAGTTTTCTACTTCCTCTGTGACGCCCCCAACTCCCATGTACGGACACGTGAAAATCAAGGCGTCGGGATGCTGACAACATGTGTCACACATCTCATCACCAAGTGCCAAGTATGTGTACATGCTACACGTGTATATAGAAACCACGCAATGGATAATAAAAGTTTTCAACTAAGTACCAGAATTTTGTTTAAATACAAACTTGCTTAAATCAAGCATAATAAAATATTACAAATTTAACATTGTTTCAAATCAAAATTTCATAACATAAAAGCAAGTAAAATAATTTTCAAAAATAAAACAACTCCAAAGTCAGTACTCTGGCGGAGCCGCCTCCTCAGCCTCAACTTCTTTCTCCTCATTTACAACAAAGTCTACAGTACCCAAGACGGTACCGTAGGTAAGTAATAATCCAAACACACCTCAAAATAAAAATACATTTATGCAATAACCAAATGCATGAACATGATGTCATATGCATATGTCTCAAAAATTCACATTTTATACGCATGCCAAAATCCCATTTTTTAGCCCAAAACATTTCCTTTAAACATATCATCGCCATTATCCTAGATAATGGATAATGGCCCAAAAACTAATCTCACAATTTTTTCAGAAAATGGTTCATTAACAAAACCATTAGAGAACTGTAGGCAGGACTCTACCACCATTTCTGCTCACCACCATCTTTATGTGTGCACAGTAGGCGGAAATCACATGCGAGACTCTACCATCGTCCCTGCTTACCACCATCCCCACAAGTCTGTCTGTAGGTAGGAATCGCAGGTGGGACTCTACCACTATCCATGCTCACCACCATCCCTACATGTGCCTCTGACTCAAACCAGCCAATTCAATCGTTCACATATACCAAAAGTCATGTCTCGCTTGAAAACCCAGTTTTTAAGTTCCATCACATGTACATGTATGCAATTACACAAAAACTCAGTTTTCCTTTTCAAACATGAACATGCATGTACTATGTAATGCAAACATCAAGACACAAAATATCCAACAAATCTCCACATTAGCCAAACACAATTAACTCCATCCTCAAATCCATCTGACTCCCGACTCCTCAGACTTAGTCCGGCAACCAACCAATCACAATTTATTGTTAAAGCAAAAATAGATTTAAATCTAAAAAGAAGTTTGAAAAATAATTACAGTGCTATATAATAATTTTTAGAGGATCAACAAGCTGCAAAAGGCGGAAGAAAAGTAACGTAATAGTGCAAAAGTACTGTAGTTGTGGGTTGTAAAATATTTACTTTTGAATGGAGACGAACTAAGGTGTGAGATTGATAGGGAATACCTTAGAGGTGTTTATGAAGCTAGTGAAAGTGAGGGTTAGCCGTGGGTGGCGGTGAAAATTGCGGTAGAAGGTCAAAAATTTCAAAACAGAAAATGAGGTCGTGCAGGCAACTCCGGAGACGTATCGGAGCCGAAAATGGGTGGTTTAAGATGGTAAGAGGTCGGTAATGAAGTGGTGAAGGGGTGGTAGCTGGAGGTGGAATGATAGCGACGAAATGGGGGAAAAATCGTGAGGCTTGGAGGAGCCCACAACGGCTAACGGCGGCTCTAGGTGGTCTGAAAATTGAGGAAGGTGATCACCGGCTGGAGTGGAGTCGATCGGCGGGGGTGGTGAGATGCACGGTTGGCCGACAGCGGCTCTACGGTGGGGCAAAGAAAATGAACAGGAGGGAGGAGAGAGAGTGTCGCGCGGAGGAGAGAAAAATCGGGGAGAAAATGAGGGAAAAAGAAAGAAAAAGGGAAAAAAAGAAGAAGAAAAAAAAAGAGAAAAAGAAAAGATGAGTAAAAGAATTGAGGTCCAGTCCTCACCTCTGGAATCCAGAAACTGATGAAACGAAAATAACTTTAAAAACTATAACTTGAATAAAGTAATTTAAACACAGTATCTAGCTAAAATAAAATAAATAACCAGTAAAAACTAACAACAAAATTTTAAATCCAAAAGCAAACTAAAATAAATTAAACAGTAATTTAAAATCAAAACAATAATTAATATTAAGAAAACTCTACAAAACAAATTTCACAAGTAAATAAATCCAATTAAAATTCGATAATTTAAAATAAAAGAACCAATATTTTAATTAAATTAAAACACTCATTCAATAAAAATACACATAAAAATGGGATATCACATCCTCTTTCCAACGATCCTTGGTTAGGAGAAGCAAAAATATAAGAGAGTAGCAAACTGAAAAAGTTTCGAATTGCCAGAAGAAAACCGCCTAGAATAGTGGTAGTGCGTGGGAGACAAGCACCACACTAGATGAGAAGGAAAATGGCGGATCTAAGAGATTTGAGATCGCTGGCCTTATAGAAGTTGCACGTGGCGGCAGGAGATGGGGATTAGGAGCATCATTAACAATGGGCGGTGGGGGTGGAACTGAGCCATCAATATGAGAATAAAGCTGATGAGTTTTGAGAAAGGCAATGACTTGCGCATGCCAAAGAAGGTAATTGTGAGTAGATAATTTGATAGTTATGAAATGGGTAGCGGAAGAAACAACGGAGGGAGGGATAGAATCGGTGGTTGTTTTGGAGGTCATTTTGTAAAAAAAAAAAAATGGATGTTTGTCCTAAGGGGCTCTAGATACCATAAAGAAACCAAGAAGAGCACAACAAGTGTATGAAAGATTGCCTCAAAGGGCTTGACATTTCTAAATGCAAATATTTTTCATGAATAGTTACAAGAACATGAGGCCCTATTTATACAACTCAATTAGTGCATTTATCACCACATTTGAAGAGAATTTCATGTGAATTTTATAACAAATTGAGACCACTCTATTTGATTAAGCATGGGCACGTCCAGAGGCACCTTCAGTATCTTCTGGAATATTTTCTTTGGTCATTTGTTGAGACAGTTCAGTTGTGACCTTAATACATGATATGATTATGAGTAATGCTATAATAGTTTTGGATAATGTTGGAAGATCGAAAGAAGTGCCACCCGCATGCGATCAATAAGTGCAATTGTATTTTTTTAAAAAAATATTTTTTAAACGTTTAAAAAATTTATAAATTCACTCAAAATCGCTTTTTTAACTATTGCTTGTTAAAAATATTGACAAAAAAAATTCTCGATCCCCTATCATTTTCCTTAGATTTTATTGCTTGTTACTTTTTGTTTAGTCCAATATTAATGTCGCTTCAATAAACGGGTTTTACTCGACCAAAAACTTCTCAAGCTTGAGAAAGTCATTATTTCTCTTTATTTAAACAACATACGAAGAACAACGTTTTGCATAAATAAAGTTACTGACAGAACCTGGGGACTGTCTTGATTTATTTTAAATACCATGAAGGACGTGCAAGATTTTCCATAAGAAGATCTTAATAATAAATCTGCATTACTGTGGAAGCTTATTGAATTTGCGGTATCGGTAGTCAGCAAATGTCTTGCTTGAATATTTGGCTGGGTTCTGATCATCCACGAGCTTTGCAACTGGCCCTATCATGGTCTCTTGTGGAGGCACCACGAACACTGCCCACGACATGCGTGTGTGTTCCTTGTTTACCAAACTCCTATGCAGAACACTCTTGTATTTCCCGTTGCTCAGTACCTGCGCGCAACAAAATTAAATTAACGCTGTTCTTCATTTTAATTTTTCTTCTGTCTAAATACAATAACGTATCAAACACGCCAGTATGTGAAATTACTTGGATCGCTCTGTAGGATATAATTTTCTTTGTTATATGTCTAATATTGTACCTCAAGTTGATCACCAACATGGATGAAAAGTGCATTTGGCAGGTAATTGACGGCAAACCAGTTGCCATCTTTGGAGACCTGAAGGCCTGGAACGTGGTTGGGGACAAGCAGTGTGAGGGCAGACATGTCAGTATGAGGTTCGACTCCTAGAGCCAGTTGAGGTTGTGGGCAAGGCGGGTAAAAGTTTATTTTCATCTCTAATTCTATTTCTTCACCTCCCAAAGCTGACTTCAAAGCCTTCCCTTCCAAACCTAGCCCATCTGAGAGCAGCTCCAGCAAGGTGTCTGTTATCCTCAACATTTCTTTGTTATATTCCTCTGTCACTTCCCTGTTTTATAAAGTAATAAATGAGTAATTAATTACAAAAAAAGAATAAGAAACAAGACATCTAGCTAAACGCATCCAAGTGTTATACCTGTAAGCAGGAGGGTTTTTGGGCCAGACGCCATAGTTGACCTTAGAAGGAGGAGCCATGAAATGGAAGAAATAGTCGATCCACTCCACCTTCTCATCGTGGTTCTTTGTCATTCTCGTCCCATACCCTTCGAAGTTCCCGCTCGCTGCGTCGTTTGCGTAGGCCTCCTTTTCCTCTTGTCTGAGTCCAAAGAACTCCTCCCCCACTTCTTGGAGCCGCCGGACCAACGCCGGCGATATGCCATGGTCGGTGACGAGGAAGAATCCCCATTCCTCGCACGCCTTATCCACTTCCTGAACGACCACCTCGCGCGGCTGAGATAGGGAGATGACGGGCACTGTGACCCCCTCCACGGCCTTGCTGTTCTCCGGCCGCTCGTGCGAAGGGCGAATGAATTGTTCCGGCAGCTCTTTCACTCCGGCGACAGCCAATGCCTGCACTCTCTCCGCAACAAGTACCATTTTTTTCCTTCTTTTAGATTTTGAGGTAAATATAGAAGGTACGTGGTTTATTTGTAGTACCAACAATAGTACAGTGGTAGATGTGGAAAATTTATTTTTTATAAATTTATAAGTTTTTTCTGTCTTTTAAAAATATTTAAGAAATTTTAAAAAATACTTTAAAAAATTACACACAAGATAAATAGTGTGAATTTTGCACTTGACGATAGAATTTGTCGAGACCACCCTCGTGGGCTCTGGCTGTGCTCATGGTAGATTTTCAATCTTGTCATTCTTTTGGCATGATAAGTCAATAAATTAAAATAAAAATATATTTTTTATTATTTTTATATCATATATTATATATAATTTTTTATTTTTTATTTTTTTTTATCAAATATATAGTATACAGATAATGAGTAAAATAATTTATTTAATTTAATAAAAATAAAATAAAAAATATTATAAAATTAAAAAAATATATAAAATTAAGGAAATGCATAAAAAAATGAAATATGATAAAAATTTTATGAATAATAATAAGATAAAAAAATGTAAAGATTAGAATAAAATAAAGAATACTGAAAGGCAGGTTATTCCTGAAAAGAGGATGCATGCAGAAAAGCATTGTTCAAGATCTTCATCGGCTGAATCTTATAGGACCCTTCAGTCTTCAAGCAATCAAATTTGTTTTAAACCGTGTAATCAATCAAGCTATCTTCTTTGCAGTCTCTCTCTCATTTAATGTGTAATCAATAACTTTGCAGTCTCTCTCATTTAATGTGTAATAAAAAAAAAGTATTTCTTCTTTAAAAAAACAAAAAAAAAAAAAAAAGCCTGAAAAGCTTGTACATTCTATGGACATGCGAGGTCCACGTAGCCTGCAGGCATGTTTAGATAAGCATTGTCAGGGTGTCATGCAAAACAATTACAAGCTCTGCCTGCTGCCAACGTCCGTTCCTATTTAACTGAGGGTAATGTTATCCTTACCATTACATTAATACTGGTTTACCACACGTCTGACGTGGTTTTATTTATTTCTTTTTGTTTGTTATTTGCTGTTGGACGCCTTTGTTGGATTGTGATGTGATGTGGTCCCTGCAAAGTGCTATGTCAGAATGATGTAACTCTACACAGCACATTTTCACTTTCAAATTCAAATCTTATCTCTACCCAGAATTATTTACTTTCATTTTCGCTGGGTTCTCTCCGCTCTCCGCTCCTCTCAATCTCCAGGCCGAATGAACCTCTCATTGTCGTAGGCCGAGAACAAACCTCCTGAGTCCTGGGGTCGTCGAAGGGCGAACGAACCTCTCTATCTGTCTCAAGTATGGGCACCGTATTGGCTCCCAACTTCAATCTCCAACGTCAATATATAAACTAAATATATTTAAAATTATAATGTAAATGTTAGCCATTTGATCAGTGGCCTAACGATTGAGAGTGTTTTGAGTTAGTCTTGGAGGTCCCATACAAACCAAATTCATTAAACTTTTTGTTTGTTTGTTTTGTGTTGAGAAGATGAAGACGCTGAGATTTTGTTTGAAGATTTTTTATTGACAAGCTAGTGAGGTTCCTTTCAACTGAAGGACCAAGCCCTATGTTGTGACAAATTTCGGGATATTAATTTGGTAATAAATGATAACTTATATTCAATGTATCTTCCACATGTCCAAAATGCCTCTTGGATGGGAGATCAGAGGGAGGACTACGATTTTTTGCGCGTTTCTAGGACGGTTTTTCTAGGACCACGTACCATTCATCCAATAGGTTAGATGTAACAATCTGATCTAATAATTGTAAGATCAAGATATTGATAATTTTTATTAAATTTAAATTATATTTAATAAACAATATTAGATAAGCTTGCTCGCAAAAATTTGTTGAAGTTGATTAAGAATTTTAATTAGTTCAATAAATAGATTAAATTTCATTTGTTATTAAAAAAGTTACTCTTTTTAAAATTTAAAGATTAACCATTAAAAATTTATTTTAATTTAAAATTATCATTGATTGAAGCTCTTTATGTAATCTCAGTTACTATAAATTTTATATTAAATGAATTATATTTTTAAATTCAAACTTTTTTCTTAGATGATCATAATCGAGTGTTTAGCATATTAATGACACTAATATTAACCGAGTCAGACTCAAATTTGTCGTCACCCTCGCCCAACGGGGTTTCAATTTTACAGTCTGTCACCCAAAATCTCTAAACCCGACTACCTTCTATACATATCTTTATTTATGTGTCTTTCCAACCCATTACCATCCACTATTTTTCTACCACAGTTGCGGCAAGTCTACTTTATTTTCTCAAAAAGCCCAAACATGCAATCTATGTATTAAAGCAATCATTGTTGCTTTGTCACACGTTCTTTCCGATTGAAAAAAATTCCTACATTTCATATATAAAGTATTACAAAAATGTCATCTAAACCATTATCCGTAGCCTTTTTTCTTCTTCAACATGATCTAGAAGATTTTTAAGGGTATTTTTACACTTCTGCGCTTGATTCCAATTACAGAAATTAACAAACCGCAAAAGAATGTTTAGGAATCAACACTACAAGGTAAATAACTTGATCATAAATTATAATTCGTATACGTTTGTTAGTTATATATATTATTAAAACTATTTCTCTACAAGCTACTTTTTGAAAATTAGTGTTTATGTACCATGCATGTTATGATATATGCAATCACGTCATTCATTATAATTCGTGATCATGTTTCATTTTTCATAAATTTGGGTGGCAGTTGTTGACTAAGGACAGTTTATGGGCAAATTTCTTTCGGGCTAAATATGTGAAGAATAAACAAATGTGTTTGTGGTTGGGGAGAAGATCAGGTTCCAATTTTTGGCGTAAAGTTGTGGAGGGAATTCCTTTTATCATAGGAAACTCAAAGTGGAAGGTGCATGAGGGGGACTTGTGATTTTGGTATGATAAGTTCCTAGATGAAGGCATGTTATGTGATCTTGTACAATAGGTAGAGTATCCTGATATTAGAATTAGAGAGTTGGTGATTAATGATCTATGGGACATTGGCAGGTTGCAAGAAATGGTTGGTAATCGGTTGGGGACAGATGTTATGGAGACTATTGGGAATTTGAAAAATAAGAAGGATGTATTAATTTGGCTTCCAAATAAAAATGGTCTTTTCTCAACAAAATCAGCATGAGATATCTTTCGAGTTAAGTTAGTTAGGAATGAGTGGTATCGATGGGTGTGGAATAAAAGTCTACCAAAAAAAATGTCTCTATGTATGTGAAAGGCAATGTTTGGATGCCTTAGTGTAGATGAGAAAATAAAAAAAGGTTGGTGTAGCGCTAGCCTCATGCTGTAATTGCTGTAACAGGGGTCAAGTTGAAGACTTGGATCATGTGCTTGGAAGTGGGCAGTTTGCAAGGTCTGTGTGGTGCAGGGTATCGGCTAAATTAGATATTCCGTTTGTGCCTCAGCAATGGTGGAGAGAAAGGGTATATGCCTGGTTTAGTCGAGCATCAAGATAGTCTCAACTGGGGATGCTGCTGGGTTTAGTACTTGTTATTGTGACATGGAGGCTGTGGAAAAGGAGGTTTACAGCTCAGATGGAAGGAAAACATGAGAAGTTGGAGGTGGTTTGGAGATTTGTGATGTACTGGATAAGGTATGTTGCTAAGAAAATAGAAAATGTAAAAAAATTGTCAAAGAGGGATATAGATATTTTGAAGAAATTGAATGTTAATATTGTGGAAAAACAGAGAAGAGCGCCGAGAATTGTGAAGTGGGCTACGCCTAGTCTGGGAAGATTTAAGCTAAATATAGATGACAGTAATTTAGGTAATCATGGAGAAGGAGGTGGTGGTGGTATATTGAGGGATGATATTAGTATGTTGAGGTTTGCTTTTACAAAGTACTTTGGTCATTGTACTAATAATGAAGCCGAACTCAAAGGGGTGTTAGAGGGTCTGTTATTATGCAAACAGCTGGGTTTCTTTAAGATTGATATGGAATGTGATTCTTTGGTAGTTGTTAATTGGTTGATTACTAAAAAGTGTACTGTTTGGTACCTTTGAGATTTTTGGGACAAAATAGTGGCTTTATTAGAAGAATTTGATTCATCTATTAGTCATTGCTTCAGGGAAGCTAATAGTGTTGCTGATCTGTTAGCAAAAGAAGGTGCAATAGGGGTGAATAAGGTAGTCCGAAATGTTGGTCTGTTGGATGTAAAAATGAGAGGTCTGTAAAGATTAGATAAATCAGGTATGCATTATATACGTTTTTAGTTTGGTTTAATCTGGATAGTAGGAGTTTTTTTTTTGGGGGTTGTTTTGTTTGGTTTTTTGGATGTAATAAGTTGGTTGTGGGTGTATACGTGGGGAGCAATTTCCTAATGTATTGATGTTGTAACCATGGTTTTCTCTACCATAAGTGAGATTTTTGAATAAACTTGGGACGGGGCCCCTATGTATGGGGCTACTGGCTCTTTTTTTTTTTTTTTAAATAAAAAAAAGTTTCATTTTTCATACTATAGTTATGTGTAGATTATGCATCTCATGTTATATAAGACATATAAGCTTTCATAATATCAAGTGTAAGATAAAGATCATATGAATCAGATGGCCATTCAAATGCATGGTGCCAATGTAGTCAGGGTGGATGTACAAGGCATAGACTTAAGTGTGGACCACCATCGCATTTTATCAAATCAGATCAGCGATTCCCCTCGTAGCCACAAGATGTGGGATAAGTGCACAACCTTGCACTCATAGTTAAGTATGTTAGCGAGTCAGAATTGTAAGATAATTTCGATCAGCCAAACAATTTAGTTAATTTAGATAAGTCATGCATGTTATAGCATACATATTAACAATCATGCTTTTAAGTTCTACATATGAAATATTTTATAAAAAAATCTTATGTTAAATATGTTTACGTTATGATGGATTGCTTATTGAGTCAACGACTTATTTTACTTTGTTTTATGTTTGTAAATGACCACAAGAGAGAATATTTATGAAAATAGAGATGCAAGACGAGATCCGGACCAAGGAGGTGAGGTAGAGGCCTAGATCATGCGCAAAGTTTTTAAGTCATAATTTTGATAGTAACAAAGTTTGAAAACTTTTTAATAAAAACTTCCGCGCACTTTTTTATATATTCAATATTTTTTTTATAAAGAATTATTTTATTTATTATATGGAATCTTTTGTACTTAGTGCTTCCTTTAGAATAAAAAAAATTAAGTTAGGTTTAGTAGTAGCATTGTGGATCCTGTGATTTTTTAAAAAAATGACGTCTTTCTTAATTGAGGGAAGTGGGGTGTTACAAGTTGGTATCAAAGTCAGGTCTAAAGATTATGTAGACTTCTTAAAATGAAAAAGAGGAAAACATTTTAAGAAGAAATAATTATTTCAAGGAAAAGAAACTTTTTGTTGGAAAACAGAAAAGAAGGACAAAGAAAATCTAGGCCAGTCTCCCCAAGGCATGTCTTGATTTGCAGTAAATATATTATTAGGCTTTTAAATCAATCCCATTGTTAAGATTGATATATTTAGGCTTAAATTGAATTAGGAGTGTGTAGTAGTGTGCTAACGTGTAGGCCTAAAGGAGTAGTGAGGCATCAGACCAATATATGGGACCATCACAATTTTTGAATATTAGATTCGATTAAAGGATTGAGAATTTAAAAGAGATACATGAAAAGCATGTGGTGGCTAAGTATTTAAGTTATTTAAGGTTTAAGAAATTCCAAGAATAGAATTTTTATAAGGAGGAGAGTTTGTAACGACCGGACCAAATAATTCTACGGTCAGAATATTAATAGTTTTTATTGGATCTAAATTATATTTAATGAGCCATATTGAATAAGCCCATAAGCGATAAATTATTTAAATTGATTAGAAATTTTAATTAGGCTTAATAACTAGGTTAAATCTCATTTATTATTGAACGAGTTAGATTCATTTTAGAATTTAAAGATCAGACATCAAAAATTTATTTTAATTTAAAATCATCACTAATTGAAGTCTCCTTTGCAATCTCAGTCACTACCAATCCTACATTGAATGAACTGGTAGATCATGTTTTTAAATTCAAACTTTCTTCTTAGATGATCATGACGGAGTGTTAAGCAAATTAGTGTCACTACACGTATTAACCCAGTCAGACTCAAACTTGTCAGCACCCTCTCCTAGTGGGGTTATAATTCTATAGTCTTTGTAACCCAAATTATCGGTGCCAGCAAGCAATTGATGCAATTGATACAATTGATGCTACGAATGAGTGGTGGATAAAAGAGTTACTGGCACTATTTTTAGATTGATATTATTACGAATGAAAATTAAATAAAATCAATAATGACTATCGTGATGTTATTTTAGGAACTCATTAGTACTTTTTTTCTGAATGCTTTGTAATGAACTGTAATGCTTGTTATTAAGCATTATATCGTTATATTTTTTATCATATTTTTATCTTTTTATAGAAATGAAGAATAATGGTTATGACATTGAAGATTACACAAGCAATACTGATTATGGCAAAGAAGAAGAAAAAGAGAATGATATTAACTTTGTGGTAGCATTACAACTTCTAAATTTTACACAACTTATATTATAAAGGAATCTTGTAGGACCTCTCCCCATATAGGTCATAAGTTATGAAAATTATAAATAGCCATCATGATAGACGTCATCAACAATTTATTAGATGGAAAAACATGTATTTTTTTTTTTTGAAAGGAACATTTATATAAAGCTTCAGCTGATTACAATAGAGAAGCAATACAATAAGGGACATCCTCAATATCAACAAGGACATCAGTGATGTGTAGAGCATCTCTAGCTAAGCAATGAGCCAAACTATTACAGCCTCTAGGTGCAAAATCAACTGAAAATGAATCAAAACTCAATAGCATCTGTTTGATATCAGTAATGATCAAACCAGTTTGTTTCCAGCTATCTTTGTTGCCTTTGATGTCATTTATTACATTCATTGCATTCTCTTCAAGTTTGATCTGTTTCAATCCAATGTCTAAAGCCAGCTTAACAGATTGTAGAGCTCCAAAAGTCTCAGCCAAGTAAGGGTCAGGAAATAGAGGTCTGCACATCCTCATACAAGCAATCACTCTTCCTTCCCAATTCTGGATAATAGTCCCAACACCCACTTTGCAATTCACTTTAGCCACTGCAGAATCCCAATTGACTTTGTACACATCAGCAGGGGGAGCACTCCATTGGATAGTCTGAGGGATGGTGGTTGTAGAATTAGATGTTTGTTGAGAGAAAAGAGCAATGAGATCTTCAAGTTTCTGAGTTGCCTTTCTCACAATAAATTGAGGGGTAGAAAAAGTTTGGTTAAAAACCAAATCATTCATTCCCCTCCAAATTTTCCATGCCACCACAGCCACTTCCATTAAAACTTCATGTTCAAGTTCCTGCACCATATGCATCAACAAGCTCCTGAAGTTAATCTGGTTCTTACATTGTTTCTGCAATTTTGATGAGCAAAGACACCACACATCCCTAGCTGCCACGCACTCCCATAAGACATGTTCTACAGATTCTTCATGTTAATTACAAATAGGACACCAAGAATCTTTCACAACTTTTCTCTTAAAAAGATTTAGTTTTGTTGGAAGGCTATTGTGACATGCTTTCCACAAAAACAATTTCTCTGCATTTGGAACTTTAATCCTCCAAAGCTTGTTCCAGTTTTCACTATCAACAAAGGCTTGAGAATGCTGACCTTTATCTCTCTGATGAAGCTCAAGTTGCAGATGATATGCACTTCTAACAGAAAAAATCCCATTAGAAGTACATCTCCAGACAACTTTATCAGGACTGTTGCATAAACTTATTGGAATCTGTCTAATTATTTCAGCTTCCCTTTGAAGAAAAACTTGATCAATAACATTTGTCTTCCAGGTTTTGGCTTCATGGTCAATAAGTGCAGAAATAGACTCCTCAGGATCAAAACAACTAATAGGACTTTGAACTTTGAATGAAGTTGGAATAGGCAACCACTTGTGGTGCCATATCTTAGTACCTGCTCCATTACCAATATGCCAAAATAAGCCTTCTTCCAACAAAGGTTTAGCAGCCCTGAGACTTCTCCATATAAGGGATGAATGCCTTGGAGTTGTAGCTTTTAGGAACTGACCATCAGGATAGTATTTAGGGGAGAGAACTTTTGCAGCAAGAGAATTAGGGAAGTGAAGCAATCTCCATCCTTGTTTAGCCAGCATTGCATGATTAAAATGTTCAAGGTCTCTGAATCCTAAACCCCCCACTGCTTTAGCCTTAACCATCTTATCCCAGTGACACCACTGCATCTTCCTCTCCTCAACTTTCTGACCCCAACAAAACTGTTGAGTCAATCGACCAATTTCTAATAGGAGAGACTTTGAATCTTAAACACACCCATACAATAAGTAGGATAGCTTGGATAACAGACTTGATAAGGATTTCTTTGCCAGCCTGAGATAAATACTTCAATTTCCAATTGCAAATCCTCCCTCTAACTTTATCAATAACACTTCTAAAGGCTTTGGTTTTTGATCTACCAATCTCCACGGGAAGACCTAAATATTTGTCATAAGGTTGAGAGGATTGAATGCCTGCAACTTGAGTGATTAGATCTCGAGCTTCAGCCTTAGTGTTTTTGCTAAATAGAATTGAGGTTTTTTCCTTGTTAAGTCTTTGACCACTTGCCTGCTCATAGGTGTCTAGAAGATGAGATAACCTGGACCACTCCAAGGGGTTTGCTTTACAGAAAAGAAGACAGTCATCTGCAAAAAACAGATACTTATCCTCACCTGATTTCTACCCAGAGGAACACCTGTAATAGCACCAGTCCCTTCAGCACTTTGGATCATTTTACTTAGAGATTCAACACAGATAATAAAAAGGTAAGGAGACAAATGGTCTCCTTGCCTTATCCCTCGAGAAGGAGTAAAAGAGCTTTTTGGGATCCCATTTAAAAGAACAAAATATGACACAGTAGAAACACATCTTAGAATCACCTCAATCCATTTAGAGTCAAATCCCATCCTTATCATGACAGCTTGAAGAAAGGACCATTCAATCCTATCATATGCCTTGCTCATATCCAACTTTAGAGCCATGAATCCTTCATTCCCTTTGATCTGAGTTTGCATAGAGTGCATAGCTTCAAAAGCCACCACTACATTATCAGTGATCAAACTGTTGGGAACAAAGGCATTTTGAGTGTTAGAGATCAACTGAGATAAGAAAAGCTTAAGTCTGTTGGCCAGAACCTTAGCCAAGATCTTGTATATTACGTTACAAAGGCTTATAGGCCTAAAATCAGTTACTCTTGAAGGATTTTTCACTTTGGGGATGAGAGTAATATAAGTTGCATTGAAGTCTTTAGGCCACTCAGCAGCTAGAAAAGCATTCTTGACGGTTGCACATATGTCAGGACCAATCACTCCCCAATGATTTTGGTAAAAAATAGCAGGAAAACCATCAGGTCCTGGAGAACCAAGACCATTCATACTAAATATAGCCCTTTCAATTTCTTCATTAGAAATCCCTTTTGTAAGAACAAAATTCATTTCTGGAGTGACCATAGGCTGTATATTCTAGAGGCATACTTCAAAATTGGCAGGCTCAGTAGAAGTAAATAGATGACTGAAGAAAGCTTGAAATAAGGAGCTCATCTCTTCTGGATTTTGAACTATACGCCCCTCATCATCTGTTATACATTTTATAGAGTTAACTTTCCTTCTTTGGGAAGCACACTTGTGAAAAAATTAAATATTTCTATCACCCTCTTTCAGCCACTGTTGCTTTGCCCTTTGCTTCCATCTTAAATCCTCTTCCTCCATTAATGTGTCAACTTCCCTCTTGAGTTGATAAATTTCAGAGTTTGTCTCCTTGATTAATACTTTGCAACTGTTTAATCTGGTTTCTTTTGGATTGGATCAACTGTTTAATACTTTGGCCATTAATCTTGCTCCATCTGTATAGTACATCTCTGCATCTTTTCAAATCTTGAATAGATTCTTTAATCCTTGAATGCTATAGGAGTGTATTTCCCCATGCTCTTTTAATCACATCCTCACAACCATCTCTTAAAAACCATCTGGCTTCATATCTAAATGGTCTTGATCCAGAAACTCTGATTTAAGATTCACTGTTAAATAAAAGCAGAATTGGTGCATGATCTGAACATTGAGTTGCAAGTGTTGACATAGAACAATCAGGAAAAACATCAAACCAATCTTGATTACCCACCACCTTGTCCAGTTTCTCTTTAGTAAAAGAGTCCCCTTCCTTTTTATTGCTCCAAGTAAAAAAATCTCATTGGAATGGAACTTCTCTCAAAGCACAATCTTCCAAGGCACTTCTGAAGTCTTCCATCAATTTGAAAGGCCTGTCTGCTGCACCAAATTTTTCATGGCTATGAAGGACTTCATTAAAATCCTCAATACAAATCCATGCCATATTAACAGTAGGCCTTATGGCTCTGAGAAGCTCCCAACTAGCAGCCCTTCTAGCAACTTTAGGAAAGCCATAAAAGCCTGTTAGTAAAAAAGAACTTTGCTCACCCTTTGCAGTCACCTTTAATGAGATATGATGCTGAGTGTAGGTCAGTAATTCCACCTCCATTTGGTCTTTCCACAAAAAACAAATCCCTCCACTTAGTCCCCTGCTCTCAATAACAAAACTGTGCTGGTAACCAAGCTTATTACGAATACCTTCCACCTTTTTTCTGTTACACTTTGTTTCCATTAAAAAAACAAAGTTTGGGCACTTAGAGCACACCAGATGGTGCAGCTCATGAACTGTTCGAGGGTTCCCAAGCCCTCGACAGTTCCAACTCAGGCAACTCATTAGGCTTGGTGGGGCTGCGAGGCAGCCACCACCAAATTAGCAACAAAGGACTCCACATTTATTTTTTGTTTTTTCTCATGTTGGGAAGACATATTAATAAACGAGTGAGATCTCAAAGCTCTTTTTTTTTTTTATCACCATTTACTTGGAGATTTGGATCATAAATAATTTCCTTACCTGGTCCCTCACGTGCCTTCCTTTTCCATGTGGATTTCCTTTTCATTAAAGGAGGTTGTGATTGAGAGCTAACGGTAAAAAGATCAGCACCAACTTTAGGTCCTTGTGTAACCGTCTCATAGGCAATGGATTTTCAATAACACATGGATCATTCGGGAGATTACTTGTCATTATGTGCGCCAATAACTCAGATTGATTATTCTTTAAAACTGATCCACTGCTGCCTTTAGTAACCTGAAAAGGATAGG
Source organism: Carya illinoinensis (assembly GCF_018687715.1). Classification (NCBI taxonomy): domain Eukaryota; kingdom Viridiplantae; phylum Streptophyta; class Magnoliopsida; order Fagales; family Juglandaceae; genus Carya; species Carya illinoinensis. The sequence goes on from NC_056756.1 coordinate 42,899,689, forward strand.
CCTTTTGCATGATAGTAACGCCTCCTTTATTGGAAATAACTGCATTTAGTGATGACTCATTTTGTAATGGCTCATCAGAAGAACCACCAGCTTCCTTCCCAACATAATTCCCACCTCCTTCCTCCTCCCTCGGTCAATCAGAACCACCACCATCACCACCATACTTTTTCACTTCAGACAGTCTACTTTTGATTGAGTTAGCCCTCAACCATGGACCAAATTGCAGCTCTTCACTATCATCTCTATGCATGAGAGGACAGTTCTTACCTTTGTGTTTCAGAACTCCACATTTGAAACAGAAATTTTGTAATCTTTCATATTTGAATGCTATCCATGTCCTCTGTTCACCACTTTGCACCCATCTACCACGAACCAGCGGTTCAAATATATTGACACTCACTTTGACTCGAAGACTTCTGCCCCAACCTGTGACATCCTTCTTCACTTCCACTACAAGGACCTCCCCAATTGCAGAAGCAATAACCTTCCCATATTCTTGGTTCATACCTGCTAGGGGCATATTATGAAGTTGCACCCAGAATGGCTCTTGTGTAAAAGAAATGGCATTGATAGGGAGACTGCCATCAACATCTTGCAAAGCAACCAAATATCTGTCAAAAGTCCATGGTCGACCTTGTAGAACTTTTTCTCTATCTGTCAACAACTGGAATTCAATAAGAACAGAATTGTCACCCACCATTAGGAACTCCACCCAACCCTTCAACCTCCATACCATTGCCATTGTTGTTTTGAAAGCTTTTGTATTGATAGGTTTGTCTGAAGTAACCAAAGAAAGAAGACAATGTTTCCCCTTCAATGAAGCTTCTTGTATGGAATGATCAGATAAAACAACAACCTGCTCTTCTACATTTGAGAGTTTGAGGCCCTCCCATAAAGAAGTTAATCTGTCCGTAGCCATGCATGCACAAAACTCCCCAGCCTAAATTGAGAGACAAAAACTCTGACACAAGCAGAGAGAAAAACCTTACTCTAAGCGAGAGAAGGACCCTCTCATTGCATGTTTTTACTTATACCCAGAAAAACATGTATTTTGTACTTTATGCAAAGAGTTGAATAGAAGATATAACTTAATTAATTCTCAAAACATTACTATTGAATAAATGCAAATTGTAGGAATTTTCTTGATTACATTAGGTTCAAGGGTCGGTTATAGAATGGCGCAATAAATATTCCAACATTCAGGAGACTTTTAGTAGGCATTTTAATAGTGTATTAATGGTTGTTTCATGAATGGCAGTCGACATTATCAGTCCTATTGATATGGAATTTAACAATGGAACCCACGTGCTAGTTACCATTTCTCCAACAAAATAAATTCCTTTCCTTATCCAATAAAATCGACTCTAGTCACACTCATTGAAAAGGAAGTTTCTATAGAATTAGACCAATTAGATCATGACACGTGTCCTCTAATAGACACAAAAGACACATATTTGTTATTAATTGAGTATAGTTCCTATTGAAACTGGGCCGAAAAAAAATCCTTATCTATTTTTAAAAACTATGCTTATTAAGTTAACTGTTTTAAAGTAATTACTTTCCTAATTTTTTAGACATTTTAGTTTTGAGTTATCTTAATAATTGAAGTTCGAATGATTAATCATTATCTAATCTTAGAATGCATATCATGGTGTAAATATTTTAAGCCAAATGATAGAATAAAAGCTCACTACAAGAATATAGCCTTTTGGCGGCGGTCAGAAGTCGCCGTTATAGGAGTATAACTCATCGCAACATCTCAAACGCTGCGGTTTGTTGAGCGCAGATGAATTGCCACTATTTGACCGTGACATAAGGCAAAATTTTTGCAGTAAATATCTGCTGGAGAGAGAGGTGTTGTTCTCGGCAATTTTGATGCCCGAGACAGCAATACACATGCTGTTACGAAATTGATGCTCCCAATCGACTTTTCTCACTGCAAGATCTGTGGTGGTTCCAGCAGGATTTGGTTCGTCACAGAAGATGATTTTAACGGGGAGTGGAGAGATGCCGAGAAACGTAGATGCGATTCCATACATGCCTAAAGAATTGCACTGGGGGGGGGGGGGTATTTAGGGCCAGCATCCAATCGCCGATGATCTTGCAGGGCACCACAATATCAAGTATTTACGGTGATTATCAACGCTGAACGTAATTACCCTTTCTTCAGAATTGTTGGGTTTTTCAGCGTAGTAGGGGTTGCGTTAATTAATTGGGTTGTGACGGTGATTATCACAGTACACATAAGTGGTAGGGTATTCCGTCGAATTTAATAGGTGCATCATTTGTTAATTCCATATCATTTATAGTGGGGTTTGGCCATAAACGCCATACCATACACGCCCATATCAAAATTACAGGGAGGGGGGCGGGGGGGGGGGGGGGGGGAGTGGGTGGGGGTACGTAGTACTGCATGCCGAATTGATCCATTATAATTTCCCAATTGATTTGTTAGTAGTAGAGGCCCTAATTGACTCATTACATTGCAATTTGCAGGGCACCATAAAAAGACATGCTGTTTGTGAAGTTAATTAATATCCCTTGCCTAATGGGAAGAAATTAATCTGCCCCTTCTAGATTTACATTGGGTTTACATGTACATGCATGATATATAAAGGGTTTTCACATAATCTAGCCTTGCATTATGAATTTGGTCTATATATATATATATATAATTAATGTTTTCTGCATATGCATATAAAGATATGCCATCATTAATCCCTATTATATCTACATAATCTTGCAAATATATATATATATATATATATATATATCACGATTCTGCCAATGATACAAAAGAACCTGATTGCATTGATCATCATGAAGACTTGACACATGAGCTAGCACTAGTACTACATATATATAAAGTCAGCAAGCAGCTTCTACTATATATATAATAATTGATGTGTTGAACTCATGAGTTCAACACATCAATTACTTGCTAATTTAGCACTCCCACTAGTTCTATGCCTATATTTGCTATCCATACATGCCAGCATTAATCATATATATGTCAAAATTTCTACATGCATATACATGATACTCCACGTACATGAGAGGAATCCTTTGGTTTTGGTAGTTGTTGGAGTCTTGGCTAGAGCACAACAAAATCAGCACTACCTTTGGAAGGTGATTTGACCTGTAGCAATAAACAATATTAGCAGTATGTTTTTTTTTGTTTTCTCTATCCATATTATTTCTGAAATTTTTGAAATTCCACATAAGGTAGATGCTTTTTGTGCTGTACTGTATATATATATATATATATATATATATATATAAGGTCCATTAACAAACCTGTATGTGTATATATGACATGCAACAATTATTTTTCCATAATAGTATAACATAGATGGGCCAAAAGGTTATATTATATGATATATTTACTAACTGGAACATTGAAGCTGATGAGAAAAAAGCTTGCTACTTTGAAGAAACCATCTAAAGAAACAGTCACGAATAGTGCCCAATAGAATTGTCAGTTTAGATGAGGAAAAACTTGTAAGTTCAAAAACTTCTAAGTTCATTCATTGGCCATTTTACCCACCACCCATGAAATTGAATAGCATGCAAAAAATATGACAGTGGATTCCCAAAATATATATATATATATTAAGTCAATCAATCAGTGTAGATTATCTACTGAATATATGTATATTCATTCTGTCTTCACTATATATATTTAGATTAAGTTCACAGATTGCATGCTAGTATTCACAAATTTCATGCGTGTATATTTCTGCATATTAGATCCACAGATTCCATTCTAGTGTCAGATTCTATAACTTGCAATAGCCTTCTTCTTTCAGTCTCACCTAGCATGGTTTTTCATGAATAGCCCATGAACTCTTTTAATGATGTAGTGCTCTTTATATTCAAGCAATCATACTTCTTCTTGTCCATTAACAAGTTGTCCCTATCATCCAACATTGAGATTACTGATATAAGTCATTTAATGTTGCTGTTAACATACCTCATCTGAAAATCCCACTAATGTACCTTATCTTAACACATTCAATTATTCAAAACTTCTCCTATTAATCAAACAATTTGAACATCATTTACATGAGCAGGATGCTCAGTTTTATTCTTAGCAAACAAAGCTTACTTTGATGTGATTTATGATCAAAAATTTAACCTCCCCAAGATCATAAGGAATGTGAGGCTAAAAATTGTCTAACTATAACTGTTAATGTACAATGTCAATTATTTATGGTGCAACCAGATCATGCCTACCCATAATTCAGCTTTCAAAGCATATCATTAACACTAGCATTATATACATATTCTTTAATCAATCCCTCACTCTACCTATATTTTGATCATAAACTAGCTGGTTCTGAAAAGGAAAATACAAGTCATTCTCTGGACATCATATATAGGACTTACAACAAATGATATATAGAACTTATAACAAATGAAGATATTAGCAAATTACCTTGAGGTTTTCTTTATCCTCTCCATCAATAGAAGAATTCCCTATCTGTGCTGAACAAATGTATTTTTTCTATTGATCTCTCCATGACACCTTCATCAAAAGTTTTGCAGAAGTGTAGGTCAAAATACAAAATGAGTAATGCTGACATATGTGGTGGCAAAGGATTTGTGGATTGAATCTCTCTCTGAGACTCTAATTCTGTCTGTAGTTCTGACATCTTGCTGTTTACACGTTGCTCATACTCCTGCATACAGTCCTCCATAGCAACGAAACCACCTTCCATTGATAGCATCTGATTTTGGTAATACTCTGCATTCTTTAAATTCTATTGATTTTCCTCGGCAAGGTGTTCATACTCGTCATTGCTCACTCCAGGCACTATATATTCAAGCATAATAGAGTGGCCCAACCCTCTAGAATAGCCAGATCTATGTCCCAGAACCTGCCTAAAATTGGCTGCTGCTTCTTCATCAGTGCGATCCTCTGGTTCTTTGGCATTCATCAATTCAACCATCTTATGATGTGGCATTTATAAGAACCCAACCATCAAATCAGTTTTATATGCGTAGTCTGCTTAAAGCTCCCATTCAATATTCTATTTATCACCTAACTAGTTGATCATAAAAAGCTGCTAGGTTTCTTACTATAATCTGTTATTTGTTGGGCATATAAGGTTGATGCTTTCTTAACTAATATTTAAAACTGAAAAAATAAACTTATACTTAAGAGTAGTAAACACAATATTGTTGAATACCATAGACTGAACAATTAATAATTTCAAATTACTGGTAACTTGGCAATGGCAAAAACAGTTTGTGAGTGCTTACATAATTCTCTTTTGTGGTTGGTGTGAAGAATGTGCCCTTTTTATTTGACCAATGCGCATCCTTGTAGAAATCAATTAGATTCTTGTCCTTCTAAATATTCGAAGATAGGCAAACCAATCAAATTACCACATCCCATTTCAAATAAAATGCAAATTGACAATTAGGAGTTAAAATAAGCTTATACGTACCCTTCTTTCCATTAGTACAACAAACGACATCCTTCTGCTTGTGTGGTTGACCATTTGTTTACCCCTATTCTCTTTGTTTTGAGTGGACATTTTCTGCAATAAAATGCAAGTTGCAACTGAAAAGGCATCAAAACCAGCTTTTAATGCCAAAAGACCCTAGTGTTGATTTGTTTTAGCTATTTAGAAACCCACAGTCTTTAATTCGTTTTGAATTGAGTCACAAGCTGTACATCATCTTATCTAAACTAGTGACAGTCTTTAGAGTAAACAGCTTTTACTGAGGCACATTATCGCATTCCTTCAATATGATATCAGACATACGTACCTTGAATTCATCACTAGTCCACCGATTGCATAACCACTCCCAAACTGGCCTCTACCATTGAACCTCCATTAACTACTGCCTCCTCATGTGTTGCATATTCCTTGTATTTCCGATGCAACATGTAATGAAATGAGTTGTATGCACGGGATAGCTGAGTTGTGACTGTCCGATGATGATTTTTCTTGGCCCAATCCAACACAAAATCAGCCTACGAATGCCATTGTGTTAAAAAACCTGGTTATAATATTTCTGACCATGCTTACTCCAGTTTTGTTAAAAACACATGTCCATGTCCTTCACCATTATATATGATTGGTGATATTATTGGTGTTAATACATCTAGATGGAATTATACTATGTGCAGTGTAAAGGCAAAAATTGGCTAGGATTAGATGACTAAATGATAAGATTTATCTTATCATTATTTGATTAAATTTGAATGAATGATAAGGTTTATCTTATCATTATTTGATTAAATTTGGATGAATGTAAAATAAGTATTGATTTATATCTAAACAATATTGAGTCTATCTAGAAGTCTTAGGTGTTGTTTAGATAAGTTCCTGAAGTCAAAATCGAGTTCTGTTAGCAGTACACTTATCCAGAAGAAATCGGAACAGAATTCAGTCTATATCAGAAGAAGTTATCTCGAAATGTTAGCAGTCCGTCGGGACGCGTTTTCGCGTCTGTTGCTAACCGTCAGCAGAGTCCTACTGCAACTAGAACTCTTTTCAGATCTTCTATTTAAAGGGGATTCGGTTTTGCATCTTTTCAAGGACTTCAAGCCACGAATTTTACAGAGGAGATCCTGAGTGTTTATGAGAGAAAATTCACTTGAGAATTTTCATGGGATTTTTCATATCTTCTTGAGTGTGATCGTGCTTTGAGTGCGAAGCAACATCGATTGTGTTTCAGCCTTTGGAGTTCCAGAAGGGAGGTCAACATTTGAAGATCGCCAGAGGTTCTGGCTGCTACTGCGGTAGAAGACAAACGGGTCGTTTGTCTAGGCAAGTAAGAGAGTCGAATTGCAAAGGTTTTGTAATTGATTATTGCTTGTAATTGTTCTTCAAATAATAAGATTGACTTTCCTGGGTTTGGCTGCCCCGTAGGGTTTTACCTTTAAAGAGTTCTTTAAAGGGTTTCCCTTCGAAACCAATCGTTGTGTCTTGCAAGTTTGATTATTTATTTTATATTACTTGATTCGTTTCATAATCTTGATAATTGAGATCTAACCTATTTGTTCAAGGAAATTGGTAGACAATTTCGTGGTTTTACAGGGGTACGTTGGGAATTTCATGCAGCTTCAAGATAAAAACAAAAATAAAACCACCTTCTACATTTAGACATTCAAGATAAAAAAAACCAGCTTGGATTTAATTTAACATGGTCTACCAGCAGCTTTTATATATCTTCTATTAATTCAATATCCATAAAAACCAGCTTCTACATTTACTCATTCAACCAAAGTCTAGCAGCTTCTACATTTAATAATTCAATATCCATAAAAACTAGTTTGAATTTAATTTAACATGGTCTACCATCTTGCCATATATATCTTCTATTAATTCAATATCCATAAAAACCAGCTTCTACATTTAAACATTGAAGGTAAAAAACCAGCTTCTACATTTATTCATTCAACCAAAGAAAACCTTACTCGAACTCGATCAATAAGTTCTTCTTTCTCCTTGATGTCGATGACACTCCAACTTACATGTCTCATTTCTGCATAGTGCTTCACAATCCACGTCACTCTCGTTGTATAGACTGTCCTGTTGTTACATGATGGGCCTATCTTGCTATCTTTTATCTCCACTGGTATCTTGACATACTTTCGCAAACTCTCAAATTCTGTCCCTCTGGCTACACCACTACCACGTTTGTTACTTCTTGGTGCTATATATATATACCAACCATGCATAGAAATGTTCAGACTTTTAAGTTGCAATAAGATTTGTATATATATATATATATATATATATTACTTTTAAGTTGAAATAACTGTCATTCTTATCCTCACATTCTTCATTCAGCTGACATGTTGGATTACAGTTCTCTGGATGTTGAGTGGAGTCATCAGCTTCCACCTCCCTTTCATCTCTCAGATCTCTACTAAGTTTGTTACTCCTTTGTACTATATATATATACCAACCATAGAAATATTCAGGCTTTTAATATGCAATAAGATTTGTATATATATTACTTTTAAGTTGCAATAAGGAACAAACACTTACCCTCAGATTCTTCATTCACTTTACCTGCTAGATTACAGCTCTCTGGAATCTGAGTGGAGTCATCAGCTTCCACCTCCCTTTCATCTCTCAAACTCCAACTTGTCGGTGCTACTGGTTGCAGGTGTTGTCCGATGGGAGGCAACACTCGTTTCCCTGGCCCCACTCTTCCTCCACCTCTCCCTCTCTTTGATGAACCATTTCCTTAGCAAGCTAATTTAATTCAGATTAGCATTACTGCTTACTAAAGTGTTAATGAGCAGAATGTGCAATACCATGTAAGGAGGCGTACTATGCTGTTGATCTATTGTAGAAGGAAGCTTCACTTCGACCACAACTTTCCAATGTCCAACACAGAGTTTCTTTCAACTGGAAAGCAGAAATATGCATAACCAATTTGTACTCCTTCATGACTGAATTCTGTAGAGTGCTTCAGCTTGCAATGTGTTTCGAGATAGCCACCAAGAGTAGTTTATTGAAATCTTATGAATTGGTAATGCCAAAAGATGATTTGGCACTATATTATTTTCATCTCCTGCGCAAGTGTAGCTTGTGTCTCCCAAAACTTATGCCAGTTGCAAGGGACGGTGGGATATTGGAGACCTGTTCTGTCATTCAGAGATATTGCATTCCCATCTGCAAGTACTTACGTCAGCAACATCATGATTACCTGTTTATGTAGCAGCAGGCTAACTTACATTGTTCTTTTTCACAATATATATGACAGCTATTGTGTATAAGCTTTGACTATATTCTCATGAATCAGATCAGTGGGTATTTATCATTGGAAGATGTATCAGTTTTTATTTGCAAACATAGTATATACTACACAACTTTCAGATTTATATGTAAGATCATGACTTTAATGTATTATATACATATTGCGCGTAAGTGTACGTGATCAACTTCTATGATCAAGAATTATATATATTATATTATTTATATATATATATATATATCATTAATGCTATTTAATGTATTATATAGGTAAGTACGTACCAAGGTTGGACTATTGTTTGATGTATTACATGTATTTGTGTTCATGAACTTCCCGATCAAGTACTATATATATTATAATATATATATTTAACTTAATATATTATACGTATATTATATTATATTACTTATATAATATAATATATTATATAATATTAGATAAGTGCGTAATGCTAATGAAGATATTATATATATACATAAGTATTAGAAGTTGGATTATGAGGGCCTTATATATATTTGTCTAATAATATTGAAGCGTATGTTGTATGAATATATTCACTTCTCTATGTCAGGTAATAAAGTGCATGGAAGTAAAGAAAGTACTTATGACTATATAAATTCGAGCTTGTGAGGGTTGATGATAATGATCAATATTTATACATCAATTAAGATAATATATATATTTATCCAAAAATTTAACTTGATTTCTACTAAAATCAATTATTCATTTCAAAAAAATTCAACGAGTGAATGTTTATTCCTTACTTAATAAGGTTCGAATATATTATATATATAGTCATGCTACATAGCAGCCTTCATAAATCACACACCCTGCACACTCGATAATGTGAAAAAGAAATTACAAAAATTCATTCACAAAAAATACCTTCTCTCACACTAAGTAAAGAGCCCTCATATATTCATTAATTAAGTTTTAATAAACAATGCCCCTGTATTTGGACCTTTTCCTACTACACAATTGAGCAGAGTTGAATATCGACCATGAGCTTGATGAGTTGACCTTAATCAATCTGTGGTATAAAATTGGCACTATCTTCTCCTTCATCATTCAAAACCTGTTTCAATAATGACTATTGTACAATACCAAAAACATCACTTGTTTCTAAAGCTTACACAAAAAATCATCTTAACTATTCTATATATATGTCCAGTACAACATTAATCATCCATTCTAGAGCTAAGCCATATTCACTTTCACAAAAAATCATTACAACTATTCTTAGAGATATGTCCAGTAGTATAACATTAATCATCCAACATAGAGCTAAGCCAACTTCACTTTCACAATAAATCATTACAACTATTCTATATATATGTCCAATACAACATTAATAATCCAACATAGAGTTAAGCCATCTTCGTTTTCACATAAACATTACAACTGTGGCCAAAGTAGCAGCTCACAAAATTGATGCTTGTGAAAATACAAAGAAAAAAAAAAAAAAAAAACAGTTGCAAGCCAAACACCAAAAACCACCGAAAGGTTATGCAGTACTTGCACATCGTCTTCTTTCGCAATCGGTAAAACCAACCCCTACCAAGCAGCACCTTCCCTACCAATTGAGTTAGCTGCCTGCATGATGGACATTTCCAATGGAAGAAGCTTCTTTTTCCAATATCATGTGCTGGGGTTTTCTTGGATGTAAGTAGGGATGCATGATGCCAAGCATTGATCGAAACAACCTGGTTAATAATATATAAGATCAATACTGGAATACATGGAAAAACACTAAAATAAGTATAGAACAGAATTAAATGGTTAGAAATTTATAATCACAGCACCCATACTTGTAAATGAGTAGCAATGATACGGAATTAGATTCTACTTGTCTCATACATACTTGTGCGTTTGATAAGTGCAAACCATGGGGTTGAGCAAATGTATATGAATAATAAGTCCTTAAAACAATATCAGTTGTAAATATTGTGTACAAAATCAGTAGTAAGATGCTTCTATTAATTAATTATCACAACTCCTCCTTAAGCAGAGATTATCAAAAGTTGCATGAGATATACTAGTCCTCCCCAGTAGCCATCATAACAATGCCCACCAAGTTGTCAGTTATTCATCAGATTCTGCATAAAACATAGTCATTTATTGGATTTAGATATTTCATATTTGGGCGCACAAAAAATAATGAAAACCTATTTTTAAATAACTATATTTAGCAGGTTATACTATACACGTATGAACCCACATTTAATCTTGTAATAATAAGTAGAATCCTAGCATAAATACATACCATTGTCAGACGAAGACTGGCTATCTGAAAGAATGTCTTCACTGCTATGAGTATGATTATCATCATTTTCATCCTCTTCATCATCAATGAATTCTTCATCATCGGCAAAGGGTATTGCATGTTGCAATGTTCTTTCTTCAGCAAGATGGGTTGGTTCCACGTCAGTTCTATGCAATGGGTTCCCAATATCATCATCATCACATTCCGGTACAACTTCTACACATGAGTGGTCATTCTCTTGGAAAGTAGGAACATTCAGATTTTCCTCATCATCGACATCATCATTGGCCACTTGCATAGTTGGAACATCGTACACGTTTCTACTTGTAATCTTTTGCATGACGGACCAATTACCACCCAGGTTAGTGTCTTTAAGGTAAAACACTTGGGAAGCTTGATAAGCAAGGGCAAATGGTTCATCCTTATACCATTTGCGAGCAGTGTTAACACTAGTTAGGTGGTTTTCAACACGTATTCCTCTCCTCCTGTCACCGATATCAAACCAATCACATATAAACAAATATACATGATGCCTACCCATGTAACGTAATTGTAATATGTCAATCAATACACCATAAAAATCAACAGTCTGTGATCAGTGCTTCCCTTGAACAACAACCCCATTGTTTTGGGTTGCACGAAATTCTCCATGCTTTATTATGTGGAATCTGATGCCATTCACTATGCAAGCAAAATATGAAGAGACCCATGGATCTAGTCCACAAGCGAGTGCATAAATGTCATAAAAAACGTCATTAGGACTTGCTGAACGTATTTCTTGAATCTAAACATGGCTGTGTGAAACAAGGTAATTAGCCATACTCTAGAATTAAAGTAAATTGACAAGATTAAATGTGGGTTGATTTTAGAGATAATGTACCTGTGTATGAAACCAACTTGGAAATTCAACTTGATGTCTACGATCGATATTCTCGGATGAAATTTCTTTCAACTTCATATGGTGCTCACTGCGGAAACATATGCAGATATTTAAACTGAGACAAGTCTTTGTAAAGAACAAACTAGAAAGCAATGTACAAGTAATGGAAACAACCAAATTACTTACTCTAGGTATGGATTGATCTCAGCACAATTATTAAGCACATACTACCTTGCCTTTGCAAATAGTGATTTATCTAATCGATTGGAGGTAGGTGAGCCCAAAGGACGTATCTTTTGTGAGAAAATAGATATATGTTCAGATTCTATACCCTTATCTATATCTCTATTTCTTTCCTCCCCGTTATGTATGGTCCCAACATCATGGATGTACAGGGAGTAAAAGGATAAGCATTCAACATGGACATATGCTTGAGCAATTGAACCTTCTGGGCAAGCCTTATTCTTGACATAACCCTTGAATTTTTCCAAATATCTCTCAAAAGGATACATGCACCTATATTGAACAGGCCCTACAATGTAAGCCTCGTGGCGTAAGTGAATGACGAGGTGTACCATGATATCGAAGAAAGCAGGTGGGAAAATCATCTCAAGCTTGCAGAGGATAATTGCAATGTCATTTTGTAGTCGCTTCAATATGTCTAGTGTTAACGTTCGGGTGCACAAGGCCTTGAAAAAGGAACTGAACTCAGTCAATGCAAGACAAATATCAGATCGTAAAAACCCCCTTATTGCAACCGGAAGTAATCTTTGCATGAACTCATTACAGTAATGACTTTTCATTCCTGATATCTTTCCATCAGCAACTGAAACACATCTAGAGATGTTCAAGGCAAAACCATCGGGAAATTTAACATATGCAAGCCATTCACAGAAACGTCTCTTCTAATCGATATCCAACGTGTAGGAGCCAAGCATCATGGAGTACCCATTCACCGAATGTTGTAAATGTAATTCCTTCCTTAACCCAAACTCCATCAAATCCCTACGTGCATTAGCTGTATCTTTGGTTTTTCCTTCAATATCCAGCATTGTTCCTAAAACATTGTCACAAATATTTTTTTCAATGTGCATGATATCAAGATTATGTCTTAACGGCAACATGGACCAATAAGGTAAATGGAAGAATATACTTTGTTTTGTCCAGTTTAATTTAGATGGTGTGGATTTTCTCTTTCGAGAGCCTTTGCCAAATTCGGTGTTACCAATCTGCTCTAGTTGATGGAGTACATCATATCCTACTAGATCTGGAGGTGGCAAGCGATGATCCTCGCATCCATCGAATGCAGCCCTTTTCTTTCTCCATGCGTGTGTGGATGGCAAGAAGCGATGATGACCCATATAACAATGTTTCCTCGCATGTTTCAACCACTTTGAATATGTGTCTACATTGCATAATAGGCAAGCCATCTTTCCTTTTATGCTCCACCCAGAAAGATTGGCATATGCGGGGAAATCATTAATTGTCCATAGTAGTGTAGCATGTAACTGGAAATTTTCACGCTTTGATGCATCATAGGTATCTATGCCGTCCTCCCATAATTCTTTTAAGTCATTCACTAAAGGTTGCAAATAAACATCTATGTCGTTTCCCAGTGCTTTGGGCCCATGTATGAGTAAGGAGAGTATTAAGTACGGATCTTTCATGCACAACTAAGGGGGCAAGTTGTATGGCACGAGTATCACAGGCCAAATGCTATAAGGTTTACTCATATTATTGAATTGATTGAATCCATCACTGGCTAGCTCCAATCTCACATTCCGCATCTTCTGCAAACCAGGTGTAGTCTTTATCAAATTGTCTATACATCTTAGAATCAGCAAGATGCCTTAAAGTATTGTGGTTATCAAGTTGTTCTTCTTTATGCCATCTCAATTGTTTTGCAATATTCTTTGACATAAACAGTCTTTGTAACTGAGGTTTCAAAGGGAAGTATTGCAATACCTTTTGGGGAATCCTCCCATTTTTTCTTCTACTTGACACCCACCTTGACTTGTTGCATTTAGAATAACTTTCTTTATCAGCATCATCTTTCCAAAATAGCATGCAGTCATTTGGACAAGTGTCTATCTTCACATAACTAAACCCAACCCATGTTCTAAGCATCGAGTCTCATGGTATGAGTTTGGCAACTGAATATCTAGGAAAGCTGATTTTAACAACTGTTAAACCATGTTAAATGACTTCGTAGTCCACCCACCAATAGTTTTGATATGGAGTAGCTTAACTATAAATGAAAGCTTAGAGAATTTTTTGCAACCGGGATAAAGTGGACATCTGACATCATCTAACAATTGTTCAAAATTTTTCAATTGCTGCTCACTCATGGTAGGTTGTGAAGTAGTACACTGTTCCATGGAATCATGGTCCATGAATGCACCAGTGCAAATGTCCTCTATCATCTCATCCATATTATCAACATAATTCTGACTGTCATTATATGTATTCTGATCACTATCTGACGAATTAGCACTCCAACTTTCACTCTCCCCATGAAATATCCAATGTGTATAACTTGGGAGAATACCTATTGTGAAAAGACAATCTTCGACTTGAGCTATTGGTAAGAAAATGTTATTACAACATCTTTTACATGGACACCTAAAGGTAGTGCTTCCAGGTGCATGGGCTTTCGCCACTGTGAGGAGTTGCTTAATCCCGTGACGTAAACCTATTTGGCATGCGCATCCAATCCTTGTCCATTTAAACCCCAATCGTATTGAGGATGAATCTGCCTTTTACCACAACAGTACTGAGTTAGTAAGGGGCAAAGGCACATATAAATAGAGTGACTTAGTAAGGATCAGACACAAACATTGGTTTAACTAGTTAGAGAAATAGGCGTTTCTTAAACTTTTAGAGGAATTAAGCGTATTAGTGTATTGCATGAAAGGGAGTTCAAAGGTGCACAACATAATGGATGTAGGGTAGGGATGGTTTTATTAAGTTCATGTCGAAGAAAGTGCCAGTTGTGGGTGCTTATAAAACCTAATTCTATAGGGTTGCATTCTCTAAACCACCTTCTACATTTAGAATGTGCCAAACTTCCCATGTAGCAATATACATGCCTCAATGTCCAATTACTTGTGGACACTGAGACAGGCAAGACATTCCCCAATATCTATGAACTTTACACATGCAGCACATACTTGAAAGCAGTAAAATCATAACATTTAAGATCTATGTGCTAAACCGTTCACAACATTCCCTAATAAATTGACAGATTTTTTTTAACTCAGATTTTTTGTTATGAATAAGCTTTCGATACATCCACCTATAAAGTGGAATAAAAATGGAGGGTTGGGGAAAACATATTATAACTAATATTGCACATATAATATCTAAATATAAATAATGGGCAATGGAGGTTATACTCTGGTTGATTGGCAAAGTTAGCAAGAATTGGTAATTTGTGGTACAAAACTGTGAAGGTTAAGTCTACAGCAGGCTAAAAGTGAGAATTGGTAATGGAATCAATTTAGTTCAGTGTTTCGATGAAATCATCATCAAGCTTCCCACAATTGAGTATTCCTCTAGATCCTTTCATCAAATTAGTTAGAATTAACTAATGTCAAGAACCTTATAACTACTATATGCTTGAAAGTTTGAATTAAAAAATTAGTATCAATATGGTCTCAAATATCTTATAAATCTCTCTCTCTCTCTTTTTTTTTTTTTTTCCAGTCAAATATCTTATAAATCTGTTTTCTCATGATAAGATTCATGACCATGCTGTAAAGTTTTATAGTTTCCTCTTAACTGAGATGGTGGATTGGAGACCTAAAATTGATGGTCTGATTTTTGAGTCTTTTGGGGGGGGGGGGGGGGGGGGGACTAAGGAGAGTAGGGGAACTTATGGGGTAAGCTTATGAAAATTCATTAGAAAAGGTTGGGATAATTTTGTGGAAAAAGTTTATTTTGGGGTAGGTGATGGCTCAAGAATTCGGTTCTGGTTTGATGAACTCTGGATGTTTTTTATGTTTTCCGTGTTTTCTTGGTTTTCAGCCATTATTCTTAATGGTGAGGCAGTCCATGAGTTTTTGTTTTCGCTGTTTTAGTAGTAGAATGTTTTAGGTGTTTCTTTTGAAGGCGACCTGTGTACATGGGCTTCACCTACTACATTAGTTGAATAAAATTTTTACCTATTTCAAAAAAAAGATATGCAAATTATACCTTACTACGTGGGGGGAAAAAGTTGCAGATACCATACTCGTTATTTATTTTATTATTTTTTCATGGAAAACAATAGAGCAGATAGCTTGCAGATTATAATTTAATTCCAACTCATGCATGTCACAAGGATTGAACACTAGGAGGCTCAAGAGAGCATAAATATCTATAGTCAAAGCTGTATTATGTAGCCTAAGAAAGCTTTATAACCAATCCCAAGGGAATCATCTCACTTTTCATCTTTATCTCAGTCCCCTTAGAATCTAAATTTTCTCAAAATGCTTGACAGTGAAAAGAAATCAATTCTCATTACAAAAGTTCACTGCATTTTCACTCGACAAATACATACATGCAGTAACATAAAGGTGGAAAAACTTAATTATAATAGAAGAAAAAGCAGGCTGGCCTGCAATATTCAAAAGACAAGTTATAAATTGCAGCTAGCTAGCTAGTCCTGCATGCAGCATACCATGCATTAAATGGACCCATATATCTATCTATCTATATATATGTATGCTAGCTATGTGCTGGGGGACATCTAAATGCATTTGAAACTGCATGGCTCATTGCTTTATAACATGATGCATGATCTACACATATAGAGCATGCAAAACATAAAAGTAGTAGTTAAGAGGCTGCATGCATCCTAGCTAGCTAGAATCTCTTGGAAGCTAATTAGTGATGGATGGAATGTCAAGGGAAGATCAAGACTATGATTACATATATAAATGGAGTTGCTTTTTGACTAATATTCTACACATCCTCAAAGTTTCCGTATTTAAGTCAATGATCAGATCAGGAACCCAGAAGAAAATGCTAATTGAAGTTCTAAAGTTTAGTTGGAATTAACTTTCTTTTAAATTAGCAAAGGGTAGAATATATGCTTCCCAGTACTAGAACTTATTTGCATTACAACCCATCTCACCATCATGAATGAATGGTATAATTCTGGCCTAGCTTGCTGGTGAATTTGAGGTTCTGTTAACTTCAGTGATCATGCATTACATTGAAAGGTAGAAATATTAGTAGCTAGCTAGGGGAGGTTTGATTTGATTGACTCAATCTTGATTATATATATACACATGATATATACTTCTAAAGAGCCCCCGAGCGCCCGGGGGGGGGGGGGCATCTTGTTCTTATCTACAATTAAATTAAATATGCTGATGATGATCACTTTTGCAAAACTGCTTTGACAATATTATTTTAGGATCCTTTTGATGCAGGGGGATCTGAGACAGATGATGCTAAGCTGTCAGATTGCACTTTGATAGCGCTGAGATACCATGAGTTGGCAGATCAGCGTAAAGGCGGGAATTGATTGTGATTTGTTCCTCATTGGGGCCGTTTTGAGTGCATTTCAGTCTTTTGGCCATAACTTTGGCTACGGGTGTCGGAATCGCACATAAGACCCCAATTCAGAAAGTTCTTTTCAGCACGCACGCTGTCCACATTGAGCATGGCTCCATGTGCCTTTTTTTAGATCTCAAATTCTGCTGTTTTCCCCTCCGAATCACTAGTTTTAGTTATTTTTTTCTATTTATGGTAATATTTTGCTTGTCAGTTAGGAAGTCATTTTAAACCCGATTTGGGCTCCATTTTTTTGCAGATTGCTTATTTTATTTCGAATTTCAATTTGGAGTGATTTATGAGATTTTGCTATTTTTGGCAAAATTCAAATAAACACGATTTTTGGCTATAGCAATCCGGCTTGTGGACTTATTTTCATTATTGCTTGATTTGATAATATTCACTTAAACCCTAGAGATTTTTCTCTCTGGTTTTGGGCTATTTTTCTCCTGTGAATCATCTGTTGGGCTAGCCTGCAGGATAATCGCTATTCTATTCGGCGTTACCTTTTATCCAAACCATAAATCATGTAAGGGCCCTTCAATATGTATGATATGGATGGGAATCAAACATACACAAAGCAAAAGAGCATTTTCATGAAAAGAAAAGGGAAAGGACTTAAGTTATGTTTTTTCCACAGTCCTACACTCATGGAAGCCAGAATTATCTAGATAGATATGTAATAAGAAATCTTGGAGACCATTATGACCTAGAGTCAATTTGAATATTATACTCTTACCCCTCTCTCTGGCTCTCTCTATATATATCTCATAAAAGTAAACCTACAAATTATTTGTTATTTTATATGATATGTTAGATTATAAAACTACCTATAAAGTAAATTTAAAATATTATACGAAATGTTTGTGGATTTATTTTGTGAAATTGTAGCACTTATATATATTCGCATTTTTTTTTCTTGATTTAGTTTTGTACGGTAGTGTCACTTCCTCTCTAACAAAATTTTTTCAATAAAGATATATATATATATATATATATTGTTTAAAAAAAAAGTTTAGTTCCTCCACCTCCTCTAGCTTGGCCAAGACAAATACAATAAGGGGTATGCAATAGATAATTTAGAGACAATAGCTACCACTATCTCCCAATTAATTAGGATGTTGGATTGTCATATCTGCTACATGCATATATATAATGTGCATGCTAAGTGCTTATGATCCAATTAATTATATCATATCATTCCATAACTTAGAATATTAGACTACAGAGCTTCCTCTAAGGACTCTACTACATGCATGCCGGACTGCATGATTCTTGACGTTAATATCCCCTTCCAAGGCACTGCCACAACACAAGGATCTTTTTTATTTCTTTTTAAGTAAGCAGTAGTATTAATAATAATAGGCATAGCCCAGTACACAAGATGGTATATAAGAGATAAAACCTATTTAGGTCATTATAGAAGTTGCAAGGAAATCATGTACATTCAAACCATTAAAATCTATAGCTAAGAACATGCTGATAAGAATGCATGTATATCTGTGGACGAGTAGACTCCACAGAGAGAGAGAGAGAGAGAGAGAGAGAGAGAGAGAGAGAGAGGTCATAAATCGCAATTAACTGGTTTTAGAATCCATCTAATACAAGGAAAGATGCAATAGAGAAAAGAGAGAGGGAAAAAAATACTGTCATGACTGCTTACATTACTAGGAGAAAGAGAGAGGGGCATGTAAACAAAGGACATTCTGTAGTTGGAGATTGGGGTATATTAATATCACAACCCACTAGATCCAATCAACTTGGTCAACCCAAAGGTTATAGCCATGGTAATCAAACCTCCAAGAAAAACCCCCACAACAGACTTAAACACAAGGGCCTTACCTAACAGAGCCCCCAGCCACCCAAAAACCACCAAAGCCAAGCTCACTATCCCAACAATCAACCCCACTCTTACCTTATACTCCTCTATAAATGAAGTTAACTACAAATGCAAATTTGGTGGTGATAATTGTAATTGTACTTTGCACCAATCACACTTAATTTGTAAGTTTCAACATAACTTTCAGACATAGAGGCTCAAGGCTAAAGTATGGGAAATTTGGTTCAAACCATTTGTTTCTAAAGTAAGACATGAATGGTTTGCTGTGAAATTTTTTTAATTCTCTACGTACGAAATTAGACTATGGGTAGTAAATATTGGACATCAACTAAGATTTCTACAATTCGGTGTTTACCTATACAAACACGTTGGAAATGCTTATATATATGCTTACATACATGTCAACACAGAGTATTGTAGTTGAAGGAGAGAGCTTACTGCAGGAGGCCGTGGCGCTCTGAAATGCTGGGCTGGTACGGCATCCACGGTGGAGCAGCCATGATTATGGAGGGAGCTGGAGTCCAAAAAGGGCAACAGTAAATAGTTAATCACGGAGGGAGAGAGAGGGCCTTCGTAAGACTTATAGATAGATCTAGGGAGAGACAGAGAGATCATAAATCAACAGTGGATAATTAAGAGACAGATGAGGAGTTTCCCGATGAACTGTGACGGGATGGCAACAGGCTTACAGTAAGTCGCAGCGGCTTCAATTTGTTAGAGAAGAAATACAATCGGGGCACCCAATTTGACACGGTCTGTCAAAAACCCTTATAATTATAGATGAGTTGTAACGGCGGTCATAGTCGACGCTTCAACCAATAAGCAAAAATCACTCCTAGCCAAATACCTATAGCAGGGACACACACCTGCCGCTATAAACACTAACCTGCCGCTATAAACACTAGCCTCGCAGGAATCCATTTTAGCACATTTAAGCAAAAACATTTACGGCAACTTTATGTAATTTTAAAAATCCGCCGCAATAACATTTATTTACCACCGTTTCATTAGAGTCAAACTTAAGAATGCTACATCAAGAATATTTATGGCGTGACTGTCTCGTAGCAAAATAATTTATTAACGGTGATTTCATAAACTGCCATATAATACACATGACCATGTAGTGATTATTTTTGTTGTGAGCAAAATTTGCCGCAAAATGCTGGTAATGTGCGGCAATCACAGAACTCGACGCAGATAATAAAACTAAAATTGTGCTTCATCAATTTTTGGCTGATATCCATCGCCGCAAAAAAAAAAAAAGAAAAAAAAGCTGCTTTATGTAGTAGTGGCACTATTAATATATTTGAATTCCAAAACTACTTAATGATTAAACATTTATGTCTCAATTATAATGCCACTAAAAGGGTCATAAAACGCTTGTTGGTGGTGCATTCCTAATTTCCATTCTCCATTTTCCTTAGCTTGATTGGGTCTGCCAAGTCACTTGGACTTCTTCCTTCTGATTGCCTTGAGGTAACTAACAATATGCTTAATGTTCCTATTTGCATGGTCATGGTCGATTTTGGCCAATTGAAACATGTAATTGGATCGAAAAGGTTTTTGATTGAGCCAACTTGAGCAAGTGTGCTAATGTTATGTTGGAAATGTCAATTTTGAACTTTCTTGAATTATATCTTCATTTATCCATTTGGTTAGGCATGTTCAAAGGACTTCAGAGTTTGGTCTAGTTTCTCACTCATCTATCGCAAAGGCCTTGGATGTGAAGCCCAGAGGAGAATGTTTGGTAAAAGACAAGATCTAAGAAGACGAATAAAAAAATTATTTTATCAGAATATAAATGTCCTTTGTAAAAGCAGATAATAGCACAAAATAGATTAAGAAATGTAGTCATTACATACAACAAAAAGGTATTGGTATTGAAGCTGCAGTAGCTTAGAACATATTAAATGAATTTGTGAATAATTAATACGTACAACTTCATCAACATACATTAAATATGAAATAATTATTGTTCACAACAACATTGTCAGATAAAGAATAGATCGTGAAAAATGTAGTAATAATCCGACTTACCTTTACCCTTAGAACATTTAAGTGAAACACTAGACTTCGAGCCTTTACTGCAAAATGTCACACAAATTCCATATGGGACGAGAATGAAGAGAGTACCTAACATGCCAAAATATGTAAAAATACAATACTAACCCCTTGCACTTGAAGGATATTGCATAATGAGAGAGGAACAGCTTCTTGGATGTCCCATTGTAGATGTCCTCCAAAGAAACCTTGAGGAGATGGACCACATTCTCTCCCCTCCTCTATGTTCGGCCTCTACTTCTTCCACCACCCGAGGAAAGTACACATATAACATACTAATCAATAAATACATGTATTTAAATCCACCATCCATTTAAACTCAACACACAACAACCAACACATACAACCATGGAATGCAATAAAACCACTTTCAACACAATCTGTCCAGCCATTCATATCAACCTACAAATGGTCTTTCAAGCTTCATACACACCAACATTCCCAACCAAAAAATCACTTCAATGCTTAACACCAATTCACATCACTCCACTTCACACTTCCATGTACTTAACTCAAAGGCATATCAACATGCTTGTTGCCCATGTAATCCAATCTAACATATATATATATATATATATTCTACCTATCTAACACTTAAGTTCAACACAATCCATTACACAACCATATAATCAAAAACCAAATTCACACAACACAAAATCTGAAAATTCTCTAGAATTCGATACACATACTCATACCCAATCCATATATCACTCAAGTTCAACCTAAATTTATCAGACAACCATTGCATATATATATATATATATATATATTATGTCAATATAAGCATTTATGAAGATTCTATTCAATCCATAAGCATCAGTAATACATATTCCTTTCAAAATCACAATCCCCCACAAACACTCAAACTCGATGACAAGTTTCAAATAACTACAACAATATGGCCTCGTATTCTTTAGAATATGTAATAAATATTTCGAATCATAAGATTATTTATTTATTTATTTATTAAGAGTGATGGAGCTTATCTAGGCAGCGAGGAGAAATGGTGGATAATCATAAGCTATTGACATCGTGAAATTCACCCCAATCATCCTTCTAATTAGGCAGGTCACAATCATAAGACCCAAGTACTGCATATATATTTGTTCACCATATTTTATATTTTGTGTATTTATATCCTCCCAAATCTTTAATAACAATACTAGAACTTCAAATTCCTTTCATACAAAAACATTTACCATATCTTCAAAACATCGCAATATTGTATTCAAAAAAAGAATGGATCATATAGCTAGGTGCAAAGATAGAGAACTCCAGAAGCAACGCCACAGAAGATTCAATGTTCTCTTAATAAATACCGTGAACAAAGACGCCAAATGACCTTTAGATACAAATCCCCCAAAACTTCCTAACCACCATCTCAATGACCTAAGAAAACATTTCCATTATATTTTGTTGTTTAAGGAAGAAACTATACTTTCAATTTCTAACAAACGTGCTTTATTTCCCAAACTTGCTGCAACCTATGGTCTATTTAAACTTATTTTTGTTTGGCTTAATACTTTATAAATGGAATGAAGTTATTATGCATCTTTAGTGTATCATTACTTTTTTCTTTTGTTTAATATACATGGCATGTTTATATTTTACAAAATCTTGTTTTTCTTTTCAACTAAGCAAACATGCCTCACACATTGCCCCACTGCTAGTGCATATATATATATATATATTATGCATCTTCTTTTCTCTTATCTCCAAATGTATTTGAAGTGCTGCAAGCCTCTCCTTTTTTACTCCATTTTCTAATATCTCTATTTTGTTTGTATAAGATCACTGTCAGTTTCATTACGTTGCTCTTTAAGAAAGTCCTTCGTGTCTAGGAAAGGAGTTAGTTTTTTTTTAACACAATCACTCACGAGCTCCATTTCTTAGGGGAGGCTTCGGGCGCATCCTTCCCAAACGATAACCCAAGTGATGCGGGAGGATTCAAATCTGATGATGTCGAGTTGATAGATTCCACGTTGATAGCGTTGAGCTGAAACTTAACATAAATAAGACAACATCTAAAAATCTGAATATTGTTCAGATTGAGACAATATTGCTTACCTGTCAATATTGGGAAGTCATTGAATCTCCTTAAGGAGTTAGATAGCCCTGAGAAATGATATTTCTAGTCATAAAGTGCACAAATGCTACGTAATCTCTTTAAAAAAATGAATAAATACAAGACCTACATAAAAAAAAGAATTAATTTTATAATAATTAGACCATACTCTTATTCAAAATAATTGCATTTCAACGAATGTATGTAATATTACTCGATAGCCATAAGGTCTTCTTGGATTTCTTCTCAAGGAGATCCATGGGGCCTCCCCATGCTAATAATTAAGGATATCCACAATATCTCTCCATAATATTATTAATATATGCGAATGCCTGATTTGTAAATTGCTAGCCCGATGACATTGGATTAGAATCCTAATCACAAATAGAAAAATATAATTACATAGTGGTATATATACTTAACCAATTGCTGCAAATATATATATATATATATATATATATATATATAAAAGGCCAATTTACACAAAATTAATAAAAATGGTTCGATCTAGGCCAATTAGGCTGATTCAAATTGAATCAAGAAGAAACCGCTTCAATTGATCGATTTAAGCCAATTCAGACCAATTCAGATCAATTTTAGACAGATTCAAAACTGTATTTATTTTTAAGTTGTCTAATAACTAGTTTTTTTAATAATTTCTTATTCAAAATATGATAGAAATAAACATATATTTATTTCTTCATCATTGTATTCAATAAGAATTGCAGAAAAATTAAAAGATAAAACATGTCATGGTTCTTTATTTATTTTTTTAGTTGAAAAAAAAATTAGAAGATGAATGAATATTTTGTATTAAATTTGTGGTTGGGCATAACATACTACATTTGCCATATGCTTATAACTTAATAGTCTTTATATGAGGCAAAACAATAGCAACAATTGATATTAAATACTTAAATTACATGTTTATTAAAGCCATTTGGATTCATAATATATTTTTATTGAAACTAGTAAATGTATTTATACTTTATGCTCTTTTATACCTCATGTTAACTGCTTGAATTACCTTATATATGATTTTTAATACCTTTTATCAACATTAAAATTACTGAATCAAAATTATCGTGAATTGCCTATTTTATTGAATCGGTCATGATCATATTCAAATTTTTTGAGCCTTGAATTTACAAAGTATAAATGGTTCTAATAAACAGTGTTAAATTAAGAAGTCTTTGCAAATTAGTGTTATCATTAGGTATTCAGATTGAACAAAGCAAACAACTTACAAACACAACAACATTAATAAAATTTCACATGTCAAGAAAAAAGCTATACTTGGGGCAATTTAAAGGACGAGAAAAGGTGATATGACTACAACAAAAAATAAGTTAGACTAGAGTCGGATTCCCCCAAATCCAACTCCGATTCCAAATCTTCTCCTAGGGTTTCCTTTGTAGAGGTCTTCGTACTGCCCTAGTGCAGTTGGTCTTGTTCTGCATTTTGCAAGTATGATTACGGAAGATGATCTTCCAGTCCTTTATACGAAGCTTTCTTTGACTGAGAAGGAAAGTGAAGATGTGGTTATCGAACCGGAGAATCTGGAGGAAGTGTTGCCTCGGGGAGGGAAGTGTCTGTTTATGCAACTCTTTGTTGGAAAATATTTCAATCGGGAAGCGTTTAAGGGCATGATGCGGAAAATATGGAGGACTGTCATGGGAGTTCATTTTCGGGACCTCTCACCAACATTGTTTCTTGTTGAGTTTGAGGATGTTAGTGATAAAGAGAAGGTTCTAAGAGAGGGGCCATAGACTTTCGATAAACATATGGTTTTGTTTGCTGAAGCGGATGGTAGACTTCAAGTACAGCAGATTAAATTGGAGACTGCATCCTTCTGGGCAGATTACATGATCTTCCCATTATGGCTCGGAATGTAAATGTAGGTCAAAAGCTTGGGGAGAAGATCGGCGTAGTTGAAGAAGTGGATCTGGAGAAAGGTGAAGTGGAATGGGGAGAGTATTTGAGAGTGAGAGTCAAGCTCAATGTGAACGAACCTCTCTTACGAGGATCTAAGCTCTCTCTCTTACGAGCGATTGCCTAATTTTTGTTACTAGTGTGGGCGATTGGGTCACATTGATAAAGACTGCAGCGACAGGGAGGGTATCTTTGGCATGGAAAATGAAAAGGTTATTCGACCATATGGAGTTTGGTTACGATCGGGAAACTTTAGTGAGAAGAAGAACTCAACAAGGGATCGATTCACAGGGGAAGCGAAGAGGGATTCTGTTAAAGTGACATCAGGTCTGCCTAGTTCGTTGCAAAATCTTGCTCCTTCGTCGGCGAAAGAACCAGGTCTACCTGCCGATAATTGTTTGGCCTGCATTTCTGGCGATGGTGAAACTGTAACAGTTACAACTCCCACGTAGGTAGTGATGTGGAGAACATGGCTGAATTTCAGGAAAGAGCGTTACCCAGTAACGCCTTTCATGAGATTTTAAATTGCTCGACGAATGAGGCTGGTATTAATGGGGTCAGTGAAGAAGGTGTTATAGGGATTCTGAAGGGTGTGGATGGGCCTTCGGCTGGGGCTTTTGAAGAGGGGCTTTCTGGTGGGTCTTTTGAAATTGGGCTTGTTGAGATTCCAGTTGAAGTAGGGCCGGCTGTTGTGGTGACGCCCAACCCGTTGAGGAAGACTGATTCAGTCCATGGAAATAGACGAAATCGTAGGCTATCGTTTAATATTGAAACGACTAAACCTAATATCCCTTTTAAAGTTGCGAATCTGGACAGTGGTAAGAAGCGGAAACAGAGGAGCACTAATAAGGAAGCTGTTCGGCAGGTTAGAACGAAATACAAGCCTGAGAGAAGTTCTGAAGCACCAAATCTCAAGGATGTGGAGCTTGCGGGAAGCACTGAGCTATCGGCGGTGGCTGTTGAACAACACCGTCGGTAGCCATGAAAATCCTAGCATGGAATGCCCGTGGGCTTGGGAACCCACGAGGCATTCGTCACCTCTGCGATCTGACGAAGAGGGAAGCGCCTAATGTTCTTTTCCTTCAAGAGACAAGGCTTAGTGTGAGAGATGCTGAAAATTGTAAGTTCAAACTTGGTTTTTCCAATTGTTTAGCCGTTTGTTCTAATGGTAGAAAAGGGGGTCTTGCTTTATATTGGGGAAAAGAAGTTGCACTTTCAATTGTTAATTTTTCTTCAATTCACATAGATGCTATAATTAGTGATGACAATGTAGTTGGGGGCGCTGGTTTTTAACAGCCTTGTATAGGGTTCCTGAAACTCATTTACGGCATAGAACCTGGGCTTTTCTTAGGAGTCTTAGACGTTCACGTGGGGAGGCATGGTTAGTCATGGGTGATTTGAATGAAACGATGTTCCATCACGAAAAACAGGGGGGAATCCTAAACCAAAAAATCAATTAGCTGCTTTCCGAGATGTAGTTGAGGAGTGTGAATTACGTGACTTGGGGTTTACTGGGTATAAATATACATGGTCAAATAGGAGAGAAGGTTATTCCTGTGTTCATGAACGTTTGGATAGGTTTCTTGCTAACTCAACTTGGTGGAATTCTTATCCGAATGCGAAGGTATTTCACGGCCTTGTGGCTTATTCTGACCATCTCCCAATTTGGTTGGAACTTGAGGGTGAAATTAATGTTCCTTATAAAAAGAAAAAACTCTTTCGGTTTGAGGAAATGTGGGTTGGAAATCTAGATTGTGAAGCTATCATTAAGGATACATGGAGGATGGGTAATGTTCGCTCAAGATTGGAGGATGTGGCGGATATGATTAGGAAGAGTGGTGTCAAGTTGTAGCAATGGAACAGAAATAGCTTTGGGAATGTTCAGAAAAAGCTTCAACAAGCTAATTTGCAACTGAAACAAGTGTATGAGGATCATCGAGGGCTTGATGTATCAGCATTAAATGTTGCTAGAAAGGAGGTTGCAATCTGGTTGGAGAGGGATGAAGTGATGTGGAGACAGCGCTCAAAGGCTTTATGGCTAAAAGAAGGTGATCATAATTCAAGATATTTTCATATGAAAGCATCTCAACGAAGAAAAAAGAATCGTTTGCAAAGAATTCAGGATGAATGGGGGCAGTGGCATGAGAGGACTCATATGGACAATGTTATTTTGGATTATTTTAGAGAGTTGTTCACTTCTTCAAATCCAAATGCTTCACTAGATTTTCTGAATGGTTTAAGAGGAAGAGTCACCTCAAATATGAATGAAGATCTGACTCGAGTGTATTCTGAAGATGAGGTTAAGATCGCATTGCAGCAAATGAATCCCCTTAAGGCTTTAGGCCCGGATGGCATGTCGCCAATTTTTTTCCAAAAATATTGGCAAGTGGTGGGCAGTTATGTGACTGCAGCAGTGTTGCATGCCCTTAATATAGGTTCCTTTCCTTCCTCTCTTAATCATACCTTTATTTCATTGATCCCAAAGAAGAAATCTCCAATTAAAGTTACGGATTATCGACCGATTAGCCTATGCAATGTGGTTTATAAATTGATTGCTAAGGTCATTGCAAATAGGCTGAAACTTGTTTTATCTAATATTATTGGGGAATGTCAAAGTGCATTTGTGCCCGGGCATTTAATTACTGATAACGTTCTTATAGCTTATGAAGTGATTCACTATCTGAGGCTTAAGAGGACAGGGAGGAAGGGATTTATGTCTTTGAAATTGGATATGAGCAAAGCGTATGATCGGGTGGAGTGAGGTTTTTTGAAATCTATTATGGAGGTATTGGGCTTTAGTGAGGAGTTTGTGAGGCTGATTATGCAGTGTGTTAGCTTGGTTTCTTTTTCGGTGCTTATTAATGGAGAACCTAAGGGGCCTATTATTCCTTCTAGAGGGCTTAGACAAAGGGACCCTTTGTCTCCCTATCTTTTTCTTTTATGCTCTGAAGGGTTAACCTCTTTATTAAAAGAAGCAGGTTTGAGGCGACAACTTTCAAGTATTAAAATATGTAGAGGGGCTCCGAACATCAATCATTTATTATTTGCAGACGATAGCCTGATTTTTTGTAACGCTGATTTAGAAGAAAACAGACGAATTCAAGATATTTTGGCAAAGTATGAGGTAGTTTCTGGTCAGTGGATAAACAGAGAAAAAACAGCAATGGTTTTTAGTGGAAATGTGTCAAGGAGGACCCAAGAGGATATAAAAAATTTATGGGGTAATTCTGACATTTAGCAGTACGAGAGGTATCTTGGGTTACCACCTTTAGTTGGAAGATCTAGAGGCAGAGCTTTTCAGTCCATTAAACAAAGGGTTTGGCAGAAGCTGCAAATTTGGAAAGAAAAATTGCTTTCTTAAGGGGGTAAGGAAATTTTGATAAAGGCAGTAGCACTTTCAATTCCATCTTACTCTATGAGTTGTTTCCTTCTCCCTTCTACTTTATGTGATGATTTGGAGACTATGATGGCTCGTTTTTGGTGGGGTCAAAAAGATAATGAGAGGAAAATACATTGGTTAAGCTGGAATAAAATGTGTACTGCTAAATCTTGGGGAGGTTTGGGTTTTAAAAAGCTGAAAATTCACAATTTAACTATGTTAGCTAAATAAGGGTGGCGTTTACTCCAAGATGAGAGTTCTTTACTCCATAGATTTCTAAAGGCTAAATATTTTCCATCTTCAAACTTTTTGACAGCCTGGTTGGGTAGATGTCCTTCTTACTCTTGGAGAGGGATTTGGGAGGCTAGAAAGTGGACAGTGGATGGGTGTAGATGGAGGATTGGAGATGGTACTTCTGTTAATATTTGGATTGATAAATAGATTCCAGGTCATAACTCTTTGGTGAAGGAAGGTTTTGAGATAAGAGGGGGAACTGAATGGGATTGTGTTAATACTCTATTTTTTGAAAATTCTGCTTCATGGGATATAGATAAACTTAGAGCTCTCTTTAATCCAAGTATAGTTATGGATATTTTGAAAATGCCGTGTGGTGCTATGAATTATGGAGATAAAAGGATGTGGGAATTTGAAAGAAACGGCTTATTTAGTGTCAGAAGTTGCTACCAGTTTATTATGGATAAACAAGGCTTTCAAGAAGTTGAATCCTCTAATGCTATTAATAACAGAATGCTCTGGAAGCATCTATGGAAGATGCCGATTCCAAACAAGATTAAGATTTTTGCTTGGCGTGCTTGCAAAGATGGATTACCGACAAAGTCAAATCTTTTGTTAAAACATGTTCCTATCAATGGGATTTATAGTTTCTGTAATGAGCAAGAAGAAGGAGTTTTTCATGCTTTGGTGGGATGTAAATTTCTGGAAGGAGCTTGGTTGAAAGCTCTACCTTCTTTGGATGCAGCATCTCATTCAAATATTTTTTATCTTGCCTTTCAGTTTTGTTCGGATAAGCATTGGGAGAGTCTATCTATTTTCTTCACTGTGGCTTGGGGTTTTTGGTAGAGACGAAATAAATTTTGTCATGATCAAATTGTTGTTTCTCCCTATCATGCTGCTGATCATACTTTATCTGTGTTGAAAAGTTATAAATTTGTACAAAAGCAGAATCGACGGCAAGTGCAAGCTCTTTATCACTAGAAGGTGCCTCAAGAAGATTTTCTCAAGCTAAATGTAGATGGCTCTTTACATGTAGAAACTGGAAAAGCTTGAACTGGAGCTATTTGAGAGATAACATGGGAAGAATACTGCTAGCAGCAGCTATACCGGATTACAACTATTATAACATGGGAAGTGTTTGTTGATGAAGTGGAGCACATTGAACTATTAGCCATTTTCCGTGGATTACAACTCTGTACAGGTATGGGTATTACTCATATCCAAGTGGATTGCCTCATGGTGATTGAAGCTCTAAACAAAGATAGCATGTCCAATTCTCTATATGGTGGGATTTATTTGGAGATTAAACAGTTGTCTTCTTTGTTTCAAATTTGCTTGTTTACACATGTTTATAGGGAAGCTAATAAGGCTGCCCATTCTCTAGCTCAATATGGTAGCATGTTGACATTATAACTACTTGGTGGGATTGTATTCCAGACTTTTTATCTCAAACTTTATGGTTTGATTTATGTCTGTAATCTTTTCTTTGATTTAATGAAGTTGGAAGTTTGAGTATCAAAAAAAAAAAGGACTAGAAAATTACCATGAACAAAAATCAACAATATTACAAGCCACATAATCTATCCAACCAAAAAATTAAGGGCAAAAGAATAATTTTACTAGCAGAGAAAAAAACTGCTCATTGGATGATTGGTAGTGAAGATATAGTTATAATTTGTTGAAACATTATACATTTTGTGGATGTTGTCTTCTATAAATATTTTGTTGTCTGTATAAATAATTCAGACAGTATTAAATGAATAATAAATGTTGTAAGACTCACTTATTGTATTTATCTATTTTCTATTTGATGTCTTCAAATTCGGTCAACAATTTGAGCTGATCATTTTTGCAAGAAAAACAAAGAAATCGAACACGATTTGATGCAAAAGTAGGGGCTTATCTTCATAACTAGGACAAGATCAACGTGCAAAACACATTTGTTGTGATGACCCGCTTTTACGTGTATTTTCACTGAAAGGTTATTTTTAATTTAATTAATATAGTAGTTCTTTTATTTTAAATTGATTTTATTTTATTTGATGTGATGTTTAATTTATTTTAGTCGTTTTATGTTTTTAATATCATTTTCGGCGGATTAGTTTTTCATTTTTAGGAGTGAGGATTGGACCTCATTTCTTTTCTTTTCTCTTTTTCTTTTTCCCTTCTTCCTTTTTCCTTTTTCCTTTTCTTCTTTTCTTTTTCTTTTCTTCTTCTTCTTTTCCTTCTCCAGCGTGCTCGACCCTCTCCCTCTCCTTCCCGTCGCCGTCAGCCTTCCAACCCCGACCCAGTGCCGTCCGGCTGCCGTGGTCAGCACCACCCCCACCATTCGAACCCCCTCCGGCCGGTGAACACCTCCACCAAAAATCTCCTCCATCTGGCCGGCCGATCACCTCCTAGAGCCCTTTCTTTCTGCACGGATTTTTGCCGATTCCGACGTCGTCACTCCACCTCTGGCCACCATCTCTTCACAACTTCTTCCTCTACCTCTTGCCGACCTAACCCACCTAATTTCGGCCCCGATCCATTGCCGGAGCAGCTCCCACAAGCTCAAGTCCGTTCAGCCCCTTTAAGTTCTTCCACCATCACCCACGACCAAAGCTCGCTTCCTTTAACTTCATAATCATCTCAAGACTATTCCCTATCAATTTCGTGTCTTGGTTTGTCCCCGTTAGAAAGTGGGTAATTTACTACCCACGGCTACATTGTAAAATACATTGTTACGTTGCTTTTTCTCCGCCGTTTGCAACTCCGCGAGCTTTCAAAAAATACCGTATAGCACTGTAAGTATTTTCCAAACTCTACTTTTACATTTAAATATATTTTGCTCTTACAATAAATTATCTGATTGGTTGGTTGATTCCAGACTGAGTTCGAGCAGTTCGGGGGTCGGATGGATGAGGACGGAGTTGCTACCTAGAGCCCTTTTTTTTCGCACGGAATTTTACCGATTTCGGTGCCGTCACTCCACTTCCGGCCACCATCTCTTCACAACTTCTTCCTCTACCTCTTGCTGACCTAACCCACCTAATTTTGGCCCCGATCCGTTGCCGAAGCAGCTCCTAAGAGCTCAACTCCGTTCAGCCCCTTTAAGCTCTTCCACCGCCGTTTGCAACGCCACGAGCTTTCGAAAAATACCGTATAGCACTGTAAGTATTTTCCAAACTCTACTTTTAGATTTAAATATATTTTTCTCTCACAATAAATTATCTGATTGGTTGGTTGATTCTGGATTGAGTTCGAGGAGTTTGGGAGTCGGATGGATGAGGACGGAGTTGCTTGGTTTGGTTGTTTGTGATTGGTTGGTTAATTGTGCCTTGAGGTTGCATTTACATGGTGCATGCACGTGCATTTTATTTAAATTGAGAAAATCATGTTTTGTTGGCGTAAATGAATTTTCGGGTGCATGTGTATCACAACCCCAAACCAGGATGGGGAATTATCTCGGTGGAGCTCCTCTGGTCACTCAGAAGTGGATAATACTGAGTGACATCCCCAGCGACAACCAGATTGCACGATTCGGTAACGCTGTCGTGTCGACTCCGTGGTCCCTAGAGTAGCGGGGACTAGAGGATGGCCTGGTCCAGGGACGCGCTGGGCGCGAGTACTGGGTATCGCTCGTTTAGGTGTCACATGCGTAGACGTTACCTACGGTGTGGCACAAGAGCCAGATTGTGCGGATGATCCCTAGGGGAGATCATGGTGCATGCAATAATTGAATCGGTTTTATGGTTTTGGTTATGGGTCTTTCTGGAAAAATGGCGAAGTTTGATTTGAGGCTATGTGATCCATTTTCTGGGAGAATGATGGTTTTGATTTGGGCCATTATCTGGGATAATGGCGAGGTTTGGTTTTAAAGGTTATATTTTTGGGCTAAATGGATTTTTGACGTGGGTGGAAAAATATGATTTTGCGGGTCATGTGCATTTGCATTCTTTTATGCATATTGTTTGAGTTTTAATATACTTTTATCTAGTGGTGTTTGGATCTTACTTACCTACAACACCATTTTTGGTATTGTAGATTTTGATGCAGAGATCGAGGAAGAGGAGGAGGCTGAGGCCGAGAATGCGGCTCCGCCGGAGTTCTGAGTTATAGTTATGCTTTGTAGTTGGTTCTAAAATAATATCTGTGGTTTGTAATATTTTAATATGTATGTTTTGAACAGCTTTGTATTAAACTAAGAAAAAATTCTGGTACTCAGTTATGACTTTGCTATCTGCTGCGTGTTTCTTCATGCACATTGTTGCTTATACACACACTTGGCTCTCGTCGATAGGGTGGTGACCCGTATTGTCATCATCCGGACGTCTCAATTTTTCCGTATCCATATGTGAGAATTTGGGAGTGTCACATTTGTCTAGTTGGGTGAAATGATTATTTTTTTTAAATAATATAGATTTCATAAAATATAATATATAAAACATTCTTATGTGTCTCGACATTCAATCATGCAATCTATCTAACCCTAACGATATCAACTGCATTCCACATCAATTGGCTAGCAGAATTCATATTTATCAATGTATACTACAGCAACTCAAAGTCCATATCACATTTCCATTGATAATACAAATTATCAGAAAAACAATCACACTGAAGGTACATTTTAGTTGTTGAAAAATGCAAGAAAGTAAAACAAAATTACTTTCTTTTAACTCAACCCCCCGGGCTGAAATTGCAATCATCTTACCCTCGTTTTGGAATCCTAATTAGCAGAACAGGAAAATAATACAAATAAGAAATTCCACTTTCCCTCCACTTTCTCAAAGGCCAGGTAACGAATAAATTTATACCTAGGTGCAATTGTTTCTCTACATCCAAAGCATCTATCAAAAGATCCAAACAACCATGTCTTTGAATCATACTTCATTCAAAACAACATCGATATATAACAAATCTAGAATAATTCAATCTAATCTACACCCTCATGACAAGAATACGTACATATAAACACATTCACACACATATACATATACACATGCATTTGCATAAATACATATACAAGTAATTGAAGTAAACACGTCTATATACACTACAAAAAAAAAAAACAGATTGGGCTATTTTTATTTCCATCAACACTAATATCGTCAGAAATACTCATATTTTCATTTTTGTCGGAATCTTGTGGCTGTGTGGGAAAGTATTCGGAATTAAAGACTTTTTCCAGCGAGTTGTGGTCTTCGGAAATAGTCTGGCCAAATAAACCTCTGTTTCTATTTCTAGGTCGTTTTAATAACTTATTACAGCAACAAAAATTTGCCATAGTTTCGCTACCCTCCAACTTGACTTATTAGCTTGAATTCTACTCATTGTAAATAAGTCTTTTAATTCCCCACCTCCGTGCCTAATTTTCTATCACTTTCCCCACTCTCTCTCTCTGGATTTAACATTCTCACGATTCTGATCATTGCCACCAACGTAGTCTTCTGTCCCTCCATCTTCTTGTCTACGCCGGTCAATTTCTCTAACTTTATCAATCATGCTCTCTCTCTCTAACTCTCTATCTTGGATTTGAGAGCAACATTTCTCTGTCACTATCACATAGTCAACTGAAATTCCCAACGTACCTCTGTAAAACTATGAAATTGTCTACCAATTTTTTTAAACAAATTGGTTAGAATCTCAATATTATGATTATTAAACAAATCAATTACTTAAAAAAAATAAACAAATTTACAAGATATAACGATTGGTTACGAAGGGAAACCCTTTAAAGAACTTTTAAATGTAAACCCTACAGGGCAGCCAAACCCAGGAAAGTCAGTCTTATTGTTTAAAAATCAATTACAAGTAATTCTCAATTACAAAACCTTTGTAACTTGACTCTCTTATTTGTTCAGACAAATGACCCATTTTTCTTCTACTGCAGTAGCAGCCAGAACCTCTGGCAATTTTCAAACTATTGACTTCCCTCCTGAAACTCTAGTAGCTGAAATTCAATCAATGATCCTTCACACTTGAAGCACGATCACACTCAAAGAGAGATCACAAATATGAAAATTTACTAAGGAATTTTTTTCACCAAAATATGCACTAGAAAGTGCTTTAAAAAATATGCAAATCTGAATCTCTATACATCCTAACCAATAGGATCTCTTAAATAAACAATCTGGAAAGAGTTCCAATTGAAGTAGGATTTTGATGACAGATAAAATCTATCGCGAGGACGTCGCTTGACAAATTGCTGACATTTCGCGATAACTTTCTTCTGCAGTGACTGATTTATGTTTAGCTTCCGTTCTGGATATATGGAGATCCTCATGGACTCAAATTTTA
Source organism: Carya illinoinensis (assembly GCF_018687715.1). NCBI lineage: Eukaryota > Viridiplantae > Streptophyta > Magnoliopsida > Fagales > Juglandaceae > Carya > Carya illinoinensis. The sequence continues at coordinate 42,934,890 of NC_056756.1, forward strand.
GCTAAATGACTTATCTAAATAACCTCTTAAACTTCTAAATAAACTCAATGTTGCTCAGAGATAAAGTCGATAATTATTTTACATTCATCCAAAAACTACAAATATAATGATAAGATAAACCTTATCATATAGTCATCTAATCCTAACCAACTTTTGTCTTTACAATTTCTCCTTTTGGCGGATTGGTGACAAAACCAATTTGATGAATATAATATAAAACATGTTAAAAGCACAAACAGCAAACCAAGAAACCTAGTAGAAATTTCAAGCAAATAATCAAGAATAAAAACTTATATCCAACAAAAATAAACAAATATCATCCAACTCCCCCTCAACAAATTCATTAAACTCCCCCTCAACAACACACTTACTGAAACTCCGCCTAAATTTTACAACACCAAAATATTTTAATATATTTCAATTTGCTCTTCCTATACTGTCACTTTTTGTCACTAATCTGACAAGACTTATAAGAGAATAAATACTACTTATGTGTGCCGAGATGAAAATACTAAGAGAGACATGATGAACAACTTCCATGTGTCTCAAATTTTCATGGATTAAATGCACCTGATGTTTGAGTATGAATGCATGTCAAACAATGAGCAAATGATTGAGACAACTTGGTTGAGACAAAAAATCAAACACTTGGTATGCACTGTAATAAAATTGAAATGTATAATCACATAACCTACAGAAATCGTCCTCAATACATGCATAAAATCAAACTATATGAGCATATATTTCAAATTTTAAGATATTCTAGCCCCAACATCCAAACAACAATCAAAAGATATTCCAACCCCAACATCCAAACAACAATCAAAAGATATTCTAGCCCCAACATCCAAACAACAATCAAAATCCTAATCTCCATATATGTAGGTGCCGAAACCTAGAACTGGAAGGAGAGAGATGTATTTGAATAAAATTGAAGTCTTACCATGATGGATTAGTGTATTAAGATACTTGGAACTAAGTATTTATCCCAAGAAACTCGAAGGATATGTGAATGAGGTGGAAAGGGGTAGAGTTCGCATGTGGGGAGTGTCGTGAGCCGTGTATCGGGGGAAGCCTGGGCGCTTTAGTAGTGACTTAAGTGAATAATGCTTGTGCACGTGCCTTGAGATATAGAGTCCCACTAGGACTTATACCATTAAACCAGAAAACATGTCCTAGACTTAGACTTCAGAATAACAAATACACAACACTGACCAAATCAAAACTATATTTTCTATTTTCATATTTATTTTATATAAACCAAAATAAATAGAGATTAGAAAAAAATAAAAAAATTGATTTTTATTTTTATTTTTTTATATATAAATAAGCAATAGGGCAAATAACATGCCTAGATGCATCTTAGTTCAAACATAGTGTAACTCATAAAACAAATGTAATAGAGTACACCCTTTTATTTGCAACAATCACTATTGATATTCACTCCTCATAAGATCATCAATGTCAAAGTTCATGTGAGTGTGTGAGTGAGCAAACTTATATAGAACAGTAAATTTTTATTTCTTTTTCTCTTTAATATATTTTTATAATATTATTTATGAGTATTTTCTTCTCATAGATGCTCCCAAGAGATTGTCACTCACCTCAAAAGTCAAACTTTATGCTAAGGCCTAGATACATGAGCATCTCCTCCAAACACTAGTTTGCACAACCCCTCCTTGTTTATATCCATTTTTTGTTACTCATCTTTTTTCACAATGATTAAAATAACGATTTTTTCTATAAGGACTTAAGGAGATAGATCTGTATAGGGTGTTAGTCTTTTTTTGCAATGATTTAGCACCAACTTTTTCTACATTGATCAACTTTTTGTGTTTGGCAAGTGGAGATCTCTTTATTTTTACACTAGGTTTAACTAGTATTAGTCAATTCAAGGCATGAACTCCCTCTATGGTGAGCATCTCATTAAACAAGGTAAACTTTAATTATAATATGCATACATATAACTTCCTCACAATGTTTTGTAAATGAATTTTGCCAAGATGACTCATAGGGTTAGTATACACAAAGTGAATTACACAAAGTAGAGAGATATGTAGGTTCAAGAATTTATTAAGTGAGAACATAAGTGCTCAAACTTTAACATATCAAGGGTGTACTTTCCTTAAAGAAAAACTTTGAACCAAACCAGAAAAAAAAATTTATATTATATTTTTTTATTTAAAACTGAAAAACAGAAACATAAAAGTAAAACAGAAAAATAAAATGCATGTCCTAGACTAATGCAATAATATAAAGAATACAAGAACATGCAAGTATTCCTATCAATTAATGTGACATGATATCTTCTTTGACCACCCACTTTGCTTTAAATTTTGGCTTATTCTTTTCATCAACACTACTTTGTATGATCTTTTCTCTATTATGAAAGCAAAAATTTGCTAGTTCATCAAGTTTGAGACTTATGAAGGTTATTTGATGACTCAACTCTTCAACCTTATTTTCTAAATTCTTTTCCTTCCTTGTATATTTTATTTTTCCTTCTTTTTTTTTGTATTTTTCTCAAGTTAAAATAATGTGGCTTTATATGGCCAAGAATACCACAAAAGTGACAAGTAGGATTAAACTTACCTTGGTTGGGCTTCTTTGCAATTGATCTATCATGTGAGGCTCTTGGAACATGAGTTTTAGACACGGCCTTCTTTGGAGATTCCTCATCTTGACTTCCTTTAATTAAAATGATATCTTTTGATGAAGTAGCAGCAGATGATGAGCCTTTAAGTTCCACACCTTGATAAGTCATGTACTCCAAACCCGTGCGATCACAACTAAATTTTTGAAAACTCAACACCTCTTCTAATTTTCGTGTTGTCGTTTTTTGTTTGCACTCCTGAAACTTTTCCAATTCTTTTTCTAGTACATCATTTTGATCTTTTAATATTGATACTTCAACACCAAAAATTTTTAAAGTCTCAGAAAGATTGTTTTTCTCATTCTCCATAGCAGTAAATATATTGTACAACTTCTTGTTAAGTTTCTTTAATTTGATCACTTCCTCACATAGATCATTATAGGCTTCTTGTAAACTTAACTCATGATCAGCCACAACTAAAGCAACCTCTGAATCACTATCATCATCCCTTTTAGATTTTGTTAGCCTAATATCAAAAAAATCATTAACAACAATAGAAAGCCACAAAAGAATTGTTATCATCAGATGATGAACTTGAAATTTCAGATTCTGAACTGTCATTAAGTGTGACATTCAATACTTTTCCTTTACTTTTCTTGAAATTTGGACATTCAATTCTTATGTGACTATAATCAGAACATTCATGACACTTTATTTTATCATTATTATCAAATTTTTCTTTATTCCATTTTTCAAAATAATTTTTTTTGCAGAAAATTCTTTACCTCTTTTTTTTCTTTCCATTAGGTTTTTTTTTTTTTTTTAATATGAATTTTCTAAACTTTCTTGCTAAGAGATCTATATCCTCATTGTTAAAATTTTCTTCATCGGAAAAATCATCTTGATCCTCTTTTACTATTTTTAAAGCAATGGACTTATATTTTCTTGTTTGAGGAAGTGAGGATTCATACATTTGTAAGGAACCGACTAGCTCCTCAACCTTTATTGTATTCAAATCCTTACTTTCCTCAATAGCAGTAACCTTGGGCTGAAATCTTTCAGATAGAGACCTCAAAATCTTCCTCATGACCCTTGAATCCTCCACCGTCTCGCCTAGATTAAATATGGAATTCACAATATCATTCAGTTTAGCATAAAAGTCATTAAAATTCTCATCTTCCAATATTTTAATCTATTCAAATTTTGAGGTTAGCATATGTAATTTGAAATTTTTTACTATTCTTGTACCTTTATATGTAACCTCCAAAATATCCAAAACTTTTTTAGTAATCTCACACATTGAGATTTTTTTAAATTCTTTGGGGGATATCGCCATACAAATAGCGTTAAGTTCTTTGCTATTCCAATTGCAATTGCTGATTTAATCTTTCGTCCAAGCATCTATAGATGTTTCGGGTTTAGTCCATCATCATTCAATCGAATGCCATACATGTTCATCCAACGACTTAATGAAAGCTCTCATATGAACTTTTCAATAAGTATAATTTTCCCCATCGAAATGTGTTAGCCTATATAATGACGTCGACATTATCTACAAGAGCACAGATCACACTCGAATAAGTGAACCACGCTTTGATGCCAATTAAAATTCCCAACGTACCCCTATAAAACCACAAAATTGTCTACCAATTTTCTTAAAAAAATTGGTTAGATCTCAATATTATGATTATTAAACAAATCGAATACTTAAAAAAAATAAACAAATTTGCAAGACACCACAATTGGTTAAGAAGGAAAATCCTTTAAAGAACTCTTTAAATGTAAAACCCTACGGGGCAGTCAAACTCAGGAAAGTCAATCTTATTGTTTAAAATCAATTGCAAGTAATTCTCAATTACAAAATCTTTGTAACTTGACTCTCTTACTTGTTCAGACAAATGAACTATTTGTCTTTTACCACAGTAGCAGGCAAAACATCTAGCGATGTTTAACCTATTGACTTCCCTCTTGGAACTCTAGTGACTAAAATCAATCAATGATCATTCACACTTGAAGCACGATCACACTCAAAAAGAGATCACAAATATGAAAATTCACTTAGGAATTTTTTCACCAAAATATGCACTGAAAACTGCTCTAGAAAATATGTAGATCTAAATCTCTACAGATCATAACCAATAGGATTTCTTAAATAAACAATCTGGAAAGTGTTCCAATTGAAGTAGGATTCTTTTGACGGATAGAATCTGTCGCAAGAACGTCTCCTGACAAATTTTTTATATTTCGCGATAATTTTCTTCTGCAGTGACTGATTTATGTTCAGCTTCTATTCTGGATATATGCAAATCCTCATGGACTCGAATTTTAGCTAAATGACTTATCTAAATAACCTCTAAAACTTCTAGATAAACTCAATGTTGCTTAGAGATAAAGTCAATAATTATTTTACATTCATCTAAAAATTACAAATATAATCATAAGATAAACCTTATTTGAGAGCAACATTTACATTCTCTTTGATTTTCTTTCCGTTGGCTACCAAAAAATCTGAGAGCAACATTTCCTTCGCATGAAAACAAGCCACTCCAACCGTTACCCATCGACGCAGCACCACTTAATCCATCTAGTAAGTATGTGATTTGAGATTTTGTGATTGTACCATCTTTGTGACAAATTTTACAAGGGATTTTCAATTTTAGAGTTTGTAATCAAGGTATTTTCGAATATAGCTCAAGTTTAACAAACAAATGCTCGGAAATCTCTGTCTCTCTATCTGCAGGATGCATTACCCTCAAAGGAGATGGACGTTGCTCAGAACCACTTTAGGATGGCTAACGTTATATTATGTTTGGGGACGCAGTAAGAGCAAGGTTCTTCTTGACAATACTTAACCTTTTTTTTTTTTTTTGTTTTTTGCCTTCTCAATGTGTCTTCCATGAGAAAACTTGGCCCCTTGATCAATTATTTTATTTAGCTTCTCTTGGATTGAAGGTCCGTTGGGGTCCTATTATGATTTATTCCATTCAGGTTTTGTTGATGGGCATGTGCATAATTTCTCCGTGCAGTTTGCAAATAACTCCAGCTTGTAACCTTCCCCTTAAATCGCTCCGTGGTGTGGGGAAGGTTGGGATTGTGAATCATCAAGTATTTCCTTTTTGGTTCTAAATGGGTTCGCTGCTTACACATAGAGAAAAGGTGCATTAAGAGCCAAATAGTGTCCAAATTAAAAGCTTGAATGGTGATGAGTGGTTGAGGCTGGCAAATATTAGTTCATTCTAGTACGAGTAATTTTTTATCTGTGTGTCAAGTAGCAATTTCTTATCAATCCTCGTATGTAGCGCCACATTACTTCTCTTGCAAATATTATGCAATAGATCAATATGTGTGCATTTGGCTAAAGGTTTCGATCAGCTGATGACGGCAAGATGATTTGATAACTTTTTATATTTAAAAAAAAGTACTGTAGGATTCCTTTACAAGAAGTTTACCCTCTATTTCAAATTTCTTTCTTTCTTGTTTGGAAGCCACATAAATGAAACTGCTGCCCTATTGATTTTTCACTCTCTCTACTTTTTCCATCATTGATGTTTCACTATTTTTTAGGATGGCATTTTACATATATGATTAACCATCTATGTTCTAGTTGCCTAAGATATGGTTTCTTTAACTTTACAGAAACTCCAAAGGACAAGAAAGCAAGTTTAGTGATCCATGAACGTGTAGATAAGGTATTGCAATTCTTGTCTTTTTTTTTTTCCCACTCTGTTCATCAAATAGTGAACCAGTGTCTTAACATTTCTTTCACTGAGCTGAGCTCTTTTTGCCTGCTTAAGTCAATACCATATGTAGGATGTCTATAACTTAGCATTCATGTTTTTTTAATAAATGTATAATTAGATTCATCATACACTGTAAGGGTACCTAGTTTAGTTGCTACTTATCAGTCATATGTTCTGGCTGAGTTGGCCGGCTGCTAAGTATTGATTTGAAATGGAACAGGTTATTGCAGGCGTCATGGACAAACTTAACCTGCAGATTCCACCATTTACCAGGATCGATCTTCTCCAGGTCATTCAAACTCAAGCCTTGAGTATAGGTAACTTTTTTTTGGATTTATAGCCACCGTATTTTTCACCTTTGTTTAGGATACAAAAGTCACATGAACTTGCTTAAACGAAAACCTTTATGCAGTTTGTATTACTCAATTTGACTGGCTAAGTCTATTGGCAGCATTTTCTTGTGAAATTGGTAGATCTATGTACAAATAATATAATGTGATTTAATTTATTGATCTGTTTTTCTGTCCAGTCAATTTTCATATAAATCATTCTTGAAGCAACAAAAACCAAGGAATTATACGAGTGACTTGTAATTTTCTTTTTATAAGTAGGAGTGACTTGTAATTATTTTGAGGCTTTGGTCTTATAGCTTTCTTACAAAGCCTCTCTACTTGAACTACAGATAAAAAATATGTGAACTGGACCCTCCAAGTAGCAAGTACTGTACATGGACACAGAGCTCCATTGCCATTCATCAAATCTGTTGAGGTTATTCTATGTTTAGAAATTCATGATGCTGCTCATTTCCCTTTGTTACCACTATCCAAAGTCTTTCTACGTATTATATATTTGAAGTCCCAAAGCCAGGTCTGATGCCCTCTAAGAACCCATATTGAACAATGAAAGTTTATTTGAATACATCCACGCAACAATGTTGGTCATCGTTATTAAGAAAGTTTTTTTAGTCTTTCTCTCACTCTGATATTTCACCTCTATGCCTCTCTGTAGTAATCCCATGGATCATTAAACTAATGATGACCCTTGCTCGAAATTATTAACTAATATATCAAGAATGAGCCACTTTTGTAGGTATCCCATCCCTAGGGTAACTTTAGGGTGACATTGGGATCCCTATGTCACATGAGACATTTTAAGTTCCAAGTAGCCTTTTATTCCAATTGGGCTAACCGTTCTGTTGCGTTGCACCGAGGTTTCTTTCTTGGACAAGCAAGATTATAAAGCCGCCATTCTACATATGCAACCTTTTCGGCTAAAAAGGTTGCTTCCATGCTATCACATATTGAGATTGTAGTTGTTATTGCGCTGAATTTTGCTGAAAGGAGAAGGGGAAAAAAAGAAGAGGAGGTGCATCAGTGCTATTATATCTATATTCAGGAATTTTTCAATGTCATAGTGTGCTTCTTAGCAAAACTTAAATTTTCTTTAAAAAGAATATTGTGCTCCACTCAATAATTTCTTCCAGGGATCCGAAAAATTAATTCAGATACGTGATCTTATTATTTTTTGTGTTTCATTTGGTTTTGCTTCAAATGAGAAAATTTGGCATCGGGGGGAACTTATCAGGATGCGTAAGTGATGTAGGGTCCTCCTCAGAGATTTGGATTGTAGTCAACTTGCTTGGCCCTTTATGAGAAAATTTCGAATGCTTTGAATTGTTGACTTTTCCTGAGGAGATAGGAGAATTGAATATCCCATTGTTTAACAGTAGTGCTTGCTTATAGCTTAATTAGACATTATCTGCTGCATCCTTTTCAGCTTCAGTGGCTGTTATTGATACTTGTCAGGAGAACCATGCGGGCAAGATCATTTGAATTGGTTTAAAGACTCAACATCAGTGATGGTTGCAGTGGTTGCTAGTCTGCTGAAATGAATGTACCTGTTGATTTTAAGGTGAGAGGTAGACTGGTCCTATTTATTTCTTCAAAGCTTGCATGGCCTTTTTGGTTGATAATTTGGTTATTTTCATATTCATTTTTTGGTTCTTGAATTTATGAGCTCACCCTCCACCCCATTCTTATTTACATTTGTTGAGATGTAAATAATAATTTGTTGCTATGGTGTTTTGTTGTATACTTGTGTCTTCCAAGTTGATACTGCTCTGGTTTTATTTAGATTTTTTTCAAAATCTTTTAAGCATGATTTGATTATTGCATAGTTTATCAATGTTTTAAAGGGATCTCTGCTAGCTCTTATTTGATGGATGTTTCTTATCTGTAGCTTGTGGTCATGGTCGCAGAATGCTTATGGTCGTGGAGCTGTTAGATTTTTCTAGATTTTCTTGTACATGTGGTTCATTTTTCATTTCAGGATGAGAAAGAATTCGTTAAATAAACTCATGAAAGGACTGCTCAAGTCAAAGAAGATCTTTGCTAGCATGTGGTCTAGCAAAGGCAGAAATGGTGACAATAGTGGCTCGAATTTATCAGATAGTCTTGGTTCTGCAAACCTAGAGGAAGTAAAATCAACACCTCCCAAAAATAGGAGGCATTTTATATCTTAGATACAATTGAAAGAAATAGTTCCGTGGGTTCTTTTGCACCTTTTGCTTTTCTTAATGACATTAGCAAACTTCAACAGTAGTACTTATCGTTTATAGATTTTATAAACCTAAAAAATAAAGTGCATATAGATTTTAGACGAGGAGTTCAGAGTTTGTTTTGCTAAGAAATTTATTATTGGCAAAAGAAATTTAACTTGATGGAAATAAAATCTATAAAATTTCAATTAATTCTTGAGTGTTTGTAAGAAAAAAAAAACATTTTATTTATCACAAAAAAGGAAAAGAAGCTCGTTCGATATGAGTGGATAAAAATTAATATAATTTCAAAAAAATAATATATTGTAAAAAAAAATTATGAATAACGTGGCCAAATGTATTTGTGGCGAATTTTTATATTTTGCGCGGCGACTAAACGTCCCTAGAAATAGCACATAGCCTAGCGGGGAAAAGTCTTTCAGGCTCAAAATTTGTGGCAACTTTCGGACAACTATTTATTAGTGGTAAGGCTAAATTGGGACCATTCAGGCGAACTCTTTTCGCCGGAAATAAACTTATTGTTATTTCTGCTTCCAGAAAAATCGAAAGGCCAAATACACAGATCCTGAGGGAATAAGTCGGAAATATCATGACAAACACTTATCAGGAAAAAAAAAACCTAGATCAAGATACCTAGTTTTGGCTATACATTTCGAGTAAGTAATTACAGATGGATTCTAAGAATTTAAACAATGAATATTGCAACGCACATGATGGTCATTGAAATAGGTGTCAATGGATAAAGAAAAAGAATTAGAACTGAGAATTATATTAATCGCTATGTAGAAAACATAGTTTTCATGGGGAACTAATAGGAAGAATCCAATTTATGTCCTTCAGGAAACCAGATCATAACCTCACCTAATTCCACTATTGACTATAAGTACTCTTGCATACATTACACATCTTAAGTAAAATTGTTCAAAAGTTGCAGATAGCATGGTCTAATAAAATGGATATTAGGTAAATACGATCTCTAACATCAGCAAGACAAACTACAACTTTCACCAACCCACTTCTTCAACAGAATTAATTCCATTATCCCATCCTAGCAATATGTCAGCCACACTCAAAGTCTCCCTTCTGATCTTTCAAACCAAAGTTTTAGAAAGCAAAAATATCAGGAAAAAGAAAATCTTAATATTTTTGGGAAAAAACCACCATAAAAAACTGATGGCTGATACTTTCCTTGTTGACTGATGTTTTCCACAACATTTTGATTTACAAAGAATGCAAAAGAAATAATGGTTAACCATAAAGAGAGAACAAAGAATTTTAACCCATCGTGAATATAATATACAGAATACTTGTTTCATTTAGTTGTCAACGGGAAAAAAGGCTAAATTTTGTAACATTGCATTTGCATTATTGGATGTTGATCGTACAAAGATTTCCACAAATCTGAGCCTTATAGTGCAACTGGTATGTTTCTCACAAATCATCACGACATAAAATTATATATACTCGGAGAGAAACTACATATACTTTTTTCCGGTGAATTCTCTGATCAACCATATGGGCAAGCCAAGATTATTTAATCCGTACCTTCAAAGTGATCTTATTTGCATATCTAGGTAGCTTTCCAGTTATGCCATCACCAAAAAGAGAACCAAAATCGTCCTCTGTTGCCTGATTCTTCTTCTGCATCTTTTTTCTCCTATTCTTCTTCTGATCCCGCTCCTCAGGCTCAAACTCATCAGGGACTTCGTCTTCGAGTTGCAAGGCTAGTGCTCTAGACTTAACAACATCGTTCGAGCCCTTGTAGGTGAACTTCTTGTTGGAAGCAGGGAGCTTCTGGAGGCATTGGGAGGCGATGCTGGTGAAATTTCCGATAAACTCGGTGTACTCGGATAGGATCACCGTGCCCCGAGCCACGAAGCTGTAGATCAGAGATTGCTGCCCCATCTGATAGAACCAAAAACCCTATATCAACCCCAGACGATCCAGCAACCACCAAGTTGCCACAAGAATAATGATAGAAAGAGAAACAGAGACATAAAATCTTGAGCGCTATACCTATAGAGGCGCTCTTTAATGGCAAAGAGCAACCTATAGTTGTCTTGTTCATTGGTGGCTAAGGCATTCCTCACAAAAAGCTCACGGCTAAAATGGTCCGACATCCGCCCGTCGATCGTCTCGGTCTTATAGTCCTCTTTCCCTTGCTCCGACGGAGTCCGCCTCAACAACGCTAAGTTCGTCTGCTGATGCTGTGGAAACTTCTCGATAGCCGCCCATAGCAGCTCCTCCTCGTCCTCCAGCATCGATTCCGCATTCGAAGGTCTTCCAAATGACTCTTCTGCTCCTCCAATCTCGAAGTACTCGGTCCCATTCGATGCCGAGCTTCTTTCTCACTATTTTCTTATTTGCAGTTAAACGGGTACTTAACAGCAAATAAGAAAATTAACGGAAATAAAAAAATAAAAAATCACTGTTTATAATTAGATAGGTACGATAATTGCGGGCTGCTCTTCATATTGTAAAATGTTTAAGCAATTATCAAGAACAGTAAATCTATTCAGTACATTCCTATTAATAAAATCACAGCATGCAGCTTAGTTTAATTTTGTTATAAAACTTGTGTTTTATAGATACAAAATATTGCCAAGATTTGTAATAAAGAAATTCAATTCAAATAACAAAGCTTTATTAGTTTTGGTTCTGAAAAGCTCAACAAGTATATTTCTGTTTCTTGACTCAAAACCGAAATGCACAAGATTCACAATATCTACAATACTATCAACTGTGTTCACAAAACTAGAAGAATACCAACACAGATCTTATACAAGAATATACAGTACTTCCAGATCCAATATATAAGCACGAATCAACAAATAACCGAGAGCATATATATACCGGAAATAAGAATGAACAATGAAATAAGAAAAATAAGTAAAACATAGAAAGAACACACCGAGATACGTGGTTCGACCCTAATGGTCTACATCCACGACAGGAATGGCCTCAGAGATCTTTATTGATAAACAATACAGCACAGAGAAGCCTCAGTTCAATAGGATTACAAGCCCTCACAAGAAATCGCACAGATTTCTCTCTAGAGATCAAACCCCGAAACCCTAAAACAGCCCCCCTTCTCCCTTTTCTCTCTATCTCTCTGCCTCTCAAGAAAGACCCAGCCGCTGCATACACAAATGACTCAACACCCTTAGGGTTTACACGGTAAGTATGCAATATATATGTTACAACAGATGGTGACAAGTGTAATGATCCAGCAGCTTGGCTTATGAAGATCCAGATGGGAGCACGGGCTCCTCACGTGGTCTGGCAGCTCATCACTTAATAAATCAACGACCCTGATCTTTCCTCCTTACAGCACCTCCACTTATTACACAGATAAAAGAGTACGTTAGTTTATTAAACAAATAGAGTAACATATAAATGTATTGACATACATATCACAAATCTCCACCTTGGCAAAACATTTATTTGCCCTATGTCTATAAAGACCCTCATCATTGGCTTATTCCTGCACTGTCCCCCCTAATGGGGACTGACTCTTGACTCCATACCTACTAAGTTCAGACAGTGTCTGAACTTTGACCATGGGACAGACTTGGTCATCATATCTGAGGGGTTATCCTCAGTTGAGACCTTTTCCACACCTACCACTTTGGATTCTATAACATCTCTCACAAAGTGAAGTCGTATATCAATGTATTTAGACCTCTCATGAAAAACTTGGTTTTTAGCTAAGTGAAGTGTGCTTTGATTATCACAATGCACTATGATGTTAACACTGAAAATATTTAATTCACTTGCAATCCCTTTTAACCATATGGCCTCTTTAATAGCTTCTGTCAATGCTATATATTCTGCTTCTGTGGTGGACAATGCCACCACAGATTGTAAGTGTGATTTCCAGCTAATAGCCCCCCCAAAAGCAGTAAATACATATCCAGTTAAAGACTTCCTAGTATCTATGCTCCCAGCAAAATCAGAGTCTACAAAACCAGCCAACTCACAACCCTCTTTCACATTGTTCCCAAAAGTAAGACCCAAGTTAATAGTACCAGCCAGGTATCTTAATACCCATTTAATGGCCTGCCAGTGGGGTTTTCCTGGGTTCCCCATAAATCTACTAACTACACTCACTGCATAGGTTAGATCAGGCCTAGAACAAACCATAGCATACATTATGCTTCCCACCATGCTAGCATAAGGGATTTGTTGCATAAAACTAATATCAGAGTCTGTTTTAGGGGCTTGATCTATTGACAATTTGAAATGTTGTCCTAGGGGTGTAGCTACATGCTTAACATGTTCCATACCAAATCTGTTGAGAATTTTAGAAATGTAATTTTTCTGAGATAAGTAAAGCAAACCAGCATTCCTATCTCTTTCAATTTCCATTCCTAGAATTTTCTTAGCAGGACCCAATTCCTTCATTTCAAATTCTGATTTTAGCATGCTTTTAACTTGATTAATTAAAACAATGTCCTTACAAGCTACCAGCATGTCATCAACATACAATAGGAGATAAACAAATATTCCCTTTTCTTCCTTTTAATAGACACAACTATCATAGCAGCTCCTTTTAAAATCATTATTAATCATGTGTGTATCAAATCTCTTATACCACTGTCTAGGTGATTGTTTGAGACCATACAAAGATTTTTTTAAGAAGACACACTTGATTGTTTTTAATTTTTTTGGTAAAACCTTCAGGAGGCTGCATATAAATTTCTTCTTCAAGTTCTCCATGCAGAAAAGCAGTTTTAACATCTAACTGTTCTAGATGCAAGTTTTCAAAAGCTGTATAAGCTAGTAGTAGCCTAATGGAGCTGTGTTTAACCACAGGAGAAAAGATTTCATTGAAATCAATTCCTTCCCTCTGTGTAAACCCTTTGGCTACTAATCTAGCCTTATACCTGGTCCCTTCTACCCCTGGTATGCTTTCCTTTTTCTTATAGATCCACTTGGATCCAACCAGCTTAACCCCTCTAGGTTTAGGCACTAAAACCCAGGTTTTATTTTTATTTAGAGATTCCATTTCCTCATGCATAGCAAGGATCCATTTGGGGGAATCCTTGCTAGCCATTGCCTCTTTATAAGTTTTAGGTTCCTGATTAACTATTTCATCAGCTATTGTTAAGGCATACATAGTTAAATCAGCTTGTCCATACCTTATAGGAGGTTTAAAATAACTCTCTTTTGCCTATCTCTTACTAGATTATAGGAGTTGGCTCCACCTTGAGCCATGTCCCCTGAGTCTTCTTCCTCAGGGTGATTACTTTCCCCAATTTTAGGTTCAGGTTGGGCCTTTACTTGCTCCACCTCAATCTGAGATCCTCTTGGGGGCTTAACAGTTTCTTGGTCTACCCTTTCTCCCTGTACCCGAGCCATTTGTGACTCATTAAAGGTCACATCCCTGCTTACTATGCTATTATATCTTCCTGGTCCATCTACCCACAGCTTGTAACCCTTAACACCTTCAGGATACCCTATAAAGATGCACTTAAGTGCCCTAGGTTCCAACTTGTCAGTTTTTGAATGTGCATAAGCAACACACCCAAAAACTCTTAGGTAGTCATACTTTGGAGGTTTTCCAAACCATAACTCATGAGGAGTTTTAAAACCTATGGCAGATGAAGGACACTTATTAATAAGATGTACAGCAGTAGTGGCAGCTTCTGCCCAAAATGTTTTGGGCAGCCCTGAGTTTGACAACATGCACCTTACCCTTTCCAATATGGTTCTATTCATTATTTCAGCTAAGCCATTCTGTTGTGGGGTTTCCCTCACTGTCTTATGCCTAAGAATTCCTTCCTTTTGACAGTACATGTTAAACTCATTTGAGAGAAACTCAAGATCATTGTCAGTTCTTAAGATCTTGAGTTTTCTACCTACTTGGTTCTCCACAAGGGTCTTCCACTCCTTGAACTTTTCAAAGGTGTCACTCTTGTTTTTAAGGATGTAAATCCAAACCTTCCTAGAGTAGTCATCCACTAGAGAGAGAAAGTAACTTCCCCCACCATGTGAATTTACTCTTGCTGGTCCCCATAGGTCAGAATGAACATAATCTAGGGTTTGCTTAGTGTTGTGGGTTGCTGACTTAAAACTAACCCTCTTTGCCTTTCCATAGATACAATCTTCACAGAAAGGCAAGTTTCCTAGGTTTGGATCACTCAGCAGCCCTTGTTTTTGTAATTTTAAAAGCCCCCCTTGACTTACATGCCCAAGCCTCCTATGCCATAGTACAGCTTTGTTTTCAACTATGTTTTGAGTTGGGGATGCTTCCCCAACTACTGTTTTCCCAAGTAGTGTATATAACCCATTTTTTATTTCTCCTTTCATGATAACTAAGGAACCCTTAGTAACTCTAAGTACCCCTGCCTCAGATTTGAAAGAATAACCTGCCAAGTCAAGCATACCAAGAGAAATTAAATTTCTCTTTAATTCAGGTATGTATCTGACTTCACTCAAAACCTTTTCAATTCCATCATGCATTTTAAGTCTAACTAACCCTATTCCCATGACTTTGCAGGACTTATTGTTACCTAGAATTACATGTCCCTCTTCTTGTTCAGAGAATGTCTCAAACCACTCCCTTACTGGACACATATGAAAAGAGCATCCAGAGTCCATTATCCACTCTGTTTTTGAATCAACCTCACTCACTATGGGTACCTCAGCACTCTCATACCCTTCTAAAACCACTGAGGCATCCCCTGCCTCTTTGGTTTTATTCCCAGGATTATTTTTCCTATCAGGGCAATCTTTCTTAAAGTGCCCTTCTTTGTGACAGTGGAAACATTTGAATTGTTTCCCCTTTGACTTAGACCTATATCTCTTATTTTCATTTTTGCCCTTCCTTTCTCTCTTTTCTGTTCTACCCCTGACAGACAAGCCTTCCCCATGATTCTGTTTGGTATCTCCCCTACTTTGAAGTTCCCTAGTATGAAGTACAGATTGTACTTCATCTAGTGTCAAAGAGTCCCTACCATACATCATGGTTTCTTTTAGACTTAGGTATGATGAGTCCAAAGAACTCATCAAGAGGATGGCCTGATCCTCATCCTCCACCTTAATGTCTATATTGGCTAAGTCTAATATGATTTTGTTGAACTCATCTAGGTGTTGTCCTATTGGAGTCCCACGGGTCATCTTGAAGGTATACAGTTTTGTTTTCTTGTGTAATCTATTTGCTAAAGACTTTGTCATATATAGGTTTTCTAATTTCAGCCAAATGTCTGCAGCCGTGTCCTCACTAGCCACCTCTCTCAGGACTTTATCCCCAAGAGAGAGGATTAGGGCACTATGGGCTTTCTGGAGAATGTCCCTCTGGACAGACCCCTTATCTTCCTCTTTCGAGGAAGAGCCCTTCTGTTTCTCACCTAGGAGAGCATCCTGCAGTCCATGTTGGACTAGCAGTGCTCTCATCTTGATTCTCCATAGGCCAAAATCATTTTCACCAGTGAATTTCTCTATATCAAATCTCATGGTCCCCATGAACCTAGGATCTAGATACCAATTGTTATAAAACTTGTGTTTTATAGATACAAAATATTGCCAAGATTTGTAATAAAGAAATTCAATTCAAATAACAAAGCTTTATTAGTTTCGGTTCTGAAAAACTCAACAAGTATATTTCTATTTCTTGACTCAAAACCGAAATGCACAAGATTCACAATATCCACAATACTATCAACTGTGTTCACAAAACTAGCAGAATACCAACACAGATCTTATACAAGAATATACAGTACTTCCAGATCCAATATATAAGCACGAATCAACAAATAACTGAGAGCATATATATACCAGAAATTAGCAAGGAAATAAGAATGAACAATGAAATAAGAAAAATAAGTAAAACATAGAAAGAACACACCGAGATACGTGGTTCGACCCTAATGGTCTACATCCACGGCAGGAATGGCCTCAGAGATCTTTATTGATAAACAATACAGCACAGAGAAGCCTCAGTTCAATAGGATTACAAGCCCTCATAAGAAATCGCACAGATTTCTCTCTAGAGATCAAACCCTGAAACCCTAAAACAGCCCACTTCTCCCTTTTCTCTCTATCTCTCTGCCTCTCGAGAAAGACCCAGCCGCTGCATACACAAATGACTCAACACCCTTAGGGTTTACACGGTAAGTATGCAATATATATGTTACAACAGATGGTGACAAGTGTAATGATCCAGCGACTTGGCTTATGAAGATCCAGATGGGAGCACAGGCTCCTCACGTGGTCTGGCAGCTCATCACTTAATAAATCAACGGCCCTGATCTTTCCTCCTTACAGCACCTCCACTTATTACACAGATAAAAGAGTACGTTAGTTTATTAAACAAATAGAGTAACATATAAATGTATTGACATACATATCACAAATTTCTCGAAAAATCACAACATGTTTTTGTATATTGCCCGCCCCTCTTTTTTTCTTAGTTTCTTGTTATTCTATATTCCTTTGTTTTGCTTCATTAATGGTTAAGCTGAAGCTGCAAGAGGGTGAAACAAATACTCAGGTAAATAACCAACAAACCGAGAATACTCCGATTGAAGATGGGGCTGAAGAGTTAGTGTCGGTTTATTCTCAGGAGGGATTGGATGCACAGAAGGAGGATTTATTACAGGACGACAGTCCTGACATACAGAATGTGCCTAATGTGATGGAAGTTATGAATGAGGTGCATGCAAATGCATTGATTTCTGAGACATATACTGGGGGGGAAGAACATGATTGTATGATTGTGGCTGGTATTGTGGAGGAACCTGGTTTGACTGCTATGGAGGATCAATGCGGAAATATTGTGGAGATGAATGAACCGAATGTTGTTGAGGAAAATATTACGGACAGAGAGGAAGGGGAATTTCAGGTTTGCTCAGAATCAGAAATGGAAGGACATGCAGAACACTTGGCCAAAGGAAAGGACTCTATATCCGATTCTGAAGTACAAGTAGAGATTGGAAAAGAAAAAAAAAACTAAGACTGTTAAGATAAGGGGATCTGCAAGGGTTAAAAGCAAACCCTCTAGATTTGCCTTATGATTAGTTCATACTTATTCTGGAATGTGAGTGGCCTGGGTATGTCAAGAAATAGATTGAAGAAGTTAATTGTGAAGTTGAAGCCTAAAGTACTTATGATTGCTGAACCTATGCTTTCTCAAAATCGCATCCAGGTATGGAGAGATCGTTATAATTATGATAGTTGTGTCTCAAACGAAGATGTGGGGGGAAAGATTTGGTTGATGTGGAAAAATGAAATTAATGTGGTAGTGCAGACCATGGGAGATCAGTTTATTACGGTTACAATGGTGGAAAATTCAAAAACTATTCTAATGACTATAGTCTATGCGAAATGTTATTACCAGGATCGAAGACGGTTATGGCGTGATTTAGAAGTAACTAATCTGCAGAATGTGCCATGGATTGTAGTTGGCGATTTTAATATCATTAGAAATGATAGTGAAAGACGCGGGGGGAGGCCCAGAATTTCAGTAGCTATTGAAGATTTTAATAATTCTATTGATATATGTGGCTTAATGGAGATGAAGTTCAGTGGGTCAATGCTGTCGTGTTGTAATGGACATGCGAATCTTACTCGCAGTTGGGCACGTCTGGATCGTGGGTTTCTTAATGCATCAGGATGTGATGAGTATCCAGACGCTCATCTTAATTACTTGACTAGAACATCGTTTGACCATGCGGCCATGCTTTTTACGCTGTCCAGGAAGGAAGTGACTTATGGGTATCCCTCCTTTAAATTTCAGCAAATGTGGACTACACATGATTCCTTTTTTGAGTGTGTCTCTAAGGTATGGTCAGCAGAAGGGTCGGGGTCAGCAATGTCCAGTTTAGCTTTTAAACTCAAAACTTTAAAAGCTGCTCTCAGGGTCTGGAATAAACAAGTTTTCGGAAGGACTGAATCGCATATTGAAGCGCTGGAAGGGCATATTAAGAATATTGAGACTAATCTACAGGGTTCTTACTCTCAAGAGGAGGAGATGGATCTGATGGCGTCCCAATTGGAGTTAAAGGTCTGGCTGGATAGAGAAGAACAGAGGTTATCTCAGCAGGCTAAACAAACTTGGTTACCAAAGGGTGAAGCTTCCTCTGTTTTCTTCCGAGCAGTTAGTAGACGGAAGAATTATCAAGTGACTAAGATGCAGTTAGCCGATGGAAATTTTCTTACTTCTCCCGAACAAATACATAATGGTGCGGTCGACTATTTTAAAAATTTTTTGGAGGCTCGTCTAATGGGTGACATGCCTAATTTGGAAGGCCTGGTTGATAAGGTGGTCACTGAATCCGATAATGAAGATTTGTGTCGAGTGCCATCTCAACAGGAAATTAAGGAGGCTGTTTTTTCTATTCCGGTGGACAGTAGTCCGGGACCTGATGGGTTTGGCTCTGGGTTTTACCGAGTATGCTGGCAGATTATTTCTAAGGAAGTTGTTGAGGCGGTGGTAGAGTTTTTCAGTGGTGGCATACTACCAAGATTTTATTCAGCCTCATTCTTGGTATTAATTCAGAAAATCCCTAATCCCACTAGCTTTGATAAATTTCGTCCGATTAGCTTATGTTCAGTATTTTACAAGATATGCTCTAAAATTCTGGTTACTCGATTATCTTCGATATTATCCAGAATTATTTCGCCGGACCAAGGAGCTTTTATTAAAGGTCGGAGTATTTTTGAAAATATTAGTCTCACTCAAGAGATGTTCCATGGTTTAAATAAGCCAGCTCGGGGGGGCAATGTTGTTTTAAAAATTGATATGGTGAAAGCATATGATAGCATTGATTGGAGATTTCTTTTACATGTGTTGAATTCTTTTGGATTTTCTGACGCGGTTTGTGGTATTATAAAACAATGTATTACTACTCCTTGGTATTCCGTGGTTATGAATGGAATCCCGAAGGGTTTTTTTAAGGGGGGCCGAGGTTTGCGACAGGGTGACCCGTTATCTCCATATCTTTTTATTCTAGTGGAAGAAATCCTCTCAAGGATGCTTAAGCAACAAATACAATTGGGGAAGATTAAACCATTCTATCATCCGAGGGGAGCACCAATTGTTTCCCATCTACTTTATGCGGATGATATTGTTATCTTTACAAATGGTGGAAAGGCATCTCTGCAGGCTATTTCTATGGTTATTAAGAAATATGGCGAATGGTCGGGACAAATGGTGAACGAGAGAAAATCTTCTATTTTTTTCTCTAAATATATGTCTGTAACTCAGCGCCGAAGGATTTTACGCACGACTGGGTTTAGTGAAGGGACAACACCATTCAATTACTTGGGAATTCCTATAGTGGCAGGCAGACTTTTGGTGGCACATTTTGAAGGTATAATAAACAGAGTACGAGATCGTATTGAGGGGTGGAAGACTAGGCTTTTGTCCAGTGGTGCTCGACTTATTTTATTAAAGCAGGTACTACAAAGCATTCCAATTCATTGTCTATCTATTTTGCATACTCCAAAAGGGGTGATGGAAAAATTGGAGCGTTTATTCAGTACCTTCTTTTGGGGAGTAAGAGATGGGAGGTCGAAAAAGAAATGGAAGGCTTGGGAGGATCTCTGTCGACCTGTATCGGAAGGGGGTGTTGGGTTACGGAAGTTGCAAGAGGTTCAGACTTCTCTACATATGAAGTTGGTCTGGAATTTGTTACATGGTACTTCTATGTGGTCGAAGTTCTTTCTCGCTAAATATGTTCATCAAAAGCATATCTCCATTGTGGATCCATTAAAAGGGTCTAAATTCTGGAAGATGCTCCTACATAATATACCAGAAGTGCAGAAATACTCAAAATGGAAGGTCAGAGATGGTAAGTTATCTTTCTGGCATGATAAATGGTTTTCGGCTGGTCCTCTATCTAACGCACATGAAGTCAGAGAACTACCAGGTTTATCTTTAACCGATTGTAAAACTGAAAATGGTTGGAAGGTGGAGGTTTTTGATTAGCTGGTAGGGGCGAAAACAACAGAAAAAAATAATTGCTGAATTAGGAAGGGTGAAACAGGGGAAAGACATCCTTATTTGGCTTCCTAAGGCTCATGGTAATTTTTCAACCAAATCCGCATGGGACTGCATTCGGTTACGTAGTCCAAACTCACCGTGGGCTAAGTGGTTGTGGAATTCGGCCTTACCAAGGAAAATGTCAATTATCATGTGGAAAGCTCAACATAATTGTCTTCCAGTGGACGATCGAGTGCGCAGAACAGGAATTCCGTTGACATCCAAATGCGACTGCTGTAGGGAAGGGAGCTATGAAGACCAGAATCATGTTTTGGCTACCGGAGAATTTACAGAACAAATTTGGAGGATGTGTGCTTCAAAGCTAGAGCTGCCATGCTTGCAAGGTAAAACATGAAGAGAAAAGGTGGAGTCCTGGTATAGGCGTGCTAAAACTTCTTCTCAAAGTGGCCAATTAATTGGCATGTTGCCGAGCATTATCACCTGGAGATTATGGAATCGTAGATGTACTGCTAGAATGGAGAACCGGCAGGAATCTATCCAAACCATTTGGCAGTCGATAGTATATTGGGTGGCCTCGGTAGGTGAAAATCTTAAGGCATCACCAAAGTGGTCATCACGGGATGAGAATATTCTGAGTAACTTCCATATACCGTATAAACCAAAACGGGTTATGACAAAGATAATTAAATGGATGAGACCCCAGGAAGGATGGTATAAACTGAACGTGGATGGAAGTTCAATGGGTAATCCGGGTACTTCGGGGGCAGGAGGAGTGATTAGAGATTTTGGAGGTAATTTCGTTTCTGGTTTCGCTATAAGCACTGGTAATCGGACCAATAATTTTGCTGAATTTATGGGGCTGCTTCAAGGAATCCGGTGTGTCCATTTTTTGGGCTTAGATAAGATAGAGATCGAGATGGACTCGAAGCTTGTGATAGACTGGTTTATGAAGAAGAGATGTGGACTTTGGTACTTGGAAGACTATTGGGAGGAGTTGCTAAGTCTTCTTCAAGGAATAACATTTCGGATTACACATGTTTATAGGGAGAGTAATTCATTGGCTGATGGTTTTGCTAGATTGGGAGCTGCTGGCATTAATAAAACTTGGAATAAAAGTTCGGATTTACCTTCGCCTCTCAGGGGCATTTTCCGTTTAGATAAGGATGGTTGTCCTTATCTTAGATTAAGAACCTTTTGTGGGTAGTTTGTTTTTGATTGACTAAGATGTTTTTATTTCTTAAGTTGTATTCATGGTTTTCCTTCGCCTAAAGTGAGGATGTATTAATAAAATTGGGGAGGGGCCACTCTTGGACATGTGGTCCCGACTCTTTTGGAAAAAAAAAAAAAATGGTTAAGCGATCTACCTTTAAAAAATCAAAATTCCAGAAGTACCAATAATATCCGTAGTTCACAGAGTAACAACATTAACAAGCTGCCATTCTTTCGAACCGGTTCTCCTTGTACTTCACACTATTCTTGGATTTTGGCTAACCCAAATGCATAATTTAGAGTTGTAGGATTTCAACATCCTAAAAGGTAACCTAATTTCATTCCTTAACCCACTCAAGAAACAATTAAGTTTATTCTTTTCAAAAATACCTATAATTCTATTATAAAGTACTTCAAACTCAACTTTATAAGAAGTAACAGTACTAACCTACTTGAGCCTTTGGATAATCATAGGAAGATGACCCAAACCTAACCTGGACAGCCTGCATAAACTTCTCCTACAAATAAAAAAACTCCTACCTCACTAGCATCCTAAAACCAAATTAAGGCATCTTCATCCATAAGGAATGAGGACATGAAGGTTATTTGACTAAGAGGAACTTGATGATACAAGTAGGGGTACTACCCACACCCTACTTCCCCACACCCCGCATGGGCAGAGGGTGAGATTTTCACCCCCATAGCCCACCCACTTCAATAATGGACTATAGCCCACTAGGCGCAAAAATTATTCTTGGGTCCAAAAGTGATAAAATATATATATATTTATATTTTTGGACTCAAGTTGTAAATTTAAATTTGTAAATATAACTATGTGTAGTTTTTAAATTTGCTATAACATATTTATCTGTCAAGGCAATACAAGACTCCCACATTGCTTAAGTATAAGACTTGTATTGCCAAGACAACCTATAAAAGGGCCATCCTACTACACTAAAACTTATACAAAGTATTAAGTAAAAGTTCTACTTAATACATATTAATATATGTATATATAGTAAGAGTAATAAATATTTGTAAATATATATATTATATATATATATATATTTATATATAAAAAATTAAATATGCTAGGTGGGGGACGGGGCATGGCCCCGCTGGGCCATACCACCCCCCACCTTGGCCGGTGTTTTACCCTCCGAGGCAGCCCCCCCCCCCCAATGGTTGGTTGGGGTAGCGGGGTGCAGGGCCCCGATGCCCACCTCTAGATACAAGAAATTTTTATTGTATTCTAAATCCAAGCTACAGGGTTCTTGCACCCAAATCTTGAAAAATTTCAACTTAAGGTTGGGTTTGGATGTTGGGTTGAGTTGAGTTGAGTTGAGTTGAATAAAATATTGTTAGAATATTAGTTTTAAATATTATGAGTGTGTTGGGATTTGAAAAAGTTAAATTTTTTATTATATTTTATATAGAAATTTGAAAAAGTGTATGGAGATTTGAAAAAGATGTAATGATGAGATGAAATAAATTCTCTTTAATAAAACCCATGTCAAAAGTGTCTTGATGGTGTATCTCACTCACCCCTTCGTTGACTTCACCATTCCTAACAAAAGTGTGAGTATCATGAAAATATACTCGCTGGTACCCATGGAAACATTAACTGAAATTCTTGAGATTTGCTACAACATTTTATCAAATCTCTTGTCTTGGTTTTCCCTGTCTAAATGGGCAGTCTCCTGTTGTTGCAATAAAAGAGCAATCGTATCCTCAATTTGCTTTTGTTGATCTTTTTTGCTGTTACCAAAGATGATTCACTTAATCAACAATTTGAACATAGGATCTAGTCCCTCCACCATTAAAAATGATATGAAATGGGCCATTCAAATGACAGAATTCGAGACAGTTAATATCCAAGAATCGAGAGAGAGAGAGAGAGAGAGAGAGAGAGAGAGAGAGAGAGAGAGAGAGAGAGAGACTATGTTGAATGCAATTTGATAGATGATTTCTCTCATTTTTCCCTTGTCATTTATAACACACTTGTTCTTCATGCTATACAACACCGTACGCATTATTTCAAAAAACAACATATTAAAATGAAGACACTCTACTTATTATAGAAATCAATGTATACTAAACGACACAATTCTTATTAACCAAAAGGACACGTAACATTAGTAGGTTTAACGTGTTGAGTTTTGCTTCTTTTTAGTCCCACACCGGTGGGTTATTAAATGAGGGGCAAAACTTAGGGTTATAAATAAGGGGCTTAGCCTCTTAGTTTAAGTGCACCAGTTGAAAGCTTATCTAGTAACTTTTGACTTTAGTTAAATTCCTCTATTAGCCCCTTGTAAAAGGGGAAGAGGTGTAGAGTTAAAGATTTACAGTGGGGTAGCTTTGTGGGTGTGGTGAGGAGAAAAATTGTGTGATTGTAACAATTTTTCACATAGTGAATTTTCTTCTCTGGGTCTGGTGGTTTTTCTCCTGTTTTGGAGTTTCCACATAAATTTCTTGTGTTGTTATTATTTCTCTATTTTTCTTGTTATTCCTGCAAAGGGTAGATCCTAGAGGGGGTGAATTGAGAGGTCCAAATTCCCAACAATTGGTATCAGAGCCACTAGGCTCTTTTTATGGGGTGGAGCTTTGGTGTGGTAGTGTGGATACGTACAGTCTAAGGAGGTTCTGTCTAGGAGATTGGAAATTTTAAGTGTGTCCATTGTGACCCTCCAATCTTTCCTGGGAACTGATTTAGTGAGGTACTATTCATTTCTACAGTAAATTTATCAAAGTAATGTCAGGAAGTAGGCTTCCAAATCTTGTCAAATTTGAGGTGGAGAAATTTGATGGGAGAATCAATTTTTGCATGTGGCAAGTACAAGTCAAGGATGTCTTGATTCAATCAGGATTACACAAGGCATTGAAGGGCAGACCAACACCTGAAGTCAGCACTGGTACTAGTGTGACTGGTGAAAGGAGCAGATCTAAAATGAGCGACGAAGATTGGGAGGATCTGGATTTGAGAACAGCAAGTGCGATACGTCTGTGCCTGGCCAAAAATGTTCTTGCAAATGTGCATGGAATATCTACGGCAAAGGAACTCTGGGAAAAACTTGAAGAGTTGTATCAGACGAAAGGCATCTCAAATCGTGTGTACCTGAAGGAGCAGTTTCATACACTGCGGATGAATGAAGGTACAACTATTTCAGATCATTTAAGTGTTCTTAATGGCATTGTCGCTGAGTTAAAAGCTATTGGAGTTAAAATTGATGATGAGGATCAAGCCTTGAGACTCATCTAGTCTCTTCCACTTTCCTATGAGCACATGAAACCTATTTTGATACATGGGAAGGAGAAAATAATTTTTTCAGAAGTTACCAGTAAAATCTTTTCTGAAGAGAGAAGACTAAGTAGTGGAAGTAATGCTCCACTTGAGAACTCAGTAATGGTAGCAGCTGGAAATGGGAAGATGAAAAACTCCATGAAGAAGAAAGTAGTCTGCTGGGAGTGTGGACAATCTGGGCACGTCAAGAAAAATTGTCCAAGAGCTGGAGCAGGTTCGGCAAGTGGCTCCAAGTCAATAAATGGAGATACTGGAAATGATGCTAATATTGTGTCTCTCTCCATGGAAGATTTTGCTCTTTAAAAAGAGACATGTACATCCTCATGGCATGTCGCTAATTCCCAAAGTTGCCATGATAGAGGATGTGTTAATGTTAGCGGGTCCACAAGTTTGCACACAGGCATTGGTTTGGCATTGATGCAGGGTGTGTGGTGGAAATTCATGTCGATGGCTGATGAACTTCCAGGAAAGCCAAACGTGGAAGTTACACCATAATTTTCAGCAAGGTTGTTTTTCGACATGAGCTGAAGTGAAATGCTTGGAATTGGTTTATTCTAAGTGGGTATGCTTTTATAGTGAAGCATGATAGCGGAAGTTATGAAAATCTTCATTGAGGTGGAGCTTGGCTGTGGGACCAGTCAAAGTCGCAAGGTGGAGATTGTTGAGTTTTGCTTCTTTTTAGTCCCACACTGGTGGGTTATTAAATGAGGGGCAAAACTTAGGGTTATAAATAAGGGGCTTAGCCTCTTAGTTTAAGTACACCAGTTGAAAGCTTATCTAGTAACTTTTGACTTTAGTTAAATTCCTCTATTAGCCCCTTGTAAAAGGGGAAGAGGTGTAGAGTTAAAGATTTACTAGTGGGGTAGCTTTGTAGGTGTGGTGAGGAGAAAAATTGTGTGATTGTAACAATTTTTCATATAGTGAATTTTCTTCTCTGGGTCTGGTGGTTTTTCTCCTGTTTTGGAGTTTCCACATAAATTTCTTATGTTGTTATTATTTCTCTATTTTTCTTGTTATTCCTGCAAAGGGTAGATCCTAGGGGGGTGAATTTGGGAGGTCCAAATTCCCAACATAACGAACTTCATCACCACTTCCTTTCTTTCTCCCCCTTTCCATTGCCATGATGTCTATCTCCCTTCTTTTCATCTCCATTCTTAACCCACACAGTATTTGAAGCAAGGAAAGCGCTAGCAGCCGAATGGGTGAGTTTTTTTGTTTTACACTCACCAATAATCACATGACACATAGGAATTATATCAATTAAAGGATAGAATTGCATGTAGAGAATCTTAATTAATTTCATATTTTTTTTCTTCTCCGAACCCATCTCTTTTTTTCCCTCTCCTTCCTCCCCCGTCAATCTCCCCCCTCCCTTTCTTTCTCTCACACATTAAAATAATCTCTCTCTCTCTCTCTCTCTCTCTCTCTCTCTCTCTCTCTCTCTCTCTCTCTCTCTCTCTCTCTCTCTCTCTCTCACACACACACACACACACACACACTAAAGTACAAGCAAACCAACAAAAATCCATAAAAGTATTTAATACATTTACAGAGATAATTTAGAACTGATTTATGGCAAGCATTCTAGATGAACTGAGAAGGTTGTAAGAGCCGTGATGCTTAAAGCCACACCCTTTTGGAGTTTCAGGGCGATTAAATATCCAAATCATCCAAGACAAAAAGATTTGACATACCAACTAGAGGCAATCAGATGGTAACAATGCCCATAATACATAATTGAAAGTTCCAAAATACTCATTCAAGTAAAGGGTTCATAACAACCTTGTAGTACTGATCTCTTTCACGGTTTCATAACAAAATCATACAAAGAATATATGAATGGTACATTAAACGAATTACAGTTCTTGCAGAAACTCACATCTCGTTGAGGGAGATGAGTAGGGTTGTAAATGAACTAGTCTATTCGATAGCCCATTTGGTACTTGTCTGATTAAACTCGAATTGAACTCAACTTCTGAAAAAAGAAAAAACCTCGCCCATGAAAAAAGATACTCCCTCGATTAGTAAACGATACATATATGACAAAACTCGATTCGACTCGGTCAAGACTCGTTATGGCCCGCTCATTTATGCTTGAGTCGACTTATTTACTTGACTCGATTAAAGTTCACTCATATATTGATAAATATATACATACATATATGTATATATACATATATATATATGTATTAGCTAATAATAGAAACAGAGCACTTTTATAATTAAATATATACTATGTAACCTAATTAGTCATACCTAGGTATTGAATATACTTCACAGCTATATTTAATAATTTGTACAATAATTATTTAATAAGATTGAATCATTTCATATACTATTATGTGAGAACCATATATGAAACAGATATATACTATCATATTATGTCTATGTATTAATAAATTATGTAGGCATATAATATATTATTATTATGGATAAATATCAACTAGTTAGATATTAATTATTTATAAATTTTGAAAATCTTATAATTTAATAGAGGTTCTACTTATTAGTTGTACAAATTCAATATTAGTTTTTTTTTATCTAATTTATTAATTATTAAATCTTATTAAAAAAATAAACAATTGGAGTTGAGCTCAAGCTTGGCTTGACTCGAGCTCGTTTTTTAAACGAGCTCAAATTGGGAATTTGACTTACGAGTCGAGCTCGAATAAAGATTAAATAAGAAAGCTCAAACTCGAACTCAAGCTCACAGGCCCAAGACTGGCTCGCTCGACTCGATTACAGCCCTAGAGATGGGAATCCAAATCAAGCATGCATGTCGACCGATTGAGGGAGATCTATTGACCTGTTGAAAAGTGAGACAGTTTTGTGGGTTTTGGGCTTGGGGGAAGAGAGAGGCGACGAGTTTGAGATGAGGGGAGAGAGAGAGGCGACGGGTTCGCAGGTTCTAGGCTTGATGGGAGAGGAGAGGTTCGATCAAAAGAGAAAAGGGAGAGAGGAGTCTGAAAGGAAGAGGAGTATGTCCAAAAAGAAAGGAGAGAAGGGGGAAATGATTCCCAACCATCGCACTTGCTGATTTTTAGGTAAATCACCTACGTGTTGGCTTATAATTGGAGGGTGTAAAACATGAATAAGCAACCCATCCAATTTGAAGTTAAACTCTCTCTTTTTTTTTTCTTTTTTTTTGAAAAATTGACTTCATTCATTTATCAAAGAAAAGTTACATCCATGATCGGATACATATAGGGAAATTCCTGGATCACAAGCCAACAACTACATTTAGAGCTCCACCAGTATACAATTTTCTTTGTGACTAATATAGTCTTAACTATTGCTTTAGCTCTTTACAGACAAATCATCTAAGAGATAGCACTTTGCCTAAAACAGAGACTCCTATCTCACCCGTTATAGGAGAAGAAGACCTAATCTCTATGGACAAAATGTCCAAGTGAAGATTTTTTTTTTTAATAAAAAAAAGGAAATAACAATGAAAACAGAAAGATAGATGAGAAAGTAATTCAGTTTAGATCTACTTTCGTAGACTTCAAAATCAGCTATAAAAGTCAGATCTGAATGATCTGATGAGGTAATCCACCACTATCTTCCTAACGATCAGCCTAGGAAGCATCTTGTGCTGTTCATACCTCACAAAAGGTGCCAGAGAACTGTAGATATGCCTCTTCAGGCTTGAAGAAAACAAAATAAATTAAGAAAAGAGGGAAGGAGAGGGGGAAGAGGAGGGAATAGGAGGGGAAAAGGAAGAGAAATAAGGGATGAAGAAAAGAGGGTAGGAGAGGGGGAAGGAGAAAGGAGAAGGATGCCTCATTCTCTAACAATTTGGAGGATTTCTGAGAGAGGGTTTGAGAGGGACAGTGTCGGCACTAGAGTTTGAGAAAGTAGAAGAGTGGATTGTGGATTACTTAGGTCTCTATGGTTTGAAGCAAGCATCTAGGCAATGGTTTGCTAAACTGTCCACAGCATTGCTTGATTATGGCTTTACTCAAAGTACTTCAAATTGCTCTTTGTTTATCAAGAAATCTGACTCATCCTTCATAGCCTTACTAGTCTATGTAGATGACATTCTTTTAGCAAGTGACAACTTGCTTAAAATACAGTTACTCAAGACTTTTCTACATGATAAGTTTACAATTAAAGACTTGGGGGAACTCAAATATTTTCTCGGATTGGAGGTGGCAAGATCTAAAACTGGCATATCAATTTGCCAAAGAAAGTATGCTCTAGACATACTTGAACGAGCTGGAGTTCTTGGTGCAAAACCTGCAGCTTTCCCAATGGAATCGAATTTGAAGCTCACTGCTTCAGATGCTGATTTATATGAAGATCCCCCAGCCTACAAAAGATTAGTTGGGAGGTTGTTATACTTAACAATAACTCGACCTGACCTTGCCTATTCAGTCCAAGTTCTTAGTCAATTTCTAGCAAAACCAGCTGTTAGTCATTACCAAGCAACCATTCGAGTTCTTAGATATTTAAAGGCAACTCCTGGACAAGGTTTATTCTTCCCAGTTTCATCAGAATTGTAGCTCAAGGCTTTCTCAGACAGTGATTGGGTAGGGTGTGTTGACACTCGAATGAGTGTAACAGGTTTTGCCATCTTTTTGGGTGATTCACTAATTTCATGGAAGAGTAAAAAGCAAGCTACAATAAGCAGATCCTCTGCAGAAGCAGAATATAGGGCCCTTGCCTCAACAGCTTGTGAGATTCAATGGCTACTTTATGCACTGCAGGACCTAAATGTTAACCACAAGCAGCCAACTTTGGTTTATACAGATAGCAAATTAGCATTATCCATTGCAACAAATTCAGTCCAACACGAGAGAACAAAGCACATACAGATAGACTGTCATCTTATTCGAGAGAAGCTGCAACAAAACATCATCAAGCTCTTTCATGTTCCTTCAAGACTACAACTAGCAGATATTTTAACCAAGCCTCTAGGCTCTCTTCCATTTCATCATACTCTCCGCAAGATGAACATCCTAAATTACATGTTCATCTTGAGGGGGGGTGTTGGAATATAGCCTCAAGGATTGAACAAACGGAGTTAAAATCTAAAGCTACACGTGTCAAACTGGAAGAGGAGAAGAAAAGTTAGTTAAAACAGTTAGTCTATTATTTCTTACTTTGCCTTGTATAAATATAGTCAAAGTACTCTGTAATTATCAATTCATTCAAGCATTTTTCCAATTCAACAATTATGCTTTCATCTCCAATTCTTTCCTCACAAATCAGAACCTCAATTCATCTATGATTTGACACCTCTTGTCTCTGGTTTTCTATTCTCAGAGTTCATATACCCAAATTTCACAGCTACAGAATATCACTTTATTAATGACGATGGTGCTTTCTTGGTCTCCCGTAACGGCACATTCAAATCTGCCATCTCGAATCCTGGTGCTCAATAAATCAACTTTTACATGTGTCATCCATGTGGAATCCAATACCATCATTTGGTCTGCTAACCGTGATGCTCCCATCTCGGATTCCGATGCAGTGTCTCTTACGACCAATGGGATTACAATTGCTAATCAAGGTGGTGTACTCAGATGGTCTACTCCTCCATTACCTTCATCAATATATGCATTAAAATTAACTGAGTTGGGTAATCTTATCTTACTTGATCATTCCAATGGTTCTCTTTGGGAAAGTTTCTGTTAGACAAGATATACTTCACACAACAGATTCTGAAGACTTCAAAGAAGTTTCGAAAGCATTGGAGAAAATCTAGGAATGATAGTTGGCATTTTATCTAGCTGTTGTAATTTTTAAACTTTGTATTTCAAAAGCTTTATGTTATCTATATACTCAACTATACCATTATAAATACAAGGATATACATTACGCTAAGTTCACTTGAACCAGCCATCTCAATTCTTCTAGCTTGGTATCAAAGCTACTCTGGCTCACCCCACCCAATCCTATATGGCCTCTGCAAGTGCTTCCTCCTCTACCTTTGTTATTCCTAATATCACCTCATTGGTCTCTGTCAAACTCAATGGAATCAATTATCTTAATTGGACTACTCAGTTCATTCCAGTGCTGTGTAGCCATGATCTGTTGAGTATTGTTGATTGCTCAGATCTTTGTCCTCCTCAGTTTCTTATTGATGATACTGGGAAAACAACCACTGATCTCAATCCTGCCTATTTTTTATGGTAGAAAAAGGATCAGTTTATTTTGGCATGGTTTATTGCCACTTTATCTGAGAAGGTCTTGTCTATAGTTTATGGACTGACCACCTCTCGCCAAGTCTGGACCACTTTGGCAAATCGATTTGCTCCACACTATCGTTCTCAAATCTCACATCTCAAGAGACAGCTTCAGACTTTGAACCAAGGGTCTTGCATCTGTTCTGATTATTTATTAACAGCTAAATGTTGTTCTGATCAACTTGCAGCAGTTGGGAAACCTGTAGATGAGGAAGATCTGATCTCCTATATAGTGGGAGGTCTCAACCCAGCTTATCACCCATTTATCACATCTTTGAACTTTGCAGTCCGTAACACTCCCATCAACTTTGATTTTCAAGCTAAGTTGCTTAATTATGAGCAACTCCTTGCAGCACAAACAAAACATGTTGCAACCAATAGTAATTTTGCCTTCTTCACACAGAAGCCAAAACAGCGGCAATATCATAAGAAGAAATACTCACAACAGCAAAACTCTTCTCACCAACAAGGTAAGTTTCTCAACCATTCTTCCATACCATCTACTCAGCAAGGTTCAAAAACTTCTACCAATCACAAGTTGTTTTCTACAAATCGACAACTCTATCAAATTTGTGGGAAGACAAGTCACCAAGCGCTTGATTGTTATCAAGGGATGAATTTTTCCTACCAAGGTGTCAACCTCCATCTCAGCTTGCAGCACTAGCAGCATAGTCCAATATCTCTCAAGAGGTTGAACATCCATGGTATTTGGACAATGGTGCCACCAACCATATCACAGCTGATATTGACAATTTAACACTGCAACAGGAACCATATCAAGGTGTAGACATAGTGAAAGTTGGTAATGGAGGAGGTTTGCATATCACTCATATTGGTTCTTCACTCTTTGCCTCTCCCAAATCACAATTTCTACTAAACAATATTTTAAGATGTCCTACTGCTTCCTCTAACTTGTTATCCATTCAAAATTTTGTCAAGATAACAACTGATATTTTATTATCACTGCCTCTTCCTTTATTGTCAAGGACCTGCAGACCAAGGAGACACTACTCCAAGGGCCGAGTGAAGCAAGCCTGTATCCCATTTATTTGCAGAATTTTCAGTTCAACAAGTCATCATCAAAGCATGTCTCCCCTTCCTCCTTCACTGCATTACTAGGAGTTAAAGCACCAATTCAAGTCTGGCACTCAAGATTGGGCCATCCCTCTGAGTCTATTCTTCATAAATTAGTTAATAAATCTGTATTGTCTATTTCAGGGTCTTCTAAGTTTAATAAACTTTGTGAATCTTGTCAAATAGCCAAGAGTCACAAACTTCCTTTTAGTGAGTTAAATAGCAGATCCACATCTCTTTTAAATTTAATCCATTCGGATTTATGGACCTCACCAGTGTCTTCTATAAGTGGTTGCAAATTTTATCTGATTTTTGTTGATGATTTCTCTCGTTTTCCTGGCTCTTTCCTTTGCATCACAAATCTGATGTTACTAAGTGTTTTATTAAATTCAAATGTTTGGTTGAAAATCTATTCTCATGTAAAATAAAACAATTGCAAACTGATAATGGAGGAGAATATCTTTCAACCACATTCAAAGAATTTCTTGAAACACATGGCATTCTCCATCATCTAACATGTCCATATACATCTAAGCAAAATGGGATCTCTGAAAGAAAACACCGACATATCACTGAGACTGGTTTGTCTCTTCTTGCACAATCCAAACTTCCATCTAAGTATTGGGTTGATGCTTTCTTAACCTCCACTTATCTTATAAATCGTCTACCTACTCCTGTACTTGCCAATGCTTCTCCTTATTTTAAATTGTTAAATGAGCAACCAAATTATTCTCTTCTTAAAACTTTTGGCTACACGTGTTATCCCCTCCTACGCCTATACACCACTCATAAATTACACTATCGTAGTAAGAAGTGTATTTTTCTCGAATATAGTGCTAATCAAAAGGGATATCGTTGCTAGGATCCTTCTACTGACCATGTCTACATCTCTAGACATGTGATGTTTGATGAACTGGATTTTTTTGCACTGGATTCACCTATGCATACTCGGCCTGTAGAGGTTGCTACTCCTGGCTCTGCATCTTCACCTATCTTAGGTTTTTTTCTACCAAACTTTGGTTCTCCCATTGATCTTTCTGTTTCCTCAAATATTTCTAATCCTTCTCAAGCTTTAGTTCCTTCCAATCAACTTCTTGCAGTAGTTACAACAGATTTTGAGGACTCTCTTAATCATCATCCCCTTGAGGATTCCTTTCATCCATCACCTATCTCTTTAACTCCATCCACTTCTCCTACAATTTCTCCTTCAAAACCTTTACCCTCCCTACCTTCCCGAATGGTGACAAGGTCCCAAACAGATTCCTTAAAACCAAAACAATTTCCTGACTACAAAGTCTATTCTACTAAATATCCTCTTCAAGCTCTACCAACCGTTACTCTTCCTTTAGAACCCACAACCTACTCTCAAGCAGCAAAGAACAAGAATTGGTATGATGCTATGCAGGCTAAATTCAATGCCCTCTTGACCAATAAAAATTGGACTTTATGTCCACGCCCTCCAGCCAAGAAAGTAGTCAGAAACAAGTGGGTTTTTAAACTCAAACAGAAACCTAATGGTTCCATTGACAGGTACAAAGCACGGCTTGTGGCGAAAGGTTTTGATCAAGAACTTGGCATTGATTTTAACGAGACATTTAGCCTTGTTATTAAACCAGCAATTATAAGACTCATCCTAGCTCTTGCAGCACATCATGACAGGTCCATTAGACAATTAAATATTTCTAATCAATGATAATGCTTACAGGTTGCGCCTTCCCAGTCACTTGAAGACTTCTGATGTCTTTAATGTGAAGCACCTAAGTCCTTGTTTTGTGGATTTTGATGACACTACTCTAAACTCGAGGAAGAGTTCTTTCCAACCCGGGGCAACTGATGCAGGGAGATCCAAGACAGATGATGCTGAGCTGTCAAATTGTACCTTGATGGTGCTAAGATACCATGAGTTGGCAGATTAGCTTAAAGGCGGGAATTAATTGTGATATGTTCCTAATTGGAGCCATTTTGAGTGCATTTCAGTCTTTTGGCCATAACTTTGGCTACGGGCGTCGGAATCGCGCATAAGACCTCAATTCGGAAAGCTCTTTTCGACGCGCACGCTATCCAGATCGAGCAGGGCGCCATGTGCCCTTTTTTAAACCTCAAATTCTGCTGTTTTTCCTCCAAATCACTAGTTTTAGTTATTTTTTACTATTTATGATAATATTTCATTTGTCAATTAGGAAGTCATTTTAAACTCGATGTGGGCCCCATTTTTTGCAGATTGCTTATTTTATTTTGAATTTTAATTTGGAGTAATTTTAGGATTTTGTTATTTTTGGTAAAATTCGGATAAACACGATTTTTGGCTATAACAGTCGGGCTTGTGGACTAATTTTGGAGATTGCTTGATTTGATCATATTTAGTTAAACCCTAGAGACTTTTCTCTCTGTGTTTTGGGCGATTTTCTCCTGTTCTTCCCTATGAATCATGATTAAGCTTAAATATTGCATATTTTAGCTATTTAAAACCAATGTATTTTAAATTCATCATGACATTATTATTGGTTTTAAATGGAAAAATGGTTAATAAGAATAAATACAAGTTGTGATTTAAATTGATTAATAGCATGAGTTTATGCTTAATTTTATAACTTGAGATTTAATTGGATAATATTTATTCATATGCATATTTTATTTAGAAAGCTTGGTATGAGATAAATTTTGTGTGTGATCCATATGTTAAACTTTTTGAATAGGTTGGAAGTCATTAACGCATGCATAACTCAAAACAATGAATTTTGGCTTGTAGGTCCTATACACATGGCATGGAAAGATATATTGAATTGTTGACCACCTCTAGATTGAAGAGTGCCATATGCACTTCATCCCACCAACTCAACTCAAGTCACTCTCATCAATCATCCACCACCTCTCAAACATTCACTTCAAGACTAAGCAACATGTGGGGATATTGGTATTTTCTATTGAAAAAAGATGAAATGGTGGGAAACATATGGACCCATTGTATTAATTCTTTTGGACAATAGAATTGCATTTTCAAAAGGAAAGGCACGCACTAAGCCATTTGGTGTGGGGAGGAAAGTCAATTGTAATGTGCATGATAATCATTAATGAGAAGTGATCCCTTTCCCCACCACCTCTTCCATTCACACTCCCAACTCCATCTAACTTCATACACGGCCACACACATCACCCCACATCATGTTCATTTAAACCATGACCCACCATTGCCCTCCAACAAGCCACCATACTTCCAAAGCCTAGCCCCCACTTGCCGTCCAACCCATCCCTCATTTCCCTCAAACATAGCCACCACCTAAAAAGTGGTCAATTTGCCTTTTCATTAGCTAATTTGCCCTTAGTCATTTCGGCTAGCTACCATCTCACCAATGGATCCCTTCATCCATAAATCCTAACCATCCATCCCATTGCCCATCAACTTAGGATGACCCTAAACCGCCACCTCAAAAGGATGCTTAGACAATTGTTTTTCCAAAAGGCCAAAAAGCAAGCTTTTCCATTTCTTTATTCCCATCCACTCGGCAACCTCTCACCAAGAACCAACCCTACTCATCTTGTCTTTATCTTTAACAATTCGGCACCTACCCATCACTCACATAGTCCCTTTTAGCTTACCTCCACTCACCTACACATCATTAAACCCAAGCCCCACTTGCCGGTCAACAAAGCTCCCTTTTCCACAAAATTCTAGTCCACTTACCTAAAAGAGACCCCTAGACACCTTCCTTTAACTTTAGCAAAAGCTGCCCCTCTCAAATAAGGAAATCCTAATCACCCTACTCTCTCACACACGGATCCCTTCACCATCCAACTCTAGCCGATACCTATGAGTGGTAACCAACCAATTTGCCTTTCCACTAATCAAGTCACCCCTCATCATTCGGAAAACCCTACCTTCCCACTACCCATGTGAAGCCTTAAGCTCACCCCACCGAATACTCATGCCCCTCAAACCACACGGATCCTTTTTTCACACTCAAACAAATCTCCTTTCCAACCCACGGAAAAATACCCCTTTTTGTCTTCCAGGTGGTTGCATATCACATGAATTTAATCCATTCACATGGCAACAACTTGGCAAGCTGGAAGAAGGAGCTGAAACGTGATCCCATGGAAGAAATGAAAAAGAGCCGGTGCATGAAAGAAATTCTGGAAAGTAAAGGGTTGGTTGCCAATGCTGAAGTTGGTTTGAATTTTTTGAAGTGTGAATGCAAGAGATAGCTAGTGAAACATGAAGACATGTGGGGTTGGAAGAGAAAAATAAAAATAAAAGTAAAAGGTGCTTGGTTTGAATTGAAAACCAATTGAATAAGATGAGAGAGGATAAATCGGTGGAAATTCATTGAAGCTTGACATGTATAAAGAATGAAGAAACATGTGTGGAAAAAGAGCTGAAATTAAGGAAGAGGTAGCCGAAATGAAGGAAGATAGAGAGCTGCATGTGATATAGTCAACAATTAACACCACCGAAAAAGGAAAATGGAAACCATGAAAAGAAAGACACATGCAAGCTTGGTCAATGTCTATGGCAATGAGAAGAGAATATAGAGAAACATGTGCAGTCGGTGAGTGCATGATGTGCTGAAATTAAAGTATGTTGTGCTGAAATTGAGTAAAGAATAAATCGGTGCATGATTAGAGGGAAGGGGATCGGTGCTTGATTGAATAGATGAGAGATGAAGAGGCATGATTGAAGCTTTCCACCGAATTGGACATCATTGAAGTCGGTGGATTGGCTCTTTAAATAAGGGGTGCAGTCCAAATGAGAGGGAGAACTTTGTGCTTTGTTATTTCTTTGTTATGTTCTTTAAATAATTGGTTCCTTCATGTGTTCGGCAATTTGTTTTTCCTTTTGGCTTCAATGCTTTGTTGTTTTAGAATTTTTATTAAGTGTATTAAGAATTGTTCTAGAATTTTATTTCATTAAGTGTAATACCTTAATTTTCATCAAGTGTGCTAGTTGGTTTCATGAAACAAAAAAATTGTTTTAGAAGTTTTCATTAAGTGTGCTACCTTAATTTATTGCAAGAAGTGTTCGGTTGAGAGCTTTTGTTTTTGATTTTTCTGAAACATGATACATGGGAGTAGAGGGAATTGAGCTTTTCATTCGTAAAGTGAAGTGAGTCGGTTTATATTTATTTTTCTAGAGGAGATTTAGTTGGTTTGAATTATTTTTTTCAGAAAGTGAAGGAGAGAGCTTTTGTTTTTGTTTTAGTTGGGTAATTTATTTGTTGTTTACTTATTTCATGTTATTTATTTTTATTGTTTCTTTAAACTTTCATTTAATAGTGATTACAATTGTTATGTGTTATTTTGAGAATTTGTGATTTAAATACAAAGATGAATTCTAGAATCTTGGTTTTAGGCATTTTCAATTTTCAGTGTATATTTTGTCAATTACTTTCTAATTTAGTTTAATTCTTAATTTAGTTTTATCAATTTATGAGTTTAATCTATTAGTCCTTTACATTCCAATCCGACAATCAAAATCTAAAAACATGAATCTAGTCCATGACTAGTAATCTCTTCCACCCATTGCACATATCATCCTCTTGTTTTCTCTTTGTGAAGTTTTTCACATTTTTCAACGAGTTTAATTTTAAGTAACTTTCCCTGAGGAGATGATCTAGGAATTTATTCATAATTATTACACGACATCCTCCTGCACTCGGGATAGCATTAGTGCTACTCATTTTTGAGTGAGTCAAATCATCTGTTGGAACTAGCCTGCTGGATAATCGCTATTCTGTCCAGCATCAGTTGGTATCAGAGCCTCAACATCTTCTTGGGAAATTTCATCAGTTTGAATGGCTGATGCTCGTGATTGGACAACACTTACCTGTTGGGACATATCTGTCTAGTGCTGTTTCAGATAACAACTTATCATTTGGTGATTACATGCTCACAATAAGTACTTCTGATGCATTACTGCAATGGCACAATCAAACATACTGGAAATTGTCAAAGAATACAGAGGCTTATATCAACTCGAACTATATTGTGGAATACATGGCAATAAACAGAACAGGTCTTTATCTCTTTGGCCAAAATGAATCATTGGTTGTTATACAGGTGATCTTGTTGCCAGCGGACTTCCAAATTGCGAAGTTGGGTGCATCAGGTCACTTGACGATCATCAGATATTTTGGCACGAAGTGGGATCAGGAGTTTTTTGCGCCAACGGATGATTGTAAAACTCCGTTCATATGTGGCCGAATTGGATTGTGTAATGATGGCCTATCCAGTGGTCTATCTTGTTCATGTCCATCGGGCTTCCATGTTGTTTAACAGGATTGCGTGCCAAATAATGGCTCTTACTATTTGCCATTTGCCATTTGCTTGTAAGTCATCAAGTTTTTCATAGATGGGGCTTGGCTATGGTACAGAGTATTTTGCCAATGATTTCTCTGAGCCTCTGAGATATCATGTCAATCTATCAGTTTGTGAAGATCTCTGCTCAGGGGACTGTTCTTGCTTAGGATTTTTTCATGGAACCTCAACTGGTTCTTGCCATGTGCTTGAAAATGAGTTGGGTTCCGTTATGTCGAGCAATGATGCGAAAAATGACCTGTTAGGCTACATCAAAGTTCTTACTGGTCAAAGCACAAATGGTGTTACAAGTGTAAGCAGTCGGAGACCAAAGATTCCTGTAGCTGCTCTGGTGCTTTTACCTTTCACTGGATTCTTTCTGTTAGGGGGTCTAGGTTTTCTCGGGCGGAAGAGATGGGGACTCTCCAAGTCTAAAGAAATAAAATTAGGTCATTGCAACTCACATTCTTCTGAAGACCTGGATGTCTTCTACATAACAGGCTTGCCGAAAAGGTTTGACTATGACGAGCTTGAGGTGGCTACTGATAATTTCAAGACCTAGATTGGATCGGGTGGATTTGGTGCTGTATACAAGGGGACACTACTAAATAAAACTGTTGTGGCTATAAAGAAGATTACCAATTTAGGAGTTCAAAGGAGAAAAGAATTCTGCACTGAGATTGCAGTTATTAGAAATATTCACCATGTGAATTTGGTTAGACTAAAAGGGTTTTGTGCCCAAGGGAGAAAACAGCTATTGGTTTATGAATATATGAATCATGGCTCATTGGACCTAACTGTCTTTGGTATTGGACCTGTCTTAGAATGGCAAGAGAGGTTTGATATAGCGTTGGAACAGCACGCGGACTTGCATATCTGCATAATGGATGCAAACACAAGATCATCCATTGTGATGTCAAACCTGAGAACATTCTATTGGATGACCACCTTCAAGCAAAGATCTCCGATTTTGGGCTCTCAAAGCTTCTAAGCCCTGACCAGTCTGGTCTGTTCACAACAATGAGAGGCACTCGTGGCTATCTTACACCTGAATGGCTAACCAACTCTGCAATCTTGAAAAAGACTAATGTCTACAGTTTTGGAATGGTGCTGCCTGAACTTGTCAGTGGAAGGAAAAATTCCACTGACAATGATAGTGGTGGTGGCCACTCTTCGTCATCATCAGGGTCAGGATTTGGTTATTATCCTCTATTTGCATTAGAGATGCATGAACAAGGGAAGTATTAGGAGCTTGCTGACCCAAGGCTACAAGGACGGGTGACAAGGGAAGAGGTGGAAAAATTAGTTTATTTCGCTTTGTGTTGTCTCCATGAGGAACCAGCACTTAATTGTTACTATTGTTGGTATGTTGGAAGGCGGGATTCCTAT
Organism: Carya illinoinensis; assembly: GCF_018687715.1. Classification (NCBI taxonomy): domain Eukaryota; kingdom Viridiplantae; phylum Streptophyta; class Magnoliopsida; order Fagales; family Juglandaceae; genus Carya; species Carya illinoinensis. The sequence goes on from NC_056756.1 coordinate 42,975,182, forward strand.
CATTCAGCCAATTATAGAATCTATGAACTTCTTGCGCTTTTATGGGCGTAGATTTACTAAGGCTTCTACAATAATGGAACTAAATGGCTCTATGTCGTATCCATTAGCGAATGCCTCCAGAAACACAAGTGGCTTGCATGCTGTTTTTTTTTTTATGTCTCTTCACAGCAGATATCTGGCCCAAGATAGTGTTGAATGGCCGATGGTTTTGGAGTTTCGGTATAGTTTTCTGCAAATGACCATGAAACATATGTTGCTAGGAATTCTAGTTGCATTTTCTTGGAACTGGACTCTATTGTATCATTCTTGCATGTTGCCACTAGGATCAGGCCCGATTGATCAGTGGCTGTGGTTCTTTACAATTGTGTAAAAGGGTTCTTTTGAATGTATAATAAGACACAATGTATCAAAATTAGATATTTGTGAAGAATGTGTTTTACTTTAACCATATGAATGTCATTGTTTTATTATATCTGATTGGAGAAGATTGGCAGTATGTGTTTTATTATATGTGTCATGTTATGTCTTTTTACATGTTTGTTTTGGGTGGCTGGCGCAGAATGGAAATATGTCATAATAACTCCATTTATCATGTCCCTTTTTTTTTTCTTGAGCTGATTAGAGATTTTGATCTGCAGCAGATATTTGGATTCAAAGTTGGAATCTATGTAGTTTAACATATTATAATTTCTACTAGTTGTCATGACAACTAGTTTGTTTTCACCAATGATCATTGGTGAAAACAAAATGTGAAGTAATGTGTCCGGTTGGTGAGGAAACAGGCTTTATCACAATCTAATTTGGAGAAAATGGGTGTCGTGGGAGAAAATGTACTGCCCACAGAATGGAATGGTGGGGAAAAAACTAGACCATATATGGACTCCAATTAAGATAGACGGCGCGAATATGTTCATGGCAAAATGGAATTTTCCGCAAAAGTTTTAGTTATGGACTACACACAAGGGAATTTTTTCCCACCAAACAACTGATGGTAAAAGAAATTGTTGCAATCATGTTACTCCACATGAATTAACAGTTTTCACACGAGTCTATGTCATGGAATTCACTAATAGCCACCACAGAAAATCATCAACACAGAGGCTATTGTCACCACAATGGTCTGGTGCTAAACAGAATTATATATAGATTTAAACAGGTATTGCCGTAACTACTCCTCGTGGCAAAACATAGGTTTTACCCACCAAATAAAATTTTGGTAGGTAAATTATTATTGCTCATGAATTATATGCCACGAGCCTCTCACCAAGAAATTTGGTGGAAAAAGTTTTGTTCTCACATAATCCCCACTTGTTTTGACTAATAATCCTCATGGAAATGACATAGTAAGCCACTACACCAAATCATCAACCATTGCTTTTGTCACGACCACAATACATGGATAAAGGAGTTTAGCTACGATATTGTATCACGGGAAATACTTATTTCCAATAGTACAACAAGTAAATAATAATTTCTTCTGACAAATATAGAGGTGAATAAAACTTATTTATCACCAGACTATGTCATCCCAATACTAATACTAGTCACGATTTAGGGAGTGGTTAAAAACTTTATACTACCAAATGTGTGACAAAATGTTTCATGGCTAATACACTTATTCGAAGTGTGGCTCTGGTGACCACTAATGTTACTGTCACCACAAAAGGCTAGGTGGCAACGAAATTTGCCACGGATGAAAACAGGTATTGACACAACTTTGGTCGTGACAAAAGGTAGTTTTTTCCCATGAATTAATTATTTGATGGGAAAAATTTATTGCTCATGAATTATATACCACCAGCGTCTCACCAACAAAATTGGTGGAAAAATATTTTTTCTCACATAATCCTCACTTATTTCGACCAAATTCTCTCACAGGAAAAACCAATATTTGTTGTAGTACCTGTATAGATTTTTATGTCACTTGTTACAACATAATAAAATTATTCAACTCTCGAGGATTTGCTAAGTGGTAAGGCTCTTGGTTTTTGTAATGGAAAATATTTTAACTACAAAAGAATTACACAAAAATAAATCCACAAATTGATGTGGTAATTTTTTTGTATTTGAAATAGCTCTCATATACAATCTCCAAAATCCCTTGTCATAAAAAAATAAAAATAAAAATCATGTGAATTTTGTTATACCGTGATGGTTTTTGTTTCAAATCACTACTGTTTGATTGAGTGAGCAAATATGTGAAGTGGTTTCAAGATGTCAAGATGCTTCTTGGAGGGGAAAGTCGGGACTATTTTGGTGGTATAGAAATAGGAAAAGCTATGCTTCTTGCTAGGGTCTCTTGCTAGGAATTTTTTTTTTTTTTTAAATTTTGTGATTAAGTTAGTATTTTTTAATAATGTTGTGATTTTTTTTCTTAAAAAAATTATTTAAAGATGTTAAAAAATTCATGAAAAAAAATGTTAAAAACAACAATAGAATGCATTAGCTGCGGTTGGTGCAAACCCACCCATAGAAATATTGGAAATATTGGCAATTGTTGTTAGGCTCGTTTTCCCATTTGATGGGCCAATCAGCTTTGTTTTGTGGAAAATGCATGTTGCAAGTGCCTAATGCAAACGACGCTCAACTGGCACCATTTATTAAATTTTTTTTTCTCTCTCTGTGTTGTCCTCTATTTATCTTTCTCAATTGTCTCCTTTCTCTTTCGTAATCAGTTCGAAGTGTATATTTATCTATAAACTCTTTAACAGACCGTGCTTCGCATCGTCTAGAAAAAAATATAATTCTTTATCAAAGGAGGTGACTTTCGAGATCAACGATGAGTTGCACAAATTGAAGAAAGTGATGTTTTCATTGCAAATAGAATTCAAAGACGACCCAGTTACAAAACCTCCCAATACAACCCCAGTTTTTGTGCTCTGTGAAGTATTGAGATATACACCAATTTATTCAATTAAGAAAAAAAGAAAAGAGAAAAATATTCTTGATTTAAATTTAAGAACAAAACACAAGAAGCCACACGGCTTGGAATTTGGACTGGGAGTCTTGGAATATTTTGCGTTGTAGTTCTACTGAAATTTACAGATAGAAAGTGAAAGACAGAGGGTGAGCTTTGCAATTGGTTGAGGGGTTATTAGCATTTGGGTAGATACACTTGGGTGTTGAGAGTCTGAGAAAGATGAGTGAAGGGGCAAAGTGGGGGATTATGGATGAGGATGCATATTACATACCTTTTTATTTATTCTTTTGATAATGGTTGGAGCTCGTAGTTTCGAATCTCAATTTTTATTTCAGAACTGCTAGTCGTCTTGGACATAGAGGTGAGAAAGAGATTAGAAGAAAAAAAAAAAAAAAAAAGACGAGAAAGAAGATAAAGAAGAAAGAGAGAGATATGTTTTTGTCTTGTCCTTTTTATTTTTATTTTATTCTTTTCGTACGTCCGATTACATGTTGACTTTCTATCCCAACTGCACCTAGCAGTTCTGTTGTTTTGTTAACTAGTCTTAATTCTACGCAATGTGAATTTAAGAGAGGTTTAGATAGTGAGATAAAATGAAAATTGAATAAAATATTATTATAATATTTTTTTAATATTTTTTTATTTTGAAATTAAAAAAATGAATTTTGTTTTGTATTAATTTGTTTAAAAATTTAGAAAAGTTGCAATGATTAGATGAGATGAGTCTGAATCTAAGCAAGGCTTAAAAAACTATATTATTAGTAGAGAAATGATAGTTACAGTCGCAAATATGTAAGTGTCACACAATCACTTTAAGAAAAGTGAATAAAAGCAGGGTCCACATGAAAAGAATTAATTTTTTAATAATGAACCCTACTCTTTTTCAAAGTGACTGCATAACGCCTACATACTCCATGATTATATGTAGCATTACTCATTATTAATATTATTTAGTCTAGCATTTGACGTGGAAATTGAAGATTTTTTTTAATTATTTGAAAATGAGTGGAAATAATAAAATGGTTGATGACGTGACTCATTTTTTTGTGAGATATTGCTTCAGCTTTTATAAAGGTAATCCATTTGTTTTTTTCGACCAACTGGTTGGGAATGAATAAAAGTAAGCTCGTAATTTGATTTAATGTGCAGGTAAATTTGATTATTATGCCATCTTTGAATGATCTCGATTCTCTTCTTGGAATAATTTGAATCATCATATATACTGCTTAGGTTATTTTTATTTGTTCAACATCTCTCTAATAATAACTTCTCTAGTGTTAGGAATATCTTTACATCTTAAAGGCCCTCTCTTAAAACTTCTCTAGTGTTATTTTGCATACATGCTGAGGGATAATTAATAAAACTTCATTCTAATACTTTCTATTGTCTGTCAACATTAAGGATAGCTGAGTTTTTGCAAGTAATGCTTAAGTGTCACAACACCCAAATTGTGCATCTGACATTGTTGAAGCTCTTTAATAACTATTAGGCAAATGTTTTGTACTCCTACTCCTACTACTTTGCCAGAAACTATCCACACCTTTTAGAGGGAAGTAATTGTTTGGTACAAAAACTCATTTGCTTGTTATAAATGCACATTAATGTAGTTAGATGGTATTGATAGTTTCTGAGTTTAGTGGCTGCCTAGCCATATATGTGACTTGGCAGCAACCATGTGACAGATCTTTAAATAGTTTTTGTTTGTCTTTGAGATGTGTGTGCTGCAATGTCGGCCGGAAGCTATATGTCAAGATGTCAAGATGCTTCTTGGAGGGGAAAGGCGAGACTATTTTGGTGGTATAGAAATAGGAAAAAGCTATGCTTCTCGCTGGGGCTCCTGATGGGATTTTTTTTTTTTTTTTTCAATTTTGTGATTAATTTAGTGTCTTTTAATAATTTTGTAAATTTTTTATTTTTTCAAAAATATTTAAAGATGTTAAAAAAATCATGTAAAAAAAAAAAAGAAACAATAGAAAGCATTTGCGGGCGGTGGGCGTAGACCCACCCGTATAAATATTGTAGATATTGGCCATTATTGTTAGGCTCGTTGTCCCATTTCATCGGCCCAATCGGCTTGTTTTGTTAACTAGCCTTAATTTTGCGCAACGTGAATTTAATAGAATTAATACTATATATAATCGTGAAGTGAGTAAGTGTTGTATAGTTATTTTAAAAAAGAGTAGGATTTATTTAAAAAAAAATTATAGTTCTCCAAGCCTTGTTTAGATTCAGACTTATCTCATCTAATCATTACAATTTTTTTAAATTTCTAAATAAATTAATATAAAAAACAATTCAATTTTTAAAATTTAAAAAAAAAATAATATTAAAAAATAATATTTTATTCAACTTTCATCTTAACTCACTATCTAAACCTCTCTTAAATGAGAAATGATAGTTACAGTCGTGAATATGCAAGCGTCACTCAATCACTTTGAAAAAAATGAATAAATACAAGGCTCACATAAAAAAAAAAAATTATAATAATAGACCCTACTTTTTTTTAAAACAACTGTACAATGCTTACTTACTCCACGATTGTATGTAGTATTACCCAATAGAGAATAAATAATAAAAGGCACTATAAGATAAACGGATTTTTGTGACCAAAATTTTACAATCTTATTTTTGTCGAAAATAGTTCTTTTGTCACAAAAACATGTTTTTCTTGTAGTAAGGGTTGATGATGTGACTAATTTTTTTTGAAGATATTGCTTTAGCTTTTATAAAGGTAATATATTTGGTTTTTGGGACAAACTGGTTGGGAACAAATAAAACTAAGCTCATAATTTGATTTAATGTGCAGGAAAATTTGATTATTATGCCATCTTCGAATGATCTTGATTCCCTTCTTGGAATAATTTGAATCATCTTATACTGCATGCGCCTGGGTTTTTTTCATTTGTTCAGCATCTCTCTAATAATTTCTCTGGTTTATAAAACTTGAATGAAGATTTATATTGCACTCGACATTTATGCATATGTTATTGAAGGGTTCTCCTCACTTCATGGCTGTATGAAATCTGGTTATTTTGCATACATGATGAGGGATAATTAATAAAACTTCATTTTAATATTTTCTATTGTCAACATTTAAGGATAGTTGTGTTTTTGCAAGTACTGCTTAATAGTTAGAACACCCAAACTATGCATCTGACATTGTTGAAGCTCTTTTAATAACTGTTTGGTAAATGTTTGGCACTGGCCTACTCCTACTCTTTTATTAGAAACTATCCATACCTTTTATAGGGAAGTAACTGTTTGGTACAAAAACTCATTTGCTTGTTGTAAATGCACATTAATGTAGTTAGATGGTATTGATGATTTCTGAGTTTAGTGGCTGTCTAGCCGCATGTGATTGGGCAGTAACTATGTGATAGATCTTAGTTTTTGTTTATCTTTGAAATGTGTGCTGTACCATGTGGGCCGGAAGCTATATGTTGCAACTTCTTGTCCTAAACCAACATGTTGCTGCGGATGTTTTTAGTTGGAAGTGTAGTAAGACTTTTTCAAGAGATGATGTTTATGTGGGTGGGATCTGCCAGAGTTTAGTATGTTGCTGTAATGAGACAATCATTCTCATTGGGCTGTATGTTGACACTAAACATCAGCATGTGGCTTTTATGATTACATTAATACTGTAAAGGTACACTTCGCCTGCTTGTTGTAAATGCACATTGATTTGGGCAGTTATTCTGAAGATATACTTGTGTTCTTTTTTATATTATTGTTTTTTGAGAAAATTTAGTAGATATGATTGTTGGATAGAAAACAATTTGGTAAAAAAATTTAGTTGGATGAGAAATATAGAAATTTGATTTATAATTAAGACATTTATATATAATTTAAGATGAGTTTAATTAGACGTTTGTGGTTATTAGTATTAAATAACCACAAAAAATATGATTTTTTAACCAATAATTTAATTAGAATATGATTACTATTTAACATATAATCGGTAGAATGATAAAATATGATAAAAATAAATAAATTTTAAAAAAATATTAAATTTTAAAAAAAAAATTAAATTATTATTATTATATAAAAAAAGTAAATAATCCAATGTAGAGATTTGATGTGAATAAAATAGACAAAGACAAATTCATGTCATATTCACAACTTGAATTTAACTTTGACTATTCCAATGGAAGTGCTATAATAAAATGGTTAATGACGTGAGTTGTGTAGACACTGCTTCAGCTTTTCTTTTCTTTTTTTCCTAAGCAAGTATATTATAGATAACATAACGGTTACAGGATATGATAGTCACAGTGGGTTGGGAGGCCTCAACATTCATCCCAAATAGTAAATATAACGCAACAAATAAAAAAAGGAAAAAAAAAAAAAAAAAAAAAGAGCTTTGGGGTCAATGACTTAACCCCCCACCCATGTCCCACAAGGGGACGCCGCTTGAAACGATTTTGAAGCAGGCCAAAAATGATCTAATTAAGCTATGACTAAATGTTACAACAAAGGGTTTTGTGCTACATATTGCTGATTTGGACTAGTTGTCGAAGTCTTCTACTTCCTCTTTCCAACGATCATTGGTTAGGAGAAGCAAAAACACATGAGAGTAGCAAACTGGAAGAGTTCCAAATTGCCTAAAGAAGACCGCCTACGACACTGGTGGCGTGTGGGAGACACACACCACCCTAGACGAGAAGGAAAATATTAGATCTAAGAGATTTGAGGTCGTTGGCCCTGTAGAAGCCGCACATGGAGGCATGAGACACCCCTCGGTGCGGAAGCGTGTGGGTCTCACACATTGGCTGGGCCGTGCATGTGGCTCACACACCACTCCAAGTGACTTTCTGCTACTACCGCTAGGAAGATCGATAGCAAGGGAGGCCTTTGGTGGGGATGGGTGGCAGCCTTTGAGTCTCGGAAAGCATAAGATCGGCACTCCTCCTCGCTATGGACTGAAAAATGAAAAAAAAAATTAATAGAAACTAAAATATTAATGGATAGCTATTGGACGAACCAAAGAGGAGGAGGAATGAAGGAGCCAAGGTTCCAAGCCCCTCTGAAGTTAAGGGTTTTAGAGGGAGAAATTGTAGGGGTGCGATTCAACTGGTCCTGACAGGAGATATTGATCGGATCAACCATTTTTGGAAATTTTTTAAGGACCAAATAAATTTGGTTCGGTCCCGATCTAGGAGTTTTTCACCCTGGACTGAATGAAAAAAAATAAATACACTTTATTATTTATATAATAATTGTATATAATTAATTATTAATATATCACAATATTACATACGTATTATATTCTTTAATGTATAAATATAATATATAGTATTAGTAGATATTAATATATTAACATATTATAAGAGTTATAGTATAAATTATAGTATATGTATAAATTCATAATAATATTTGTATTGTTGACTTATTATATTAGTATTAAATCACTATAACTACATAGAGTATTATTTAATATAATATTACCAATTTATCACTAACATGTAATATATTAGTAGTACTATTAGTATAATTATTAGTTATAATATTGGTATTAAATCTGTAAATATATATATATTTAGATCAATATATTATTATATTCTTTAATGTATAACTATAATCTATAGTACTAGTATATATTAATAATTGTACAATTTATTATATAATTTTTATTTAACAAATCACTTAATTTTAGTTTAGTATTTTAAATAATTATTTTTTATTAATAGATTAAAAAAAAAGTTGTATTGAATGGACCGGACTGTATCTGTCCCTAAGGATGTTCAATTTGGTCTGGTCTGAAGAAAATGTGGACCCAATCCATCAATCCCAAACCGGACCGTGCTCACCCTTAAGTACAGATATTAAAAATAAAACTTTGGCAGCTAGCCATTGTTTTTTTTAGTTTAAGTTTTTTCTCCTCATACGTGTTATTTTTAAAATAAAATATTTGAATTTTGAAATTTCCATCTATAAATGCAGGTGTTAATTATTTTTTAGCAACTATATATTATTATTTGTAATAGAATAAAGCTAGGAATCAACGTTGGGAGCTACCGTTCCTATTTTTTTTTTCTTTCTTAATGACTAAGAATTTTTTTTAATATTATTACTAATTTTTTATTTTTTAAAATTATTTAAAAATATTTAAAATAATATAAATAATTTTTTTTTTAAGCTTAGCGGGAGCTCGGAGCCCTAGTGGTAGCTCTAGAAGGGTCCTTTGTAATATCATCAATATTTCCATGCAAAGGATCACTGAGTGTCTTATCTGTGAATAGCACTGATACGGATGTGGTAATGCACATCCTGTAGTCCAAATGATATAAGACAAGGCAATATTAGGATGATTAACAAATATGAATAATAGTATAAATGAGTTTTTTTAATTATTTTTTATGCATCTTTAATTATTAAGAAAAAATAATATATTTTAATAGTCATTTTTTTAACCTTTAAAAAAATATATGAGTAGGTATATATTTGATGAATATTTTTTATAATCATACTATGATTTTCCTAAAAGACATGTGCTAACACGTCATATTGATCTTAAATATCAATGGCCACATGTTTATTGGTTTATGTTTGAATAGTAAATATATTTCATCTCATCTTATTTTATTATTATAATTATTTCAAATTTTTACATAAAATATAATAAATAATTTAATTTTTTAATTTTTAAAATAAAAATAATATTAAAAATAATATTCTAATAATATTTTCTTCAACTTTCATCTCAACTCACTATCCAAACACTATCTCAGATCACAAACTCATTTTATTTGAAATTCCGGAAATGGTATGGAATTGTCTATCAACTATGAATCAATAATTTTTTTTAAATAATAATAATTTTAATAATTTTGTTACCTCAAAGCCAAGACCCATTGCGGATAGATAAAGGAAAGAGAAGTCGCTGTTACCTCAAAGCCAAGACCTGGTGAAGAACCAAAATAGTTCTTCTATATATGTACAATCGGGCCACACAACCGCTGGGGAGTCTGCTAATATATATATGTTTTGTAAAAAGATGAAAATGAGAAGAAAGACATCAGCTCTTCTTGTGGGTCTTGGTCGTTGTTTGGGTCTCTCAAATCTCTCAGAGTTCGTCTCATCTGGGTCTTCTTGTAGATGAAAAAGGCAGCTCATCCAAGTCTTCTTCATGCCTGTACATGATGGAGTCATGGCCAAGCCAAGGTGGGATTGGGTTCACACAACAGCAGCAACAACAGGGGGAGTTCAATGCCACTGCTTTGTAGACTGAGATATATAGCTCTATAAAGAGATCAGTTGAGTGGAAAAAAACAAAAAAACAAAAAAAAAAACAAAAGAAAGGGATGGGGAAAAGAAAAACTACTAGGCTCTTTATTTCTACGTTTATTTTGAGTCATACACCAATCCATACCGTGGTGGTATGGTAAAGTTGTTTGATTGACTAAAGGGAGATGGAAATTAGAACCCAACCCGTACAGGAAAAAATAGAGAGAGAGAGATTAAGGAGATGGGAGGAAACTTTGACAAAAATGTTGGGTATATTTATATGTGAAGTGACTTTATTTCAATTTGCTCTATTCCGTATGTGTTCGTCAAGTGATTCTTCGTGTAGGTCGTCAAGTGATTCTTCATGTGTATTTGCTCTATTATGCAAGAAGATGTGAAGTGATTCCCCTTTGTGTATGTATTTGCTATATTTTGAAAGAAGATTTATCTCCAGTGCTGAGCTTTTAACACTAGCCTATAAGCTGCGAAGGGTTAGAAACCAGCGATGGCAGTGATGCTGAGTTGGCAATCTTGCCCAATATTCATTGGGTTTCTAAGGCCCTAGTTCTATACCTCATGTAAAGTTCGTTCTCTTTGAAGTGAGGAGGATTTCATGGGGAAGACGGAGGTGGGAAGGCAGAACAACTTATGGTAAGACGAAGATGGAAGAAGTGGGAGAGGCAAAGCTTCTTGGCTTGGAAGACTAAGGAAGGCAAAGTTCATGGTCTTCGAAGAAAGGAGGATTTCATGGGGAAGATAAAGGGAAGGAGGCCAAAGCTGAAACGATTTGTTTTATCACCATCAAGGGGGCACCGATTCCCTCGCGATTACGCAGGCCGACTGCATTCAGAATTTTTCAAACCCAAATCAAAAATGGAGAGGAGGGGAGAGTGTTGGGCTCGAAGGGGAAGAGAGAAAGAGAAAGGGAAGACAGAAAATGGAGAAGAAAATTGGAAAGCGAGAAATGAAATTTTTTTCAAATTCATGGCAAAAGAAACATATGGGAGAAACAGACTGGAGAGGAAGAAGAGGAAGAAAGGGAGAAGAAGAGAGAAGGTCTGGGAGAAAGAAACGGAATCATGGGCTAAAAAGGAGAAAACCATTGGAATAAGTAATTTTGCAATAAAATAATGGTATAGAGTGAATAGTGAGTCTTTAAATAATAAGATGAAATGGTCAAGCTATTATGCCGCCCAGCTCTTACCACTGGGCGTGCCACCAAGGTTTTTTTTTTTTTTTTTTTTTTTCAACATTTTTTAATATATTTAAATATTTTTAAAAAATAAAAAAAATACATCAATATACTTAAAATTACTTTTTTAATCATTAAGTAAAAAAATAATAATAAAAGTTTTACCGAACAGAACACGTGAGTGGTTCAGCTTAGGCGACATAGTAGCTTTATATGAAGATAAAAATAAATATACTATAGCTCAAAGTTGTAACTTTGAGATTTATAGAATTGCCAGTGATTTAACCCCAAACCATTTCAAATCCTCAATATATATTCATTTTAAAGAAGAGTGGTATAGGATGTAGACCGAAAACCCATCAAATAAGGTAAAAAGTTTTTCCTTTTTTCTTTTTTTGATTTTTTTATATATTTTTAAATACTTTTTTTAAAATAAAAAATTTACAACATCATAAAAAAAATATTTACTTAATTATTAAAAAAATAAAAACCATTCGGGTCACTACTTTGGACCCAAATTCGGTCATAAAGTATTTCTGTTAAAAACAACCGATGCCAATGCTTCCACAGCATGAAGTAAATTAGAGCATTCACATTAATTTATGTATATGTATATGTAAAATCATATTTTTTGGAGATCAAATTTGTTATACAAGCAAAACTTTCACATTAACTTATGCAAATTTGAGATAAAATAATAATAAAATATTATCATTTTATTTTTTATTTTTTACTTTTTTTAATAGGATTTGATTTTCAAATATGTAAAATATTTGAGTAAAATATTTTTTAGAGAGTGAATGAGTAAAATATGTAGTAAAATATATAAAGGTAAAATATGTAAAAAGAGAATGAGAGGAGAGAAAAAGAATGAATAAAATATGTTTTAGAGAGTAAATAATAGATCTTCAAACATGTAAAAATACTGTTTATAGTTATGTAAATATTTAAAAATGTATAATTTAATGTAGATAAATTTAAACTCATATTATATAAATATGACTTTGCATATTTATATGCATAATGTAGATGCTCGAAGGCAACTAGCACCTGAGTCCATAAATGTACGAACCAAATGTCATTTCTCAACCAGTTTGTCGAAAAAAAAACAAATATAAAAGCTGAAGCAACATCTTCACATAAAAATGAGTCAAGTCATCAACCATTTTATTATTTCAAAAATTTCTGTAGTCACCGATACAATATCTCTATAATTTCCACTGATTTGTTTTGTAATTTTCAAAAAAAAAAAAAATCTACTTAATGATTAAGTATGAGTATTTTAATAATATTTTTTTAAGAGTGTAAAAAGATGTTTCAACAAAAGCAAAATAAAAGGAAAAAAAATTCTCTTGTCTTCTGTAAGCATCCTCAATGAGGATGTCGGTAGACTAGACGTAGCATGACTCTGTATTATTTATTCATGTTTTTTAATCCAATACTTTTACAGGTACACAAGATGGGTAACCGGGGGGAAATTGGCAAACGTGGCACGCGAAAGCACAAAATGAGAGGGAAAGTGCAAAATGAAACCGAGAAGGAAGAAAGCAACGAAATTTTTGCTGGGGAGAGCTGGATCGCCTGGAAAACAATCCAATCCAACAGAAGAAAGCCACCGAATCTGAGCCGGTGGTAGTCTTTGTCAGTGGCCGAAGCTGCGCCAGTGGTCGTCGTCATGTCGTCGTGGTGGTTAAGCTGTTTATAAGCAGGTTCTGCTTCCAAGAATTGCTTTGCATCCTTTGAGAAGCATGTATTGTTTAGTATTTTTTGCATTCTTGTGAATTCCTGGTGTGTTCAATTCTTGCAGTTTTCTTACACTTGATATCATTTGCTTTCAATTTCAAGGATTTGGGCCATTCTGATATCTCTCGCACTTTAGGTTCAGAGCTATATGAGCTCAAGCATCTCCAGTACACTTTTATTACTCTCTCTTTCGGCATTTACAACTTACTTTTTTAAGATTATTGTAAAATTACTCTTAGTCCCACTTTAATAAAAAGAAGAAGGTGTTTTAGATTGTGATATAAAATTCCCGATGGCTGATAATAAGTTTAAAATGAAGTAATTAGATATGAAATTATCTTTAATGGGCTGCAGGGAGCTTTATAGGAATGAGATAGGAGCTAAAATCCCAAAAGAGTTGGGTAATTTGAACGAAAGTACTCAGCATCGATTTGTATGAAAACAGATTAGAAGGAGAAATCTCAATATCTTTATCCAAGTTGAAGTCTCTACCTTCAAAGTTGACGGAAAGTTTAGGTCGATAATAGTTCATAATATCCATAACCATGATCTCAATTCAACTAAATTCTGCTTCTTCAGATGTAATAGAGAAGTGAGTGAATCCGTAAAAAGAGTCCTAAATATAAACGATTTAACTAGCATCCAAATGAATAAAAGTTTCGAATCTCTTGTTGTTGGCAATGGTGGATTTGAGAATCTCCCGTTTTTAGAAAATGATTGTCAAAATTATATTGATAAGGCAAAACATCTGCGACTTGAGAAAGGTGGTGCTGGAGCGCTTTGAGAGTATTTTTTAAGGTTGCAGTACAAAAATCTCGGGTTATTTACATTGATGGATTTAGACAATGACGGAAAGTTAAAAAATGTCTTTTGGGTAGACCCCGTAGCAGGGCAGTATATCAGTATTTTGGTGATATGGTTACATCGGGCACCACATATCTGACGAATAGATATGGGATGCTCTTTACACCATTTGTTGGTATAAACCATCATGGCCAATCAATTCTATTGGTTGCAAGATTGATATCCATTGAGGATACTGTGACATTTGTCTAGTTATTTAAGATCTGGTTGCAGTGTATGGATGGTATAACTCCAAAGGCAATTATCATAGACCAGGACAGAGCGATGAAAAATTCCATTTCTATTGTCTTTCCAAATACTCGACATCGATTTTTTTTGTGGCATATATTAAAAACGTCCCTAAGAAACTTAATTCTCATGCTTCCTACAAAAGTGGGATGAAAAGCGTATTGATGAAATGCGTGTATGACACCCAAAGTGTTGATGAGTTTGAAAAATGTTGGGATTAGCTAATCACTACTTACAACTTATGGTAGAATGCCTAGCTGCAAAGTTTATACACTGAGCGAGAGCATTGAGTACCAACGTTCTTGAAAGAGTTTTTTTGGGTGGGGGTGAGAGTATGAATGCTTTTTTTTACGATTATGTTCATGCTAAGAAGAACTTGAAAGAGTTCATCAACCAATTTGACAATGCATTGAAAAGAAAATTGAGAATGAAAATAGCGCAGACTTCCACTCATTTAGTGTCACCATTCACTGCATCTCTAGATTTCCAATTTAAAAGAGATTTCATGAATTGTACACAAATGTAAAATTCAGGGAAGTTCAGTAGCCACTTATCGGCATTATCGATCTAGATCCAGAGTTACTTAAGAGAGATGGGGCAGTAAAGACCTATTTGGTATAGGATGAAGTTCGTGTTGAAGACTTCACTAAGCTGGTTACACATTCAGTGGACTTTTGTGAGGATGATGCAGCTGCAAAGTGTTCATGTGGATTATTTTAGATGAGGGGTACATTGTACAAGCATATTTTGGCAATATTCAAATGTAATGATATAAAATCTTTGCTAGAGAAGTATATTTTAGATCGATGGAGGAAGGACATTAAGAGCAGATATACGTTAATCCACAACAGCTATGATGCAGGGGATCAGCGGGCATGTGCTAACCAATATTCACGTTTATTGAATATATGTTATAAGATAATTACTCTTGCAGTAAATTCGAAAAAACATACTGAGGATGCAACACATAAGTTATTTGCAATGATGGATTTATATCGTGATGACCAAGAACCCCTATCGATGACTCTCACGGATTCCAATGTTGGTTGTATGACAAAGGACACAACTACCGGAGGTAGTTTAAAGAAAGTACTTAGTCCATTAGCTATGAGAGAGAAAGGTAGACCCCATTGCTAGGGAGAGCATTGGGGATAGAGAAAAGCATGCGAAAAGTTAAAGCACAGACAAAGAACGTAATAGTGAAGGGGAAATGCAAACATGTGCAGTTTTTTTTTACTTTACATGTTTATTTATAATTTAGCACTGCTAGGATTGACAAATGTGTTTTGTTATTTGTTATTTGATTATTAGGGAGATGAAGGAGATAAACCAACTGTGAAGACTTGTTGGAATTTATTTGCCACTTCAGAGATAGATATGACCAATATTAGTGGCATGCAGGTATATAAGTATTTATATTTGAAAGATAATATTTGATTATTTTCTAACGACGTTAAATTTATCACCAGCCTATTCCAGACAATCCAACATTTGACATTAGTGGAACCTAGCTCTGAGAAATAATGACCAAGAGTCAAGAAAATGTAAGAGTTCTTAACTAATTACATATTTATTTAGTAATATCCATATCACAATCTGGTAGTTAATATTATCCATTATAGATACAATTTGGATGAATTACAATTGGTGCAACTTGGATTCGTGGACAGACAACCGGCACAATGAAGTTTGTGTATTGAATGTAATTCATGATAGCAGGTAGATCTGTGTTTTTTTGTTTTATGTATTTGGAACAAATGACTATGAAGACAATGCATTGGATGGCTTTTTATTTTTGGATGGTATGAAATTTTTGGATGGATAGTTTTATTTTTGGATGGTATGAAGTTTTTGAATGGATAGTTTTTTATTTTTTGATGGTATGAAGTTTTTGGATGGGCTTTTTTTTTTTTTTGATGGTATGAAAGTTTTGGATGATGGATGTGGAATCATTAATTTAGTGGTCAATGAATATTTGTTGTAGGTGTATGATAGCTTATTCGGTGAGAAGGCTGGTGCTTTGTGACAGCTTCTTCATCTGCACCTCTTGTATTGTGCTTATTTTCTTAGTGTTTATGACAGCTTATTCCAGTTCCTTGTCATCACTACTAATGGCAGGGGAACCAAATCCATGTTCCGGCACCCATTGCTCAAGCTCTTAAATTGTCAATGCATTGATCCATCAAAAAATAAAGAATGAAAAAGAACTCAGCTAGCTACCACATAGCATCATTTTCATTTGTCAGAATTGTTGATTGGAATACAGGACTGAATATTGGTTGATTAATTATATGTCTTGAATGATTCATTTGCTGGATATTGAGGGAATGTTGAATTTGTGTTATTAATTGAACAATTTGTGGAACTTTGGACATCGCATCATTTGTACGAAAGATACAGTTTCTCTTGGTCATTTCGATTCGATCAGTTTAGTTGAAAAAATAAAAACATTTCTTGAATTGCTAACTACTTTAGAGTTTGGCATTTGGTGTAACATATGGTTCGTATTTGGAAATGGATACACAAATTCTACTTTCTTGTATATTTCTATTATTTGCAACGGGGGATTGTTGTTTGAAGGGATAGAGAAGGCTCCGTAATGTGCAATTGGCTTGTTCTAAAGGGGTATAGTCTATAGATCTTTTGAGTGTTCTATCTGTGAGTTGGCATTTTCTTTATCATGTAAGATAGTCCATATTGAGATTAAAGTCTCGTTTGTTTTCAGAGATGAGATGAGATAAAATCTTTTGAAATATGTTGAGATAAGATAAGATTAGATGAAATATGTGTTTGTTTTCAGAGATTAGATATAATTAGTTTGAATGGAGGATAGTTAGTAATATGATGGGACCCACAAGTACTTGTAATACTTTTTACACCTATTTTATTTGTTTATATATTTACCACTGGTGCACCTTTTTTTTTTTTGCTGCTTCGTTTTTTTTTTTTAACCATTTGGTCAAAACTTTTTTGTATTTTTTTTTCGTTGCTTCCTTTATTTATTTATTTACCAATGGTGTAATTTTTTTTAGCTCCTTTTTTTTTTAAAAAAAAAAACCATTTTGTCAATTCTTTTTTTGCTGTTTCCTTTATTTTTTTAACCATTTGGTCTTTTTTTTTTTTTGTATTTTTTTTTTTTGCTACTTCATTTGTTTATTTATAAGCCAATGGTGCAAGTTTTTTTTTTTTTTAAAAAACCATTTGGTCAATTTTTACTTTTTTTTTTTGGTTGCTTTATTTGTTTATTTATTAACCAATTGTGGGAATTTATTTTTTCCGCTGCTTCAAATTTTTTTTTTTAACTAAGAGAAACTATTTGGTCAATTTTTTTTGTTTATTTTTTTGCTGCTTCCTTTGTTTATTTATTTACCAATAGTACAATTTTTTTTTTGGCTGCTTCCTTTATTTATTTACCTTATGTGTAAAAAAAATTTCTTTTAATCAAATATTTTGCTAGCCATTATTAATATTTGTTAAAAAAAAACACAACCTCATTTATGTTATATATATTCCTTAAATAGGAAGTAAAAATAAATAAATAAATTCTCAATTGAATCCAAAATTTCAGCTCATCTACAATTTCTCGTTAAATAAGTAATCAAATAGTTTCATGATGAAATATTGAGCAATCCACAGAGCATTCATAATGTTGGTATCGGGGCCAGCATAAAATACATCAATTGTCCAAAATAACAAACTACACAAACTCGGTGAAAAATACATATATTAAATACACCATTCCAATTGAAATAACACTATCAATTTTCATCCCTATCTTCCCACATAGAAATGGCAATCTCATCTCTAATTGCCATCATAGCGTGGCTTGTTTCAATCGTCATGTCTATATTATGAGATGAGGATGCCCCGTACCCATCCTCAAGCTCAATAGGTGGTAGCTGAAACCTACTGAAATTTTTAAATATCCAGTCATCGGGGGTCATTGTTCTAATAAAGTTGTGCAACGCACAATATGCTATTATAATTAGTCCCTGTTGCCCAACAGAATATCCAGGCATTATCTCGAAAATTTTGAAACGTTCTTTTATGACACCAAAAGTTCGTTCTATAATATTACGGATCGTTGAGTGACAGCAATTGAAATAATCTTTATACCCTTGAAATTCCCTTTGGTTGTGCCAATCACTCATATGATATTGTTCTCTTGGACAAGGGGCAGCAATCCCGTAGTGCATGGGTAAGCTGAATCCACAATGACCTAATATTTTCATTTAAATTCAAAGTATATAGTTTAATTAATATGAGTGAAAAATAATTTAGGTGGAACTTTATAATATTTGAAAAAAAAAAAGATGCTTACCCTCATGTGGCCATGGAAAACAGGCTTGTGAATCACTTGTTGCATGGTGTAAGACACGGACATCATGGGCAGAGTCCTCCCATCAGTGTATATAAATATAAACTTCATATCAAAATCAACTATGGCCAACACATTCTGGGAGACTTGCCCCAATCTATTGCGATATGCCTCACGCAACTCAGCTGGGACAACAGCCTTCATCATTGTACCATCCATCGCACCAATGCAACCCTATCAAGTAAGAAATAAATCTGTTAATAATAAACTACCTCTTATTAACAAGAAGTTTGAACACTATTCCTTACCTTAAACCATGGATAAGTGCAACGGTTGGTAGAAATATAAGGGTGCACACTGTCCCTATGTGTTGGCACAATCAAGTGTCTCTCAACCTCACATAATGCTTTGATCACCCGCCTAATGTATTTATTAATTGTTTCTGTGGAATGTTGAAACTTGTCTCCAACAACTCGATGGACACTTTCGTGGTCCACAAGTAGGCAAAACATACCCACAGCTTCCTCTACTGTCACTTATCTTCTAGAATCACGTAACAAGTTATGGTTACGTAACACTTCGCATAAGGCACGAAATGTGCGCACCTCCAACCGAAACATATCCTTGCAGTTTTCTGGATGTCCATTTAAGATTCCTATAATATATCCATGCCCGCATAGGCCTATATTATGTTGTGGCCTTAGGTGATTCTTTCTTCGTCGGCTTCTCAGTATCCTAATTACATTTAGGATATCTCTTACCTCCAAGAGATTATCACTATTATCACTATCACTCCCTTCAGTCCGCCCATTGTTATCATCCATTCTCTACTTCTAGACAATGAACTGTACTAATAAATCAAGAATACCAACCACAAGAAGAGTGGCTAATGATCACTTCTTAAGAAAGAAAATAGAGAGTCATTAGTCTTGAACAGCTTGGTATCATTTACCATCCCATTTCAACCACAATATTATGCTTTGTATCTCAACCCAAAGAAAATTTTAAATATTCATCTAATATGATAAATAAAACAATTTTTGTTGTTGAAGACCATATAAATGCAGAAAATTCGCACTACAATATAAAAAATACTGGATGTAAGATTCTTACCTTATTTTTTCTTGAACGACCTTTGATAGAACTTCACAGGAATTGATGCCCTTTGGATCACGTTCAAGATCTACAACTACCCATAAGCAAATAATTAGAAAAGTCAGACTACAATTTTGTAATACAAGACACAAGAAAAGTGGTAGCTTGTTATTAATTTCCCAATTTTGGCAAGATACATGTAATTGTTAATCTCTAACATTAATAATTACATGTAAAAAAGAAATTTTAGATAAGTCCACAATCTATGATCTAACAACAAAAGCTAATACCATAAGGGCCCATAAGTAATCAAACCAACATACCAAACAACATCACATAAGTGCATCAGGTCCAAATAGGTTCAAACCAACAACCGGTAAAAACATAATCTAATAAGCTGTCTCTCAATACATAACAACGTAAAAGAAAATGCATAAGCTCACAATGACTAAATCTATGATCTATCTATAGCCTAATGCACAACCAACATAAGATCAACATTGCATAGGCCACGCTCGCCGATGGACATCATCCATCTCCAGAAATCCTTCTTGAACCATGGGATTCAATAACTTATCAAACACACAGTAGAAGACATTGTCCGGCAGTGGGGACTCAAATGCCTGTAAAATGGCAACACACTGATGAAAAGGGCTCCAACCTGAATCACTATTCAAGCCACTTTCGTCCCCTCTACTTCACTTTTCCCCTGATGCTTCCCCTCTACTCTCATAAGACTTTCGACTTGCTTCATAGGAACACGTTATCGCTGCACACATTTTCGATATTTCCTCATCAGTTTTGTCGATTGCCCGTTCCTTTTGACGCCGTCGAGAGGAGCAACTCGATGGCTGCCCCATGTCCATGGAAAACTGCATCAAGCCATCATGAATCAAATCCCCACCGGATTGGATGCCAAGTGATTGGCCCCGACGTCGCATCTCTGCATCAAGATGCGCCTCATTGTCCAAATCTGGTGGTGGTTCGGTGGATGCATGGTGGAGTGTGCCCATGGCAACGCTAGCACCAAAAATTGTACGCAACTTTGCATATCGTGGACAGCCAAAGGTACGAAACTTCTTCAATTTTTGGTTGGCCTGGTCAAAAGGTCAATATCTATATATTAGAGAGTTGTTAAGGCGACAATAATTATCTAACTTTATAATATTGTTAATGGGATTATTGACAAATATTATAAAACCCATGGTTAGAGCTTCCTTACCCTAATAGCATTTGCCCAATGTTGGTCGCTCCCTAAAACCATTTTAGTATCGGGGTCCCATCCCATACCAATTTGGTGCATCAGGCCAGTGAAAAGACGCTGCATTTGCTTTAGCCTATGTATTTTTCCTTTAACTTGGGTCACATCATACATCTTGAAACCTAGAGATGTAAGGCGTGCAACATAGTTTGCATGGTCCCTAGCTGTGATCTTTCCAGCCCTCAGTGAACCGCTAAGGGTGTCAACGTACATCATGTTAATGAACTTGTCCTCTATGTCGTCCCCCCATATTTCATGATCAACGTGTGAAAGTTCCGAATCGGCGTCCATGAAAAAATGCTTATAATATGACATTAGATAGGGTTTGGAAACCAGGTAGGAAAACATACGTTGAAAATTTTGAAATAGAAAATTAAATAAAAACTGCTTTTTGGAGACGTGGGCCATACCTGGCGAGGGTAAGATAGTCGAGACAAGCATAGATAGTAACGCTAACAAATAAATAAGGTTTTTAAAAATTATTAGACAAATTATTAATAGTAGACGGCTTGGAAGTATGAGATGGCTGAGTGGCAAGGTAAAAAAGGATTTGAAGTATGAGACAAACATAGAAATAAAATTATACTAATAATCATTTGCATCTAAACGTCATGTGAAAATTTTCGACACTGGTTAATTAATTTTACAGCATGATGATAATGTTTTGGTATCTATCTATATATTGAGACATCCATTTGGCTACTGTATGCACAAGGCCAACCAAATCAACTTGCTAGCTTGTTCAATCATTATAACTAAACACATTTAACCAATTATAACTAAAAAAAAATTCAACAAACCCATTTTACTAATCATTCTGGACATAAGAAAAGCAGATGCCTAGAGAAGAACAATAAAAACCTTTTAAAATAATATAAAAGTGGGGCATGTATAAGAACATCAATGGTCTCATCAATTGTTTCCAATTGACATTTAAATACAAAAACATATATAAATGAATCTGATTAAATTTGTTAAGAAGCTAAAAAATTGTAACAAGTTTGAACACTTGTTACTGTCAATCCCTTTTCCCTCTCTTTATGCAAAAAATAAAAAATAAAAAATTCTTCATAATCCAAAATAGCTGTATTGACCACAGTTGAAAGGGCGTTTATACTGGCAAGTTAGCTATTCCTATTCTTCTAAGCACTTGTACAATGCCAACCAAATCAACTTGCTAGTTTGTTCCATCATTATAACTAAACACATTTAACCAATTATAACTAAAAAAAAATTCAACAAACCCATTTAACCAATCATTCTAGACATAAGAAAAGCAGATGCCTATAGAAGAACAATAAAAACCTTTTAGAATAAATATATAAAAGAAGTGGAGCATGTATAAGAACATCAATGGTCTCATCAATCGTTTCCAATTGACATTTAAATACAAAAACATATATAAATGAATCTGATTTTTTTTTTAAATAAATGAATATGATTGAATGTGTTAAGAAGCTAAAAAACTGTAACAAGTTTGAACACTTGTTACTGTCAATCCCTTTTCCCTCTCTTTATGCAAAAAATAAAAAATAAAAAATTCTTGATAATCCAAAGTAGCTGTATTGACCACAGTTGAAAGGGTGTTTATACTGGCAAGTTGGCTAGTCCTATTCTTCTAGGCACTTGTACAATGCCAATCAAATCAACTTGCTAGCTTGTTCCATCATTATAACTAAACACATTTAACCAATTATAACTAAAAAAAAAAAAAAATTCAACAAACCCATTTAACCAATCATTCTGGACATAAGAAAAATAGATGCCTAGAAAAGAACAATAAAAACCTTTTAAAATAAATATATAAAAGAAGTGGAGCATGTATAAGAACACCAATGCGCACCTCAATTGTTTCTAATTGACATTTAAATACAAAAACATATATAAATGAATCTGATTGAATGTGTTAAGAAGCTAAAAAACTGTAACATGCATGACACTTGTTACTGTCAATCCCTTTTCCCTCTCTTTATGCAAAAAATAAAAAATTCTTCATCGCCCAAAGTAGTTGTATTGACTACAGTTAAAAGGGTGTTTATACTAGCAAGTTGCCTATTCCTATTCTTCTTGGTACTTGTACAATGCCAACTAAATTAACTTGCTAGTTTGTTCAATCATTATAACTAAACACATTTAACCAATTATAATTAAAAAAAAAAATCAACAAACCCATTTAACCTATTATCAAGACCAAATGGTTTTTATCAATAAAACAATGGGTATAAAATATCAAATTATCAACAAATCTTGCATCCAAAAGTTACACAGATTAGATAAATACATGCATAAATTAGAGTTCATAAATTGAAAAATTAAAAAAGGGGGCAAACCAAAATTACCTGGTATGAGCATGTCTTAGGGCCTTTTGTGCTCAACTTATGGAGGGTTCGGCCTCTAATGACAGATTTGGAACAACAGGAGCAAGGCTTGTAGATCTTCATAGGAGTGGCTACTTTCGGGTTATGAATGGCAATTTTATAAACCATTTTCCTCTATAAGAGACAACAAGGCTCAACACACAAGACTGCTTCTCCATTATTACAACGACAGGCTCTTATTAATTATGTTTCCAACGCCAATCACTTCTTTTTGTCTTTCAGCTGCACAACATAGCCTGTGCACTCGCTGTCAAAATTTGGCACACGATTTGGTCACAATATAGGACAAATATTCTGAGCAACCATGCAGCAAAGATTCGCACGGCAATGTGCAACAGAGTAGGAAAATCAATCGCCTTCAAGAATAGTGGCTTCCGATAAAATGAATCCGCTTCAAGAAAAGTGGCTTCCGATGGACATACCCAAGCAAACAAAGAACCACCGTGGGGGGCTGGCTGAGATTCACATGGATTTGGAGGGTTCATTGTAATCGGCTATATACAGGACTGGGGGGTTTTTGGGTTTCTTTGGGGATGGTAGTAGATCGAGAATGGAGAAGGAAAAAGAAGTGTGGAGTTGTGACTCTCTTTGATCAAGTCCTTGCCGTCCCTCGAATTCGTGCTTCAATGGAGGAAAACGATCTAGGCCTCATTTTGAAATTGCTTTTGACCGTACAGGAAGAGAAAGATTAGAGAAAAAAAAAAAGTACGGGAAGAGGAAGTTGCTTTTGACGGTTCGGTACACTTTCTTTATTTTTTTTTTTCAGTGTTGTTGTGGTGTTGTTCCTCCAAGTAATGAGTACGAGAAGAGAAATATCAGAAAAAAAAAATAGTACGGGAAGAGGAAAGTGCTTTTTGACCGTTCGGTGCACTTTACTTTTTTTTCCTGCAATGTGATTTCATGTCATTATACAGTATATTTAAAATATATTATTAAAGAGAATAGTATTGAGATAAAGTGAGATTTGGAGAGATGAAAACTTGAGATATAAATTGAGTGTTTGTTTTTAGAGATCATTTTACCGTACGAAAACTTTGAAAAGTTTTTAAAGTTTTGTGTTTTATCCCCATAAACAAACGAGGCCTAGACATTTGAAATTGAAATAAACTATCTTCTATTTAGTAGCTAGTCTGTAACATGGCAAATATCACAAGTCTAAGACTCTAAACTAGGTTGTTCACTCCTCTTCCCTCAATTTATATGAACTATTTTTAAACATACAGAATTATAGACATAGTGTATTTTTATATTCTAGAGTCATTGACAAATTCAAAAAATATATTAGATGTTCACAGCCCACGAATCACCTTACATGCTTCTTTCAGAGCAGCTTGGAGCTTCATCTGAAAATTCCACATTGAAGATCTAGATGTTAATCTTTTCCTTTACGCTTTCCAAAATGCTGTGGATAAACAGAGAATTTTGAACCAAGTTCTTTGGAACTTCAACTTGCAAATTTCACATGGCAAGAGATTAGTCTCAACACCTCCCCTTTCCACGTCCAAGTTCATGGTTTAACCAGAAATCACAAGAAGGAAGAAAATGCTGCAAAAATTGAAAGGGCCCTGGGCAACCACCTGGATGTGGATGTTGATCCACTATTTGATTTAGCATGTAAGAAATTTATCAGAATAAAAGTGGAGATCGACATCACTAAACATCTGATACAAGGACTCTGGGAACTGAGGGATTTCAACTTTGACACTTGGGTTTCTTTAAAATATGAACAGCTCTTAGATTTCTACTATGCATGTGGTAGGATTGAACACACTCAAATTTACTGTAACCATTTAACCTCTATCCCAAAACATATGCCATTTGGTCCTTGGCTTTGATTGGAATCCATAATCTTCATGACTATCAACACATCTCAACATGCACAGGTGAGAATTCTCAGACTCACTATGGATCATTTTACTGAGGATGGTTTAAACCTTAGTATCTCTCAACTAATCATTGAATCGGACGTAAATGGAATTTTTGAATCTTCTACTCTAATCTTACCCATGTCCCCGATGAATGTGGAAAGGAAAGATTCACAATCGGACAATTCAATCGGAAAAGGAAAGGCGGCAATGGTAGTTGAAAACCCCACAATAGCATAGAACAAACTCGACAGAAATTATCTGAGTAAAATTTGAAAATTTTCGTAGGGCCTGATCAAGGTAAAC
Source organism: Carya illinoinensis (assembly GCF_018687715.1). Classification (NCBI taxonomy): domain Eukaryota; kingdom Viridiplantae; phylum Streptophyta; class Magnoliopsida; order Fagales; family Juglandaceae; genus Carya; species Carya illinoinensis. The sequence continues at coordinate 43,000,576 of NC_056756.1, forward strand.
TCCCCTCAAGAAGTCATTACTTGCTAAAATCCATATGCATTCAACCTCAAATCAAATGCAAAGGAAAATTTAAGAAAGGATTATCAAGATCTTACCTCTGGAAGTTAGGCGTGGCAGAGGAAATTAGCCCCCAATCTGACGTTAGAGCAAACCCCTTCAGCCCTCTGCAGTGGCACATCAAAGATCAAGCTTCTTTCAAATCAAAAGGTGGAGAAGCTCTCATCCACTGTAGAGCAAAGTAGCTCCTTGCAAATCTTTAATGCTCTTGCAACAACCGGAATAGCTTCATTCAGTTAGAGAGTTTTCTCTCCTCCACTAAACCTGATCCCATCAATCACAAGAGATCTTCAAGTCCTTCCATCACTCACAGGACCGGAAATCCTGTACCAAGCTCTCCTATCAGTGTTGAATATGGAAGAATGGGTCTCTCGTTGGTTAAAGACTAGTGCCAAAGCTCTGTTACAAAGTCAGTTGAATGAACCCCTTAGTAACTAGATGAAGATAGAGTCATTGTTATTGTTCAATAAATCTAGTTATTGATCGGTCCTCTCTCTGGGAGTTGGGGTTTTCTCTCTATGCTCTTTAGAACATAGAGTTTGTCTCTTGGATCTCGTTGATCCATAGAGTGTCAGTTTAGTGCTCGTTCGTTGGTAGTATTCTCCCTGTAAAGGTTTAGTTCTACAATGGAGGAAGAACTTTCTTATCTCTGTAAGGGTTTAAGACTCACGGAGGAGGAACAACAAGAAATATCCCTTCCGAAGGAAGAACTTTTAATTGCACAGGACTTCAGTAACGTGTGTCTTGCTGCACTGGTGATATCGGAAAAGGAAGTAAATAAAGGTGCTTTCAAAGCAACTATGACCAGGATATGGAATGCCGAAGGGGGTCTATCTTTCAAAGAATTTGGCAGAAACAAATTCATCATTGAATTTCACAACCTCTCTGTGAAAAACAAGGTGCTGGCTGGCCGACCATGGTCTTTTGATAGAAGCTTAATCTGTCTTCAAGAATGCAAAGGAAAGTAAGCCTTGAAAGACATCCAGTTCGAGTTAGAACCTTTCTGGATCCAACTACATGACCTCCCTTTTGCAGGTCTAAACAGAGCTATGGGTGAAAAATTGGGAGGAAGTGCTGGCAAGGTCCTCACTGTAGAGGTGGACGAAAAAGGAAGAGCATGGGGGGGAGTTCTGCAGGTAAAGGTTCTCATCAACATTGCCAAACCTCTGGCAAGGGGAAGACTAGTAACAGTTGAGAATAACAGGGTCTGGATTCCCTTCAAATACGAAAGACTCCCATCTTTCTGCTACCTTTGTGGAACTATTTTGCATTCCCATTCAGGCTGTTCAAGGCAGGTTTTAGATGAAAGTCAACTCTCCACAACACAAGCACAATATGGATCCTGACTCAGAGCCACTGCACCTTTTAAAAAAACTTCAAGCTACAAACCTCAGGCAGGCAGTCCAGTGAGAGATTCAGGCAAGGGGCGGTTTGATAGCTCAGAAGAACAAAGTGCAGATTTTGGCGGGAACAATTGCTCTAGAAAGTCAAATGATGTCAGGGAAACAGTACCTATTGACCCTGTGCTATCAGAGGGTGATGTGGAGGAGGTAAGGGGAGTTGGTACCTCTCAGACTCAAAAGTACAATGAAAGCCTTCAAAGGTCAGAAAAGGAAGCTTCTCACAGTCTCGAGGTGTCTGATGCAGCAGCTGTCACAACCATCCCTCCCAAGGACCAAACAGTCTACCTGGCAGCAGATACCAAAATGACTAATGCAGTGGAAAATCTACAAGTAAGTTCCTCTCTCCTTAATACCCAGATAGGCCCAAAACCTCAGCTTCTTAACCCTCCTTTGACAAACTGGAAAAGGAGAGCCCGTGGCCAACTAAACCCAAGTAATAGCCCATCCATGCCTCTTTCCACCTCCCACCATGTCATTAGAAAAAACAAAAAGAGAAGCTCACCCCTGTTTTCAAAGCCCACGAAATCCTCAAAAAGACTCAAACATAGTAACAAGGCAGAGGCTGTTAGACAGCCCTGCCCATCCCCATGAATGCCCTGTGCTGGAACTGCCGAGGGCTTGGGAACCCTCGGACAGTTAGGGAACTCCACAGTTTAGTGAGAGAGAAGTCCCCATCTTTGGTGTTCCTTATGGAAACCAAATGCAGAAGAGAGAAAGTAGAAACCATCAGAAATAAGCTAGGATTTGACTGTAGTTTTGTTGTGGACTGCATGGGTCGAAGTGGAGGATTAGCATTCTTTTGGAAACATCAAACACAAGCTAATCTGGTCTCCTACTCCCTCAGGCATATATCCCTACAAGTTCAATTCTCTAATCTCCCAAATCTCTTCATGGTTACTGGTTTTTATGGTCACCCTATAGCAGAAAAAAGAAAGGAAAGTTGGGCCCTTCTTAGACATCTTAAACCTGACCAATTCACCCCCTGGATGTGTATGGGAGACTTTAATGAGATTACTTCCAATGGTGATAAGTGGGGTGGCCAGCCTAGATCTTTTAGACAGATGGAAGAATTCAGACAGTCCCTTGCTTTTTGCAATCTTGGTGACATTGGTTATGTGGGCTCTCATTATACTTGGTGCAACAACCGTGAGGGGACCAGTTTTACTAAGGAAAGATTGGACAGGGGACTAGTAAACTGTGCATGGCATGATTATTTTGATTTAAACGTAGTCACCATTCTGCCTTCAATATGCTCTGATCACAACCCTCTCCATATCTCAAGCAGGGTTACAGTCCCTACCCCTCGCACCCATAGGAAAGTATTCAGATATGAGGCCTCTTGGGCTAAGCAAGATGAGTGCCTGGCAGTGATTAAGAGGGCCTGGCAAGGATCCCTACAAACAGGTTCAAGGGTTGATGTCACTAGAAGAAGTCTTGAGAGATGCAGATTCCAATTAAGAGAGTGGAGTAACATCAGCAGAAAAGCTCATCAGCAGGAAATGACCCATAAGAATGAACTTTTGAGAACTCTACAAGCTGCCAATACTGGCCTGCATAACGATCAAATCAAATCCTTACAAAAGGAGTTGAACTCCTCACTAGAGCAGACTGACCTGAAGTGGAGGCAAAGAGCCAAACAAAGGTGGCTCCAAGATGGTGACAGGAATACCAAATACTTTCACAAGTGTGCCTCGGTTAGAAAACAGAAGAATATAATTCAGAAACTTCACACAGAGGAGGGCCATGTTTTGACATCCCCTGAGGACATAGGGTCTGAATTCCAAGCTGTGTTTATGGACCTTTTCACATCTTCCAACCCCAATGTTTCCAACTCCATTTTGGATGTCCTCAATCCCACGGTCACCTCTGGAATGAACCTGTCTCTCACTAAGGCATACACCAGGGAGGAGATCGAGCTGGCTACACATAATATGAATCCACTGGGCTCTCCTGGTCCAGATGGATTTCCAGCAATTTTCTTTCAAAACCACTGGATCACGGTAGGCAAAGATCTAACAGATGCAGTATTAGAGCACCTTAACACAAAGGCTGGTTTTCAAGCTATCAATCACACCTTTATAACCCTCATTCCAAAGAAGAATTCCCCTATGAAGGTCAGTGACTACAGGCCAATTAGCCTCTGTAATGTGTATTACAAGATCATAGCAAAGGTTCTTGCAAACAGGTTGAAGACCATCTTGCCAAAGATAATATCTGACACACAAAGTGTTTTTGTTCCAAGAAGAATGATCTCAGACAATACTATAGCTGCTTATGAACTCCTACACTCAATGCAAAACAGAAGAAAGAATGGTAGGGAAGCTTACATGGCTCTCAAGCTTGATATGAGCAAGGCCTACGATAGGCTAGAGTGGCCTTTCATTCACAAAGTGCTCCAGCATATGGGTTTTGACAGAGAGTGGTCTGATCTGATCATGCAATGTATAGGAACAGTCTCTTACTCAATCCTGGTTAATGGCATCCCTCAACCCACATTCAAACCATCAAGAGGAATACGACAAGGAGACCCTCTTTCCCCTTATCTGTTTATACTGTGCTCAGAAGTTCTCTCTTTGGCTCTGAATTTGGCTGAACAGCAAGGCTCTATCTCAGGTTTCCCTCTTTCAAGAGGCTCTTTAACAGTCAACCACTTATTTTTTGCAGACGATAGTATGGTCTTCTGCAAGGCACATCAGCAGGAATGGACCCAACTTCAGCTCATACTCAATTCATATGAAGCAAGCTCTGGTCAGAGGCTCAACCTGGAGAAGTCTTCAATCTACTTCAGCAAGAACACAAGCCAAGAGGCCCAATCTTCCATTCTAAACATGGCTGGTATGAAGGCATCGGGTCCCTTTGAGAAGTACTTAGGCCTACCCTCTTCTATTGGAAAAAACAAGAGCAGAGCTTTTAATCCTATATTGGACAGAATCAGAAATCAGATGAGCAATTGGAAAACAAATCTCTTGTCCTCAGCAGGGAAAGAAGTCTTGCTAAAGTCAGTCATTCAAGCCATTCCCACATATTGCATGAGAATCTTCCTAATTCCCAAAGGAATTCTGAGAAACATAAATAAGCTGATGCAATCTTTCTGGTGGGGGATTAACAACCAAAAATCCAAAATGCACTGGCTTAGTTGGAAAGGAATTGGAAAGGGCAAGCAAGTTGGGGGCTTGGGTTTTAGAGACTTTGAAGACTTCAATAAAGCCATGCTGGCCAAGCAAGGGTGGAGGATTCTCACCAACACCCAATCCCTTGCCTCTAAGGTTCTCAAAGCCAAGTACTTTCAATCTGGTGACTTTCTATCGGCTAAAGTCAGAGGGAGTGATTCCTTTGTATGGAAAAGCATAGCAATAGCCAGGCCTTTGTTGGATGAAGGTCTCATCTGGAAGATTGGAAATGGTAATTCAGTGAGGATTTGGTCAGACCGATGGCTGCCTACCCCCACCTCTTTCAAGGTCCAATCTCCTCTCAAGATCCTCAGTTCAGGAGCTACTATAAACTCTCTAATAGATCAAGATACTCATTCCTGGAATCTGGCTCTCATACAAGAGGTCTTCACTCCTGAGGAAGCAGCAGTCATATCCAAGCTACATGTCAGCCCTTGCAGTAGCAGTGATAAACTAACCTGGAGATGCACCACAAATAGCTTGTTCTCAGTAAAATCAGCATACCACCTCCAGGTTTCCATGAATGAAAGTAGGCATGGGCAGGGCTCACAACCACCTAACCAGGGGGCCCTATGGAAGCAATTGTGGAAGCTTAAAGTGCCAAATAAAGTCAAAGTGTTTTTGTGGAGAGCAGCAAATGACATCCTTCCCACCAAAGCAAACTTGTTTAGAAGGAAGATTGTCGAATCTCCTTTATGTCCCATATGTCACTCCTTTCCAGAGACCATAGCTCATGCTCTATGGTCATGCACGGCAGCCCAGGATGTATGGAGCTATGGCTTGAGAAGACTCCAAAAGTGCAGATCAGAGGAACTACCATACCATGAACTACTTGCAGGCCAACTCTCTCTTCTCCCTACTGAGGAACATATGGAGCTGGCTCTTACAGCATCTGAATTGTGGCACAGAAGAAATAAGTTTGTTTTTGAATCTAGCTTCAGCTCCCCTCTGCAGGTCTCCAAGTCTGTCACCTCGAGAAGGAGTGAACTGGAAGAGTTTAACAGTCAAACAAAGGAGCAATTGCCTTTCCCTACTCGGGGACCAGTCGAGTGGTGCAGGCCTCCTACAGGTTCCTACAAAGTAAACTGGGATGCAGCCATTGACAGGGTGAGATGCATGGTGGGAATTGGTGTGGCAGTCAGAGATTGGAATGGTCTAGTCACAGCCACACTTAGAAGTCCTAAAAACTCCTTCCCTGATCCTCTACTGGGAGAAGCTTTGGCTGCACTGCGAGCTGTGCAGTTGGGTCTAGAGATTGGCATCCATAATGTCATTTTTGAGGGGGACTCTAAGCTAGTGGTCAGCGGGATTAACAGTGGTGCTGAGAATCGGAGCACTGCAGGCATAATCTTCCTTGATATTAAGAAAATTTTGCTTTCCTACCAATCTTGGTCTTTTAGGCATGTACCTAGGTAGGCCAATGTGGTGGCTCACTCCCTAGCTAAAAGCTCTTTGGAGCTTAGTGAGGAATCTGTTCTGTTAGAGGATTATCCTCAATGTATTTGTAACCTTCTTCACTCATAGTCTTAATATAAAGCTCCCATCTTCTCAAAAAAAAAAAAAAAAAAAAGATGAAGATATACACCTCACATCAGCTAGCTAAGTCATCAATACCGGGTTAGAAAAACACAAATGAAACTCAAAGTGACCCAGCAAGAGGTTAGAAGGCCCAATCCTCAGGTACTACCCTTTGTAATAACTGGAAGCATGGGCCTCCCTTAAATGCTCGCAATCTGCTGGGAAAAAAACTAAAGGACTTAAACTACAAGCCACTATCACTTTTCATCCGATTCTCTTGAAGCCTGGGTCTCCTTATAATATCCCAAATCATCCTCACACGGAAAGCCAAGTTACTCTCGTCCCCATAGTTGAGACCGAAGCTTCACAGTAAAGAGCAGTCCCTCCATCTGATTCAATTCCATCAAGATAAAAAATGCAAAAAATCACAGAGGAAGGAATTCAGAAAACAGAAGGCAGTATTAAAGAAATGATGATGAAGAAAAAGAAGCGGCAATAATGCTTTTATCTATTAAATCAAAGCTCTTAGGGAAAGCAAAAAAAATCTAAGGAAGTTGCGAGAATTAAGCCTAATAATAAGACAACAAAAATGACACCATTGCAGAGAATTGCGAATAAAGCTGACAAGGCGGGATTTACCATGCCTCCATCCCCCCCCCCCCCCATGAAGTCCCTGGTTTGGAATTGCAAGGGACTTGCCCATCCTAAAGTAATCAGAAGTATAAGGGCCTTTATAGATAAGTTTAATCTGGATATTATCTTTTTGTCGGAAACCATGTTGCCTTCTGATAGCACCTCTAGTATTGTGAATAGACTAAGTTTCCACCATTTTGTACATGTCACTGTCTTGGGAAAAAAAAAAGTAGGCCTTTTGTTGTTATGGTGATCGGGTGTGGATATTGAACCAGTTCATACTAATGCCAATGCTATTTCTATTTTGGTTTACTTTGATCCCCCCATAACCCTTGGCTAGTAACTTTTGTTTATGCTTCAGCACAAGGGCATTAAAAAACAAACTTTTGCACTCACTTGGACTCAACTCACAGCTCCTTCACAGGCCATTGGCTTTGCATAGGAGATTTCAATGACTTACTAATCCAACAAAATAAATATGGGGGTGGGCCAGTAACGTCCTCATCCATAGGTGGCTTACTAAGCCTAATGGATTCTCATGGCCTCATTGATGTTGGGTTTTCGAGACCTATTTTCACCAAGACAAATAATTAGATTGGAAGAGCGATGATTTGAGATTTTTGAACCGTGGTATTGCAAATGCAAAATGGCACCTACTCTTCCTAGATGCCACTATCAAGTATGTAGTTTCCTCGGCATCGGACCATAATCCACTCTTACTCAACACGCTCAAGATAAAGAAAAATCTCTCTTCTTTTAAGTTTGAGGAATTCTAAATCTGAGAACCACTTAGCAATGTAATTATTCAAGAAGCACGGTGCCAACAATTTTATGGGAATCTAGCCTTTATTCTCTACAATACAATTAAATGTACTAAGAAGGCTCTCAAGCATTGGAATAAAGTCCATTTCAGAAAGATCCAAACCAATATCCAGCTTATTAAGATGGGGCTAAACAATCTTCAGAGCAACCCACCGAACTCATGGAGCTTACAGAGAGAAAAATTCCTTCACCACAAGCTTCAAGAATAATTGAAAAATGAAGAAATTCTCTAGAGACAAAAGTCGAGAATCAACTGGCTTACCATAACTGATCTAAATACTAATTTTTATCATTTATTACAACAATCCGCCAAAGAAGAAATGAGATCGATTCAATCAAGATGAGCCCAGGTAACTAGACAAAGGACCAAAATATTATTGAATCTACATTCATAAATTATTTAAATCCATTTATACCACCATGAATCCTATCTTCCCGGAGAATCTTGAAGATCTCTTTGAAAGACAAATTTTAGATGATGATAATACATTCCTAACTGTCGTGCCATTGGAAGTTGAGACTTATGGAACTCTCAAGCAAATACCAAACCATAAAGCACCAGAACTAAATGGAATGACATCCCTTTTTCTACAAACACTACTGGCATATCACCAAATGTGACGTAGTTACGGCTATTCAAAATTTTTTTAGAAGTGGGTAACTTCTTAAACAAATCAACCATACCCACAGATCTCTCATTCAAAAAATTGTAAGTCCAACTTCCCCTCAACACTTCCAACCAATAAATTTGACCAATGTCATATATAAAGTTATCACAAAAATCCTTGTAAACCATCTGAAAAAAGCCCTTCCAACCATAATTTCCCATCTCCAAACAACTTTTGTACCTAGTCATAATATCAAAGAAAATTCATTATTGCTCATGAGATGCTTCCTCATCTAAAGAATCACAAAGGGAAAAAAGATGGCTTTAAAACTTAACATGGAAAAAGCTTTCGATTTTATTGAATGGAATTTTTTCTTCGCTGTCATGAAAGTGTTGGGCTTTAACGGAAACTAGATAAATCTTATCAAATAATGCATTTCAACGACCACATTCTCAATTCTCATCAATGGTTCCCCAAAAGGTTTCTTCAATGCACAAAGCGGCCTTCAACAAGGTGAACCCATCTCACCTTTCCTCTTTATCATGTGTACGAAGGTGCTCTCAAAATTATTGACAAGATCAGAAGATTTGAGGAAGCTAGAAGGTATTAAAATCAGAAGAGACTATCCTCCAATATCTCACCATCTTTTTGCAAATAATTTAATTATCTTTGTAAAATCAAAAGAAGAGTCAATCCAAGCGATCAATAGTGCTCTAGAGGAATACCAAACTTGGTTAGGACAACGCATCAATCAAAACAAATCCTCTATCTTCATTACCCAAAATACTAGTTAACAAACAAGAATGGTAATCTCGGAGAACTTGCCATACAAAGAGTCGACTTTGCAAATAAAATACTTGGGAATGCTGACAACATTTATTCAATCCAAACAAGAAGACTACAAAGAAATGTTAGGAAAAATAAACAAAAGATTGGAAGGTTGGAAGTCAAAAATGCTTGCTCAACCCAGAAGAACTATGCTATTTAGATCTGTAGCAAGTGCCATTCCCACATACCAAATGTCAACGCACTTGCTTTCCAAAATCAATCTGTAAGAAACTCAATACTAGCTTCAAAAACTTCTGGTGGGGAAAATTAAAAGATCACAATCACAAGTTATGTTTAAAATCATAGAAAACTATCTGCTAACCAAAGAAAGATGGAGGATTGGGTTTACGATTGATGGAGAACATGAATCAAGCCACGTTAGCAAAGTCAGGATGGAAAATGAGCCAACAAAACAATAGTATTTGGCACAAGCTATTATCAAAAAAGTATTTGAAATCAAGCATCTCTGAATTAGCTACCCCAAAGGCAACTGACTCAAATCTCTGGCAAGGAATTCTAAAGACCAGATCATTACTGAAAAAATGTATGTGTTTCAAAATTACAAATGGCTTGTCTATGAGAGCTTGGCTTGACCCTTGAATCCCAACTCTGAGAAATTTCAAGCCTGTTCCTCTGACCGATATAGCTGACCTCCCAAGTACCCTCAAGGTCTCAATTCTTATTTTTCAGAATAAAAGATTTTGGAATATCCCAATTTTAACAACTCTCTTCCAACAAGAAAGCATCAATGAAATTCTAAAAACTCCTTTGCCCCTCTAATGAAATTCTGGACTACCCCATCTAGACCAAAATTCGAAATGGGAAATTCTCAATTAAAAGTGCATATCATCTAGCATCAATATAGCAAACTTTGATAGAGAAATAAGCTTGGATACCCCGGGGAGGAAAATCTGGAATCTTAGAATAAATGATTGCCATAAGCTCCTTCTATGGAAAATACTTTGGTATATTTTACCAACAAGAGAGCACCTCAAAAGATTTATTCCAAGTATCCCATCTATTTACTGCCCGCACGAAAAAAAAGAGACCCTTCTTCACCTGTTCAGCGAATGCCCTATATCTAGAATTCTATGGAATCATAGTAGACGGCCTTTAAAGCTCTCCAACATAGCGATAAACTCAATGAATGATTGGTTTTAGTTCATTATAAATTCCAAGCAAAAACTTGACCTCACCACCCAAGAAGAACACCCTTTCAAAATCTTTGCAGGTTTGATTCTTGATTTTATCTGGAGGCTACAAAATGATCAAGTCCATAATCGAAAGGAACTCTCTCTTCATAAAATTTCACAACAACTAAATCTCTCTTATAAAGAAAATCTACATGCTTGGGAAGAAAAGACAAACTCCAAAGTGGAAAAAGATTGGCAAAAACCTCTCACAAATCAAATTTGTATATCCTTTGATGCTGTAGTTAGAAACTAATTTTCTTTGGCCTTAGCGGAACTCAAAAGGTGAAGTCATTGAAATTTGGACTGAGGAAAATCCCACCACTACCCCAATGATTGTAGAGGCTCTTGCGGCAAAATTAGCTTTCAAAATGGCGGAACATCTCAACTATCATTTCATCTTTCTTGTCGAAGATTTTCAGTTGGTGATTTCTTCCATTTATAAAGAGGAAGTGATTTGGCAAATTTCCCAACCTCAAACGACATTACAAACTCGTTGAAATCTCACAATGGCTGGAGTTTTAACAAGATAGATCAATCCCAAATTGATTTATGCATTCAATTGCATAATGGACCGCTACAAACTCTTTGTTTGGTAGCATTCCATTAGATACTATCCCCTCTTGTATTTTGTATATTGACAGTGGGAAAGACCCTCCTTAGATATTTGTAACACTCTTTTATTATATGCAAGTTTGCTTAGAAAAATAAAAATTCAATAAAATAAGAGAACATTTTTTTTTCTAAGCTAGTGATATTATATATAAAACTATACGATTACAAAATACAAGATTTCAGAGGGGTGGGAGTCTTCAACAATCATTTCAAAACAAAGAAAAACAATACCAAGAAAAATAAAAAAGTGGGTTTCAGAGCCAAAAGTATGGTTCCCACCCAATCTCACTAAGGGGATGCTGCTTGAAACGGTTTTAAAATATTATAATGAACAAAATATTAAACTATGACCTAAAGTCGTAGCTGAGAAATGTGTACTGCTTTTTGTTGATCCGGTCCGACTAAAGGGGATTCTCACGACCACTTTATCTTGATCTTTGGTTAGGTAAACTCGGAACATAGGGATGTAGCAACCGGAAGATGTGCCGATACACTGACAAAAGACAATCACCAGCTGTTGTGGTGCGTGAGGTACACGTGCCACCCTAGGCTGAGAAAAGGTAGTCGATTCTGAAAGATCTGAGGCCGCCGTCCTCAATGGTGCCATATATGCATGGCGGCAGGGGACTCGCCCAAGCACGGTGGCCCGTGGGTTCCACACGCATTGGAACCCACGTGCACAACCCTTCCAAGTAGTTTTCTCCTTTTGTCCGAAAGATCTGCAACTCGAGAGTCCAATGGAGGAGTGTGTGGCGGTCTTCGTAGTCCAGCAAGCAGTAGATCGAAACACTAAGGTTCTACGAGAAAAAGTTTAGGAAAAACTAAAGAAAAAAACATATAAAACAATTGGAGGTGGCTGGACAGGCAGAGGGAGGAAGGAGCTAAAGCTCCAACCCCACCTGGACAGAGCGGCTTTGGCTGGCTGGGCGCTACGCTGAGAGAAATTTTCGCTGGAGAGAAATGGGAGTTAGCTTAAATAATAAGAAAACATTTACTCATTATTCTTATATCATATATCATATATAATTTTTTTTATTTTTTATTTATCAAATATGTGGTGTATAGATAATAAGTAGAATAATTCATTTAATTTAACAGGAATAAAACAAAAAAAAAAAACTAAGAGGATGCGTGGGAATTAGATGAGAAAAGCATTTTGTGAATAATAGTAAGATAGTTTGTGAATAATAATGAAATAGTTTAAGTTAAGTATTTATTGAATTTAAAAAAATGAGAGAAAAAAATTGAACAAAAAATATTATAAAATTAAAATATAATTAGAATATAATTTTTAAATATTATCTTTATTTTAAAATTAGAAAAATTTGAATTACTTTATATTTTTTGTATGAAAATTTAGGAAAGTTGTATAGCCATTGTATCTTGCTAATAAATTTCAAAATTGCATAAATTTACACACTTCTGAAAAATTTTATGTACTACATTTTCATTATCTATTAATTTTTAAAATTATTATCTGTTAAAACAAAATTATTGATTCGTAGTCGATAGGAAATTCCACACTATTTCCCAAAATTTAAATAAAATGAGGTTGTAATGTCAAGTGTTGTTTGGATAGTGAATTGAGATAAAATAAATTAAGATGAAAATTAAAAGTTAAAAATTGAATAAAATATTATTATTATTTTAATAATTAAAAAATTAAATTATTTTTTATATTTTATATAAAAATTAAAAAAATTATAATAATAAAATAAAATAAAATAAAACAAGTAGTGAATATGTTGCCATTGATATTTAAGAACGTACGCATGTATGTACGTGCTAGCACATGTCTTTTATTTTTTATTTTTGAGAGGAGCGTGTCTTTTATGATATGCACAACAGGATGTGCATTACCACATCCGTATTATTGCCGACAAGCCTTAGCTGAGATGATTATTGTTGATGAGTTGTCATTTAGATTTGTTGAAGGGGAGGGTTTTAGAAAGTTTATACTTGTGGTTTGCCCTAAGTGGGTAGGGATTCCATCTCGTTGGACGATTGTAAAGGATTGTTTTAATTTGTTTATGAGGGAAAAAAATAAATTGAGTGCTCTTCGAGGGCAACGAATTTCCCTCACCACCCATACATGGACATCCGTGCAAAACCTTAATTATATGTGTCTCACGGCACATTTTATTGATGATGACTGGAAGCTTCATAAGAGGATTCTTTCCTTTTCTTTGGTTGAAAATCACAAGGATGATACCCTTGGTAAGGGCATAGAGTTGTGTTTGCATGATTGGGGGCGACCGAAAATACTTGCAATCACTCTTGATAATGCAAGTTCTAATAATGAGGTCGTTTCTTATTTGAAAAAGAAAACCAAGTATAGGAGAGATACAGTCTTGGAACATGAATTATTGCATGTTCGATGTTGTGCCCACATTTTGAATTTAATTGTACATGAGGGATTGAAAGAATATGAGGAGTCTATTGCGAAGGTGAGGGGAGTTGTGAAGTATGTTAAATCCTTCCCCCAAAGGTGGAGTATATTTAAGAAATGTGTGGGGTTGGAAGAGATTCAATACAAAAGTCAGGTTTGCCTAGATGTGCCAACTAGGTGGAACTCCACCTATCTTATGTTGGAGAGGGTTGGGAAATTTAGAAGGGCTTTTGATCGGCTGGAGGAAGAAGATATGTGCTTTTTAAGTAGTATTGGAGATGATGATGATGACGATGATGAAGGTGATGTGATGACTAGGAGAAAGTCAAAGAAGTTAGGGCCTCCCAATGCATCCGATTGGGATAAGGCAAAGTTGTTTAAAAAGTTTATTGTATTATTTCATTATGCAACTTTACACTTTTTGGAAGGTGAGTATGTAACTTACAATACTTTTTTTACGGAATTGGTTAATATTAAAAATGCCATTAATATAAAGTGTGAAGAAGGAGGACCCGTGGTGGGATTAATGGCCACAAATATGAAGAGAAAGTTTGAAAAGTATTGGGAGAATATGGATAATCAGAATATGTTGCTCTACGTTGGGATTGTTCTTGATCCTCGTTACAAGATGCGATATCTTGACTTTGGGTTGAGAAAAATGTATGCATATGATCAATCAAAAATCATTGATTTGAGTTGGAAGGTGAAAAATACATTTATCCGCATGTATGAGGCATACATCCAAGATGAAGAAGGGAGTTCTCCTCAACGCACGGGTTCCCCACGTGAAGATGCAAGTCCTCCCACAACTCAGTCTACGAATAGACAGGCTACATTGATGGCTCAATTTAAGCAAGAGTTACAGTCAGAAGATTCTTTGGAAAGTAAGTCAGAGGTTGATAGATATCTAGCTGAAAAATGTGAGAATCAAGGTGAAGGTTTTGACCTACTCAATTGGTGGAATGTGAATTCAGTTAGATATCACGTACTTTCGAAGATTGCACGCAATGTACTTGCGATACCCGTATCTACTGTGGCCTCTGAATCTACATTCAACACTGCGGGTCGTGTACTTGACCCTTTCCGAAATAGTTTAAATTCGATAATGGTTGAGGCTCCATATGTGCACAAAATTGGCTTGTAATCATGTTACTTTTGATTTATTTTGTAGTATATTTTGTTTTATCTTCTATACTATTTTAACTTTATTTAATTTGTTTTGTTTTAAATTTTTTGGAATTGAAGGAGAACTTGTTGGGGAATTTGCTGATTCTGCAGAAGGATCAAATTCAATGGCTACCAACTCTTAACCCACTGTTGATGTAAAACCAAAAAGGTGAGATCGTGAGAAAATAGAATGATTGTTTTGTGCTCAAGTCAAATCTGTTTTTTTTTTTTCCAGTTTTATTTCTTTCTTTATTATATTTTCTGTTTGTAAAATCTGATGATGATCTATGCGGCCTCATGTCTCCATCATCTGTTTGTAAAATCTGGGCTCTCTGCTGTCCAAAGTAGTAGCTAGATTATTAATGTTAAAGAATACTATTCTGACTAAACTAATGTTGAATCTGCCTACACACTTATTAATATTACAAAAGTGCCATTTAATCCTTGACGTGTAGTATTTTTGGGAGCAAGATTAATTTTTAGAATGATTATGTTTGTACCCTTAGTGTAAAGCTTCTTAGAGTTCACGTGGGCCTTGTTGTTAGACTGGGCTTATTTTCGGCTTGGCCTGGGTTTAATTTTATCCAACTTATATTTTGAGTTAAGTTTACTGTGAATAAATATTAATTTAGACCTTATATTGAGTTAAATTTTTATAATAAGCTGGGTTTTATATATTTCATAAAACTATTATAATATGTTAAGATGAGCTTAGTTTTTAAATTGAACTTGTATTATAAATCGGGTTGGGCCTAGTTACATATTTTTCCAGAAAATCATTATATATATATATATATATATATATATATATTGTTTTAAATTTGACTCAGCTTGATGTTTAAATTAGACTTGTGGTATGAGTATGCTCAAGCCGCAACATGTGTTTTGGAATTCTATTTGATGTTTCTTACATTAGTTTGGTTCTATTTGATGTTAGTTCAAACTTGGTCCTTGTCTTTATTTTGTATTTTCTGCATGTTCAAGGCTATATAATAGGTTATGTAAACATTGTTGATTAATTTGTTATGGCTAACATTAAGAATGTGAGGGGATTTTTTAATGAAGATTTTTTTACAACTTTTATAATAAATTACTTAAACTCCTAATCACACGGTCACACCCACAGGAATATGGGTGGTGTACTGCAGTATATTAATTGTGTTAATAAAGAGAAATGTACATAAATATTTTCAATTAATACAAAACTAGAGGCTTGTATTTTTTCCTTTTCTTTATTTTGTATTTTCTGCATGTTCAAGGCTATATAATGGGTTGTGTAAACATTGTCAATTAATTCGTTATGGCTAAGAATGTGAGGGAATTTTGTAATAAAAATTTTTTTTGCAGCTTTTATATTAATTTTCCTTATTTTATATGATTATTTGCATCTAGGTGAAGCAAGAAATGGTTATATTTTTTTATATAAGTATTTGCCGGGATTCAATAAAGAAATGATCTATCTTTCTAGTTTCTACAGAAAGGGAGTGGTTAACGGCGCGCTGTGATTTTTTTATTTTTTTTATCTACAGATATGTGATCTCAACCTTGATGGAGAAATTGATTGTGAGAGATTTGTGACACTTATCCAGTAGCTGATAGTCAGGGAATGATTCTCACTTTGCCTAATTGTATAATTTGTATTTTGTATTGATGTAATTATGTTAATGCTTTCTGCTACTGTTGGTCTTTTTTTTTTTACGTAATTTATGCTACTGTTAGTCTATTTAGTGCACTGTGTATCAGTGCTTTTGATGTAAATTATTAAATATGACTTCTAGTCTTTGATAGTTCTTTTTTTTTTAAGATCTTTTAATTTTCAGTTTTAAATATGCTTGGGAATGGATTTTTATTTTTCTTTCTTTCAGAAGGTAGATTTGAATCATTTGATGTATGTAAGATACATGAAAGGAGATTTTAGCTATATTTTTCTCTTTTTTTAAAAAAAAAAAAACAGACCGTTCTTTCTTTTTTAAGATAATGCAAGTTGTAAATTGCAATTAAGTTGGTAGTTTTCTATATGATAAATATTAAATGGTATATTCTATGATTGATTGATTGATGATTGATCCCCTTGTTTAAATTGTTTGGATGTGTATAGAAATTTTTTATTTTTTTGACCGTAAAATATTTTATTCAAATTTATTGTATATAGATAATTTTTTTTTTTTTTTTTTGTATTTTTTGCTTCAAACTAGATAAATTGTTAGTGGATTCTAACTGTTGGGCTGAAATAACTGGTGGTATTCATTTGGGCCATTGGCCCATTTGGAAGCCGGTCGGACCGATTGGACCGACCGGACCGAACAGAATGGGACCGGACCGCACCGGTCTTTATAAGGTTCGGTTCGGTCCAAGGTAGGGAGACCCTGGACCAAATAGGTCCGGTCCGGTCCATTAAACCCCCCAGGACTGGACTGGACCAGACCGAACTTCCCCCTACTCACTCTCCCCTCATCTCTCTCTCTCTCTCTCTCTCTCTACAATACAATCCGGTTTCTAAAGATTTGTGAGACTCTAGTGTTTGGTGAAACTTTATGAAAGGTAAAACGTTTTATTTGTTTAGTCTCTCATTTTTGTTTTGTCTCACAAAATCAACAAATCATTATAGGGTTCATGAATTTAATCAATTGAAAGATGTAACCATTTTTTTTTTTTTTTTATGATCTGAAAGGTGCAACCTCTAGACATTTTTCTTTCTCTTTTTTTTTTTATATTCTTTTTTATTTTACATATCTCATGATTATATTTTTTAAATCTAAGGATCATATTTATTTATTTATCTGACATTTCTTTTATGTATCGGTAATTTTTTATGATGATAAATGTGTTGTGGCCCTTATGCATGTTCAGTCTATAAGGCAAACCAAGTGGTCTCATAGCCTTTCCTTGTCATTCTCTATTAGGTAATATCTACCTTATAATATTTTTCTCCTTTTTCTATGTTTGGTCTGACGTCTCCATCAATATCTTGGTCTTTACTAATCTTCTTTTCTTTCATATTTTTTTTTTTTTTTCAACTTGTGTGGTGCACTACATATAGTAGCAGCATATATATACATTGAAATTTCGTGTGATTTTCCTATGAGTTTTGCATTGAAATATTTAAATTATAATTCTAGAGTTTTGTATTGAGCTATATATACTACACTTAATTTGATTGCCTATTGAGCTATATCCTTGCCCTGTAAATCATATCAGGTTGAGTGAATGATGAGTACATCAAGATATCATGTTAAGATCTTAGACAGTTGTAATTCTAGCGCCAATGAAGTTGAGATGATTGAAGAAGATGGTGAGGTTGAACCAAACAAGACTATGCCCAAGGAAGGCCATACAATGTCATTTTCATATGTGGATATGTACGTGGGGGCTAGAGTTTAATGATCTAGATGATGCACATAGTTGCTATAACGCCTTTTCCAGACGAACTAGTTTTAGCATTCAAACAAATTATACTCGGTTGTCAAACATAGAAAGATCATTAATTAATGTAGAGTATGTGTGTTTGAGAGAAGGATCCCGTCGTGATAACTTTAAACTTAAAGAGAGAGCAAGACTCGATGCTGCAGAAACAAAATGTGAGTGTAAGGAAATGATGACAATAAAGAATGATGGAGACAAATGGGTTGTGTTCAAGTTTGTGCTTTAAGCATAATCATAAGTCGTTGACACATAGAAGTACAAGTGTGTTTTGTGGGCATAAAATGGTGACACCAGCACAAAATAATTTGATAGACACGCTAAATGAGTCGAGGATACCAATACAGAAAATAATGTCTGTGTTGAGTAAGAAGTCAAGTGGTGATTATAATGTTGGTTGCATTGCTAAGGACCTTTATAATTATTTGGGCATTCGAAATAAGCAACTTCTCGAAGAGGGAGATGCACAAAAATTATATGAGTGCTTTTAGAAAGGTGAACGTAACAATCCGAGTTTCGTATATTTGATCAAAGTTGATGAATATGGGTCGATGGAAAATTGCTTTTGGGCATATGCTAGATCAAGAGCTGCATATTAATGTTTTGGAGACGTTACATTTGACGCTATGTACTTGACAAATCGCTACAAAATGCCCTTTGTTCCATTCACTGGAGTTAACCATCATCATCAGTCTATGATGTTTGGATGTGCTTTACTTATAAATGAGATAGCCGAGTCTTACACAAGGTTATTAAAACATGGCAAGAAGCGATGCTTGGTCGTGCTTCTTTTACAATAGTAACTGATGATGATAAGTCAATGACTAAAGCCATTGTCGAGATATCTCATATTCATAACAGATATCCAAAATTTTAACATGAATTTAACCTTTGTATTCATGAAACACTTACTATTGAAGAGTTTGAGTTAGACTGGACTGATATGTAATTGAAGTACAAGTTGAAAGAAAATAGTTGTTGCAAGATCCGCCGCATATTGTTTCTAAAGGAATGCCCAAATCTTTACGACAAAAGAATTCAAAAGAAAATATACCAATAAAGAAGTAACGATACAATGTTTGTAAACAAGAATGACATATAAGAAGCAAATACCCATCACTTATGCATCTTTTTTTTTCCTTGGCATGTAAGAAGGGCATTTGCTAGTTGGTTGAAGATTTTTGTTTTTTGTAGGAATATGAGAGAACTAAGTTCCACTATATTCTTTCCAAACTCGGTCATAATGTCAACCACATTTGATATGTATGAATACTATGTTAATCTTATTTATTTTATATTTAGACTTTCGATTTTGTCGATTCTAATCTCTCTTTTTTTCTAGTTTGTAGGAATACGCAAGCCCCCGCAATGTCACAAACTGAAGAGTTTGGAACATCGTGGAATTTTCATATGCCAGATGATTATTAGACTCATTAAACATTTTCTATTTTTTGGTTGTAAAATAATTCTCAAACCAGATGACTATAAGCCAAGTGATATGTGAGATGGATATGGTCATGTGAGACTTATGGGTTCTACCTATGGATATCCCAGTACTCTTTTTGCCATTTTCTTCTTACCGTTTTGGACTGTATGCTATTTAACCACCTTCAAAACATAAAACACGAAGTCAATCTGATTATTCAGTAAAGTTACTTTGTAATATCCCAAAACTAACATTTAAAATCGAATACCCATGTAAAGAAAGTCACGGGCAGCTAAAAACTAGCCTAAGAATCGGAAGATCAATACATTAGATAGCAAAGACCAAACAAGAGTCAACCGAAGTTGACCAAAACACTAACCCAACTTCATTACCCCATTATCTCTAAAGCGTTTGTCCAAAATCAAAAAGCCATGTGTGAAACCTCATAAAACAGCTCCCATGGCCCCAAAGAAACCCCAATGCGGAGATAGTAGAAAACTGGGGGCAAATAGAACACTAAAAGAAGGATAGAGACCACTCACACCATTAAAATCTTTAGTGGAGTTTCTGGCCCATTACTTCAACGGCACAACCTATCAAAGTGTGTGAAGAAAAAAACAAACCCCTAGACCATTAAAGGAAGATAGAATCCTAGAATCGCATAAAATACAAAAATAAACCCATAAATCAAACCCTAAATCCAACAGAAACTCGTATGTGAAATGCATAAATCAAAAATTTACCCACTCAAAGATAAGACTGCGCGAGAGGGAGGGCGTGGTGAAATCAGCACCGCAAGTGGGAGGGGTGGGGAAATCGACTGTGAGAGATGAGTTGATCTCGTTAGAATCATGTTGGGTGACGAACGAAAGGGGGCTGGGAAGGGAAGAAAGCTCAAAAAGTTGGCTAGCGCTGTGAATGGAACTGGAGAACTCTTCAGAAAGGGGGCGATGAGTGGAATGGGAGAGGAAGGATTCTGAAAAGTCAGATGTAGGTGTTTGAAGGTTGGACCTCTTACGTGGCTAATAGTTGTTGGTTGGCATAAAAATGAGTTTTTTAACCAACCAGCCTTGAATTTTTTTTCAAAAACAACCCACGGGCATGCGTCTATGACCATAAAAGACCAAAGAACCCCTCGCGCTGCATGTCCATCCAAAACAAAAGACTCCAAAAAATAATATTAAACTTACTGCGTTGCTTCCGTAAAATCCAAAATGAAAAGAAGAAGGCTTGTTGTCTTTAACCCATGCGTGAAAACTGAAAGGAAAGAAACTGACCCAAATGCATATCTTTCATCAAACCAAAGAGAATGTTGGGTCCTATGTGCATACGTGGCCTTAGAGAAATCAAAGAAAAAATTTACTGCTTTTAAAACGTCAAAGCTTATTACGTTTTTTACTTTATCTCTTCTCTCATGCTTTGCATTTCTTGGTTGAAAAAAATAAAAAAATAAAAAAATAATATAAAAAATATCTTACACATATTAAGAAATATTATTTAATTAAATTAAAATTTTTAAAATTAAGTATAAACTATAATATTAAATAATTTAAATCATAACTCGAATTTATATATTTTAATTTTTTTTATCTAAAATTAATAATAATAAAATAAAATAATTTAAATATATTTATTCTAAATATATATAATATATAATAATTCAGTTCAATCGTTACTGCGTGAAAACACAAATTTCAGTTGGCGTGAACATGAACTACTTGGTGCATAGTTCAAACAAAAATTTATTTATTATTTTTACACCAAATATTATATATAATTTTTTATTTTATTTTTTTATTAAATATATAGTATATGGATGATGAGTAAAATAATTCAATTAATTTAAAAGAAATAAAATAAAATTAAAAATAAAAGATATTAATAAATATAATATATAGTATATCAAATATCAAATAATGAGTAGGGAAACTCGCGTTCAAATATATGCAACAAAAAGGATGGTGCTAGCGTAACCACGACGGTTTGTTAGTGCATTTCAAATTAGTTTTTCATTATTTTTTTAATATTTTTAATTATTAAATATAAAAATATACAGGTTCATTAATAATTATTTAAAAAATAAACTTCATTATAAATTATTATTATTTAATTATTAAATATAAAAATAAATTAAAATATTTAAACAGTAATTTTGAACAAAAAAACTCTAAGTACCTCCGTTGATAGAAAAATGATATCATTACTACTCAACTACAATTTATTTACAATTTTTTTTGTATTTGATTTTTTTTAATTTTTTATTTTAGAAGTGAGTATTAATAAAATTATATTTTTTTTAATTTTTTTTAATAATTAAGGATGTTAAAAAAATATTTAAAATAAAAAAATATAAAAATAAAAAAATTTAAAATAAATATAAATAATAAATAAATTATAATGTGGTTGGTGGTGTATCGTTGTCCCCGCTGTTATTTTCTCCAAAAAAGTACAGAACGACAAGGACTTGTCGAATTGATTTAACGTTCACACCCCGCCCCCCGGGGGGGTCTTCAATTCTTTCATCAAAATCGATGAAATTATTAAATATAAAACCCTGGCAGCTAGCCTTTATTTTTTTTTTATTTTTTTATAATCATACGTGTTATTTTAAAAATAAAATATTTAAATTTTGAAATTTCCATTTATAAATATAGGTGTTAATTATTTTTATAACAACTATATATTATTATTTGTCTCATAATCAATATTTCCGTACCACAGGGTGTCTTATTTGTGAAAAGCACTGATACGATGTTATAAAAAAATTGCTAGTGACATTTGGTCCCTTATTGATCCGATAAATATTTTTTTAATAATGCATGTCCATATCATAGAAGACATGATAATTAACACGATGTTATTTCGTTTGACTATACAAATAAGACGAGACAGTGAGATATTTAAATAATAATAAATAAAATATTATTATAATATAATTTTTTAATATTAATTTTATATTAAAATTTAAAAAAATTAAATTATTTATTATATTTTATATGAGAATTTTAAAAAATTAAATAATGAGTTGAGATGAGATTTTTAATTTTGTGTAACCAATCTAGACTTTTATCAATTGCCACATATTGACTAGACTTTATTTAAATAATATAAATATTTTATCTTATTTTATTTTATTATTATAACTTTTTAACATTTTTATAAAAAAATAATAAATAATTTATTTTTTCATTTTTAAAAAATAATAACATTAAAAAATAAGATTCTAATTATATTTTATTAAATTTTCAATTTTCCAAATCACAAACTCATTTTATTTGAAGTTCGGGAAATAGCGCGGAGTTGTCTATCAACCGCTAATCAATAATTTTGTTTTAAATAAATAATAATTTTAAAAATTAATAGATAATAAAAATATAGTATATAAAATTTTCCAGAAGCTCATAAATTTATGCAATTTTAAAATTTATTAGCACGTTAGAGCACTAATAGTAAGCTCAACAAAGTTAAATTATAGTTAAAGAATAACTAAAATGTGAAATAAAGTACTACAATGGGCTCAATAAATATACAATAAATTTGGCCATCAACTATTTGGCTGGCCAAATTTATTGAAGTAAAGAGACTAGCTAAATATTATTTTTAGAGTAAAATATTACTTCTCGGCTACAGCATTGAACGAGATCAACTCTTGCGCACCGGACAAAGTCTCTCTGGATGCAATTTCTTATGCGATTTCTTATTACTTCCCAGCTGTAATAAAATAATAATTTTTTTATACAATTTCTGGAATCAGTTTTGGTACTGGACGGAATTTTTCTATATTCATCTCTATTTGAACTCCTTTTTTTTTTTTTTAATTCTCAACCTTTGATTGAATTTCTAGATGTGATTTTAGTGTATTGAATTTGATAAAATCAAAAATGATGAACCACTCCGAGTGTGTTTCTTTACTGTGAAGGTTGAAAATTTCTAGTGATGTATTATACTGAAACAGAATATATAAAATTATAGAAATCGGAGTTCAAAATTAATATTTTAATATAATAATAAAAAATTTATTAAATTTATTATTTAATGTTATAAAAAGTAACTACCCAAAATTTATAAAAATAAACTTTCTAATTAAAATTTGTTAAATCCACTACTAATACCCTTACAATGGCTACACAATTTGGTTAGGTTTATGCGTTTAGCCGACAGCATGAACTAAATTATTAGGTAGCTGGCACATGAGTTCATAAATGTTTAACCAAATGTGATTTACCAACCACTCTCCGTCTTGTCTCATTTCCAGAGCCTTCCCTGTCTGTCAATTTTGATGGAGGAATTGATGGTGCTGTATGCATGTCAATCAACTTCATAGGTCCTTTCTATTTTCTGTGAGAAAATATCAGTGGAGTTGGTTTCGACTCGGCTAGTCAGATTTGTTAGATGAAAATATTATATTTTAATATTATTATTATTTTAAAATTAAAAAAAATTTAAATTATTTATTATATTTTATATAAAAATTTAAAAAATTTATAATGATAAAATAAGAATTTTATATTTAAGATGAAAAATTTTAATAGCCAAACCAATCTTACTCAAAGTTGCTGTTCAAAAATACTGTTTAAATATTTTAATTTAATAAAATTATATATTTTTATATTTAATAATTAAGAATGTTTAAAAAGATATTAAAAAATATGAAAGAAAAAATAATTTGCAATGCACTAATAGACTGTTGCGGTTACGCTTGCACATCCTTTTTCCTGCATGTATGTGAACGAGAGTTCTTCTATTTTTTTTCAAAATGATTGCATGGCGTTTATAATTTTACGACTATATGTAGTATTGCCCTCCCAGAACAAAAACAAATACAATCCAACGGATAAAAAAAAACACTAATTTTGCAGAAAAAAATAAAAAAAAAAAAAGAAAAAAAAAAAAAGAAAAACAAAGTTTCAAAAACCCAAAAAACAAAGAAATAAAAGAGATTTTTTGAAAAAAAGCATGCGCAAGGCAGCGAGCTATGCTAAGATCAAGAATTTTGCAGCAAAAAAAATTCTGCTATTGCAAAAACCCAGTGCCAAAAAAATACGTACTCTCTTATTACCCATTGCTTAAGGTGTGGATCACCAATCCCTTACAAATCAACATATATAGCCATATTGCAAAAGATATTCAAAATCAAACAAGAGAGCTGCACGGGAGGGAAGAGAGATGGAAAATGGGAGAGGAGAAAGAGAGGGGCCCTGGAGAGAGAAGAGAGAGAAAAGGAAAGAAGAGAAAGAATAGAGGGTGCGAGGAGATGAGTGAAAGAGGAGAGGTGTAATTTAAGAGTTTTGCTACATACAAATATAGTTACACACTAATCTGTGTATTAATACTGATTTATTCATACTTAAAATTTAAATTAACACTGTTTTCAATCAAATCTACTTTTTGACCAATCACATCATATTAACGTACAGATTAGTACACAATTATACTTACAATTATATTTTTCCGCAATTCAATAAACTCGTATACACCATAAGATAAACGAGTCTTATATGTGTTGAAAATCTATTGGCTGTTGTAAAGTAAAATATAACACCCTGTTTGAAAATTTTATCTCCAGTCCTATTATATATTAATTAAATTATTTGTTAAAACATCGTTTTTAATGATCATTTGATATTAATAATCACAAACATTTAATTAAATTTATTTAAAATTTAATATAAATATCAAAAAATAAATTTAATATAATGCTAATAACCATTAATTCCTTCAATAAAATTTAAAAAAATAGACAATTTTCTGAATAAATGTCGAGAAAAGAGAGATAGTGTTACGTAATAAAAAATAATAAACTAAACATTTACCCTTTAAACAGTTTACATCAAATTTAATTCTATTTTTATAAATATTATAGTTAAAAGCCAAACTATATGATTTTACTGAATCTTTTTCAGCCAATTTTTCACTTGTAATAACTAAACGGCTTTGTTAGATACAGTCGGCAAATGTAGTCAGCGTGCAGTCGGTTGTACGGAATGAATAAAAAAAAATTATAAAAAATATTTTTTATATTCAGAAAGACCTACATGAATAAAAAAAATTAAAAAAATAATTTTTTTTTTCATGTAAGTCCCGTATTAATTTATTTTTTTCTCTACGACTACATTTTCCGACTGCAAAAAGTATTTCTCTTGATTATAAGGGACTCACAAAACACACTAAAAGTTGTCAAAAATCAAAAGTATGTCCCATATTAAATTGCACAACCAATCATTCAGGATATAAAAGTTGCTCTCAAAAAATTTTAAAATTAAAAGCTTAGAAAAATACATCAAAATAAAAATTGATATGCATATTCCATTGCGCAATAGACTGTCTCCAACTCTATATTTGAAAATATTTCCCTTATTGTAATCCTTTCATCATGTTAAATTTTCATAATGAATAAACCCACCTGTGCTGTTTTAGTTTCATTAATGTTGTTGTACAAATATTTTAATATTTTCTAATTGTAGATACAATGTTTTGAAGGAAAAAAAAAAAACACTTCGACCAAAATCTGGCCATCTATTTTACGGATGAAAAAATATTTTCATCATCTTATTTTTGTATTATTTTTGTATCATCATATAATATAATATTAGATGATAAATTTAAAAATAAAATATAATAAATAATTTTTAATTATTTAATATCATATTCTAAAATAATAAAAAATAATGAGCTAGTAATATTACTCCTTGACTGTATATTTATAATCTGTACTCATTCCGATTGAGTGATTTGATTCCAACACGCCTGTTTGGCCCCTATTAAAGAAAAAGTAAAAACCAAAAAACATTGATAAATTTTCAAAAACTAAATACTAAATTTTTTAATTTAAAATTTAGATTTTACTAAAAATGTGACAATGGACGGAATAACTTGAAAAATCCTTTTTACTTTTGCTAATCAATTTTTTGGGTCAACTTTTGAATTAATTCAACGCGACTCGATTCCACTTTTCTAGCTCTATCAGATCACTAATGCTAAAAAGAGTTCTATTTAGTTATGAGAAATATTTTTTGTAGTCAGAAAATGCAGTCGGCGTGCAGTCGTGGAGAAAAAAGTGAATTAATATAGAATCTACATGAAAAAAAATTATTTTTATAACTTTTTTTTATTCAAGTAGGTCCCCTGAATATAAAATAATTTTTTTATAATTTTTTTTATTCATTCCGTACAGCCGACTGCACGCCGACTGCATTTACCGACTGTATCTAGCAAAACCTGTTAATCAATTGTTTCTAAATTTGGTGCTCATTTTCTTATTGAATTCCTATTAGCATTGATTTAGCTTCACCTTTATTAGGATTTGTGCTGTAAATATGCTTTGTAATCGTAAAGATAAGGAAACCAGTCGGTGCTCTAAAGATAGCTATTGCTGTACTTTCCTTTTATCTGACCGCAACATCAAAGGTAAAAATACAGTGATCTATTGGGAGAGGCTCTGATGAGTTTTTGAGATTAATTTAATTGTTGCCGCAAGCATTATAATGTTCTTTTAAATAAAATTTGGTGGAAGAAACAAATTCAGGTTAATTAGGATTTTAAACTTCACTTAGGACCAAATCATGATTTGGTCGAAGTGCTTGGTTTTACTTGATCCGATATGTCGAGTATATAATAATTTTTTTAAAAAAAATTGTTCTCTAATTGACATGTATTCCAATTGAATTCCATAATTTTTTTATTTAATAATTAAAAATATATTTTTTTAATAATATTATAAATTTTTTAAAAACAAATATTGAAAAGAATAAAAAAAATTAAAGAAAAAAAAACTAAAAAACAAAATTAGTAGACATGCAATATGAAAAGCTGTCCTCCTTGCATTCTCTCTCATTTAAGGTGTCTAATTAATGAAGAGTATTTCCTCTTTTAAAAAAAAAAAAAAAATCCTGAAAAGCCGGTACATGCGAGGTCCGCTCCGATTTGATTGAGATATCGAAAGAAAAGAAAAGAAAAAGTGTATGTATTATAATCTTTTTCCTATTTCATCACATTCAAGTTTTTAATGTCGAATAAAGAAAGGATGACGAGTACCTTCAAGTATTTTATGTCTCTTCAACGTCGATTTCTTATGACGTTTTGCTAGATAATATAATTAAAAAAAATATTTTTTACAGTCAGAAAATGCAGTTGGCGTGCAGTCGTAAAGAAAAAAATGAATTAATATGGGATCTACATGAAAAAATAATTTTTTTTTCTTCATATAGGTCTCCCTAAATATAAAATAATTCTTTTATAATTTTTTTTATCCATTTCATACAAACGACTGTACGCTGACTATATTTACCGATTGTATCTAACAAAATCCAATTAATTATCAAGTGCAGGGACCCAGATGTTTCTCTTATGACCTTTTGTCTTTTTCATGAAATAGATTAATTATACGACTGTCAAACTTTTTGGGCCATTAAATAATTGATAACCCCATTTTCTTTATTCTGATCTTATCATATATGCTATTTCATGTCAGTTTATGAGTTGTATGGTTGTCATCTAAGTTATCTCAATCTTCTTAATTATAAGACCATTCAATATTCAAAAATAAAATATCAATATTTTCTGAGTTTGTGCAAACGGCTTAATTAATTTAAAAATGAGAAGCTTCATCCTCCTAAACCTGTATCTCACTGATTGCCAACTAAATATGATTTAATTTATAAATAAATATGATTTAATTTAATAAGTAGATATTATTTACTATTAAATAAGATAAACAAATTTAATTTAGTTTAAAAAGAAGAAATATCTGCTCCAAATCTTATATTCTTAGCTTTGATTTTAATTCAATCTAAACGATGCATACCCACATTAATTATTTCCTGCACTTAATTCATTTCAACAGAAATTAAAAACCATTGTGAATCTATTTTTTTAAAAATAAAATGAAATAGAAATATCTTTTAATTGTATTCGATGATTCATAATTTCATACAACAAAAATACAGAACCTTACCAAGTGGCGAAACAGTAAACTTAAATAACATCCTAACAAGTTGAAGGAAAGTATTTCCAAATGATTTATAAATTAATATTTTTTTATTTTTAAATAATAAATTTAACTTATTATATAAATTTATAAATTTATTTTTTTATTTCCAAATGATTTATAAATTAATATATTTTTTTATTTTTAAATAATAAATTTAACTTATTATATAAATTTATAATTTTTTTTTAAATTCTATGTGGTTGTCCTACTTCTCAAGAGCTACCGTTTCTACATCATAATCCCACCTACTTTATACAATTATTTATTGCAAAAAATAAAAAATCATACCAAATAAGACAATAAATACCCTAAAATAAATTAGACAAATTAAAATATCCTATTAAAGTATGTAGAAATAATAAAATGTTATTTACAATTTTTCAGTAAATTGACATTGAAGAGAGAGAGAGGGACAAAAAATCAGTAGCAATTCATTTCTTTATTGAATTCTATGATTTTCAAGTGATAGCAATAATTTTTTTTTTATTTTTAGAAGTGACGCTACAAGAAAACAGGTATTTGTGATCAATATTTTATAACCAAAATGACTATTTTTTACTAAAACAAGTAGATCTTCTTAGCTTATTCCAAATTCATTGATAGAGACAATATTTATATTGTTATCCCAATAGTTAATTCTTGAAATGGAGTGATTCCTAATTAAGTAGTGACGCTACAAGATTTAGGAGAGAGTGGAGTTTTGATATAAAACAAAGAACTCACAGGTTCACCCACATCCTATGTGACGCCCTCAAATCTCACATACGGATACGGAAAAATCGAGACGTCGGGATGATGACAACACGAGTCACCACCCTATCGCTAAGTGCCAAGTGTGTGTATATGCAACAAGTGTACAAAAGAAAACACGCAGCGGATAAATAAAATCATATAACTAAGTACCAGAATTTTTCTATGTTTAATACAAACCCGCTTAAAACATACATAATAAAATATTATAAGTCACAAATATTGTTTCAAACCAACTACACAGCATAAACTCCAAATCAATACTCTGGCGGAGCCGCCTCCTCCTCCTCCTCCTCCTCGACCTCTGCATCAAAATCTACAGTACCAAAATGGTGCCGCAGGTAAGTAAAGATCCAAACACCACAAGATAAAAACATATTAAACTCAACAATATGCATGAAAAGAATGTCAAATGCACATATTCTATAAAATCACATTTTTTCCATGTACGCCAAAAATCCCATTTGGCTCCAAAAATATATTACTTTCTAACTCACGCTAAAAGTCTCATTTAGCCCAAATCCAACTCAATTCAATAACCAATTAATCCGAATGCACCATGACCTCCCCTAGGGGTCATCCGCACACCCTAGCTCCCATCGTCACACCAAGAGTAACGACCATGCGTGTGACTTCGTAACGAGCGATGCCTAGTTCCGCGCCCAGCGCATACCTAGCCAAACATCCTCTAGCTCTAGCCCTCGCCAGCGAAGGGTCACGGAGTCGGTATGAGAGCCTTACCATCCCACCCGCTCCCGTTGTTGCCCAGCAACAACTCAAGGGATGTCACTCAGTATATTACACTTCCAAGTGACCAGAGGAGCTTCACCGAGATAATACCTCATCTCGGCTTGGAGTCGTGATACACATGCACCCGAAAATCCATTTACACAAATAACATCGATTTTCTCATTTAAAATGAAATGCACATGAATGCATCTTGTAATGCATACCTCAAGATACCAAAACATCCAACTAATCACAAAATCAACAAAACCAAGCAACTCCGTCCTCAATCCATCCGACCTCCAAATTCCTCGGACTCAATCCGGAATCAACCAACCAGTCAAATAATTTATTGTAAGAGCAAAATTATTTAAATCTAAAATAGAGTTTGGAAAATACTTACAGCGCTATAAGGTATTTTTCGAAGGATCACGACGTTGCAAACGGCGGAGAAAAAGCAACGTAACAGTGTAAAATACACTGTGGCCATGGGTTGTAAAATACCTACTTTTGAATGGAAACAAACCAAGACTTGGGATTGATAGGGAATGACCTAGAGATATTTATGAAGCTAATGGAAGTGAGTTTTGGCTGTGGATGACGGTGGAAATGGCGGTGGAAGTGAAAAAAGGGACAGATCAGAGTTGAGCTTGTGGGAGCTGTTCCGGCAACGGATCGGGGCCGAAAATGGGTGGGTTAGGACTGCAAGAGGTAGGGGATGAAGTTGTGAAAAGATGATAGCCAGAGGTAGAGCGACAGCGCCGGAAATGACCAAAAATGCCACGGCTTAGATGGACTTTAGGTGGTAGGAGGGGCTGATTTTTGATGGGGAGATGCGCCGGCCAGAGGGGAGTCGACCGGTGGGGACGATGTCGGCCATGTCGGCTGGACGACAGTGGTCTGTGCTAGGGAGCTGGACGGGGACGGAAGAGGGAGGGAGAGAAGTCAAGCGCGCGGGAGGGGGAAGAAAGAAGAAAGAAAAAGGAAGAAAAAAAAGGAAAGAAGGAAAAGAAAAGGAAAAGGAAAAGAGAAAAAGAAAAAAGAGAAAATAAAAAGAAAATATGAGGGAAAAGAAATGAGGTCCAATCTTCATCTCCAGAGTCTAAAAACTGATCCGACGAAAACATATTTAAAAACTATAAAACGATTAAAATAAATTAAACACCATATCAACCTAAAATAAAACTAATTAAAATATAATAATTTAAAATAAAATGACCAATATATTAATTAAATTAAAATACTTCTTCAGTAAAAATACATGTAAAAACGAAATATCACATTCTAAATTTAAGATACGCAGTGAGTTATCGATATACGCAATCAATCTTAAGGGAGGCCAAAAGCCTCTCAAAGCCCAGATTGGCAACATCTCATTCACCTTGAAGTTCTACTTTATGTCTCATTCAAATTGTAATAAAGCAACTGAATATGGTTACTACGAAAAAATTTTGTGCTATAATTGTAAAAATATAAGCATCTTATAGCCATAATAAATCATTTTATCTTATCATTTGAAATTATTATTCCTTACATGATAATATATAACATGGTAATTTTTAAAATTAAGCAATTAATAATATTTTCATTAATTTTAATTGACGAGTCTATCTAGAAGTAGAGGAAGATATTTGATGTATAGAGGTTGTTATCTTCAGATTGATAGCAAAAGACATATTGAATTATATAATTGTTAATCTCTTCGAACACACAGGCGAGGTAGAATGTTTAATGCATTATATCTTTATATTTTTCATTATTACAGAAGCACCTATCATATTTAGCAAATATTACAACTATAATTTCAAAAAATGAATGAGTTATATACTTACACGCATAAATGAATCACTATGGACAACTGCGTTATAATAAACACAATGTACATTTTGCCCATCCTATAAATTAAATTACATTATAAGCACTCAAAATCTCTCATTCTTAAACTTCTCACTATTATGATTATATACTTAAATAATTAAAATACTAAATTATACGTAAAGTCTATATTTCTTTTTTCACTTTATATATTTTGTTCGATTTTTGTTTAAATTTTGTTTTCACCTTCTCCTTTACTATTTTACTATTTTGTATTATTTTTTATATTCATCAACTAAGCATACGTGCAACACATTACCCTGACTAGTATATATATATGTCATCAATTTTTACTTAATTATGTATCAATGATTTGGTTATACATTAATTAAATATTGATAAAAAATACTTTAAAAAATGAATAATAAATCTCAATATTTAAGACTCACTGTTTATCGTCTAAAAATTTCCGTAAAATAGATATTCGGATTTAGGTAATATTTGATCAAACTCCTGTAATAAATCTTAAATCTTAAATTGTAGAGAATCCTCAAAATATTTTTTTATGATTTGGTGAGTGAAAACGGTCTTCCATATATGGCCATCAACTGTAGCACAAGTCTATAATATTTGAAGTTGCCCAATCCAATGTGAGCATTTTCTGAGCCAGTTTATTTCAAATATAGCCGAGCACCTCATTTGGCCAAGCCAATGAGGATGCTCTAAGCGCGTCTTGAATTTAACAGGCTTTCTCCTCATCTGGCTCGTAGCCGAACAGCGGAAACCATTATCGGAATTGATAGCCTTACTTTATCTCTACTACCAAGCCTCCACGTGGCTTTATTTTGCTTTTATGATGGTTGATTTCGTAGGCAGCCCTATAAGATGAGATTCAGGAGGTTCAGAGATACCCAAACCCAGAGCTAGAGATCAGATAAAAGAAAAGACCTGAAACCGGCCAGGTGCCTGCACATTTTCTGATAAAAAAAAAAAAAATGGTGCTGGAGAGAGTGCAAGATGTTGCCTCTTTGTCAAAGGAAAGCATCCCGGAAGAGTACATAAGGTTGGACGATGAACAGCCGGGGAGCACGACCGTCCAGGGAGGGGTCCTTGAGGTCCCAACCATTGATATGAGGGATGACCAAGACGAGGAAAAGCTCCTCCGGGCTATAGTGGAGGCTAGCCAACACTGGGGAATGTTCCAAGTCGTGAACCATGAAATCCCTGCAGAAGTGATAACAAAGTTGCAGGCTGTTGGGAAGGAATTCTTTGAGCTCCCACAGGAGGAAAAAGAGGTTTATGCAAAGCGTCCAGGGTCTCAGTCCATCGAAGGTTATGGAACAATGCTTCAGAAAGAATTGGGAGGGAAGAAAGGCTGGGTTGACCATTTGTTCCATAAAATATGGCCTCGTTCTGCCATTAACTACCACTTCTGGCCTAAGAACCCTCCTTCCTACAGGTTTCAAAACATTTTTTTTAACTTCAACATTCTTAATTTGCTTTTCGTGTCGTTTTTTCTTTTTGTTTGTTTGTTTGTTTTTTTTTTTTTTCCTGCACTTGCACCTTATCATGAACTAGTCAATTTCTTTGCATTAAAAAAGGGAAAAAAACATCTTCTCTACAAGTTGAAGGTGAAAATCATGATCATGAAGATTAAGTTGAGGCATATATATCTTCATGTATATTTTTAATTAAGAGTAATGTGAGGGAAAACCTCAAGATGCAGACAAGTGTTTTTATAAAAATTAGATCCCATTAAAAAAAAAAATTAAAATTTTCACCATTTTAATTTACAGTAAAATCTTCTTTTTTATATCTGTACGTACAGTTGTGAGGAGAATTTTTCTCGTGTGACATTTGGCAGTAATTTCTCAAAATTTATTTCATTTTATTATTATAATTTTTTTTAAATAATAAAATAATAATAATATTAAAAAATAATATTTTAATAATATTTTATTTAATTTTCATTTTAATTTATACCGGATTGATTACACAATACTAAAAATCTCATCTTATTTTATTATTATAATTTTTTTAAATTTCTATATAAAATATAATAAATAATTTAACTTTTTTAAATGAAATTAATATTAAAAAATTATATTATAATAATATTTTATTCATTACTATTTAAAATATGTTATTTCATTTCATCTAATCTGTATAACTAAACGGGACCTAAATCTTCTTTTACTATTTAAACGGAAGCATAATCTATTTGCATATTAAAGATAATAAATATTGTAAGAAAATATTTTTTAGAAAAAAAATGGTGATATATATATCTATATATTGGATTTTGTGAGTTGAAAATTGTGTGAATAAAAACTTGTTAAGATCATACGATTTGTACGTAATGGGTATGTGAAAAGTGGGTCGGTAGATTTAAACATAATTTGTTAGATTATTAAGTTTTTTGGGGAAGGTTAATTTACATGACTATGGTTATATTTTCTCAAAGGTATGGAATTATGATCTGTGAAATTGGGTACAGGGAGACAAATGAGAAATATGCAAATTACCTGCATGGGGTGGTGGATAAGCTGTTCAAGAGCCTGTCGTTGGGTTTAGGGCTTGAAGGGCATGAGCTGAAGGAGGCCGCTGGCGGAGATGAGTTGGTGTACCTTCTGAAGATCAACTATTACCCACCATGTCCACGGCCGGATCTGGCTCTTGGGGTTGTGGCTCATACTGACATGTCCTCCTTCACCATCCTTGCGCCCAACGAGGTCCAAGGCCTCCAAGCTTTCAAGGATGGTCATTGGTATGATGTCAAGTACGTTCCCAATGCCCTGGTTATCCATATTGGCGACCAAATTGAGGTATTCATTCATTCATTCATAATCAATTTCATAATTTGCACCTAAATTAAAAGAAAAATTTAATTCATTATTCTTACACTACATATAATTTTTTATTTTTTTTATTTTTTCTTATCAAATGTTCGATGTATGGATAATGAAGGAAAGAACTCAATTAGCTTTTAAAAAAATAAAACTAAAAAAAAATTAAAAATCATTATAGTGTGTAAAGATGATGAGGAGTAAAACTCTAAATTAAATTAATGAAGATTGAGATACTATTTGCATTAATTAACATACTAATTATTTATTCTATATTTTATTGATTTGATTGATGCATAGTGGGTCTTTAGTTATATATTGAGACTGGAAAATGATATTATTACTACTCAATTATAACTTATTTACTACTCTTTTTGTATTTGATTTTTTTTTAATTTTTAATTTTACTTAATAATTAAAGAAGTGAGTATTAATAAAATTATATTTTTTTAAATTTTTTTTAATGATTAAGGATGTTAAAATAACACTTAAAAGAAAATGAAATTAAAAAAAAATTGAAATGCACTTGAGTAGTAGATGGGTGGTAATAGAGTGTTAACTCTATCACTATCCATTTATTTATTTATTTTTTTACATCATTTTTTAATACTTTTAAATATTTAAAAAAAATAAAAAAATTCATAATAATATTAAACAAAATTTTCTTTATCATTAAAAAAAAGAAAAAAAAAACACTAGGAGCGGTAGCTCCCAGCGGGGGATCTAGCATTTTCTTTGAATATAGAGATAATTTCAACTCATCATTACAGTTTTCTCAAAATTTTATATAAAATACAACAAATAATTCAATTTTTTTATATTTTAAAATAATAATAATATTAAAAAATAATATTATAATAATATTTTATTTAATTTTTATCTAAAATTATCTCATGATCTCACTATTCTAACCCACCAAAATGTTCAAGAAAAACTAAAACTGTCAACTTTCGAACAAAAATAATTACATCGAACTCAACGGTACTCAACAGTCCATTAAAATAAATAAAGAAAATTAGAATATCGAATGAAAAAAATAATAAAGTGATAAAAAAATAAAAACCGGAAAGTAAAAGATGAGAAAAAAAAACGTAACTTAAAAAAGGAGAGAGTGCCCAATTATAAAAATTTTAATTTGGAGCATTTTATGGTTTTTTAAAGCCTTGTTAATTTTCAATCTTCTAGGAATCTTAAAAGTGATTAAAACAGTCGATGATTTCCTTAATTAATTTTATACCGTGAACACATCAATTTTAACTCCATTTTATCTGGGATGTAGCAAGTTTTAAGTTCTCATCCATTTGGATTATGATATCATAATAATAAATATAAAGGAAAATCATTTTTCAATTTTCAATAAATTATGAAGAAAATTAAATAATATATTAAAAACATTTATGAACTATGCATTAAGAGTTCCACAGATATAATCTTATTTGAAAATATGAACTATTATCAATACTTCTGAAATATTTAATAATGTTTTTAAATTAGAGATTTTCTGGTGGTAGATATTGAGCAATGGGAAATACAAGAGTGTGCTGCACAGAACTACAGTTGACAAAGAGAAAACTAGAATATCGTGGCCAGTGTTCTTGGAACCTCCATCGGACTTTGAGGTAGGGCCTCACCCCAAGCTCGTGAACGAAGACAATCCTCCTAAATACAAGACCAAGAAATACGGTGATTACGTTTACCGTAAGCTTAACAAGCTTCCCCAGTAGGAGGAGTTTGTGTAGTATCTACATGTTAATCCACTATGGAAGTGTAATAATATCAAGACTTTTCTATTATTAATTGAGAAATGCTATATATAAACCATATATCATTATTTCATCATTCTCTAATGATTGCAAATTAATTATTTATCATTCATTACTTATCGTGCAATTATTAGATATCAAATAAGATAATAGCGAGGAATTGACAATTAAAAGAATAATAATGTTACAAATAATCGTGAAGTGTGTAAAAATCGTGGGTATTTGCTTTGAAAAAAAGTATAATTTTTTATTAAAAAAATATTATTTTTTTCATGTTAATTTTATATTTTTGTAAGTATCATTTTTGTAATTAAAAGAATGGTGGATAAAATTTTTCTTAATAATTAATTAGAATCTTTCAAATTGAAGTGGTATTTAATTTTGTTAGAATTTCCTTTAACTTGTAAGTTTTTAAATAAGTTTTGTTAGCAAACTTTCTTTATATATATAATATATATGGAAAATACTTTAGGCATAAAAGAATTTGATAAAAATAAATTCATAAATTAATATATTTTAATGTAGTATGTTAAATTATAAAATTATTTTTATTACAAAATAAATTATTTAATGGATTTTATAAATATATATTAATTTATAAATTTATTTTTAAATAATCTTTTTATATATTTACAACATCAACCGCAAAGGAAAGAAATACTTTTTACAAGAAAAATTTTTCTTATCATTCTCACACTTCACACACTATATTTATTTTAATTTTTTTTTTATTTTTTCTATAATAAATATATAGTGGTTGGATGATAAATAGAATAATTTAATTAATTTAATAAGAATAAAATAGAATAAAAAATAAAAAAATAAAAAATAATATTTTAATATATAAAATATATAATATAGAATGATACGTAGCATTCTTTCTTTTTGCAATACCCTGTTCTCGATCCGGGAAAAGAATTTTTAAATAATATTTTTTTGCTCATATACATCTAGTCTCCGCACACAGTTTCCTGAGAGACTATCAAGTTGTGGTTTTAAAATTTTTTGTCGTCTTCTCGTATAAAAGTAGTGTTTTTAACTTTTTCTTTTTCTTTCTTAACCTGAACCAGTTAGCATTTTTTTATTATTGTTACCTATACTATTATTATAATATTTTTTATGTTCAATTATTCTAGTCACTGTATAATAAGAGACATCCACTGTATAAATATATATATTTTAATTATTTTGAACAAGTGTTCCCATGCACCCACCCCCATCCACGTGAACAAGGGACCCAACCCCAGATATCTCCACTGATTAAAAGAAATAAAATAATTCAATTAATTTAATAAAAATAAAATAAAATAAAAAATAATATTTTAATATTTAAAGTATGTAATATAAGATGATATGTAATATTTCTCTTAAATAAAATATGACAATTATTTTTTTCCCACTCGGATCATGAGCATGCATGTTTAATGTGCATTGATGTGCCCAAAGAAAATGACGATTGGTGTTGGCGATAATCAACTACCTAATCCTAGCCTTTTGTACTGCTTTTTGACAATTAACGGAATAAAATAAAAAGAAATTAAAGCAATATATAGTGCTTAGATTAATATATTACTTATTTTTGTTTTAACTGATATTGTTTTTTGTCCAAATGATTATAAGCACTATTTTGTCTTCAAATGATTGGTAGTAATTATTTTACTTTTCGTGTATTAAATTAGTAAATATTAATTAATAACACTATAAAGATAAGCGCATGCAAGGCTAAGTACCCTTAAATATTACAAGTGAACATTTTAGTGTTTCAAGCTACACGTCAACAAAATATGGTGTATCAGAAATTATGCTCAATTTTAGTTATAATTAGTTAGATATTTCGTTATGTGAATGTGAAATTTTATTAATCAGTTTAACCCACCATTCAAGTTTTTAACAAAAGTTAAATACTTTAAAATATTAAATAGCATAAAATAAGTAGTGAAAATAATACTCAATTTCTCAATGCATGCACAAATAATACAGTTTATTGGTACTAGCATATATATTATGTCTCTCACAGCACTTTTTATTTATAGACGTTGGCTTCCTAGGTTTTAATTTGTATACGTAATGATTAAAAGAAATTAACGTGCTTTTGATTTTAAGGTTAGTGGGTGATAATTTGATCTCACTGTCTATAATTTGTATTGATTTAACATGTTTTGAATTTTTTGCATTTATATTTTTTACTTTTCTATTGATTCTACACATACATTAAATTCATATCATGTAAGAGCATTTTTCATATTTGAAAAACATTACAACATGGACTTCGTAAAGAAAATAGATGATTGAACTTGGTACAGACCTTGATTAACTTAAGCAACAACGTCACAAAATTTTGAACGTGCTCTTAATTAATCCCACAGAAAAAGATACAAAATGATTAAGTATCCTCCAAACAAGCCAAGCAGTATTTTCATGTGCTGAAAAAATATTTGCATTGTCTATTATACTTTTGGAAAAACTAGGATTTTAATTTGTCTATATTACTCGACTCCACAACTTATATTAAATTATGGTCTATTCTGAATAAAATTTTTGCTTTCTAATCTATCAAAATATGTAATTATTATACTTCACTAACTTATCATTATTAAAAGATATTTCCTATTTTTTTTAGAAAAGGTGATATAATTCTTCTTTTAAATACGTGTATTGGAATTTATGAAAGTGGATAGCCTATTGGTAGAGTAGAAAAGTTATTTTTATTTTTTATTTTTTAAGAGGTTTTTCTTTTGGATTTGTAGAATGTATATTGGTTTTTTGTGTTTCAATAATGATTGGACAATGTTTAGATGAAAAGTTTGTTGACTGAAATAGAAGAAATATTTTAGATTTAAAAATGATTTGTTTGATTTTTAAAATATTTTGAAAAATTTTGTTTGACTAAACATGGCATTAATTTCACAAGTCCAATTTAAAGAACCAAAAAAAAAAAAAAAAAAAGCCATTTATTTATAACCCGTTCCTTATTTTTTTTTAATTTTTTTTATTCTCATTATAATAAATTCTTTGCACCCAAATTCTTTACATTGAATTATATTTCGTTAAATATAATTAAAATCCGACCCATTTTAACCCATTTATGTAATTGGAGTAAGCTAAGCCGAAATTAACTCATTTGACCTGATTAAATTTAACATAATTTTATATAAATATTAAAATCACAATATCTATAAAAAAAATATAAAACTAACTACAAGTCTAAAATTATAATTTAAACAATAAAAATATTGAAATTAAAATCCCAGCAATTTTACTTTTAGGTGTAAAGGTATAATTGTAATTTTAACTTTCTTAACGAGTCAAAGTAGGTTCACTCATTATCAACCCGTTAAGTAATCGTGTATTGAAGAGTCATTTTGTTTCGACCCAAACCAATTCAGACTAAATCCAAATCCACTACTGTTGTATCATGTTTCTATTAGATTAACGGGTCGTGTCACATATTGCCACCTTTATATTTCATCATAAATTATAGTTCTCACCAGTGAAAAACATATCTACCAAAAAATGGAAGTAATTTTGATGAGCATAGAATTTAAATGACAAAAGATGTCGCGCCCTCAACCCCCATGTGTGATTTGGTGGAAGTTGTGACACTAGGATGATGGCCACACGGATCACACACCCTAATGCCATGTGCTAGTGTGTGCAGCATGTAATATATGTGCATCAATAAATATCGCAGCGGAAGGGCTCGCAGGTTAGGGGTGGCAGGCGGTTGAGCAGATTGGTGAAGATGGCCTTACAGATGAGGATACACGGTGGTGGTTCATTGGAGGAGTGGGCAGTGATGCAGGGGCTTGGGCATGGAGGAAGAAGAAGAAAGAAAAAAGGAAAAAAAAAAAAAAAAAAAAAAAAGAAAGAGGGAAAGAGAAGTGAGGTGTGGCGCAGCATGGGAAGAGGGAGAAAACAATGAAGCCCTAAGTGCTTTGCCAAAACAATGCCATTTTTAGCCTTAGTGGTTGGGCTCCCCTCACTCACACGGACTGGCCCAACAAAAAATAAAACACACACAAAGCCACCAATACAAAAGGCCTAGTTCGAAAAAAGACCAAACAAAAATAAAAGGGCACAATAAATAAGCAAGTAGATAATAAAAACACAACAACTTAGTAGTAACAAAGCAAAGTAGTAAAACACAATAATAAATAAAATAATTGAAATAAGGAGACAATAAATAATGGATAATAAGTTAATAAAAGCCACAAAATAGGGATCTCACATCCTCCCTCCCTTAAAAGAAATTTTGTCTTCGAAATTGGCAAGCTCATCTATTAACTCTAAGGCAAGTTACAGAATACAACTCAAAACATGCTTTGAGATAGACATACAATCAATAATACTCAAACAGATATGGGAAAAGCTCTCTCATGCCTGCCTCTCTCTCCCAAGACAAATCATAAGCCAACGGATCTCTCCATGACATCTTCACCAAAGGTATTGTCTTGGATCTTAGTCTTTGCTCCTTCTAATCTACAATCTGCGTCGGTGCAACTACATAGGTAAGGTCAGGCTATAGTTGGTTGCTATCCGAATCAACAAATCATGGCTTCGGCTGCCCGAAACTTTTTTTTAGCGATGATACATAGAGTACGTCGTGCACCTCCCCAAAATAATCCAGCAAGGCCATCCTATAAGCAACAAGCCCAACCTTCTCCAAAATTTGAAAATGGCTGACATACCTCAAGCTAAGCTTCCCTTTCTTCCCAAAATGCTTGACGCCCTTCATGAGTGAGACCTTAAGGTATACCCAATCACTTTCCTCGAAAGACAAGTCTCTTCTTCTTGTATCCGCATAAATTTTCTAACGACTTTGCGCTACCGCCATCCTGTCCCTTATAACTTTAACCTAATCCTTCATATCTTGAACTACTTCTGGCCCAAGCTGCTTCCCTTCACCAACTTCATTCCAAAACAATGGCAAGCTGCATTTTCACCCATAAAGAGCCTCATAAAGGGCCATCTGAATGGATGCTTGGAAGTTGTTGTCGTAAGCAAATTCTATAAGCAGCAGGTGATTCCCCTAACTACCCTTGAAATCCAAGGCACAAACTCGTAACATATCCTCAAGAGTCTAAATGGTGCGCTCTGATAGGCCATTGGTTTGAGGGGGATACGCATTACTAAAATTCAATTTAGTACCCATGGCTGCTTGCAAGCTCTTCCAAAAATGGAACTTAAACCGAGGGTCCTGATCCGACACAATGCTCTTGGGTACCCCATGCAAACACACTATTTCCTTGACAAACAATCAAGTCAACTTCCCCAAAGTGTTAGGATTAGTGACAGGTAGGAAATGAGCACTCTTGGTTAAACGATCAATAATCACCTAGATCAAATTCTTCTCGCTAGGGGTCCTTGGCAAACCCACCACAAAGTCCATAGCAATATCGTCCCACTTCCACTCGAGGATAGAGAGGGGTGGAGATTACCAATAGGCCTTTGGTGCTCAGCTTTGATTTGTCGGCAAGTGGTACATCTCTTGACAAACATAGCAGTGTCTTTCTTCATCCCTTTCCACCAGAAGCTTCTCTTTAATTCTGGATACATCTTCATGCTTTCCGGGTTAATTGAATAAATGGCCACATGAGCCTCAGCCAGGATCCTCTCCATAGGCTCTGAATTTGTAGGAATCACCATTCGATTCTAGAATAGAGGAATATCATCCTTGCCTAAATTGAAGTGCGAAGGTCCTCTTGACTTTCTAACTCTTTTTCAAATATCCAACAACTTTGAGTCCCTTTTCTGAAGAGTCTTCAATTCCTCAAAATCAACAACTCGGACATCATGCATCGAAGCTAACACCCCCTATTGCTACAAGCTCTCAACAAGAAGTCTTCTCATCCCATAGAGGAGAGAGTCCAACCCCAACGACTCAGCCTCATCCATCTAATGAGACTTTCGACTTAGCGCATCTGCAACCTAATTCGCCTACCCTGGATGATACTTGATCTTGCACTGATAATTATTGATCAACTCTAACCACCATTTGTGCCTCATGTTAAGATTTTTCTTCGATAAGAGATGCCTCAAGCTCTTATGGTCAGTATAGACGTTAAATAAAAGGCACAAAATATGGATCTCA
This sequence comes from Carya illinoinensis, assembly GCF_018687715.1. Taxonomy (NCBI): domain Eukaryota; kingdom Viridiplantae; phylum Streptophyta; class Magnoliopsida; order Fagales; family Juglandaceae; genus Carya; species Carya illinoinensis. The sequence goes on from NC_056756.1 coordinate 43,042,802, forward strand.
CAAAAGAAATCTAGCGATTTAAGAACTTTCAATAGATTACATGTAGGGTGAGATAGATTAATAGTTGAAAATAAATATACGTATATATATTTATATATATCTTATTCTACAAAAGCGCCAGTGGTATATGAACAGGAATGAATAGTTATTTTGTTCGACACTTTTTATTTTGCTAATGTCCCTGTATGACCAACTATTATTATAGTTGTGCCTGTGAGTCCCGTGTTCTTTGTTTGGTCCCTACAGCATGATGTCTGGTTGAATGCTCTTCTCTCTTACGTTCATGCCCAATGTGATTGAGTGTTCTGTTCTTTTTTTTGTCCCTACAGTGCAATCTCCTCCCTACCAGACCAATTATGAGTCTGTTGATTTTGTACTCCTCATTCGTGTCCATTGTTTATTTGGTTGTTTGTGTACCAAATTTCATTCTTGCTCATTGGCTTCCATGCATCCAGTTGGTTCTATAGTTTCGCGGTTTGACATTGTTAGGGTACATGGAGGTCTTGGCTAGTTGATAGGTGGTGTGGAGGTAGAGTTCTCGATTGTGGTTCTTTCCCATCGATCATAGGGATTTCAGAGTAGGGTGTCTAAGACAAGAAAACCTTTCTCTCGGGTAGAGTGTTTATCGATTGTTCTTCTTTGTTCTGGGTATGGTGGTTCTTGGTCCCATTTCTCTTCTCTCTGTGGGGCGTGAGTTTGAGGGTCACTTTCATTTTTTTTTTCTTTTCGATTCTATTTATGTTGGAGAGCCTATGTTAAATAACTTATTTTCATTTTTTTTGGTTGTTTGATTTTCATTTTCTATTTTTTACAACTAGGTGGGATTGGATCACACATATTTCTTGCCTCTCATTTTCTTCCTAGTATGCTTTAGATTTTAGTGTAAAATAGATTATTTGTGTTTTGTTTCCTTGTTCCTGTTGCTGTTGGTGGTGGTGGTGGTGTCATTGATTTTGTGGTGGTCATTTGTTTAGCAAGAATTACAAAAAAGAGGAATTGTTTATTTCATTTAGAATCAGTACGTTAGGGTTAGGCAAAGAATCTATTTTTGGGTTTTAGTCTGTTGAAGCATTGTTTGAAGCCACACACCTATTTTTAGCCTTTTATTTTTGGTCCAATAGTTGACCAAGCTCATATGTAGTCCATTGTCAACTCAATCTTTTTAAGCTTATTATTAGCCCTTTGTTAGCTTTGACTCATTATCAACTATCTTTGGCAACAACTTCATATTTGATAATATTGCTGCCAATCACTTAATCATCAATGCTATTTTCATCATCTCATCGGCAAACAATTAACAACTATGAAAGCTACACTCAAGTTTCAAAGTTCTCCACCTTAATTTTGAGAGAGAATGTTGAAGATAATATAAAATAAATAAATTGATTTTATTATTTGATTTTTAATATATTTAACTAGCTTGTTTAATCTCAATGTAATTTTTCTATAAATAGGGATATATCTCTTGTCTATCTGAATTTTTATTCAATATTATAATTTCTGTCACCTAATAAAAGAAACATGATAGATGGATATATGTGTGTGTGTGCGTGTGCGCGCGCGCGTGCCCATTTGTGTGTGTATGTATGTATGAGGAGTTCTTCTACTCAGTATTCTTATGCCATGCATACACCTGTTGAGCAAAAAATAAGAAAATAAAAAATAAAAAATAAAAGCAGATAATGTGTAGTGACAAGTGTAGGACTACTCATTATAATTGTTCAAATACGAGAGGTTAGGGGTGAAGATGCAAAAGTTTTTCCTCTCTGAGACGCTATGTTTTAGTAGAGGTTTTTTCCTGCCTGAGTGCAGTGTCCTTGTTCAGTTCTCACTAGTTTATGAATATTGACAAGTAGATGGCAGAGCATCTAGATGGTTTGTACAAATGTTTATCCTTGACTGAACAGGAAGAGGATGAAGTGGTTGTTGAAGTTAGTGAACGGGAAGATATTTCTCTATGCAAAGGCAAGGGTTTGGTAATGTCACTCTTTACAGAAAAACATTATAACCGTGAAGCGTTTAAACTGATGATGGAGAGAGCTTTGCGTTCAGGGCGAGAAGTTCATTTTTGGGATCTTAATGCCAATCTCTGTTTTGTTGAATTTGACGATCTACAAGATAAGGAACGGGCGTTGAGAGAAGGACCTTGGTCCTTCAATAAGCATTTAGTGCTTGTGCAGGTGGTAGATGGTAGCAAACTGGTGCACCAAATTAAGAGCCCAAAATGGGTTCATGACCTTCCATTGAGAGCCCAAAATGAAACTGTGGGGGGTCATATAGGCCGAAAAATTGGGAATGTTGTAGAGGAGGACTTGGAGAAAGGGGAGTTGGCGTGGAGGGAGTTTCTACGAGTTCGAGTAGCACTAGATGTCACTAAATCTCTATTAAGGGGCACTAAATTTCCTATGGGTGATGGGGAGTCATAGTGGGTAAGATTCTCTTATGAGAGAATGCCCAATTTCTGTGGTTGTTTGGGGCATGGGGATAAGGATTGTGGATTGTGGCAGCTTGATTCTCGTGTGGATAATGAGGATTCTACCCTGTATGGGGTTTGGTTAAGGGTGTCTAGCTATGGTGATCAATTTTGTGAAGGCCGGTCTTAGGAAAAAAGTGATAGTTTCAGATGTGGCAGATGTGCTCCTCCACCGGCTAGTATAGAGTCAGGTGGGATTGTGGGGGTTGACAAGGGTGGCGTAACGGCTGACAAGGGTCATGTAACAGCTCCTGATTGTTTGGCGCACGATATGGAGGTAGGAATAAAAGCCACTGATGGTTATGCAAATCATGCAGGCCGTGTTTTGGAAGAATCTGTGGCAACCGTTGTCGAAGGAGGCGTGACTTTAGGGACTGTTGCATAAGGTTCTCGGATAGGTGAAGATATTCAAATCGGTGAGATTTCAGGGATTGTTGACTACTTAGAGGGATCTCAGCTGCTAAAGAAGGACTTGTAAAAACCTGTAGAGGAGGCTGGGCCGCAAGAGATGGATGGGCCTGAGCAATCAAAAGGCTTTATTATGTTTGGCCCTATTTAGCCTGAACAATAGGATGGATTCACTAGCAGAAAGTGGAAATGCTTGTCGTTTATTCAAAGCCTTGTGTCTTCTGATAATAGTGCCCTAAAATGGCTTTCCCTTTCTAAACAGAGATGAAGCAAGTGAAGGAAGGCATGTGAAACGAGGTGCTTCCGATGGTGACCAAGCGGTAATTAATTCTGGATCGACGGTTCATTCTGGACCTGCGGCTATTAATATTGGATTGGATATGGCTGTTGAGTAGCACTGCCATTGCTGATGAAGATCATTAGCTGTAATGTCCGTGGGCTTGGGAACCCACGTGGCATTTGATCCCTTTGTGATCTTTTGAAGAGGGAAGCTCCTGAAATCTTGTTCTTGCAAGAGACCTGTCTGATGGCACTTGAATTCAAGGTATAAGGTATATAAGTTTAGATTAGGTTTTGCAAAGTGTTTAGTCGTTGATTGTCGTGGTAGGAAGGGGGGCATCGCTTTGTTGTGGAGTAAGGATGTCAATCATTCGATTCTTAATTATTCTCTCTATCATATTGATGCAAGAATTGAAGATGACCCAATGGTGAACCTTGGTTAGTGATAGGCTATTTTAATGAAATTTTACATCATCATGATTTTTTTGGGGGGGGGGGGGGGGGGGGGGGGGGGGACAACATCCTAATTGGCAAATTTTTGCTTTTAGGAATGTGGTAAACGATCGTGCTTTAAGGGGATTAAATTTATGTGGAGCAATAGGAGGGGAGGGTCTTAATGCCTATGTTACACATGGTTTGGAAGCTTATTCACTGGTGGGATCAATTCCCTAACGCCTATGTTACACATGGTTTGGAAGCTTATTCAGACCATGTTCCAATATGGGTAAACACTGAGGGGGAAGGAAAATTTTCTCGTTATAGAAGACAGTTCAAGTTTGAAGAAATGTGGGTTGGGAAACAATCTTGTGAAGACATTATTAAGTCAACTTGGAGGAGAGGAGATGGGGGAATTAGCATGCTTGATATAATGATTAAGATTAAGGAGTGTGGAAGTCAACTTCATAATTGGAACAAACATAGTTTTGGTAATGTGCAAAAGCAACTTCATTTGGCTAGGCAACATATAGAGATGTTGAATGCCTCTAATCCAGTAGGGAAACTTTCTACAGATCATGACAGGGCACAGGAGGAAGTTTAGAAATGTTTGGAGAGGGATGAGGTGATGTGGCGCCAAAGGTACAAAGTATTGTGGCTTAAGGATGGTGATAAAAACTCAAAGTACTTTCAAATTGGAAAAACAAATTGGAAAGAATAAAGGATGAGGGAGGGATTTGGAGGTTTGGTGAACAGATGGATGGGGTTCTATTAAATTACTTGAACCTCTTTACTAGTTCCAATCCTCGGGGATCGACTTATTTTTTAGATGCTCTTGCCTCTTGAGTAACACCTATTATGAATGAAGAGCTAAGTCTATGATACACTGAAGCTCAAGTGTTCATTGCTTTGTCTGATATGAATCCATCAACCACTCCTGGTCTTGATCGAATGCCTCCAGCTTTCTTTCAAAAATATTGGCATGTGGTGGGGCCCTCAGTCATAGAAACTGTGTCGCAGAAACTATGTCGTCTAATTACAGATAATGTACTAATTACTTATGAGTTGGTGCATTTTTTAAAGCATAAGAAGAAAGGAAAACATGGGTATATGTCTTTGAAATTGGACATGACTAATGCCTACAATAGGGTTGAGTGGTGTTTTCTCAAGAAGGTGATGGAGGTGATGGGTTTTGCTGTCTAGTTTATTTCCTTGGTTATGTTATGTGTCCAGTCAATCCTTCGAGTTAGTGTTGTGTTTTTTTTTATAAGAGCTGCTAGAGACACAAATGGATCCCACAAAGGGATCCACACACTGACATGGCAAACTAACAATGTACCACATGGATTTTTTTTTTTTTTTTTCCTCTATCCATCTCCCTCTTTCTCCCCCTCTCTGTGCTCTCCCCTCCTTCCCTTTCCTCCATCGGCCACCAACAGAGACCATGCGGTAGAGCAAGGCATGACGATGCTGTGGATCAGTGACAGTGAGAGTGCGATAGCGGATTGCGGTGGTGCAGCGACACTACCGCTGATCTAAGCAACTAAGCACGGGAGTGAGAGAGAGTGATGAGAGAGAGAGAGAGTGATGAGAGAAAGGCGGTAGATTCGGCCACGACAGGCTATGGAGCATGCAACAGCAGAACCGCCTGGCCATGGCAGAGATGGTCCTGTCCTCGACCGCCTAGCCATAGGATGATGCATGGGCACTGTAGTGCCCACTCACGTCGAGGAGCAGTAGGGTGTCGGCGGCCATCATGTGGACCGCCGATGTTTTCTGTTCCCAGAGCAATGCCCCTGAGCATGGCGCATGGCGTGGCAATGATGCTGGCACGGGAGATAGGGCATGAGGGGAGGGGGAGAGAAAAAAAAATTGGGGGGAGAGAAAAGAAGATGAAAAAAATAGAAGAATACGTGTCACACTCCCAGTGTACCACATCAGTGTGTGGAATCCCTTTTGTGGCAAAAGTGTTTTCCTTTTTTTATATATGTCTCTAACTGGCTAGTATTGTGATTTTTTTTGAAGGATTAGTTGTTGTGACTTGATGAAATCTTGTGATTTGTAAGAGGATATTGTGAGTAATAGGTATATTTCTAAACTTTATTAATATATTTATACATTTTTTTGTGATTTTATTATGGATAATGATGAATATTTCAATGTGTATAATGTGAGTTGATTGTGGATTTTGATGAATTAGATGTGAGTATAATATTGTGAGTTGAGTAGTGAATTTTGATTGTATATATTGTGAATATGTTTTGAATTGGATATTGATGAATTAAAAGGAATTAAATTGTTTACATTGATGAATTGGAAGGAAATATTTGTGATATGGATTATGGAATATGATGAATTAAAATGAAAAATTGTGTTGTGTGTATGGTTATTCTTAAAATGAAAATATAAATATTGGTGTATATTTATGGATTAAAATGAATATGTTTTACAACTGTGTATTTTTTTAAGCATATGTTGATATTATTTGTATGTTATATTTGTGTATTTTTTTATTATTTGTGAAGTATATGTTGTGATTATTTGTGCATCTATAGCTAGTGTGGGATGTATATTGTATGTTGATGTATATTGTATTTTGAAGTTTAACTAATTAAAATATTATGATTACAAAGGATAATGTAGTATATAGCTTATTGATAGATACTAATTAAGAAGAAGCATACTAAGAGATACTAACAACTTAAGAAAAAGCATACTAATGATAAAAAAGGTAAAATAATAGACAAATAAGTAAAGAGTTGGAATAAATAAATATATTTATTTAAAATAAAATAATAAGTAAATAAATAGGATCAAATAAATGTTTAGGTAGGAAAAATACACTCTTGAGTAAATAAATAATTCACTCCATTAAGGATATAAATATTAGTAAACATTTTAGACTTAATAACTTATAGAAATTTATTTATTTTTCTGATATGCAAATTATTTAAGTACTAACATTATCTTTTAAAATTGCTAACGTGGCTTTGTTATAAATGTGATCATGATCCTGAAAATTTTTCCCTCATTCAAGTCTATGTTGTTGCTCACACTAATGAGCGTAGTGAGTTGATAGATCTTACTGCTGCAGATAATTATGTAAGCGATATTGATTTTGTTAAATATATTATACAACATGTGAATAATTTATTTTTATTTGTATTTCTTTTAGCACATTAATTATTGTGTATTTTCTTTCTAATTGCAAGCAAAAATAATGGAGATACAGTCAACTTCTAAGGAATCCTCAGCTAGTGACATAGACATATTCACGCAAATGCTTGGGACCAAGTCTAGTATGGCAAGAGGTTTGGAACGTTCTTTCAAGCATCCCGGTTCATCTTCCTCGACCTTATCGACTTCACAAATTAATAATCTTACTAAAGATTTAGAATTAGCACAATGAGAAAATGAGTATATGAGGTCGAGACAACAAGAGTTGGAATCTCTTTTGGAATGCTAGTCTAATTTAGATATGCGCTTACAGGAGCAACAAAGAGAACAAGAGAAAAGAATACGCAGTGTTATGTCACTATAGCAGAATCGCGGTGGGTGAGAAAAGAAAAACAAATGAATTTGATCAATTCTATCATTGTATGTAACTTTTAATATTCAATTTTGAAACTTTATAAGACAATTGTTAGTTGTTAATTATAAGACAATTGTTAGTTGTTAAGTGATTGTGTAATATGATACAATTTGTATATTTTTTAATTTTATGAAATTTATATTTCTGATTTGTACGTTTGAATATAAATAAGAAACGTTTAAACATTGGTTCACACTCGAACCAACATTCATACGTAATTACACAAAATTATAATATAACATTCGAACGTACTCACCCTAAAATAAATAAAATGTTTGAATGTTTAAACGATTAACATTTGAACAAACCTCTGCCCGTACTAGTTGCATTCAGATGCTTATCCGTTAACATTGAACCTAACATCTGAACTTCATACGCATTATGTTGAAACATTCATCCATTAACGTTCGATCAGACGTTTGAGCATATAATGCAGTTAACATTCGGATGTATAAAAATTTGAACGTAAATATGATACGTTTGAATCATAACCAAAGAATGTCAACTTCTGTTGTTCGAATGTCAATTGAGTGGGTTGACGTTCGCATGTTACATTTGACGTTTGAATGTTACTTTCTATAACAGATTTTGAACGTCATAGAAAATACCATGTTCAAACATGATACCAAACAAAACACCTCCAACCATCACTAAAGATATTTTTAGTAATAGAAAATATCATGTTTTGTGACGCACATTAGGTGAAGGTCGTGGTGACCATTTCAAATTGTCACCAAATGTATTTAGTGACATTTTGGTTATTTTTTATGACGATTTCCTCTTTAAAAAAACAAATTGTATTATAGTGACTCAACGTTCGAATGGTTCTATAGGAAAGGAAGTGCAACGTGTTAATTTGATACTTCCTGCTACACATTGCATAAACTCTATATATATATTTATACTTGCATGTAAATATGAAAATTCTATTTTCAAATCGATGTACTATAGAGCATATGCACTTAGTAAAATATTTACATGATAATATTTGATTTGCAACATTTAAATTTTAAATTTATCTATTAAATTAATCAAATCTTATCATTTAAGTGATCATGTGAATAATGTGTTCTACATACTGATTTAAGAATAAAATTATATATATATACATACTATTCTTATTTGAAGGAGGAGTAGAGACCTTGTGTGAGGGCCCAGATATACTCATGTGAGTGTTATTAGTGGGCCTTTTGTGTTTTATTGTTGGACTTTGGTGTGAAAACGAGCAATTTTTCGGGCCCAACCCCTTCCCCACCTTAAAAGTCACCGTTTGGACTCCTTAAGTGAGAAAACCCTAAGGGTTTCATCTCATTCTTTTCCCCCTCTCTGCGCTGCACGAAGACACTCCCTCCCCTCTTTTAGTTTTCTTTTCTTTTTCTTCTCTCCTCCATTGCTGGCCACCCATGAGCTATTGCCTTTCCAGTCACCGCCACGTCGTCACCACGTGTGCTTCGGATGTAGCCCCTCCTCCTCCTCCTCCTGCCACCACCATTTCTCTCTCGCCCAACCCATGCTTTGCCACATCTTCAGCCGGTGAGATTTTTGGCTTGACCGTTGTGTTGTCCCTGTCCCCCCCTCCCCCCCAAACAAAAAAAAAAAAAAAATTTGGGCCTCCTTTATATGTTGCTCGATGTAACAACACGCTCCTTTCTCTATCTAATGGTCACGAGTCTCATTCTACATGCCAAACTTTGATGGCATGTTTTTAAAGATATCAAGTGATTTCTAAAACAAACCTAATGTTTTAAAACTCTCGAATATTTTAAATGTCCAAGAACTATTTTAAATGGAGTATTTGGAATGTTATTGGACCAACCCTAATTTTAAGTAAGACAATTATAATATTTTTTAGAGCTCCAAAAATATTATAATTGTAGAAAATTATTTTTTTAATTATTTAAAAATATTATGAGATTTAAATTATGTGGAAAACTCTAATTAATTAGATGCTTTTATTCTCTTAATGATATTTAGCAAAACTTCATCATTTATTTAATGATGAACTATTATTATTTTAAACCTAAAGTTGAGTTTGAATTAATGATATAATATTTCTATCTTAATTTCTCTCAGTTTAATTAGTTATTACAGTGTTTAAACTCCTATCGTTAGATCAGATTGAAGACCCCAAAATGAAGGGTTGGGATTAAAACCCTAGCACCTAGCTTTTTCCCCCTCACTTTCCCTTTTTCCCTCTCTCTTCCTTTCTCCCTCAGCTCACGCATGGCCTCTCTCCCGCTTAGCCGATTCTTCCTCTCCAAGCAACCCACGGCAAGCCCCTTGCCGCTATTCCTCATTGTCGACCATTGCACCAGCATCACCCCCTCACGCTAATGACCGATCCCCACCAAACCCAACCCCCCATGGCAACTCCCTTTTTCCCCTCTCTCCCTCACACAAGCATCCCTCTCTCACGGGTTCCCCCCTCTCTTCGCAACCTACACCACCATCGCAAGCCCCCTACCTCACCGACCAACCTCCCCATGTCACCCATTCCCTCTGATAGCCTTAATCAAGCCCATTTCTCCCTCACAGGTTTCTCCACCTCACATCACACGATGCCACCACCTACCTCCACCGCACCTCACTCAACCCTCCATGGCCAGCTAACAGCCCCTTAGCTCCTCACTTCCTCACAAGCTCTCTTTATCGCTCGGGATCTTAGATCCACCATGAGACCACCATGACAACATTGTACACCACCTCTAGTAGCCACAATAAGCCTTCCCATGGCCACCCTTTCCAGATCCACCAGCCCGCATGCCCAAACAGTCACCATATGCCCAAAACAGCCACCATACACAATGGATAAACATTGTACGCAATTTAGCCGCCACTTACGACCCTTTGAACGCCACCCATGAACTCTCCACCATGTTGGCCACCCTCACACAACCTAGATAACATGCCGAGGCTGAAACCCTAGATTTGACCTTCCAAAGTAGCCTTGTTCCAAGGTCACGGTAATGACCACAATGGAGTGGTTACCACCCAAGCTAGTGGCTTCCGACGCCACTGGTTGTGCTAGACAACGTGCAACGCACGGGTTATCTTAATGATGGTATAACTTTCTTTCCCTTTCCCTCATTATTTGTGTGAAGTGGGTTGGTTGTGGACTGTGCTGTTGGTATTGTGGAGTTCACTTTGTACTGAGGTGATGTGAAGTGTGTGTCATTGTGGTGATGTGCGGTGTAGTATGAATTGGAGAGAGTACACACGAATTGTACTCAATGTGGTGAAGTCGTCATGCACCGGATGACATATCATGAAAGTTTAAATGATTGCATAGTTGAGGAGTGTAGAGCGTGTTGTGTGTTGTCTAGAGCTGTGAAACAGTGTCCCAGAGTAGTTGTGATAGTGACGGGTGTCACAGTGTAGTTGGTTATGGCCTGGAGTACGTGTGAAGTCACGGAGTGGAGTAAGAGTGACGTAGTAGAAATGTGACGAGATTTCACGTAGTGGCATGAGCACGTGAGTAGTCATGCTTGTGATGAGTTAGAAGTTGGTGTTGAAATGACGTGGCGTGATGCCGGGGTAGTGATGGATAATAGTGTAGCTTGGGATTAGTCTCAAGCTATGTGACGTGACGAATGTTTAGTTATGAATGGATTCTGGTCTTGTTAAGTGTTCAGATGAACTATATTGTTGGACGAGTAGCATGAAGAGTCATCCTAGCTGGGTTTAAGTAAAAGATTGGTATCAAAGTATGGAACATGATTACACAAACAAGCGTTCAACGGATTATATGTTGATTTTGGATGATAAAAGGGAGTAGAGTACATGTGTAATCTTGTTAGACACATGTGCCAAACAAATCTACCATATGTAATAGGTAATTTATCCTAAGCATGAGTACATGATGTTTAAGCCTTAGAGTTGTCTTAAAGTTGTATGGCATGTACGGATGGGAATGAGTATCAAGTGTGGGCTAAGATGCAGGAAGGAAGTGATGTGTGTGAACTAGAATTGGGATGCATGACTTGGTCGATCAAGTTATGGATTGGGTTGTGGTTGATAGGAAGAGTAAGATGAAGGTTCTTAGTGTCTTAATCCTAAGGTGAATCAGGGAGGTTCACTTTCAAGGATAAGATCTCGAAGTAGAATACTGAGATTGGAAAAGGTGACCCAAGTGGGTCCCAGAAAGAGGAAATGTGATTAGGAAGACATGGAAGAATGAGATAGAAGGAAAATGTGTCTAAGTGAAATGTAGTCTGTGTTTTCTAGTTTAGTTGCTTATGCGCTAGATGGAGAATGACGCTGAGGTTGTGTATTCATGTAGGTTGCCATCTTACACGCACATAAATAGACTACATGAAATGACTATGGCTTGGAGTCCATGTAAGTATTATGTTCATACCTTTCTATATTTTTAGGGGTGCCCTAACGTTTTCAACCGTCCTTATCTTGGGCTTATGTTTCTTGCTGTGTTTGATCTGTCGTTTTTGTTGAGGGTTCCTTGGTGGTTATGGTTTGCCTGTGGGTTTTATACTGTATTGCACATATGCTAAGAAGCTAGCTGCTAGGAAAATAAAAAGAGTGCATGAGAGAAAAAAAGTACTCTAAAAAATAAAACAAGGTTCTCTTTTTGGTAGAAGAAAAAAAAAAGCATAATGCTAGTACCAAAATGTTTTGTTTCTTAAGTCTTAATGATATATCTCTCTAACAAGGGTGCATACAAAGCTCATAGGTGTGTTCCTATTTTTAGCCATGGAACTGGTTGTGGTTCATTGTCTTAAAAAGTGTGCATGCTAGTGAATAGAGTGCATGGACCAATAAAATCATGGTATATCCAGTTTCTTCATCTTTAGCATGTATAGTTTTGAGAAGTTTTGTGCATTCTACCTACATTGATTATGCTTTAGTGCCCTAAAAATAATTTTCTTAGATGCAATTGATTATAACAATGTGGATAATAAAGGTATTGATCGATCAATTATTCTAAGCAAACTGGGTTATAACAATTCACGTCCTCACCATTTTTAATGTTGTTATTGCTTCTAGTAGTTGTCTAGTGATCATGTCCTCACCATTTCATCTTTACCAGGATGCAATGATTCATTAGAAATGGCAGCAAGAAAAACAGCTTGTATGGCAAATTTCCCATCCCTCTGGAGCTGTGGAGGGATGCATTGATTGGATGAAGCAGACCCATTCTAAGCATTTAAAGACGAAGTAATAGTATAAATGTTGTTAGTTTTTATGGAACCAAGAAGATAGTGGAAATGCATACTCTACCAGCAACTTGATCATTTGCTAGCCAATTAGCTAGTAACCAATTCTTTAACATTTATATCATGGAGTTTGTACTCATAACTTAATCAAGTTGGATGACTGCTGGTTTTTGGCAGTGAAAGTAGTTCCTTTGGTGTCAATGTAAATGTAACTTTACTTCTACACCCTTGTTTAAAATGTAAATGCAACGAGTACTTTTGGGCAACAAGATGATCAAATCGTACTAACTAATTATTAAAATAGAAGAAGAAGAAGAAGAAGCAGAAGAAGAGAGGGAACTGGGTTCAAACCCAAAACCCAGAATTTGGGTTTTTAAAAATCTTGATTAATCTGGGTTCCGAATCAGGTTTGACCCGGGCTAACCCGGTTCAGAAACATCCGGGTTCTCAGGTCAAAACTCAAATGAATAGCCCTACTCGAAATTGATCCCATAATAACCTCCACCATCGCTGCAAAAGAGTTCCTGAGGATTAGAGTGGAAATAGACACTACAAAACCAATTCCAGATGGTTTTTCTTTACCAAGGATACAAAGAAGTCTAGCAAAAATATCATTCAAATATGAAAGACTCTAAGAGTTTTGCTCCCTATGTGGGTGTCTGGAAAACACTCATCAAGCTTGCCCCATTAATTTTGGCATGGTAACCGAGCTTCCATACTGCCAATGGCTTAGAGTTGATGGACAGGAGTAGGAAAAAATCCTAAGGTATGGAGACTCAACGGGGATTCTTGTCAAACCAGTTTCGCATGTTTTTAAATGTCCAGCTACTCTCCCACCTATCCGAATTAAAGAACCCCTACACCAGCCATCTGCTTCAAATTCTCTGTTTGCTGCTAGAAAACCAACAAATGCTCAAGCTATACCAAAAGGAAAAGAAAAGATGAATGATGAACCAGAGGAGGAAAAAAACTGACTGCGTGTCCAGCTCTTGAAAGGCAACGGTAGCTCCAACAAAATAGAAGTTCCTATTCATCATCTTCCTGAGAAAGAACCACCCATGCATTCTTGTGTGTCCAGGTGTGGCGGCTTCATAAGGTACCAACCCTCTCCAGCTGAAAGTTTTAATGAGAACCGCATTTCAGATGAAAATAGTTGTTTTCTACCACCCAGTCAACAAACACCCGCCTCTCACAGTCAAATCAAGCTACCCTTCAATGCAAACTTACAAATCCATTTTGTCCAAGTGTCCCTATCTGACAGTCTTAAATTGGGAAAACACAACGAAGTACCACAACGATTTTTCCATCCTCAAAACCCACATTTAAACACCACTATCATATTTCTGAACAACAAAGTATCAATTGAATTCAACCCACTTGCCAAAATTTATCCATCTGTGTTTAAACAAATAATAGCCTGATCTCAAAACTTCTTTGGCCCCATATGCAATCAGGCCATTTGGAATAACCAAAACCCAACCAACCAAACACACAATTTCTCAGTACTTTTAGTTAGCCCATCTGGAAGAGCTTGTCTAGCTCTCAACCAAAAACCATCTGAGCCCAACACATACCAACCTCAAAACACACTAGCCGACCACTTGGAAAAGACCTACTCCAGACAGAAATAATCCAAAGACAATCATCCAGCATGCATGAAATAAACCCAACCCAACCTCAAGACCCAATCCAGCTTCAAGACATTTCAGCCAACACCCAGAACCTTCCCTTCCTGCAAATAACAATACACTTAAGAGCTGGGTGTGCAGCCCAATTCTTTTTTTTTTTTTTTTTTCAAATTTTCTTTTCACATTTTTTTAATATATTTAAATATTTTTTAAAATAAAAAAATACACCAATACACTTAAAATCACTTTTTTAATCACTAAATAAATAAAAAATTGCATGAAACCAACAACTTTATGCATGAAACCGTATCCCCAAGACCCCATGTAAGAAACCAACAACTGAAAAAATACCCACAAGAAAGAGGAAAGACTACTCATTTGAAAGCCTAGGAAAACCTCTTAAAAAAATGCTTTCTGGCCTCAACAATCGAAGTGACTCCTATGCAAGAAGAAACAAGCAATGGAGAAGGGTAAGCAAAACAGAGCAAACTAGAAAGTCAGCAAGAAGCCTAGCAGATTTCAAGAGACACACAATGACTCAAAGCCACGAGCAAGAACAAAGGAGTGGCTAAACTTCATCACAAGAGCAAGAGGTTCAATCCTTACAAAAAGCAGGAGCTGAAGACTACGGTAATGAGTTCCAGTCTCCAGCAATGACTCTGTTTCCCTTTAATCTAATGACCAACATGGTAGGATCCAAACTACCACCGTTCCATACATGAAGCTTGTATCTTGGAATTGCCAAGGTATTGGTCATCCTCGTGCAATTAGGAACCTAAAGGCCTGCATCAAGATCTACAATCCAAATGCAATTTTCCTGTCTGAAACCCTTTTGATGCATGCAAATACTATTAATCTTGTGAATAGGCTAGATTATTCCCATTTTGTGAATTATCCCCTATCTACGAAGGGGTTGCTAATTTTGTGGCGCCTTGGCTTGGACGTGGATCTTGTGCATATTTCCAATAATATAATCTCTATGTTAGTGTATTCAAATCCTTGTCACAATCCCTGGTTGCTCAATCTGATTTACTGCCTTGCTCAATATGCAAAAAAGAATATGTTCTGGGACACTCTTAACTCCAAAATTGAATTTTTTCTTGGTCCTATGCTTGCAATTGGTGACTTCAACACTGTCCTTGACCAAAATGAGAGAATATGGGGAAGACTAGTTGCTAATCTTTCTAATCCAAAAGGACTCCCCCTCTTCATGGAAAAATATGGACGGATTGATTTGGAATTTTCAGGGCCAAACTTCACATGGTCTAATACTAGACATGCTCCTCATAACATTAAGGAAAACCCTTGATAGAAGAATAATTTATAACCTTTGGAATAACCTGTTCCTAATGCTTCCATTCAAATCCTCACAAGATCAGCCTTAGACCATTCCTCGATGATTCTAGACACTAATCATTCTCATAACTCACCAAAGCCTTTCAGATTCGAGGAATTTTGGACTAGAGACCACTTAAGCAATGAGGTTGTTAAAAATGCCTGGAACACAAGAATTGTAGGAACCCCTGCCTACATCCTGATAAAGAAATTGAAAGGTACAAAGAATGCACTAAAACATTGGAACAAAACACAGCTTTGGGCATATTCAGACTGACGTTAAAAAACTCAATACGACCCTCACTAAAATTCAAACTCAGCCTCTAAATCCCAATTCAATCCTGTTGGAAGAGAATCTAAAAGAAAATCTTGAGGAACTGCTTAAAAGAGAAGAAGTCCTTTAGAGACAAAATCTAGGGTCACCTGGCTGACTACATCTAACCTTAACATGAAATTTTTCCATATTTCCATGGTTATAAAGAGAAGAAGAAACCGGATTGAGAGTCTTAAAATTGGGCCAAGAAATTGGACGAATGATCACACCCTCATAGATCATATTTTTCAAGATCATTTCAAGAATATCTTCAACACTTCCAATCCCGAAATCTCTGAAGATATAGAAAATCTCTTTCCGAACAAAATCACCAATGTGAAAAATCAGTCTCTCTCCCAAATCCCCACTGTAGAAGAAATTCCTAATACAATTGCACAAACTCCTTCTACAAAAGCCCCAAGCCCAAAAGGCTTCACTGGCCTTTTCTACAAATTTTATTGGGATGTAATCAAAGATGACAAGTGAGAGGCTATAAAAAATTTCTTTGCTCAGGGCAAAATGCTTAAACAATGGAACCATACCAATATTGCCCTTGTTCCAAAGAGAGATAGCCCCAATGAAGCTCATCATTTCCGCCCCATTAGCCTATCAAATTTCTAGTATAAAATTATTGTAAAAATTCAGGCCAATATGCTCAAAGTGATTGTCCCAAACATCATATCCCCATACCAAATAGCTTTTGTCCCAGGCCGGTTAATCCAAGAGAATACAATCCTAGCACAAGAAATCTTTCATGCATTAAAGAAAAAAAGAGCTAGGAAAGGACTTATGGTCATAAAAATTGATATAGGAAAAGCTTTTGATTTTATGGAATGGTCCTTCCTACTCTCTATTTTTAACATCTTGGATTCAATCAAAAGTGGATCAATTGGATAAAAGAATACATTTCCACTGTTTCATACTCCATTCTAATCAATGGGTCCACTAAAGGCTTTATTCACCCCACTCGTGGCATAAGACGAGGAAACCCATTATCCCCATTTCTATTTATAATGGGTAGTGAAGTGCTTTCAAGACCGATTCTCAAGGAAGAATATAGCAATTCAATTGAGGGTATTAGCTTTTGTACGAGAGGTCTAGCTCTTTCACATCTTCCTTTTGCTGATGATCTCATCCTCTTTAGGACAACCTTTATTCAAAACTTGAGAGTCTCACTTCCTTGTTAAATGCCTCACTTCCTTGTCTGGTCAGAAAATCAATTTTGATAAATCCTCCATGCACTTTAGCAATATTACATCCAGCAATACCGTAAGAGAAATCAAAGAGTCTCTGAATCTTAAAACTACCCCTCCAAAGCTTAGATATCTAGGACTCCCTCTCTTTATTGGGACTGATAAGAGCATTGGCAATGGCCTATGCCAAGTCTAAATTTTGGCTAGAACTTCAAGTTTTGGCTATAGTTAAAACTTTTGGTTAGGTTAGTCTACACTGAATTAGCTATCTTAAAGTTAAAATAATAATATAATATTATATATTTTAATAATATTTTCAATTTTTTGATATTTTATAAATACACTTCATAAATTAATTAATAATTTAATTTTTACTTAAAATTGATGTGATTGTTTGATCCAAAATTAAACAATAAGCCAGGTCAGTTGTTGCAGAAGCAGCCAGATACTCCTGCCATTAATAAAATCATGAAACTAGTGATATTTGGATATAAATATGCATATTCAAACTGCACCGTACACATATTAATTCTCAAATCAAATGGGCCATGGGGTCAATGAGCTACACCGCCCAGATCAGTTCCCAACACACCGTCAATGAGCTGTGAAATAAAGAGAGATGGTTGGTTGAAAAGATTAAAATAATTGTCTTGTGACTGAATAGTAGCTCTCCAAGTATGTCTAGCTCCCTTAATTTACTGTAGATGATATGTTGAGCTTTAGTGGTTTGGCTAGTTCAATGTAGATGATTTTTCTCATGCCTAGCCAAAATGCTAATGCTCTAAGAGAGGATTCTTCAAAGAAACACTGGAAAAAATCAATTCAAGATTGCAAATTTGGAAAATCAAAATCCTCTCTTAGGCTAGGAGAACCACCTTGATCAAAACTGTAGCTAGCACCATTCCCTCTTACACCATGGCAACAATGTGGATCCCTAAGATGATCACAAACAATCTGGAAAAATTATTTCGCAGATTTGGTGGGGTACTGAAAACTCCAAGACCCATACCTTTACACCTAAATCTTGGAAAACTATTTGCATGCCAAAATCTTGTGGTGGGCTAGGGCTTAAAAAACTCTCTTTGTTCAACAATGCTCTCATTTCAAAATTTACTTGGTCCCTTTGCAATAACACAAACAACCTTTGGAAAAATTTCTTAACCAGCAAATATTTGAAAAACTCCACTTTCCTTGAAGTAAATGGGAGAAACACAGATTCATGGTTTGGAAAGGCCTTCTAAAGCAGAGAGAATTCATAAAAGATAGTATGTGCTTTCAAATTAATAATGGAATCACTACTAATGGTTGGACGGACCCTTGGATTACTGGGCTTCCCACTCTCAAACCTATACCCAATCCAAATAACCAAATAAAAGAGAATGAAATGAAAGTAGTTGAACTGGCTTTGGAAGAACCCAGAAGATGGAACACACTCTTCTTCAGACTCTTTTCAATATGGTATCTGTCAATGTCATTCTTAAAATCCCACTCAGTTCACACAACTACTGCTCCAATCCTGACAAGATAAACTGGCTTCACCATTCCACTAGGAATTTTTCTGTGAAATCAACCTACCAGCCATGATTAAGCCTCAAATATCACCTCAAATGCTAGAGATGAAGGACACATACAAAGATTATGGAAGCTTAAGATTCAAGATAGACTGAAACACTTCCTTTGGAAGGCTATGCACCAAATTCTCCATATCAGAGCCCTTCTTAAAAGATTCATCCCCTTAAGCGATGATCAAGTCCTGTGTCCCCTATGTAAAACTGAAGAAGATGACCTCTCACATCTTTTTTTCAACTGTCCATTCTCTAGAATTTTGTGGAGAAACTCTAAATGACCCATAAACATTGAAAACTTTGCTAAACACCCAATCTTAACCTGGATCTCAATCATCATTAATCCATCAACAAGCCTTAGAATTCTTGAAGATGACACAAATTCATTTCAAATCTTTGCCATCCTTGCTATGGATAATATTTGGTATCTCAAAAATCAAGTCATCCAGAATGAAAACTGTCCCAATCCAAATTGGTTTGTGGCTAAAGTCTCCCAAATCTTTTCAGAGCACCTATAAGCTTGGACCGTTAAATCTTCCCAACAAGATCCCAAATGGCAAGCCCCTCCTCAAGGATTTCACTCACTCTCTTTTGATGCGGCAGTCAGGAAGAATGGAAGCACAATTGCAACTATATACAGATCTGACCAAGCCACCCCAATATTTGTGCTTACTAATTCCATTCACACTACAAATCCTAATGTTGGTGAAGCAGCAGTGGCACTAATGGTAGTACAGCAAGCGGCAAAGGCACTAGTAATTATCATCGAATGAGGTTCCAAGCAAGTAATTTAGGCCATTTCCAAATCAAATACTTCAATAGATTGGAAGATGCAGAATATAATAAGAGATATTCATTACCTGCTCCCTACTTTTGAAGATTGGAGAGTGAAGAAAATTCATTGATCTCAAAATTGATGTGCGCATCAGGTAGCGCAATGGGCAACTTCCAACCACCTTTATGGAAGCATTCCCCTTATTTGTATTCTAGACTATGTTCTTAATTTTCATAGTGGCAAGGACCCTCCTAATGATTTAGCTTAAATATGAACTTGGTTGTAATAGTGTAGTTTGTTCTGGAATGAAGCTTGCTTACAAAAAAATAAAAGCTGCCATCGGTAGATGAATAGGATTAGTGAATAGTAATTTTGTTTGACATTTTTTGTTTGCTGATGCTGCTGTGCGACCAACTATTATTACAGTTGTGACTCTGAGTCCTGTGTTCTTTGTTTGGTCCTTACAGTGTGATGGTTGGCTAGATTCTGTTTATGCCCTACGTGACCGAGTGTTCCGTTCTTTTTTTTTTTCCCTACAATGCTATCTAGTCCCTGCCTGACCAAATATGAGTCTATTGTTTTTGTGTTCCTTGTTCGTTTCCATCTTTTATCTGGTTGTCTGTGTGCCGAATTTTGTTCTTGCTCATTGGCTTCCACGCATCCAGTTGGTTCTCTAGTTCTGTGGTGTGACATTGTCAGGGTGAGGGGATGCCTTGGCTGGTTGATGGGATGGGTGGAGGGCAGAAGCCTTCATTGTGGTTCTTACACATCAATCATAGGGATTTCAAGTGGGGTGCCAAAGACAAAGAAAACCTTTCTCTCGTGCAGAGTGTTTCTCGTTTGTTCTTGGTATGGTGGTTCTCAGTCCCCTTTCTCTTCTCTATGTGGGGTGTGAATTTGAGGGTCACTTTTGGTTTTTTCTTTTTGATTCTATTTACATTAGAGAGCCTGTGTTAATTAATTTATGTTCATTTCTTCTAGTTGTTTGATTTTCATTTTTTATTTTTCATAGCTAGGTTGGATCGGGTCGCACATATTTCTTGCATCTCATTTGCTTCCTGGTATGCTTTAGAATTTAGTGTAAAATAGATTATTTATGTTCTGTTCCTCTATTTCTGTTGCTGATGGTGGTGGTGGTGGCGTCGTTGATTTTGTGGTGGTCATTTGTTCAGCAAAAATTACAAGAAATTGGAGTTGTGTATTTTATTTAGAATTGGTATGTAAGGATTAGGCAAAGAATTTGGATATTGGTTACGAGTTAGAATTTAATGTTGTTAGAAATCTCACAAAGATGGGGAATTTCTCTCGACGTTGGAGAGAGAGAGAGAGAGAGCGACAAACAAAGAGATAGAGGGATTGTTGTGGAAGAAGATAAAATTCTCTCCGATTGTTCGTGTTCTCATCCAATCTCTATTGATCTTATTTATTTTTATTTTTATTAAGTGCTTTTGTTTTTACGTTTTTGTTGTTGCTGTTGGAGATGGAAGATTATAGTAGTTTACGGTGATGGTCATGTATTTTTCTTAATTTCTTATTTGATGTTCTTTGTTTCATATGAAGAAGGAAAGCCAAGCTTAAGAGGCAAGTGTGAGCAAACTTGAGAAATGATTAGGGCGCTTTTGTCATTGGGCAGTGTTGGACTTGGTAAATATGGTTGTAGTGGAGATTGAAAAGTCATGAGACCCCAAAGCAACATATATTGTACTTATCTTGATATTTACGATGAGACAATGGTGGTGGTTTTAGTTTGAATATGATAAGCATAGTATGAAGATTGCACTTTGAGTACTGTAGAATACCCAACATTGGTTGCTCTTTTAGTATTTCTTGCTGCAAGAAATTTCCTAAGCCAGCTAGTTGAGTATTTCTTTTGTATTAAGACAATGAAAACTGAGTTCCTTGCACTCAACTTTGTATTTCTTGACAAAAACTTAGTTCCTTGCACTCAGCAAAAAATGTTGGGTCTAGTTGGAAATTCCCAAGCCAACAAAACTCAGTTTAAACAAAACAAAAAGAATCAGTTTCAATTACTTATTTAAAAAAAGCAAAAAGAATCAATTTTAGCTATCATGATTGGAAATTCCTAGGCCATCTAAGTACACATTTAAATACCCAGCACTTTGAGTATTTTTTGTAGGAATTGGAGACCTAGCATTTCTTTCTGCAACTCATTCCTTTTGTTTTGTTTAAAGGAAATTTTTTAAGGGCAAGTAGTTTAAATGAAATTGCTTTGTTCTCTTTAGAAATATTTCCTCTCTCTCTCTCTCTCTGAGAGAGAGAGAGAGAGAGAGAGAGAGAGAGAGAGAGAGAGAGAGAGAGAGAGAGAGAGAGAGAGAGAGAGAGAGAGAGAGAGAGAGAGAGAGAGAGAGCATAGTTCCAGTTGTGGGGGTTGGCCGGGTTTGTTTAGATGAGTGCTTAGATATGGTCTAATCATTGCTAGAGCTAACAAACAATAGATCCGATTTCAACACGGAGGCCTAGAAGGAAATGGATGTTAGTATGATTAATTTATTTCTTTTCCAATGATTAAGTTGCCTCCCATCGAAAGAAACTTGCCCAAAATCTCTACTTATTGGGAAAATTAGTACATTGAGAGAGGATTAAATCCTAAAAAATTATGCTATTAACAATAACATTAACGACAACAACACTAATTGGTTGGGTTTCTCTCTCTCTCCTCACATGACCATGGAGATTTCTTTAGGCCCTCATAACCATCAGCAAATGACCATGGAGATTGCTACTCTTTCTACAGCAATCCCGACAACCTTTTCCATTCGCAACCTCACTTGTACTATGGTATTTATCATGGAACAGAAGGAGATGCTAGCTTGTATGCCCCTCTATTTGCAATGCCACTCAAGTCTCGTGGCATTGGTTTGGTAAATTCCAATAGACAAATTTGTACAACTCTGATATTGATGGCTTTTCTTGTTGGTCAATCAAGTAAATTAACAATGATTTGAACCCTTTCATAATGCAAAATCCTATGGCCACCTAGAAATTAAATGACATTGTCAACCGTTCTTACAAGTTTGATTTCTTTATATATTCTAATATTACGAAAGAACAAATTTGTTTGGATTGATTTTATGCATATGTATGTGACATGCTGTTGATTTTATGATTTTATTACTTACTTCTGTACGAAACATTGCTGCTATTAGTACATTTAACCTAATATGCTTTTACAATTATATCCTTGTTTAACTAATAATAAATATTATGATGGAGTATTACTAAGAAAAATGTGAACTGAACATTTAGAAAATTCTTAAATGTTTATCCCAATAACATATTAGATCAGCTTCATTATGATCTTACTTCATCAAAAGAAAGATTGTATGCTTCTTTTCACTACTATAGTCTACTGCAATCTTCAATTGGGTTATGATTGTAATGGATCAAATTGACAATTTAATTCCAATGTTTCTTCTATATTAGAAGAGTCATATTTATTTATTGGTCGTTCATGTTGTCTTGATAGAGATTCTATTTAATTGGTGATTCATATCATATTTATTTATTTTAAAGCTTATTGAATTTTATTCATATCATGTTTTGAGTTATCTTAATAATTGAAGTTCAAATGATTAATCATTAGGTGATCTCAAAATGCATATCATGGTGTAAATATTTTTAACCAAATGATAGAATAAAAGAACTAATATATTTGAATTCAAAAACTGCTTAATGATTAAACATTTAAGTCTCAATTATAATGCCACTAAAAGGTCATAAAACGATTTTTGTGCTTGTTGGTGGTGCATTCCTAATTTCCATTCTCCATTTTCCTCAGCTCGATTGAGTCTACCAAGTCACTTAGACTTCTTCCTTCTGATTGCCCCAAGGTAACTAACAATACACTGAATGTACTTATTTGCATGGTCAATTTTGGCCAATTGGAACATATAATTAGATCGAAAAGGTTTTTGAATGAGTCCAACTTGAGCCAGTATGCTAATGTTATGTTGGAAATGTCAATATTTATGCTACCCTCAAGATATTTCCGAATTTTGAACTTTCTTGAATTCAATCTTCATTTATCCATTTGGTTAGGCATGTTCAAAGGACTTCAGAGTTTGGTCTAGTTTCTCACTCGTCTATTGCAGAGGCCTTGGATGTGAAGCCCACAGGAAAAGCAAAACCTTCCTCGTATGCATATTCTTACTGAATTTCGGAGGTGTTGTTCAGTCTTCAGTTCTCTTTCCGATCCACAAAAGATGTGATATCCCCTTTTTGCGTATGTTTTTATTGAAGGAGTGTTTTAATTTAATTAAAATATCGGTTCTTTTATTTTAAATTATCGTATTTTAATTAGATTTATTTACTTGTAAAATTTATTTTGTAGAGTTTTCTTAATATTAATTATCGTTTTGAGTTTAAATTGCTGTTTAATTTATTTTTATATTTAAAATTTAGTTATTAGTTTTTACTAGTTATTTATTATATTTTAGCTAGATGTTGTGTTTAAATTATTTTATTCAATTTATAGCTTTTAAGATTATTTTCGTTAGATCAATATCTGGATCTCACTTCTTTTATTTCCTCTTTCTTTTTGTCTTTTTTTTTTTCTTTTTTTTTTTCTTCCTTTTCTTTCTTTTCCCTTTCTTTTTCCCTGCTTCTCTCCCGCGCGACCCAGCCCCCTCCCCCTTCCTCTCCGTCCGTTTTTCATTGTGCCCAAACCGCCGTCGTTAACCCGCCGTGTAGTGCACTGCCCCCACAGGTCGAACACCACCCAAGCTGCACGATTTTGTGCTCCCCGCATTGCCATGCCTCCGCTGTTGGCCACCACATCATCACCAGCATCCCAGCTACCTAACACACCAAACCCCAGTTCCGATCCGTCATTGGTGAAGCTCAACCAACCTACTTTCCGTTTTGGGCTTTTTAGCCTTCCACCGCTATTTTCGCTACCACTCATGGCCAGCCCTCACTTCCACTACCTTCATAAACATCTCTAAGCTATTCCCTATCAATCTCAAGCCTTGGATCGTCCCCATTCAAAAGTGGGTATTTTACAACCCACGACCACAGTGCTTTTGCACTGTTACGTTGCTTTTCTTCCTCTTTTTACAGCATATTGATCCTCCAAAAATTATTATATAGCACTATAAGTATCTTCCAAACTTTCTTTTAGATTAAAATATATTTTTGTTTTAACGATAAATTGTGACTGGTTGGTTATTTCAGACTGAGTCCGAGGAGTCAGGGGTCGGAAGGATTTGAGGATGGAGTTAATTATGTTTGACTGATGTTGATATTTGTTGGAGATTTTGTGCCTTGATGTTTGCATTGCATAATGAATGCATGTTCATGTTTAAAAGGGAAAAATGAGTTTTCGTGTAATTGCATGCATGTACATGTGTGTTTGTAAAATGAAAACTGGGCTTTTAAGCGAAAAATTATTTTTGGTATATGTGAATGATTGAATTGACTAGTTTGAGTCAGAGGCATGTGTAGGGATGATGGTAAGCAGGGATGGTGGTAAGCAAGGATGGTGGTAGAGTTCTGCCTACGATTCTCGCTTACGGTGCACGTGGCGCAGGGACGGTGGTAGAATCCCGCCTGTGATTCCCGCCTACAGTGCACACGTAGGAATGGTGGTGAGCAGGGTTGGTGGTAGAGTCTTGCCTACGATTCCCGCCTACAATGCTCTGATGGTTTGATTTTTGGACCATTATCTAGGATAATGGCGAGGTTATATTTAAAGGAAATGTTTTGGGCCAAAATGGGATATTTGGTTTGCGTGAAAAATGTGAATTTTTGAGATATATGCATATGGCATCATGTTCATGCATATTGTTGTAGCATGAATATATTTTTTTCTTGACGTTTGTTTGGTTTATTACTTACCTGAGGTATCATTTTAGTACTGTAGATTTTGATGCAGAGTTTGAAGAGGAGACTAAGCCCGAGAAGGTGACTTCACCAGAGTATTGACTTGGAGTTGTTTTACGTTTGGAAAATTATTCTACTTGCTTTTATGTTATATAAATTTGGATTTGAAACGATGTTAAACTTGTAATATTTTGGTACACTTGTGTTTTAAGCGAATTTGTATTTAAAACAAAATTCTAATACTTAGTTAAAAGATTTTATTACCCGCTGCATTAATTTTATTATACACGTGATGTTTATATACACACTTGACACTTGGCGATGGGATGTGTGATCCGTGTTGTCATCATCCCAACGCCTTGATTTCCATGTGTCCGTACGTTGGAGTTGGGAGCGTCACAAATAAAAACCTCAGGTATGTTCTTCAAGTATTCACTTTCCACTTTATTTATTTATTGTAGTTGGTAATATGCGATACAGGCCATCATTTTGCTTGAAATCAGACTCGACTCTTTTGGTTGATTTGCTTCTATAATTTTTAGTTATCTCTATCTTTTTTGTACTATCTTTTTAGTTCTTGAAATATCAACAAATTCTAACTTATTGTTTTCAATGTTTTATAGGTTGTTCTTTATATTTCTTTGTCTGGTTTAGGTTACACTTTTGAGCTGTAATCTTTCATCGACTCTTCCTTTCCCCCATACATGTGGATCTATTGAGTTTCATTATTTTTCCCCCACCCCTTCTCTATAGTGTGTTTGATTCTCGAGAAAATGCTGGAAATTAGAAAAATGAATTTTTTTTAAAAAGGAATAAAAATATATATATACCATCTACACCAGTCTAATAACAGAAGAAAGGCCAATTAAGTGTAGAAAATGCTACTCTCATCTCTCAAACTTACTGCTCGGTGTTATCGCTTGAATTTTTTATTTTATTTTTTAATTTTTCATTTTAGTTAGTGATTAAAGAAGTATTTTTTTAATTAGAACTAACGATGGCTCCCAACCAGAGCTGGGAGTGGTGGGCGTACACCCACCCATAAGTGTAACAAATGCAAAGATTTAAACAGAACAAAGTAGGTTTGGTAAAGAACAAGATCTAAGAAGACAAATAAAAAAAATATTTTATCAAAATATAGAAGTAATTTGTAGAAGGAGATAATAGCACAAAATAGATTAAGAAATGTATTCATTACATACAACAAAAAGGTATTGGTATTGAATCTGTTATAGCTTAGAGCATATTAAATGAATTTATGCATTAATACAACTTTGTCAGCATACATCAAATATGAAATAACTATTGTTCACAACAACATTGTCAGATGAAGAATAGACCGTGAAAAATATAGTAATAATCCGATGTACCAGGCTTGACTACTTCTCCAAGTTCAAATTTAACTTGTACCCTTACACTCATTGCAAGCATGCTGCATTTGCTGGATCATAGAAGAGCCAAGGTGCCTAATGGAGACTTTGATTCTGGATCTTTGACAACTAGGACATTTAATTGAAACACTAGACTTGGAGCCTTTATTGCAAAACGTCACACAGATTCCATATGGGAAAGGAATGACAAGAGTAACTAACATGCCAAAATATGTAAAAATACAATACTAACCCCTTGCACTTGGAGGATATTGCATTATGAGAGAGGAACAGCTTCTTGTATGTCCCATTAATTGTAGATGTCCTCCAAAGAAACCTTGAGGAGATAATAACATGTCCAATTCTAACATACCAACCAATAAACACACGTAAATTTAAATTCACCATCCATTTAAACTCAACACACAACCACCAACACAACCATAGAATGCAATAAAACCACTTTCAACACAATCTGTCTAGCTGTTAATATCAACCTACAAATGGTCTTTCAATTGCTTCATACACACCATTCCCAACCAACAAATCACTTCAATATTTAACACCATTAATTCACATCACTCCACTTCCCACTCCCATGTACCTAACTCAAATTATAAGGCATATCAACATGCTTGCTGCCCATGTAATCCAATCAAACATAAACATACATATTCTATCTATCTAACACTTAAGTTCAACACAATCCATTACACAACCATATACTCAAAAACCAAATTCACACGACACAAAATCTGAATATGCTCTTGAATTCGATGCACATACTCATACCCAATCCATATATCACTCGAGTTCAACCTAAATTTATCAGACAACCATTGTTCATGTATAGCATATCCAACATACTCAATATATATTATGTCAATATAAGCATTTTTGAAGATTCTATTCAATCCATAAGCATCTGTAATACATACTCATTTCAAAATCACAATCCCCCACAAGCACTCATACTCAACGACAAGTTTCAAATCATTGCAACAATAAGGCCTCGTATTCTTGTAGAATATGTAATAAATATTTCGAATCATAGGAATTTTCTTTTTTTTTAATTACAGTGAGGGAGCTTATCTAGGCAATGAGGAGAAATGGTGGATAATCATAAGTCGTTGACATCGTGAAATTCATCCCAATCGTCCTTCCAATTATGGATTGCTCCTTTTTATGTCTTGACAGGTCACAATCATAAGACCCAAGTACTGCATTTATATTTGTTCACCGTATTTTATATTTTGTGTATTTATATCCTCCTAAATCTTTAATGACCATACTAGAACTCTAAATTTATTTCGTGCAGGAACATCTACCGTATTCCCAAAACATTGCAACATTGTATTAAGAAAAAGAATGGATCATACAGCTAGGCGTAGAGGTAGATAACTCCAGAAGCAGCGCCACAGAAGATTCAACGTTCTCTTGATAGATTCAATGATCATGTTGAGTTGATAGATTCCACATTGATAGTGTAGAACTGAAACTTAACATAAATAAGACAAGATCTAAAAATATGAAGATTGTTTAGATCGAGATAGTATTGCTTACGCGTCAATATTGTGAAGTCATTGAATCTTCTTAAGGAGTTAGATAGCCATGAAAAATAATATTTGCAGTCATAAAGTGTACAAGCGCCGTGTAATCTATTTGAAATAAATAAATAAATATGAGGCCTACGAGAAAAAAAATAATTTATAATAATTGTCCCTATTCTTATTCAAAATGATTGCGCATCCATGAATTAATTGTGTGGTATTCGATAGCCACAAGGTCTTGATCTTGAATTTCTCTCAAGGAGATCCCATGCTAATAATTTAGGATATACACAATATCTATCCATAATATATGCAAATGCCTGATATGTAAATTGCTAGCCTGATGACGTTGGATTAGAATCCCGATCACAAACAGAAAACAATAATTACATAGTGGTATATATACTTAACCAATTGCTGCAAATATATATATAAGGCCAATTTACACAAGATTAATAAAAATGGTTCGATCCGGGCCAATTAGACTGATTCAAATTGAATCGAGAAGAAACCGCTTCAATCGACCAATATAAGCCAATTCAGACCAATTCAGTTCGATTTTAGAAAGGTTCAAAACTGTATTTATTTTCAAGTTTTCTAATAATTAGGTTTTTTTAAAAATTTCTTATTCAAAATATGACAGAAATAAACATATATTAATTTCTTCATCATTGTATTTGATAAGAATTGCAGAAAAATTAAAAGATAAAACATGTAGTTCTTTATTTATTTATTTAGTTGAACAAAAAAAATTAGGAAATGAATGAGTATTTTGTATTAAATTTGTGGTTGTGCATAACATATTACATTTGCCATATGCTTATAACTTAATATTCTGTATCTTCTTTGTATATGAGGCAAAAAAAAATCAACAATTGATATTAAATACATAAATTACATGTTTATTAAAACCATTTGGATTCATAATATATTTTTATTGAAACTAGTGAATGAATTTATACTTTATGCTCTTTTTTACATGATTTTAAATGCTTGCATTACATAATTATATATGATTTTTAATACCTTTTATCAACATTGAAATTACTTATTCAAAATTTCATGAATTGCCCGATTTATTGAATCGGTCATTACCAAATTCTAATTTTTTGAGCCTTGAATTCACAGAGTATAAATGGTTCTAATAAACAGTGTTAAATTTGTTGCGGATGGAGACAAAAGAAAATAAAAAGAGAAAACAGGTGAGTCGTCCACCGTTTCTCTCTTTGGCATATTAGGTGTCACTTGCAGACATGCACAGTGTCTGCAGCAAGTGACACCTCAGATCCTTGCATAAATCACTGCACCGAAAAATATTGTAGGCTGCTCTCTCCTATAAATAGAAGAGAGCTTAGTTGAGGTAAGAAGTGTAGCAGAAAAGTGCAGAGAGAAAACAGAGTGCATGCAGACAGAGTGTGAGAGAGAAAGAAGAGAGAAACAGAGTGGGTGAGTAGAGAGAGTTTACAAGAGAGATTTCTGTAAAAATTATTTTATAGTAAAATTACAACAGCTGTGGACGTAGGCAATTGTCGAACCATGTTAAATTTCGTCCCTCTTTTATTTAGAATTATCTCTGTGTCCGAACAACTCCCAACAACTGGTATTAGAGCTCCGGTTCGAGCTGTCTGAAAATTGAAGTTAATCAAAATCAATTTTTGACAATTCCAGGGTATTCCTCGCTTCGAGACGAATCCGTTGCCACAAATGGAATAAAAAACGGAGGTCGGACGAGCCCACATGCGCCCCTAGAAGATAGGCGCGTGCATCTGCTGTAACCCACGAGCCCCACGCGCTCCAGAGGTTGAAGACGCGTGAAGAGCACGCGCCCACGCGCCCTGCAGAGCTTCAGCGTGTGTAATACACGAGCCTCACTCTCCCCCACGTGCCCTGCAGAGTTTCAGCGCGTGTAATACACGTGCCTCACTCTCCCCCACGCGCGCACAGTACTGTAGCGCGTGTAATACACGCGCCTCACTCTCCCCCACGTGCCCTGCAGAGCTTTAGCGCCTGTAATACACTCGCCTCACTCTCCCCCACGCGCGCACAGTACTGTAGTGCATGTAATACACGTGCCAACTCGCCGCCACTCGCACTGTACAGCGCGTGCACCCCACGCGCCAGACAGATCAGAACCGTCTATTTTTTCAGATCTTTTTTGGGCTAGATCTAAGCCATTCGGAGTCTGATTTCAACGATCAAATAGTACTTTCCAACTATTTGGATCATTCCGGACTCATCCGTATGGTTGAAATTTTGAGATTCGCCATCAGTACATTCGATCTGAAGCATTCACGTGTTGCAGATCATTTTGGGCTAGATCACGCCTGTTGGAGTTTCATCGCGACGATCAAATAGTGCTGACAAACTATTTGGATCATTCCGGACTCTTTTCCAGCTAATTCGAGTGTTTTGGACACAACGGTGATCTTTGTTTGTTTAAATTTGAACTCATTTGTAAAGTTATGGTTGGAGAAGAAGCTAAAGGTGTTGGTATCGAGAAATTTGATGGTACAAACTTTGCCTACTGGAGAATGCAGATAGAGGATTATCTCTATGGGAAGAAACTACATCTTCCACTCCTAGGAAGAAAGTCAAATGGCATGAGCAATGAAGATTGGAGTTTCCTTGATAGACAAGTGTTGGGAGTCATTCGACTAACACTGTCAAGATCAGTTGCACACAATGTGGGAAAGGAAAAGACCACAGCGGATTTGATGAAAGCTCTATCAGACATGTACGAGCAGCCATCAACCAATAACAAAGTGCATTTGATGTACAAGCTATTCTACTTGAGAATGGCAGAAGGAACTCCAGTTATTCAGCATCTGAATGAGTTCAACACCATCATCAATCAATTAGCTTCAGTGGGGATTGAATTTGATGATGAAGTACGTACACTGATTGCTCTAGCTCAATTGCCAAAAAGCTGGGAGGCCATGAGAACAGCTGTTAGCAATTCTTATGGCAAAACAAAAATGAAGTATCAAGATATCCGGGACCATATTCTTAGCGAGGAAGTTCGCAGAAGAGATACAGGAGAAGCATCAACTTCCAGTTCTGCCTTAAACCTCGAGACGAGAGGTAGAGGAGTTAGTAGAAGTTCAAATCGGGGCAGGTCGAAGTCCCGAAGAGGTAGAAGTAAATCTAGGTCTGGAAAACAAGTACAGTGCTGGAATTGTGGCAAGATTGGCCACTTCAAAAATAATTGCAAGGAAGCAAAGAAGAAGAATGAGCATGACTCTGTTAATGCGACAACAGAAGATCTCCAAGATGCCTTACTCCTTTTAGTCGACAACCAAATTGAATCTTGGGTGTTAGATTCAGGAGCCTCATTCCACACTACAGCACACCGAGAAATCATGCAAAATTATGTCACTGGTGATTTCGGGAAGGTGTACCTAGCAGATGGTGAATCGTTGGAAATCGAAGGCATGGGAGATGTACCAATCAATCTGCCCAATGGAAGTGCATGGTTGCTACAGAAGGTGCGACATGTTCCCAAACTCATGAGGAACCTGATTTCTGTAGGACAACTTGATGCTGATGGGCATTCGGTACTATTTACCGGTGGCACGTGGAAGATAACAAAAGGGACTATGGTAGTAGCTCGAGGCACAAAAACAGGTACTCTATACATGACTTCAAGTATTAGAGATACTGTTGCAATTGCTGACGCAAATGCCAACCTATGGCATCAAAGGCTTGGTCACATGAGTGAGAAAGGAATGAAAATACTATTATCCAAGGGGAAGTTACCAAAATTGGAATCAACTGATTTCGACATGTGTGAAGGTTGCATTTTTGGGAAGCAAAAAAATGTTAGTTTCCTGAAAAATGGTAGAACTCCAAAATCTACAAAGTTGGAGTTGGTGCACACAGATTTGTGGGGGCCATCCCCAGTCGCTTCTCTTAGAGGATCGCGGTACTATATTTTCTTTATTGATGACTCAAGCAGGAAAGTATGGGTTTATTTTTTGAAAAATAAATCTGACACATTTGATACTTTCAAGAAGTGGAGAGCCATGGTTGAAAATGAAACAGGCTTGAAGTTAAAATGTCTGAGGTCAGACAATGGCAGAGAGTACATCGACGGAGGGTTCAAAGAATTCTGTACTGCAAATAGGATTAGATTTCAGAAGACTATTCCCGGGACACCGCAGTAGAATGGCGTAGCTGAAGTCATGAACAGAACTCTCAACGAACGTGCCAGAAGCATGAGGCTAAATTCAGGATTGCCTGAACGTTTTTGGGCTGATGCAGTTAACACTGCAGCCTATTTGATTAACCGGAGACCTTCAGTTCCCTTAAAGTTCGATCTACCAGAGGAAGTCTGGAGCGGAAAGAAGGTAAATCTTTCCCATTTGAAAGGTTTTGGCTGTTTATCATATGTTCACATAGATTCTACTGATTGTAACAAGTTAGAAGCCAAATCTAGAAAATGTTTTTTCATCGGTTATGGTGATGAAGAATTTGGCTATCGATTTTGGGATGATAAAAATTGCAAAATCATCAGAAGTAGAAATGTGATATTTAATGAGCAGATTCTGTACAAAGCTAAGTCACAAGCTGAATCTGAGGAACAACCAAAGAAACCTGAGGTTGTTGACTTTGATGTTACTCGAGTCAACACTGATTAGAACGAGGATCAAGAAAATGATGATACACAGATCGAACAACGTACACCACTCACTGTTATTCAAAGATCTTCAAGGACAATTAGGCCACCACAGCGGTTCTCACCATCTCTATACTACATCTTGCTAACAGATAGTGGTGAACCGAAAAGTTATGATGAAGCTCTACGAATTGAAGATTCGATCAAGTGGGAGAAAGCCATGCAAGATGAGATGGATTCACTGATGTCAAATCAGACATGGGAGCTAACTAAGCTTCCAAAAGACAAGAAGGCTTTGCACAATAAATGGGTGTACAGAATTAAGGAAGAACACAATGGTAGCAAGCGCTACAAAGCCAGAATGGTCGTGAAGGGGTTTCAACCAAAGGAAGGTGTCGACTACACAGACATTTTCTCCCCAGTTGTAAAATTGACCACGATCAGGCTAGTGTTAGCAATTGTGGCTGCAGAGAATCTACATCTTGAGCAGTTAGATGTGAAGACTGCATTCCTTCATGGTGATTTGGAGGAAGATATCTATATGCACTAGCCACAAGGATTCTCAGTGAAGGGAAAAGAGAATCTAGTTTGCAAACTAAAGAAGAGCTTGTATGGCCTAAAACAAGCTCCACGACAATGGTACCGGAAGTTTGACAACTTCATGTGCAGTAATGGATTTACAAGACTGCAGGCTGACCATTATTGTTATATGAAGAACTTTGACAACTCTTATATTATCCTACTGTTGTATGTGGATGATATGCTCGTTGCAGGGTCAAGCATCGAGGAGATCAATAAACTAAAGAAGTAGTTGTCAAAGCGGTTTGAGATGAAGGATTTGAGTACTGCAAAACAAATTCTTAGTATGAGAATTATTAGAGACAGGTCTAATGATACTCTCAAGCTTTCGCAGGAGGAGTATGTAAAGAAGGTGCTCAGAAGGTTTAACATGGACAAGGCGAAACCAGTGAGCACACCTTTAGCTAGTCACTTTCGACTAACTAAGGATCAGTCGTCAAAGACGGAGGAAGAGCAAGAATGCATGAACAGAATACCCTATGCATCTTCTATTAGTAGTCTTATGTACGCCATGGTCTGTACAAGGCCAGATATTGCACAAGCAGTGGGAGCTGTGAGTAGGTACATGAGTAATCCAGGAAAGCAGCATTGAGAAGCAGTCAAGTAGATTTTAAGATATTTACAAGGCTCTTCAGATACGTCACTATGCTTTACAAAAGCAGGTTTAAAACTACAGGGATATGTAAATGCTGATTTAGTAGGTGACGTTGACAGCAGAAAAAGTACTACTGGATTTGTGTATACGCTGGGTGGTACAGCTGTATCGTGGGCTTCTAAGTTACAGAAGATTGTTGCTCTCTCAACTACAGAAGCAGAATACGTTGCTATAACTGAAGCAGGGAAGGAAATGGTTTGGTTGCAGTCATTCTTGGAGGAATTGGGAAAGAAGAATGAAAAAGGTATTCTGCACAGTGATAGTCAGAGTGCTATTTTTCTTACAAAGAATCCAGTCTTTCATTCCAGAACAAAACACATACAGTTGCGATACCATTTTATCCGATCTCTTCTCGATAGTGGACAGCTGATACTTGAGAAGATTCGAGGAACAGAGAACCCAGCAGACATGTTCACAAAAGTAGTTACTGCTGACAAACTGAAACTGTGTATAGCTTCAGTTGGACTTCGTACTTAAAGGCATGACTTGAAGTTGCTGTGATGATTTCTATGAAGATATGTAGACTCATTTGTCTCCAAGTGGGAGATTATTGCAGATGGAGACAAAAAGAAAATAAAAAGAGAAAACAGGTGAGTCGTCCACCGTTTCTCTCTTTGGCATATTAGGCGTCACTTGCAGACATGCACAGTGTCTGCAGCAAGTGACACCTCAGATCCTTGCATAAATCACTGCACCGAAAAATATTGTAGGTTGCTCTCTCCTATAAATAGGAGAGAGCTCAGTTGAGGTAGGAAGTGCAGCAGAGAAGTGCAGAGAGAAAACAGAGTGCGTGCAGACAGAATGTGGGAGAGAAAGAAGAGAGAAATAGAGTGGGTGAGTAGAGAGAGTTTACAAGAGAGATTTCTGTAAAAATTATTTTATAGTAAAATTACAGCAGCTGTGGACGTAGGCAATTGTCGAACCACATTAAATTTCGTCCCTCTTTTATTTAGAATTATCTCTGTGTCCGAACAGCTCCCAACAAAATTAAGAAGTACTCTTTGCAAAGTGTTATCATTAGGTATTTAGAATATTGAACAGCGTAAACAACTTATAAGCGTAACAACAATAAAATTTCACATGTCAAGAAAAACGCTATACTTGGGGCAATTTAAAGGACGAAAAACTTACCATGGACAAAAATCAATACTACTAGCCACACAATCTATCCAACCAAAAAATTAAGGGCAAAAGAGTAATTTTACCAGCAAGGGAAAAAACTGTTCATTGGATGATTGGTAGCTAAGGTATAGTTATAATTTGTTGAAACATTATACATTTTGTGGATGTTGTCCTTCATGTACAAATATTTTACTGTCTGTATAAATATTTCAGATAGTATTAAATACGTAAAAAATGTTGTAAAACTCACTTAATGTATTTATCATTTTCTATTTGATGTCCTCAAATTTTGTCTACAACTTGAGCTGATCTTTTTTGACAGAAAAACAAAGGAATCAAACACAATTCGATGCAAAAGGGGGGGGGGGAGGCTTGTCCTCATCATGTGGACTGCCATCACCCGCGCACGATAATTGCAGGTTGCTCTTCATATTGTAAAATGTTTAAGCAATATATTCTATTCAGTACATTCCTATTAATAGAATCACATCATGCAGCTTAATTTCTCATAAAGTCACAGCATGTTTTATAATATATATTATAATTGTATCATAGACTATACTGATATATTATAATATAGGACTGTTCATCTGGATTCCAACCCGAGTGCACCTGGACCGGAACTCGGGTCTCAAAACCTGGCCAAAACCCGGCCCGGGTTAATCCGGATCAGACCCAGTCCAAAACCCGGTTGTATCCGAGGTTTAAAAAATATGGATTCCGATTTTCATGTTGAACCCGGGTTTTTTTTTTTTTTTTAACTACTAAAACCTATATTATTAAATTTCTTTTAAAAGAGTTTTATTTTTATCTTAAAGACTATATTCTATTACAAAATTTTCAAGAAAAAATGGTTGAGAAACATATTCTTTTATATATAAAGCTAATTATTATTTTTAACTAAATGCATCTGAAAATAATAAATTTAA
The DNA here is from genome assembly GCF_018687715.1 of Carya illinoinensis. NCBI lineage: Eukaryota > Viridiplantae > Streptophyta > Magnoliopsida > Fagales > Juglandaceae > Carya > Carya illinoinensis. Next base: position 43,078,630 of record NC_056756.1, read on the forward strand.
TATCGATCATGTAAATGCATGCAAAAAAATAAAAATGCAATCACTACATGTTATATTATTTGGTATTTATACATTATATTACAAAACACAATTACAATATATGAAATCACATATAAAAAATGGATTACATTGAGCCACCAATACATATTACATAATATACATTTGATTCATGCAATCAGTGCATTCTTCCAGCCATTATTGGTCCAAGCTTATCTGCAAGATGTATTTAATAATGTTTTTGGGCTGCTATATCATAGTTTCCTATAAAAGATGCAACCATAAGAAGCAGAAAACAGATTAAAATAAACTGCAATTTTATAACCAACTAGTAATTGAGCATTAAAATAAACTTGGACTATGAAATCATATTACCCAAAACAAACAAAAAATGAAGATGAAGATGAAAATGAAAATTTGATTATGTTTTCCATGATATTGACACTTCTTCTCTAAAGCAAATGATGAACATGACCTTCTGATATACACATAAATGTCCACTTCCTTAATCCTAATTACAAGCTATAAGTTCAATCAAAATATAGATGTTACTTGACGCTCTCATAATTGAAGAATTGAAGTACGTGATTTCCCATCAATCTACATAAAAATTATATACATATGTGTAACAATGAATGGATAAGAGTCAAAATATGCTTTTATAGGAATCGAAGTGGGATAGAAGCCAATCGCATATTAATAAAGCAACAAGCAAGGGATTGAGTTAGGTAAAAAGCAGATAAGAGTCTATTTCTCTCCCCCACAGACATCACAAATGCTACAGAACCCAGAAAGAAAAACAACCCATACTTAAAAATAGAGCAAATCGAGCAAAATTTACATTTCATTGCTTCTATCCAGCTACCCAAACAATTATTTGCTTATCAATACATTCATCAGAAGAAGTAAACTCAAGAACACTCCAATAATAACATGCTATTATCAAATTGCCAATAATAAGAACACTCCAGTTGTATTTGTCTATGAGTTGTTTTGCTTGTGCTGAGTTGGATCTAATTGCCAACTCTCCTATATTTTGACGTATTGACAGTTTTTTAACTAACTAGATGTGTTTTCCTATTACCAGTGGACCACATAAGAAGTTCCTATAATATGTCAAAATCATTGTGAATTTTACAAAAGTACTACCAATATTTTACACATCTAAGTGTATGATTCTTGCTATCTGAAGCATCACTTTCAACGTAGCACTTACCAACTAGGACATGAATAGCTCTTGAGAGAAACCCTTATCCAAATTTTCTTTTCCTTCGTTTCCTAGCAACCAAACAGATAAACAAAATAGACCCAAACCAAAATGTACTCAAAGGAAAAAAAAAAACCCTAAAAAATCTACTGCAGATCTAAACTTGAACAGAGATGCTAGCACATATTTGGCTTAAAAAAACCCATAAAAATAAAGGATACATGCATATCTAAACTACCTTTCACGAATTGAACATCTCGAGCAAGAGAAATGGTGAGCCCAAAGTATATGTGTAGCCAAGGCTAAAACCGATAAAAAAAAAAAAAAAAAAGGTATAGATTAAGATCTGAACTACCTTTCACAAAATAGATTAGGGGGGAAGAACCAACAGAAAATAAAATAAAATAACAAAAAAACGAGAAATAGCAGAACCAACGTAAAGACTAAAAAACTTGAAAAAAAAAACCCAATGTTTAACAAAAAATAGCAGATCTACCTTCTTTGTTGGGTCGGTCGATCGAATGAGAGAGAGAGAGAGACTACCGATCTAAAGTCCGGTGGCAGCAGCGAGAGAGAGATAGATGGTGGCAAAACTTGAAGGCAAGACTAGGGTTACATTCGTTTGGCTTGGACGGAGAGAGAGAGAGAGAGAGAGAGAGAGAGAGAGAGAGAGAGAGAGAGAGAGAGAGAGAGAGAGAGAGAGAGAGAGAGAGAGAGAGATGAATCAAGGATCAGTGATTTTGAATCACAATTTTTTTTTAATATAAAATCTGGGTACCGGGGTTAAAATCCAATACCCGGATGTAATACCCGTAACCGCCCCAGATGGGGCCAGTTTTAAAAATGCGAGTTTCGGTCCGGATCAAATCTGGGCTGAAAACCACAACCGGACACCCGGTTATCAAGGTTCCGGGCCAGGCTGGATTTTGAACAGCCCTATTATAATATATAATATAGTGATATATTATAATATATAGTGATATAGTATTAGTATAACTATTAATACAATAAAATATATTGATATAAGATTTTAAAATTTCATATTATATTAATTAGTAATTTATCATATAATACAAAACTATTTTATATATAATTATATATTATATAAAAAAATTAAAATATATGTGAACTGGTCCAGTCAGGTCCGGTCCGGTTTAAAAAAAAAAGGGAAACGAACTGATTTTGACAAGTTTTAAGAAAAATAAAACCGATAATAGACTGAACCAAACTAGATACCAGACCAAACCCACTGGTTCAGTTCAGTTTACTGGTCTATTGGTTTTTTTTTTTTACACTTCTAGTCTAGACCAGCATATCCAACTAGACCAAATGGTTTGTTATGACCAAACCGGACCGAAATGGAGTTTGATTGGTTTTGGTCCTAATAGATCTTGAAAAATTTTGAAAATTGGTCCAATCGCAAGGTGAGGTTTTTTCACCCCAAACTGACCTAATCATAATTATATATATTTTAAATATTTTTTTTATAAATTATATATATTATTTTATATATTTGTTATATAAGTGAGTTATGTAAATTTCATCTAACCTATCACTATTGACAATACCAAATGTTAAATATATAATTATTAATATGCTATCAATTAATTAATATATTATATGAATCATAATAAATCATAAATTTATAATATGATATGCAAAGACACATACTCTAGCATCTACACATGTTAAAGAAAATGTTTCTTTTGTTCTTCACTGATATCAAAGTATTACACAAAGACGTTTTTATTGTGAGATGCTAAAAAGAATTTTACAAAGAATATTCTCTAGAATACTAATGGTTTTTGGTTTGTTACAGAATGCGGAGGAGGTGCTGGGGTGCGGCTCATGGACATAGCAGCTGGCAGCTTCTGGAAGAGTTTGTTATAAGAGTATGCTTGATTCACTTGGCTGTGAGGATTGTGATGGTGAAATTGTTCCATAGGGAATATTTTCCTTAACATCCTCCCTCAAGTCAAGCGGCAATGATTGAAGGTGAAGACTTTAAACACAAATGAGTGAAGTGAGCTATCAAAAGAGGTTTGGTTAGGAGGTCAGCGAGCTGGTCTTTTCCCAAAATAAAGGATGAAAAACAAAGTGAAAATCATGAACAAAGTTGTTGAGGATAGATCATGAACAAAGTGAAAATCAATTTTGACATGCTTTGTTCTAGCATGAAAAACAGGATTTGAGGACAAACAAGTTGCTCCTACATTATCACAGTAAAGCAGAGGAGCACATGTGAGCACTACTCCAAGGTCTCGACATAGATGTTGCAGCCAAATTACCTCAACAGTGGCATTGGCCACGGTTTTAAACTTAGCTTCGGTTGATGAATGTACTATTGTAGGCTGCTTATTTGAAGACCATGAGATAAAATTGCAAGCAACGAAAATGTAGTAGCCTCTAGTTGATCTTCACTTGTTGGGGCATCTAGCCCAATTGGCGTCGAAAAAGACAATGAGATTTGAATTAGGAGATGGAGAGAGTTGAAGACCAACGTGAGAAGTGTTTTTAAGGTATCTGAGGATGCGTTTGACAACTTGCCAATGAGGAACTTGTGGGGCGTGCATAAATTGGCATTCCTTGCTTAAAGCAAAGGCAAGGTTAGGTCTTGTGAAGGAGAGGTACTAGAGTGAGTCAATGATGCTGCGATATAGTGTGGGATCCTCAAATAAGTTGCCATTGAAGGTGCTGAGTTTCTCGGATGTGGCCATTGGAGACTTCATTGGCTTGGCAAGTAACATGTTAGTCTTGTGCAACAAATCAAGGTTGTATTTCTGTTGAGTGTGTAGGTGGCTTCAACGCCCAAGAAGTAATTGATTTGCCAAGATCAGTTATGGGGAAGTTAGTACGTAGAGCCAAGATGAGGTCTTGAATGGTTTGTTGTGAGGAGCCTGTGATTAACAAATCATCAACATAAACGACAAAGTTAGTAATTTTTCTAGTAGTGCGTAAGAATAATGATGGATCAGCTGTTGAAATGGTAAAGCCGAGATCAGTTAGAGAGTAGCTGAGGCGCGAATACCATGCACGAGGGGATTGGCGAAGGCCATATATAGTCTTGTTCAATCTGCAAACATGAGAAGAAAATTGTGGATGTGAAAGACCAGGCGGTTGGGACATGAAGACTGTCTCATGTAAAGGGCCATGCAAGAAAGCATTTTGGACAACATACTACCGAGTAACCCAGCCTTGAGAGATGGCCAATGCAAATACAAGGCGAACTGTTGTGGCCTTGACTGCGGGGCTAAAAGTCTCATTGAAGTCGACCAAATTGTTGAAGAAATCCTTTGGTGACTAAACGAGCCTTCCGTCTCTCAATAGTCCAATCTGCAAGCCTTTTGGTGCGAAATACCCACTTGCATGCCACAATATTGGATGTTTGAGAGGCCGAAACTAAGGTCCAAGTGTTGTTGGCAAGTAGAGCGTTAAATTCCTTTGACGTGGCTTCACGCCATTCTACATAATGTTGTGCAGTGGAAAAGCATGAGGGGGCTTCAGGTATGGGTATGTTGGTGCTAAGAAATGCTCGGGGAGGCGGCCAAATTTTCATTGAATTTTACATCTGTAGAGATATAAACACGGCCCGTTGGAATGTGATAACAAACTTAGTGAAATTCCCAATGTACCCCTGTAAAACCACGAAATTGTCTACCAATTTCCTTGAACAAATTAGTTAGATCTCAATTATAAAGATTATGAAATGAATCAGATACTTTAAAATAAATAATCAAACTTGCAAGACACAACGATTGGTTACGAAGGGAAATCCTTTAAAGAACTCTTTAAAGGTAAAACCCTACGGGGCAGCCAAACCCAGGAAAGTCAATCTCATTATTTGAAGAACAATTACAAGTAATAATCAATTACAAAACCTTTGCAATTCGACTCTCTTACTTGCCTAGACAAACGACCCGTTTGTCTTCTACCACAGTAGCAGCCAGAACCTCTGGCGATCTTCAAATGTTGACCTCCCTTCTGGAACTCCAAAGGCTGACACTCAATCGATGTTGCTTCCCACTCAAAGCACGATCACACTCAAGAAGATATGAAAAATCCCATGAAAATTCTCAAGTGAATTTTCTCTCATAAACACACAGAATATCCTCTGTAAAATTCGTGGCTTGAAGTCCTTAAAGAGATACAAAACCGAGTCCCCTTTAAATAGAAGATCTGAAAAGAATTCTAGTTGCAGTAGGACTCTGCTGACGGTTAGCAACAGACGCGAAAACGCGTCCCGACGGACTGCTAACACTTCGGGATAACTTCTTCTGATATAGACTGAATTCTGTTCTGATTTCTTCTAGATAAGTGTACTGCTAACAGAACTCGATTTTGACTTCAGGAACTTATCTAAACAACTCCTAATATTTCTAGATAGACTCAACATTGTTTAGACATAAATTAATAATTATTTTTACATTCATCCAACAATAATAAATAATATGATAAGATAAGCCTTATCATTTACTCATCTAATCCTAGCCAACTTTTTGCCTTTACAATCTCCCCCTTTGGCGGATTGATGACGAAACCAGTTTGATGAATGTAGATTTCCTGAAAATATGTCAACTATCAAATCACAAAAAAGTATAGAATATTATAAAGAGTTGTGATTTAATAAAACCAGAATGGTCAGTTAGCTTAATCAAAATACATGCCCAATTGTATCTGCATTACAGTCCCAAAAAAATAACATGATAAGTTTTTCAAATGTACTCCCCCTTAGATGCTGCTGCTCCCCAAATGTACTCCCCCTCAAACTTTTTAATGTACTCCCCCTCAAACTTTGTCTCCCCCTTTTTGTCAACAATCAGCCATGAAGATCTATACTTCCTCGTCAGAATCTGCTACGCTGGCCATAATTTGTTGGACATCCAAGGACAGTTGAACTAGTCGATCGTTTGCTTGTACACAATCAGAGCGTACTGCAGCCAATTGTTGCTCCAACTTGGACTGACTGGCCTCCCACTTGGCTGTGAAGCTATCCATCTTCTGAGATATCAAGGTGAGTTGCTCAAGTAGTTGTGAGGTGGGGATGGATGGTTCAGGTGGAGAGGATGCTGACTCAGTAGTAAGGGGGCGCTTCTTGGTGATGACAGCTGCTGATTTAACCACGGTTAAGGCAGAAATAGGCCCTGGCAGCTTCATGGTGGGTTCATTGGCTCGAAGGGGCACTTTTGCAATCATGGCCAATTTTGTAATTAGACTTCCAAAGGGGAGATTTAACTCTTTTTCCACATGTGAGCGATGAATAATATCAATGACATGTCGTGGAAAATCAATAGACACACCAGTAGCAAGAGCATACATAAAATAAGCTCTTTCTAGAGAAATTTCAGTGTGACGACTAATGGGCCAGAGATTGGTCAAGACAATTTTGGCCAGAAGCCGATACTGAGGAAGCATATTGTGAAGGGGCAGTCGGTGTGTCTTGGCAGTCCATTTGGGGCCAGTGACACCAACAAATAGATTGCGCATTGCAGTCTTGGTTGGGGCTCCCATGCCCTTATATGGATATAGAGGGGATTCAACCTCAGGAAGAGTAAATAGATTGCGGAGAATAGCAGGAGATACCTCAATCTGAATCCCACGAATAGTAAAGATGATGCTATGATCATCTAAATTGAAGTGGGCTATATTTGAATAAAATTCCCGGACCACCTCAACATAAGGTGTAGGAAGGGCATGAGTGAGCTTCTCCCAACCTCTTTCAATGAATATTTGGCGGATAATTTGGAAGTCATCCGAAGGAAAGTCATGGATGCTTACCTCCCGCTCACCCAAGACGGGTCTCTTGGAAAAGGTATTTCTATAGGCATTTTCGACTTCAATGGAGGTGAAGCGATCAGTAGGTGCTTCTGTGGGCACAGGCACCGATGGTGATGGAGATGGAGGAGGGGCAGAAGTGTCGCCTAATTGCATGGGTTCAAGTGATGGGACATCCTCACTTGAAGAGTGCTCGGATGGCACCGGAGTAGTGAACTTTTTGCATTTTGCCCTTTCTTTGAATCTCATCTGAAATAGTACAAGAATCAAGTTTAGAAAGATAATTCTCAAACCTTATAGAGGATAAGAATAGATAAAACAAAAATGTGATATTAAAAGGTGGGTTGGTGTTTGTTTTTTTTTATAAGCTTGAACGTTGAGAACAACCCAAACACAATATGTGCAGAAAACCTTACTATGTATAGATAAGAAAGAGCCATCCTAACAAGTGACCAAAACAAAAGAGAGGTGAGTCAGGAAAAAACACAAACACTTGGTGTGCACCCGTGGGAAAAAAAACAGAGAATCCGTGTGTAATAGAGATTTTTCCTCAATACATGCATAGAATGAGAAGAATCAATACACACAACCTAATTCCGAGTAGTGTAGCTCAATCCAACAACCAAGATAAAAAAATAAAACCCTTCACAGAAATTGTAGATATCAACAAAAACCGAAACTTGAGAGAAGAAAAGAATAGAAAAAAAACAGAGGATCCGAAAATACTTACCTTGAAGATGGAAGGATGGAGAAATGTGAGTGGAAAGAGCACCGTGTATGGAGGATTAGAGGGAAGGAAGCGAGCTGCCGTGAAAATGGGTAAGGAGAGGCTGATGAGAATCGGGCTGAGTGTAGGAAACAAAGGCCAAGAGGTATGCTTAAGTGTTTTAAAAGAAGACCCTCCCCGTGCACGTGCTGGACCAAAGAGTCCTATTAGGACTTCTACACTTAGGCATAAAAGACTCGATACATGTATGCAACACACTGGGAACCCTTTTTTTTTTTTTTTTTTTTTTTTTTTTTTTTTTTTTTTTTAAAACAGAACAAAGCAATGAAAAAACAAACTATAATTTTTTTTTTTTTTTTTTTTTTTTGTAGAAAAGATTTGGTTTTTTTTTTTTGTTGTTTTGGTTTTAAAAGGAACATGCCTAAAATCATCTTAGTTTGATCAAGTCAGAATATACCAAAAAAAATTCAATAATCCTTAGCCCACTCATGTTTGTAACAGTCTCTTTGTGGATGTTCACTCCTCATAGAATCAGTAATGCCAAAGTTCAGGTGAGTGTGTGAGTGAGTATACTTATATCATAGCATGTTATGAGCTTTCCCCCCTTCTTTTTTTTTTTTTTTTTTTTTTTTTTTTTTTTTTTTTTTTTTTTTTTTGGTTTATTGCTCTCTTTTGTGTTATATTTTTGATACCTTTGTTCAAAGAAAGGTAATATATTTTTTTTTATAAAGATGCTCACTAGAGTTTGTTTCTTGACCTTAAAAGTCAAACTTTATGCTAGGGCCTAGATACATATGCATCTCCTCCAAACACTAGTTTGTACACCACCTTTGTTCATGTTGGTTGCTCATCTTTTTCCACAATGATTGGAGCAACGATTTTTTCTGTAAGAACTCAAGGTGATAGATCCGTGTAGGGTGTTTGTCTTTTTCCGCAATGAATAAACACCGACTTTTTCTATATGGATCACTCTTTGTGTTTGGCAAGAAGAGAGCTCTTTAAAGAAGTACTAGGTTCAACTAGTATTAGTCAATTCAAGGCATGAACTCCCTCTTGATGAGCATCCTTTTTTTAAAAAAAAAATAGAATGCTTACATATAGGTTCCTCACAGTGCATAAAGATGAACTTTGCCAAAAAGACCTATAGGGTTAGTACACTTAAAGAGAGCTGCACAAAGAGGAGTAACACAAAAGATCAGAAAATTTTTGAAAGCAATTCCATACATGCTCAACCTGTGATGTAATAAACATATACCTTAAAGAAAATACATAACCCAGTTTTTTTTTTTTTTTTTTTTAAATAAAAACAAAAAAAACTGAAACATTTATGCTTTTAAAGAAAGGAAAAAAAAAACTGGAAGAAAAGATCCTAAACTAGTAGGATAGAAAATCCTCACTTGGGATCACATATGCCAATGGCTTTTCGTAAAAACTCAAATCTAAGTCCATCCAAAGGTTTAGTAAACAAGTCAGCCAGTTGATGTTCAGTAGGCACATGTTCCATGGATATAATTTTAGACTCAACCAAGTTTCTTATAAAATGATGTCGAATATCAATGTGCTTGGTCCGAGAATGCTGGACAAGATTTTTGGAAATACTTATAGCACTAGAATTATCACAATATATTGTCATAGTGTCTTGAGAAAAACCATAATCATCAAGCATTTTTTTCATCCATAATAGCTGAGTACAACAACTCCCTGCAGCTATGTATTCAGCTTCAGCAGTGGATAAAGAGATAGAATTTTGCTTTTTACTCATCCAAGCTACAAGATTTCCACCTATATAAAAACATCCACCCGTAGTACTCTTCCTATCATCAGCATTCCCAGCCCAATCAGCATCCGAATAGCCAACAAGTGTAAGATTAGTGTCTTTTGAGTACCATATCCCATAATCAACAGTGGCATTAAGATATTTTATGATTCTTTTTACTGCAGTAAGATGAGATTCTTTAGGATTAGCTTGAAATCTAGCACATACACCAACACTGAAAGCTATATCAGGTCTACTTGCTGTAATATATAAAAGACTTCCTATCATGCTTCTATAGAGAGTGAGATCAATATTTTTACCTGTGGAGTCATTGCTGATTTTCACTGAAGTGCTCATGGGAGTCCGAGCATTGCTTTTTCCTTTCATTCCAAACTTTTTTACAAGATCTCTTGCATATTTGGATTGTGAAATAAATATTCCTTCTTTACATTGTTTTACTTGAATACCCAAGAAGAAATTTAACTCACCAATCATACTCATCTCAAATTCAGATTTCATTTCATTTGCAAAGTTATAAGCAAGAGATTCAAGTGTTGCTCCAAAAACAATATCATCAACATATATTTGAGCAATTAAGAGTTGTTTACCTGATCTTCTTATGAATAAGGTCCTATCAGCTTGTCCTCTAACAAAATCATGATCAAGTAAGTAGGCAGTTAATCTTTCATACCAAGCTCGAGGTGCTTGTTTCAGTCCATACAGCGCCTTCTTCAACCTGTAGACATATTCAGGGTAGAGATGGTTAACAAATCCTTTTGGTTGGTTGACATATACCTCTTCTTGTAACACTCCATTTAGGAAGGCACTCTTGACATCCATTTGATATAATTTGAAGTCTAGATGACAGGCAAGTGCTAGAAGAATGCGAACAGATTCTAACCGGGCCACAGGAGCAAATGTTTCATCAAAATCAATCCCTTCTACTTGTGTGTAACCTTGTGCAACCAGCCTTGCTTTATTTCTCACAATAGTACCATGCTCATCGGATTTGTTCTTAAAGATCCACTTAGTCCCAATTATGTTAGAATTTTCTGGTTTAGGAACTAACTCCCATACATCATTTCTAGTAAATTGATGGAGTTCTTCATGCATGGCGTTGACCCAACTTTCTTGGGTTCAACCTGTGACAAATAACACACAAAAGAAACCTGATTTAGTACTCTTCTTCTAAGTCTCATACCTTCTTCTAGCTCACCGAGAATGTTTTCTTTAGGATGATTTTGAGTTATTCTTGAAGAAGGTTCTTTGATTTGTGGATTTTGTGGTGTTTCCTTTATATTATCTTCCTCATTTTGCACTTGTAAGTCTTCTCCACTGGTCTGCCCTAGTTCCTTCATATTCTCAAGCTCCTTCATGGTAGTTTCAGCTGAAATGTCATCCACAACTACGTTAATTGATTCCATAACAGTTTGTGTACGTAAGTTGTAAACTCTATAAGCCTTACTATTTGAGGAATAGCCAAGAAACAATCCCTCATCACTTTTGCTTTCAAATTTATGATTGTTTTCTCTGTCTTTTAGAATATAACACTTGCTACCAAAAATTCTGAAATACTTTACCGTAGGCCTTTTATTTTTCCACAAACCGTAAGGTGTTTGATTGGTGCCGGGTCTTAGAACCACTCGATTCAAGATATGATTTGTTGTATTCACAGCTTCTCCCCAAAAATATAAAGCCATCTTCTTGTTGCTTAACATTGTTCGTGCCATTTCTTGGATTGCTCTATTTTTCCTTTCCACCACTCCATTTTGTTGTGGAGTGATAGGTGCAGAAAATTCTTGATGTATTCCCTGTTCATCACAAAAAGAAGTAAAATTAGTATTCTCAAATTCTCGACCATGATCACTGCGTATTCTAGAGATAGAAACTTCCTTCTCTATTTGTAGTTTCTTGAACAGCTTTTTGGCAAGATCAAAAGCTTCAGATTTTTCTCTTAAGAGCATTATCCATGTGAACCTTGAAAAATCATCTACAATCACCATGATATACTTCTTTCCTCCAAGACTCTCAGTTTGTGTGGGACCCATCAAATCCATATGCAATAGCTCAAGAGGCCGAGAGGTAAGAATATAAGAAATCTTCTTGTGTTGGGCTCTAGTTTGCTTTCCTTCTTGGCATGCTCTACATACTATTTTCTTCACTTTTATTACCTTGGGCAGTCCATCAATAATTTTTCTTTTTGAGATTTTTGACAAATTTTTAAAATTGATATGCCCAAGGCGTTGATGCCATAATTCAGCTTCATCAAGTGTGACTCTATGACATTTCTCCAATGGTTTTGGAGAAATTCCATAACAATTGTCTGTAGTTCTAGTACCTTTTAAAACCCATTCTCCACCTTTATCATATAGGTTGCACGCATCCTTTGAAAACTGCACAGAAAAATCATTGTCACAAAACTGACTAATGCTAAGTAAATTAGCTTTCAAACCATTAACAAATAAAACATCATGCAACACAGGTAGTCCTGGTATTTCAATACTCCCTTTCCCTTCTATGACAGCCTTGCTCCCATCTCCAAAAGTCACGGTGCCTCCATGAGATGCTTCAATTTTTTTAAATAAGTTTTTGTCTCCAGACATGTGCCTAGAACAGCCGCTGTCCAGGTACCACAGACAATCTTCCTTTGATTTCAGTGCTGTGTGAGCAACAAGACATACTGCATCTTTCTTTCTCACCCATTTTGTCTTGAGTATTGACTTGTGTTTTTCTTTGTTTTGAAGGCAAATATCTGCTAGTTCCCCAAGCTTAAGATTTATGAGACTGATTTGTTGACTTATGTCATCAACTTGAGTTTGTAGGCTCTTCTCTTTTCTTTTTCCTTCAGATTTCTGCACTTGATTCAAGTTAAAACAATGTGGTCTTATATGACCTATTATTCCACACTTATGACATGTAGGGACAAATTTATCATGCAGATTTTTTGAATAAACTGGCTTAAGTTCAGCATGATTTTGAAAACTCTTACCTTGACTTCCTTTAACAAAAACAATACCTTTGGAGGTTGTAGCAGCGGATGATGAGGCAGATTTTTCTTTTTCTTTAGAAGTCGTGTATCCTAGACCAGTTCTGTCACTATTCATTTTTTGAAGACTCAACATTTCTTCTAATTTTTGTGTTGCTGTTTTTTCTTCAACCTTTTTCAATTCCTTTTCTAGTGCAGTATTTTGATTTTCTAACCTGGCTATTTCATTCTCAGAGACTTTTAAAGCTTCAGACAGGTTGTTTTTCTCACTTTCCATATCAGTGAACTTTTTATACAACTTCTTGTTGAGTTTCTTTAATTTAATCACTTCTTCACACACATCATTGTAAGCCTCCTGTAAACTTAGTTCTTGATCAGCCTCAACAACTGATACATTTGAATCACTGTATTCACAACTACTTTCAGATTTTGTCAGTGTAATATCAGGAAAATCATTCACAATAGTAGAGAAAGCCATAAAAGATTTTTCATCATCAGAGGATGAATTTTCAGAATCTGAACTATCACTAAGTGTGACATTCAATGCTTTCCCTTTGTTTTTCTTGAAGTTTGGACATTCAACTCTTATATGACCATACCCAGAACATTCATGACACTGAATTTTATCTTTTTTCTCAGTTTTTTCTTTTTTCCAATTTTCAGTTTCATTTTTCTTAGCAAAAACATTTTTTCTTTGTTTTTGTTTACCACTTTCTTTATTAAACATGAACTTTCTGAATTTTCTAGCAAGTAAAGCAATCTCTTCATCATTCAGACTTTCTTCATCAGAAATATTTTTATAGTTTTCTTCTATAGTCTTTAAAGCAATGGACTTACCTTTTCTTGTTTGAGGAAGTGAAGATTCATATGTTTGCAAAGAACCCACCAGTTCTTCTACTTTATTGCATCCAGATCTTTACTTTCTTCAATTGCAGTAACTTTGGGTCTAAATCTTTCAGGTAAAGACCTTAGAATCTTTCTTACAACTCTTGAATCTTCCACCTTTTCTCCAAGATTGAACCTGGAATTCACAATATCATTTAGTTTAGAATAAAAATCATCAAAACTTTCCTCTTCCAGCATTTTAATCTCCTCAAATTTGGAAGTTAGCAATTGTAATTTTGAGTTCTTCACAATTTTTGTTCCTTCATGTGTAACCTCCAAGATATCCCATGCCTCTTTAGCAATCTCACACATGGAGATTCTCTTAAATTCTTCTGGAGATACAGCCATGAATATAGCATTCAGCCCCTTGCTATTCCAATTACAGTTGGTGATTTCTTCTTTCGTCCAATCATCAATATTTGTTTCTGGTCTGGTCCAACCTCGTACAACCGCGTTCCACACTCGCTCATCTAATGATTTGAGAAAGGCTCGCATGCGTACTTTCCAATATGCATAATTTTCACCATTGAAGTGCGGTGGGGCAGTCAATGATGACATATTGCAGGGGCACGGATCACACTCGAAAGAGTGAACCACGCTCTGATGCCAATTGAAATTCCCAATGTACCCCTGTAAAACCACGAAATTGTCTACCAATTTCCTTGAACAAATTAGTTAGATCTCAATTATAAAGATTATGAAATGAATCAGATACTTTAAAATAAATAATCAAACTTGCAAGACACAACGATTGGTTACGAAGGGAAACCCTTTAAAGAACTCTTTAAAGGTAAAACCCTACGGGGCAGCCAAACCCAGGAAAGTCAATCTCATTATTTGAAGAACAATTACAAGTAATAATCAATTACAAAACCTTTGCAATTCGACTCTCTTACTTGCCTAGACAAACGACCCGTTTGTCTTCTACCACAGTAGCAGCCAGAACCTCTGGCGATCTTCAAATGTTGACCTCCCTTCTGGAACTCCAAAGGCTGACACTCAATCGATGTTGCTTCCCACTCAAAGCACGATCACACTCAAGAAGATATGAAAAATCCCATGAAAATTCTCAAGTGAATTTTCTCTCATAAACACACAGAATATCCTCTGTAAAATTCGTGGCTTGAAGTCCTTAAAGAGATACAAAACCGAGTCCCCTTTAAATAGAAGATCTGAAAAGAATTCTAGTTGCAGTAGGACTCTGCTGACGGTTAGCAACAGACGCGAAAACGCATCCCGACGGACTGCTAACACTTCGGGATAACTTCTTCTGATATAGACTGAATTCTGTTCTGATTTCTTCTAGATAAGTGTACTGCTAACAGAACTCGATTTTGACTTCAGGAACTTATCTAAACAACTCCTAATATTTCTAGATAGACTCAACATTGTTTAGACATAAATTAATAATTATTTTTACATTCATCCAACAATAATAAATAATATGATAAGATAAGCCTTATCATTTACTCATCTAATCCTAGCCAACTTTTTGCCTTTACACTTAGCCTTTGTGAAGAGAATTAAGATCCAAAAAGACATTAGAAATGGCACAGTATGCAAACTTGTGTTGATTGTAGGGACTTGTGAGAGGCCAACATTCGAAACTGAAGGTGCGCAAGGATTCATAGTCAGGGTGTTTTTGGTGAAGAAGCAGAAAATGAGATGAGGTATTTAGAGATGAAAAAGGTAACATGTTAATTAAATAAACTACATGAAGAAAGGCATAGGACCAAAATTTTAAAGGAAGTGATGCATGAGAGAGGAGAGCTAAACCCATATCGACAATGTGACGATGTTTTCTTTCGATTATACCGTTAATTTGGAGTGTGAGTATGGGGATAACTAATACGATGGATAATACCATTGGTTACGAGATAATTTGAGAAAGGCCAAAACTCGCCTCCCCAATCCAATTGAAATTGTTTAATCTTGGTGTTAAATTGGAGTTCAACATGTGCTTTAAACTTACGAAAAATTTCAAATGCTTGAGATTTGGATTTTAAAGGGAAAATCCATGTAAACTAAGAGAAGTCATCGACAAAAGAAATATACTATTGGTAACCATCATTGCATACATGGGGAGATGGCCCCCAAAGGTATAAGAAAATTAAATCAAAAGGTGCGGCAGATTTATGTTGGGTTGTGTGAGCTGGACGCCTATGAGATTTTGCTTGGGCACATGCATTGCAAAAAGAAGAAGGCTGAGAGGGATCATATGGTAGGCCATGTTGTTTTAAAATAAAGCGAACAAGCTTGATGGAGGGACGGCCGAGTACAAAGCCATTGTGGAACCAAGAAGATGGTGTTTGTCAGTTTAGAGGGATGGATAGACAATGTTGAGAAAAGGTAGAGACTGTTGAATTAAAAAAAAATAGTTATTATCAATGCAAAATTGGTGGACAGAGATAAGGTTTTTCTGGAAAGAAGGAACACAAAGTAGTTTATTGAGAAGAAATGTAGAGGTGGGAGAAGGAATGGAGGCTAAACCAAAATGGGAGATGGAAATAGTAGTTCCATCACTGTCACGTAGTTGATCCTCGCCATGGTATTCGACAGCCCACAAATTCAACTTGTCCAAATCATTTGTGATGTGATTAGTGTTGCACCTCTGGCCTGTCCAAAAATCACACAAGACGATAGAGAGACAATATTTAAGTGGTTTAGCAACTTGCCTACGTCCGCTGAAGTGAAAACTCAGTATTTTCAATATGTTTGTACAAAATTACAAACACTCATAAATAGTCTCTCTATCTCTCAAATGGCCCTCTGTTCTGGGTTTTCCCAGAACTCAAATTTCGCCCTCAAGCCTCTGCCTCAATCTCTCATCGTAGTGAGGATGATTTTAATCTTCAACATATGACCTCCTTTTATAGGAAAAGCCATGGGGGACAAAACACCCACACTTCTTAACCAAGAGGAAGCTTCTTTCGGTGCAGAAATATTGGTCAATGTTTGCTGCTAGAAACTTTCGGTGGGTGGTTGGCTGGCTGCAAGTTCAAATGGCATTTCACACTTGGGGGGTTTTCAACAATTAGGGGCAGTGATGTACGGGTAATAGTTTGCATTCGAGGTGTAATTGGAGAAATTTGCAGTTGCAAGTGGTGCACCAATACATGCTTGATTGAAACGATAAAGGCAGGTAAGGGCTGAGTGACCTTGGCAATTGCAAACCTGACAGATCAGTGGAGGGTCAGTGGTATATAACGAACTAGTTCCGTGATTACCTGAGAAACCACAACGACCACGATTAGGAGTGTGGCGGCCTCCACCACCATGTCCACGATTAGGATTGCAACCACGAAATGGACCTCGACCACACTAAGCAAATGCAGATTTAGCTGTGAAATTGGCAGAGAAGAGGTTCGTTTTAGAGTGATGAAGCAGTCTAGCTTCATGAGCTAGTAAATGGCCAAGTCATTCCTCAGGAGCAATAGGGTCAAGGCATGTTACAACTGATGATACAAGAGTATCATAGACAGGTCCCAATCCAGAAAGTAAATAAGGAACAAATTCTACAGTTGTTAGAGCTCGCCCAGTTGCTACCATGGTGTCTGCTAAAGTCTTGGCACGACGAAAATAAACGGAAATGGAATCAGCTCCTTTCTTTAATGAAGCAAGTTGGAGTTGGGTTTGAATTAATCGTGCTTGGGAAATAGAGGCATAGGTGGATTCAAGAGAAATCCATACAACACGAGTAGTGGTGCACCCGACAACTTGAGCAATCAAAGGTTCCAAGAGAGGAAATTATCATAGACATTACAAGTTGGTCTTGTTGGATCCATATATCATATTCTGGATTTGGAGAAGAACATAAAGAAGAGGTTTAGGCGCTGGGCAAGAGCCATCTACATATTTGTAGAGTCGTTGGTCACGTAAATAAGGAAAAAGCTGGACCTTCCATATAGTTCTTGGGTGTGAGTTTTACAGAGATGGTGCGGGAGAGATTTGGGATGGGTAGGGTGGGAGAAGAATGAATTGGAGAAGAAGCCATGGACGTTAGTCTTGTGTAGCTCTTGATACCATGTTGAAGAAAATGTTTCTTTTGTTCTTCATTGATTGTAAAATGTATAGAAAATTGTATTGAGAAATCAGAGAAGAAAATTAGTACTTCTCATTATAGTGCGATACTGAATTACATTGCTATACAATCAAAATCATTTAAATAGACACAATGACTATTTACAACTTGCCATTTGGACCACTAATATTCATTATTGAATAACTAACTTAACTACCAATTACATGCAAGCTTTTTGTTTTTGTTTAGCTTCTTGAGACTTTAATTCCAAAGCTTCTATATGATTTTGCAAGCTCCAACACCCCCCCTCAAGATGAGAATGAATGTTAATCATTCCCATCTTGTGTATAAGATGATGAAAATTAAGTGAACCAAGAGGTTTGGTTAATATATCAGCTAACTGATGTTTAGAGGGGATGTGAATGATTTTAATGAGGCCTTCTTGTAGTTTTTCTTGAACTAACTGGCAATCCAGCTGAATGTGCTTAGTCCTTTCATGATGCACAGGATTAGAAGTAATTTCAGATGCTGGTTTGCTATCAGTATATAATAAGGCAGCTTGAGAATGTTGAACATTTAGATCAGCTAGCAGATAGAGGAGCCATTAAATTTCGCATGTAGTTGTAGCTAAAGCCCTGTACTCAGATTCAGCAGATGATCTCTAACAGTGGGTTGTTTTTTCGATTTTCATGAGACAAGAGAATCTCCTAGAAACACTGTGAACCCAATTACACTTCTTCTAGTGTCCAAGCAGCCACCCCAGTCACTATCTGAGTATGCTTTTAGATGTAGAGATGAGTTTGCAGACATGAAAAGTCCCTAACCTAGTGTAGCTTTAATGTATCTAAGTACCCTTTCAGCAACTTGAAGATGTAAGGTACTTGGATTGGCCATAAACTGACTCAATGCTTGAATAGAATAAGCTATGTCAAGTCGAGTTATAGTTAAGTACAACAGTCGACCAACAAGCCTTCTATAAGATGCAGGATCAGTAAGAGAAGGTGAAGAATCATTTGCACTTAGTTTCAGATTGGACTCCATAGGAAAAGCTACTGGTTTACAATTAGAAAAGCCACTATCTTGTAGAATATCCAGGGCATATTTTCTTTGAAAGACAGTAATGCCTTTAGTTGATCTGGCTATTTCTAGACCCAAGATGTATTTGAGTTCACCAAGATCTTTGATGGTAAAAGAATCATGTAGAAATTTCTTCACTATATTAATCTGATCAATGCTATCAGATGCAAGGATTACATCATCAACATAAATGAGTAGCGCTATGAAAGCTGAGGGGGTTTGTTTAATGAATAAGGAAGAATCTGATTTACCTTGAGCGAAGCCAATTTGTATCAAAGAATGAGACAGTTTGGAAAACTATTGTCTTGATGCCTGTTTCAGCCCATAGAGACTCTTTTTGAGCTTGCATACTCGAGGATCATTGGTTGAGGAATAGCCTGGTGGCAATTGCATATACACTTCTTCATTGAGATTTCCATGCAAGAAGGCATTGTTTACATCTAATTGATATAAATGCCATTGTTTTATTGTAGCAACAGCAAGTAAATTGCTACAATAAAACTCTCACAGATGTCATCTTAGCATCAGGAGAATAAGTGTCAAAAAAATCTAGCCCCTCTTGTTGAGTATAGCCCTTTGCTACTGGCTTTGCTTTATACCTTTCAACTGTACCACCAGCCTTAAACTTGACACGCTTAATCCATTTACAACCTATTGCAATCTTATTTGGAGGTAAAATAGCAAGATCCCAAGTTTTGTTTAATTCAAGAGCCTTCATTTCTTCTGCCATGGCAGCTTGCCATTGAGGATGAGAAATAGCTTGTTTGAAGGTTTTGGGTTCAAAATTTGAAGGAATGGCAGCAATAAAAGCTTTATATTTTGGGGATAATTGAGAAGTAGAAAGGTAAGGAAATATAGAATGAGGCTTACCTTCATTTGAAGTTGGATTGCAGCTGGGAGATGATTGAGTAACTAAAGCTGTCTGTGCCAAATGACCACAATAAAAATTCTGTAAGCATGCATGAGGATTTCTGATCCTTTGAGACCTTCTGAGAGTTTCAATTTGAGTATTTTCAGTTTGAGTGTTGTCAATTTGAGTGTTTTCAATCTGAATATTTGATATGATAGGAAGTGAAGAAGGTTTAGCTTCTTGAGACTCAAAAAATTGAGGAAAGTTGGGAAAGATAAAAGGTGTATGAACTGTGTTTGGTATGGAAGGGAATATAGATTCATGAAAAACTACATTTCTGGAAACAAATGTTTTGAGGGTAATAAGATCCAAAAGCTTATATCCTTTGATATTTGGTGGGTAACCTAGAAAAAGGCATTTGGAAGGTCTTGGTTCAAATTTTCCTCTATGAGCTATGAGTGTGCTAGCAAAGCATAAACACCCAAAGACTTTAAGATAGTTGTAATCTGGATGTTTTTGAAATAAAAGGAAATATGGTGTCTGATTCTTGAGAATGGAAGAAGGGGTTCGATTTATAAGATGTGTGGCTGTCAACACACATTCTGTCCAATAAGAAAGTGGCAATTTTGACTGAAAAAGCAAAGCTCTAGCAACATTAAGAAGATGTTGATGTTTTCTTTCAACCCTACCATTTTGTTAGGGTGTTTCAACACAAGACAGTTGGTGTATTATGCCATGATCATTGTAGAAATTAAGCATATTAAACTCTTGGCCATTATCAGTCCTAAGAGTTTGAATGGTAGTGTTGAATTGAGTATGAATGTAAGATACAAATTTTGTAAGAATGGTACGAGTTTCTGTTTTAGTTCTCATGAGATAAAGCCAAGTGAATCTTGTATAGTCATCTACAATTGTTAGGAAGTAATTAAAACCAGAATATGAACTAGTTGAGAAAGGGCCCCAAATGTCACAATGGACTAATTGAAAAACTTTATTAGAATAGCTATTTGATACAGGGAATGCAAGCCTTTTCTGTTTGGCTAAAGGATAGATCTCACATATATTTTTGTGATTTGTTGATACATTGGAATCTATTTCACTAATGATTTTTAATCTGGTACATGGAATATGTCCTAGTCGAAGATGCCAAATATCAGCATTGATGTTACAATTATTTGCTAGAGAAACAGAAGGTATAGAATTAGAATCTAGTTTACTCCTTGCTTGAACAGAAGGTTGTTACAGATGGCATAGGCCAGACTTTACTTCAACAAGACCAATCATCTTCCAGCTGATTAGGTTCTGCAAAATGCATTTGGATTGCAAGAAGAACAACCCAATAGAGTTATCTTTAGTGAGTTTTGAAGCAAATATGAGATTAACATTGAATGAAGGAACATAAAGGGCATTATGTAAGGTGATATCAGTTAAGAAATTTACATCTCCAGTAAAGACAATAGGAACAGATTGGCCATTTGGTAGATGGACCATAGATGATTGACTTGGTAAATGAATTGTATTGAAAAAATGGGGAGAATAGATTATATGATCTGTTTCTCCTATAGCTAGGATCCATGGAGAATTATTTTTGTCAACAGAAACAGTGTGACATGATATAATACCTGATGTAGAAGCAGTGTTTGCTGTGGAGTTGGAATTTATTTGTGTATGAGATAAGCTATTTGCAAGTGATAGCAAGTTTTGAATTTGCTCTTGAGAAAATATGTTTGAGATGCTTGAATTTGACTCCAAAGAAGAGGCAACATTTGCAGTGGGCAATCTTGTGTTTAGATTTCCATGTTGAGCAGGAAAAATTCTCTTGCCTTGTGGGCCTTTCCATCTAGTGGGTATCCAATCAATTGGAAGCATTTATCTACAAGATGTCCAGTATATCCACAATGGGAACAAGTGACATCTGTTTTTGCTTTTGGTTTTGTGAACTGAGTACCATTTGTAGCAACAAGTTTATGTGTTTGTGTAGCAACCATTGCATGAGAGTCTATAGAAATGCCAACAGCATTTGATAATCATCTTTGGCTTTCTTCTTGCATTAGTAAAGAAAATACTTTGCTCATAGAAGGCAAATGTGATTGGAGAAGCAATTGACTTCGCATCATAGAATAAGAATCATGCCAATGAGAAATTTCATGACATAATCTGATTGCTGCCTGTTTGTGAAGTTCTTTAAAAGATTGCAAGAACATCTGTCGAGTATTCCACATCTGCAACTTGGAATTGGCTTGTAACTAATGTATTCATCCCTAAGGGTCTTGAATTCATTAAAATACTTAGTAATTGATCTTGAGCCTTGAGAAATTGAACTAAGAGACTTTTCTAGAGTAAAGACTCTTGGACCATCACTTCGAAGATACCTTGTCTTGAGTTCTTCCCAAATGTCATATGCAGTTGTGAAGTACAGGAAGCTCCCACGAATCTCTTTGGCTATAGAATTCATTAGCCAAGATAGAACAAGATTATTTGCTCTCAACCAAGCAATTCGAGTTCGAGAGTCATCAAGATTGGATTGAGACAAAGTACCATCTATGAATGCAATATTGTTCTTTACTGTAAGAGCTATGGAAATGGATCTACTCCATGCAATATAATTCTCACGAGTAAAGATCTTGGAAACCAAGAGTGCTCCAGGATTATCGGATGAATGCAAGTAATAAAAACTTGAAGAATCATCTGATGGGTTTCTTGAAGAAGTATCAGCATTTGCCATATAAGCAGAATGCGCAGAAGACTCAGAATGAGCAAAAGACTCAGAACCCACCATAAAAGTGATAAAGAAATAGAAAGATTGAAGAAAGAATTTAAGAGGGCACCGGAAAGTGAATTATACACGATGATACCATGTAAAATGTATAGAAAATTGTATTGAAACAGATAAATCAGAGAAGAAAATCAATACTTCTCATTATAGTGCGATATTGAATTTCATTGCTATACAATCAAAATTATTTAAATAGACACAAGGACTATTTACAACTTGCCATCTGGACCACTAATATTCATGATTGAATAACTAACTTAACTACCAATTACATGCAAGCTTTTTGTTTCTGTTTAGCTTCTTGAGACTTTAATTCCAAAGCTTCTATATGATTCTGCAAGCTCCAACATTGATTTTAAAGTATTACACAGATGCGTTTTTATAGTGAGATGTTAAAAAGAATTTTACAAAGAATATTCTCTAGACCACTAATGGTTTATGGTTTGTTACAAAATGTAGAGGAGGTGCTAGCTAGGTGCAGCTCATGGATGTAGCAACTGGCAGCTTCTGGAAGAGTTTGTTATGAAAGTGTGCTTGATTTACTTGGCCGCGAGGACTATGATGGTGCAGTTGTTCTAGAAGGAATAATTTCCTTAACAACACATAATTAAAGTAATGAAGTTTTTTGTAACATATCTAAACTACAAGTAAGTATGAAGTATCTATGATTAATAACAAGTATATTAACCACATGTAAAATGTTAAAATTTTAATATAGGCCATTATGCATTAAACATCAAAATACAATTTACATAATATTATTAAGTAATAAATTAGTAACTATTAACATCATACATATAAGTATAATTAATTATTTTTTTTAATGAGTTAGTTACATAATCACACTATAGAGCCCACTTAATTTTAATTTTATTAATTTAATTAATTTTTTATATTAATTTATCTGCCAAAAAAAGAAAAGATGTAAAAAATTGTTCCTTGCTCATATGAACCAAATTCGACCAATTAGATCGATCGAACCAATAACTAACGGCCCAGTCAAGCTAAAGGGATAATTGGTCTGATCCAATTTGGAAAAATGATAGATCGAAATTTCTGATCTATGAACCCTTCCCTAAACTGGATTGGACCGATTTTACCTACTCATGTAGGTAAACATCGAAGTAGCTAGTTGCATGTTGAAGAGGTACCAACTCATGATGCATGTCCTCGATCTATTTGGCAATCTGACTTGGCCGAGCATCATGGCCACCCCCTTAGTTTAAACTTTTATCAATTATTTAAATGAAAATTTTTGCTCATCATCTCTACACAATACACAAACGTTATTTTTAAATTTTTTTAATTTTTTTCTCTTACCAAATATGTGGTATATGGATGAGAAAAAAATTAATGAATTTAATAAGAATAAAATTAAAAAATAAAATAAAAATAAATTTAATATGTAGTGTGTGAAATAATGAGTAGCAAAACTCTATTTAAGTATTTATATATATATAATTGAAAAGAAATTACTTTTTATGTATTTAATGTATATATAATTGAAAAAAAAATTATTATTTGAGAGTGGATTTAATGTTTTCAATCCCATTTGGCCCCAGCTCCAATAAACAAGTTTTAAGGACATATTTGGCAAGTGGGTTGAGATACAAAATTTTTATCTTATCTCATCGTTACAATTTTTTTAAATTTTCACACAAAATATAATAAACAATTCAACTTTTTAAATTTCAATTCAACTTTTTCAAATTTCAAAACAATAATAATATTAAAAAATTATATTTTAAACTTTTATCTAAAATAAAAAAATTCTCATCTCAATATCAAAACCAACCCGAGCAAAAGACTATCCAAACCTACCCAGGTAGGTTTCTTTTTTTTTTTTGAAATAACATAAGCTTCATTGATAAACCAGAGCTTTTGTATAAAGTTCAAATATAAGCATTTATACTACTTAACAACTAAGCAAAGAGGTGGGTCTTTACCATTATGAAAATCTAAAAGACACGGAAGTATAACTATTAGAGTTATGCTTCTAATAACATTATTGGATGCTACCCACCGCGTAATCTCATGCGCGCATTGATTAAAGGATCGATGTATTTTGATAGCTTCCCAGAAATCAAAGTTTTTCGACATAAGCTTTGTGTGATCTCTAATGGTGCCTTTTGCAATCCAATCTTAAATGTTGGAAGACGTTCTCAATGCTAAAATTATCCTTCGCGAATCCCCTTCAAGCCTTATATTTATCATATTCTTGTTATGCGCTGCTTGCACCCTTGGGAATGCTGCCTTTGCTTTGCCAAGATGCGGGTAGCTAGGTTTCATCTATGAGGCCAGCGTGCCAACTTGGTTAATAATCTTTTGGTAAAACACGTTAATAATCTTTTGCTCCAGTGATATTTTTTTTAAATGATCTTAACACTATTGACCCTGGGTCCACAACATTGAGTGAAACTTAATTATTTTTAAGAAAAAAAAGCCCCGTGTGATGGCCCCATTGAAACTTTTTTACCAATTATAATGTCTCTAAAACTGAAAAACTTTGTTACTTTTGGAAATTTATGTACTATTTGTTAAAGAATCTTAATCTATTAAATGTCACATTATTTTTTATTTTGGGGCATAAAAAATCAATTAATGTTGTGATTGGATAGAAGAGTTTGAGAAGAAGATTTGGATTTTGGCCTTTGTAATTAAAATTCTCTTTGTAATTAAAATTCTTTGTTTAAATCATATATTTCAACTTAGATTTGAATTTTCATTAAAATTAAACAAAAAAAAATTATACTTTTCTAAATCTTAAATTTGAAATGATCATAGGTTTTTTTTTTGTCTAAACCCAATTCTTCTATCTTCAATAAATGTGTTATATTAACTCATAAAACAATAGGTTATTTCTTTGATTAACTATATATCAATGATTTGGTTATATCTTAAAAATAACGAGAGTATGAATGATATTTTAAAAAATGATACATAAATTTTTATTTATTTTTAATTAAAAAAAATAAGCCTAGTTAGATGAAAATTAAAAAACTCGTAAAAATTAAGGGAAAAACTCAAGGCCGGTTGGGTATAAAACTTCTTTTCACATTAACCAATAACCATTTTCCACGTAGAAGATGCAACCTCAAAACACCTACATCCAACTCTTTACAATCATTTCTCGTCTCCTTCCTCTTGCAGCCCGAGTTCTCTCTCCCCTTCCATTCGAAGCCCAACCTTTTCCCCACCCCTCCCTCTCTTGCAGCGCCTATTTCACCCCCCCTCCCTCTCGCGGCGCCGATTTCACCACCCCTTCTTCTCATGCAATCTTCTCCTTGAGTGGGTAAGTTTTCAATTTATGCATTTCATGTGCCAGTAATATGGGTTTATCTTCTCCTCGCGGCGCTGATTGATTTATGGGTTTATTTTTGCATTTCATGCGATTCTAGGGTTGGTGAAATTGAATATAATGGATTTGGTGAAATGTAGGTTGGGGAAATCGATTCTAGGGTTAGGGAAATCGATTTTGTTTGTTGGAATTTATGGGTTTATTTGGTGAAACGCGTGTGACAATTTCTTTTCAAACTTGATAACTTCTAAACTTGGAGGTGGAAGTATGACCCATAATATTTCCTAGATGTTATATTTGATTTCCATTCTTTGTCATCCAAGGTCGTTTTTTCCCCATTTCTGTTCTTTTTCATTCAATTCATATGTACTTCCTCACTCTTAAGGTTACTTTTATGTTAAAAGTAAAAGGTGTGTTTTTCATAGGAAGGAGAATAGACGTACATAGAGATTTCTATGGTGAGATCTTATTCTTTTGCATTAAACTCTTGAACTCACCAACATATATGCACTCACAAACACCCAATTCATTGTTTATTGTATACTGAAACAGGTTATATTTCATTTATACTCATCTGATAGTTAGGTTAATGGAGTAGATTTAATCAGAGTTGTCATTCTATTGTTTTGTTCTCAACTTACAAAGTTACTGAGATAGGTGTTTTTATTTGAGTCAAACAAAATGAATCCATTGCTAGATCCACCTCATTTACAAACCAAAAAGTTGCAAGCAACAAGGGAGATTTGAGTACAAAAGAAGGGGAAAAAAGGTTCACTCATTTCCCTCCTTAATCTTTTTCACTAGAGTTCTAGACACAATTTTCTTCAATCCGAACACACTGCTCATGGGTTTGGATTCTGCATTTGCGTTTATAATGATTTTGTTATTCATGTAGAATCCCTTTAGTCATGACCATGGGGAAAGAAGAGGAAAGGGACCAGGGTAGGGCACTTTGTAAGTTAAAAAAATGGGTCAATTTCATCTATTCTGTTCATGCTCTTGGTTTGTTTTCACTTTAAAATGGAGGTTTTATCCATCCTACCAGTGCTGATTCTTCAAACAGACACATGCATGAACACTGATACACATAATACCCAGAGAACATAACAATAGGCCTATGAATGTGCAACTTGTTTACTTTTAGATAAAAATTGTGAGTATCTATATATGGCTGTTCATGAATAGAAGAGGCTTTTTAAGGCTTGCAGGTTTTTAAGACTTTAAGTTAATATCATTGAGGGAAGAGGAGAAGATATGCTGTATATATGCTGAAAATCTTGGTTCACCTTTGATTGTAAAAGTTTTGTGATACACTTCTTATTCTTGTACGGGAAATAATACAGTTAACGGCAACAAGGCTTCTTTCAACTCAACAAAGCACTCTTTAGTGTTGGTTATTTCATATGAGAGTGATAAATTTTATAAAGATCCTTAGCAAGCACCCACTTCTTCTCTTGCAGTTCCCCAATTCAAGGACAATAATTTCTCAGAAATGGAAGACGTGAAGGTTTGCACTTGTATCATGTTCTCACAGGCAAGCTGAATGAAATAGAAGATGCATAATTCCAATCAATGAAGAAGAAGTACAAAAGTGCCTTGATTGTTTGATTTATTGTGTAATTAGTTAGTTTGAAATTTTTCTAAGTGAATGATAATATAAATCGTTTAATGTTACTGTAAAACGTTTAATGTAAATCGTTCTTGTATTGCATTTTATACTATTGCAGATCATAATCATCCATTATGCATGGAACGTGTCCCGATTATATACAAGAAATAATTGCCAAAAAGTTGTTGCTTATATTAAACAAAGGAAGAGATAGATCTATAACCCAAACAGTAAGAAGAAAAGGGCATAAACAAAGTGCATATCCATAGGTCTTACACAAATGATTTTAGCTTTTATTTAAAAACAATATGTGGCGGATTTTGCAATGAGAAATTAGAAACTATTTGGCTCTGGACCGTATGTCCGTCTACGTTACAATCATCATCATTCATGAGTTGAAACTCTTGATGAATATTTTCTATTCTCGTAGAAGCATGCTCATATTTCTTGATAGATAGTGAGTATCTCATGAATATAATAGTTAAATTCATGTTGAAATTCTGGATATTTCTTATAAACATGAACTAGATGTTCAGGAACTTTTTGTAAAAGATGCCATAAGTAGAATTTATGAGTTGTATTGGGCAGTACCTCGACGATGGCCTTAGTCATTGACTTATCATCATCAGTTATTATTGTAAATGGAGCACGACCAAGCATCGCTTCTTGCCATGTTTTCAATAACCATGTGTAAGACTCGACTGTCTCATTTATCAATAAAACACATACAAATATCACAGATTGATGATGATAGTTAGCCCCAGTGAATAAAACAAAGGACATCTTGTAGCGATTTGTCAAGTACGTAGCGTCAAATGAAACAACGTCTCCAAAATATTGATATGTTACTCTTGATCTAACATCTGTCCAAAAGCAATTCCCCGTCGACCCATCTTCATCAACTTGGATTGAATATAAAAAACTTGGATTGTTATGTTCACTTTCTAAAAAATACTCATATAATTTTTGTGTGTCTCCATCCCCAAGAAGTTGCCTTCTTCGATTGCCCAAATAATTTTGAATATTTTTAGCAATGCAACCAACATTATAATCACCACCTGACTCCTTACTCAACACAGACATTATTTTCCGTATTGGTATCCCCAACTCATTTTGGTTTTGCTAGGTAAGTGGGATGAAAATTTTGAATTTAAGATGAAATATTAAAATATTATACTTTAATATTATTATTATTTTGGGATTTGAAAAAGTTAAGAAAAATTTAAATTATTTATTATATTTTGTATGGAGATTTGGGAAAGTTAGAATGATGAGATGAAAATTCTGAGTTTGAGATAAAAAATTTTTGTTACCAAATCGAATAGTGTGTCTATCATTTTTTTTTTTCTTGTGCTGGTGTCACTTGTCTATGCCCATGAAGCCAACTTGTGCTCCTAGGTGTCAACAACTCATTATTAAGCTGGAGTGCAAATTTGGACATAACCCATTTGTCTTCATCTTTCTTTATTGTCATCATCGCATTACACTCACACTTTGTTTCCTTAGCCTCGGGATTTGCTTTCTCTTTAAGTTTAGAATTATAACGATGAGATTATTCTCTTAAACACAAATGCTCTATACCAATTAATGATTTGTTTATGTTTGACAATCGAGTATGATTTGTCCGAATGCAAAAATTAGTTCGTCTGGAGAAGGCTTTATAGCAACTGTGTGCCTCTAGATCATCAAACTCTAGACCCACATACGGCTCCACATATGAAAATGACATCGTATAGCCTTCCTTGGGCATATTCTTGTCTTGTTCAACCTCATCATCGTCTTCAATCATTTCAACTTCATCGACACTAGAATTACAACTGTTTAAAATCTTAATATGATCTCTTGATATACTCATGATTCATTCGACCTGATATGATTTACAGCGCAAGAATAGCTTAATAGACAATCAAATTAATTGTAATATATATAGCTCAATACAAAACTCTAGAATTTAACAAAAATAAAAAAACCAATGTAAAACTCATTAGAAAATCACATGATGTATATATATGCGTTGCTATTATATGTGGTGCACCACACAAGTTGAAAAAAAAAATGATCAAGAGAGGTCATGAGACCACTTGGTTTGCCTTATAGACCAAACATGTATAAGGGCTATAACACATTTATCATCGTAAAAAATGACCGATAAAAAAAATAATGTTAGATAAATTAATAAATATAATGCTTAAATTTTAAATATATAATTGTGAGCTATGTAAAATTTAAAAAAATAAAAAAAATAAAAGAGAGAGAGAGAGAGAGAGAGAGAGAGAGAGAGAGATGCCTACAAGTTCACCTTAAGATGATTTTAAAAAAAAAAATCCACATTTTAGTTAATTAAATTCATGAACCCTAAAATAATGCGTAGATTTTGTCAAATAAAACAAAAATAAAAGACTAAACAAACAATTATTTTTTTCCTTTTATAAAGTTTTTAAAAAGAAAAGTAAGAAAAACGCCTACAGGTCCACCTTTAGATGATTAAAAATAATACACATTTCAGTTGATTAAATTCATTAATCCTAAAATAATTTGTAGATTTTGTCAGATAAAACAAAAATAAAAGACTAAATAAACAAAATTTTTTTACCTTTTATAAAGTTAAAAAAAAATTACAAATTTCAGTTAATTAAATTCATGAATCCTAAAATAATTTGTAGACTTCGCCAAATAAAACAAAAATAAAAGACTAAACAAACAAAAAAATTATTTCACATTTTATAAAATTTCACGACAAAGTCCCACAAATCTTGAGAACGAAACAACTAACCCCACAAATCTTTGAAAACCATAAGTGTAGAGAGAGAGAGACCGTTAGGTTTGGTAACTTAATTTTAAAATTTTTATCTTATTATTATAATTCTTTTAAATTTTTATATAAAATTTAATAAATAATTTAATTCTTTTATTTTTTTAAATTTTAAAATAATAATAATATTTTAATACTTCACTTTAAAATTTAAAATTTTTATCTCATTACCAAACCAAACAGAGAATCAGGCGTAGGTGGGAAACCATATAAAGTGATATGAAGTGATTCTATCATCCATGTGAGGGTGCACATAAAATTATGCGGAGAAACTTATGTGTCGTACTTAGATCGGCTGCTGTAAAAACTCCCTACCCACCCGACCGATACCCAAAAATTAAAGGTACAGGATAAACCGAGTAGTTACATCCTTCCGTATAATGCGTCTTAAATTTGAGCAGCCTTTCTCCTCCTCTAGCTCGTGGCCCAACTGCGGAGCCAATTATGGTTGATTTCGTAGGCAGCCCTATAAAATGAGATTCAGGAGGTTCAGAGATACGCAAACGCAGAGCGAGAGATCACAGAAAGGAAAAGACCTGAAACCGGCCAGTGCCTGCACATTTTCTGATATGAAAAAAATGGTGCTGGAGAGAGTGCAAGATGTTGCCTCTTTGTCAAAGGAAGGCATCCCGGAAGAGTACATAAGGTCGGAGGATGAACAACCGGGGAGCACGACCGTCCAGGGAGGGGTCCTTGAGGTCCCAACCATTGATATGAGGGATGACCAAGACGAGGAAAAGCTCCTCCGGGCTATAGTGGAGGCTAGCAAACACTGGGGAATGTTCCAAGTCGTGAACCATGAAATCCCTGCAGAAGTGATAACAAAGTTGCAGGCTGTTGGGAAGGAATTCTTTGAGCTCCCACAGGAGGAAAAAGAGGTTTATGCAAAGCCTCCAGGGTCACAGTCCATCGAAGGTTATGGAACAATGCTTCAGAAAGAATTGGGAGGGAAGAAAGGCTGGGTTGACCATTTGTTCCATAAAATATGGCCTCCTTCTGCCATTAACTACCACTTCTGGCCTAAGAACCCTCCTTCTTACAGGTTTCAAAACATTTTTTTTTAACTTCAATATTCTTAATTTGCTTTTCGCGTCGTTTTTTTTTTCTTTTTTTTACTGCACGTACACCTTATCATGAACTAATCAATTTCTTTGCATTAAAAAAGGGAAAAAAAACATCTTCTCTACGAGTTGAAGGTGAGAATCATGATCACGAAGATTAAGATGAGGCATTTATATCTTCATGTATGTTTTTAATTAAGAGTAATGTGCAGGAGGGAAAACCTCCTGATGCAGACAAGTTTTTTAATAAAAATTAGATCCCATTAAAAAAAAATTTTAAAATTTCACCGTTTTAATTTACAGTAGAATCTTCTTTTTTATATCCGTACGTACAGTTGCGAGGAGAATTTTTCTCGTGTGCCATACGGCACTAATGTCAACAAACTTAACGCAATTTATTATTATAATTATTTAAAATTTTAATATAAAATATAATAAATAATTTAATTTTTTTTAATTTTAAAATAATAATAATATTAAAAAATAATATTTTATTTAACTTCTATTTTAATTAATTTATCTCACCACTTACTGTTTAAACTCCATTTACAATTTAAACGAAAGCATAATCTCCTTGCATATTAAAGATAATAAATATTGTGAGAAAATATTTTTTATAAAAAGATTTTGTGAAAGTCTTCAAAATTGTGTGAATAAAAACTTGGTAAGATCATACGATTTGTACGTAATGGGTATGTGAAAAGTGGGTAGGTAGATTTAAACATAATTTGTTAGATTATTAAGTTTTTAGGGAAGGTTAATTTACATGACTACGGTTATATTTTCTCAAAGGTATAGAATTATGATCTGTGAAATTGGGTACAGGGAGACAAATGAGAAATATGCAAAGTACCTGCATGGGGTGGTGGATAAGCTGTTCAAGAGCCTGTCGTTGGGTTTAGGGTTTGAAGGGCATGAGCTGAAGGAGGCTGCCGGCGGGGATGAGTTGGTGTACCTTCTGAAGATCAACTATTACCCGCCATGTCCGCGGCCGGATTTGGCTCTTGGGGTTGTGGCTCATACTGACATGTCCTTCTTCACCATCCTTGTGCCTAACGAGGTCGACGGCCTCCAAGCTTTCAAGGATGGTCATTGGTATAATGTCAAGTATATCCCCAATGCCCTGGTTATCCATATTGGCGACCAAATTGAGGTATTCATTCATTTATCATCAATTTCATAATTTTCACATAAATTAAAGAAAAATTTTATTTATCATCTTCACACTATATATAATTTTTTATTTTTTTATTTTCTTTTCTTACCAAATGTTTGATATGGATAATGAGTAGAAGAACTCAATTAGTTTTAAAAAATAAAATTAAAAAAATTAAAAACAAGTATAATGCATAGTATGTAGTGTATAGGAATGATGAGTATCAAAGCTCTAAATTAAATTAATGAAGAGTCAGATACTATTTGCATTAATTAACATAAAAATTATTTATTCTATATTTTATTGCTTAGATTGATGCAGAGCGGGTCTTTAATTATTGAGGTTAGGTTTGAATATAAATATGGTTTCAATTTATCTAAACACATCATTATAATTTTTTCAAATTTTCATACAAAATATAATAAATAATTTAACTTTTTCATATCTTAAAATAATAATAATATTTTATTCAACTTTTATCTAAAATCATCTTATCTCATAATCTCATTGTTCAAATCTCCCCAAAATTAATGTTCAAGAAAAACTAAAATGTCAACTTTTGGACAAAAATAATTACATCGAACTTAACAGTACTCAACAGTCCATTAAAATAAATAAAGAAAATTAGAACATCGAATGAAAAAATAATAAAGTGATAAAAAAAAATAGAGAGAGAGAGAGAGAGATATGAGAAAAAAAAACGTAACTTAAAAAAGGAGAGAGTGCCCAATTATAAAAATTTTAATTTGGAGCATTTTATGGTTTTTTAAATCCTCGTTAATTTTCAATCTTCTAGGAATCTTAAAAGTGATTATAACAGTCGATGATTTCCTTAATTAATTTTATACCGTGAACACATCAATTTTAACTCCATTTTATCTGGGATGTAGCAAGTTTTAAGTTCTCATCCATTTGGATTATGATATTATAATAATAAATATAAAGGAAAATCATTTTTTAATTTTCAATAAATTATGAAGAAAATTAAATAATATATTAAAAACATTTATGAACTATGCATTAAGAGTTCCACAGATATAATCTTATTTGAAAATATGAACTATTATCCATACTTCTGAAATATTTAATAATGTTTTTAAATTAGAGATTTTCTGGTGGTAGATATTGAGCAATGGGAAATACAAGAGTGTGCTGCACAGAACTACAGTTGACAAAGAGAAAACTAGAATATCGTGGCCAGTGTTCTTGGAACCTCCATCGGACTTTGAGGTAGGGCCTCACCCCAAGCTCGTGAACGAAGACAATCCTCCTAAATACAAGACCAAGAAATACGGTGATTACGTTTACTGTAAGCTTAACAAGATTCCCCAGTAGGAGGAGTTTGTGTAGTATCTACATGTTAGTATCTACATGTTAATCCACTATGGAAGTATAATAATATCAAGACTTTTCTATTTTTAATTGAGAAATGCCATATATAAACCATATATCATTATTTTATCATACTCTAATGATTGCAAATTAACTATTTATCATTCATTACTTATCGTGCGATTATTAGATATCAAATAAGATAATAGTGAGGAATTGACAACTAAAAGAATAATAATGTTACAAATAATCATGAAGTGTACAAAATCGTGCGTATTCGCTTTGAAAAATAGTATAATTTATTATTAAAAAATTAATTTTTTTCATGTCAATCTTATATTTATTTATTATTTTTTTAAATTAATTATGCGACGCTTGTATACTCACAATTGTAAGTATCATTTCTATTAAAAGAATGATGGATAAAAGTTTTCCTAATAATGAATTAGAATCTTTCAAATCATTGAAGTGGTATTTAATTTTGTTAGAATTTCCTTTAACTTGTAAGTTTTTAAATAAGTTCTTTTAGCAAACTTTCTTTATATATATATATATATATGGAAAACACTTTAGTCATAAAAGAATTTGATAAAAATAAACTCAAAAATTGATATTTCTTAATGTAATATGTCAAATTATAAAATTATTTTCATTATAAAATATATTATCAAATAAGTTTTATAAAAATACATTAATTTATAAATTTATTTTATATAGTTTTTTTATATTCGTAACAGTTTTAAGTATATATTTATATAGTTTCGGTCGGCTTTGCAATAATTGATTTGGTTTTGGTATCATCTGTCGTTTCGTTTTCATGCTAAACATTTTTTATTTGAAGTACGTACGCCAATTGTTGCCACGCAAACCATGCATTCATATACGTACGAAATAAAAGGATAGTGATAGGTTTAACTACCTAGCTATTTACTACTTACAAATGAATGAAAATTTTTTATTTTCTTATTATTTTCTTATAAGTATTAAGAAAAAATTTAAAAATATATATAATTTTATTAATAATCACTTCTTTAATTATTAAGTAAAATAAAAACTTAAAAAATAAATCACATATAAAAAGAATAGTAAATAAATAGTAGGATAGTTGTAATTAATAGTGTTGGACTCACTATATATATATTTCCATTGTGAATTAATGAGGACGTATTTTTTAACATCATACCAATTCATGGCCATCCCTAAAAAGCATTAATTTCTTGAGTGCTTCTAGGTGCCGTGTCCAGCATAGTACTGTCCGTTGTGCGTGATCTTAGGTAAATTTTTTATTTTTTATTTTATTTATTCTTCTTTTAATATTTTTAAATATTAAAAAAAATTACTAATATACTAATAATCATTTCCTTAATCAATAAATAAAAAAACTTAAAAAATAAATATACAAACAGTATTTAAAATGAGGAAACAAAATGAAGGGTGTAGTAGCATTATTTTAATTTCTAAAATGAGGAAACAAGCGCTACATAGACCTTTTAAAAAAAAATTAAGTAAATATGAGACTCACATAAAAACAAATTAACAACGAATCCCATGGAGCACTTACATAACTCATAATTATGAGACATGCTACACAGCAGTCTCACACCTAACACACTATTTTTTTTGAAGTGTAAAATAAAAAATGGTAAAATAGTAAAATTATATTTTTTAATAATGTAAAAAAGTATGAGGCTGCTATATATATTTTCTGCATACTTATATCTATCATTACTCTATATTTAATATTGATGTTGACTAAAGAGTCATTTTAACCTTTATTAGACTGGCCTAATGGTACAAAGTGAAGTCCATGCGTGTAATAAGCTCAAAAAGTTAGAAAGCTGTAGGTACACCATACACTCGTTACCATGGCATCGAACTACTCCTAAAAGGATATTTGCCTATAAGAAAATGGCAAAATATTCGAGATATTTATCCTCATACGTCAATCATTTTCTTCTACAATCATATGTCGAAAATTTGGTGATCAAGATCCCAAGATTTGGGAAAATAATAAATTGTAATTATCAGCAACAATTTATCCTTATATAAAGAACCAACACTAGCAACCCGAGGCAACGAATTTAGATCCATTACTACCCAACAATACACAGATATCTTTAAGTACATAGACATCGGAGATACACCGGCACATTGGGCCATCTTTTTTTTTTTTTTTTTTTTTTTTTTTTTAACAAATTAGCAGTTGAGATCATGAATTAGCAGTGAAATACACCATGACAACAACAAATACAGCGTGTCTCTATATTGTTTTAACTATCTTTCTTCAATACATGCATTGACAACAATAAGTACGTATCTCATTTATTCGTATAATGCATGAATATTAACCGATGGAAATAGATATTAATATTAAGCCGCCGGCCTATAAAAATTATTCATTAATGACTACATGATTCGGTCGTCAGCCAAACTAGCTAAGTGCCACATCCCGATCTGATTGATTGTCGTGTAAACTATTAATGGTCCTCGCAAAAGTCAAAGAAAAATAAATAAAAATAAAAAAGTAAAAGAACACCAAAAGAGGTCGTCGACATACACCCAAAACCTGAAAAAGTAATGAAAAAAATGGAATTTCTATTGGAATTTTGTAAGGCTAAATTACATATATATCATGTATATTATACCTAACTTCCCTCTATATTTTGTGTACTTATATATATGAAATCATCTTCTATTTATTAGAAATTGGACAGTAATTTGTCTATTGGACAGTACTACCATATATCTATTTTTTTTTTTTTTCCTCACTAGATTTATGGTATAGGGCTACTAATTAAGTAGAAGAACTCTTTTTTAAATACCAACTACTCAACAATTTATTAGGGTCATTAGTTCCTAGACTCTTTTAATTAACATTCAAGAAGTTGTATAGTATTCTGTATATAACATGTATACATCACGTACTTTTTCTCCGAATTTTGTCAGAAAAAATTCAAATAAAATTATAGGTATCTTACGTGCATATCACGTAATTAACGTTTAAGATCGAAGTTGTAGAGGGTTCCACGTATAATATGTATATATCACGAAATTTTTCTCAAAATTATATGCATCTTAATTACGTGCTCAACTGGCACTTATTATATTAGAACTTAATTTTTCAATTTCTTTAATTAATATGTGAGAGATCATGGCCAACTATATTAAAAGCAACAAAGAAACCAAAGCCAAAATTCAACTAATTACGGCCACCTCTTCAGATTTTCATTTAACCTCATTAATTAAGAAGGGGACCCAAAAGAAATTCTTGACGCGTTTCGTTATTTTTTTCCCGTTTTCATTTCTTAATTTCAAACTTTAGGGATGCTGCTTGAAAGTGACTAAAAATTGGTGATTTTTCACTAGCTAACGTAATATATAGCAGTACCTTCAGCACTATTAATGTTATCTTCATTGAATTTAGGATGCATCAAGTTGTAAGATCTCCCTCAGTTTTGAGGTTTGCATGTGCGTCTACTTAATTACAATTAAATTCTCATCCATTTGGATTATCATTCTATAAGATTATGTAAAAGAAAAAGAATCATATTTCATATTTCAATAAATTAATGAAACAAAATTAAATAATATTGAAATAAATTATGAAAAACAACGAGATCAATAATTTACAATATATATATCTTATTTTGTGATATATATCTATAATATATCTTTGATCTTTTTTAACCTCGGATTTTCTTGTTAATTACATGTGGAATAAGAAATGAGACGAAAATAGAGAGAATGAAATTCATAGGTATTTGTGTCGAGGAGATAAAAATCACTTTTTTGAGTGAGTATTTTATTTTGATAACTTAATTTCTGTAATTTTTTTTCGAGCAGAAAATATGTATTGCCCCCTTGAATTAACAAAAAATAAAATAGTGAATTATCAAAAC
This sequence comes from Carya illinoinensis, assembly GCF_018687715.1. Lineage (NCBI taxonomy): Eukaryota > Viridiplantae > Streptophyta > Magnoliopsida > Fagales > Juglandaceae > Carya > Carya illinoinensis. The sequence continues at coordinate 43,115,851 of NC_056756.1, forward strand.
TAATTTTCAAGAGATGAAAATACGGTTTAAAATTTTCCCACTAGGAGTTTATATGTAACACCCGTGTCTTTGTGGTGGGACTCTTTTAAAATAGTTTTTAGAAAAAGAGAAGGAAATTACTGATCATTTTAAAACTTTTTCTCTTTCCTTTCTAGGAAATTACTGATCAGTCAGGGAATAGCACTGGGTACACCGTCAGTATTACTCACCCAGCATTACAATTTGCAGTCTTTTGGTGCCCATTCATTTAGTCGTGGCCATTACATAATTTCATACATTAAACATTCAGACATTTCATTCATTTATTCAATCCTTTAATTTTCATTCCTTTCATCCATCAGTCTATTCATCGTTTAAAAGCATAGATTTAAACATCATCATTTAAAAGCATAACCTTAAACCTCAACAATAAAAGCATCCTTAAAAATCAGATACATGAGTATCATTGTAAACACCAGTTCATAACATCCTTAAACATGAATTCATGGCTCCACAAGATGTGTAAAGGTGTGCCAGAAAAGGCTACCCTTAACATTGCTATCCATAGCCCTTTATCCAAACGGGTACAGAGTATATTAATATCCCCAAGCTGAATGACAAACAAATGGTAATGGACGCATATGCATATGCCCTCCAAGGTTGCTTGCTTTCTCTCATTGCATTGAACTCAGCAATGAAGGCAGAGACAGTGCTCAGACATCCCAAGAATCCAAGTTGTATCCCCACTGCTACAGTATCAAAAGTCTGGCTACTCGCCTCCACCAGACATAAATTAAGATTTTAAAAACTTTCAAACTTGTTAATTGGACATGATTTGAGAAAATATCCCTAGTGTCATGTCTAAATGCTCGACATTTTGAAGGTTTCTGCATGTGAACGAGTGTTCTGTTCCAAATTGCCAAGAAGCTGACCGCTTTCATCCCAAGGGCAAGCGCTACCATGATACAAGCTGTAGAAACATTGGCAATCAGAGTTCCAAATGGCACCCATTTCAACAACCCTGCACTTCCTAATCCATGTCCATTGAGTCGGGCTAAGAACCACCTGATCCACACACCAGGAGGTCCAACAATGCAAGCCAACCACAACTAAGCGCCACTCCTGCCACTGCTAAACTCCTCCCTTAAAAGGGCTCCACTTACACCCCATAACAAGGCTAACATCAAAACCAGCACCATCATGACCGCCAAGTGACGCCTGCAGCTATTCACTCTCCAGTTGCTGCTACAACTACGAGTGTCATTTCCCGAACTTCCAATGTGCCTTGTTGGAAGCCACTTGAAACCCTTGGCGGTCTCCACCCCAAAAATAATGGAGTAAGCGGCAAGAAACAACCCTGCAAATATTCACAGAACCAGAGTGGAGACTGATCAAGGTTGGGCTTGAATAGACTCAAGCAGGTTATGCCTCAATTGAAATTCAAAACTACATACTGCTATTATAACATTGTTCTTACATTGCAGTTTTTACCTACAAGAAAACCAAGCACAACAAATACCCAGTAGTCGTCAACACTAAGATCAAGCATTTTTTGATTCCAAGCATTGAAAGTTGTTAGACTTTCCAAGTAACCAGTCGTCAATCCGATGGCTAAGATAGTCTGACACGCTGCATATGTCTGTTTTGAAAATGACACCCCACCATCCCATCAAGAATGAACCAAACTAAACAAAAAAAAAAAAAAAAACATGATTTGGATGAGAATATCTTCTAATCAAGTTTTTCAGATTTGAACACAAAATATAATATGTTAGGACTCTCAAGTCTTAAGGAGCTACTACAAAATTATATCATTTATCAAGACAAAACATGAATTTAAAGTTCTAATTTCTAAATCATTCACATCCTATCATCTAACAGACCCCTTTAGAGATGTCAATGATAGTTGCATTTGAGATACAAAATATGTATTTTTTAAGGGCTAGGCAAAACTTGGTTTAAACTCTCATAATTTCTCATCCAGTATTATAATTTGATTATAGAGTGTGACAAATACAAAAGTTCTAGAAGATGTTTAACCGTAATTGGTGAGAAAGTACCTCCTCAAAGTTGTATCTATACCTAGTGATTTCCTGGGATTCTTTTCTCGGTAACACAAGTTTTAGTCAATGAAATAACATTGAAACGAGACGTCCTGAATTTCAAATGTACAGGTGTCCACATGAACTTTTCTCTGGTGCTCACATAATAAGTGCCTTCTGTGTGCATGCACGTGTCAGAGAGAGAGATACCACATTAGATGGAAGGTCAAGGTACAAAATGTTTTTGTCACTTGTCAAGCAAATAACTCCAGGGCCAAACAACTTTCGCAATAAATACCTTGTCAAAAGCTGCACGATGCATCATGTTCATATCAGAATCTTGGTGATTATATTTACTACAATTAATGAAAAAACTAAAAGTGGCAGTTCTGTCTAGTTCAGAGTATACAGTAATTCCAAAATAAAACAGAGTATACAGTTCTGTCTAAAATTTACAATGTACGATAATTTTATTCATCACAAAACTATTAGGCTTGAATTTGAACCTCTCAAACTGTCTACAAAAATTAAGAATTCTTTACAATGAAGAAAACTATTTAATTGCTTCCGTGAGATTGGGCTGCTCATAACTCTTATCCTCTGAATGTCAGTCCACGCTTCTCATTAGAGGGCAGAGCTGCCCTCTCTCTAGAAAGAAAACAAATCGTTTCCTCGCCGTTGAGAGAGGTGGGAGCCTCTGCTCCTCCCTCCCTCCCTCCCTCCTCCCTTTAGTTTTTGTTCCTTTATTTTTCTATTTTCCTTTTTCGTCTGTTGTCTTGGCTCGGTTTGGTTTTGTGTTAGTCGACTCTTGCGTTTGTGGTGGTTAGCTCTTCGCCCCTAGTTTCAGTGCCTTCCTGGAGCGAGGATCACCGGTAAGGGCCCCGAAGGCGTGCGGAGAGGGCGCAATAGCTCATGGCCCCTGTTTACAGCGCCATCCTGAATCGAGGAGGGCTCCGAGCAATCCTGCGAGGTGGTGCTTTGCAGAGGAGACGTACGGTGAGGGCGAAATAGATAGGAGGTTTTGGACGGGTGAGAAGCTAGCTACCCTTTCTTGTTGAAACAAGGCGGACGGCGATGGGCTATGGTGAGGTGAGGATACGGCGGGGTGGCTCGACGGCAAGAGGCTTCATACGCTGTTTCGAAACAGAGTGATGGGGCTGCTGGTTTTTCTCTATCTGTTTCTGGCCGACGGTTTTAAGGGGCTAATCTAGGCATTGTGATCTTCCCGTGCCGTGTGGTGGTGATCGGCAGCAGCAGCTCACGCTGCATAGGAACAGAGAAGGAAGAAGGGGCGGCGGATGTAACGAAGAAACCCTAGTCCGATCCTTGGGCGCCTCTTTTGTTAGCGGTTTGGGCCCCCACGGGGATGTTGGGTCGTTGGTCTTGGGCTAGGCTTTCTGTTTTGCACAGCCCTTTACTGTTTTTGGTTTTGTTGTTCTGTATTTGTTTTTATTTTGTTTTAGCTATTATAAATAAAATATTGCCTGGTGTCCCACTCATTTTTAAAAGGAATGTGGGTTTTGTCCTACTCCTCTGTTGGAGGAATGTAGGTGTTGGTACTCTTCCTCTTAGGAGGAGAGAGTGTGGTTGTACTCCTCCTCTTTGGGAGGATGGAGCGTGGGTGTACCTCTCTTCTTCGGAAGAGAGGTCGTTTTGTCTCTGTTTCAACATAGAGATTTCTCCTTTGACTGCTGTCAAGAGAGGAGGTGTAGAAGTTTTAGACAATGTCCGTCACAAAGAAATTTGTTGACGGGGAAGCTCCTGAGCAGATGTGTTAGTTGGCTTATGGTCTGGTTTTTCAGTTTGTTAAGTCACAGTTGTAACTTCGTTTATAAATATATGCAGTGAAGCATTTTCTATCGAAAAAATAAAAAAGAACTCTTATCCTCTGGTCTTCATCTGGTTGCATCAAACTTCAATAATTAACATTACTATTGACAATTATATTCTAAGGAGACAACTTTTTGAGGGATATTATAGCGTTTGCTCTTCATGCATTAGGTTTGAAGAAGTTAGTTTCTGAATATATGTCATCAGGCAACAGAACCAAGCATCCATATCAAAATTACTCTAGAAAGAGTACCAAACAATAGACTTGAAAAAAAAATCACAAGGGCATCGTAACTCCAAAGCATATTGCATAAATCAAAAACCAAAACTAAAACGAGTACGTGCATGCATATACGTACATATCAAGTGAAAAGTAAATGGAAATTCTCATTTCTGATAGATAAGTAGTGGCATATTACCCCAAGAATCCCGAAAACAGCTAAATGAATGAGACATAAAATATAATCCAACAGCTTTGGCAACTCTTTCTTATCGTCCTGCATATAGACAAATGAAACATGAATATTGCTTGCTTGATCAGATCCTGGGAAAATAAACGTGTTTAAAGAATTAGTGACAAACAAATGAAAAACTGTTCAATGAAGGCTCACTAGCGTTTTGTCTTTGGAGCACACTATTGCATCTGTGGAAAGGGGAAAGTTGATTTCCTTTGAGAATGGCTAAACTGGGTGATTGTATTCAAGGAAACTGGGTCACGAGCCAAATAACCATAAGGATCTAACAGAGTATCCCCAGAAGTGGATGGAGCTACTCCATTCTGTACTGCATGATCAACAGAAAAACAGAGGCAGCTGCTCTGATCACTGTGTCTGTTGCACTGAAGACCCCGATCCCCAATATCTCCCACCTCCGAAACACTTTCATTTTCATCGTCATCGTCATCTATATTAGCATGTACAGCTGATGAAAAACGTATAGAACGCCTTCTTAACGAAGAAGTGGCACTGCTTGCATGACCATATGACTCCCTTCTTCTGTGTTCGAAGTCAGTAGTCCCATGATTCATGACTACCACCAGAACCACAAAGAATGATTCCTCCTCAAATAAATTCGAAAGCCACTGCAAAAAATTTGGATGCCGATTCAAAGTCCAAAATTATTTGAAAGTTACAATAATCCAGATGCTGCCCACAAATATTAAAACATCATTAGTGCTAATTCCTGTAGGCAGGTCAGAAGTACAGTATGTGCACGGAGGAAAATATTAAAGTTGGTGATGAAAGAATGAAAAAGGGAAATAACAGAGTGTAGGCAGAGTAGAAAGTTGAGGAATTGGAGAAGAAACTTTTATCTTACGTATTAAAGAATAAATGTACAATATGCCTTGCCATTTTATAGGCAGCTGAACAACAACAAAAACAAGGAATATTCTTTACAGCTCATCGTAACCAACTTAAAATAGAAAAATATTCTACTGTTGTGCTCATGAGTCATCCGTGAATTTCTTGTCTGGAGGAACCATAGGAACCTGAGGCGTTTCATGGGGTAATTTCAACATCCCTCCGCAAGATGGAGAGTATATGTTAATAACTCCCATCTTGGACAGAAGTCGAGTGAATGCAGGAGAATGTAAAGGCTTAATGAGCAGGTCTACTATTTGGAGATGTGAAGGAACATGGGCTGTTACTACTTGTCCATCTAATATTTTGTCTCGAACTAGATGACAATCTTGTTTGATGTGCTTTGTCTGTTCATGAAAGACGGGATTTGCCGCTATGTGAATCACTGCAAGATTATCACAATACAAAGTCATAGGCCTCGATACGTTAATGCTTAAATCATCAAGCAGGTATCACAGCCATGTAAGTTCACAGACCACGGTTGCCATCGCTCTATACTCGGATTCGGCAGAGGATCTTGACACGGTTGTTTACTTCTTGGATTTCCAAGATACAAGAGAACTTCCTAAGAAAACGCAAAAATCGGTAGTCGAACTCCGTGTGTCAGGACAATTTGCCCAACTCGCATCGGAATAAGCAATAAGTTCAAGTGTGGAATTGGCTAGGAAGAAAAGTCCCTACCCTGGAGTCCTTTTCACGTATCGGATTACTCTGAGGATTGCATCACAGTGAAGGACACGAGGTGCTTCCATGAATTGACTGAGTAGGTGCACACTTTAGCTTAAGTCTGGTCGTGTATGTGTGAGGTAAAGAAGCTTTCCAACTAGCTTTCTATACAGAGGAGGGTCTTTGAAGGCTTCACCTTCGTATTTGCTTAGTTTGACGTTGGGCTCCATAGGCAGGCAAGACAGTTTTGACTCTAGCATCCCAGTTTTTGCAAGGATGTCCAATGCGTATTTTTGCTGACATAACTGTATCCCCTTCTCTGAATGTCCCACCTCCATTCCAAGGAAATATTTCAGGCTTCCTAAATCCTTGATTTTGAACTTGGTTTCCAAAAACTTCTTCACAGCAGTAGTAGACGTGCTATCTGAGCTTAGCAAGACTATGTCATCTACGTATACGAGTAACGCCATGAATGAGTTTGCTGTAGACTTGGTGAACAAACTGTAATCGGCCTTGGATTGGATGAATTCGAATTCAGCCAAGGAAGACGTGAGTTTGTCATTCCACTGTTGTGAAGCTTGTCTCAGCCCATAAAGGCTTTTCTTCAAATGACACACTTGATTGGTCTTTGCGGCAGGATGTCCTAGAGGTGGTCGCATGTAAATTTCTTTGTCGAGCTCGCCATATAGGAAGGCGTCATTCACGTCAAGCTGTTGGAGATCCCATCCTTTTATAGCTGCCACTGCAAGAAGACATCGAATGGATACAATTTTAGCAACCAGAGAAAAGGTATCATGGAAGTCGATGCCTTCACATTGTGTAAATCCTTTGGTGACCAAGCGAGTTTTAGCTCGATCAATTGTTCCATCCACTTTGAATTTATATTTGTAAATCCACTTGCAGTCAACAGCTCTCTTTTCATGGGGTAAATCAACAATGGTCCAAGTCTTATTAAGCTCAAGAGCATTCAGCTCTTGCTTCATTGCCTCACGCCAAATGGGATCTTTGATGGCTTGGGTGTAAGATGCAGGCTCAGTGTTTGTGGATATGGAAGTAGTGAAAGCTTTAAATTGTGGTGAAAGAGAATTATAAGATAGAGATGAAGATAGAGGAAATAAAACCTGTGAAGTGCTCGAGGAAAAGGATGAACCTTGCATCTTGAATGTCAACTGGAGGGGTGCAACTGCAGTAACTTGTTGGCAATGAAAGTCATGTAAATAGGTAGGGCCACGTCTTGTTCTAGTTCAGCGATGGGGAGGTTTGAGGTTCAGGATTTTCAAAAGAGGAAATCGGGTTAGGGAGGTCTGGGTTGTTTTCTATGATATTAGGAGGAGGATCTGGTTGGATTGGTGTATCAGGAGTTGTTGGTAGATGATAAAACGTGTTTTGCAATGGCTGAGGTTCAAGAGAGGTAGGGGAGATTTCAAGTGTTTGTGAAGGAAATTTGTGAAAGGAATCTGGAGTGATGTTGGTGGAACGTTGCAATGTAAGGATGTGCTCATGGAATACGACGTCACGAGAAATAAATATTTGGTGAGTGGTTAAGTCGAGCAATTTGTACCCTCTGACACCATACAGATAGCCCAAAAATAAACACTTACGAGCTCGTGGATCAAATTTGTGGCGAGCATGGCTATGAGTTGATGCAAAACATAAACTCACGAAAGCACGCTAGTGAGAATATGAAGGTTTGGTGTGATAGAGGGCTTCAAAGGGTGATTTGTAATCAAGAAGTGGTGTTGGTGTCCGATTTATCAAATAAATTGTTGTTAATACAAACTCGTTCCAATATTTCATAGGAAGACCGGATTGGAATTTTAAGGCTCTTGCCACGTTTAAAATGTGTTGGTGCTTTCTTTCAGCTAAGGCGTTTTGTTGTGGGGTGGCAACACATGTAAGTTGATGTAGAATGCCTTTATTTTGATAAAAGAGAGGCATTAAAAACTCAGCTCCATTGTTAGTCCTAATGATTTTAACAGTGGTCTCAAACTGGGTTTCAACAAGTGAACAAAAATTTTGGAGAGAAATCTGTGCTTCAGACTTAGCTTTCAATAAATAAATTCATGTACATCTAGTGAACTGATCAACGATGCTTAAGAAATATTTTGAGCCGTCATTGGCCTATATTTGATTGGGACCCCATATATCAGCTGATATAAGATCAAAAGGTTTGTTCACTTTGGTGATGGATTGAGGGAAAGATAATTTGTGTTGTTTGGCCAAAGGACAGATACTACAAGGAGGAGTTTTGCTAGCCGAAAGCTTAACATGATTTTCATTTATATCATTCAAAACGTGCTGAGTCATGAAGCTATGTCCAAGCCAGTAATGCCACAAAGTAAAGTCATCAAATTTTGTATTAACAGCAGTATTGACATATTTTGAGGGAAGTAAAGTAGAAAAAAAAATTTAGAGTAGTCGGGATAGGTTTTTGGAGCTGCAAGTGATACAAGCCATCATGCACTTTACCCTGTCCAGTGATTTGGCAGAGATAAGATTAAAAGAAAAAACTGGGACACATAGAACATTTTGGAGAATTAAATGGGGCGAAAGAAGAATATCGCCAATGTGGGTAGCGGCAGTAGAGGTGCCATTAGCCAACTTGACCACATGATTGACTCGTTTGATGTTGTGTGTGAAAAAATTTGGGCTGTAGACCATGTGGTATGTAGCACCAGTGTCGGTAATCCATGGTGTGGATTGTCGATACGTGTTATGGCATGTAAATGCTGATAAACAAAGTGGTGTACCAGACATGGAACTAGCTGTTTGGTCAGAAATGATGGTTTGGACGTGATTAACCGCAACAGGAGTAAGAGACTCTGGTGTTGGCTGTAGTAAGGCAAGAAGTCAACTGTATTGCTCCTGAGTAATAGGTGAGCCATTGTTGACTTGCTCCTGCTCAAGAGAAATATTGTTAGCATACGATTTATTATTGAAACTATTTTTGTGTCCAGGAGGGAAATCATGTAATTTATAGCATTTGTCTTTGGTGTGGCCTGAGATGAGACGGTGAGAACAAATAGGGAGGTTTGGATTCACCTTGAAGCACCGTTCCAAAGAATGTCCAGTGGTGTTGCAGTGAGAGCAAAACAGGCGGTCTTTGCAAGTAGAGGACCGATTTCGCGGATAAGGTCCTCATGTGGCCATTGCGACTGGAGCTGGAAGGGAATGGAGCTGTCAGCGTCATTCTTCTTGTTGAACTAAAGAAAGGATTCGATTCAAGATAGGAAGAGGATCATATAGCAAAAGTTGGGCACGAATGGAGTCATAGGAGTCCTGCAGTCTCATAAAAAACTGCATCACCTTGCTGCGATGGTGGTAGTCCATCAGAGTTTTTACCCAGCCACAAGTGCATATTGGCATTGGTTCATAAATCTCGATTTCATCCCAAGAACCTTTTAGTTTGTTGTAGTAGAGGCTCACAGAGTCATCAGCCTGAACCAAAGAGGAAATGGCTTTCGTGCGTTGGAAAATGCGAGGAGCACTTTGGATGGAGAAGCGTTCACGAAGGTCATTCCATACGTTTGCTACAGTATCAGCGTGAGCAATGGTGGATCTGTGTTCAAGGCTAACAGAGTGTTGAATCCAAGCAATGAGCATGTCATTGCAGCGTTCCCATGCAGTGAAGAGAGGATGTGATGGATCAATGGGTTTAGAAAGTTACCATTAATGAATCCTAGGTTGTTTTTGATGTTGAGAGCACGCCTCATTGTTCGAGCCCAGGTGACATAGTTTTTGGTTGTGAGGAGTTCAGGAACTAGCATCGAAGAAGTACCCTCACCAGGTTGAATGAAATATGGACTTGCTGGATGATGCGGATTGCCCTCAGGATTGGGAGGGGTTGGCATGTTTGTATTGTTTTGGGGGTTGGCTTCCCGAGCGGGAGAGGTCTGCATGGTTGTATTGGTTTGGGATTTGTTTGGCTCAAATCTCTGATACCATATTAAAGTTGGTGCTGAAAGAATGAAAAAGGGAAATAATAGAGTGTAGGCAGAGTAAAAAGTTGAGGAATTGGAGAAGAAACTTTTATCTTACGTATTAAAGAATAAATGTACAATATGCCTTGCCATTTTATAGGCAGCTGAACAACAACAAAAATAAAGAATATTCTTTACAGCTCATCGTAACCAATTTAAAATAGAAAAATATTCTACTGTTGTGCTCATGAGTCGTTCGTGAATTTCTTGTCTGGAGGAACCGTAGGAATCTGAGGCGTTTTATGGGGTAATTTCAACAGAAAAAGTGATGCGACCGATTTTGGCTCCTTTTGGAAAAAGTAAAGTTTGAAAATATCTTTTTAAGAGTTGATAAACTCTTATCTTTTTGCATCTAAGTTCTGCTAGTCATGCCATTAGAGAGACGAAGACAGACAGAATAAATAATTACATACGGTTGTCCAAGCATTTCAATATGCTGAATATTATATGTTTACCTTCAAGAAATCCACTTAGATGAACATCTCAACACTTGTTGAGAACATGCACATGATGAATGACGTCTATGGCTTTAATTTTAGATAATTTGGAACACGTATATTGTTTGGGAATTTGTTTGGCTCAAATCTTTGATACCATATTAAAGTTGGTGCTAAAAGAATGAAAAAGGGAAATAACAGAGTGTAAGTAGAGTAGAAAGTTGAGGAACTGGAGAAGAAACTTTTATCTTACGTATTAAAGAATAAATGTACAATATGCCTTGCCATTTTATAGGCAGCTGAACAAAAATAAATAAATAAAGAATATTCTTTACAGCTCATCGTAACCAACTTAAAACAGAAAAATATTCTACTTCTGTGCTCATGAGTCGTCCGTGAATTTCTTGTCTGGAGGAACCGTAGGAACCTGAGGCGTTTCATGGGGTAATTTCAACAGAAAAAGTGATGTGACCGATTTTGGCTCCTTCTGAAAAAAGTAAAGTTTGAAAATATCTTTTTAAGAGTTGATAAACTCTTATCTTTTTGCATCTAAGTTCTGCTAGTCATGCCATTAGAGAGACAAAGACAGACAAAATAAATAATTACATACGGTTGTCCAAGCATTTCCATATGCTGAATATTATATGTTTACCTTCAAGAAATCCACTTAGATGAACATCTCAACACTTGTTGAGAACATGCACATGATGAATGATGTTTATGGCTTTAATTTTTGATAATTTGGAACACGTATATTGTCAGCTCATCCGTTTTTGAGCATGATTGCCATAAGATGAAGACATTCGAATGTTCAAGCACTGGCCATTAGCTTTCATGTCATGCATTGCACAACATTGACCTTGTGAAAAAAAATGTTTTCTTAAAAGGTAAATAATAGTAGTAGTTGTGAGTATATAAATGTCGTGTAATTACTTAAAAATAAGTAAATACATATGAGACTCACATTAAAATAAATTAATTTTTTAATAATAAGTTTTACTCTTTTTAAAACGACTGCACGGCGTTTGTATACTCAATAACTATATGTAGCATTACTCAATCAAAATACTTGCGTTTGTTTGAGAGTGAAAAACACAATTATTATTTAAATAATTTATGATTTTAAAAACTGAAAAATAACTAACAAAATGCATATTTGGTCTTTTTGATTGATACCTATATAGCTTCTTCTATATAAGAGCACTGACATTAGCTTAGTCATATGTCTAGATTATCTAAAATTTACCTAAGATGTAAAATAAAATTATAAAAAAAATGGTGTGTATGGGAATAGTCAAGTATAAGTCATCTAAATTATGAGTTATAGTAGTTGTCTATATATATAAGTAAATAGTAACTTTAGCCATCTTATATAAATTTTTTATGTAAGTAAAATTTTCACTTCACCTCTTTTCACAATTTCTAGATTTTTACATATTTTGATTTCTAGGTTGGAGGATATAAGTATGAACATATATTTGATGTTTTGTGTCTTAGAATGAAATTAATTTAGACTTAGTTTGGATACAAAAGTGGTTTCATTTCATCTCATCTTTACAACTCTCTTTTAGTTTTGAGGTTTGTGCGTCTACTTACAATTAAATTCTCATCCATTTGGATTGTCATTCTATAACATGATGTAAAAGAAAAAGAATCATATTTCATATTTCAATAAATTAATGAAACAAAATTAAAAACTATTAAAATAAATTATGAAACAATGACTCAATGAGAATATTATTTTGTGATATATATCTTTCATCTTTAATTTTGAACCTCTGATTTTCTTGTTAATTACGTGTGAATTAAGAAATGAAATGAAAACAGAGAGAATGAAATTCACAAGTATTTGTAAATCACTAGAATTAAAAAATATATATATATATATTTATATATAAGAACTAATTTTCAAGAGATGAAAATGCGGTTTAAAATTTTCCCGCTGGGAGTATAGAGTTGAAGGAACTAAATGATTTACAAAAATTAAAAGTAAATTGTTAAATACACCAGTACTATAGCCTATAGGTGATCCTTTCAATAAAAAAAAATAATACTACTCATTATCTTAATTCTCACCATCCAACGATATGACTTAGATCATGATAAATTTATAAATGAAATATAATAAATAGTCTCTAATCATCTAATGTCACATCATAAGATGATGAGAGAGTGATAAAAAAATGATAATAAATAGATTTTTTTTTCTTAATTAAAATAGGGTTAGCTTTAGATTTTGTCACCATGCTACTACTCTAGCGACTTAAATTAAAATTTGACAAAACTTGTGTCACATATTTCATCAGCCATTTCAAAACACTGAAATTATTGACCCATTGACATACGTTTTATTGGAAAGAAAAAAAGAAAAAAGATGGGGGGTTTTAGGGTGGATTGGATACAATGACAGATGACTAGGTGAGGGGATCTCTATATCACCTTCATCACGAGTTCGCAACCAAAGAATGGATCCTTCACTTAGGGCCTGTTTGTGGTATTGGTAAGAGTCTTAAATAAATATTTAAATAGTCTTAAAAGCTCTTTAATGAAAAATTAAGTTATTTTAAAATTACATATTAAATTATTTTTAATCTTAAATAAGTTAAAAGTAAGTTCGAAGAAAACCATCATTTCTGGATAATGCAAAACATAATTCGAATTTTTAAAAGACTATCAATAGACGAAGATACACATACAAATTTAAGATAGTTATAACTTTCAAACTTTTAAAGATATAGTCACAATCTTTAAAAATTCAAATAATCGTCATTTCTACATCATAAATAACTTTTTAAATTTGTTTCCAAATATTTTAAAGTGCTTTAAACATATAGTTTCCAAACAATAAATTGCTTTTTAATATTAGAATTTCTTACTTAAATTATAAGCCATAAGCCTTAAAACTATAAGCTATATTTTTCACTACAATTTCAAATATGTACTTAGCCACGCTTAAGCAACCCCCCCCCCCCCCCCCCCCCGCTGAAGCCCTCTACCACTGAACCACTATCTATTGCTTATTTTCTTCTCTTTTTTATTTTATTTCAAAATTTGTTTTAATTTTTTGTTAATGAAGATGCTGACATAAATATTTTGTATATGTATAAATTTGTTTTCTAGTTCAAGTCATTAGATGACTTTAGGCTTTGTTTCCAAAGATTTTACCTGTTTCTAGCAATGCTAAATACAATTTCAGAGATTTCTTGCCCGCTTTCTTTTAAAAAAAAAAAAAAAACTAAAAATTGAATCTATTATAAAAATGTGAATTTTTTGACGTGAGTCATTGATTTGCCCCACTTTCTACAAAAGGAGAACGCGACTAACTCGTATTGTGATTGTACACCATTTCATTTTCTTTTCTTTCTCCTTGCGCATTTCTTATTATTTGGTAGCAAGTAAAACCATCATTCCTCATTTTGGGTATTTATTACAATGAATCTTTCTGTTTAAGGACTTTTTGAAATTAATCTGAATGAAAACTTTCATAGAGAGTCCAACAGGGCATTTTAGAAACTGGAGCAGCTCAACGGCTCCACTAGATGCGTAAGGGTGTGCCAGAAAAGGCTAGCCTTAACATTGCTATCCATAGCCCTTTATCCAAACGGGTACAGAGTATATCAATGTCCCCAAGCTGAATGACAAGCAAATGGTAATGGACGCATATGCATATGCCCTCCAAGGCCGCTTGCTTTCTCTCATTGCATTGAACTCAGCAATGAAGGTAGAGACAGTACTCAGACATCCCAAGAATCCAAGTTGTATCCCCGCTGCTACAGTATCAAAAGTCTGGCTACTCGCCTGCACCAGACATAAATCAAGATTTTAAAAACTTTCAGACTTGTTTAGGATATGATTTGATAAAATATCTTTTATGTCATGTCTAAATGCTCGACATTTTGAAGGTTTCTGCATGTGAACAAGTGTTCTGTTCCAGATTGCCAAGAAGCTTACCGCTTTCTTCCCAATGGCAAGCGCTGCCATGATACAAGCTGCAGAAACATTGGCAATCAGAGTTCCAAATGGCACCCATTTCAACAACCCTGCCCTTCCTAATCCACGTCCATTAAGTCGGGCTAAGAACCACCTGATCCACACACCAGGAGGTCCAACAATGCAAGCCAACCACAGCTGAGCACCATTGCTACCGCTGCTAAACTCCTCCCTCAAAAGGGCTCCACTTACACCCCATAACAAGGCTAGCATCAAAATCAGCACCACCATAACCGCCAAGTGACGCCTGTAGGTGTTCGCCCTCCAGTTGCTGCTAGAGCTACGGGTGTCATTTCCTGAACTTCCATTTTTTCTTGTTAGAAGCCACCTGAAACCCTTGGCTGTCTCCACCCCAAAAATAATGGAGTAGGCCGCAAGAAACAACCCTGCAAATAATCACGAGGTTATGAACTATCATCATACTTTTTAAGTTCACAGAACCAGAGTGCAAACTGATCGTTGTTGGGTTTGAATAGGCTCAAGCAGGGGATATGCCTCAATCGAAATTCAAAACTACATACTGCTATTATAACATTGTTCTTACAGTGCAATTTTTACCTACAAGAAAACCAAGCACAACAAATACCCAATGGCCATCAATACTAAGATCAAGCATTTTCTGATTCCAACCACTGAAAGTTGTCAGACTTCCCAAGTAACCAGTCGTCAATCCGATAGCTAGATAGTCTGACATGCTGCATATGTCTGCTTTGAAAATGACACCCCACCATCCCATCAAGAATGAACCAACCTAGACAAATGCAAAAAAAATCATGATTTGAATGAGAATATCTTCTGATCAAGTCTTTCAGATTTGAACACAAAATCTAATATGAGAGGACACTCAATTCTTAAGGAGCTGCTACAAAATTATATCATTTATCAAGGCAAAGCAAGAATTTGAAGTTCTAATTTCTAAATCCTTCGCATCCTGTCATCTGACAGACCCCATTAGAGATGCCAGGGATAGTTGCGATTGGGATACAAAATATGTATTTTTTGAGGGCTAGGCAAAACTTCCTTTAAACTCTCATAATTTCTCACCCAATATTATAATTTCATTATGGAGTGTGACAAGGACAAAAGTCACTCCTCTAGAAGATGTTTAACCGTAACTGGTGAGAAAGTGCCTCCTCAAAGTTGACTCTATACCTAGTGATTTCCTGGGATTCTTTTCTTGGTAACACAAGTTTGTCGATGAAATAACATTGAAACGAGACACGTCATGAATTTCAAATGTACAGGTGTCCACATGAACGTTTCTCTGGTGCATCCATAAGAAGTGCCTTCCGTGTGCATGCAAGTGTCACAGAGAGAGAGAGAGAGAGAGAGAGACCATATTAGATGGAAGGTCAAGGTACAAAATGTTTTTGTCACTTGTCCAGCCAATAACTCCAGGGCCAAACAACTTTTGCAGTAAATACCTTGTCAAAACCTACACAATGCATCATGTTCATATCAGAATCTTGTTGATTATACTTACTGGAAATCTACAATTTAATGAGAAACGTAAAAGTGGCAATTCTGTCTAGTTCAGAGTACACATAAATTCCAAGCAGCCCCAGGCAAGTAAAACTAAAATTTACAATGTACGATAATTTTATTCATCACAAAACAGAGCTGGTAGTCCAAATTATTAGACTTGAATTTGAACCTCTCAAACTGTCTACAAAAATTAAGATCTTCTTATAACTGAAGTAAAGAATTCTTTAAAATGAAGAAAACTATTTAATTGCTTCCGTGAGATTGGTCTGCTCAGAAAAATTATTATTGACAATTATATTCTAAGGGGACAACTTTTTTAGGGATATTATAGCGTTTGTTCTTCATATATTAGGTTTAAAGAAGTTAGTTTCTGACTATATGTCATCAGGCAACAGAGCCAAGCATCCGTATCAAAATTACTCTAGAAAAGAGTACCAAACAATAGACTTGAAAAAAAAAAAAAAAACACAAGGGCATCGTAACTCCAAAGCATATTGCATAAATCAAAAACCAAAACTAAAACGAGTACGTGCATGCATATATGTAAATATCAAGTGAAAAGAAAAAGGAAATTCTCATCTCTGATAGATAACTAGTGGCATATTACCCCAAGAATCCCGAGAACAGCTAAATGAATGAGACATAAAATATAATCCAACAGCTTTGGCAACTCTTTCTTGTCGTCCTGCATATAGTCAAATGAAACTTGAATGTTGCTTGCTTGATCAGATCGGGGGAAAATAAACCTGTTTAAAGAATTACTGCTAAACAATTGACAAACTGTTTAATGAAGGCTCACTAGCGTTTTGTCGTTGGAGCACACTATTGCATCTGTGGAAAGGGGAGAGATGATTTCCTCTGGCAATGGCGAAACTGGGGTGATTGTATTCAAGGAAAGAGGATCACGAGCCAAATAACCATAAGGATCTAACAGAGTATCCCCAGAAGTGGAAGGAGCTACTCCATTCTCTAATGCATGATCAACAGAAAAACGGAGGCTGCTGCTCTGATCACTGTGCCTGTTGCTGTGAAGAGCCCGATCCCCAATATCTCCCACCTCCGAAACACTTTCATTTTCATTGTCATCGTCATCTATATTAGCATGTACAGCTGATGAAAAACTTATAGAACGCCTTCTTAACGAAGAAGTGGCACTGCTTGCACGACTATATGACTCACTTCTTCCGTGTTCAACGTCAGTAGTCCCATGATTCATGACTCTACCACCAGAACCACAAAGAATGATTCCTCCTCAAATAAATTCGAAAGCCACTGCAACAAATTTGGATGCTGATTCAAAGATCAAAATTATTTGAAAGTAACAATAATCCAGATGCTGCCCACAAATATTAAAACACATTACAGCTAGTTCCAGTAGGCAGTTCACAACTACAGTATGTGCACTGAGGAAAAAGTGATGCGACCAATTTTGGTTGCTTTTACGAAAAGTAAGGTTTGAAAATATTTTTTTAAGAGTTGATAAACGCTCATCTTTTTGCATCTAAGTTCTGCTAGTCATGACATTAGAGAGACAAAGACAGAATAAATAATTGCATACGGTTGTCCAAGCATTTCAATATGCTGGATATTATGTGGTTACCTTAAGAAATCCACTTGGATGAACATCTCAACGCTTGTTGAAAGCATGCACATGTTCAAGCCCTGGCCATTACATGTACCAAATAATGGAAAGATATGCGAATGATAATGACGAAAGATAGATAATAGAAAAAATAGGACTTTTTGGATCACTAGGCTGGGAAATGTAAATAGAATTCTGGGTTTTAAGTACAGAACGCATGAGAGCACTAGTAGTGGGCTCAACAAACTTTAGATAAAATTTAACTAAAGTTTTCACTTTTACAAATTTTAGCTAGTCACTTTTTATAAGACCAAATAATAGGCTCAATAAATCTTTCACTATTCTATTAAAATATTGATTTTGAACTTTTTATTGAATTTTAATTCTAATTGTAATTTAAATATGATTATATTAAATATTATAGTTGTATTAAAGTTTATTGTTGTATTAAAATTTATGGTTATATTATTGTTGTATTTTACTCTAAAAATATTTTACTAGTAGTTTTGGCTCTAATATGGAAGAATATTTTACTCTAAAGAATATTTTAATATTATGGAAGAATATTTTACTCTAAAAATATTATTTAACTAGTGGTTTTGGCTCAATAAATTTAACTAAATAAAAGATTGATGACTAAATTTACTGTATATTTGTTTAGTCTATTGTAGATATTTTTTTTCATATTTTAACTATTTTTTAGTTATAATTTGACTTTGTTCAACCAATACGAATGCTAAGAACAAGTGATCCCACCTACTCTAGATCTTATGTGACAAGAGGTCAAATTTAAAAACTTCACGAGAAATGATACTAGTTTGCACATGCGGTCAGCAAAATAGATTCTTTGCACATTTTTCTAACGACGTCATGTACTACCTCACCCCAATATAACCCACGCAACTAACGTAGGAATAGTGGAGCTGTAGGAGGTGGTCATCGTGAAGAGGATTTACAGTAATTTTATTTTTTTTATAAGTAAAATAAGATTCTATTGAAGTAAATAAGTAGGCGTTGCCCAAGTGATTGACGGTATTACTTATTTCTTAAAACTCAGTGTTGGACATAAGATAATAGCTATTTTGGTCTCGCTAAACCAACAGTAGACTTATCTTAAATATGTGGAAAATAACTCGCATATTATATACAACAGTCAGGATTGTCAACTGAGAATTTCTTTCGACTTCTTTCAATATTTTTTTTCACTTGTATTCCACACATCTTTACACCAAAAAAATCTTCAGATAATTTTCATCAGAACATCTTACCTCTTTTTTTAAACAAACAAAAATTAAAACAACTTTTCCAAATCAGAAAAAAAAAAAAACTCCCACAAAAATTTCCTTATCATCACTTTTTCAAAATCGGATAAAAATATATCTCAAAAACTTTTCTCCATCCAAACATTTTTTTAATGAGAAATCCAAAGTGAAACTTTTCCGTGCCTTTTCCATTCGATAAAACATTAATCTTCAAAGCAATTGGATAAATAATTTAAAGAACCAACCTGAAAAGCTGAACTGTATCGATTACAAGATCATATTACACCATGAAAAGCTGAGTAAAAACTTTTACAGTTTACTTTGGTAATATATTTAATTTAATGCGTGATTGCGAAGAAACAGAATAATTAATGAGAGACGGAGAGAGAAGAAATACCAGGGAAGCCGCGGAGACCGAAGAGAGTCAAACACGAACAACCGGCAAAAACTCTCGAGCTTTTCGTTCAACGCGCAGAGATGTTCCCGAGGGAGGTAACGGGGAAGATATTAGAGAGAAGAATGAAAGAGAAGGGAAAGTTTGAATCTCAGAGCTATGAAAATGAGATCGAAGCGCCCGTCGCTAGACGTCGGACCCTTCTCGGAAAACAGGTCGTTCGAAAAGGAAGGCAGCGATGGGCTTTAGGCGATTGGACGTCCAGGTTACTTTGGAGAAAATGAAAATGAGATGGAGAAGATGAGCTTGAGAAGATGGAGCCGTGGCGGCTACGGCGGTTTGAGGGTGCAGCTGCGAGCCATAAAATCGTAATGGATTTCAACGATCGGCTCCTCACCCGTAAAAGAACTAATCTAACGGCTAAAACTCTGCCATGTCAAGCTATATAAGACTAAAGAGCGGCAGGCGTTAATACGAACGCGGCGGTACTACAGTCAAGGACAAACAATAGCGAAAAATGCTACCGACTGAGATGGCAGATGCCACGTGGCTAACCTCCCCGAGAATCATGTTGATGATGATTGGAAAATAGGATTCGCTCATCCTAATAAAAGGAAGACACATGACATGTTCTAAGGCTGTTAAGTAATGAAGTTTTTTTCTTATTTTTCAAAAAATAAAAAATAAAATCATAATACTTTAAAATTTAAAAAAGAAATATGGGCGAAGAGGAAATCAAAAGCCATCATGCATGGAGGGCCGAAATGTTGGCGGTTCTATTCAGGTGACCCATGAGGGCGGAACAACGTGGGTATTGTAAATATAAAGTTTAATTTCTAATGCAAATCAATGAAAAAAGCAAAAGTGTTGGAAATTGGCGACGCGTGGCTAATAAGGAGAGAAAAATGTTTTAATTTTAAATTAAATCTACATCCTCACGTATTTTAATATGATATATTAAATTATAAAATTAATTTTATTATAAAGTAGATTCTATCATATCAAATAAAATTATATTATTTTATAAATTTATTTTTACAGATTTTATAAAATAAAAATAATAATATTTATAATTTTAAAATATATAACCATTATATAATTAATTTTAAAAAAATAAATAAATACATAATTTATATGATAATAAAATTAATTTTTTAATAATAAATTATATTTTTTTAAAACTTATATAATATTTACGTAATCTTATCTACGAGTGTATTATGCATAAAGGAATGGCCTACGAAGATAGAAACAATGGATGGCATAGAAAAGAAAGGCCTCTGGTTCAGCTCCAATTCTTTAATTCATCTGCTCTACTTTTTGGCCTTTAGGTTGGTTCTTTGGATATGAAAGGGCCATCTATCTGCGTCGGTGGTGGGACGGGAATCTTTTTTTAACTAGTTTCATGTCATCATTGTCATGCATTGCACGACATTGCCTTTTTGAAAAAGACCGTTTTGTTTTGAGATAGTGATAAGAATTTTAAATTTAAAATGAGAAATTAAAATATTATTTTTAATATTATTATTATTTTTAAATTTATAAAACTTATATTGGTATTTGAAAAAGTTTAATTGTTTATTATATTTTATATGAAAATTTAAAAAAGTTGTAATAATAAGATGAGAATTTTAAATTTGAGATGAGATTTCTTTACCCCCAAACCTGTCTTTAAATATTTGAATGTTTCAACTTTCTCTTGTTCACGTCAGGACCATTCATGTTATTTCACGATTTATATGGGGGAAGTTTTGAATAAGGACGGAAAAAAAAAAACCAAGCAAATCGGTAAATCAAATCAGACCAGACTAAACTGATATGATCGGTTTGATTTTAAGTTTGGTTCAATTTGATACCAGTTTTATTTTTTTTTTTAAATCAGTCAAAATTAGTCTGATTTTATTTTTTATTTTTTAAATCAGAACAGACCGGACCGGTTTATATATATTTTTTAATTTTTTCTATTGTATATAATATTTATATATAATATATAACTACATATAAAATAGTTTTATATTATATGATAAATTATTAATTAATATAATATTAAATTTTAAAATCTTATATTATTTTGTTTATTGTATTTATAGTTATACTAATATTATATAGTGCATATTAATAATTATACTAATACTATATCACTATATATTATAATATACTGTAATATATCATTATATTATATATTATATTATATAATTATAGTCTATAATACAATTATAATATATTATAATATGTTACAATATATTATCACTATAATATTATATACTATAATATACTATATTATATATTATATATATTATATAATATAGTACATTAAAACCAAAAAATCGGATCGAACTGGACCAAAAATCGGTAAAACTGGAGTACCAATTTAGGAAGGTAACTAATGTGTAATCGGTTTTAAAAAATGCAAAACCGGTCATACCGGTTCGGTCCTTAATTTTGTCCAAAATCAGACGGAACCGGACCGGTTACACTCCTAGTTTTGATAATAATTTAAAATGAAATAAATTGAAATAAAATTAAAAATAAAAATTTTAAAATATTACTTTTATTTTAAAATTTTAAAAAATTATTATAATTAAATTAGGTGAATTAAAATAAACTTGGAGACTTTTATATCCAAAAGGCCTTAAATTAAGCTATCTGAAACCAAGCTATGAGCTTGAGAAGATGAGTTGTGACAGCTAGGACTGTTCATTCGGGTTGGATTTTATCTGGCTTGGTTCGGAACCCAGATAATCTGGCTTCCAGTTTCGGTTTTCAGACAGGGTCTAATCCGGGCCAGAACCATGATTTAGAAAACCGGATGAATCTGGGCCAGGTACTGAATTTTAAACCCAGTACCCGGGTTTTATAAAAAGAAAAATGATCGTAGGGTTTGTAACTTTGTAAATGTTTCGAATGAGTAGTCGCTCTTCCCCCCCTCTTGAGATCTCTCTCTCTCTCTCTCTCTCTCTCTCTCTCTCTCTCTCTCTCTCTCTCTCTCTCTCTCTCTCTCTATTTTGCTATGCTCTGCGAAGTTTTATAGTCGACAGAAGATTGTCACTCGTCCTCTGCTGATTGGAGTTCTATTACTCATGGCCATCGTCTTCTACTTTTTTGCTTTGTCATCGACTTCTACAACCTAAGGTTAGATTTTTGCTCCGCTGTCAAATATCTGTAGTGCGTTCTATGTCTATAACTGCATGTTTTTGGGAATCTAAATTTGCTGTAGTGATATTTATATGTAGAAGAGAAACAAAAAAATAAAACTTTTGACAAATATGAAAAAAATAAAAATAAAAATTTTGCTCAATCTGCTCTATTTTTAAGTATGGATTGTTTTTCTTTCTGGATTTTGTAACATTTGTGCTGTCTGTGAGTGAGAGAAATAGAGAAATTAATTGTGGATCATGCTTAAGTGTGCTTGTGTAAATGCACAAAAGGAGAAAAGAAAAAAGTGATAGAGCAGCTGCTTGAGAATATTCTTCGGTGAAGGTTGTGTAAAGGATTCAAGGTTGTTACCCTGTTAGGCAAGTTGAAAAGGACCATGAATTGATGGGGTTGTGGGATAGAGTAGTTCTTTTAGGCAACTAATTATAAGGTAAGTACCAATTTGGACATACAAGCCAACCCCTTCACCAAAAAGGAAAAGATAATGACAATAATATTGTTATTTTGGCTCCTCAATTAGTGATGCTTCATGCTTGCTAATAGTGAAACCCATATCAGATAAGATAACTCAAGATAGACACAAATGTAGAGTAGAAGAAAAAAAATAGTCGTGCTTTGTGGTTCCAAATGTTTCTTAAGTTAAAAAAAAAGAAAAAAAAAGAAAAAAAAAAGAAAAAAAAAGTTGTTTTATGATGATCACATGGTTGAATTAAGCACTTGTTCTCTCTCCCAAGAGGCAAAAAGTAATGGCTTAGATTTGCCCAAAAGAAGAGACAAAAAGATATAATATATAAAACAGGAGCCCTTTTAATGATAAAGATACTACTTAGAATTGTGTATATTGGTTCTTGGATAAATAAATAAAATGTATCAATCATTGACTTCAAAATACTTGTTGAATAAGGAAGTTAAATAAATTTGTGGAACTTCTTGGAAATATATGCTACTTAGAGCATCCCCATCCGGTACTCTAAACACCGAATTCCCTATAATTTGAGGAAATATTTAGGGATTTTATCCTAAATCACTCTCCATCCCATTCCCCATTTTGAGATTTAGGGATGTGGTTGCTACAGTAAGTCCCTAAATATGGGGATCTACTGTTTGTCCCCAAACCATTTTTATATTAATAAAATTATTTGTAGTTAAGTTTATTAAAGGAGGTGAGAGAAAAATGTAATAAAGAAATAATAAAGAAATGTTATTTTAATAAAATAGAGAAAATATAGGAAATGGGATGTAGGAGGTTTTTGAAATATGAGTAAAATTTAGAGAAAAATTTTAGGAAATGTACTTTTTAGTTAAATTATAGGAAATTTTGTAGGAAATGAGATGTGAATGCTCTTACATGTTAAAGGGCATCTAGTGCTTCATGTTTTGTATGGATGGTGATGTACTATTTGTCCTGTACAATGTTTTATTAAAGTCACTATTCTTAGTTTTACTACAATTTTAGATTGTTTTCTAAAATAAAGTTTTTATTAATTTTAGAATGATAAATTTTGGCACTATTTTGACTTGGTTTTTTGGTTTGGGTAAGACAGGAAAAACTATTATCATTTGGTGGGATTTCGGCCTCCTGCCAAAGCACATCATGAGCAAAAGCAATCCCTTGTTCAACTTTCTGTTGGACTTGCAACTAACATGGAGCAAAAGGTTGTACAGCCTATGGATGGTCTTCCAGCTAATATAGGATAGGATGTGAGTAATGGGTACCCTGTATGTCACTGCATAAATCATTTCCAAAAAGACTTGCCTTCTATACAGCCTATGGTTGAGCTCCCAATTTAGATTATAATTTTCTTCTTGAGACTACATCATTTGACCACCATATGGAGTGGAGACTCAGATTTGTGTTCACTCTTTCTAAATATGATACTAAATCTAATACTATAGGGTGCGTAGATTTGTGTTCACTCTTTATAAAACTTGAATTATGTTTTATGCATGGCAATGTGCTCTGTTGATTTACGAACTCTAAGCATGTCTTCAAAATTTGCTTCAGTCTTTATCTATATATCATGTTATGTATTGACTCTTATCCGCTTATTACTTAGTTCAATACCTTGCTTGTTACTTTACTAATATGCGATTGGCTTCTATCCTACTTCCAAGATTTCTATAAAAACATAATTTGACTCTTATCCATACATTATTTTAATGCCCAATTACTAGTTAGTTATAAAGGTGCAGTTTATTATAATCTGTTTTCTACTTCTTATGATTGTATCTTTTATAGGAAACTATGATATAGCATCTCAAGAACATTATTAAATACATCTTGCAGATAAGCTTGGACCAACAATGGCTGGAAGAATGCATTAATTACATGACGCAGACATATTATGTAATATGTATTGGTGGCTCTATGTAATCCATTTTTTATATGTAATTTCATATATTGTAATTGTGTTTTGTAATGTAATGTATAAATACCAAATAATATAATATGTAGTGATCGCATTTTTATTTTTTTGCATGCATTTAGATGATAGATATTAAATTTATTTTTTTTAGATGCATTTAGTTAAAAATAATAATTAGTTTTATATATAAAAGAATATGCTTTTCAACAATTTTTCTTGAAAAATTTATAATAGAATATAGGCTTTAAGATAAAAATAAAATGCTTTTAAAGAAATTTAATAATATAGGTTTTTGTTAAAAATAAAAAATAAAAAATAAAATTCTCAGGTACAAACCAGAATCCAGATTTCTGGGTTTCAAAAAATCTGGATTCTCCCGGGTTCTAGCCTGGCTCCTAACTGGGTGTACCTGAGTTGAAACCCGGCCCAAGTTTCAAACTCGGGTTCTGAGCAGGGCATACCCGAATACCCGGTCTAGACTTCGGATAAACAAGCCTAGTGGCAACTACGGCGATTTGAGGGTGCAGACCGTGCAATTGCCATCTATCAAATTGTTTTGGACTCTTTTCGAAGACAGACCAGCTCCTCACCTGTATCCTCCTGTTTCACTTGTAAAATAACTAATCTATCGAGCATCAGCTAAAACTCTGCAATGTCAATTTATATTAAAGAGGAGGTTTGAATAATGAGATCAGATAAAATAATTTTTTTATAAAATTTAAATATTTAATAAAATATTATTAAAATATTATTTTTTAATATTATTATTATTTTAAGATTTGAAAATGTTGAATTGTTTATTATATTTTATATAAGAATTTAAACAAATTATAATAATGTGATTAAATAAAACACTTTTACTATCTAAACTATGCCTAACGGAGCAAAGGATGGGGGATGAGGTGTGGGCGTTAATATGAAAATAGATTTAAAGCTTTTAAATAATATTATGTACAGATATAAAGTGTAGAAGTGTTGCATAATTATTTTGAAAATTAGTGACATATATTATTAAAAATAATAATTTTATTTAGTTATTTTTTTCAAATAAATTTTATGACTCTTGTATATTTTACGACTGTAAATATTATTTCTCATAATAATAATAATTGTATAGTTAATAAAATTTTGGGAAAATTTTAGATAATAAACTTAGTGCTTTATCGAGATTCGGTTCCTGTGTAATTTTTTTCAGAATTAACACGTGCAATGACAAATTATAATTAGTTCTATCTATTACAAATTTCGCTCATCCTAATAAAAGAAAAATATTGTTGATGAATAAATTTTACATTACATGTAAACAAAATTTTAGGTATATTTATAGAGTTGGAGCAAATCTCTCTCTTTGAACTGGTTTTATAAGTTGAGTTAGGCCCATGAATTTCTTCAATGTATTAGAATTAGGTTCAGGACTAATGGGGGCCTGTATTACTTACCCCGTGACAAAGACCAACAAAAATATTTACCTGCACTTGAGAGAGGGTATTGAGGAATAATCACACATTACATATGGACAAGATCTTTGACATGTTTATAAGGAATGAGCAATTATCTCTTATTGAACCAGTTTTATGAAATAAGTTAGAATTATGAATATTTTCATAACCTACCACAATATGAATGGAGCCTACATTACTTATTACATGACGAAAACTAGAAAAAATACTAGCCTATAAGGGTGTGAAGTAATGAAATTTTTTTCTTATTTTTCAAAATATAAAAAATAAAATCATAAGACTTTAAAATTAAAAAGTCAAAAGTGTTGAAACTAAGGGGAATGGATGGCCCATGACGATAGATGCTCAATCGATGGCATAGAAAATAATGGAAAGGCCTTTGATTAAGCTCCATTCTTTAATTTCCTCTTAACTTTTTACATTTTAGCCTTTAGGGGTTGGATATGAAAGGGCATCTAATCTAAGTGGGTGGACGGACACGGGAATCTTTTTTTAACTTTGGTTTCATATCATGCACTGCACGACATTAAATTGTGAAAAAGTCTTTTTCTTAAACAAAAAGTCTATTTGCACACCGGGTTGGAGATCTCTCACATACACGTCCATTCACGTGTAATAATGAAACGGGACATTTCATTCATTCGGCTATGTTGAAATGCAGGGCTATGTTGCACACGCAACAAGTTTCAGGAGCAAGCTTCCCCATAGAGAACAATGAAGACGAAACACGATGATCAAGTACCTTTCATCTTATTCTTCGCATCTCCTTTGCATTTCTTTTTATCTAAAACACAGCTCCTCTCAACCAAGATCACCCAACACCTCACCCAATGTTCACCCCCACAGCAGAACGCAGAAACCATCGAGTCACCGCAAGTGAACCCAATGCCATGCATGGACACAACACTCATCTCCACGAGCTTCCTCACCAAACTCTCACATGCTCTCTGATTCTCGCTCTCTCCTTCTCAAGATCAGGACGATGGAGGCCAGCAAGCCTCGTTACCATTTTCTCCCAATGTGGAACCCTTTAAGTGTCGAATTGTTCTGTCTACCTTCTTTGTGTTCAAGCAAGAAAACAAAGCATGTGTGCTCTCTAACCCGAAACCTTGTCACACATTGATCTCCTCCATGCCAACCCAGACCACCTCTTTTGCGTACAACCCATCTACGTTCATCCAATACCAAAAGATCAACCATCACCATTTCTCTCAGAACCAAAGCAAACCATCTTCATATTGTGACCCTCTCACTGCTATCATTCACGCCGACTCCTTGTATATTGTTACCCAACCTCTATCACAACTACTCACACTAACAAGGCCAAAGGAAGCAACCACCCACACACAACGGCATCATCACCGTGCAAGAAACCACTCAACTACACGCCGCTAGCAAGTCATAGTTTAGCCACCCTCTCCATGCATGATATAGGCTTCGCAACAAGATCACTTTCAACTCATCACCACGAACAAAATCAATGCATCACCGTCGCCACGTTCAGCACTAGTCCAGTTGAAATAGGTCCATCATGTCCTTTGTTTTAGGATGTGAAAATAGAGTAAGAAGGAGCAGTGTAGGCCACCAAGAGCTGTCTTTGATTCTTGTTTTGCTAGCTATGGCAGACTCTCAAACGATGGGTGTTCCTCCGATTCCGGCACTAGATTCGTGTTTTGTGAGCGACGAATCTCTCTCACCAATTTTGGGATTTTGCGAGCAATGATGATCTCTCGGAAGCATACGGGGTTTCTGATTTCAGTCTCCCTCTCATTTCATGTTTTCCCCCATTTTTGTTTTAGTAATATAGGTTGTCGTTTCCGCTAAAGATACCAAATGATGGGTACCTGTAACAGAACTATTTCTTAAATATTTCAGCTTTCTCTTGTTCACATTAGGACCATTCATTCCACATGTTCTAGCTCATATTATTTCATGTTTTAGAGCAGTGCTACATCCTACATCACGAGCTCGATCCTGAGAAGAATAATTTTTTTTTAATTATTTTTTTGGCTCTTTTTCATTCATTTTTTATATTCTTAAATTTTTTTTAAATCACAATATCACTAAAAAACACTTCCTTAATCATTAAATAAAAAAATAAAAAAAAATTATCGGGACCCATATCTCGATAAGCTTAGCATTTTTGTTATAGGATAAAGAGATTTTCTTTTGAACTAATCAAAATAGGTGCATTTGTTTGAGAGTGAAAAACACAATTATTCTTTAAATAATTTATGATTTTTAAGACTAAAAAATCACTAACAAAATGCATATTTGGTCTTTTTTATTGATACCTATATAGCTTATTATATATTGTAATAGCCTTGACATTAGCTTAGCCATATGTCTGGGTTATCTAAAATTTACCTAAGATGTAAAAAAAAAAAAATTAGTCTGCATGAGAATAGTCAAGTATAAGTCATCTGAATTATAAGTTATAGTAGTTGTCTATATATGTAAGTAAATAGTAAGTTTAGCCATCTTATATTATTTTTTATGTAAGTAACATTTTCACTTCACCTCTTTTCACAATTTCTAAATTTTTACATACTTTGATTTCTAGGCTGTAGGATATAAGTATGAACATATCTTTGATGCTTTGCGTTTGAGAATGAAAGTAATAAAAGTTGTTGTACAAATTTTATATATTTTGATATATAGGTCATTGGAAATTATGAGAAAGAAGATTAAAAAAAAATATTTAACAAAAAAAGTAAAAAATATGCATTTAAAAAGTAGAAGAAAATTTTTTTAAAAAAAATATTATTATATAGAGTAAGATGACTAAGATAATGTAGGATTTAACTAAAAGTCAAAAAGTGACATATTGGCTAAACTACGCCTAAGACTTTAGCTAAATCAATACTAATGCTCCAATAATCCAAGTTAAGTACTTGGCCAATTGTTATTTCTAAACCATAGTTTTTGTTTTTTTAATATGTAGACAACAATTTAATTTCATATTATAGTATAGCATATGAAGGTTTGAGTATTAGGAAGCATCCTTTAATTTGAGATGAGTTAGATATTGAGTTGGGTTGAGTTTTTTATGCATTCTTTAATTTGAGATAAGTTAGATGTTGAGTTGAGTTGAGTTGAGTTTTTTATGACTTGTATTAACTTAAGATTGTGGAGTGAGTTTTGTAGAGCCTACCTAAAATGAGTTTTGATGTGTTTGGATGTTAAGATAAGTTTAGATATATTTATGAGAAGTTGAAAAAGTTTGTAGATCCCACATGTAAAGTGTTGAGTTGAAAAAGTTGTAAGTCTCACGTATAAATATATTTTGAATTGATATGAGTTTAGTAATTTGAGAATTAAGTATTTGGATTACTGTTTTGAATTTCGTACTATACCGGCCGATACAATCGAAATGTTTTGTTTCCATGACTTAGCAAGTACAGAGAAGACACTTGTTTCATATAGGTCAAAATTTCAGCTGTTTCGGCTTGTACTAGCCGATATTTCGGCCTATATCAGTCCATATTTCAGCCTTTACTTTTTTTCTTCTTTTTTCATTTCTTCAAATTGTAAATTCATTTTTTGATGCTCAATTCAAATCAAACTATTTATAATTTATATATATAATTTATTCATATATAAACTATTATTTTGAAATATAATTTTTATATATAATTTATTCATATATTGATTATTCCGAAACGTTACACGAAACAATACCGATATTGAAATATTTTGTTTCAGTGCTTTGACTGATATGACATCCAGTACGATATTCAAAACTTTAGTTTGTATGTCAAATTTAATTTAAAATTAGATTAATTTCAATTCAGTTTAAGTGCCGAACGAGATTTAAACCTTGAAAAATAAAGACAAGCCATGAGTATTGGTGCGGTTTCCCCATGTTTTAGGTGTGCAACGAAAAATAAAGAAGAAAGTTTCCAGATTGGAACACCATGCATTTCTCTGATTTTAGAATAATATAAGAAGTTAAATAAAAATATATATATTTTTAGCCAATCAAATCATGGTTCATTGTTGAAATGGAAATATGAAAATAAAATATGAAATTTGGAAAAATAACTTTTAATTTCTGGTATTGGTTTTCATTTTTTATTACATTTTTTTTTTTCAATTAAAACAACTCAAACATAGACTTGATTTATTATTTGAATTAGAAAGACTTATAAACTGTTAAATAATTTATGGTGCTAAACTTTAATTTACCTTTATTTTCTTAGGCGATGACAATATATATTCTTTTATGAAGATGATCATAATATTTGAGGAGTTGGGTTTAATTCATTAAATAATGGATAAAAGAGATCTGTTTATTTTTTATTTTTGTCTTCGCGAATAGGGGAGGCGGGGCGAAGCAATCTTCTCTATGTGTGATCATAGGAGTCTCTTCTTACTGTGAAATATCCAGTTTGAATTACAATTACTACCCCATGAGCGAGTCTGTCACTACAACATCCCAAAAAATCCAAATGGTCCAAATCTCATCGCATGACCCAAAAATCAAACTTTAATACTATAAGTGGTTTCAACTTATGTTTCGACTCGAAATCTTAATCTTGAAACTATGAAATATCAACTCGTACCAACTAAGCTACCACCTGGGTGATGGAGATCTGTTTATTTATTTATTTATCACAATTGATCTCGTCCATTAATATATATTTAATAATTTTTTTATTTTTAAAAGCGTTGGGCCGGATCACCCCTCCTTGGGCTTCTAGGAATATCTTTTACTAAAGAAGTCCAAAGAAAATTGTGGAAGCCCGCGACAAACTGTAATACGACCGGCCCACGTCTTAGCAAGCCCATCACGCCATTATAGTTTTGAAGTGTTTAGGTGGTGAGCAATGTAAATTTCACACTCGAAAAGAGAATTTAGAATATTCGAAAACTAAAGATACCTATAAAAGAATGGTACAGACAATTATTTATGACTCCACGATAAAATATTAATTTTTTTTAATTCAATTATACTAAAGTGCAATAGTCAACAATTTTTTAAACAAAATTTAAATATATATATATATATATAAATATATATTATGGTTGTGCACTAATTATTCCTTACCATTTTTGTACTACCACCATAACATGTCTCTCCGCTTTTTTCTTTGAATCTAGAAACATCTTGCGTAGAGTATCTCTGTGATTTTTTTATATTGAAAAATGATACTTGCAGTCGTGAATGTATAAATATCATGTAATTATTTTGAAAAAAATTAATAAATTTGAAACTTATATAAAAAGAAAATTAATTTTTTAATTTATAAACTCTACTCATTTTTAAAAGAATTATATGACATTTGTACACTTCACATCACCCCACGAGTCATTACAATTATTTGTGCTCCTTGAATGTCAACGATGTCGTATTGTGCCACTGATCCTATCCTTCAACTTTACTTGGTCCTCGCATGTATCCACAAGTGCAAATGCCTTTTTTTTTTTTAAATATTTTTAAAAAATTAAAAAAAAATATCTTTTTTAATAATCGATTCTTTAATCCACGTAGCAATCCAATGGTCAAGAGAAAATAAGATTAAAATTGCTTATCAGTTTAAACATTCTCTCACTCATCTTCTTTTTATATTTGTATATTATTTCTTGGAGTCGTGGGAAATATAAAGACCTCGTATCGTTTTCAGAATTTGGATTGTGTTCTCAAGGATGTCATTGGTAAATGTGTTGTTTATTTAAATAGCTATAATACTATTAAGAATCACCAACTTGTCACACAAAAGAGAATTTGCTTTTGTAGAAACCACCTTCACAACTTTGATGGTGCTGTGTTTAATTCTGCAAATGCCTCAAGGATTGGAGCTATTTTACATGATGATAGAGGCAAAGTATCGTTTGAAATGAGTAGAAAGGAAGTGAATTTGTTGGAGGTTGAAGATGTTGAAACTATGGCTGCTTTAAGGGGTTTATAAATGATTTTAAACTTAAAGAGTCTAGAATCCGATTCTATGAGGGGATTCATTGGCTATTATTGTTTCTATTCAATGACGAGGTGATAATCTTTCAAGACAATGGCCTTTGATTGTCAAAAGAGGTTCGCTATTAGTTGGATGGGTGAAATGCCCTTTTTTACACTCGTGAATGAAAAGCTAACACATATGGATTGTAGCAAACAAAACAAAAAAATTGCATGTAGAGAATCACATCAATTTTTTAATGTGAAAGATCCAACCCTCTCTCTCTCTCATTTGAAGTTTAAGATACTCTCTCCTGGGATTGTTGCCTCAAAAAAGTTTATCATTGCAAATCTTGAGTAGCATTACAAGGGGAAAAAAACAAACAGAAAGTAATAAATTCAAACTTTGAGCAACATCACAATACAAGCAAATAAACCTAGATCATATATCTCCAACTTAATACTTAATATGCAAAATAAATAAATAAAAAACTTACAGCTACTCGCTAAAATCGAGTAAGTTCCAATTCGAGTTAAGAGAGTTGAGTTTTAAATCTCTTGATGGAATCTCTCGAAGAAGATGGGTTCTAAAAAGATTCAAAATCTCTCCATGGAGATGGGTTCGGGACAATAGGATGAAGGGAGAGGAGAGGAGAGATGTGCGGGAGAGAGAAGAGAAAAAGGAGGAGAGCTACGCGGGAGAGAGAAGAGAGAAAGGCAAAAGGAGAGAAATTCACTCAACTTGCACACACCATAAGACACATAAGTTTTATATGTGTTGAAATTTTATTGGTTGGTGTAAAGTAGAAAATAACATCCGATCGATTTGAAGTTTTTCTCTTATCAAGATTTTGTTTTTATTATATTGGTTTGGAGATTTTGAAATAATTCATATTACTCGACAAGGCAATGAAGCAGCTCATTTACATATAAAAAAATGTTAGACAACTGGATACTACATTATAATGGTGGTAACAATATCCAATATGGTCACGATAGATGCAGCTATGTAACTAGTTTTGATTGTAATAGACTGTTATAAATAAAAATTTTATGTGTAGTAATTTTTATGTTTTTTTTATACCCTCTACTGATATAATTAATTAAATATTAAAAAAATTAATACAACTGATCATATCAATATAATCTATAAAAAAGATATGTAAAAGTCACTGTAATACTAATGTATGGTAAATGATGAGTCCGGCTACTATGCCACCCCATTCATACCGCTGGGCGTACTGTCCAGTGGTTTTTGTTTTCATTGTTTTTCGTATTTTTTAATTATTTACTTAATTATTAAGTAAAAAAATATAACAATATATTTAAAATTATTTTTTTAATTATTAAATAAAAAAATTTGACGAACGGTTAAAATGGACGGTCAAACCCAAATGGTAAAAAGGCATTTTTTTAAAAATTTTGCTATATACAAGTAAAGTCACGTATTAATTTACGTATCAATATTGATTCTTTCATACTTAAAATTTAAATTAACACTATTTTTAATAAAATTTATTTTTTAACCAATTATATTAAATAAATACATAAATTAATACATAATTTACTTATAATTAAATTTTTTTTCTTTCCTAAAAGATACATGTCCTTTCAATGGGATAAAAAAGGAACAAACAAAGATAGCCTGCAATAAATATGACGTGGCCCAAATGGATAAGCCAGCGAATAAAATTTTGTTCTTTGTACCATAGAAATACGATCCAAATTGCTAGCCTCAACTCAACCGTCCGATCCCTCGATGGTGGGTCCCCACCCCATTTATTCTATCGGAACTTTGACGCAACCGTAGAGCCGATGCCAAAGTAGAAAAGAAGAGAACCGACCTTTCCTCCATGGCCAACTGCTGCTGACAGAGAATCTTCTTGAACGTTCGGGATCGTTTTAGCTTAGCAATGGCCGAGACCCAGAGATCCACGGGCACGGTAAAGTGGTTCAGCGCGCAAAAGGGGTTCGGGTTCATCGCTCCGGACCTAGGTGGTGAGGATCTCTTCGTCCACCAGACCTCAATCCGGTCCGACGGGTTCCGCACTCTCTTGGAGGGTCAGCCGGTCGAGTTTTCCGTTGACTACGGCGAAGACGGCCGCACCAAGGCCGTGGATGTGACTGACCTTGCCAGATCTCGCCGCCCGGGCGTTGGTCGAGGAGGCGGCAGGGGAAGAACCGGTAATTTCAGTAGATATGGTGGCGGAGGCTTCGGTAGTGGTGGTTATGGTAGGGGCGGTGGTCAGAGAGGTGGAAGGAGCAGCGGAGGCTATGGTCTTGCTACTGGTGTTGGCGCCGGCGGTGGTGGTGTTGAGTGTTACAATTGTGGGCGAATCGGTCATTTGGCCCGGGAATGTTATCAACAAGGTAGTGGAGGGGGCATTGGCGGTGGCGGTGGCGGTGGCGGTGGGAGCCGGAGATACGGGGGTGTCCGCGGATTCTCTGCTGGTGGTGGTGGTGGTGGTGGAGGGTGCTATAATTGTGGGGAGGAAGGGCATTTTGCGAGGGATTGCCCTAACAATTAGAATATTCGAACTTGGGTGTCCAAGTGAATTGGTCTTATAGATTTTTATGGGTTTGTTACAGATTTCATTTTATTTGATTTTATTTGGTGCTTGGAGATTGTTCTTATCTTCTTTGGGATGGAATGCTCGGTGAAGATGAATCAGAAGCGCTGCCTTCTTTTTTCTCCCCAGTTGTTTCTCGTTGTTGGGTTTTTGGGGGTAAGCTTGATTACCAAATACCGATATTTCGGAATAGATTCTTCTTCTTCTTCATCGTTCTCATAACCTTCACATTTTGTTCAGTATGGGATTTGAATTTATGAAGTCGTATATTTGTTGATACTTCTGATTGCGAACTCTTTTCCTTTCTATTATTTGCTTCTTCTTTTTTTTCCATTTTCATTATTTTGTTTTCTCTTTTATTGATGCCATGAATGTTGAACGGCCATGTTCGTCCTTGTAGTTCTAGATTTTATATTTAGGTTTATGAATTTTGTTTTTAAGAGCCCAAAAAATTATTTTCATTCATTATGATAAACAGTTGAGTGAGTCCTACGTTATTCTCCAAAACATGATTGCATGTTTTAAAAATACTGTTTTGGGATCGACATTTTTATGAAGTTTTTGGACATCTCAGTTTTCTGGTTCAATATGTGGATGGAATTGATAGTTCTAGCAATTTTTATCCCGAAAGGATTTCCCTCTTTTGGTGGTAGTTGTTGAATATAATTTTCGTTGTTTTTTTATTCTTTTTCTGGTCCATGGATGTGGGTTATCTACATGCTCTGTTGACTGCCTTCCAAAACTCACGTCCAAACTCATTTATTTTTATATTATGTACGAATCCATTTATCTGTTTCTGGAAAAGAAAGAATCCTGCTCCATGGCAAAAGAGATAAACTGTTATTTTCTGAGTCATTAATTAATGAGAAATGTGTAGGGGAGCTGAGCTTGCGATCTCATACACCTTATCTTAAGATTGCATTCCAACCATTTGGCCCGATTTTTGTGAAAGGTCTTAGAACTTGTTCTTCTATTTTGAGTCTTCTTCTTTTTAAATCACTCTGTCTTAATTGTCACTGTTCCTACCTTCTTGTTTTGGGGAAAATTTTAATGTAGGTTGTTGAGAAATAAATATAGACACATGAGACAAAGATTAATTTCATTTATCCTCGTAAGATCACTCCCAATGGCTTTATCTATTTTGCATTTTTATGTAAAATAACTATCAATATTTTAAAATAAGGTTTCATTGGATTATGTAAAATCAATGCAAAATACATACGAGGTGATTCTCTACATTTAACATGTATTATTCA
Source organism: Carya illinoinensis (assembly GCF_018687715.1). Taxonomy (NCBI): domain Eukaryota; kingdom Viridiplantae; phylum Streptophyta; class Magnoliopsida; order Fagales; family Juglandaceae; genus Carya; species Carya illinoinensis. Next base: position 43,151,563 of record NC_056756.1, read on the forward strand.
TTTATGTAAAAAAATATTTATTATTTCTTTCTTTTTCTTTATTTTTTTTATATTTCTCACATTTATACTTTTATTTATAAAACATGAAAAATTTATAATATTATTAAAATACTTTATTTTAATAAAAAATTATTCTCATGGTGAAAACGTTGCTAAACATAGAAAATGATAAAGAATTCACAAAAATATGGATAATGGATTTTTTTCTTTTTTGTTTTTTTGTTGGACTATTAATGTCATTTTAACAACGGGGAGATACTACAATTAGATTAATATATTAGAAATGTTGAAAAGATCTAAAAATATTATAAACTTAATATTAATTAGAGAAAATATTTAAAAGTAATAAATAATATTTGAATGGTATGGAAAAATAATAGATAAAGTGATGTATGATGAATTGTAAAAGTAGTTAGTGAGTATTGCTATTGGATTATGCATATCTAAAGGATACTTTTGATGAATATAAGATGAATTTAGATATTGACTATTCTATTTACATAAATCTCTACATTGGAATAACTATTTTTCTATTATATAATAATAAAATAATATGAGATGAATTTAACTTTGACTATTCTATTCGATCACATCAAATCTCTACATTGAATTATTCATTTATTCATTCTATAGTAATAAAATAATATTAACTTAAAAAAATATTTAATTTGGATATTTTAAATTTATTTAATTTTATCATGAATTTAATTTTAATTAAAAAATATTTACCTTTTTAATTATTTAATTTATTTAGCTCATGAATTAAAACGGGTGCAAGACGAAGTGATTGGGTCTGGGTGCAAAACGAAAGAGAGAGGGAGAGTTACATAAATTAATAAAATAAAGATTTAACATTTGTACAGTATATATCAAATTTGATCATTTCTTTCTAATTATTGTAGCTAAAAGCTACAAAATTTACTTTTACTTGATTCAATGCAGGCGGTTTTAGGGGCTTAATGTCTAATAAAGTAATAATAAAAAGTAATGAATAGTAGTGAGAAGTGTTGAGAAGTGTTGAAGAGACTTCAACACCCAAACACAGCCTTAATGTCTAATATCTAAAAAGTGGCTTTAACTATGCATTTGCATATTCCGATAAGAATGCTCTTAGGGGCCTTGAATTGATATTAGCCTTGGATGGGCTTATTTGTCTTGCAAGATGGAGTCTGTATTGCATTCAGTTATTTAGTTATTTGAATTCCAGTTGCATTATTTTACATTTCAGTCGCATGGTCTCATGACCAAGTCAAAAGTTGTTCAATCCAAGTCTTTAGGCTCAAATATGGGTATGTAGAAGTGGGTTAATGGGAACCATTGAAGTGGAGTCATAGGGTCATCAACCTAATTATATCGTGTTGGTTATGTAATTCCTACTTTTAAATATTTGTGCAACAATGAAAAAGATATGGACAATTTTGTTGCAAAATCTTCTTTACATTGGAGACTAATCCTCTCAAATTGGATCTACATCTAAATTACATTATCATCATTACACTACTTCTAATAGTGGTATCCAATGATAGTGCATCCATGGCTGAGGGTAATGTTAATATTCGGTACTCCCAATTAGCTGAATCCTTGGCAGCAGTTCGACAGGTTCAAGAAGCACAACAAAAAACACAAGAATTCCTACAACAAGTAGTAGAAGGGTTAGCTTAGCAATTACAAGTAGTTGCTACTAATCTGGACAGCTTGGTGCAACAAGTTGGAAAAAAGTAGGAGGAACCTCCGACTAGCCAAGTTGCACGCAACAACAACCCACTTTTTGATGACACATGAGGCATTCAAACCAAGGCCATACATTTGGAATTTTTCAAGTTTGATGGGGATGACCCAAATGGATGGTTATATAGAGCTAATCAATTTTTTTAATTATCATCGAACCCATCCACAACATCAAGTTTTATTGGCTTCGGTCCATATTGAGGGGAAGGCCATAACATGGTTCCAATAATTGGAATCAGTGGGTGGTTTTCCTAGTTGGGAAGCTTTTGTTCGTGCTTTGCTCATTTGCTTTGGACCATCAGCTTATGAAGACCCTATGGAGGCCCTCACAAAACTGCGACAAACCACTACCTTCGAAGCTTACAAATATGAATTTGAGTATCTCTCAAACCAGTTATAAAGTTTAGCCGAGCCTTACAAACTCAGCTATTTTTTGGACAGATTGCACGAAGATATTCATTATATAGTTAGAATGATGCAGCCCCAGTCATTATTGAATGCATTTGGCATTGCAAAAATGTAAGAAGAGAATGTAGTAGCCTTGAAGCCAGTAGTTAAACTGGGTTTAGGTCCTCTAAGGGCTTCGTTGGCACTTCCAGCTCCTGCTAACAAAGCTATTGTACCAATGCAAAGGTTGTCTCCAACCCAAATGAAGAAGATAAGAGATAAAGGCTTGTGTTATAACTGTGATGAGAAATGGGCTCCGAGACACAAGTATAACGTAGCCAAACTATTTATCATGGAGTGTGACAACTCAGGTGATGAAGAAGAAACGAATTGCAATCCTATAATTCTTGAAGAAGGAGGACCTAGTTCTAAAAACCATAAGAACTATGAGAGTGTTGGGCCATGTCCATGGAGTGAGGATTATTATTCTTATTGATACCGGAAGCACACACAATTTTGTGGACCCTTCGATTATCATGAAGGCTCATCTTCCTGTTCAAACTACACAGGTTGTCGGTCAGGGTGGCTAATGGAGTAGCTCTATATAGTGAAGGAATTTCTATTCAAGTTCCATTTCACATGTAAGATATCAACTTTTGTACTGATTTTTATGTGTTAACCTTGGGACGTTGTGATGTGGTTTTAGATGCCCAATGGCTTAAAACACTTGGACCCATCTTATGGGACTTTTCTCGATTGTCTATGGCATTTTCCCTCATGGGCAACAACTACACACTCCACGGCCTCACTCCAACAGCATTATCCTTGGCGGAAGGTAAGGAGTTTGGGCATGCTACTAAAATTGAAAAAAGGGGATTAGTGTTAAAGCTACTTGAGGGTCCAGAGTCTTCAATTCCTAGTACTCATCTCCACCCATCCTTATCAGCATTAATAGATAAATTCCAATCTATTTTTGATACCCCTACTGGCTTACCACCCATTAGAAACCAAGATCATCACATAGATCTCTATGAAAGAACCAAACCAATTTGTGTTCACCCTTATCGGTACCCCTATTTTCAAAAATCAGAAATTGAAAAACTCATTCGAGATATGCTTACCCAAGGAATCAGTCGGCCAAGCCATAGCCCTTTCCCTTCACTCGTCCTCTTGGTTCGGAAACAAGATGGAAGTTAGAGGTTATGTGTCGATTATATGGCTCTTAACAAAGAGACTATTAAGGCCAAATTTCCAATTCCCATAGTGGATGAACTATTGGATGAGCTCCACGAAACTACTATTTGTTCTAAATTAGACTTAGGTCGAGATATCACCAAGTATGTGTTTCCCTAGTGACATTTCAAAAATTGCTTTTCATACCCATGACGGTCACTATGAATTTTTGGCTATGCCTTTCGGACTCACTAACGCACCAGCTACCTTCCAAAGTTTAATAAATGACATATTTCATCCATTTTTGCAAAAAATTCTTTCAGTTTTCTTTGATGATATACTCATCTATAGTAAAACTATGGAAGAACATACCCATCATCTTTGATTGGTCCTAGAAACACTCCAAACACACCAGTTATTTGCCAAAAAATCAAAATGTCATTTTGGGCGTTCCGAAATTAACTATCTAGGACATTTAATTCTAAAGCTGGTGTTTGAGCCAATGCCTCAAAGATTGAGTCCATGCTTCAATGGCCCATGCCTCGCACTATTTAATCTCTTCGTGGGTTCCTAGGTCTCATTGGATATTACTGAAAATTCATAAGAAATTATAGCCTCATTTCTACACCACTCACTACATTACTCAGAAAAAACTCCTTTCATTGCTCCAATGAGGCTACTCAAGCTTTTTAAGCCCTCAAACAAGTTGTCACTTCCCACCAGTTTTAGCACTCCCAGATTTTACTAAATCTTTTACCATATAGTGTAATGCTTTAGGGATTGGCATTGGAGCAGTGTTATTGCAGCAGGGAAAACCCATATCATTCATGAGTCAAGCGCTAAGGGGAAAGCCTTTCATTTTATCTACATATAAAAATGAGCTTTTGGCCTTAGTGTTGGCTATACGGAAGTGGCGTCCCTATGTGTTGGGCAACAAATTTGTGGTCGAAACTTATCAACAGAACTTGAAGTTCTTATTGGATCAAAGGATAGGCACACTTGTTCAACAAAGGTGGCTTACAAAAATATTGGGGTATGATTTTGAAGTTAACTATAAGAAGGGTAATGAAAATTGTGCAGCTGATGCTCTTTCTCTACAACAAGTAGGGGAATTCTCTACATTGACCACTCCAGTAGCTACATGGCTCACTCAACTCAGATCTGATTATACTACTTCCTCATACTTAATACCCTAACTAGATCAATTTGATAAAGGGTAGCTCAACAACAACAAATATATAAGGAAACATGGGCTCCTTTTTTACAAGGGTCGTCTCTATATTGATGTTCAATCTTCCCTTAAGGAGTAGATTATTCAGCTAATGCATTGTAGTCTTCAGGGAGGACATTCGAAGTTTTAAAAAACTCTACACAGAGCTAGATCAGAATTTTATTAGAGGGGTATGCGCAGGGATATCCGAGCTTTTATTAGAGAATGTGATACTTGCAAGCATAACAAGAGTGAAAACATCTTCACCCTTGGGTTGTTACAACCTCTTCCCATCACTACCAAGGTATGGCATGATATATCCATGGATTTTATTGAGAGGCTTCCTCTATCTCGTGGCTACAGTGTAGTTATGGTGGTAATAGATCATTTAACTAAGTATGCACATTTTATGCCTATAACTCACCCTTATATAGCCTCAAAATTTGTTCTAATTTTATGGATAATGTTTTTAAGCTTCACGGGATGCCCTCCTCAATTGTTACTAATCGCAACCCAACCTTCACTAGCAATTTTTTGAAGGAATTGTTTAGGCTCCAAAGAACGCCATTGCAATTTAGTTCAACCTATCATCCACAGTCTGATGGCCAAACTGAAATTGTCAATAAATGTTTGGAATATCTCAAGTGTATTACGGGTGACAAACCTCGTGATTGGGTTAAATGGCTTTCACTTGAATGGTGGTATAACACCAATCTCCATTCTTCTTCTAAGATAATGCCATTTGAAGCACTCTATAGCTACCCACCCCCAAAGCTCCTACCTTATTCCCTAGGTACTACTCAAATTTAGTCGGTTGATGAGGCTTTACAAACAAGGGAGGAAATAAGTAAGCTACTTAGGATAGCAGACAGTGGTTAACCAAAGGAATCACAAGCTTGCACCCCCTTTTTATGGTCCATACAGAGTTCTGAAACATATCAGGATAGTAGCCTATCGATTGGAGCTTCCCCCAAAGGCTAGGGTTCATCCTACCTTTCATGTCTCGTGTTTGAAGAGAAAATTGGGAAATCGAAATGTTTACTCTTCGTCGTTACCTTCGATTGCTGCTAATGGAACATTTATAGTTGAGCCTGAATTCATTCTCCAACACCGTATGGTTCAAAAATGAGATAAGGCTGGGACTAAAGTTTTAATTAAGTGGAAGGGATTGTCTGAAGAAGAAGCCACTCAGGGGGATTATCACACAATTATTGAGGACTTTCCTTACCTTGCGGACAATGTCCCCTAAGGGGGGAGGATTGTTATGAGCCTTGGTGGGCTTATTTGTCTTGCAAGTTAGAGTCAGTATTGCATTCAGTTGTTTGGTTATTTGAATTCCAGTTGCATTATTTTACATTTCAGTTGTATGGTCTCATGACCAAGTCAAAAGTTGTTAAGTCCGAGTCTTTAGGCTTAAATATGGGTATGTAGAAGTAGGTTAGTGGGAACCATTGAAGTGGAGTCGTGGGGTCATCAGTTTCTAATTATCTTGAGTCAGTTATGTAATTCTTGCTTTTAAATATATGTCCATCAATGAAAAAGATATGAACAATTTCGTTGCAAAATCTTCTTTATATTAGAGACTGATCCTATCGAATTGGATCTGCATCTAAATTACATTATCATCATTACACTGCTTCTAACAGCTACCTAAAAAAATAGATTTTGGTTAGTTATTTAGATGGAAATTTAGATAAGTGCTTGCTAGTGCGTACATGACTTCCTTCTACACTTCGATGTACTATAAGAGTTAATTTGTAAGAATAGCTCAAAATCTTAGGATTTTAAATTTTTTTAAGTTTCTTTGGCACAACCTTGCGAATAACATTTTTAATATAGGGCAACTTCGGTTGCTTGTGCTTAGGGATGCGAATTAAGAGAGTAGTTTGTAAAGAGTTCGAGCTCGACTCATATATATTAAGTTCACGTTTGGTTCATTTAATGAATGAGATATTCATAAATACTAATATTGATAAGATTATTCACCCGAGTACCTGGACCAGACCTAGGTATGTAATGCGACTCATGAACCTACCAGGGTTGATACCAAGAAAAATCTAGACACCTAGGTGACCAAATTTTTCAAAAAACCAACTCTTTTTTTTTTAATTTTTTTAAATCTAGGTTACCAACTTTGTACTCAAAAATCCGGATAACCACGATTGGGCATAACTTAATTTTATTTAAAATTAAATTTGAATTACAGGTACAGTACCAATCTCATGTACCTATATCTACCCCAAATATGAGTGGTGGGCAACCCATTTATTGGCCTGGGTAAAACTTGGGCTAATAACCACCTCTGAAGCTCGAATAATCAAGTTTTGAACCAGGTCATGAAAATAAAAAAAGGCCCAGATGAAAGTGCTAATTAATGGTTTGAATATTAAACAAGCAAAATTTATGTAAACTCAATTCGATTTAAACTAGTGAACAAAATTTGTATAATCTCAACTTGGCTCATTTGAGCTTGTTTTAAAGCTCGTAATATTTGTGATAAATGTATATGTTATATTTATTACACATTAGTTGTATTTTATATACTTAATTATATATTATTAATTTATTTATAATTTACCTTATTTAATATATTTATTATATCCTCATAGTGGGTACAAGATACTTTGCCTAATTCTTTTTATAGAAGATATTTATGTATTTAGTTATCTATATTCAATTATGTATTTTATTGCAAGTTATATGATGCATCAAACTATCTAGGGCATGTTTGGCAAACATAAAAGTATCTCAAAATTCTCAATATTTCTTATAACTTCATTATCAAATATCACTCAAATACAAAGTACTTCTCAATTTTAAATTTTAAATTTGTTCATCTAATCATTGCTCAAATACAAAAATCAATATAACTTTTATAAACTTCAAAATATAAATAATATTAAAAACTTATATTCAAACAACTTATTAATTTTATCTATTAGCTTTCATAACCTCTAATACAATACTTATTTTAAAATATATTCTTACTCGGCATTCTCTCTCTTATTTCTTAAAATCTAGTAAAACGTCTTCACTCAAACCATTTCATTATTATTTACAAAAATTTAAGATATTCTAAGCATCCAAACATGCCCTTAATGTTTGTATTACAAGTTGTCCTATAAAATTAGTTAATTATGTGACACCCCCAAATTCCGTTCGGGATTGGATGGACATTTGAAGTGTCGAGACATGCAACACAAGATTACCTGCCCTCGTTCATGACATATAAGATGTAATGTTTCTAACATGCATCTAACATTATACAATATTCGCAGTGGATAAATTTTTTCCTTAGTAATACTATGCACCAAATTGAACATATCTCAAATGCTTAAAACATACTTCATACATAAAGACTCATTGAACAACTAAGATCACAACACTAGTCCAAAATAGTTATGATCCAAAAAGTATTAGACATGCAACTCCATCGTAAAAGTAGTAATTTACGTTAACTACTATATTAACATTGACGTCGCACCGTTGCTTAGTCAACTGTGTCTAGTTGGTCAGCTCCTGATTCTCCTTCAGGTCTTGTAACAAAATCTACCATTCGGGAGGAATGAAAGTTGGGACTACCAAAATGAGGTTTGATTACAAATCTCAGTAAGTTAATAAAAAATTTCCATACAGGCTAATGATGCATGGATGACAGTAAAAGCATGAATGCATAATCAAATTCATAAGTAATTAAAGCATAACTTGACATACAACATAGCATAACTGACATAACTTAAATTGAAACGTGAACTGAACTTGACTTGACATGAACTTAATCTGAAACTTGACTTAACATGAGCTTGTTCTGAAACTTGACTTAACAAAAACGTGATCTGAAATTTATTATTTAACTGCTTAAATACACACTCCACAGTTGTTGTGGCCCCATGTATTCTATATGTCACAATTGCTGTGTCTCACGTAGTGTATGCATCACAATTGTTGTGACCTCATACATAAGTAATCAAAGCATAACTTGACGTACGACATAGCATAATTGACATAACTTAAATTGCAACGTGAACTGAACTTGACTTGATATGAAATTGAACATGAACATAATATGTACGTGAACATAACATGACATAACATAAACTTGATCTGACACTTGACTTAACATGAACGTGATCTGAAACTTATTCTTTAACTGCTTAAATACATACTCCACAGTTGTTGTGGCCCCATGTATTCTACGTGTAAATACATACTCTACAGTTATTGTGGCCCCATGTATTTTACGCGTTACAATGCAGTTAAATATATACTCCACAGTTGTTGTGGCCACATATATTCTACGTGTCACAATGCAGTTAAATACATATTTCACAGTTGTTGTGGCCCCATGTATTCTACGTGTCACAATTACTGTGTCTCACGTAGTGTATGCGTCACAATTTCTGTGACCCCATACTTCGTGTGCCACAGTTGTTGTGGACCCCACAAAACTGAATGTAACTCAAGATGAAACGTAACTGGAATACGAAAGGACAGAAGTTCTGACGTAACATAACGTGACTTGAACATAACTTGAAAGACATGACCAACTTGAGATAGGGTTATATCGTGACATGACTTAAACACGTAACACACAATATTTCATATATGATATCACAAGTAACGGAAACATACTTGACATGACATACTTGCAACGGTGAACATGGCATGACATATATGATAACACACATACATACACTGTAGTTCCTTTACTTAACACACATACATAGTAGACTGCTAGTAAGTTAAAAGCTAACTTACCTCGATCTCCGCATTTCTTATAAAAGCTCAAGCGCGATCACGAAGAACTGTAATTAGTGATTCTAAAAGTTAGAACTAAATCGTTAATAATTTAAAATATGAAAAAATATGAACTTAAGAGTAAAATTTTCATTTTACCTTCTACATGTGAAAAAAATGACAATTTTACCCCTAACTTAAGGGTTTTGCATGCTAACTCCAAAAGTCACCAAAATTTACATGCATCGTGTAAATTTTATCCTAAACTCAAATATCAATTTAGAAAAATTTAAAACTAATTACAACTATTAAAATTCCATAGGGCCGAAATTCCAATATGCTATTTCCATTGATTTTTTTCTAACTTGTTTTGATCAACTTTTTGATCTATGACTTATAAAAATGTGATATTCAAACCAAACCATCAAATGATTTAAAAAGATGTCCTAAAACATATATAAGATTCTAATTCAAGATCACATGGTTAAACATTAACCAAAACATAAATTGAGCCAAGAACATCCATACTTTGACCTATCCGAACATCTCTTTGCATAATATTTCATATCTTTGAAACTAATATCAAATATCTTCAAAATAATATTCTAATATGTATATAAGAGACTTAAGATCCTCTAATAAAATTATCAAAGCCATTGGAATAGGTTTAAACCACCAAATATTTAAACTTTCTCAAAACAGAAACTGTTTTTCCTCTTCCAATTTCTAAGTTTCTAGATCTAAGAAAATATTTCATCAAAACCTTTAATCATGTAACAAATCCTAAACCAATAATCATATACACATGTTAAAAATACTTTATAAAAATTTCGGACCAAGATCTATCCATTAGCTCGGTCAAAACTTCAAAATACAACATATTCTCCAGTTTATCTCCCCAAATGACATTTTTTAAGTTTAAATAATATTTGACTGACCAAATGATTTTCAAATGGAACAAATAAGATATCCACGTAAACTAGATTAAAAAAGGAACAACTTGTATGAAGGATACTTTATGATAAAATACTTACAAAAACTTCGAAATGGGCGTGTAAAAGAATACTTAAAAGCTGTCCGAAAGAGTATTTGGTGTTATTTCAATGAAATGTGTAAAAGAAGATAATTTCGTGAGAAGTGGCTGGAGGTATTTATGGATAAAATATGGAAGAAGATGAGGCTGTAGTGAGAGTTGAGTGTAGGTCTCTCTTACCTAATAATATCTACAAAAATCGATTCAAGATATTTTTACCCAATAATATCCACAAAAATCAGTTTAAGATATTTTTATCTAATAATATCCACAAAATTCAGCTCAAGATATTTTTACCCAATAATATCCACGAAATTAGTTTAAGATATTTTTATCTAATAATATCCACAAAAATCAGCTCAAGATATTTTTATCCAATAATATCCACAGTTTTGAACAAACGTTTCGTCCGAAAATATGAAAAAGAGTTATTGCGCCATAAGACCTTAAATAACCCACCGAGTCTAATGGCACAAACCATAATACATTTGGACACTTCTAACTATCTCTAATAATCAAAAACACACTTCTGATGTTATAGTGAGTAATAACACTAGCTATGTAGTTAGACTAAAACCTATACGATTAATGGATTCGTGAAAACTTATGGGGTTTTTATGAGATTCCTAAAACTAATAGAAATTCCACAATTGAATTTCTAGTGGGCTATTACAATCTCTCCTCCTAAAAAAAAGATTTTGTCCTCGAAATCGAAGTAAATAAGAACTAGCAAGTTAATTAAGAGGTATTGCTTACCAACCTGCTATCTATCCCGTATCTATTTACCTTTGAAATTATGTCATTCCTTAACTCTCTTACTTTAATCAAAAATTATATTATACTTCTTTCCACAAGGTTGGCCAAGTTGTATCGACATACTCTCCAAACCTAAAACTTCATGTAAATAATCTTCTCAAACTCCTCCCTTTTTTTTTTTTAACAAAAACGGTGGCCATTTATTTTAGACCAGACAAGTTCTGATCCGCATGATTTTTACAGGTCTTCTGTACTTGTCAGGCGCCACAGAGTTATGATACTATATTGCTCTTCTATAGCTGTCAGGCGTCATAGCTATGATACTACCTCACTTTTTTTGTAGCTGTCAGGCGCCGCAGCTATGATACTACCTCGTTCTTTTGTAGCTGTCAAGCGCCGTAGCTATGATACTATATCGCTCTTGTCTCTTGTAGAGAAATGCTTCACGAGAGATGCTGTGAAGCAACAGAGATGTTTTGTCATAATTTTTTCTATAAAAAAGATTATTCAGTTCATCTTCATTCGCATCTCACCTTCTTCACTTTTCTGTAATTAGTCTGCATTCTTACCCTGCAATCTCTTTCTGCATTCTCACTCTGCAATGGCTCAGCAATCTTCTCATTACCAATATATGAGGTATTCTGCGCCTCGTTCACCAGTTGTTTCTACTTCTATCGTAGGTGCTATAATGCAATCCAATAATGATCTAACTAATAAGTCAGATAATGAAATTATCTACGAGCTTGTGAGTCTCGGTACCGGATACTCATCAACCATTGTCGCATATTTCCAGCGACTACAATCCAAGATTGGTGGGGTTGACAAACTCAACGAGAATATTTCTATCCTTCAGCGACTTCTTTTGGAATTCAATATGAAGATAGAAGCACTAAAGTAAGAGAATAGAAATTTAAAATCCTTGCTTAAATCTTCTTTTCGATTGTCTACTCCTTTAGATAGGAAGGGCATGCAGATTTTTGAAGAGCAAGAGCGTTTAAAGAATAAGGTGAAGAGCATCAAATTTCTGTAATTTTATTTCGAGATTATAAAATAATAATTCACAAATATTCATATTTGTTTCTATCTTCTGGTAGATGTTCTGTGTGCTCCATTTTATTTCTCCTTTAATAATACACACCTCTTACAAAATCATAATATGAATCTGAAATACTAATTGTATTTAAGATATGGTATTTCATATCTAATAATTTCATTCATCTCTCCCTTAAAGCCGCAAGGGTTTCATATTTATATATCAAATATGTGCAGTTTTCATGAGCTCTTCTGGAGCATCAAAGATAATTAAATCATCTATATAAACTGCAATAAGTTAATATAAATACTAAAAATATATGGAAAATAGTTTGTTTTACATCATATAAGAATTTTTTTTAAACTTAATAGAATACATATTTCTGGATGTATTCAGATTAGAAGTTTTAGGTATTTTATATCTTTCAGGAATTTTCATATATATAACATGATCCAATGATTCATATAAATATGCATTTAATCATACATATCCAAACTCTCGATAATTTTTAAACTAATAAAAAGCTCAAGGAGTTTTACTAGTCTAGGACTAACTTACTTCTTCATAATCGCAACAATTATCCTCTTCCTAGGTGGTACTTTGATAACTGACCAATTAATAACTTAAATTTGAGACTTTCTCTCTTATGATTTTCATAACTCTTCTATCCATCATGAGCTATCACTTATTCTAACTCTAAATAAAAGGATTTGTTCCTAATGTTCACAAAAATTCTCAAGACCAAGATTTTACTTTCCATATAATTGTCTCCAAAAGAATATCGATCTACGTATCCATAAAGATAGTGCTTTGCCAGAAACCATTTACTGGCGGCATGGTTAAACTATTATCATAAATGAATCCTGCTAAGGCCAAAATTTCTCCTAATTAAATTACTTTTCCAAACACAATTTTCATCGTATTCTCATAATCAAAACAATTTTTTAAATATGTGGAATGCTATTCATCAACCCTAAATATCCTTTCTCATATTACTAAAAGGTATTCTATATCTATATTGGTATGAATAATAATACTTCTAATAAGAATTGTTACTCTTACCACTAGGGTAACAATTCAGCTTCTAAACTGAATTCTCAAGCAATACTACAATTAATAGAAATAAGGACTCGTTTGAATCAAACAATGTACAGTTTACCAACCCCAATAACTTGACCTACTCCAAAATAACAATAATGTAATATTACCATCAATTGCAATCAAATCAACCTTAACTATGTTTAACCACACATAGGTCCTAGTAAAATACTAGTAACGATGCCAGCTCCTGCAGTTCCTGGGGCGCCAGCATCTACGTCTCTCTGAGTGACAGCATACTCTCTAATGGGTATGTGCACTTGCCGTAGTTGTTGATGTCTAAGCACATTGGTCAGTAAACTTACCGCCTCAGCTAATCCTTCATTCATCGGGAAATTCTGATCCTCTTGATTATTATCTCCCTTAGGATTCTAAGGTATTCTACCACGAGTCATGTGTCCCTTCTTGAAACACACGAGTACACGTATTAAAACCACATATTACCTTTCATACCTTAAGAAATTCAAGCCTACTAACGACTAAAATTTCAAACCTAATGTTTGGTGCATTTCCTAAGGACATGTGGACTTACAACCCAGAGACGTATTACTTTGATACCACCATGTGACACCCCCAAATTCCGTTTAGGATCGGACGAATATTTGAAGTGTCGAGACATGCAACACAAGGTTATCTGCCCCCATTCATGACATATAAGATGCAATGTTCCTAATATGCATCTAACATTATGCAATATTCGTAGCGGATAAATTTTTTCTTTAGCAATACTATGTACCAAATTGAAAATATCACAAATGCTTAAAACATATTTTATACATAAAGACCCATTGAACAATTAAGATCACAACACTAGTCCAAAATGGTTATGATCCAAAAAGTATTAGACATGCAATTCCATCGTACAAATAGTAATTTACGTTAACTACTATATTAACATTGACGTCGCAGCGTCGCTTAGTCAACTGTGTCTAGTTGGTCAGCTCCTGATTCTCCTTCAGGTCTTGTAACAAAATCTACCATTCGGGAGGAATGGTAGTTGGGACTACCAAAGTGAGATTTGATTACAAATCTCAGTAAGTTAACAAAAAACTTCCACACAGGCTAATGATGCATGGATGATAGTAAAAACATGAATGCATAATCAAATTCATAAATAATTAAAGAATAACTTGACATACAACATAACATAACTGATATAACTTAAATTAAAACGTGAACTGAACTTGACTTGACATGAACTTGATCTGAAACTTGACTTAACATGAACTTGTTCTGAAACTTGACTTAACATGAACATGATCTGAAATTTATTTTTTAACTGCTTAAATACATACTCCACAATTATTGTGACCCCATGTATTCTACGTGTCACAATTGCTGTGACCCCATACATAAGTAATCAAAACATAACTTGACGTACGACATAGCATAACTGACATAACTTAAATTGCAACGTGAACTGAATTTGACTTGACATGAACATAATATGTATGTGAACATAACATGACATAACATAAACTTGATCTAACACTTGACTTAACATGAACGTGATCTGAAACTTATGCTTTAACTGCGTAAATACATACTCCACAGTTGTTGTGGCCCATGTATTCTACACGTCACAATGCAGTTAAGTACATACTCCACAGTTGTTGTGGCCCCATATATTCTACGTGTCACAATGCAGTTAAATAAATACTCCACAGTTGTTGTGGCTCCATATATTCTACATATCACAATTGTTGTGTCTCACGTAGTGTATACGTCACAATTCCTGTAACCCCATACTTCGTGTGCCACAGTTGTTGTGGACCCGACGAAACTGAATGTAACTCAAGATGAAACATGACTGGAATATGAAAGGACAGAAGTCCTGACGTAACATAACGTGACTTGAACATAACTTAAAAGACACCAACTTGAGATAGGGTTATATCGTGATATGACTTAAACACGTAACACACAATATTTCATATATGATATCACATGTAACGGAAATATACTTAACATGACATACTTGCAACAGTAAACATGACATGACATATATGATAACACACATACATACACTGTAGTTCCTTTACTTAACACACATACATAGTAGACTGCTAGTAAGTTAAAAGCTAACTTACCTCGATCTCCGCGTTTCTTATAAAAGCTCAAGCGCGATCACGAGGAACTGTAATTAGTGATTCTAAAAGTTAGAACTAAATCGTTAATAATTTGAAATATGAAAAAAATACTAACTTAAGAGTAAAATTTTCATTTTACCTTCTACATGTAAAAAAATGACAATTTTACCCCTAACTTAAGGGTTTTGCATACTAACTCCAAAAGTCACCAAAATTTACATGCATCGTGTAAATTTTATCCTAAACTCAAATATCAATTTAGAAAAATTTAAAACTAATCACAACTATTAAAACTCCATAGGGCCGAAATTCCAATATGCTATTTCCATTGATTTTTGTTTCTAATTTGTTTTGATCAACCTTTTGATATATGACTTATAAAAATGTGATCTTCAAACCAAACCATCAAATGATTTAAAAAGATGTCCTAAAACATATATAAACTTCTAATTCAAGATCACATGGTTAAATATTAACCAAAACATAAATTGAGCCAAGAACATCCACACTTTGGCCTATCCGAACATCTTTTTGCATAATATTTCATATCTTTGAAACTAACAACAAATATTTTTAAAATAATATTCTAATATGTATATAAGAGACTTAAGATCCTCTAATAAAATTATCAAAACCATTGAAATAGGTTTAAACCACCAAATATTTAAACTTTCCCAAAACAGAAATTGTTTTTCCTCTTCCAGTTTCTAAGTTTCTAGATCTAAGAAAATATTTCATCAAAACCTTTAATCATGTAACAAATCCTGAACCAATAATCATATACACATGTTAAAAATACCATAAAAATTTCGGACCAAGATCTATCCATTAGCTTGGTCAAAACTCTAAAATACAACATATTCTTCAGTTTATCTCGCAGAATGACCTTTCTTGAGTTTAAATAATATTTGACTGATCAAATGATTTTCAAATGAAACAAATAAAATATCCATGTAAATTAGACTAAAAAATAAACAACTTGTATGAAAGAGAATTTATGATAAAATACTTACAAAAGTTTTGAAATGGGCGTGCAAAAAAATAATTAAAAGTTTTCCGAAAGAGTATTTGGTATTCTTTCAATGAAAGGTGTAAAGGAATATAATTTCGTGGGAAATGGTTTGAGGTATTTATGGATAAAATATGGAAAAAGATGAGACTGGAGTGAGAGTTGAGTGTAGGTCTCTCTTACCCGAAGTAAGAGTTGAGTATAGGTCTTTCTTACCCAATAATATCTACAAAAATCAATTTAAGATATTTTTATCCAATAATATCCACAAAAATCAGCTCAAGATATTTTTATCCAATAATATCCACAGTTTTGAACAAACGTTTCGTCCGAAAATATGAAAAATAGTTATTGCATCATAAGACCTTAAATAACCCACCGAGTCTAATGGCACAAACAATAATACATTTTGACAGTTTTAACTATCTCTAATAATCAAAAACACACTTTTGATACCATAGTGAGTAATAACACTAACTATGTAATTAGACTAAAACTTATACGATTAATAGATTCGTGAAAACTTATGGGGTCTTCACGATGTTCGCTAAAGCTAATAGAAATTTCATAATTGAATTTCTAGCGGATTGTTACAAATTATGTATCATGCAATATAACATTGGTGTTATATATCAATTTTTTAATTGTTGTATAGATTATAGCCCATTGTATAGTTATAAATGAGGAAGTGAATAAGCATTTACTTGAAATTAGATACCAAATTAAACTTAACTAATTAACTATAATTCGTATAAACAATACATATTATAGCGTAAGTTGATAGTATTTTTTAATTAAGAAATTATATTATTAACCTTATAAATAATATGCTATATACATATATATAACTAGCGCTTTTGAATTATTATGCTATATATATATACTAAAATTTTTAATTTATTCCATTTATATTATGTAATACTTTTTTAATTTATAAATATAAGTTGATTTATTTTATAAAAACTTATATCGTTAGAATTTTTTTTATTAAAACTATTTGGTTAAATAAATAAATGGTTAAATTTTTTTAAAATATTAATCAAAAGATAAGAGTTAAAAAAAAAAAAAAAAGGTTCGAACTCAAGCTACTCAAATTCGGCTCGATCGTTTATTTTTAATTATTGAATTTATATAAGTACGCTCGAGTTTTTATTCAAATATGAGCCGAATTCAAACCAGAATATATATTAATCGAGCTTGAGCATCTTTATTTTAACTAGGCTGGATTTGGTTCGTTTACAGCTGGTGCGCGGTGCATAGGTCTCATAAGAAAACTTCCATTGTCTTTTGGATTCTTTGTTCGGAGTCAAAAGTTAGTTGAACAACCCCGTCTGAGATTACAAAACATTCTAGTTACATCTTTTTAAAAATTTTATGTATAATTATTTTTATATATTTTTTTGTACATTTTATTAATATAATTAATTATATATTAAAAAAATTAATATAGTCAATCACATCAGTAAAGTACGTAAGAAATACGTACAAATGATTGTATATAATATTACTCATATTTTTTAAAAAGTGTTAAAAAATACATGTAAAAAAAATAAAAAAGAAAAAGAAAAAGAAAAAAACACAAAAGAAACTAGCGGGAGCCCCAATGGTTCCTATAAAGCCACATATTTTCAACATATCAATAATTTACACGTGGAGAAGTAAGTTTTTTTGTAAGTTTTTCGTAAGTATAATTAACATTTCTCTTTTGTATGAGTAACTCTATATGTATTTACAATGACAATATATATACTATTGTGTGTGCATATATTAGCGATTATGTTTAAACGCATCGGATTAATAAGATAATTTTCTCTCATTCTCTTAAATACTTAAAATATAGTCATTGTAAATTTTATAGATTTTACTTTAAATAAACATAAACCTAAGCTAACGATAAAACCTGTCATTTACCTTAACATACTTGCAATGTCTTATTTCTCTCTTTCCTAAGAAATGAGGAAGGCATTTCGATGGACAACAATGATTTTTTCTCTCAAAAGAAAACTTTCCCCCATGATTAACGGCCATATGTTTTCCAAGCCACGCGTACTTTTTCCCAAAGCATCTTAATTGTTAACTTCAGTCTTCAGTCAAAAAGGAATAACTATGAGGGCCACCCGATCTTAGTGGGCCATTCCGGCCTAGTATTCTTACAATAGTCAATCTTCTTAAGCAGGTAATGGGCTAGCCCAAAGCTAAGCCATAACCGATGTTGGACATCTATGTCCTGCAGCCTTACAGGTGCAACACAGTTCCCTTTTATCCTTTTGCCTGCTTCTTCTATTCTATCCGTGCAGTTAAGGCATGTCGGTTTCCCCCTTTTAGAACTGCTTAATCTAGCAAATTTAACTCAGTATTGTTGTGCAGAACAGTGCAGGCTTAATGTCTAAGCATTTGTGAAGATTTTTGAGAAAGACAGGACGTAAAGAAGCAATATCAGAATCAGTACACTTCAGAAATATCAGCCAGCCTTTATGCTTTTAGAAGAAACTTCTATGGACGATATGATCAGTTTTGAGTCTTTTTGACTAACACCCCCATCCCAGCCCCACTCCATAAGGTCACACACCTTTTCTCCTTCCTTCAGTACTCTTGATTGAAACCATTCCAGCAACTGGAAAAAGAAAAAGAGGACTATGATCAGCATTGCCTTAGGGTGTCTTTTTGAGAGTTGGAAGCTCTTTTTTACATGCAAATATATATATATTATATATTCAGATTGCACATGTCACTTTTGTTTTTGGCCAGTTAGTGTATCTGTCACTTCATGGGTTGCAGTAAGGTTGTTTAACTAGTGATTTGGCAGAAGCTTTGAGGTAAGGTGGGTCAGTCAATAATTTGACAAGTTCTTGCCAGAGAAAGAGAGAGAGATCAGATCTCAATAATTTGTTGTGTGGTCCAAGTTTACAAATCTTCATAGAGAAGAAGATCTTGTATGCTTTTTTGTTTTGGCTGTAGAAGTATTTTATGTTCACAGGTTAGTGTATTTTAACATTTATATTTGTATTCTTTTATCCAGTTACATATGTGCATGTGTGACTCTGAGTAATTAAAGGGATAAAAGTAGTTTTGAATTAAAATAATATTCTAATTAATTTCCTAGAAAACATTATGATCAGAATGTGATACCAGAACACACAATTTATTTATTTTCTTCCAAATAATGTGTTTGAGAGAAGTAGAGTACTCCACTTTAGGTGCGATTTGTTCAAGAGAAGTATTTGAACATACAAAATAAACGATGAGATTTACCATAAAATATATATATATTTATATTTTCTTGTAAATTTCCATTTGCAATGATATCTAGCAAAGGAATTAAGAATATTCAAAATATTTGGCCAATTGGGAAATTTGGTCACTTATCATATAAGCTCATGGGTGACATCAAGATGATAATCCAAGGAAAAAGCCAACCATGTGAGGACACATAATAGCCTCACATCCCACGGACTGTGACTGACAGAAGGACCCAGACACGTGTGGCTCATCCCGACTGTTGATCAGGAAGACCTTGGTCAAGATATTGATTCCTGTCTCACAAGCTTACAACATGAATGGGTACAAGGATTACAGTCTTGGAAATGTCAGTATGAAGCTGTTGTTGTTGGTGTTGTCCCTCTGATATCTTAAGATCGGTAGATCAGCCATTTCCAGGTTATATACAGACATATACATATTGTCCAAAAAGGAGAATCCATGTGAGTTTCATTTTAATCCTATAAACTGCAAAATATATGGTGGGAATACGTAATTCTGTCAAAGGGATGGCAACTCAAAGCATATCAAGTTCTATCTAAAAATAAATAAATAAATGAGAAAATCAATTGCTGGTCAAAAGTATTTCTGTAAAAGTTGATTAGGGTCCTAGAAATCTTAGAAACTCAATAGCTGGTCAAAAGAATTTCTCTTTTATGATTATGCAGATTCATTGATCACGAAAAAGCACACGAAAAATAATTGAAACGTTCCTTATAATTGAAAGTTTCTTAGAGAATGTAGTGACCCCCACCCAAGAAAACTTGTCATGCGTCCTAAGACCCCACCACCTACCCTGTTAATGACCTGAGAAATCTTGGCCAAACTTATATCACACAGAACTTTTTTCTGTCACTGTTCACATCCAATTATATCCCTTGAACTCCCTTTTCCTTTCTTCTTGCCATCTCTTTAATTTCTAGGGTTAGGTGTAGGGAAGGCAATGCTTTTTTGAGTTTCACAGGTGTAGTGCGCATCAAGGTTGCTTTCTTTCCAAGCTTATCTCTCCATCTTCGTGACCATTTGTTCTTATCAAAAAGAAAGTCCCTTCAATCCATGAAGAAGGGTGTTAAAATGGAGCCCATCAAGCCCATATTGGACCCCTATTCCATGCACAACACTTAAAATAAAAAATTCTTATTACTTAATGATTAACTTTGAGCTTTTATAAATTACTCTTTTATGTGTTATTCATTCTCAATCAACTAAGGTTGCTCAAAACAAGGAGTATTCGAAGTGTTTGTATGTGAAATGTTTTAGATGCGCTGGGTCCTACAAAGTTGTTTTAATACTGATCTGTCTTCTCTAACACAAACACATGTACACAGCCGTAGGGAACGCCACTAATGTATGATGTTCCATCCAGCTACTTCAGCCAATAGCTAACTGACTGAATACACAATTAAGCTTTTGCTCATTTTGTTTGTCGTTTAGGACATGTCTAAAAAAAGCACATCAAATTAGGCAGAGAGTCCAATTTGAGTAATGTGATAGGAACCAAATGAGAAAGTATTTCAAAGTTCAAATGGCACTGTATATGTTAAGATCAGCCACCCAAATAATTAGTCCCTTACATCATTTGGTTCAAACATATACCATCAACCTTTATAGCCAACTTTAAAAGCTGCCCATCACTCTTTAAATAAAAAAAAAAAAGAGAGAGAGAGAGAAAAAAAGAGAAGAAAAAAGCTGTCCAATATCACACATTATTATATATGGGTTCTGGCTCGAGTACTCTGATCTGATCCTTACCGACTCCGGGAGACTTTCACCCCAGATTGATCTTTTTAATTGCTTAGAACGCAGAATGTTAAGTGTTTGGTGGTGCTGATATGATAAGAACCTAATCAATATGTGGAAAATTGAGCCACAAGTACTTGTCGTTTAGAACACCATGCATGGGACTATCAGTTAGGCGTCTGTAGCATTTCATGCAACTGTCCAAATCAGGTTGGCGAGAATGGATTTAGATGGTTTCAGTCTTTCAGAGAGACCATTACTGTAGTGGCTAGACGGTTTAACCGAGAGAAGTTCTTGACAGCAGCCAGGGAAAGAATTGTGTATAGAAACAGATCGAAAAAGTACTGCCTTTCCCTTCCCAGTTGGGTCTAGGTTCTTATTCAGAAAAATAGTGAGAACATGTTACTCTTATCCAACTGATTTGACAGTGTACGTACATATCTTCTTCAAGAATTCAAAATAATAAAACAACTTGAGCAAATTTTATCATACAAATGGTTATGTATAGGAGTAAAGTCAATCCCATAAAAGAACCCAAGGGAGTTGCATTTAGAAAAATAGAACAAGAAGATTAATCGATCAGCACACGAAGTTACAATTGTAGGTCCGTATAAGGGTGGCCATGATGCATGGCCTTCACACCTTTTCTGAAAATCATCAACATACCTTCTACAAGGACACAGATCGAGAAAAAGAGAGAGCAAAAAAAAAAAAAATTCAAATGCCAATCTCTTTACACGCTTACATATATGTAAATTGTTTTTTTTTTCAAAGATAGTAGGGGATTCTAGTACTCAAGCCTTGTGTGGGGGACACTGGTAGCACTTTGTGAATAGGCCAAACGTATCAACTTGGCGTATGAAATTGAGCATGCTTGCCCATCCTCCAAATCCAAACCCTACAATCAATACCCACACCACTACAAAGGCGTTCATGCTGTATGATCCTGCCCAACCTCCTACCAATGATGGTGGTCTCTCTACTGCATTCTGTCAATTAAGAACAAAAGTAGAAGATCATACGTTTTATTTCTTTCTCCAAATTTGTCATGCAAGTAATAGATGGCTTATCCTTATAAGACAGAAACGAAGTTAATTTAACAGAAACCAAACCTCTCTAGCTGCTGCAGAAGCAAAGGTCACCATGTGTGCTAGGGCTGGAATTATGTAAACGGTGAAGCTGACCAGAAGAGATCCAACAGTTGAGTTGATGGGGCCAAAGAATGGGAAAATGATTGCAAGGAACCATATTGGGATCACCACTGGAAGCCTAGCTATAGCTCTCTTGAACACACTCTTTGTGTCATGCAACCCAATGAATTTCTCCCACACAAAGTACAGGGGGGTGCAAGCAAATCCAAACGTAATAAACTGCAAAGAATATCAATCATTTACATCCCAAAAAATATCATTTACTTACATTTCCAAGATTCTAAATCATGAACTAAAATCCCATGAGTCTAAGCCGCGTTTAGGAATTTGCATGCATGATAATAACCTGGTGAATAAGCATAAGGACGATAGCAGCGTCTCTAAACCCAGTCCTTGGTAGCAAAGAGAGAGCATTGGCATGGGTGAGAAGCATGTCCCCAAAAGCCCAATAAACAGCAGAAGCCGATGGTAAAGTTAGGGTGAGCACATAGAGTGTTGCTATCAAGTATATTAGCTTGAATTTCTGCGGCTTCCACATTGCATGCATAATCTCCCTGCATTAATAATGTAAATTAAATTCGCCCTAAATCAAAACAGTTCACATTCACATGAGCGTACCAGCTATGCAATTAATCATACACTAATTAGTGTTTGTCCCGTTGTCCGTGCTCAAGGAGTCAATATGGTCAACTTATAATCCATGAAATTTGGAGAATCCTTCTCTTCTTTCTTGGTCCAGTAGGAGACCAATTAGTACTGGACAGGGAAAAAAAAATCTGACATGTTTCGTACCAGCTTTTCAGGGAAAATGTTCCCTTTTATGGTTCAGTTTCCTATGATCATGTGCCGGCATGTGAAATGTATATTACTCGACATCCAAAGTTATATGCACACACCATACATGCGCTAATTGTGTTAAATTTGTGAAGAATCCTCACACAGTAACAGCATGTCCGCCAAAGGTGTAGAGAATGTTGGTTGCCCCGGTGAAGTAGAGAACCATAGTTGTTGGTCCTGAGTGCTTCACTCCCTCTACCTTCAAATACAAAAGAAAGAGAGAGAAATAACTTCAGGTGAATGAATGAATGAATGATAAAAAGAAAATTATGCTAGTATTTGCATTGGTTTTTGGTAATTTTGTTATTACCTGCCCATGGATAAGGGAAGCAATGGTGAGATACCATGCAGTGTAAGTAGTCATCATAAGACCCAAGAATGACCAAATTCTGTAATTATGGAATGATGGGATGAAGACAGTTGTTGCACAACATGCGCCAAAGATATATGTCCAAGTTCTCTTGTCAAGATTGTCGTTTATGTAGTATATATTACTGCAGCAAATAATGTAGGTGAATAACATGAATCAAGATGTAAGCTGAATGTATATATGGCTAATGAATAATTCTGCAATTCATCACCTTGCACATGCAATTAGTTGAATTACAGATCCAAATAGAAGAAAAGTGCAGTTGAAAAAGAGGCCTAAATTCCTCCAGTGTTTCCCCAACAGCCCATCAAGAACTTCAAACCACTGCAAACAATTAAAAGTGAGAAAGCTGGAAATTACAGAAAGGAAAATTTTGGTCTGCTGGCATTAGAAACAGCTAATAATATCATGTTTTCTTAATTTCACATGATCTGGCTACCTGCATAATAATTAAGGAGGAGAGATATATAATTACCTGAATAACATGATTCCTGAAATCAACCTTTTCTCTTTCCTTTCTAGTTCTGTACTCAACATAAAGTACACTGATAAGGTAGGCAGTCCAGCTTCCCATCAACCCATAGAAAAGCTGAAAAATGATTCCAGATACCATTCCCAGTTGTGAAAATGAGTAAGGTAGTGTGAGGAGCACTTGTGCAACCTGCGTTGAACAAGAAATTAAAACAACACATGTAAATGAACATATACTGAAGTTTTCCATTACAATCCGAGTCCAAAAAAAAAAGGAAATCTAGAATCTTGATGAATAAGTGCATGCCTGGTTTGAAGCACAACTAAACCACGCATCATAGACCGAGCCACCATGCCAAAACATCCGTGAGAATTTGCTCTTACCCAACTTGGGATCGTCTTCTTCCCTCTCCATTTCGACATAGTTTCCAGCTATAACAGTCTCAACCTTCTCAGAAGCCATTGTTATAGACTTTGTTTGTGATGTAAGGGAAGCAATGAACTAATTTAGCTCCCTATAAATAGAGATAGAGAGAGTTCTTTTTCACTCTTTGCTGCTGCCACTTCTTATGCCGCTTCTGAACTTTCCCCTGTAAAAAAACTCACAAAATTTTACAAACAATAATTAAATCACCCAGATGGGAACCATAACTGGGTCACCCATTTAGGAGTGTGAATGCAAATTCAGTGCATGTAACATGCGGCTCGGCTCTACTCTAGTCAGCTAATTAGTACTCTACTGCTTGCTTCATTTGCAGGTGATAAGAGTTATGTCCCCTACAGGTGACATGCAATATTCACTTCTCTTAAGCATTTTCCATTTTTTCCATTAAAAAAAAATGCGAAGTTTCATTTATGGGCTTGAATGGGCCCACAGTTGCATGCACTGCACGAGCGGGATGGCCCACCATATGTGAAAGAGCCCATGCATGTAAAAAGGACTGAACATGGAAAGGTAAAAGGCCGAAAAAAAAAGAAATTTTAATAGTCAGAAGGAGAATGGGGGAAAGGAAAAAAAATAAATAAATAAATAAAAGGTTCATCACTTCATTGGTGTGAGTGTGAGTGCTTGTGTGTGGGGAAGTGAAGAAGATGGACTGAATGATTACACTTGGTTTGAAGTGGGCGGGCCTTGGTGCTAAACATGATTAGTAACACACGTGTGCCAACTGGCTTCACAGAAAAGATCCAATAATAAACATATATCCTCTTCTCAAAGTTAGGTCTTTGGGCCATGGATTTAGCACCCCCTAATCATGATCTTAAGTGCCTCCTAAAGTCACATTTCGTTGGCAATCTCTTTCTTAATATTGGACCAACGTGCCTAAATCCTGTTCGTAAATTGAGATCTAACCCCAAAAAATATAATGATTTCTTTTAAAATAAGAAAAACAAATATTATATCTCTGACTAATTCTAAGAATTACAGATATCGAGTTCTGCTACATATAGTCATTTTTATACTTTTTTTATATACTTCAGTGATGTGATCGGCCAAAATAATTATTTTCTATTAAAAAATATAGCAACCAATCATATCAATGAAGTGTACAAGAAGTACGAAAAAAATGATTGCACATAGATTTTTTGTTTATAATATTATTAGATTTTTTTTAATATATATATGATGTCAGCTATTGTAAAAATGATAAATATAAAATAATATTGACCGTTTAATTTGAAAAGATTATGTTAGATTTAAGAACGACGACCATACAGAAAAAAATTATTTGAAAAGTTTAATGGATCTAATCCAAATTATTGATGATCATGCACGTTCGGATCTAATAATCCAAATTGGTTTGACATAAGAGGCATATATGATCTTTAATTTAACTGATTCAGGTTAGTTTACAAGACTATCATCAAATTTATAATTATACTCTTGGATTATCAATTTCAATCCATTACAAGAAAAACAGGTAATTGCATTTTAATTGTTAATAGTTTCTCTTTCTTTTTTCTTTTGGGTATTTTTTTTTTTTTTTTAAGATTATCGAGTATACCTTTGATCTTTTAAAGAGAAAATGAGGTACCGTACGTTGAGATTTTTTGATAGTTTGGTACGTAGTGATTGTCCAGATTAATAATTGAGTAAGAGAAATACTATTTCTACCAAAAAAAGTGTTTGTCTCGATTTCACTTTTTTTATTTATTTACTTAGTGATTAAGAAATTTTTTTAAAATAATGTTGTTATTTTTTTTAAAATGTTTATGATGATTAAAAATGTATAAAAAATTAAAAAGAAAAATTTTTAAAAATAAAATAAAATGTATTGCTCGGGAAGTTTTTTCGGAATGTTCTTCGGTGAGTGTAGAAGAACTCATTGAGTAATATTACATACACAATGAAGTTTTACAAAAGTAAAATTAAAAATTGAAGTGGATTCATATGATACGTTAGATCTATTTTATAATAAAATTAATAATATTTTTATAATTTAATATACCACGTGAAACCACGTTTGTTTGTGAGTTTATTTTTCTTAAATTATTTTATAGCTAAAACATTTCTCTCAATAAAATGGTAGAGGTGATTGCAAATGGTGGGAATCATGTATTTTTCCCCAAATTCTTGTTCTACCGTCATTACATATTAATTAGCAAATAATTAGAAAAAAAAATTCTTTAAAACACTTGCTAAACATCTTGTTCTTTACAAATTTTATTTTTCTGAAAAAAAAAAAAAATTGCACTTAAGGTTGCGTTTGGGTGCTGAGGTGATTTGTAAATAATAATATTTTGTAGGTCATATTAAGATGTATAAAATAGATTAAGATATATTTAATTTTTTATAATAAATTGAAAAAATAATAAGTCTCGTTAATAACTAATTTGAAATAAATTGGCATATGTTTGACACCCAAACATAGCAACTTATCTTTGACAAGTGATCAGAACTGAGTTTCCAGGTGTCTTGAAGTTGAAGCACGTTAACGAGTAACAATATCTCTATTATTTTTTGGAGAAATGGTATTTGCAGTCGTGGTTGTGCAAGCGGCATGCAGTCGCTTTGAAAAAAATAAATTAATATAGGACCCATATAAAAAAAAAAAAAAAAAAAAACTAACTTTTTAATTTTAGACTCCACTCTTTTTCAAAGTGATTGTGCAGCATTTGCAATTCCACTATGTAACATTGCTCTACATTTGATTGCACCAAGTAAAGTAATTGACCAACATTTACATTTCCATTATTGCACCAATCATTGCTCTTTACGCATTACGCATTTGGTAACTAAGCACATAAATTAAAATTCATGAAAGCGACACTTTTCTTTCTAGAAAATCCAAGTGACGGTAAACGTTCACCCTCCATCCATATGGAAATGCCTTTCCAATTATAGCTTATTGGAAGTAAAAATTTATATTATTTAATGTCATGTGTAAACTCATGAGAAGTATAGAGTATTATGATGAATTTGGTGTATTACATATAGAGAAAAAAAAATGAAAATTACAATTGTGAATGCGCAAACGTCACGTAATCATTTTAAAAAAAATAAATAAATACGAGATATATATTAAAAGAAATTAATTTTTTGACTATAAACTCTTTTTTTTTTTAAGACGATTACACGGTACTTGCGTACTTTATAACTATACGTAGCATTACTCATATTTAGATCAATATATATAATTACAAGAGATGCAAGGTCATATCTAAAGAAAGGTGCCATAAAGCATCGAAAAATCAGAGTACTTTTTCTTTCCTATATTGCAGCATTAATGAGTTTGATGTTGATGATACTTGATAACCCAATTGTTACATTGTCCAAATCGGTAGGTCCTAACACACCTTGCATGTGCAAGTATGGACCTAAGAAACCCATATACGCATGCAATATATAGTAGCTAGCAAAGGGGGACCAAAATAAACCAGCCGAATATCCCCCACTTTGACTTGGTATTCTTCTTAGAAGCACATCGTTTTCTCAAGTTCCTAATGAACAGTTAATGATTTTTGGATGTTTGGATGGGGAGCAACGCTGCATGCATGTTCTCATTATTAATGAGGATATACACAAGCTAATTTCCAAGTACTAAATAGCATGAAACTTGAATGGATTTACCCGTTCGTTTTGGGCCTTAACTTCACCCAGCCCAGCGGTCTGAAGGGCTTCCGTCCGATTTATTCTTTCTCTGCTTGCTGCTTCGCCCGGCTGGTGGGTTTGAGCAGTGATAAATGTCGTGGATAGTAATAAAAAGAATTTAATCTTCTAGAGAAGATGAGTGTTACAGTTTAGATGGATCATATAAAAATAATTTTATAAATTACTTGCTAAAAATGTTTCTGGACTACGAGGTAGATCGACCCTGTCCTTCCACGTACGTCCGGCTATAAAAGCAAAAAAGTTCAAACGAGGAAAAGAATGGAACCCGAATAAACTTGCATTGATGGATCAGGTAAAGCATCAAACAGTCCTTAATGGTAAGTTTTCCCCGAATAGACTAATTAAATGATTTTGATAATCCTCTACCGGCCAGTAGTACTACTACATGCATATACCTCACTCCACACGTTATTCTTCCTCCCCCGCCCCGCCATGCCTTCTCTACCTTCGTATAAAGTGCTGCAGTCCCACGATCTCTTCCTCGTGTATCTTAGTTAATTATCTAATTAGCCCCCCAAAATATCGATAGCCATAATAAGAAATCAAGGGGACAATATGGCATTTCATGATTTTAAGGTGCTCTTACCCGTTCTGTGCGTTATTCTACTTATACTTTCATCAGGTATACCTAGTTTAATTTCTCCTTCTTGTTGCCTTCTGCATGCTTGATTCTCGATCTCTTTTATCTATGGATTTCTCTTTACAGTTATGGCTTAGGTTGTTCCTTACATCTTAAACATTAATGATGGAAATGCATGGATATCATGGATGCAGGAACCAAACTTTCTGAGTCCGCAAGAGTCTTCACCGTAGTAAATAATTGCAAAGAGACAATCTGGCCTGGAGTTTTTCCAGGGGAGAACTTTAATGGCGGCGGTTTTGTACTCAAACCAGGCCAATCCCAAGTTTTCACCGCTCCGGTGAGTTGGTCCGGCCGGATATGGGGACGAACCGGCTGCAAATTTGACAGCGCAGGCAGCGGCTCATGCCAGACCGGTGCCTGCGGTTCTACTCTCAAGTGCGGAGCCTCGGGGGAAACCCCGGCTTCACTCGCCGAGTTCACCCTCGCAGCACTTGACTTCTACGATGTCAGCCTTGTCGACGGCTTTAACTTGCCCATAACTGTTACACCCATCAATGGAAAGGGAAACTGCAGCGTTGCAGGATGCGACGGCGACTTGAGGAAAGACTGCCCGTCGGAGTTATCCGTGAAAGCCAAGGGGAAGGTGGTTGCGTGCCGAAGTGCATGCGATGTTTTCAACACGGATGAGTATTGTTGCAGAGGAGTTTTTGGGAATCCAGTTACATGTCTACCAACGTTTTATTCGAAGAAGTTTAAGCAGGCTTGCCCAACCGCTTACAGTTATGCGTACGATGATCCCTCCAGTATATTTACGTGCGCCGGGACCGGCGACTATGTCATCACCTTCTGCTCATCCAGGTACGTAGTTTATATATATCATCACCAACTTTTGTTCTTTTTAATGAACGTTTGATCCTTTGAAAATATGATCATGGAATATATTTTTATTATAACATGCATCATATATATATATATATACACACCACCGTAAATTATGAGATTACGAGGATAGGTAATTATCGTGTAATTATTTTAAAAAAATTAAATAAATACGAATTCATATAAAAATAAAATTAATTTTTTTAATAATAAATCACACTCTTTTTAAAATAATTGTACGATATTTATATATTTCATAATTATATATATATATATATATCATTACTCTTAATTAATGATGTTCGGCTATATATAATTTGTGTATATGTATCTGTGTATATATATACACGTCTGCAGGAGCCACAAAGCGTGCACGTATCATGACAAGAAGCTCGTCTGCAGCGCGTCAAGAGGCTTAAAATCTTTGATTAATGGAAGATGGTCGGCTCTGATTATTCTTGCAGCGATGTTGATACTTAATTTGGGGAATATGAGTTCATTAAAATAAATTATATATCTGTTTTTCTTTTTTGGATGGTTGGAGCTTCTGTATATAGTACTCCACATGATCATGTGTCTACAATATTATTCTGTAAATTATAAGTTATGTATATAATTTTTTTCATTTTTTTATTTACTCTACTAAAAATAATCTAATTAATGCTCATTTGGTTGCTCCCATTCCACACATAAATCATAAATGGATTTATTATTTTATTTTGTAATATTAATCCTTCTGATCACAAATATTTTGCTCGAAAGGCTTTATTCATTCAAAGATATTGGGCCCTTTAAACTAGCAAATAAATTCTTGAGTAAAATATCTAGTGTTGGGCCCTATTTCATGACCGAGCTAGTAGAGGGCCACAGCCCAAATCAATAATTTCGACTTTTTTAGAATAAAAGTTATTGTGATAAATCGTTTTTATTTAAGAAAATACAGAACAAATAAATTTATTTAATTTAATAAAAAGGATTATCTTAATCGTTATCCTTCGACAAGAAAATAATATCTATGATTTGATATATTCTGTCAGACTGTAAAATTATTTTTATTGTAAAACTTTACTATTGTAATTATAAAAAAATTACATAAAAATAATCATATAAATTGACGTAATTTTATGTAATCTGTCAGATTTATTTTATAATAAAATTAATTTTATAATATAATAAATTATATTAAATTACATTAATTTATAATATTATTTTTTTATAATTATTTTGTAACTAGAGTATTTATTACACATTCTGATTTTTAGTATTTAAAATTCTATTGATTTTTCTAAAGCATAAATTTAATTGATTTAAATTAACTTCTAATTTAAATTCCTTTTCAAAATCAAGCTTGAAATTACATTTTTAAATATTTAATATAGAACCTCTTGCGTTATAAATACGCGAAATTGGCTGTTGAATAAATGGGCGTATGGTAATTTCCGAACGCTAGATCTGGCCGCCGCGACTTACAAGAACGAATTACGAAAGCCCGTAATTCGAAGTTGATTGAATTCCTTGATTAAGGTCGGAGAAATGGCGAGTGATGGTGGCGGTGGAAAGGTCTCCTTCAAAGTGACCCTCACCTCTGATCCGAAGCTCCCTTTTAAAGTGTTCGTGAATTCAAACCCTTCGTATTATTTCTTCCTTCCTCCTGTGTCCGTGATTATTATTCACAGGTTATCGCAATTTTCTATTAAATCTCTCAGGTTTAGCGTACCAGAGGCAGCCCCTTTCACGGCTGTTCTGAAATTCGCCGCAGAGGAGTTCAAAGTGCCTCCCCAGACCAGCGCTATCATCACCAACGGTTATTCTAATTACCCCTTTATCTAGTGCCTGCCTTGCATGTTCTTCGTCGTTTTAATCTCCTATTTTGTTCTCGACATATTTTTGGCAATTAATCTCGTCTAAGCAAGGAGTGTTTTGGCTAGCCAGTCACAAGTGGTCGTCTAATTGCAAGAGATTTGAAATGATCTAGGGGAAAGAAACAAGAGAACTCTAAGTCAATATCTTTTATAAGGAAACTGCATTTTTTTTATTAGTTGAGACTCGTATTGTATACCTAGTAAACTTGTATAATCTATGAAAAGATCCTACACTCGTATTCCTGGGAACAATGTCATTATATGGTGTTAAAGTTGGATGTCTCAAAATGCAAACTTTTGCGAATTGTGATCATTTCACATGTTTTTCCGAAGTTCTTTTCTAAGTAATCCCGGGACTGAATTTCTTAAGGTAATGATTAATTGGATGTGAATGCCTAAATATTTTATGCTGGTTACCATGATTGTTTCCTAACACAATGTGAAGATCCATGGAAGGCTCAAGACGCATCTAAGCCCATGCTTCAAAAGAACCAGCCAAGGTTACAATTGGAGCCCCCTGAAATCATTGTAAAGGGCTTGAACTTTTCCCTCCCAAATAATGTGGGATCCCATTCAAAACTTTCCTATACACCAATCACACAATCCAAGATATTACAATGGCCCCCCTAAATCCCTGACCCCCCTAAATCCCTGACCCCCTTGTGAAGTTAAATCCATCATAGGTGGCGTGGCTCAAGTGCCACACTTCTGGTTGGGTTAGCTCTGTTTTTATCTGTAACAATCCAAGGAAGATAATCGGCACACCTATCCTAGCCAATCTTTGACACCATACTAACATTGTTTCTCTAAATTTTGGATGCGATACCTCCAATGTCTATGTTGCAATTTTGAAGAGTAGTTGAATTTGTAAGGATGTGGAATTCATTTTGCATAGACAGCAACACTGGGAATAGCAAAGTAGGGACTTCTTGGATTTTTGAATCCTGCTTAGTTGCATCTGTTTGGTTTCTTATTGCTTTTTGGCATTGGTGTTTCTAGAAAATTTAATGAGGTCCACAAAACATCATGTATGGTTACGGTTCAGTTTAAGCTAAGCCACAATCTATGAAGATAATTTAGAGAGAATATATATATGTGTATGTATATATGTATAATATGTGAATCTCACTATGGTAGAGCATGTTTGGACACTTGGAGTATCTCAGAATTTGTGAATAGCAGTGAAATGGTTTGAGTGAAGATGTTTCATTGGGTTTTGGGAAAGGAGAGAAAAAAAATGAATAAAAACATTATAAAGTTAAAAAATTATTTGAATACATTTTTTTAATATTAATTTGTTTTGAAGGTTGTAAAATTTGTATTATTTTTGTGTTTGAATAATGATTGGTATTGATTAGGCGAAAAACATTATCTTAATGCACGTACGAGATCATGCGTCTTTTAAGATGAAAAACATTTAAGAATTATAAGTGGCTCCTTTTCAAGTTATGTTCACTTTTAGCATATTAATTTTTTGTATAGGTAATCAAAGATATTATATTCATAGAAATAGGCAAAGCCCAAGTACACAGGCAGTATACATGAGGAAACGCCTATCTAGAGGCAACAATAGAAAGAAGAAAATCATGGACTCTTAGTCCGTTACAAACTACGGCCCCATACCACAAACAATGATTTAAAAAAGAAAGCTTTTAGCTCATCCATTGTTCTCTCTCGATCTCCAAAACTTCTAGCATTTCTCTCCCTCCAAATGCACCAACACATGCAGATCGGTACCAATCTCCAAATTGTCGCTACTTGTGAATCGCTATGTATTCCTCTCCGGCTTGCGAGGAAATCCACCAATCTACAAGGCATAACCCAAGACAACCCAACTCTTGAGAAAAAATCATCCCACATGATCCTATTTAGTATATTAATGCCCGGTTATTAATCTTGCTTGTTACTTTTTCAGCAATTATAAATCTACTCTTTTCAAATTTTGAAGCCTCAATTAACAAGATATTAGCAGCCTTAGAGACAGTCTTAGATATATTTGCCTGTTCATCCTGTGTCTGTCATTATTTCTCACTTTCTGTTTGCGTGTTTGCTTCATTCATGCAGATGGTGTTGGAATTAATCCTCAGCAAAGTGCAGGTATTGCCACGTTCTATTGCTTAGTTTTGGTTCTTCCTTTCAATTTCTGTTCTTGAGTTGTTCACCTATGTCTATTGAAGTCTTAAGCAAAGTTATTTGAGACAACATTTTTATGTTTCCCAGCTGAGAATTTATATTTTACATTCATTGATAAATGTGATTTTAGATGGAAAAGAATTGTTGTATTCATAGAATTTGTCTAGTTTCATACCAGTGTTTTTTTACTTCTTTTTTAGCTGATTGAGTTTGGAGCATGCATCGTTAGAAGTATCAACTCAATCCGTGTCATGCTCAATTGTTTTGATGTAGAGCAGTCCCGAGGCTGAATAATGTAGGACAGTTGCAGTAGGTTGATGGCCATCATTGTTTATTGGTCAGATCCGTTAAATATGAATCTTTTAAAGAAGCAAGTTGGGCTTTGTAATGGGTTATGGATAGGGTGGAATAATTTTTTTTTTTTTCGATGTCGGGGAACCTCTTCAAGGCAGGGTCATTTTGACCCACTCATGCAGAGTAAACCCCAGTCCCGTGCACCGCACCCTCAGAAGTTTCCCTACATGGAACAGGTTAAATCATTGGCTTTTCACTAGAGGGTGTGGCCCCAAAGGATTGTTTACACCCATGAGGTGTTGAACCTTGGACCTTGAGGAGAGTGATACCCCAAGACCAAGGCCTTCACCACTTGGGGTTGATAGGGTGGAATAATGAAAAAAGATTTAATGTGGAAATCCCCAATTATAGCAATTAAGGATCTAATGATTGCTTTTGTAATATAACACGAAGCACCCCTTTATGCATTTTCTAGCCATTATATTTTTAAAGAGTTTTCCTTGTATACTTCCTATGTACTCGGGCTTTGTCTATTTACGTGGATTAATAAAATCTTTTTTACCTATCAAAAAAAAAAATTTAAGTGTTTAAATTTTCTAGCCACAAAGCACCCCTTCATGCATTTTCTAGCCATTATATTTTTAACGAGTTTTCCTTGTATACTTCCTATGTACTCGGGTTTTGTCTATTTACATGGATTAATAAAATCTTTTTTACCTATCGAAAAAAAAAAAATAAGTGTTTAAATTCTCACTTATCAAAAAAAAAAGTTAAAAGTGTATTTTATATCTTGCAACATTAGGAATGTAGAACAGAGACTCTACACAGCCATTTATTCTTTCTCCAATTCGTCTTCTCTTTAAAACCCTTTCTTTGAAACTAAAATCTCCACGGTATCAGAGCTGGGTTGCTAGGTTCTTTACAGCATTGATCCTCATTTTTCCCTCCTCTTTGCTCCTCTCCTTCCTCTCAGATTGCTCCTCCGATCCGCTCAATCCAAATCAAATGAGACTAATAGATTGAACTTGTTCAACTCGGGTCAAGCCAACCCAAACTAGTCTAACCTGATTAACTCTGGCCATTCAAGCCCACCCTATCTTGCACATTCAACAAGTCAATGCAGCCTATATACTCTGATCTGGTTGAAGTAGGTTTGATCCGTCATCTCAGCCTGATTCAAGGCTCGCAATCACTACGTTAGCTTGGTTTAGGTTGGTACAGCCAGGTTCAGGTTTGGTTCAAGCCACTTTTGTGCATTTTTGTACTTGGTTAAATCTGATTTTCCACATTTGTCATCCTTTTCAGTTTTGAGTCAATCTAATGTCTTTTGTTTTCATCTGCATTCAATGTGTATTGATTGTTATTGGTTGGGTTGGTTTGAGTGTTACTTTGGATCTCACGGGTTCCAAATATGAAATATTGCCAGTTGCATTTGGCTTTGATGCACCTATGACCCCTAAGAAATTGAATGGTAAGAATTATGCATTTTGGGCCAAATGTGTTGGAAGTGTTTTTGAAGGGCAAGAGACTTCATAGCCACTTAACTGGAGAATCCTGAAGAAACTGATAATGGTCATTGGGAACTGGAAGATGCCCAAATCTTGTTCTTCTTGTGGACTAACATTGAACCTAGTATCAGTTCTAATCTAATTCACTTTAACACAACTATGGGGATGCTTGGGGAATGAGATGAGATGATAATTTTGTGAATAGTAGTAAGATGGTTTGTAAATAGTAGTAAGATAGTTTGAGTGAAGTATTTATTGGGTTTTGAAAAAGGAAAGAGAAAAAGTTGAATAAAAAATATTACAAAATTAAAATATTGTTAGAATATAATTATTTAATATTATTTTTATTTTGGGATTTGAAAAAGTTGAATTGTTTTTTGAAAGTTGTAATGATTAGTTTGAAAATATTGTAATAATTAGTTTGAAAGTGTTTGTGTTTGAATGTTTGGGAAAGAAATGAGATGGGATAGGATAAAATATGTTTCCAGACATCCCCTTAAGAGGTATGGGAGCATCTTGAACACGTATATTCTATTACTGGGAATATTATATATATGAGTTGCTTAAACATTACTTGGAGCTAAAACACTGTACTCAGAGTTTCAAGGAATACTTCTCCCAATTTATGCGTATATGTGACGGGCTGAACATGTATCAACATGGTAGTTCTGATGTTCCTCGTATGCAGCAACATCGTGAAGACTTAAATGTTGATTACTTCCTTATCAGCTTAAGGTTAGAATATGAGCCTATTCGTGCTCAGATTTTGGATAGTTTGAAGCTTCCATCGCATTCTGATGTGTTCTTCAGACATCAGAGTGCCACATTGTCTTGGAATAATTCTCAATTGAGTTCTGAAGACTATCGTGACAAGTCACCCTTCGTTGCCTCTCATGGGAGTTTAACTTTGCGTGAAAGCTGTGGTGTTGGCTGAGGTACATGTGGGGACCGCAGCACTGGGAGTGGTCTCACTCGACCTCGAGGTCGTGAACCTTGTAAATGCACTCACTGTGGTCAAGGTAATCATTTTGTGGATAATTGTTGGGGTTTGCATGGAAAACCATCTGGGTTAGTCAATAGAGCCTATCGGGATAATGCATCTCTCGATTACAGACATTCTTCTAGTTCTTGCTAGCCACCAGATTCAGAAGTAATTACCATATTGACAGATGAGTACGCTCAGCTTTTGTCTCACAAACAAGCCACTTCCTCTTCCACAACTACTTTTGCTCGATCAGATACCTCATCCAACCGTCCCCTTTTAGTCACCTACAATCCACAAAGCATTGATTCTAGAGTTGAACATTTGACAAAGTTTGTTTAGTACCTTGTCCAATTTGCATCTTCTAGAATCTCTATGAAGTGTTACCCTTGCGAATGGTTTCCGAGCTAAGGTTGTAAGCTCTGAGTCTGCCTAGCTTTGTATTGTGTCATCTGTTTTGTATATTCCATAAGAATCAACTTTCCACCTTGAACCACCACTTCCTTTTGTAACGTGCCCTCTAAACTTTCAATTTCATCACATGGTACCTATAAAATGCTAAAATGGTGCAATGTACACCTGTTGTTGGTTTGAGATGTTAAGTTGGACGAAAAGCTATCACATACCCCACACTTGTTCTTCATGCAATGACCAAGGTGCCCTTTTTTGTGTTATATTCCATAATGTAAAATTGGGGGTACTTTGGTCGTCTGATTCTTTCACGTTCATGTTACAGTTTTTCACTTTCCTTCCAAGTTTATTCTCCAAGCTAACAGAGACTGCACATCACAATTTTTTTTATAGTTTTGAGGGTTACAAGTATTGAAATTGAAAGTTTAGTAGGCACACTGCAAAAAATGTGGTAATTCAGATGTGTAGGATGTAATTTTCTGACAGTGTGTTTTTTTAGTTTATTAGTAAGATTGCTAATATCCTTTAATGTTCCGCCACTTTTAATCCTTTTTTGTATATTTTAAGATCTCAAGACAAGGAGGAATATTGGTAACTGCATGAAGTTCGTGACATATATGTTGCTCATCAAATTTAAAAGAAAAAATAAAAAATAAAGTCGGTGGCCTATATTATCTTTGCCTTCACCCCTCTGAGCCACCACATCTTCATCTTTGCACCCACATGACGTAGCTCCATCGAACTCTTTGCCATCGCTTCCTATAGGTGGATTACTTGTTTCTTCCTGTCACTCAAGGTCCCAAGGCCCCGTGCTTCCACCACCTTCTCTCCTCAGTCTTCGGGTCCAGGTTCACCCCACATTTCTGGCTCATTGCCAATCGTTCTTAGGAAAGCTTATCAGTAATGTGTCACTAAACATTCCATTTGTTAGTTTGTTCATTGTCATTACATGGTAAATGTTATAATGGTTATGAGGATGAATTTAACACTTAGATATGGATTGGTCATTTACAACTGATATTTCTTTTGCTTTTTCTTTAGAAAGAAAAAGCTCAAGTTGAAACGCACCATATCATGTGACTGCTGGTGCGCACCATTATTTACAGATGTCGTTTGCAATATGGATCATGGTTTCTCACAAGAAAAAATTTGTCGTGCTTTGCAGGCAATGTCTTCCTGAAACATGGTTCGGAGCTACGCCTCATACCTCGTGATAGGGTTGGAGCATCTGGGATGTGAAAATCTGCATTATTATCATAACAAAAAGACTGACCTTTCTTCACTGGTTAAGTTGTGTTTGTGAGTTGGTTTCCTTTATAATTAATTGGAGAGGAATTTTAAACTTTCTGCGCATCAACCTAGCGAACTGTTTTATGTAAAGAGATGGAAGTCTATAATAAATTACTTAAATAATAGTAGAGGGTTTAAATGATACTTGGAATAAATTAATTTCAAGGCCCGGGCTCACCAATGGAACTGGGCTGAGCACATATATATAGGCCTGGAGGCTTATTCCTATTTCCTAGACCTTGGCGTATACAGTTGTTGCTTGAATGTAGGTATCCATTTAGTGGAAAATATAGGGTATTTTGGTCATTTCACATTATGTTGACCAGCTATATGATTGAAATTAGGAGCGTAAATTGGTCTGGTCTAGGGGTGATTTTCGGTCCATCATTTTTCTATGACCAAATTAGACCGAACATCTATAGGGGCCAGATCGGTCCAATTATTTTTTTATTTTTTTTCTTCTGTTTTTTTTTTCTAAAAGAATAAATAAAAAAATTTATTTAAATTACGAAATTAAAATTAAATGAATTATTAATGTAGATTATATAACTAATTCATTAAAAAAGATTTTATATGGTCAACAATAAATTAGATGAAAATTACATAATTAATTTATATAATTATTATATAAAAATAATATATTAAATTGTTAAAAAAAAATATATATATATATATATAGAAGCTCGGTCCAGTCTGGTTTAAAATTTATAAATTTCAATATCGATGTGAAATTATGCATAGCATGAAAAATGGAAAGCTGGAAAACAGGAGAAGGAAATGAACTGAACTTCTCATTATCGAAGAGAATATATGAATATCTGAGATTATATCTTCAGACTCTATACAATCAGCTATTTATAGAATTTGAGACTATTTACAAGTTGCCATCTGGACCACTTATTTACAGAGATGAAAATAACTAATTTAACTAACTGCCGTGTATCATGAAGCCCTCTGTTTGGCTTCTAAAGATCTTAATTCCAATTCCTCTACATGGTTTTGTATATTCCAACAGCCCCCCTCAAGATGAGAATGAATATTAATCATTCCCATCTTGCGAATAAGATGATGAAAGTTTAGTGATCCAAGAGGTTTAGTTAGAATATCAGCCAACTGATGCTTTGAAGGAATGTGAATAATTTTGATGATGCCTTGAGACAGTTTTTCCCGAACCAAATGACAATCCAATTGAATGTGCTTGGTTTTCTCGTGATGGACAGGATTAGAAGCAATATCAGAGGCTGGTTTGCTATCTGTATACAGTAGGGCAGCCTGAGAATGAGGTACATTCAAATCAGCTAAGAAATAGATAAGCCATTGAACTTCACAAGTGGTTGAGGCCAAGGCCCTGTACTCGGATTCAGCAGATGATCTGCTTACAGTGGGCTGTTTCTTTGACTTCCAAGAAACAAGTGAGTCTCCTATAAACACTGTGAAACCAGTTACACTTCTCCTAGTGTCCAAGCATCCGCCTCAATCACTATCTGAGTATGCTTTGAGATGCAAAGAAGATGATTTAGACATGAAAATTCCCTGACCTGGAGTGGCTTTAATGTACCTGAGTACCCTCTCGGCAGCTTGGAGATGCAAAGCAGTTGGATTTGCCATGAATTGGCTTAAAGCTTGGACAGAATAAGCTATGTCAGGTCTTGTTATAGTTAAGTATAGCAATCTGCCCACAAGTCTACGAAATGCTGTAGGATCAGTTAAGGATGAAGATGAGTCATTTGCAGTTAACTTGAGATTAGACTCCATAGGAAATGCAACTGGTTTGCAAGCAGAGAAACCAGTATCTTCTAAGATATCTAGAGCATATTTCCTCTGAGATAAGGCTATGCCTTTGGATGATCTAGCCACTTCTATCCCCAATATGTATTTCAGTTCACCAAGATCCTTAATTGTAAATGAATCATGTAAGTACTTCTTCACAATGTTGATCTGCTCAATACTGTCAGAGGCAAGAATTACATCATCAACATAAATGAGTAAAGCTATGAAAGATGTTGATGTCTGTTTAGTGAACAAAGAGGAATATGATTTTCCTTGAATGAAACCCAATTGAAGCAAGGAGGAAGAGA
Organism: Carya illinoinensis; assembly: GCF_018687715.1. Taxonomy (NCBI): domain Eukaryota; kingdom Viridiplantae; phylum Streptophyta; class Magnoliopsida; order Fagales; family Juglandaceae; genus Carya; species Carya illinoinensis. Next base: position 43,191,778 of record NC_056756.1, read on the forward strand.
GTTTGGAAAACCATTGCCTGGATGCCTGTTTCAACCCATATAAACTCTTTTTAAGCTTGCAAACCCGATGGTCATTTGGTGAGGAATAGCCTGGTGGTAATTGCATATACACCTCCTCATTAAGGTCTCCATGCAAGAATGCATTATTTACATCTAATTGATGTAAATGCCACTGTTTTATAGCAGCAACAACAAGCAATACCCTTACTGTGGTCATCTTAGCAACCGGGGAGTAGGTGTCAAAAAAATCAAGCCCTTCTTTTTGAGTATACCCCTTTGCTACTAGTCTAGCTTTGCATCTCTCAACTGTGCCATCAGCTTTGAATTTTACCCTATAAACCCATTTACAACCTATTGCAATCTTATTTGGAGGTAAAATAGCTAAATCCCATGTTTTGTTAAATTCAAGAGCCTTTATTTCTTCTGCCATGGCAACTTGCCATTGAGGATGAGAAACAGCTTGTTTAAAGCTTTTTGGTTGAAAGGTTGAGGTAATGGTAGCAACAAATTTCTTATATTTGGGAGACAACTGAGAAGTTGAAAGATAGGCTAATATTGAATGCTGAATACCTGTTTGAGAAGAGGAAGTGCAGCTGGAAGATGATTGAATTACTGAAGCTGTCTGAGCTGTATTACCACAATAGAATTCTGCAAATATGTAGGAGGATGCCTGATTCGTTGAGATCTTCTTAAAGATTGTTTAGATGGACTTGAAACTGGGGAAGGATCTATAACAGAAACAGGATTTGAGATTGAATCTGAATCAATAGCAGAAACAGGATTTTGAACTGAGGTAGGATCTGAGTATTCATACACCTGAGGGTAATTAGGAAATACAAATGGTGTATGAGTTGTATCTGGTATGGATGGAAAAATGGATTCATAAAAAATCACATTTCTGGAAACAAAGGTTTTAAGAGTGACAAGATCCAAGAGTTTGTAACCTTTGATGTTTGGTGGATAACCTAGAAAGAGACACTTTGAGGCTCTCGGATCAAATTTTCCTCTATGATTTGTGAGTGTGCTAGCAAAGCACAAGCATCCAAACACTTTGAGATAATTGTAATTTGGATGTTTTTGGAATAGAAGAAAATATGGTGTATTATTTTGGAGTACAGAAGAAGGAGTTCTGTTTATGATATGTGTGGCTGTCAATACACAATCAGACCAATAGGAAAGAGGTAATTTGGATTGAAAAAGTAATGCTCTAGCCACATTTAGTAGGTGTTGATGTTTTCTTTCAACCCTACCATTTTGTTGAGGTGATTCAACACAAGATAATTGATGTAATATGCCATGTTCTTGGTAGAAGTTGGGCATATTAAACTCTTGTCCATTGTCAGATCGAAGAGTTTTGATGACTGTGTTGAATTGAGTGTGAACATAGCTGATGAATTTTGTGAGAATAATGCGAGTTTCAGCTTTAGTTTTCATGAGATATAGCCAAGTGAATCTGCTATAATCATCTACAATAGTTAGAAAATAGCTGAAACCTGAATATGAAATAGTAGAGAAAGGACCCCAAATGTCACAATGAACCAATTGAAATGCTTTATTTGAATGAGAATTTGATACAGAGAATGGAAGCCTCTTCTGTTTGGCTAGAGGACAGATTTCACATACATGATCTTTAGAAGAAGTTACATTGGAATTTATTTGAGTAATGAATTGTAATCTAGCATATGGAATATGTCCTAATCGAAGATGCCAAGTATTAGTATTTGGAGTACATTTATTTGCTAAAGAAGTTGAAGATGCACAAACTGAATCAGGTTGTATATTTCTTGATTGAACAGCAGGGAATTGTAGGTGGTATAAGCCAGATTTTGCTTCAGCAAGACCAATCATTCTCCAGCTGGTGAGATTCTGCAAGATACAAGTGGATTTAAAGAAAAATAAACCAATGGAGTTATCTTTGGTCAGTTTGGAAGTAGATATAAGATTGACATTAAAGGAAGGTATGTAAAGAACATCATGTAGGATTAAGTCAGAAGATAAATGGACATTTCCAGTAAATGCAATAGGAACAGATTGTCCATTTGGTAAATGGACGAAAGATGTTTTTGTTGGTAAGTGAATTGAGCTGAAGAAATGAGGAGAACAGATCATATGATCTGTTGCTCCTGTATCTAAAATCCAAGTAGAATTATTCTTGAAAGAAGAAACAGCAGTGTGACAGAATTTTATACCTGAAGTGGAAGCAGTGTCTGCTGTAGTATTAGAGGATATATTTGTATTGGACAAGCTATTAGCAAGTGTCAGCAGGTTTTGAATTTGCTCTTGAGAAAATATGTTTGGGATATTTGAATTATTTTCCAAGAAAGAAGCAATATTTGCAACAGGTAATCTGGTATATGGATTTCCATATTGAGTGGGGGGATTTCTTTTGCCCTTTGGACCCTTCCATCCAGGTGGATAACCAATCAACTGAAAGCATTTATCGGCAAGATGTCCAGTGTATCCACAATGAGAGCAAGTGACATCAGATTTTGGTTTATTCCTGATGATTCTAGTCCCATTTTGTTTCTGATTTTGTGCAGCAAGCATGGCATGGGAGTCCATAGAAATGCCAACAGCATTTGTTAAGGATCTCTGACTTTCTTCTTGCAGCAACAAAGAAAACACTTTGCTCATAGAAGGCAATGGTGATTGAAGCAACAACTGACTTCGTATCATAGAGTAAGAGTCATGCAATCCGATTAAAAATTTCATCACATAATCGGATTGTTGCCTATCTGTGAGATTCTTGAAGATGTTACAGGTGCATTTTTCCAAGATTCCACATCTACAACTTGGAATAGGTCTATAACTGATGTATTCATCCCAGAGGGTCTTGAATTCACTAAAATACTCAGTTATCGATTTTGTTCCTTGAGAAATTGAACTAAGAGATTTTTCTAAAATGAAAACCCTTGGGCCATCACTACGAAGGTACCTTGTTTTGATTTCTTCCCAAATATCATATGCAGTGGTGAAATACAGCAGACTACCACGGATTTCTTTAGCTATCGAGTTCATTAGCCAAGATAGAACAAGGTTGTTTGCTCGCAGCCATGCAGTTCGAAGCAGAGGATTATCAAGATTGGATGGAACTAGACTTCCATCAATAAATGCAATCTTGTTCTTTACTGTGAGAGCAATGGAGATAGCTCGACTCCATGCAGTGTAGTTTTCTCCAGTGAAGATCTCAGAAACCAATAGTGCACCAGGATTATCAGAGGGATGGAGGTAGTAATAGCTAGATGAATCATCAGAGGGATTAACCCTAGAATTCGCCATAGAAGCAGAGTTTTCAGAATTTTCAGAATCCGTCATAGAGACAAGAACGAAAATTCAAGAATGATGAAACGATGAAAATTTTGCAGCGGAGTTTGTATTTACTCGATGATACCATGTGAAATTATGCATAGCATGAAAAATGGAAAGCTGGAAAACAGGAGAAGGAAATGAACTGAACTTCTCATTATCGAAGAGAATATATGAATATCTGAGATTATATCTTCAGACTCTATACAATCAGCTATTTATAGAATTTGAGACTATTTACAAGTTGCCATCTGGACCACTTATTTACAGAGATGAAAATAACTAATTTAACTAACTGCCGTGTATCATGAAGCCCTCTGTTTGGCTTCTAAAGATCTTAATTCCAATTCCTCTACATGGTTTTGTATATTCCAACAATCGAACTGAATGGTTTTGATGGATTGAGATTGGCCAATCTAAAATTCAGTCTGATCCGGTTCAGTTCAAATGAGTCAGTCTGAACAGTTTTTTCGGCTTACACCCATTTGAAGTACACTTTGTTTCTTAATTCAAAGAAGAGAGTCATTTATGATGGTCTAGGTTGATGGACTGGGCTTGGATTGATCCTTGGACACTTTGGGAAAGCTCAGTTTTACCCCATTTTGCTATTGTTGTAGATCACAGAGAAAAGTGTTTAAAAAATGCTCAGTTGCCCTATTTATGACAACTCGGTACAACGCTATTAGGTCTCTTGAAGGGCCTTGCATATCCGAATCCGCATCCAAATTTTTGTCAATCACGTTGTCTTTCCGTAATGTGAATCAGATATTTAATAAACCTATTATCGTTCTTTCCCTAGTAAATTAAGAACAAATTTCTGGGTGGGAAGTAATTTTAATTGACATCACACGTGATTTGGGGTGGACAAGTCTCAGAGTTTCCTCCAATTCCACCAAATTTCAGATGCCAGCCAAAACATTTTTAACTCATTTATAACTTGTTATTTTGAACTCATGAGCCCATGCACACGAGGCACTGCAGTCTGCAGGGCATTGATCACATTGAAATCTATCACAAGTTGGCAAAGCTTGGGGGTGTAATGAAGTTAGGTGCACCATACGTATGATCTGTTTATATTTTAGTGGGTCTGGGAGGAAGTGAGGACAAATGCATTTAGACATTGTATCTAACAAAACTGCCAATTTTTAATGTCCTCCTGAATATGAATCTCTTTGCAGTGTCCCCATCTCATTAATTGTGTCTCCCTAACAACCTTTCTTCTTCCATGGCTAACACAGGTGTGGCACCCCACCTATGCTCCCCCAGCTACTTGGATCTCATTGCCCATATTTTCAATTACTCAATTATCATAGTCTCTTAAATGTGCATTTGTTTGAAAATTGCAACAAATACTAGTTTTTGAGACAAGCACATTTGGAATTCCTAGGTAATTCTATCATGTTGATTCCTTAAGAATTTGGTTTCTCTTTTGGGGCACCGTTTTAAAATTTGAATTCTATTTTCTATATATTGTACGAAGTTATATATTATTAAAATAAATAAATGTGAAGTGTTAACTTTGGCAAAAGTGAAAAATATTGTAGTGTTATAATCTAATTGTTTAAAGATATCACAATATTAACCATTTGGTTAATATTTTTTAATTTTTTAATTTTTTTGGGTAATAACAAGTATAGAGAGAACTCTAAAATCTCCTTATCTCAAGTTTTGGGTCTTCTCCGCGTTAGATGGAGTCTTTGGCCAACTTTTGCATCATTAGTAGCTTTCACTTACAAGAAGTTTATAAAAGAAAATTGATATTTGAAGTTATAAGTGTGCAAGCGTCGCACAGGACTGACTCAATGGTAAGGTAATTCAGGCCATTGTCTAAGGTTCTCACCCTATGTACGGCTCCAAAATTAAAAATAAGGTGTTTTTTAAATGTTTTTGAAAAAAAAATAACCATTTCATTAAATAAAATTTTAAATAAATATTATATTTTTCAATGTGTGCAAGGCTCCATAATACTAAATTTAAGATTTAATATAATGAATTATATATTTTTTAAATAATTTTTTAAGATCTTGTTAAATTGAAGTACAAAATTTGCATTGAGGCTTCATTTTAAGTTGTTATATTAAATATAAATTTTAAAAAAAATTATTTAAAGATTTTAAATAAAATCTTATTTTATTGAAAATTTTGAAAATATTCCATATAATAATTTATATTTTATTATATTATAATTAGGAATAACTAACTTAAATTTTGCCTTAGACCTCTATTTATATTAAATCATTGAAATAAATAAATAAATACGAAATTCACATGAAAAAAAAATTAATTTTTTAACAATAAACTCTACACTTTTTTAAAATAACTGTAAGACATTTATATATTTCACGAGTATATGATTCCTTAAAAAAAAAAAAATGGAAGCACTATAAGAAAGAGTACCTCACATAAAAAGCACGTTAAAATTGTGGGGATCTCCAAGTTGGTTTTCTAACGTGTAAAGTTCTATCTCTTTTTATTTATAGTTTTTATTTTTTATTTTTTATCTATTTTATGAAGAGAAATGATATTTAAAGTTGTGGTTATGCAAGCAGCGTGCAGTCGCTTTGAAAAAAATAATTAATATGGAACCCACATGAAAAAAAAAAAACTAACTTTTTAATCGTAGATCCCACTCTTTTTTAAAGCGATTGCACGATGTTTGCAATTCTACGACTGTATGTAACATTACCCTTTTATGAATGTACATTTGATTACCATATCAACGTCCAAACACAATAGCTTTATGTAACGTGTTAAGTATCATATGAGCCATTCGATTGTATTGATGGACTCTGGTCTCATCGAAAAATTACATCAATCATAAGATAATGCTCTTAACTATTTAGAAAATACTTTATTATCAAGGTACATGAATTGATTCATATATATTGTATTTGTGTATCATCACACCATTATAAATTATCAGTAAAACAAAAATATTAACATTTATTATTATGTAAGCAGTCCATTTTTCTACCCCTTTTTGCTAAGTTATGTAAACAGTTGTTACTACTTGCAACAAAATTGGTTCCCCTGACCAATTCCTTTGAGTCTTGAATTCTGTTGCATACAATTATTTTTACATAATTTCTATATACTCTGTTAATATAATTGGTCAAAATATTTATTTTATATTAAAAAGAAGTAATGCAGCCAATCATATTAGTAAAGTATATAGAAAGTATGTAAAAATGACTCTACATCTAATTTTTGTTAAAAGAGTAATGTAATATTGTAAAGTGTGTAAGCGTCATACAGTCATTTTGAAAAAAAATAAGATCCACTGTTAAAAAATTAATTTTCTTTTTATTTGAATCTCGTATTTTTTCACTTTCTTTTAAGTTTTAAAAACATGTACTTTATGGAATTAAGATTAGATTGTTGCCTATTGGATATGCAAATGTTAGTTGAAAGTTTTGGCCAATTATTAAATACTCTTAAATACCCATATGTTAGTTTTATTAATTCTATCAAGTGATTCATATCTTTAAACTGTGTCTCATTGAGAGAACCATGTAATGCCACTGCCATGTCAAATCATTTGCAAGTAACTGACAAACATTATTGAGCCACTGCCATCACTGGTCCTTGACTAGTTGAGGGAAAGCAGATATGGATCTCTGCCTTCGTTCCTGCACCATAGATCCTTCTTGATAGATTCTTAACTGCACTAAATATTACTATTTTTATGTAAAAAATATTGAAAAATCGGTTGAATCGGATCCAATCGATTTACAAGTGGTATGGTATGGTACCCTAAATTGTAAGAATTCAGTGTGATAATTCTAAGGTCAGAATGTTGATAATTTTTATTGAGTCTAAATTATATTTAATAATTTATATTAGATAAACCTACGAGCAATAAGTTATTAAGATTGATTATGAGTTTTAAGTAGACTCAATAGTTAGGTTAAATTTTGTTTATTATTTATTAACGAGTTTGACTTCTATTGCCCAGATGACTAACACAAGAGGGGGGATGAATTGAGTTGTATTAAAAAAAATAACAATTATAAATAAAATTAATAATATAAAATATAAACAAAATATGAAATAGCAATAAATATAAAGAGTAAGGGTAAGAGAGAAGCAAACTCAGTATGTTAACGAGGTTCGGCCCCACTGCCTACGTCCTCGCCTCAAGCTACCCCTTGAGGATTCCCAAATTCACTATTCAACCTCCTTCAGGTGGAGATAGAAACCTATTACACCTTTGAACAACACCGCTACAAAGGATCCGTGTAGAACACCCTCTACACTTGCAATCACCTTACACGTGGTGATTCAACTATTTCCCGTGTAGAATACTTTCTACACGCATAAGGGTTATACACACCATTTTTCTGATACAAAAGCTGATAGTGGGTAGGTTATCAGAAAACACTCCTCAATGAGTGAAATAAGAACAATACAGCGCAAACTATATCTCTCAAAATGAACAAGGATTAAGGTTCAATGCTTAGAGAAGAGAGAATGAAAGTTTTGAATGAATGTTGTATGCTCTTGGTGTTGTGAATGTGAAACTCTCAAATGATCTATTTATAGGCATATGAGATTTCATATTCAAATTTAAAAAGATTCACATGTCAAAGATAACATCATTCACTTTTTCAAAAAATTCAAATAAAAGGTTCTTCTTTTTCAATTGTCAAAGATAACATCATTCACTTTTTAAAAAAATCAAACCTAATCTTTTACTTTTGGCATATGACAAAATGAGCACACTTTACTTTTTTAATTTTTCAAACAAAATCATCTACCTTTTGTATAAGTCTAAAAACGTATCAATCACTTTTGAAAATATTCAAATAAAACATGCACATGTGAAAGATGACAATCAATCATCTTTAATATTTTCAAAGTTCAACCCTTTAATCAAGGCATGCACATGTAAAAGATAACAATCAATTATCTTTCAAAATTTTCAAATTTAATTTTCAAAAATATTCATGCACATGTGAAAAATGTATTTTAATGCTTTATGATAAAATATTAATTTTGAGCATTAATCCTAATTTCGAATTTTGAAAAGATTTACAACATTACTATATAATTTTAATGTCAACTTGTTCCCTTATTGCTCATGCTTGTTTCCTTGATGTGCTTGACTCCATTGTGTAGACAACTTGAGTTTGAGACTTCTTTATTCTTTGAATTCATTTGTTATCATCAAAATCCATGTGTAAATATATAATTACACAAAACTTGAAATCTTGGGTTCAACAATCTCCCCCTTTTTGATGATGACAAATACTTGATAGAACCTGAAAGCTGTATTAATACTTAAGCTCCCCCTGAGAATGTGCGTTAGTTTTTCAAGCAAAAGTATAAATATAATTCCAAGTATATATAATAAGTTTAGCAATTCAAACAATATTAATGTTCTAGTCTAACACTTCTCCCCCTTTTGGCATCATTAAAAATGATCCGCAACAAGTAAATGGATCTGAAGAAAACGGTGCGTTAGTAGACACTGTAGATAAATAAATAAATTTCATCAGTCCGTGACCCGACAAGTGCGGCTAGAGATTTGAAAAAATCGTCTGATGTTGTTGACAAACGAGATTGAAGGCTCCGAGTTTCTAAAAAATGTCATTTTTACCGATCGGGAAAAAAAATACATTGCTATTTGACTTGGATGATAGCTTGTCTTATTCTTTATGCTATCTCTATAAAATCAATCCTGAAGTTCATCCAATCCGCATCAAATTTTCATCTCATCTCTATAACTCATCTGCATTCCTTCAACATTCTCGTTTTAAGCCTTCTACTCTTTTCTCAATGGCTCATTCTTCTAATATTTCTCTAGATCCATCCATGAGGCATTTTGCATCTCAACCTCCTGTCCTTTATGCAGCTGCCATTGGTGCCATGTTACAGCAGGAAAATAATAATCTGACTAATAAGTCAGATTCTGATGCTATTTATGACTTGGTGAGTCTTGGGACTCGCTACTCTTCCTCTATTGTTGCTTTTTCTCAGCGGCTACAAGCCAAAAATCATGAAGTTGAAAAGCTCAAAAAATAAATTGTTGTACTTCAACGAATTGTTCAAGAGTCTCATACAAGGGAATGAATCATTCAGCAGAATAATAAACAGTTGAAATCTTTATTAGATTCTTCATTCCGCTTGCTAGTTCCCATGGATAAGAATGACATGATATTGTATGAAGAGAATGAGCGTCTCAAACATGAGGCTAAGAATCTCAAGTTTATGTAAAAGTATTTAAAAAATCTATCTCTATTTTTATTGACTCTAGTCTATCTTTTAAGAGATATTTATAGCATGCATCATACCTATTTCTCTTCTGATCATACATAATCTATCTTCTGGTAAAGGCTTTGTGAAAATATCTGCTAACTGATCGTGTGTGTTTGTGAATTCTAATACTATATTGTCTTTCTGCACATGATCTCGAAGAAAATGATATCTTATTTCAATATGCTTAGTTCTAGAATGTTGTATTAGGTTCTTTGAAAGATTTATAGCACTTGTATTATCACATTTGATTGGAATGTGATTATACATGAGTTTAAAATCTTCAAATTGTTGCTTCATGTAGAGAACTTGAGTACAACAACTACCCGCAGCAACATATTCTGCCTCAGCAGTAGATAGTGCAACAGAATTTTATTTTTTACTAAACCAGGAAACTAGTGCATGACCTAAGAAATGACATGCTCCACTAGTGCTTTTTCGATTTATTTTACAGCCAGCATAATTTGCATCTGTGTAGCTGATTAGATCAAAAGATGTGTGCTTAGGGTACCATAACCCTAGGTTAATTGTACCACTAAGATATCTAAGAATGCGCTTTACTGCAATTAAATGTGATTCTTTTGGAAATGATTGAAAGCGTGCACATAAGCACACACTAAACATAATATCTGGTCTACTGGCTGTTAAATATAATAAGCTACCAATCATATTTCGATATATCTTCGAGTCAACTGACTTACCGGATTCATCTTTATCAAGTTTAGTTGATGGGCTCATTGGTGTTCCAATTTCCTTAACATTTTTCATCCCAAACTTCTTCAGTAATTCTTTAATATATTTTGATTGATTGATGAATGTCTCACTTTTTGCTTGCTTAATTTGCAATCTGAGAAAGAATGTAAGTTCTCCTATTATACTCATCTCAAATTCTTCTTGCATAGTCTTAGCAAAAACTTGACACATATTTTCATTAGTAAGACCGAATATTATATCATCAATATAAATCTGAATCAAAAGAATATCATCATTTTCATATTTAATGAAAAGAGTTATGTCGATTTTTCCTCTTGAAAAAACTTTTTCAATCAAGAAACTACTGAGTCTTTCGTACCAAGCTCTAGGAGCTTGTTTAAGTCTATCTAGTGCTTTTGTGAGTTTGAAAACATGATTTGGGGAAATATGATTTTCAAAACCTGGAGGTTGCTCAACATATACCTCTTCATTTATAAAACCATTTAAGAAAGCACTTTTAACATCCATTTGAAAAGGTTTGAAATCTTTATAACAAGCATATGCAAGTAGCATTCGAATAGTTTCTAATCTTGCGACAGGTGCATATGTCTCATCATAATCGATTCCTTCTTCTTGATTAAAACATTGGGCTACAAGTCGAGCCTTATTTCTAGTAATGACTCCGGACTCATCTTTCTTGTTTCTAAAAACCCATTTTGTTCCAATAATAATATGATTTTTGGGTCTAGGAACAAGTGTCCAAATATCATTTCTTTCAAATTGATTTAACTCTTCTTGCATAGCTAGAATCCAAGATTTTCATCAAGAAGTGCGTCATCAATATTTTGGGTTCAATTTGAGATAGAAAAGCAGTATGATTGCAAATATTTCTAAGAGATGATCGAGGACTTACACCTTGTGAAGGTTCTCCCAAAATTTGTTCCACTGGACGATCTTTCATAAATTTTCACTGTTTGGTTGCATCTTGTATTAAATTTTGATGATATTTCCTGATGGCTCCATGTTGAACTTCCTCTATTGTTTTCTCTTTGTTGAGATTGAGACTTTCCGTATTATTTATACCTCATGTTTCTTCATTAATAGATTTCTTGGAGAGTGAAGAATTAGATTCATCAAATACTACATGCATAGATTCTTGTACAGTCAAAGTTTTTATATTGAATACTTTATAAGCTTTAATATTAGTAGAATACCCGAGAAAGATACATTCATCAGATTTCGCATCAAATTTACTTAAATTATCCCTGTCATTCAAAATAAAACATTTGCATCCAAATACATGAAAGTAACCAATGTTGGGCTTTTTCTCATTCCAAAACTCATATGGGGTTTTATCTAACTTAGATCTTAGCATAACTCTATTTATAACATAACATGCAGTACTTACCGCTTCGGCCCAAAAATAACTAGGCAAGTTGTTCTCATTGAGTATTGTTCTTGCCATCTCTTGAAGAGATATATTTTTCCTCTCTACTACCCCATTTTGTTGAGGAGTTCGAGGAGCAAAAAAATTATGCACAAAACCGTTTTCATCACAAAATGTTTCAATATTTTTATTAACAAACTATTTTCCCCTATCACTTCGGATACTTGTAATAGTATAGCCATTTTCATTTTGAATTCTCTAGCATAACTTGGTAAAAGTATTATGTGCCTCATCTTTATGAGCAAGAAAGATGACCCAAGTATATCTAGAGAAATCATCAACAATAACAAATGCATAATATTTTCCTCCTAGACTTGCAATTCTATTTGGTCCAAAAAGATCTATGTGTATCAATTGCAATGGTCTAGTAGTGGAAATATGTTTCTTAGTTTTAAAAGAAGTTTTTATTTGTTTACCAAATTGACATGCATCACAAATTTTGTCTTTAAGAAAATATGTTTTTGGTAAACCTCTCACAAGATCATTTTTTGAAAGTTTGGAAATAAGTTTCATATTGGCATGACCTAGTCTTCTATGCCATAACCAACTAATTTCATTTTGAGCTGAAAAACAAATTGCATCTTGTGGGGTAATTTCTTCAAAATCGATTGTATAAACATTGTTACTTCTAAAAGCAATAAAACAAATATTACAATCATGATCATTCAAAATAATGCATTTATCCATTTTGAAAGTAACTGTAAATCTTTTATCACATAATTGACTTATGCTCAAAAGATTATATTTTAGACCTTCAACAAGTAGAACATCTTCAATTATGAGAGAAGATTCATTACCAATTTTACCTATTCCCACGATCTTCCCTTTCGAGTTGTCTCCAAATGTCACGTGTCCTTCTTCTTTAGATTTAAGATCAAAGAACTTAGTCTTGTATCCTGTCATGTGTCTTGAACATCCACTATCTAAAAACCATTTGTTTTTGCTTGTGGAAGACTTCGTGCATATCTATAAAAACAATTAAAATGATTTTTCTTGGTACCCAAGTTCTTTGGGTCCTTTATTTATTAGTATTAGAAGAAATAAGATCTTTAGGTACCCATATGGCCCTAATAGTCATTGTATGATTTCTTCTAATAGGACAAGTATGATAATTATTATCATTTCTATTACAAAAATTGCAAATAGCATGTGACATATATGAAAAACTTGAATGATTATAATAATATCTTTTTTGACAAAATTATTTTTATGAAAAGAATTTTGAATATTAGTCTTTGATGTAGAATGATTATCAAAGAAATTTTTATAAGATTTGTATTTTTGTTTTGGCATATATCTCAAACCTGCCTTGTCAAAAACACATCTTTGACTACCAAGAAATTTTTCAAAATTTCTTTTTCCATTCGTAAAGTTTTCAACAATATTTTCTAAATCGGTTTTCTTCTTATTCAATTCAAGATTTTCATCTTTCAAAATGATACTTTCTTTTCTTAAAATTTCAATTTCGTTTGTTAAAGAAGAATTTTTCTTTTTCAAAGCAGTATACTTGATACCCAATTTTTCAAATTCCTCATATACCTCTTCTAAAACATTTTGCAATTCTTCATATGAAGGATCTTCAATATTATCAAGATTTGTTACCTCAATGTTATCTTTAGCCATAAGACAAAGATTTGCTGATTCTCCATTGTTTGCTTCACTATCTGAACTACTTGAATCATCATCCCATGTAGCTTTCATTGCTTTCTTGCCATTGTTCGATCTTTCTTTAGCAGAGGACAATCTGGTTTGATATGACCAGGTTTATTGCATTTATAACAAATTAAAGTGTCATTTTTACCTGAATCTTTCTTGGAAAACTTTTTGAAAGATTTCCTTGGAGGAGTTCTATTTTTCTTCAAGAACCTCTGAATTCTTCTTGTTATCATCGCAACTTCTTCATCTTTATCTTCATTTTCCTCTTCTTCATCACTTTCACTTTCATGAGGAACAGCTTTAAGTGCTAAACTCTTCTTTGGCTTTCCTTCTTCTTCTCCTCTTTTCAATGTGTACTCATGGGTGATAAGTGACCCGATGAGTTCATTAACTTCGAGCTTCTTGAGGTCTCTAACTTCAAGAATCGCTGTCACTTTTGATTCCCAGCGTTTTGGTAGAGAGTTGAAAATTTTTCTTACTATCTCCACTTTGGAATAAACTTTGCCAAGAGCTGTCAAGCTGTTTATGATGTTAGTAAAACGAGTGTGCATACTAGAAATAGATTCATCATCATTCATCTTAAACATTTTATATTCATGAGTAAGAATATAAATTTTTGATTCATTGACTTGCGAAGTTCCTTCATAAGTAACTTCCAAATTATCCCAAATTTCTTTTGCCGTAGCACAAGTCATTATTCTATTAAATTCATTTCCATTGAGAGCATTAAATAATAAATTCATAGCAGTTAAATTCAAAGTATAAAGTCTATCGTCTTCACGATCAAACTCTTCTTCTTCCTTTTTGACCTTTACTCCATCAACCACTTTTGTTGGAATATAAGGTCCATTTACAATAAATTTCCAGATTTCTCGACCTTAAGCCTGAAGGAATATTCTTATTCTAACTTTCCAGAATGAGTAATTATCTACACAAAAGAGTGGAGGCCGACTGCTAGATTGACCTTCACCAAACGAAACTGAAATGTTAGCCATAAGATCTTAACTCAAAAGATAGTTAGTCTTATAATAGAGCTCTTAACTCTGATACCAATTGTTGCCCAGATGACTAACACAAGAAGGGGGGTGAATTGAGTTGTATTAAAAAAAATAACAATTATAAATCAAATATATAATATAAAATATAAATAAAATATGAAATAACAATAAATATAAAGAGTAAGGGTAAGAGAGAAGCAAACTCAGTATGTTAACGAGGTTCGGCCCCACTGCCTACGTCCTCGCCTCAAGCTATCCCTTGAGGATTCCCAAATTCACTATTCAACCTCCTTCAGGTGGAGATAGAAACCTATTACACCTTTGAACAACACCGCTACAAAGGACTCGTGTAAAACACCCTCTACACTTGCAATTACCTTACACGTGGTGATTCAACTATTCCCCGTGTAGAATACTTTCTACACGCATAAGGGTTATACACACCCTTTTTTTGATACAAAAGTTGATAGTGGGTAGGTTATCAGAAAACACTCCTCAATGAGTGAAATAAGAACAATATAACGCAAACTATATCTCTCAAAATGAACAAGGATTAAGGCTCAATACTTAGAGAAGAGAGAATGAAAGTTTTGAATGAATGTTGTATGCTCTTGGTGTTGTGAATGTAAAGCTCTCAAATGATCTATTTATAAGTATATGAGACTTCATATTCAAATTTAAAAAAATTCACATGTCAAAGATAACATCATTCACTTTTTCAAAAAATTCAAATAAAAGGTTCTTCTTTTTCAATTGTCAAAGACAACATCATTCACTTTTTAAAAAAATCAAACCTAATCTTTTACTTTTGGCATATGACAAAATGAGCACACTTTACTTTTCAAATTTTTCAAACAAAATCATCTACCTTTTGTAAAAGTCCAAAAAAGTATCAATCACTTTTAAAAATATTAAAATAAAACATGCACATGTGAAAGATGACAATCAATCATCTTTAATATTTTTAAAGTTCAACCCTTTAATCAAGGCATGCACATGTAAAATATGACAATCAATCATCTTTCAAAATTTTCAAATTTAATTTTCAAAAATATTCATGCACATGTGAAAAATGTATTTTAATGCTTTATGATAAAATATTAATTTTGAGCATTAATCCTAATTTCGAATTTTAAAGAGATTTACAACATTACTCTATAATTTTAATGTGAACTTGTTCCCTTCTTGCTCATGCTTGTTTTCTTGATGTGCTTGACTCCATTGTGTAGACAACTTGAGCTTGAGACTTCTTTATTCTTTGAATTCATTTGTTATCATCAAAATCCATGTGTAAATATATAATTACACAAAACTTGAAATTTTGGGTTCAACAATTTCTTTTAGAATTTAAATATCAACTATTATAAATTTATTTCAATTTAAAATATCATTGATTGAAATCCCTTACGCAATCTTAGTTACAATAAATCTTACACTGAATGACTACTAGATTACGTTTTTAAATTCAAACTCTCTTCTTGAATGATATCGTGACCAAGTCTAATTTGAATTCGAACTCGAACTCGTCGGCAGTCTCTCTCAAATCTCTTTAGAAATATCTTTCTTTAAGTATGTTATTTGGAAAAATTATTAACCTCCGTAAGTATAGCGACTGAACTGAAGATATTCAGTTCAACATTGTGCGTGTTCCACATTTACCATACCAATAGCTAAATGCCTCATTCTTCTTGCAACATCTCTAGTATTTTTTTCTCTCATTCTAGCTCACGTGATCAATTTCATGTCAAAAATATTAGATTAACGCTGCAAATTAAATAACTTGATCATAAATTAGAATTATTATATGTTAACTAGTTATATATATTATTAAAACTAGTTCTTTGGTTTTAAAATTTTTAAAATTGGTATGTACTGGTTTGATTCTTAAAAAATACAAAATCAAATCAAACCGGATCGATTAAACCCATATTAATTAAGCTACCAAATTCTTATAATTCTCTTATTATCGCAATCAAAAAAGGAATTGTTTAAATAATTGATCCAAACTAAGATCTTCTAATAATCTTTGATCAAAATTTAAGACTAATTTTGAAAATAGATAATAAGCAATATATGGTCCTTGAAAAAGGAGACATGCACTATATTGGAGGACTAAATTTAAACATACATCTTGTTAAAAATAAAGTTATAAGTGGTGTGATTTAATGTTATATGTTATATTTAATTTATGATAAAAAACAATATTTTTGCGTCAAATATGCTAATTATAAGTTTATATATTTTATTATTATTATTATTATTATTTGTGTACTGTATTTATTATCGGGTTGTCGGATTCGCCGACCTTCTCTTTTTTAATTTTCCTCGTTTTACACGTTTGTTCAGAAAAATTACAAAAGGCTTTGAATTGAAGAGATGGTTTCAGGATAGACATATGCTGGTCAACGGTGAGGTGGAGAGTGAAATGGTCCGTCTCCTAAGTTTGATCTGGGCCGCTCATTTGTCCAATAAAGCGGGATCAACGACTAGACACATAACCCGACGCGACGCACTTGCTGACCGCCCCGGCTCCAGCCGTGATACGCCTCTCTGAGTCTCTGGCAACTGCTGTACTTATATTTTTAGAGTGCTCTACAGCCACACACATGGCATCCCACCAATACTTTTTTTTTTTTTAACACTTTTACATATTCTTTTTATTAAAAAATATTATAATTTTATTAAAAAATATTTTTTTATTTATCCAGTTAAAAAAAATTTACCCAGTTAAATAAATTTTTTATTTAGAGAGGTGAAGTTCATATCCTGACTAAAAATGTGTACTAATGTATTATATTCATATCGTGTCAAGTCGAATTCACATTATATATGAGGTAACCTTCGGATAAATCGAATTAAAGGAGTCATATTACTCTCACTGATTTTGTTCCAAGTTCACATATTGTGATAAAAATGATCGACTTTAAATGTTGTATGTCAAGCTCATTACATAAAGACCAAACCCATACAACAAAATGGGTTAGACCCCCTTATTTCTAACCAAAATAATAGGTACACGGTATCTGTGCACACAGACCACGTTATCTATCATCACTCTAATCCTAAGAATAATTCTAGATTAAGTTCCAAATAAACAAATTTTATACAACAGAAAAAAGTGGGTCCCACTAATATAAACTAATTTTTTTAACACTTTTTTAAAAAGTGGAGTCCCACTTATTTTTACAAGGATTTGCATGTGATTTATTTATTTGAAATTGAGTACTATTACATCTACAAAAAAATTATATAAAAATAATCTCATAAGTTAACGTAACTTTATCTAATATGTTAGATCTACTTCATAATAAAAATAATTTTATAATCTGATGAACCACATTAAACCACAATAATTTGTGAGATTACTTTTATGTCATTCCTTTATAACTATAGAATTTTCCTTTAAAATTTATACAAATCATTTCTCCGAACCCACTTCCTTTGTGTCGAATTTATGTCCACTTCGTTGAGTTGCGTCAACAATCGTCCATTCTAATTTATATATCAAGTAATAAAAATGGCTACCATATAGGAAAGCAATCCAATTTACTATGAAAAAAATAGTAAATTTAAATGGCTAAGGATTTTAATTAAATGTTGAATTGTTAAAAGTATATATTATAAATATATAAATATATATATTTTATCAATTTAAATTTTTTAGATAATTGATAAATTCACATTGCATATATAGAAATTGTATTTCAACCTTAATTTTACACTTTATTATATTTAATTAAATATTCTGAAAACTTTACAATATTCTAAAAGTAATGTTACATATAATCATTTTTTTATATTCTTTACATATTTTATTGATGTGATTAGATATATTAATTTTTTTAATATATAACTAATTATATTAATAAATTATCAAAAAAATATATAAAAATAACTTTATAGAATTTTTGGTATTCTAAAATAATAGTTTCATGTATTTCAGTTGCCCGAAACACGAATGGCGTCAAGCCAATTCTGATAAGTATGACAGCATATCGGTGAATCGGTGATGTAATCAGCGACCGACGAACCGTCTGTTAATATCCTATAACGGCTAAAAAAAAAGAAAAAGAAAAAAGGAAGAAAGAAAAGTTTTCCAACGCCTACTTATTGCCTTTCCTAACAATATCTTATTTACATTTGATGCCCACGAAAACTCAAAGCTCATATGGCATGTACCCACTGTCACCGTCATCGGCTACATTCCAAGCCACTCTCCCCAAGCCCCTCCCTTCTCTCTCTCTCTCTCTCTCTCTCTCTCTCTCTGTGATTGTCTCTTTGCAACTGAAACTGTGTGATTTTGTCCGATGATAAAAAAAAAATATCTGCTCGTAGCGGAAGTACTTTCATATAAGTCCAAAACTGCTTCCTTTTCCGCGAAAGAGAGCCAACGACACACTGTCCTACGTTGTCAGAGGAAGATGGCCATGAAACCCAGGAGTCACTCTCACAACGGTAATGGCTACGCCAGCGACGCCAGCGACGGGGGAAGTAGCTCGCCCAGTCCGCCTCCTTCGCCGCCCCGTCACTCCGGACTCTCCCATTGCCGTCGCCGAGTGCGGTCCAAGGTCCAGTATGCTCAGTCGCTGAAGGAGGGCTTCGGTGGCTCTATTCTGTTGCGCCGGAACCTGAGGTACCTGCTGCTTCTACCGCTGCTTTACGTGCCTGGCCTGCTCATGTGTGTGGGGTCCTTCTCGGCTCTCCTAGGACGGCCTACCCCTCCTGGCTCTGTGTATCGTAGCCATGAGATGTTTAGGAGGCTCTGGCGTGACATTGAGGCCGACAATTCCTCCGCGATTGAGGTTCGCTTTTACAATTAAATTTCTTTTTGGGTGCCGATAAAATGGAGGAAAATAATGATAAAAATATTGAACTTTACCTTTTAGTATACATTTATATGCTTTTTTCCCCGCCTGTTTTTGCAAGATATATATATATATATATTATATATATATATATATATGCTTGCTGATTGCCACATCTGTGGTTCGGAAAGTAGAGCATATTACTTGCTTCTGATCGTGGAATATATACTGCATATTACTTGCTTCTGATCGTGGAATATATACTACTGTAGAACACTATGTAGTATATACACGAGAAGTTGTCGGCGGCGGTCTTTTTTATTTTTTATGTTTCAAAAATCACTGGTTGGTTTGTAAAAAGGGGTCATATCATCTTGGTTTAACTTGATCAGAGTAATTATCAGCCGGATTTGGCTGTTCGGCACTTGTCGCCACTCGCCAGCATCAGTTGCTCGTATTTTTGGTTTTCTTTTGATTCCTCTACTCTGATAAATTAGTCTTTCTTTATGATATCTTGGAAGCCAAATAAGAAGTTATAGTATAAGGGAAGAGAATACGTAATAACTAATAAGAAAGCAAAGAAGAATAAAATAAAGTAGTTTTAATTTACTTAATTGATGACTGGAACTTTTTCTTGATATTCCAACTGGGGAAGTTATTGGAAGTTTCTATGCTATTTTTCTTGGTCGCCCTTGTGATTCATAATCATGAAAAGACACTCCCCACCAGGAATTGCAATAAAATAAGTATCAATGTTATTTGAGCCAGAGAAGAAGATCCTTCTATAAAAAGTCTGGACATTTATGTTTGGGTTTTTCTTTATTTTACTCAGCTACGTTTAATCAGGACATAGTTATCATTTCTATTGAGGGAAAATGATACTTAGCACCCTATTTGACAACCATCGGTATAAATTATTGTTTTATTTTTTTTCATTCTGAACTTCTTGAATGAAAAGCCAATGTAAATTTAATTTGAGAAAATTAAAAACATTTGAAAAAAAAAAAGATTTTTTTAGTGATGGTTGTCGAATGAGATGTTCCCTAGCATGATCCCTCTTATTCAAAGCATTGCTTTTTGTGGCTTATAACGTCAGCACGTTACAGTGCTATTGAATGTGATTGGTAGTGCAAATCAGTTGACATCTTACACTTTGCTTGTTTGATTGCTATTGCATTGCATAGCATGCTACCTTTGGACTTATCTTTATTGTTGCTTTTTTTTCATTTGACTAGAACTAAACTATAATTTTGCATAGTGATTATTTTGGTTTGCGATCTTTCAATATACTATTTTTGAATTTTCTGTGATCAGCCAATATGAAAATGTTGTTTCTTCACACAGCTGTCCTCAGTCTGGAAATTCAAAAGGAAGCTAAAAGAGCAGAGACCTTGTCCAAATTCGACTTCTGGACAACGTTTTGGTATTTATGAAATTGCATATTTTACTTTTTAAGATGTATTCCATAGTTTACTTTTGTAACTCTAGTTTTGCTACTTGTGACATCGTACAATAGATAGAACCTTAAATTGAAAGTATTAGCACTTCAATCTCTAAAATTTGTGTTCAGCAACTTGATTTTCTATCCATGCTCTCTCATTTATTTCAATGTTAGTGATGAGAAACCTCATAAACTTTCTTGAGTGGAAACCCGGTTTGGATATAAAACTTATCTCAACTAATCATTACAACTTTCCCAAATTCCCACACAAAATATAATAAATAATTCAACTTTTTCAAATCCCAAAATAATAATAATATTAAAAAATAATATTCTAATAATATTTTATTCAACTTTCAACTTTCATCTCAACTCACTATCCAAACCTCCCCCATTGTGAGCTGTTTATATAATGTTTGAAGTTTCAAAATAACTCTGGTCATCAAGAGTCTTAATGGATACGCTCTTTAACTTATTTTAGAACTCAATATGAATCCATTGGTAATGAAATTAAATTGCGTATGTAGAGAAAACAACAAAAGACGCATGTTGGAAAAACTAAAGTAGCAATTTTACATAAAAGATTAGTAATTTAAATAACGTGCAAAAATTAACGTGCAAAACACGTTTGTCTAATTTTATAAAATGATTATTTGTAAAAAATAATATATATTTTACAAAAATTATTGATGTCACTTAATAATTTAAGGCATATTGGAGAAAATAAAAAAATTAGTTCAAAATATCATATAATCCAATACATGTTTATAACATCTATAATTTTAGCAAAGATATATACGAAAAATTTAATAAAAGTCGAACACAAACGGTAGTTCAAAATATGTGTCGTTTGATGTTTGTATTATAATTCATCAATTTATGTCATCTTGTAGACACTCAATAGAGACAACATTAAAATTCTTATTTTGCTGTTGGTTGAGTCGATCAGGGACAACATAAAGTTAAAACATAATCTTTTTATAAAATTTGTGGTATAATATTTTCTATATATAACATATATATAAATCATAAAATATATTTTGAAATTATTGGCCGAATTTACTCTTTCTTGATTAGCTCAAGGATCACAGCATTTGTCACGTGCCTATCATAGCAAGCCCACGTATGGAATATGACTTAGCGGAAACTACGTCCTACTATCATGAGAAAAAAAAACACTTTGATTAAACACACTTGTATTATATATTATATGAGATTTTTAAATTTGAAATACTTAATAATAATCTGAGTTAATGAAACGTATAATATACGTATATTATAATTAGGGATTCACGTCTTATACACCTAATACACGTGTATATGTTAAAGAGAAAGAGAAAAATATAATAACTAATCTTTAATTACTTATTATTATATAAACTATTAAGTATTATAATTATTGAGATTAATAAATCATATAACAACATTGAATGCTATTTCTCTCAACATTTATGTCTTCATTTTATGTGCCAAACCGTTAAAACAAACGGTGTTAACTTTAACGGAAAAATAAGAAAAACCGTTAAAACAAGATTTTCCGTTACATACACACTTTTTATATATAGAAGATAATATTTTTTAGTTAATAAGTTTATTTTTAAATGAACATTAGTAATTGAGTTAAATATATTGCTTTGTATTTAATAAGTTTAACTCAATGACATATATTAGTTAATTTTCATTTAATAGTAACACAATTGAGGAGTGGATAATGTGGTCTTATAAGAATAATTTTCATTTAGTGGGATGGGAGATGGTGTGATATTATAGGAGTAAAGTCCCATGCTTTGAAATTTGTGATATCTCATATGATAAGAATAAGGGCAGGTGGTGAATGGGATCCCATATTGCTTGTGAAGGGAAAATTATTGCTTAGTTGCTCTTTATAAGGTTCCAATGGGCCTCCAATTGTATCATTGACTAGTATTTTTGGAGTATAGGCCATGTGGTTTGGGCCTTCCATTGGGGTGTTACAAATGGTATTAGAGCCTATTGGCTATCCCAACTAGAAATGTGGGACTTGAACCGTGCCACCTACGACGGACAGGCTCAACAAGGACGTCGAGAATTTAAAGGAGGGAAATTGTGATATCCCATATGATAAGGATAATGGTAGGTAGTGAATGAGATCCCATATCGTTTGGGAAGGAAAAGTTCTTGCTCTTTATAAAGTTTCAATGGGGCTCTAATTTTATCATTGACTAATCATTTTGGAGTGTAGGCCATGTGGTTTGGGTGTTCCATTAGGGCGTTACAGAAAATTATATAATATACAGATATTAACACTCTTATTTTTACTTCACATTCTTTTATTTTTTCACATGATCAATGGTACTAATTGGTCTATGGACCTGACCACCTACATTCTTCCTTACAGCTTCTAATGCCTATAGTCTCTCATTCTTTTACCTGTTAATGCATGACTGAAATGGAATTGCAGTAAACTGATATTTCCCATTGAATTTCAGAGTCTTCTGGCCCTAGTGGTTACTTGATTGTTGAGGCTAATGGTGGTCTTAATCAACAACGCTCTGCGGTATATTATTATTCTCTTGTAATTCTATTTCTGATTTTCTTGTTTCTGTAGATACTAAAAAGGGCTAACCAAAGAAATATTAAATGGGGGCACTAAGGCCTACTAGATATCAATAGTGTGATATATTTGTGCTTTTTATCTTTCGTTATGAATGTATGAAGTTTGTTCATAATGTTTAATCTTGTTTTTGATAGATCTGCAATGCAGTGGCGGTCGCTGGACTTTTGAATGCAATACTAGTTATCCCTCAATTTGATTTTCATAGTGTTTGGAGGGATCCAAGGTGAAGAACTGAATTACTTGCCTCATAACTTCTTACTATAGATCTGATTGAGCAGTCTTTCAATGATATAGCTTGTCATTAACATATTGGTTGTCTACTAATAGTTGTATTTGGTGTAAAGTTCAAAATCGCCTTTGTTAAAGACTAGATGTGTTGCTACTCCTTGGCTATCATAGCTATACATGGGTCTCAGATGCCTCTGGAGTTCTGGCTTAGCTGTAAGGAGATGTAGAAAAACAATAAGCAATGTGTTTAGAGCTGAAACTGCAGTTGTATATGGCCCCTATCAAATGCCCCAGAATATATGTCAAAAAATATGCCAGAAATCCACTGTGAACGTAGAGCTATGCAGCATAATGGGGGTGTTGGGTGCCCTCTTGAGGCCTCTTCTTTGCCCAACACTTGTATAATTAATTTATTTTTTTGAAAATGCACTTTTATGTATATTCACACACCAAATTCCACAATGTATCTGTTGTACAGTGAGTTTGGTGACATATATGATGAAGATCACTTCATAGCCACACTTGAGGGATACGTGAAAGTGGTGAAAAAGCTACCTGATGCATTGATGGAAATGCATGATTATAACATTACTAATGTACCAACCTTCCGCATCCAAGCTTGGGCTTCTGTCAGCTATTACTTGGAAGAGGTTTATCCTGTCTTGCAGAAGCAAGGGTATGTATCAAACCATTGTATTATTTTCATGATATCCTCTGCCAACCGGAAACTGTGAAAACTCCTTCTCTGAGAGTTAATGGTATTGGCCAGCTGAGCTATAGCAGACGAGTTCTTTAATGAACCTTGTAGATTGATTCCAATCTGACTACCAACTGTTGAAACTTCCGGGCGTTTTTCTTGATTATTTGTTTGATACAGGGTTATCCGAGTGGCCCCCTTTGCAAATAGATTGGCAATGAATGTTCCACGTCATATTCAATATCTAAGATGCCTGACTAACTATGAAGCATTGAAGTTCTCTTCTCCCATTTCAATTCTTGCAAATAAAATAGTGAATAGAATGGTTGAGAAGAGCTCAAGGACTGGTGGCAAGTATGTTTCCGTCCACCTCCGTTTTGAGGAGGTACTAATCCTGATTTGTCATAATAATTCTGTACTTCTAGTCGTTAGGAAAAATTAATCTATACATAATTGTCTTATGCTCTAGGACATGGTGGCGTTTTCATGCTGTGTGTATGATGGAGGAAAGGCTGAAAATATTGAAATGGATTCAGTTCGTGAAAAAGGTTGGAGGGGGAAGTTCAAACGAAAAGACCGTATCATTCTGCCCGGTCTCAATCGAATTACTGGAAAATGTCCACTGTCTCCCTTGGAGGTACCTTACACATAAACTGATTTTGTTGCTTTTCAGAACTTTGGAACTTTCAAGTTATGCTATTCCTTATGATTTGGTATTTTGAGGCCAGTTTCTTTCTTCTTTTTTTCTCTCTCTCTCTCTTGGTAGGCAACTCCAGTTGCTTATTTTAGCATTAAATGCCAATCAGAACCAGTTCCATTACGCCATCATGTCTTTTCCTGTGGTTTCTGCCCCACTTCTTTTTAACCTTCATCTTGTCTTTGTACCATAATTAACAATATTTTGCTAAAGTTAGAGCTGCTACAGGAATGTGAGAATACCAAACAGATTTTAGGTTCAGGCTGCAAGAAAGAACATAATGTGATGGATGGTGTTTGAGGTTAAAAGGGCCCGGGGGGGAGGGGCTTTGAACTCTGAAGATATATTTTATTTCTCACATAAATGTCAAAAGTGGATTGTGACCTTTTCTCTTGGATATTGTTTTTCTTGTCAGTGTAGGTTGGGATGATGCTACGCGGTATGGGTTTTTGTAATGGCACTTCAATTTATCTGGCATCGGGTAAAATATACCAAGCAGAAAGACATTTAGCTCCTCTGTTAAAGATGTTTCCCCATCTCCACACAAAGGAGTCTCTTGTGACCCCAGATGAGCTTGCTCCTTTCAAGGTGAACTCTTGTACCATCTCTCTCATGATGTATGACGAAGTCTTTCCCAACAAATAGTAGTGGTGAGTGGTGACTTGGCAAACCAAACCCGTTAAATTAGGAGTATTGATCTTTGAATATTAATAATGTTTTTTTTTTAGTAAAAATATTATTCATCAAATGCAATAGGCGAAGCACATGTACATAGGATGTATACAAAAGAAATGCCTAAATATATTCTAATACTAGAAAAACGAGGACAAAAACTCATGGACAGCACCTCTATTAAGTACAATAGCTGAAAACCAACTAAACAAGGAACACCTAAATACATTCTAATACTACATTGCGCTCCCTATTATTGAAGTACCTCTCATTCCTTCTTTCCAATGAAAGGCACCACATGATGTACAAAGGAATCATCTTCCACGCAGCTGCCACTTGAGAGCAAGTATGAAGTCTAGTCCAACATGTGAGTAAATCTACCACTGATTTTGGCATAACCCAGGTCAGTCCGGATCTTCTAAATACACCATCCCATAACACTTTAGCCACATCACAATGTAGAAGTAGATGATCCACTGATTCTGCAGCTTTCTTGCACATGAAGCACCACTCCATAACAATCATTCCACGCTTTCTCTGAATATTCCCAATTGCTGCTGTCCATACAAAAAAAGCAACCTTTGACGGAACAGGAGACTTCCAAATACTCTTCCAAGGAAAAGAAATGTAATGCTGATTGGACAACATTTACAATATGATCTAACAGAAAACTTTTTAGATGCTGTATATCTCCAGTACATTTGATCCCTGTCATGTTGTCTAATCAGTAACCTCCTCAATTTCCCAATCCTGGACAGGTCTGAAAAATCTAACATCCCAATTCACCTCTCCATTAGAGTAACTCATCAACTCTGAGATTGAGGCCCGCTGATTAACAGCCAACCTGAAAACAGCCGGAAAAGCTCTAAACAGTGCATTCTCACTACACCAAACATCAAACCAGAATCAAACTCTTGAACCATCACCTACCACAAATTTGATTTGTTTCACAAAATTATCCCATCATTTTCTAATAAATTTCCATAAACTCACAACATAAGTCCCCTACTCTCCTTAGTGCACCATGCCCCCCAATCACTCCCATACTCAAACAGTCACCCCCCTCCACAACGCTTCCTCTTCCCTATGATATCTCCACAACCACTTCCCCAACAACGCCTTATTCGAACTACACAAATTACAGACCCCCAAGCCTTTATCAGCAATAGGACAACAAACTTTTTTCCATCTTACCAAAGGAACCTTATTCTCCTCTCCCAAACCAACCCACAAAAAAGCACTATACAAATTTTCAATACGATTAGCCACTCCAACTGGTAAAGGAAATAATGAAAGAAAGTAAGTTGGGATATTAGAAAGAGTACTCTAAAGGGTGATTCTACCCCCTTTTGATAAATACAACCTTTTTCACGCTGCCTACCTTTTCTCAATCTTCTCAACCACCCCCATCCCAAATATACTTTGCCTTGAATGAGGCCCCCAGCGGGAGACCCAAATAT
Organism: Carya illinoinensis; assembly: GCF_018687715.1. Classification (NCBI taxonomy): domain Eukaryota; kingdom Viridiplantae; phylum Streptophyta; class Magnoliopsida; order Fagales; family Juglandaceae; genus Carya; species Carya illinoinensis. The sequence continues at coordinate 43,218,729 of NC_056756.1, forward strand.
TTCATGGGCAAATAACCAACTCTACACTCCAATAATTCCGCCAAATTGTTAATATTACGCACATCTCCCACTGGGGCCAGCTCCAATTTTCCCAAGTTCACCTTTAGCCTAGATATGGCTTGAAAACATAACAAGACAGCCCTCAAAGCTTGAATCTGTTCCCAAACAACACAAAAAATAAGAGTATCATCAACAAAAAGCAAATGCAGTCGAAATACAATGTCTGACCCAACCACACCAACTGTCACCAAAACCACATCTTCTAAGCATGTAGAAGAGAAAACTTACAAAGAACCCCCGGAACCCTTCCTGCATTAGACTATCTAAACACTCATTCACAATCAGCACAGAATCAATGATTTGTCGGCCTCTAACAAATGCATTTTGAGGTTTAGAAATAATCTTATCCATCACCTTGCTCATTCCATTTGCCAAAACCTTTAAAATTATCTTATAAATTCTACTTACTAAACTAATGGGATGGAAATCCTTCAACTCCGAAGCACCCAGTCTCTTAGGGATTAGAGCGATAAATGTGGCATTCATCGACTTCTCAAACTTTTGATGATCATAAAATTCTTGTAGAATCTGCATCACCTCCTCTCGCACAATCTCCCAACAATCTTGAAAAAAAGCCATAGAAAACCCATCTGGGCCAGGAGCTTTGTCTCTTCTGATTCCACATACCAACTGATGCACCTCAAGCTCTTCAAACGGCCTCTCTAGCCAGCTTGCTGTAAAAGAATCCACAGCCTCAAAATTCAAGCCATCAATTTTATGTCTCCAATCTGCCTTCTCACTTAGGAGAGTACTATAAAACTGCACAGCATGATCTTGAATCTCATCAGGTGTAGAGAGAGAGCACATTATTATCAGCTTTAATCATCTCAATAGCATTGTTTGCCTATGAAAGTTGGCCATCTTATGAAAGAAACTAGTGCACTTATCCCCCTGTTTAAGGCATAGAACTCTTGATTCTTCCTCCAAGAAGCCATAGAACTCTCGATTTCTTCCTCCAAGATATTTCTTCCATCAAAAGTGCCCTCTCAAGTTCTAACACCACTTCTTTCTTTCTTAACAAAGACTCCTCACTTTCCCCCTGCAAGATAATGTAATGTTTACCGATAAAAAAAAAAGGGCGATGTTTTCTGGGAGAAAATTGTGGCATTGCCTACTAAAATTGAAAAAGTTTCTCAAACCCATTAAAAAATCAACATCTATCGTACTCTTAACAATATATTTTTTTGTTTTTGTGATATTGGTAAAGCCTGATGGTTCAATCAGTGAAATATGACTTTTACTGATTTATACCTACAAGATTTGACAAGTAACTTGTTAATCAGTGTTATTACCTATCAAAAAAAAGATTTGACAAGTAACTTGACTGAGTGAGAAGATTAGATAGGTGACAACAGGGGAAAATATACTTTGCAATCTCCAACTGCTGGAGAGTGTAAAGTGCGTGTTTCCTTGAATGAAATATAGATAAGATTTGCTCAAATATTTATCCCGATTCCTAATGGTGTTGGATTCTCCATGTGTTTCGCTGATTGCATAAGCTCTTACAACCTTGCTGTATTGCCTGTATGCTCCTTGGGTAGGGATATTCTTCAAGATTGGCAGCTTTGGACTACATGGTATGCTTGTTTAGTGAGGTTTTTGTGACAACTCAGGGTGGAAACTTTCCACATTTTTTGATGGGTCACCGGAGGTTTCTCTATTACGGACATGCTAAGACCATAATGCCTGATAAACGAAAGCTTGTTGTTTTACTGCAGGATATGGGTCTCAGGTAATCTCCATTCTTAGTTTGCAGGTTTCTTTTTACTCCATTGATGTATCTGACCACATTGTAGAAACATGTTGATATAATATTGCTTTATAGTATTTGTCAAATTAATGCTCGAATCAGTCTTTTTGCAGGAGCCTTTGTCTTATGTTAATAGTTCTGAGTGTATATAATGGCAAAACAATTTGAATGCTTTTGGAACTTCACATTTGGGTTACATGTAAACTGTCTCTAATGGTTTTGCAGTTGGAAAGCTTTCAAGTATCAGATGAAAGAAATGCTCGATGAAAGTGACCGCAAGGGGATCCTGGTACCTAGAGTCAGAAAGTTCAACAGAAAAACTTCCGTCTACACGTACCCTTTACCTGAATGCAGATGTCTCCAGAAATCCCACAACACTGAAAGAAATTCAAATTCCTCATTCTTTAATTAACACCTGAAATCCATCAGATAGAAAACTGAATTTGATACTTTCACAGCTTTTCACCCTCGTGCAGCTTCCAAACAGATGCTTTTCCCATATAATTGGGCATGGTTCTTTTCTTCTGTTTTTCTATATGCCCATCTTGGTGGTTCAGGCGAGATGCAGACTTTCCAATTCCTCACTTCATGTTACTCTTTTGCCTTCTACATGGACATGCTGGATCTCTTATCTAGCATGGGTTTATGCATGGAGCTGAAAGAAAAAATTGGCTCGGGCAAGATAGAACATAATTCGACGTCGATGTGCATGAGGAAACATCAGAACTCAAGCAGTGAGGAAGAAATATCAGGATCCTTTTGCAGTTTGATACAGTTTCTCTATGATTGTTAACCTAAGGGGTATAGCCGTATAGCCATGAAGTGTCAATAATGTTACGTTTGTGCTTGGCATTAAAGGTTTGCCAATCATTTTTGTCAACTTGCTCACAGTTTTGATGTAATTGAAAGAAAATCTACAAGAGTTTGATACAATTGTTCTTCCTTATTATTTTAAATTTTATTTTTTGGGTCCTTTTGGTTTCAAAAGATGCAATGTTTTGACTCCAGTATGGGAAACATCTTGTTTCTACAGATTTCATGATGATCATCATAAATTTGTTACAAATTGGATTAGATGAATAAGATTATCCAGTGAACAAAGCATTTGCTGGTTAGATAGTAGAACCCCTGGCTAGTTGATATGAAAATTTCCCCTTCTGCCAAGAGCTAAGAATCCATTAGAATTTGCCTTTTTCGTTACCTTCTCTTGTGCTAAATGAAGGGAGTGAGTTGCTATCTCTAATGCTGAGATGGCTTGTATGCTTAGACCACAAAATGACATAAAATAGAATAAATCATACTCAGACACGTGGTACCTTCTTATCCATTCTAAAGCATCTAAATTCATATAGAATTATCTAAATTTAAAGACTTGTCTCAATTTAAATGAAAACTTTTAGCATTGTTGAAGACTTCTTCAAGAGATGATAAATCTAGAATGAAGTCTTAGGGTTGTGCATTGTATGATCCAAAATTAATATATATATAATAGTTTCAATATTGTGGATAGAAATTTCTTATTGGAAATACATAATGTTGTGGAAAGGGATCAATGCAAACGAGGCATTGAGGGTTGTAATGTTGTGGAACAGGATCATTGCATTCCCAAAGGTGAAGCCCTTGCTATTGGAAATGATAATGACAATTCCATTTCCACCTCTCTCTCTTTTTTTTTCACCCTCTCTCTCTCTTAATTTATTTTATTATTTTTTGTGTCTAAAGATAATTTGAGCTTGAAAGGGGAAGTGATTAGACAAGTAATGCTACAGTTTTATGGTATATAAACTCTGTGCACTCTTTTTGGAAAAAGTAAGATTTATTATTAAAAAAAAAATCATATGAATCTCATATTTATCCACTTTTAAAGAAATACACGAGACTTGCTTATGGTTTGTGAGAATTTGTTGTGCTTCTTATTTCGTATGGAAGTCTAGGCAAATGATCAGGTGAAAATTTTTTGATAGAAAAAAAAAAAATCAAGATGTTTGATATTGAAGTCGAATTTTTTTAAAAAAATGAAAAATATTATAAATATATGTTAGACAAACTTGGTTATAATATTTTAGTTAATTTAAGAAAAAGAGATTGAATTTGGTGTCAGCCAGTTCTTACCCTTACCATACCAAGCACCAATAATAGCCCATGGGTCATCCAAATTTATGTTATGTATCTTTGTTATTAGATAATTGTTATTATGATATCTGAATAATACATATCACTTTGTCCAATGGTGGCACATAGTTTATTAAAATAAATAAATATATATATATTCAAAATAAAATAGCATTAAAAAATACAGAAAGAGAAAACTAAAATCTTAAATTTCCTCTACTCTTTTTATATTTGTGTTTTTTTTAATAAATCACATGATACTACATAATAGTGTCACCTCAATGCGTCAAAGTGAGCGGTATAACTGAAGCAGTATATTAGCATTTTTCTTGTTATAATAATCCAAAATAATATTGTTGAGAGCCCTTAGGCTTGGTTTAGATAACAAAATTCTCTCAACTCATGTAATCTCGTCTCAATATTCAAACATCATAAATATAAATACTTTTTAATTTCAAATTTTTAATTTTTTCATCTAATCATTACTTAATCATTATAACTTTTTAAAATTTCTAAATAAAACACAAAATCAATTCAAAATTTTCAAATTCTAACATAAAAATAATATTAAAAAATAATATTATGATAATATTTTAACTTTATAATATTTTTATTAATTTTTTTTCTCTCATTTTCAAAAACTTCTTAAAACATATGAAATCAAACCATTTCATTACTATTCACAAATGATTTCATCTCATTTTAATTACCATTCAAACGAGGCAAGTTTAATTCCTATTTTGCCCCAAAACAAGAAAAAGGACCTCGAGGAAAAGGATAAGCTGGCTCAACGCTTCTTCTTCTTCTTCTTCTTCTTCTTTATCTTTTTTTTTTTTTTTCTAAAGAGTACCCTAAATTTTATTGAATGCCCTCACTTATAATGAAGGAAAACCGTAGTTATAGTTGGATACCTGGGGTGATAGATAATCCTAAAATCCAAAATCAGGTATCAAAATGAAATGCAAATATACAATTAAAAGATGCCACTAATCATAATGCACAGAACACACGTCAAGTAAAAAAACACAAAAATGCATACTTACAAAACGCAATCAAAGCAAGATAAAGTAATAACAAAACATGCTTAATAACAAAAAAACACCGTGTTATCAATGTCATATAACTTATAAACATGCTTGATCCATACGAATAGCTCCCTTGATGACTTTGAAAAGATTGTCTCTAGTATTAAATAACAACTCTATACTTCTAGTGTCCCATCTAGCTAATCTATCTTCAACGTGATTCGTTTTCCTAAAAGAGTGATAAAGACGTATCACCATTGAATGAGTCTGAACAAGTCGTCTTTCTAGTCTCTTTCCAATATCTCTTACTACACCAAGGAACTAATCCATCTTTCTCCCACTAATTAACCACTTGCTTAAAATCCGTTTCAATTCTATGTTCTTAAAATTCATTTTTGCACATAAACTAAGTCCATCGCGCTTATCTATGCAAAATTGTTAGAATTAATATTATAGAATTGGACAAAAGTGAAAATTATATGACTATTCTAATCTTGAAAGATCCCTCCACCTCCACTTCAACCATGATTACCAAAGCTACTGTCAACAACGTTAAGTTTAGCAAATCCCTGCACCGGGCGCATTCACTTCAATATTTACATAGACTTTATCTGGACGGGCATATTCTTTAAATTGAATTATTGTAAAATCACCTCATGTGAGTGTTTGATGAATGGCTTATTCATTTTTTATATTCATGAGTTGAGCTAAAAACATTTTGATCTTGTAGTACACTTGCTCTCTAATTTGATTAAATCCTTTCATTCTAACTTTACATCTATATAACTATAGGAATTGGCTTATTAATGAAGTGAGAATGCCAATCGCAACATTAATTTGGGAAACCTGGGGCTTTAGATAGTCATTATTGAATTTTACCACGCCATTCATTTCTAGATACAAAATTCAGATCTACTACTGTCTCAAAATACTTCCAAACAAAAGTTAGAATTTCTCAATGATTTAAAATTTCTTGACAGCATTCACACCCCAGTCTCCATTCCAGCTAATTGAGCCCGACCCGACTCAATTGATCAGACAACAACAGTAAACATGGTGGGTCCCAGAAACATGGAATGCTGGACCCCATCTCATACTGTCCCCGTTGCTTGCGTTAAGGTATTTGGCTGTCTTCAGTGAAAAAATCCCTCTCTCTCTCTCTCTCTCTCTCTCTTCAGTCTTACCTCTCTGAGGATTCAGTACGACCTTCTTTCTTTTCATTCCTTAATAACTAGAAAACCTAAAAAGCATTTTGCAAATACTGAAAAAGCTTCAAAGAACCTGCATGAAGTCCTTTCCACTCAATTATCTTCCACCAAACTTGAGTCAAAGCCCTGAAAGCTCATCAAACAATGGATAATAACAGTTTCTTTTCTATTTTACTATTAAAATGCATTATTATTATTATTATTATTTTTTACTCAAGCATCAGTTAGAATGTTCATAGTTTTTTATAATATTTTAATCATAAAATATTTATATAAAAATAAATTTATAAATTTACAAGATTTAATGTGATATATTATATTATAAAAATATTTTTATTATAAAATAAATCTAAATATCATAAGAAAGTATGTTAATTTATTATTTTATTTTTATAAAATTTCTATATAGTTGTAATTTTTTTAAAAAAATAATTTATATTTCTGGTGAAAATATTTTTATTGTTTTATTTATGTAAGTGTTCATAAATAAAGCATGCCGAGTTGTCCAACTCACTCCTCTGCATGCATCAAAGATAAAGACAAATTAACTCACACTCCCAAATCATAAGAAAAAGAGTCAGAAATCAGTAAGGCCAGGAGGGCGGATGGAACGTACGTACCCACAGAACCGACAGAACTCACGCCCGACCGCTAAATGCAGGCTAAGAGACAAAATCAAAAGAAGCCATAATTTCTCTAGTATCTATGAACATTCCGAGGCAAGTTCCAAAATCATCTGTTTTCTGAAACATCTGAACAACTTGAAGTGGATCGCCTTCTCCGATGATGTTCGTGAACCTCAGATCCTTGCAAAATATGATAGCTTGAAGTGCCGCAATGTTTCAACTTCAAACTCACTACACTGAGGCTGCGTATTTTTTTTTTTTTTAGCTGAATACATAGACTTGTGATTAAGGTTATTTTTGGGTGATCTCATATAATTTAAATTTATCTATAAATAATAATATTTTATAAATCTTATTGCGATGTGCTTGACTGTATGAATTAAGTTGATATATAATTAACTTTTATGAAAAATAAAAAAGTCAGTAAATCGAATCAATAATTGATTGGAAATTATTATATATGTTCTTATTCTCATGATCATTATAACCATCTTTGTCACTATTAATTAATATCCTAATTTCCTAGTTTTTAAAACTCATCCAATTAATAAGAACTTAAATGAACAGAATTTTGATCCCATGAATGTATTTCATAAAAAAAAAAGACCACCTTAATCCTCGGGCATTGCAATGAGATGGGAAAAGATGCCATTATTGTGAGAATCAAGAAGAAGATACTGAGATCACTTTGATAATGGGTGAATCTTGGTGCTCCATGCGACATTGTACCTTATTCTCAATTTTTTTTTTTTCCTCTAGAAAGAGTGCTTACCAAGCCCATACTGATTTGCTTAACTTTACACCAAAAACCAATCAAATCGAAATCATGAGACAATGAGTACAAAACAAGAGTCAAATGATTGTGGAAGTTCGATGGAACTAATTGGTGAGTCCCCCCAATCTAGAAGCCACTCCCACCCCGGTTCGACCTAGGAAACAATACACTACCGAACAGTTTTCATAGACGAGATACCCTAAAATTCTCTAGATGATTCCTCGTCAGTTTAAATTTTTATCTTAAGATAAAGTGGTGGTTTCATGTAAAATTAGAGCAAACATCATGAGTTTAAATATTGAGTATATACTTTATCTTATTTAATTAAGTATTTTACATATTGAGCTCACTTATTAATGGAGAGTTTGACTCATACATGAAGAATAGTGTTAACAATATAATACAAATAATCAGGTCTACTTTTTTCTATTAATTTAAACTTTTGAAACAAATGATGATCTCATAATTTTTTTTAGATTAGATCATAAAAAATTACAGAGTAATGCTACGTACAGTTATTTTTATATATTTTATGCGTACTCTATTGATGTGATTGACTGTATTAAAATTTTTTAATATACAACCAATTACATCAGTAAAATTCATAAAAAAAATATATAAAAATAATTACACATAAAATTTTTAGTATTTTTTTAATAATGCTCTATATTGGCATGGCGCTCTCCTCTTGAGTTTGTCGCAAAACAACTTCCCCAAGTACCATGTACCAATTTATAGGACATCGCCCTGTGGTTCAATATTTCCAGTCCCTTACTAATCTTAAGTTCTTGAATAATATTTGTCTCGTCTCTTACCATTCACAGCTCAGACTTTCAACAGCAAGCCACAGATTAAAACAGGACCAAAATATTTCCCAGATATTGATAAAGCAAGAAAATTTACTCTATTCAACAGTGTTGGATCGGATTACATTAGAAGCCTCCATAGATGACAACAAAACAAGGCAAAATGGCCCTAGGATTGATCACATACAACTCGTCCAAATTAGAGTAGAGCCCCATAGCCCCGGCAACAGAGTCATACTCCTCCACACTCCCCTCCATGTTCTTCTTCACCCTGCCTGCAATCACTCGGCAAACCAGCATGGCCTTTTTGTCGTTGCTATCCTCCACTGACACTCCAGCTTTGTCATGCGCGTTCCCACTCGTCGCAGTTGTCAAAATTCCCTGCTCAGCTGCTCCTCCGGCAGGTTCTCCGAAAACCTTGAAGCCATTCTTTATAATACTGCAGACATTGCATCGTGGGATTGAATTGCAGAGATTGGAGGAACCGTTCAGCCCCAGTGAGCAGACAAAGGTGGTGCAGTGGAACCTAAGGAGCTCGTTGCCGTCTGCTATGCAACGCGGGTGTTTGTTGAGCAGCTTGGTGGCTTTGGCTTTAATGGAGTCTCTGTACTCCTCGAATCTCGAGATGGTTTTCTGGGTGTTGTGGACTTTCAGGATGCGGTCAATTTTGCAGATGGGAATTTGTTTGTTCAGCCAGCTTGACTGGAATATGATTTCCACTATGTTTTTGCTTGTGTCTTCAGGACCCAGTTCAGATACTGTGGATTTTGAAACCCAGAGAAGGAGATTGAGAACTTATAATGTACATTCATTTGAGTACGGGAGAATAAAATGATGCAAATATGGTATTGGTGCATGCAGAAAACTAGAAAAGTAACCAAATTGACAAAGAAAAATATGGTTGGATTGAAATGTTGGATAGTACTTGAAAATTTAATGACATCAGTTACCTTTCTGAGAAAAATAATAAAGCCAAGAATGAACAAATGGATTTTTCACTATAATTGAATTCCCAGTGAAATTAATTCAGATTCTGAGAGCATTCTATTAGCTCAGAAGTAGAGAATATTGGATTAAGAAATTAAGTAAAATCAAATTGAGGGAGTGAATACGGATTGGAGTTTCATGGACTCAATTGACGGTAAACTCAGTATTAGAGGAACCAAAATGTATTTGAACCTGAAAATTAAGAAGTGCTTGCTCCTCTTGACATGGAACTAGAGAGGTTGAATGAAGTGTGAAATACCTGCGTGCCTAACAGCCTGATGAAGCTCCAGATTTTCAGCTTTCATAAAGATCTCACCACATTCAGGGCAAGAACAGATGCTACCCCTGAGAGAAGGGTCTCTGGTGAAACCAAGTACAGGATCTACCACCATTCTACACTCATAGCAGCCAGAGAATCTACTGAAAGGCATTCCTATGAAAGACCCACCAATGGATGAATTGGAAGATGCAGGGAACGAAGTAGTAGTAGAAGAAAGAACCATATTGGGTTCACGCAGAGGAGCTTTCAGGGATCTTGTAGAAGCATCATTTCTATTCGAACCCGTTGAGGCCCTTTTCTTGTGGACTTCAGAGGATCCTGATTCAGGTCTGTGCATGACCTTTGTGTTGCTAGAGAGTGAACCAGACCACTTCACTTTCTTGCATTTCTTGGCAGTACTCTCCTCCAGGGCTTGCTCTTGTTGTTGCAGTCGTTGCCCATTCTGTTGTTGCCGCTTTTGTTGCTGTTGCTTTTGCTGCTGCTTTTGTTGTTGCAATTGTTGATGCTGTTGTAGTGTTTGGAGATCTCTACAGGTCAAAATGCCTCTAATAACTGACCATGAGGGTGATTTCTCAGATTTTAGAGGCTGGTGGTTTTGGTTTTGGTGGATAATCTTGGTAGGTTTTGTTTGGTTTTTGGGTTTAGCCATTGAAATGGAAGGTCTGAAGAATGGTCTATCCGAGCTTAACAAAAATGGAGAGCTTTTGGGTTTTGTTAGAGTCTTTCAGAAATATCATATAAGATGCTTTATAGACAAAATGAAACTGAAGGGAAGGGAGTGTGGAACTGCAGAGAAGAGCTCCCTTTGTTGGAAAGTTAATATGGATTTGGGACTACTAGTGGGGCTCTTTGATATCAACAGCTTTTGATTTATATATTAATTGCTTGCTCTGAGTAAGACATTACGAATTAATGGGCATGGGGTGGTACGACAGAAGAAGAGATGTGGTTGTGATGTTTATGTCACATTAATTGCATCCGTATACATTGGATGGTTCATGGTTGTGATGTTTTGAAGGTCTCAAATTTTTGGGAATTGTCATTGTTCTTAGGGTTTGGCATTTTATCTCCTCTCTTTTCCCTTCTGAATTGTTTTTTATACGTATTTTTTCCCTTCAATGGGAAGTTAGAAGCTTTACAATTTCTACTTCTTCCTATGCATTATTCATATTGGCATGAATAAGCTGCAGCAGAAGAGCTTTCACTCATGATGCCTGATGGAATGAATTTACAGTGTTTTAGAAGTTCTGAAGGCCCGCATTTATCACTATGCTTTGACTGTCTGAAGACCTCTCCTAGAGTTGAATAATTTATCGAATAGGAATCCAAAGGTACTACTACAATGAACAAAACTGGGATCCTTATCCTTGGGGTTAGGGACATTACTCTCGAACTCCAACAGCAATTAATGGAGGGGTGACTTACGAATTGCCACAAAAACATGGACTGCCCTGTTACACTTACCCAAGTTGGCCTCTTTGGGCTTAGTGCAGAGCACAGACATCAAGGAGTTCACTAATCGCACCATAATGGTGTCTCTCTCATGGGTAAAAGCTGCTGCTTTGATTCCTTTTGCCTCAAAATCATGCCTTCCCATATGCTATGGAATATTATAAAGTTATGTACTTTAATTTGCAGAAAAAAACAAAGAGAGAAATTCACTCTAACCCACTAAACTTTGTATGGTAATTCACTGTGGTAATGTTGCCTTTTCAACTGTTAAAACTAAAGCTAATTTCGAAACATGATTCTTGGTTACCGTTGTGGAGGAGTGGTCTGTGTGTGGAATTTGAGATCAGAGTGACAGACAAACCATTCAAATGCCAATAAAAACATGAGCTTTAGATTTTCGAATATGGTATGGAAGTTCTTTATTTGTGTAATATTTGATTTGCATCTTTTTTTTTTAATGGGAAAATGAAAATCCAGACCTTGTAAAAAGATGACTGTCTCCCATTTTTTTGTGAACAAACAATGGCTTTAATGGGAAAGTTAGACAAGAATGTATCGGTTACTAACAATATGATATAAATATATAAACAAAAGACTAAAGAAGTATATAAAAATCAGTAAACGGTACTTTGATCTATTGGAATTTTAAAAAGTAAATATTTTTTTTTTTCAAATGAAAGTGATTAGAGGATCATTACTTACTGTGAGTCATACTTAGGAATCATAAGAAAGAATGACTTGAGATGGTGTTGTTAAAAAGAAATGATATTTCCAAGTATGTTTATTGACCCACCCAAGGACTCATTTGAGGAGTGAGATACAATTAGAATTTTGTGAATAGTAATAAGATAGTTTGTGAATGGTAATGAGATAGTTTGAATTTAGTATTTTTTGAGTCTTGGAAAATGAGAGAAAAAAAAATTGAATAAAAAATATTATAAAATTAAAATATTATTAGTGTTAACGTCGTATTTCGTACGCCTTTGGGCCGGGCTGCTCAGCGGCTTGGGTCTTTGCTCGATTGGTGTCCTGCAACAAGGAAGGAGTGGCTCTCGGTGGCTTGGGAAGCCTCCGATGCCTAAGTTAGTATTCTTCTCCAGAAAATGCTTTCAAGGAAATATAGAAGTCTAATAATAATTTGCTATCAATGATCGATCCCCTTACCTCCTAATTTTGGGTGTCCATTTATACACGACTCCTCAAGTTAGGAGGCCATACTCAACATTTTGGGAGAAAAGGGAGGTCTCTCAAGAAACTTCAATACCATGCTGTATTTAATATGGCATGATCTCTTGGTGTCAGTCATTTAATGCGGTATGGTCTTCTGGTTCTCGCAGTTTTTATATCGTTCCATCTCAACGCAGGTGGTTGCCTCCGACCCGTGCGGGTCAGGGGCTTGCCCTGAGCTGCTATTGTTTTTTTTTTTGGTGGGGTGGGGTTGGGGGGGCGGGGGGGGGGGGGGGGAGTCCCTCGCGGGCTTGGACCAGTGACAACCTGACTCATGGGGCCAGGGAAGATGATGGGCTTGGGATTGTTCGTATGGGCTTTAGGTCCCTAACGAAAAGTCTCTCTAACCGTTAGAATATAGTTTTATAATATTATTTTATATAAAAATTTAAAAAAGTTGGTTATTTTGAAAAAGTTATAATTATTAGTTTGAAAATTTTGTATTTGAATTATATTTGGTAAGGAGATATAATGAGATGAGATAAAAAAATTTAGGATGAAATCTATTTCCAAACAAGCCCTAAAGGAAAGCTTATAATATCAATAAGCATAAAAAATATTCATATATTAATTTTTAAAAACTATAATGGATCTCATCAGACAAATATTTTAGCTATAAAGTTTAAATAAAGTGATACTCTTTTAAGGAAGTTTCCACACAAAGAATTTTATAAAGAGTAATTCTACATATAGTCATGAATATGCAAATATCGTATAATTGTTTTAAAAAAGAGTGCGGTTCACTATTATTATTATTTTAATATAAGTCTTGTATTTATTTATTTTTTTCAAAATAATTATATAATATTTACACAATCACGACTGTAACTATAATTTATCTTTTATAAAAGTGATTTTACACGTTAATGTAATGCTCAGTTTTACTCCGAATTGAATATTTGAATTAATTGTTTACTGGGCTTTGATGAATAGAATCTTTTTTTGAATTAAATTTTTATTGGGCTAAGGTTTAATGTGGAAGGCTACAAAGGCTGTAAACGTAAAAGGTGACATTGACATTGGGCCTCTATTTGTATCTATTAGATGGTGTTTCAGCGCTCTTCTGTTTATCTATTAGATGGAGTATCAGCCCATATTCTTGGCCTATTGCGTTAGACTATTTGCTTGGTGGATAGATGGAAGTGTTGCTGATCTGAAGTTGGGTTGCTGATATTTGGGCTGGAAACAGGTTTCGGATTACCCTTCGGGGTTGCTGTCCTGAATAAATGTGACTCTAACGTGGATTACACATGTAAATTTAAAAATTATATTATTAGTTTTTAAATTATGATCATATTATAAAATATAAAAAAAGTGTTTTTGTTACTTCTGGGCTCAAGAATAATTTTTGGACCTAGTAGACATTGATACTATTGGAGTAAATAGGGACAGGGCGGATGAGGGTTCTACCCCTACCTTGGGGTGGGGTGTGGGGAAGGGTTCACCCCACCTCTGCGACTGCCCATATTGGTATCACCCCTATTATCTAATAAAAAAAATTCAACCATGCTGTTTTTAAAAAAGAAAAAAAGAAAAAAGAATTACAACATGGACTAATTTGAGATATTTGTAGCAAGAATCTCATGTGTTCTTAGTATCATCATAATTTTGTAGAAAACATACATATTTAGATATGTTAGATGTCCCCAATATGTTAGTAGCATACCAAACAGATTTTTAATGCCTATAGGTTCTTTCTAGTGAGGCCATAGGATACATGTAGGAAACACTTCAAACAAGCGTACTCGAAAGCAAATAAATATTATTCCTATGGCCCCATTGATACTAATTTCTTCTAAATGTTTATAAGACTCAATTACTCAATCAAACACACTGCTTACATGTGATTTTGATTCCACAAGTATAAGGTAAATATTTTTCTTCATCTTGAATTTATCATCTCCTATTACACCGAATGTGTTACATTTTAAATGATTGGAAAATAATAAATCACTTAAAGTATATCTAACTAAAAATAACAAGACATAAGATGAAAAATAACATTATTTTTTATTGCAAATATAAAAAATGAAAGAGACAAATACCCCGCCGAGACTTCATTAAGGGTGGCGGCTCAATGATCTTTAAGTTACTCCCAAGTAGTTTGATATCAATAATATGTACTAAGTTATGGGTTTGAATCTGAATATGAATTCACTTTAAATTATTAATATTAGTCGCTAAAAGATTTATTGAATTTTCAGTAGAGTTGGAGTCTAAGCTATAACTCAAATCCGATTCGAAAGAGCGCTTGCAACTCTACGCTATCTTGACACCTTGGATCTAATTCTAATAAATAAGGTATTACCATGATCACACACAGAGAGAGAAGTCATCTTCAATTCCACTTTCCTACATTTTCTTCGAAAACACAAAAAAGCCAATTTCGTAGGCCCAATGTTAACTCCATTGTCAGACAACATGGGCTCAATTACAGATTGTTCTCTTCGGCAGCCCATTACCAGCAAGTGGGTGGTGCATCGGCTCCAGGAGCGCCAACAGACCGTTCAAAATTTCACCTTTCCTTCCCCTCTATGCTATTCCTCTCATCTGGGAGCGCTGTCAGTGTCAGCCACAGGGGCTCTCTCTGCGAGCGTCACCAGAACCAGCTACGGAAACCGTCACGGCAATGGAACCTAATCAAACCTTAATCTGAATTTCTTCGGCCTTTCGGACGTTTCTGTCTCGTATTTTTAGTGTTCCCGTATTCCCCATTCTGCGCTTCTCCCCTATAGAAATGCCGTTGAGATCCGGACATGGACAGGGAGGCTAACCTTCCGGTCGCGCCTGGGCCTGCGAGGAATCTGATCCGTCCTACCGCGAAGCCACCAGATACGACGTCGTCTTCCTTTTCGTCTTCTCCGCCGGACTTCCTCCGGAATGTCCAGGCCGCCTTCAAGCGCCATCGGCCTCTTGGTATCTATATCCCTCTCTCTCTAACTCAAGGTCTACTTCTTGTGATAATGAGGAAAATTGGGGCTTTTTTTTGGGGGGGCGGGCGGCCGGCGGGGAGGGGGGGTGTAATCCGTTGCAAGCTCAATTTAGGGTTTATTCTGCTCTTTTCTATATTGACACTCATCATCCTTCACTGAAAATTTAAAATTAGGGTTTATTTTACGGACATTTGCAATAAATCTAAATAACGGATTTGGACTTTTATCAATTTTGCTATGCTATCTGTTTAGCTTTATAACTGAAGAGTCTGATAAGTTAGGGCGTTCTTCTTCTTTTTCTTCTTCTTCTTTTTGTACGGTGGAAGGGGGTGAGCCCTTCAGAAAAAAATAGATAAATGTTTGCTGAAAAGCTTTAATGGATATATACGTGTGGGTTAAATCAATGATTTAGAGTTTCGAATTTGTGGGCTCCTTAAAATAAACTTCTGGGGTTCAAATTATTGGATAAACTAAACTATACGCGTCCGGAACTTTGCATGTTACTAGATGATGTTTAACAATGTTAACCACTCTATTTCCTTCAGTAATTCTCTTAGAAAGCTATTTCCTACAGCGTTCTGTCTGAAGGTCAATGAGAACTTCGAGGTTGAATTACATTTATATGGTTTTTTAACCTTGGCCACTACTTCTGATCATTCAGGTTTTATACGTGAACAAACTTAAAATTTTTGTAATGTTTGTTTCTGAGGAAATTTCAGGCACAGGGCAGTCCGACATTTTAAGGCCTAGGCGGATATTGGTTCCCCAACGTGAAGGGTCAAGAAGTTCGGCTTCTAACGTGGGTCCAATGTTAGATACTAAGAAGTCTCAGGATGTGGTTTCATTGAGCCAGGGTCACATGGCGAAGGACTCAATTGTAGGAACTAAAAGCACGGCAACTGTTATGGGGGAAACCCAAGAAGATGCATCCATTACTCCACCTTCCATTTTGGGAACTACTACCAAAACCTTTGACGAGAGCTTGCATCAATTTGATGCACGGAGAGATCAACCCAAGCCCATTACTGATTGTCAGGATAACGATCCAATGGCTTCATTACGTGGAGAATCTCAAGACCCTGGTGGTCAGAAAAAAGGTTTGTCTTCATTTAGAAGAAATGTCGTTTCCCAGGGTATTTGCTTGTCCCTTTTTTTAAATTGCTTGGAAACCAGTTTCTGTTTTAGTTCATTTATGGAGGCTTTCAGGGTGACATTGTGACAAATTTTTCTGAATCATTGCTTGTGCTGCATAATTCCTGAGTTTGTCACCATGCACCGCAATGTACTTTTCTCCTCTTTCACATGCAGGGGCCGATGAAGGAATGGCCACTGGATTGGAGAACTTATCATCTCATATGGGTTCACTTGCATTGACAGAAATGGAATGGATTGCAAGCAGTCAAGTGGAGGCATCGACCATTGTTAATCATGACTCAAAGCACCGGAATTTTCAGAACACAGAATCAGAGATTAGTTTGAGATCTGATGGTGGGATTACTTCTTTGTTGGCAAAGAGAACCACGGCTGTTCAGGATCAGCTGCACCAGTTCAAGAACTTCTTAAGCCAGCCTGCTACTCAGTCTTCAGTTGTTGGGCCATCTTGTGCTACCACCACATCTGTCCATTCAACCTCGGCACCCATGCTTAATTTAACAACCTGTAGCTCTCATTTGCATCGAGACAGCAGTTCTCATGTGGCCGTAGAATCTTTGGGAGATTTTAACAAGAATGCTTCTTCCGCAAGTCAAGGAAATATGGTGAAGCTGTCCAATCCTTCACCAAAGGACACCTCTGGAATGTTAATTGGCCAGGCATCCATAGCAGCCAAAGCTTCTAACTCTGCCATGGATATCCGAATGGAAGTGAAGGAATATGACCTGTCCAAGGAGCGACAAAACAGAGTGCCAAAAGAAAGTAATGCTCCTGAAAATCCTTCTCTGCTTGACGATAAGTCAACAAAAGGATATGCTGGTGATGTTACCAACGTACAATCTCAACCTCCCTTGTCCAAAAACACATCTTCAAATGCGAAATTGGAGTCTTCTAAATCAGAAAAACAAGAAAGAGTTGCAAGTGGGAAAGGTACATCAGCTCCTCGTAAACGGAATTATGATCCCGACTTGTTCTTCAAAGTCAATGGCAAGCTCTATCAAAGGCTTGGAAAGATAGGTAGCGGAGGAAGCAGTGAAGTCCACAAAGTGATTTCAGCAGACTGTACAATCTATGCATTAAAAAAAATAAAACTCAAAGGCCGCGATTATGCCACTGCATTTGGGTTCTGTCAAGAAATTCAGTATTTAAATAAGTTGAAAGGAAAGAACAACATTATACAGCTTATTGACTATGAGGTACTCACTTCCAATATACAATTGTCAATTATAACAATATGCAAGTCATTGATGTTAGATATTGCCATGTTCAGTCTCCTTTAGGGCATCTATAATCATGTATACAGACAAAAAACTTGCTAATTATGTTTTGACAATGGCTATTACCAAGAGAGAAACCATGGCTTTACTGCCAGCTTATGTTCAGCAGTGAAGTTTTGATGGCAAGATGACCTAAAGCAGCCAGACAAACAATTGGCCAGGGATGTTTTACATGATACGCTTATATAACAAATCAAGTTTTTCTAAATTGGCCAACCAAGCTGCTTTAAAAATTCTGGTTTATGTACTTGTGTCTCTAATACCCACTGTTGATCTTAGGTGACAGATAAGGCCTTGCTCCAGGAAGTCATGAACGGATGTATGAGTAATAAAGATGGCCGAGTCAAGGATGATGGTTATATATACATGGTGCTCGAATATGGGGAAATTGATTTGGCACACATGCTATCACAAAAGTGGAAGGAAATGGATGGAACCAATCAGACAATGGATGATAATTGGCTCCGCTTCTACTGGCAGGTTCTCACTTACACCTTTACCCACAATAGATGAATTTTTTAAAAAATGGTGCATATTTTAATGAAACAAATACTCTTCCTAAAATGTCCTTAGATGGGCCAAGAAAGCGGATTTAAAGTTGCAAAAGGTCAAATTAAATTTTGAAAAACAGGTGGGGTTCAACTAGATTAATGTTTTTATTTTTGGAAACCTTCACCCATTTTGGGATAGCCTAAAAATGAAAGTAAGCAATTGCATAACAGAGAGAGTAGTTCCTATTATTTATTGCCTTGTATATACTTTTGTATTTATAATGCTAGTGTTTTGCTTTTTTAGCAAATGGTTTAGTAGCTTGGTTGTTACTTATGTACTCTTTGTTTGGTGGTGTTGTTCTGTGATGTTCCTCCAAAATTTTCATCTAGTTGACCCAAACAGAAAAATTCACACTGCTGTAAATTTTCCAGACAAGTGGAATATCACCTTTTTAAATTATCTCTCGCTCTATCTCTTCTGCCCCCTTTCCCCCCTCCCTCTCCCTCTCCCTGAAGAACTTGGCATCTTACTTTTATATTGGTCAAATAACTCTGGGAATATTTCGTTTTCATAGTGGTCATTTGGATATCTTACTGAAGTTAAACCTTTTGCTTCTGAACAAGGGCCAGGATCTAGATTTCTGTTCTTGGATTATGCTTGTAAGATGTGCCAAGGTACCAAGGCATATGTGCCCTCAGAAGAAGAGTGTTTTTGTTCAAATATATACATGAACTAGTTCACTTTTGTTGGGATAAAGTAATCTTGCTGCTTTCTGAGTTTGAATATGGGAATTGAAGTTATTTGTTGCATTACTTGGCAGCAAATTCTTCAAGCTGTAAACACTATACATGAGGAACGTATAGTGCACTCTGATCTGAAGCCAGCTAACTTCCTACTTGTCAAGGGTTTCCTAAAGCTGATTGATTTTGGTATTGCAAAAGCTATTATGAGTGATACTACCAACATCCAGAGGGATTCACAGGTAAATCTTGCGTACGCCCTACAAATTGGTATGTGTCATTGACTTTGTGCCCCTCTGTTGACTGATCACAAGAAGGGTGAATGCCTCTCTTGCTTTTCATGCTGCCAAAGCGTAGCAATGGTGGATTGCAAGTTCTTTTGTAATGCTGAACACAATGCGTTATTGATCAATATGTATTGGCATTAGTCCTCCATGATATGATTATGGCTGATTTAGCTAAATTCAAATACTGCTGTGGATTCAGTGTAGGTCAGTAGAAGTTAAAACCATTTTCTGTACAACTTTAACTAACTTCTGACCATACTTGGGCTTTAGTATAAGTTTGAGAGATCATACACTGTCAATGATCACATTCTCATCAACACTTTTTTATTTTATTTTGAGGGATGCTACTCATCATCCCACATCACACACTTCACATATTTTAATATTATTTTTTATTATTTTTAATTTATTTTATTCTCGTTAAACTAATTGTGTTCTATTTATCATCCATATACCACATATTTGTTATAGGAAAAATGAAAAAAAAATTAAAATAGGTATGGTGTGTGGTGTGTGGGGATGATAAGTAGAATTATTCTATTATGTTATTATTCGTCTTGTTTGGTTTACTTTGGGCTTTTGATAAGAAACATTAGTGAGAACCTTTTTCGCAAGCTTGTTGGTTTATTGGAAGGATGCAGGATTTTGAATATTGAGATTATGAAAATGTTTGATCACAAGCTAAAAGCACGGTGCTTGACATTGCGAAGACAACTGTTATATTCTACTTTGCTTAATTATTTGACTGCTGCAGGTGGGTACACTGAGCTACATGTCTCCAGAGGCATTTATGTGCAATGAGAATGACGCAAATGGAAATATCATAAAGTGTGGTCGGCCATCAGACATATGGTCTCTTGGCTGCATCCTTTATCAAATGGTATACGGAAGGACCCCCTTCTCAGAGTACAAGACATTTTGGGCCAAGTTCAAAGTTATAACAGATCCAAACCATGAGATTATTTATGGACCAGTTCCTAACCCCTGGCTTCTTGATCTCATGAAGAAGTGTCTCGCATGGGACCGTAATGAAAGGTGGAGAATCCCTCAGCTGCTTGAACACCCTTTTCTTGTTCCACCGGTTCCACCTTGTCTAACATCATCTCAAGAACAAAGCTGTAAACTGGTCAGACTAATTGCTGACACATGTGCCAGTGACCAGGAAGCTTCCATGCTGTGCTGCCAGCTTGAGCAACTGCTTAGGGAACCAGATCTGGAAACGGCAGCTCAGTTATTAACATCACGAGACCAACAATGCCAGTTGCTATCCCAAATGTCAAAACTTTGCTTTCAACTCCATGAACGATTAGCAAACTCAACAGGGTAAGTCGAGATATGGGAAATGGATCATTCTTGGTTACGTCGGCTTATTCCCCATCCTTTTGTAAGGATAATTGATCGGGTTATCATGTTCTTTCCACATGAGGAAAAAAAAGAAGCAGCTATTTGGCACCCCTAATAGTCATTGTATTAGTTTCTGCATAGATGATGATCATGTGGGAGGACAAGAAACTCAACACATTCTGTAACCAATTATGTATAGTAGGATTGCACTCATTCCCTTTTCAGATCCAACCGAGTAGATAATCTGAAATCAAGGGCTGATGGTGCAAAATCTTGATTCTTCCTTTGATTTCAAGACGTTTTCATGCTTATGACCTTCTGTCCTCTTCGTCAGTTTTATGCTATGACCATCTTTAATGGATGAATATGTGCTTTATGTAGAATTTCCAGGAAATGAAAGAACTAAAGTAGCATTACAAGTAAAAGGCAAGAGTACTGCTACATTCATAAAAGAATTATACAAAAATAATTTTACAAACTGATGTGGTTTTATTTAATCTGTGTGATCTATTTTACAATAAAAGTAATTTTATAATATGATTAATTATATTAAATCACGTTAATTTATGAGATTGTTTTTGTATAATTTGTTTGTGGCTAAAATATTTCCCAAAAGGGCAATAGTGTTTCATACATGAGATAAGAAAATAGTAGTTATAGGTGCTAAATCTATAAAGTAGGAGAAATGTTATACACCACACAACTATCTTACTTGCATTCTACTATATATAATGTTGTTTATTTATGACTATTTGATGATAAAGAAATATATAATAAATGATTATTTAATGGTAATAAATGTGTTACATCTTACTTGATGAGATGCAAATGAAATGATAGTATGGTGTATAAAATTTTTTCACTACAAATAGAGGTGATCACGATGCTATTTTGGCATGATATTTTCTTGGATATTTTCATAAATTATACGAGAATTTGCCAATTTTTGTTTATGTTTCCCTTCTGCAAACACCGTGCAAGAACCAAATGAATTTTGTCTTTATATAGTCGCATTTGGCACCGTTGATTGAGGGCATAGGGGGGCTACAGAGCTTTGGTGAAAGATACGAGGCCAGTTTTTGTGTTATGCCTTTCGCTACGACGAGCGTACTCCGACTCTCGTCTTCTCGGAACTCCCTCTGTTCTCTTTCTCTAAGCAAATTCGTTTTCGCAGACAAAGGGCCTTTCATTCTCTCGCTTTCTATGGCATCATCAGGTTCGATCAAACTCGTTATTACGATTCGTATCCTATTTATCATCCACTGCTGTTTGGCTGCTGAGAAAACGGAGGGAAATTTAAAGGAGGAAGAGTTTAGCTTAACTAGTTTTAAGTATACCTTATCTTTTATATTCTCCGAATTATACATCTTTCTTAAAGACCAAACGAGAAGGTTAACATGCACTTTCAAAAAAAAAAAAAAAAAAGAATGAAGAGAGAAACTTGATTTTTTCTCTTTTATTTTTTGGGCAGCTATGGATTTCAATTCATCTCATACGCTGGTTCTATGTGGAAAGTCGACGGCGGAAAATGAGATCGCTAAATCTATAAAAAGCACTAACGTTTTGAAGCTGCCTGACAATGGCGACATTTCAATTCTTTTGCAATCGGAACTGGAGAGACCATTGAAAGAAGACGAATACTCTTTTAGCATCGATTCCTTCATGAATTGTCTTTCGACTAATCAGTTTGGCAGGTTCCTCATTTGGTCTCCGCGGTTGCCTTCCACGCACAATGTCGTTTCTTGGTAAGTTTCAGAACGATGCTGGATTTTTTTTTTTTTTTTCCCTTCTTGGTTATTATATTGAGTATTTTACTTTTCACCAGCAATTTTGGTGAGCTTCCAATCGGTACGGTTTGTGTTGCCGATGTTCAGTCAAAAGGACGAGGTTTGAACTAATTCGTAGCTTTTCCGATTGTTGGTTGCAGTTTTGGAATTCAGTTTCTTCTTTTACCTAATTATAATGCGGTATTTTCTCAGGTCGGTCAAAGAATGTATGGGATTCTCCAATAGGTTGCCTTATGTTCTCTTTTACCGTACAAATGGAGGACGGGCGAACTGTGCCTCTTTTGCAGTATGTTGTGTCTCTTGCTATCACTGAGGCAGTAAAGGATGTCTGTGACCAAAACGTAAGCTGGTTGCTTTCTCTATTTTGTTGCTACCTTTTGAAAAATAACACTAAGATCAATTTGGCAAATTGGTTTATATTCAGCCTTTGACATCTGATTATTGACATCTTGATTTCATGGGTGGAACAGAATTTTTGAATTAAACAATTTAAGATGAGTTCAACATTAGAGGAAAGTTGGTCTCTAATAAACTTGGAAACTTTGAATTGACTTGATTATTGTTTGTGATGCAGGAAAAGTCTTTGACACCGATTTGATGTGAAAATAAAAAGACATATACTGGTCTGATTCCCAAAAACGTAGAACAAAAGCTTTGATAACATTTCTGATGTAACCACAGTTGCTAGATGCTTTTAGGCTTATGCTTCAAATTGGGTTAAGAAAGTGTGAATTTTGAAGGGTATTAAAGGGCTGGAAATAGGAAGACAAACTCAGAGAGTATCTGGACAGCAAGTGTCTTATAGGAATTAGAAGAAGTTAGGTTAGGCTTCATTGCGGAAAAAGGTATGTAAAAGTTGGGGAATCTAGGTTTTCTAACAGGGGAAGGTGTAAGGTGGGGTTTGGAAGAGAAACAAAATGAAGAAATATCCACGTGATGGATGGATGATAGGGTTTTTATTATAGGGAGATAAAGATTTTGGAAATTAAAGAGAAAATGCAAAGAAAAGATGACATATACAGACAATCATACATATCTTCCTTAGGAGTTATTCTATTCTTAAATTGGCGTGTAGAGCACACCATGCACATCACTTAAATGGTGATATTTGATTTGTAAGATTCAAATTTTAAAATTTTCTTTCAAATCAGATTATGCCATATAAGCACTTTATTAGTTGTGCTTTACACACCTGCTTGAGAATATAATTTTTCTTTCCCAAGTACCACTCTTTGAGTTTCTTAGGCTTCACACCTTAAAGAGAGGAATGGATCACACGTTCATAAGAGCGTATCATATACAAAATTCTCAGAAAGAAAACATGTTCTCCATTGAATTTGAAAGCATTACATAAATATTTAGATAAAAGTAAACATAAAACCTTACATTATGAAAAGATGTTTTTAGGCTCTTAAAAGTGAGATGGGTGGTAGACCTGTTAGTGTGCTGGAAATGGCAGTTTGATAGTCACCACAGTGAGACCTTTTGTAATTGATCCAAATTTGTTTGACCTGGTGCGTTTGGAGGGAAAGAAATTACCGATATTCTCAATATTGCACAAGGAAATTGGAAGACTCTGCTTTCTTCTGTAATTTTCTTTACTTTTGGATGTTAGCCCACCTATATCTCTGTAGCTTTAGCTTCTGGGACTTTTTTTATTAAAAGAAGTCATACTAAATAACTTATAGAATCCATAATAAAAAACCGAAAACATAATAAAATCAAAATATGATATAATGGTCCTAAAGTTCAAACAGTGTCCAGAAATATTAAAGCTACTGAATTATAAAACCATCTCTTTTTTCATGTATCAATTTGAAGTGTAGCTTACAAATGAAGGCCACTCTTATATCTTTGACTAACTTGGGACTATGCATGCCTTACCTGATTTTAATCTATCTAAACTGAATCATGAATAATGCCTAAGGGAATATATGGATATGCTAAGTTTTTATTTCATTGTCCATTTCAGGGCTTGCCATGTGCTGATGTTAAAATTAAGTGGCCAAATGATCTTTACTTGAATGGCCTTAAAATTGGAGGCATTCTATGCACCTCCACATATAAATCAAAGAAGTTCAATGTCAGTGTAGGTAATGGGATTGTTCTTTTGGGCAATGATATGCAATTTTTTTGTGATCTACCATGCTGCTACATATGTAACTGGACTGGCTGGAATGTTTTCCTTTTAATTCCTAGGGGTTGGCTCAAGTGTAAGGGCCTTGGTCTTGGGGTATGCTACCTCCAGGTCTAAGGTTCAAACCCTTGGGTGCAAACAATTTCTAGGGGCCACATGCCATCGGTGAAAAGCCAATGATTTACCTGGTCTGTGTGATGTGGGCACATTACACAAGTCCAGGACCTTTTTTTTTTTTTGATGTCGGGGAACCTCTCCAAGGCAGGGCCCTTTGGACCCACCCCTGCAGAATAAACCCCGGTTCCGTGCACCGCACCCTCGAAAGTTTCCCTACACGGAACTGGTTAAATCGCTGGCTTTTCACCAGGGGGTGTGGCCCCAAAGGATTGTTTGCACCCATGAGGTGTTGAACCTTGGATCTTGAAGGGAATGAGACCCCAAGACCAAGGCCTTCACCACTTAGGCCAACCCCTTGGGGTTTTACACAAGTCCAGGACTTAACCAGATAAAATACATGTTGCATTGCACGGTCTCCAAGGTTCCTCTTCATATATGTAAAAAAATCATACTGTAATTTAGACTGTGTGTGCTAGGTATTGAATCATTCCATGAATCCATGTCCTTGCAGGTATGGGGTTGAATGTTGACAACCAGAAACCAACAACATGTTTGAATGCAGTTCTAAGAGAACATTCTGATGTGGCTTACCGATTTAGTAGACCAGAAATACTTGCAGCCTTTTTCAATAAATTTGAGAGATTTTATGATCTTTTCATTGATCAAGGTAAATATATGTTATAATCCTATTTTCATTGTAAATAGTATGGCACTGCAATGTTCAATGTGTTGCCTCCTTTATCATGTTGAATTTTATCATCTCTCTTAAAATTTCGGCTTAACTATGCTAGTTGATACTTTCTTTGATTCTCATATAAATTAGGCTATACAGTATTCCCACATACTTCGGGTAATTAACTTAATTTACTTTGAGGAAGGATACAAGTGGGTTGTGCATAGGGCTGAAAATTGATCCTTTAGATCAGTCTGAAGACCAAACTGCAAAACGAACCAAAGGGAGGATGTTTATTCTTGTGTCGACCAGCCAAATCATTGAGTCAGTAGACTGGCTCAGAATGACCCCAACAGTCAACGGTCTAGGATTAAATGGTGATGGGGGGCAAGCCAAGGAGTGGATACAGGCAACTCCAAGAGTTGCTTTCTAAGTGTTAAAGAGAAATGAAAAAGAGAACAAGAAGAGTCAGAAAGAGAAATTGATCATGATGTGAAGCTCTAACCTAAATTCTAAAATATAGTAAAAAGGCAGTATTTTAGCAAATATTAGTTTTCATATATCTGGGCCTGGACAACAGGGCTTATATTTTTAAATATATGTAATATTACATTCTCTCTCTCTCTCTCTCTCTCTCTCTCTCTCTATATATATATATATATCGGTTTGGTCATGTCTAGGTGAACCAAGTTGCCCAAACCGAGACCGAAACAGTCTTATTGATTCTTCAGGTTCCAGAACTGACAACCAATTGGCAAAGGTTACTGGTTTTGGTCAGTCCCAGTTTCAGTATGTACACCTCTAATTAAATGCACACATCATGCATTGGGTAGTTGAAAAGGGAAGTTCAGAGTGCACATTTTTCTTGCAAAATCTATACTTTGAATGCATTCAATGATTTTTTTAATTCAAATATAGATAAAGCTAGACCAGAAAGAACAGTTTCTGAATACATCCTTTTATTTCTGAATTTACATTTTTGTCCCTCAGCATAGATGTAATTTCCATCATTCAGGAGATTACCTGGTATGCCAATGTGTTAAAACCTATTAGATTTCCCAAGTTACTTGGAAACCTTCTCCACGATTTGTTAATGAATAGATTGATCTGATAATTTTTAGGGTAAGTACTCATTGTGCATTAGAGGTATTTTCTGCCCATTCTACAATATGTTATGTAGCTCATATGCCCAATGGGCCTCCAATGGACCAAAAGAGACAACACTATTTGTGATTGTTATCATAAAGGGTACAAACTATTACTTGTTGTGCTCTGTACATCGTTGAACAAAATAGACCATTTTTTGCTGCCTTTGACCACAAAAAATATTTTGTTATGCTTTTACCAGTGCTTAATAAGCTGGTTGTGAGGACATAGCCGAGCTAATTGTTTAATTTGGTGTATGCATGTGTTCCATTTACCAATAAAAAAGGGCATGTATGATGATATGCTATGTCATTCTGTGAGTAGCATATTGTATTTGATAAACTATGTTGGTATGTAGAATAATGTCAAGTTCTTTTGCTGTGCATTTTACAGGATTTCAATCACTTGAAAAGCTGTATCTTAAGACATGGCTGCACAGGTGACCGTAAATTTAAATATCTGCTCTCTATGGTTGACACCAAGTCTCTTTATAAATTGCTTGCGGTTATATTCTGGCAAAAAATAAATATTTCATTTGCTTGTGGGCATTTAGTTGCTATTTGGTGAAAGGTAAAAGATTCAGCATCATAGTTTGTTTCTATGCATGCGTAAAGCAAAGAAAAGTCTACTCATATGTCCAAATCAATCCACTTTTTCTTTTATGGCAATTAAAAACCAAAAACTAAAAGTTGTTATTTCTGAAAAAATTTGTCGGTGCTTAGAAGTTGGAGCTTGAAGAACATGACGAAAACTTTTCTCAACCACCAGTGCACCCTAATGGTCAAAGGCTGGGCTTGAGATGAGCTGTACACTCTGACCTCATGGATTCGATTTCGTACTAAGAGTTCCCTTGGATTACCGGATACATGGTTCCAATGGGTGGGGTCATGTATCCAGGTTTTACTTCCTAGGACTGGGTCCGTTGTTTTTGTTTGTGGGGGGGGGGGGGGGGGGGGGGGTCGTGTATCTAAAGTTTACTCCCTAGGAGTGGGTTCCAAGGACCATGCCTTGGTGAAGTTCGATGTCATTAGGAAAAGAAAAACTTCATTCAACCATCCAACTTGACTCAGTACTAGTCGTCCTTGTGGCCTTTGTTGTTGCATCTTATTGTGGCATTAAACATCAAAGTGATCAAGAGCTGGTAGAGAAAAGCAACTTGGCTTGATTAAATAATCACTTCACCAATCATTTGGGATGGAAAATGATTTTCTTTTTACTTCAAATCTTTCGCTGAAAACAGGCGATTAGTTATTTTCTCACTGCCAGAACCCCCTCCTCTCTTGATTTATTATGGACATTTTCCTCACTGTGGCTTCAACTTAAACCATATTACTCCTTAATCCTTATTGACGGTGAGGTTTATCTTGGTTTCACGACTGAACCTGTAACACCCCGTTCCCCTAGAGTTAAGAATAAAGTCATTTTTAGAAATTTAGGGAAATTGGAGTGCTATGATCTTGACTTTAGAAAAATTTTCTTTTCTTTAAATGAAGCGCTGGAAACAAAAGATTCCATAAAATAAAACAAAGTCATTATTTATGAAAATACAGTATAGAAGTCCGTCTACGGAAGTACTTATTAAAATTTCTCAAATTTTGTACTATAAAAATCTTCACTTAAAAAGCTCTGTACATAATCTAGGCCTTTGCCTCGCCTCCTTGGGCCAAGTCCCGTCCTGCAGCCCCATCCTCATAAAGATCTTTACCCGGGGCAGTTAAAACATAAAAACATACCAAAAAAATGAATTGAGTACTTAATAAATAGTACATAATATAATAAACATAATAAACATAGTTTTCTTGAAAGCGTGCATACTTAATACTTATTCTTATACTAACATAAACATGTAACATGCATTATGCATAATTCATTAAACTTATCTTTTCCTTTCTTTATTGGCCAGCACACCTTAACCCCCCGTGTGTAGGGTTGTGCACTGGTTCCACTGGCTGTTGCCACAAGGGGAATCTCTTAACTTATCATAACATACTATGATGGACCATTCTTATTTCCGTGGTTTGCACATCTACCCATAGCTGCATTGGTACCATGCATCTCTTATGGCCATTCTTCAAACTTCTGTCATAACTTGTCTTCTATCTTTCTTACCATGATGCATGTAGAACACATAATCACATAGCTTATACTCATCATAAATGAAAGCATATCACGATGCATGTAAAACAAATATTAACATGACATTCAAAAATCACTTTCATCATAACTTGATACGTAAAAAGTGGCTTCCAATAAAGGGCATATTCGGCACGGAGTAGCTGGGAGCTTTGGAAGTGGAAGGTGCTGTGGTGCTGCAGGGAGGTTGTTGCTGTGAGAAGTGCGACGGGGCTGGGTGTGGACTTTGGTGGTGCAGGTCATTGTGCGACAACTGCTGCAGCTTGATAATGGTAGGTTCCTAAACTTGAAGAACACTACAATGAGAGAGAGACAGAGGGAGAGAGGGAGGGAGGAAGAACTGTTGGGGGCCTCTGTCAAGCCTCCAAACACTAAGGGTCCGATCCTTGCCTTGTTGCTCCTCTAGTGACCGATGGGACTCCTTTGCTTGGTGTAGATCACGTGTAGCCTAATGGGAGCTTGGGTGAAGTGAGACTAGGGTTCAATGGTGGGAAGTATGGATGGTGTTTGGGCTAGGTGATCATGGTTTGGGTGATGATGGTGCACGGCTAGTGACCCTTGGTGTGCTAGGCGCTACTTGTGTGCTACTGTTGGATGAAGGGTGATCTTGACTAGGGTTTAGAAATGAGTGAGTGGGGCTAGGTTTGATGAGGGGTTTTTCGGCCAAGGCTTGTGGGGGTGTGTTCAGCTAGGGCAAAGGGGGCTTGTGAGATCCTAAAAGTTAGGAATTGTGAAATTCCTAAAAAATAGGATTTGAGATCTAGAGATCTAGGATTGTAAGGGTTGGCCGAAAATGGGGGATGGATAGAGAAAATGTGTTTTGGTGGGAAGATGAGATTTGAATGAGTTAATCAAGGAAATTGACCAATCAAAAGATGGAGGGAAAAATGGAAGTGAGAAATTATAGGATCTAGGGTTTCGGCCAAGCCAAGGAGGCTATGGCCGAATTATGGGATGGATCTAGGGTTTTTGTGGTTTTCCTGGCTATGGGATTTGATGGGGGGCGTGTATGGCTTGATGGGAGGCTAGGGTTTTGTGATTTGAGGCAATTGAAGGTGATGGAAAAGGCAAATGATAAGGCTGGCCGAAATTGATGTGTGTGAGATGGGATTCTTCTAATAACTTTAATGAGATCTCATGAACATGTGAGAAATCACATGCAAACAAGAGATCTAGCAAAAACACCACAAATCCAAATTCCCCAATGGAAGATTCGGCCTCCACGCTCCAAATCAATCAACACAAACTCCACAAAATCACAAAGATAGAAAATAAAAATAACAAAGGAACCAAACAACTCTTGATTCACGAATTGTGCAAGAAATTGAAAGGAAACCTCAATATATTAAAAGATAGAATGAACTTATCAAAAAAAAAAAAAATATTAAAAGATAGAATGAACCAACACCGATTCACGAATTGCACGGTGAAGATTCTCTCCTTGGGGATTCACGAATTGCACCCCAAAAGAGCCCAAGTGCATGTGCACCGAAAATCACAATCCTCCAAGCCTTATGGCCGGCCACTCTATAGTCAAAATGCCAAAAAATCCTAATGAAATGTCTAAGGATCTTATTTATAGAGTTTACAAAGTGGAAACCCCCAAAAGGTCCTTAGGCAAAATAAAATAAAATAAATAAACAAATGAAATAATAATTAATCAAGTCTTTAAATAAAATAAATTAAAATAATAAAAATGATAATTTAGCCATGGTGACCGTGGCATGCATGGCCCATGGTGGGCTAAGGTGGTGCATAGTCCACGGCTAGGCTAGTCATGGTCTGGTCCGTGGCTCGTTGCATGGCGTGGCATGGTGCCACGAGTTGGTCTGGTGGTGGGCATGACATGGCGTTGTGCATGGCCTGCTGATGGTGGGCATGGCATGGTGCCAAACCTAGGCCTGATGGTGGGCACAGGGTGATGTCGTGCTGCTGCTGTGGTACCCAGTCAAGTGGCTTGGGCAGTGGTCCTGCATGGCCCGGGCTGGTGGCTTGGGTGATGAGCATGCATGGCCCAAGTTAACGGTTTGGGCTATGGGGCTGCAGGGCACGGGCTGGAGCCGTGCTCTGGTTGGCATGCCCACTAAGCCTTGCCTGCAAGGCACGGGCTGGAGCTGTGTGCTGAATGGTGTGCCTGTGGGGGCACGCCACTAGCCTTGCCTGCAAGGCACAGGCTGGTGCTTTGCGCTAGATGGCGTGCCTGTGGGGGCACGCCTCTAGCCTCACTAAGTGGTGCGGGGGCATGCATGCATGCGCGCAGGTGCACGCTCAAGGGCACACGCAAGCCTGTATACATGGTCTGCACACGGCCAGTAGCCTCCACAGTCGCCTACTGCATGTCATGGTTTGAGCCAAGGCATGCAAGCAGGCTAGCCATGTGACCCTCCATGAGTCGTGTCGAGGCGTGGTCCCTGGCAAATCTCTTGGGGGTTGTGACAAGAACACTACAATTAATAGGCGTGTAGATAGGGTGTGCGGTAGCACACGAGGGTGATACAGTGCAGCAACCCTAGTTGAGGGAGATGGACGCACACATGTGGTCTATATTTATAGAAGGTAGTCGGGTCATGGTTCTTGCAAATGGGTTGGGTCATGCTCATGGGTCCCAGGGTTTTTCTTGGGCATTGTATGAGCTTAACAAATGGGATGTGCCATTTTAAATGATCTAAAGAATCTCATGAGCTTGCCCATATTTTAATGGGCCAATTATTCAATAAATTCCAATGGGCCTGGTCTTGAGTCCAAAATAAGCCCAACTTGTCCAATAAATATTTTTGGGCTTTTAAAATAAATTCTTAGGCCTAATACCAATTAAATGTAGGTCCATAAATATTAAATGGGTTATAATCCAATTATTGAGTCTAATAAAAATCATTATTCCATGAGAATAAAATTTCAGCCCGTGGCCTATTCAAAATTATCCAATAAATCTCAATTGGGATTCCCAAAAATATTGGCCCATTAATACCTTCCAAAACCATGCACTAAACCTTAAAGGGCTTTAAAATAAACTCTTGGGCCCTTGGCCTAATTAAAGTTCCCAACCAACCTCAATAACTTAATAGCTCGTGGGTTATTCCAAAATGGTCCATTAAACATAATTTAGGCCCAATAAAATTATCCTTATTCAATCCCTAATAATATATATATGTTTTTACAAATAAAAGTTCATTTTACTTATAAAAGAAAATAATGTTGGATCAGGTTGTTATAGAACCATTTTGGTTTTCTATCTCAAAATACTCTATTGGTGCTGTTACTGCTATCCTCACCTTCCCACAAAAGTTTGATTGCAGGGGTGCATGTTAACACTTTAGTAATGCCTATTTCTAGATGT
This sequence comes from Carya illinoinensis, assembly GCF_018687715.1. NCBI lineage: Eukaryota > Viridiplantae > Streptophyta > Magnoliopsida > Fagales > Juglandaceae > Carya > Carya illinoinensis. Next base: position 43,250,592 of record NC_056756.1, read on the forward strand.
TTTGTTTTGTTTTTTGTTTTCTATCATAATCATCCGTCTCAACATTATCATTCACCTCATTGCAATATTTTGAAAGATCGGGCTTGTTTAAGAGCAGAAATAATCTGTTCTAGTATAATTAATGGCAAACAAGCCAGAGCTTCTTGTTTTAGTTGTGACGTCATGATACATTTTTAAATTCTGTTTTACGTTTACATCTTATGCACTGATATTTTCCTAAAAGCTTAAACTCATAATTTTTTTCTTTTGGGTATTTGCATGCAGTGGACAAAGAGTAATTTTACAGGAAAAGAATGAGGACCAAGTGGTTGAAAATGTGGTTACTATTCAGGTATGATGAATTTAAAGGCTTCCTACATGCTTGATAATATGTGGAGCATAAAATGGGAGATTCAGGCATGTGCAGATAGAAATTTTTTGTGTTCGTTCCTATTGTGTAAAGCTGAAAGAATATTTTAAACTTCATCAAACTTGGGACTTCATGGCATAGATTCTGATTTGAGCAAAAAACTTGTCCACTTCAATCCAGTTCAATTGGATTTAGTAATATTGCAAAATGTATCAATATAGTTGTTACAATCTAAAATATAAATCATTGAAACGTTTGAACATTGAAGGTTTTAGACATTTTGTTAATTCCACTATCATTAGTGAATTGTGATTCATATGCTTACAAAATCAGCCTATCAAATTATTGGCAGGCATGGGTCCAAAATAGACAAATTATAAAAGAAAGAGCAGCAGCCCAATAAACAATAAAAAGTTATTTTTGTTGTAAAAACATTTAATTACATATAGAAGGGTTTTAGTATTGTGCAACTTCCATAAATGTTTGTGACTTTTGTGACTTGTGATGCACATGCTAGTGTAAAATATTGACATTTTTATTAGGGGAAAATACACTTTCTACCTCCAAATTGCACCTTGCCCCCCAAAGTAATAAAATAAACACGTTCTCCCATCCAAGTTCCAAAAAGTTGCAGTATGGCTACTATATAAAAAAACAAGGTTGCGCTACTGCTATTTTTCATAGTTTGTTAGATTACAATTTTACAATTGGTTCTTGAAGACCCTAATCTGATTTTCATTAGAGTTTCAATTTTGATCCTTGATCTTCTACAACAAATTAAAAGAACGTATGAAATACCTGAATATAAATGAGGTTGCCAGTGATGCGGCTGAAACTCAATTGCAATATCATACAACTTTTGAGTATGTTCAATACCAATTTTTGTGCCTCTTCAATTCAAGGGGGATACTCAGTAGTTCAGATTGAACTTCCTTTCAGTATGTGTGCCAGAAATAGGAATATTGATTTTTTAAAACATTTAATTCTCTTATGTGTAGGGTTTGACATCCTCAGGATATTTATTAGCCATTGGTGATGACAATCAAATGTATGAGCTTCATCCTGACGGCAATAGGTATTGTGTTTTAATGGTATTCTAGAGATTGTTATTAGCTATGAAAAAAAATAAATTAGGAGAATACATGGGTCAGTAGACTCAGTACAGTTTGTGTGTGTGTGTGTGTGTTGTCTTATGCAGTCATTTGTTTGTCATGGTGGCCCAACCTAACATCTTAGATATGGTTTGGGTATATAATTTTCAACCACTGGCCTCCCATCTCTTTCCATTCTTGTACTGGTCAACCCTGGATAATACCTTGGGGGCACAACTCGCATATTTTAAAAAAAATTTTATACCAAAACCTTAAAAGTAAAAAAGCATCTCAAGCAATGTATTAATTGCACTTCTTCTATTCTTGCAAATAATTTACAAGTGTTGCATAATTAATTATGCTTATATTTCCTTGCACAAATATGCATGTGTATGTATTAGTCTCCTTAAGCCATTACATTCCCTTAATATGAATTTTAAGAAGTATGTCTCTAGAGTACCCCGTAACAGTTGGCAATTTCATTTGTGGCTTTATCTTGAGATGCTATGGTTCTTGATCCATGTTACAGAAAATATATGATTATAGATCATGCTTTTATTTATTTTGTGGTTTCAGTTTTGACTTCTTCAAAGGACTGGTTAGAAGAAAACTTGACTGAAGAAGCACCTTCAAATGGAAGCAACTCTAGTCCTCAAACGTGTGCATATTTGATCACGTCCGTTGTCCTATTTTTGTCTCCTTTTTGGCGCAACTATTTTTTTCAAAGAAACCTTAGCTATACTTAAAATTTAATTAGGTAAGATTTCCTAAATTACAACTGTTGTACAATTCTTTGAACAGCTGTTTAGCAAAGTAAAAATATATCAAGTGATATATTTGACATCCGGTACAGGTGGAATCATAGTTGCTGCAGATAATTATTCATTTGTAGGACTTCTTGTTTCTCTGTTGATAGCTATGAGCTAAGTTCTATGAATAATTTGTCTTTATGATTAGTTGGGTACCATAGCGCTATTAGGTTGTACTAATGTTTCAAGATGCACTCAAATATATGTTCAATTTGGATGTGTCGACTGATTGATGAACTCCATTATGATTTATGACCTACATGTCATAAATAGTAGTTGTGAGAGCTTTCATTGGTGTTGAAGACATGACATGTACCAGTTTTTTTAATCACTGTCAAGTGTCTAAACATGCAGGATGGAGATTTCTTCTTCCTATGGGCTGGGGATGAAAATTCCATTGTTGTAAGCTGACAATGATTTTGGATGTCTTGGAAACTAGTGGTGTCCTAACACACAACAGTATGTCTCGTGGATGTGGGTTGCTTGATGTTTCTGCTTTGTGTCAGTGAGTGTGTTAAATGTGTAATTTGGTGGGTGGGAGAGAAAGTGACTCTCCCACCTCCCACATGCATAGCCTTCTGTGATTAGGTCCAAGCCATAGTACCATTGTCGTTGCCTGAAACCACTGTGGGGGTCCATGTTTGGAGTGATGTCTCTATCGTAATGTGTGGGATTAAATTGAGTTATATGTCATTCTCGAAAGGCTGCAAAAGGTCAAACGAGATGAAGTTTATGGGTACCTAGTCATTCACCAAAAAAATACTTACAGGTTTTGTTTCTATCAATAATTCACCAAGCACATCAAGTAAACAGTCTTAAAATTGCCATGGAGTGAGTTGTACTAGGTTGTTGGCAAGCAAACACTGCAAAAGGAGAGCTGCTGCCTATCAATGTCCTGTTTGGTGCTTGTGGGAACAGTAGCGATGATGTTAAATCCCTTAGTCGCAATAGGCTGTGTTGCACTAAGCTGTGATGGTTAAGGGCCAAACTCAACAAGTTTGTTAGAGTAGTGCCCTTTTATTTTCATTGTAGACACAGGTGTAAAGTTTCACAAGAAGATAAAAGAATATAGATGGATGGATGGATGGAGATGTAGACAAATGAAGCTCGACTTTCAATGAATCGTACTTATGGATGATCTTCTGCAAGAATAATGAGGAAGAAAGTAGGATTAGTCAAAGATCCCTTTGGATTAGCACATGGCAAGCAGGCAATTATGGACCAGAGTGGGTAGAGATAGATATAGAGAGTTACTAGGTAATTACCCAGAGAAAACAAAAGAAGATAAGAAAACTGAATCATTTGAGATTGGTTAGTAGGTGAGGCCAAAATAGATGCCCGTGCTCGCAAATGGGGTTGGAAATGAAAAAAGAAATGTTAGGAATTGCATCACTATCAGATCTTATTTCACTTTTGTGGGCGTGCGAAGATTAGATTTAGGCAGTGCTTAGATCAAATCATTGTTAAAAGAAGATAAAGGTATAAAAGTTAACAATCATTGTTAAAGTAAGGTAAGAATGCAATAGTAGTGTAGTTTCTTACCTCACTGGGTTGAAATTTCCATTCATAATTGCCTAGTTTGGTCCAAAAAGTTAAAAAAGAGGTAAGCGATCTTTGTACAGCTAATTAACGGGATCCCGTGGGGCTGGCTGCTCTATGAGTGAAGTAATTACAATTTATTTATTTATTTTTTTAAATGTAGCACATGGAAGTTTCCTTTTAGTGTAATGCTAGATATAGTTTTAGGGTGTTTAGTTTTACACACTCACTTAAAAAAAAAAAAAGTAAAATCTATCATTGAAAAATGATTCTTTTATGTAGATCTAGATTTACACTTTCTTTTAAAGGAGTGTGCGGGATTTATATACACTAAGACTGTAAATATCATTTTTCTTTTTTTTATTCTCTCTTGTTTTGGTCAAACAATGCTTTACAACTCACAAATAGTTAACTAGATTTTGAGTGTTTCTCCAAATTGAGCTATACTACCTCTAGACTCATCGATAAGAATGATCACATATAGAGCATATATGACAATAACATATTTTTTTAAAAGCTTAAATTAAAAAAAAAAATCATATATCATTTTATGAAAATGTCATTTTTTTTTTCACATAATCAAATGATACGTGACAATTTTTTAAATAAGAGCGAACAGAATATATATGAATTGATGTAAAATCTTGTAGAAAAAATAAGTATGACTACAAGTATTTTGAGCAAGGCACAAGTAGAAGACGCACCAATTATCCAAAATTAAAAGAAAAAACCGAAAAGAAGAGGAAACAAGAAGTCACGCATGACTAAGGCTATATAAAAGGACCAGACTAGATTGATTGTCATATTGGTCGATTTCGTGGTGTGGTTTTTTTAGATCCAAACGAGATCAAATGTGTATATATATATATACTTAAATATTTTATATTTATAAGATATTATTTTATATATTAGTTGTATAAGTTAATTATATAATTTTTATTCAAAGAATCAAATATTGACCATATATATAATAGAATTATTTAATATTCATTAACCATATATAAAATATTAAATGAATCATTTAATTTTATTAACCATATATATATAATAAAAAAATGTTCACAGATTAAATTGAACTGAATTAGATTGATTGAACTGATAGCTGATTATCCAATGATAAAAATGATGTATCGAAATTTTCGATCCGTGACTCTCTGAATTGATTACACCCCTATGCATGACACATAAGACAGTTTGAAATGGATATATCTTAAATCCAAACTTGGTAACTTTTGGGAGGGAAAAAGAAAAGTAAAATGGCATTTGGCTTTGTTCAATCACGAATGAAATTAGGATCTTGTTACAGTCACAGTTAAAAAAAAGTTTGATACATTTTCTTATATTTTTAAATATTTTTTTCTAAAAAGGTTCTTAATATTATTTAAAAACATTTTCTTATTCAATAAAAAAAGATAAGTGGCTTTTGCACGCAGATAAGCATTATCCATGAAAGACTCATTTAGAGCCACTGCTGGAGCCTGGAGGCTCTCGCTAGACTATATATATATATATATATTTTCACATCATTTTTTAATATTTTTTAAAAAAATTATAATAATATTAAACAAAATTTTTTTAATTATTTAAAAAAAAAACCCCGCTCCAATCTAGCATTTCTCTATCCACGAAATGATGAAACTACCGTCTATATCTCTGCGAGTACTGAGAAACCGTACGCCGAAACGCAGCAACAGAATAGAAATTGGGAAGTGCTTCTCTTCTCCAACGGTTCACGAGGACGGTTTCCCAGTGATGGTGAATGACTACCACGTGCTATCCACGTCAACACGATTATGTACCTTTGACCCCCGATTTTTTTTGGTCAAACTGAGGCTGAGCTCCTGTACCGAGAAACGGTATCTCCGTGATCCTCTGCCCTCTGGTACATCTTAACATGCAGTGCTGTCCCTCTGTGCTTCATTTTTATCTCTTTTCATTGCCTCAGACCGAAGGTGACATCTCAACACGTGTTCTCCATTCAGGCCTATGCAAAGACAGCCCCCTCCCCAACTCAATGAACTCATCACCAATGGGGCTGCGTACGTCTTCAGTTTCTTTTTCTTTTAAAACTATATTTTATCTTTATCTTTTCTTTGCTTTTACTTTCATTTCACTAATGATACTCCCACGCTAAGGTTGACATGGCACTTACATGTCATCAGACATGATGGTTATCTTTATTGTTTTATTTTTATTTAAAAAAATTAAAAATATTTAAATCAAAAAAATCTCTCATATTTAAGATTTAAGGAAATTTAGTTATTATCTAATTATTATAATTTTTTAAATTTTAATACAAAATATAAAAAATAATTTAATTTTTTTAAATTTTAAAATAATAATAATATTAAAAATAATATTTTAACAATATTTTATTTAACTTTCAACTTAACTTAACATTTAAACACAACCTTAGAATCCCCTCTTTCAAACCCTCTCTATTACCATATCTCCCTTGGTCGTTGGTCGTTGATCTCCATTGGTGCTTGTCACATGGTTTATGGCATTACGATTTCATGAAGGTCTCCTCTCCACCATCACATTTTCTCTTGAATTTTCTCACTGCTCCCCTCCAGATTTTGCTATTGTCATCTCTCCCCATAAAAGTTAGATTGTGTGACCCTGTCGAACATTACATAGGTCTGATCGCACATTTTAACTCATCTTGTACTATAAAAAATCATCTTCTTACCCACTCAATATTTCGTTTGATCTCATAATAAGGTTTTTGGAGACTGAAGTAGGTTCCTACCCTCACATTCTCGTGCTTGAAACATTAAGCTAAATGTAAGAACTTGTGTAAGGATTTATTTATTAGGATCTGTAATGACCAGTGTGTACTCATAGATATATGTAATTTTTAATCAAGGATGTAAAATATGTAAGGTAGATTTGAAACCATTATGCAAGTAGGCTGGAAAAATGAACTTAAGATGAAAAATGAAGGTAGGTCAAAAAATTAAGCTTAGTTAGAAAAATGAAGGAAGATTAATAAAGAGTAATGATAGGGATACAACTATTACCTACATAACTCTCTCAATTCCTTTCTTTCCTTGGAAGGAGATTGTTGAGTATAGGAACATGCACCATCGAGGTAGAGGGAGGAGTTACATATATCTCCTCATTTATCTCATCTCTTTGACATTAGCCTTAGTTTGCAGCTAATCACTCTTCTTTTTTAGTCTTTTTTCTCTTCCCACATTCAAGGTATTTTTTTCTTATTTTGTAGGATGAAGTTTTTTAGCCTTGATCTACTTCCTTCTCAATCCCTCAACTCTTCTTGTCGTTTGCATCATGCTGACGCTAGTCTTGTCCCCAAACAATGAGCACGTGAGACACACATGCCTCTAAAGTGCATGGATCTCATGTGCTAACCAAGCATCCACCGCGACTTACTCACCGGCGCACGTGTGATGTGCATGCTCACAATTTGTTAAAATATAAAATAAATAATAAAGTCTATATCTTTTTATTAGTTTAAATTTTTGAGACAAATGATGGTTTTATTTAATATCAGAATAAATGTTCTAAATTCAAACTCTGACATTACACTCTATTACATTTAATTAAATATTACACCAACATGTGAGTGAGAGTGTTAAGATATGAAATAAATAATAAAATCTATATTTTTTTATCGATTTATAAAATTTTTAAGATAAGTGGTAATTACAGGTTGCACACCAGCGGCAGACCAGGTCCAGAACTACCACAACCAACCGGCCACATGCTCCTCCAAACATTTTTCAATGGATCCAATTATTTGAGTGTTTTTTTTTATTATTCTTTTGATCGTATGTACTCGGAAGCTTGATCTACCAAGATGTTTACGGTGTTCAGCGTCTCCCCCACTTTCTCAAAGCACGTACGAGTTTCTTTTTGTGTGGAAGTGATTTTTGTTACCCTCTTTAAGAATGCATAGATTAATATGGGATTGGAGATCCTCGATCGACTATCGTCTCTAAACAGTTAACTATTGCGATCGAGAACGTCTCGTAAAAAAAAAAAAAAAGAAGAAGAAGAAGAAGAAGAAGAGAAGAGAAAGTCTCGTAATAAATGATTCAAAGCAGTCCATTGAATCATGAATTGCTTTTGACAACTTCTATAATGGCGACCGATTACAGAACCAGCAACAACCGCCATTTTCCATTTATTTTTATTTCTTGCACTGTATTTATTATTTTGGAACAATTGTTGTGAATCTCATGCAATATTTTAAATTTTGTTCCGGTAATCATTTTAGTTTAAATATTGAAACAAAATATTTCAGTATTAATATACTGTCATGTATGGTCTATACAGTTGCTAGATCTTGTGGATCTTGAAGGAATTGGCTTGAGAAAATGTGTGGAAGAAGAAGTGGCAGTTTTGTTAGTTAATGATCGTGATGTGTCGTTGTATAGGAAAAAGGTAGTAAGAAGGATGTCATGTAAATGTAACGGTGTCGTTTCAATTAGTAGTGAGTTTGGATGAACGATATCGTTTTGTAATGTTTGTTGGAAGAGTAGTGATTTAGAAGAAGCGGTGTCATTTGGGTTAATAATTAGAATGTAAAACGATTTGTTTTGGTGATGATGAATTCTTTTATGATAAATATAAGGGACATCATGAGTTAGAATTGAGGCTAAATCTAATGATCAAATTTTCCTCTAATTCTCTTTCTCTCATCTCCTTTTCTTACTTTCTCTCTCTAGTTCTTGGGTTCTTAGAGGATGATTTCCTCGAAATAGTCATAGCAGTAGTGAGCCCATTACATGTATTCTGGTATATCGTCTTAAGATTAATTATATATTATATATAAATATTTATATGTATATATAAACTATTAACTAATAAAATGTATATTTATATAAGTTTGTATTATGTGTGTATATATATATATATATGTATATATGGAAGAATTGAAAATTTATAAAATAAATATATATTAAAAAAATTACAAACTTGAGTTGAAACAAAAAATAAAAATAAAAGAATAAATAAATTATTAAAAGTAATTATATTTCTAGAAAAAGAGAGAACGAGAGGACATATTTAAAGTTATAAAAAATTAAAATTATATAAATATATTTTATATTCTAAAATTAATTAAATACCATCTAGAGTTAACATTTACAAAAATATCATCTAAGCACAAGAGAATTACCTAAATAGTTTGAAATAAAATAAGGTTCGAAATGATTGAATTTAATCGAAATGATCGGAATGAGCTGAAATTTGGAATGAAACAGAGCAATGAGGTATAGCGTACCGAATACTATACATTGAAATGAAAAATTTTGGCCAAAACGACTGGAAGAGAATTTAAAACTATGATCATATTCCTATTTACACTTGGTGTATATTTTTTTAGTCATGAATGAAATTATATTAATAATAAAAAAAATTACACACCTCTTTAATAGATATTATTATTTTTTAAATTCGTATTATTAAGGTCAAATAAAACTCAAATAAAATAATAAAATAATATTATGTAATATTTGTGTCTATATATTTTTGTAAGATAAGATAGAAGCAACCCAATTCGTACGATATCACTTACCTTTTATAACGGAAAACGGAACTCTCGAGTCTAATTCTATGCCGAAAAGTGTAACGATAAGGTAATTACAGATTTTAAATCAAAAATATTTTAAGAGCTAGTCTATATATACTCTTTAAATTGGAATCACTATATAATTATGTTTAAAAAAATTTAAAATTATAATATTATTTTTAAAAAAATAATATATATATTTTTATCATCATTTATTAATAATATATAAATAATTTATTTTATTTTTAAATATTGAAATAAGATAAGATAATGTTTTTACCACCGAGACCAGACGTAAGCCTAATTCCATGCACTAACTTCCTGTATTCGCTCCCATAGTGCCACGTCAAAAGTAAGTACATAATGGCTGGAAGCCACTTGAATAAAATGTCAAATGAACTTTTCATGTTTGTTTTTGGTGCAACGGATTTGTCTTGGATTCCTTTTTTGAAACTTATTCCAAACCTAATTGATTTTGTTAATCTTTGAAGATTATAATCCATAATCTTTTTCACCAACACAAATCATAAAACCACTCATATTTCGCACCCTCCTCTGCGCCGACAAAGTAAATATATTATTTTACCATTTATTAAAATATTGCCTTGTCGGTGAAACTGACAAGCCCGTGGAAAATGTCCATATTTTATGAAAAATGATTTAATCTTAAATATTGCCTTCTCTCATATATCCTATTTTGTCTACCTTATTAAAGATGGATAGATTTGGTTAATCTTGTAACTTGTAAGTAAATACAAGTGACTATGATGCAAGACATTGCCCCAAACTTTCCCTCTCAAAACCTCTTCATCTTTAGCTGTACTTGAATATTGAGATAAGTTAAATTAAATTAAAATTATTAGTATTTTGTGAGTTACGTTGAAATGAATTTAACTTTTTAAGTTGATATGTGTTTAATTTTTTAAAAAAAATTGAAAAAATAAAAAAATAGTAGATACCATCAACGATTAGTTGAGATGAATTATACTAATTTCCTTGAATAAATTGGTTAGATCTCAATATTATGATAATTAAATGAATTAAATATTTAAAGTAAATAAACAAACTTGCATAACACAACAATTGGTTACGAAGAGAAACTTTTTAAAGAACTTTTTAAAAGTAAAACCTTATGGGGCAGCTAAACCTAGGAAATTCAATTTTATTATTTGAAAATTAATTACAAGTAATCATTAATTATAAAACTTTTGCAACTTGACTCTCTTACTTGTCTAAACAAATGACTCGTTTGTCTTATACCGCAATAATAATCAGAACCTCTATTGATCTTCAAATATTGCATTTTCTCCTGAAATTCAATCAACGATCACAATTAAAGATAAATAATAAATATGAAAATTTCCTAAAGAATTTTCTCACCAAAATATGCATTAAAAAATGCTATAGAAAATATGTAGATTTGAATATCTACAGATCCTAACCGATAAGATCTTTTAAATAAATAATTTGGAAAGATTTCTAATTAAAGTAAGATTATACTAACAGAACTTATCTAAATAACTTCAAAGATTTCTAGATAAACTCCATATTATTAAGAGATAAATCGATAATTATTTTATATTCATCTAACATTTACAAATTTAATGATAAGGTAAGTTTTATCATACAGTCATTTAATCCTAATCAATTTTTATCCTTACAGCTTTGACTACCCTCTCATTCTCCTCTCTTCTCGTCGTTCATCTTCCATGAATTCTAAGTCATGAATGTAAAGTTTTGGTGTATTTTTCCTTTTATGAAAAAGAAAATGGTATATTTATCGCTTTTCGACTACTTTCAAACTACACGCACTATACTACCAGATTCTCAAGCTGTATATTTACAAGGAGCAAGAAGCAACGTTGCAAAACGATGAGCAAGTGTGCCTCACGTGCTGCCCACCACCGGAGCTCCGACTGACATATATGTTGTATCATTTGATTATTGGGTCTCATATCTTCAAGATCTTACCATTCTCACTTATCCATTGTCAACATATGAGATTCACATGCTGATACAGTTCTGTGTATTTTCCTTATGACTCACGCTAAACTGCTATCCAGTTAACCCTCCATTCCCATCTATCTTACTACATTTTCTGAAAGTCTGAGTCAACGTAATCCCTATCAATTCGTGGAGTAGGAGATGAAGATCTTTTTCAGCTACAACAATTGATCCAAAATTGGTGCAAACCCTCTACAACAATTTTTCACAGCTACAACCGAAACTCTGAGCAGATCTCTTTGAAGAAAACCACATTTATGGTAGGTCTTCTTTTGGACCATATTGATATTGGCCAATAGAACATAGGACCCGATCGAGCTACTCCGTCGGTCCCAATTTCTCCTCTTTATACTTTTTCACACTTGTTTGAATGTTTAGCAAGTAGGTTTGGAATTTTTGGAGCGACTATAAAGAGTCCCCAAGTTCCAACCCCTATCTATGTACTTTGGAGTATTGTTATGGAATTATTATTTGTTTAGAAATTTAAATTTTATTAAATCTGAAATGCCTCAAGAATGAGTACCCACACTGATCTTTTTCAAACAAATATTTTTATAAGGCTGGAATGATATTTATATAAGGATATATGTCAGTCTGAAAAGAATATAAAAAATAAATTTATAAATTGACGTAATTTAATATTATATGATTATAAATATATATTTTTTATTATACAGCAAATATGATACGAAAGTTTCTAGTTAAAATATCTCAATTTATAAATTTAATTTTATAAATATTTTATGAATTTAATACTTATTTTCTATGATAAGTAGTGTATTAATATACACCGTGTATTTTGGAAGGTGCATAAATCCGAAAACCTCTTTACATAAAAAGAAAAAAAGAAAAAAGAAAAAAAATAAGATCCGTTAATGAGGAAGTCTAATCTTAAAGATCATGAGCAGTGGGTTTGCATAATTGATAGTTTATGTTAATCTCCAAATGGTTTACAGTGCACTGCTCAAAACTGAGGCCGGTTTTATGTTGTGCAGTGCCTAACTGTTATGTAATTATTTTAAAAGAGAGTAGAGTTTATATGATATAATATTTATATATTTATGATTGTAATTATAATTTTTTTATATAAGTGAGTTAAAATGAGATAAAAAAAATAAATAAATAAAATATTATTTTTTTATTTTAAAATTTAAAAAAATTATAATAATAAAAAGAGACGACAGGAATTGAAAATCTCTCGTACCAGACAACCTCTGAGTGATTTTATATTTGAACGAAATTGTTGGGTTTAGAAAAAGTCTAATCAGTCCAAGTTTTTTTTGTTTGGTTCATTAATTTATGCTCCCGACCAAAGAATTTGAACGTGCAATCCACTCGTGCCCATGACTTGTGACATCCACAGTTATTATGTATTAAAATTTAAGAAAAAATGTACTGAAAAACAGTAAAAATCTAAAAATTCACTCTATTTATTATAATATTTCATATTATAATTATAAAATAAATTTAAAATATTATTTTTAATTATATGAATTTTGTTTTTATCAATCTTGTCTATTAATTTATAGTTGATTTGGCTTGTCATCCCTTTATAACCACAAAGAGAAAGGGAGATAGTGGGTTTTAACTCTATGTTGAGGATAAAAGAAACGCAACTTTTAATTTAATGTGTAATATTATATATAATTGTAGAATGCGTAAGTATTATGTAATCGTTTTGAAAAAAAATAAGATTTATTATTAAAAAATTAAATTTTTTTATGTAAATTTTGTGTTTATTTATTTTTTTAAAATTAATTATATAATACTTACGTACTTATTACTGCAATTTTCATTTTTTATAACAAAATTACTTATACAAATATAAACAGTGACTTCTGCTATTTATAAGTAATATGCATCATTAACTATTTAAATATTGTTAGTGCTATATTAAAAAATTAAATAACTTTTATACTAATTGATGTAATAAGTGTTGACATAAATTATATATTTATTAGTTTATAATATATATTATATCAATAAGCAGATTTAACTGTTTAATTCACAAAAATAATTTATAAAAAAATAAAATTTATAAATTGATATGATTTAATATAATATATTATAATTTAATATACCTATATGAATTTATAAAATTTAATTTTATCAAATAATTTTATAAAGAATATTGTTCGTTAGTGCCCCCATCACTACCCTTTTATAAATCTATCACAATTTTTACGCGTGAATATGAAGAAGTGACCAATAGCAACCGCCGTCAAGCACCCCTCCCACTCAGTCAGCACAACTCGCATACACGGTTCCCACGTTTCGTGATCTCCATCATCCACCTGTCAGCCCAAAAACGAGCCCGCCCACGATTTTCTCTGGACCCTCACCGCACCCAATCCAAACCCCTACAGAAAAAGCTCAAAATGCCAAAAGCGCGCACACAGCACAGCACAGACACAGAGACAAACGCAGGACAGGACACCCAATCATAAACTCTACAACCAACCGCTTCATATTTAAACCTGACCTGATATTCTGGCACTTTCATTCCAATTCAACTTTTTCGTCTTGACCGCTCTTCCCTGCCACCTCATCTCGCCGGGGACCTTTTCTTCCTCTCTCGCCGGACCGTATTCCTTCTCTCTCCGCTAACTCCACCTCCGACTTCCTAGCAAAGGTCCTACCAATACAATCTCTCTCTTTCTCTATAGAATTTCAAGAGCACGGAAATCATTCACCGCTTTGTGCGTAACGGCTTTTATCCCGTAATTCGCACGCAGACCTCGCTCCTTCAATTTCAATATCATCCATATCGTTAATTATTGACCGGATTCGTTAGGGAGAAAAAGAAACTATGGAAATCCTCATATTCACCGGGAAACATGTTCCCCGACGTCTCTTCGGCGTCCTCGGAATGGGCGATCTGACCGGTATTTTGTTCTAACTCATTCATTCATCCCCTATGCATCTGCATCCCTTTTGTTGCGTGTCTACTGTGTCCTACCATTCCCCGGTGCTCCACCACATGCCGCCTCTCCCCGCGGCCACGTCTGCCAGATCCGATCCGCCGAATGCCCGAACCGGCGACAAACTAATTCATATCGACAATAACGGCGATTGTGGCCGGATGAGCCACCAAAGAACGGCTTCGGCGGGTCATTCGGCTCGGGAGCAGCCGGTGGACGTCAAGATCAATGATATAGTGGGGAACGGGATCTCGGGGATTCTGCACAAGTGGGTGAATTACGGGAAAGGATGGAGGCCGCGGTGGTTCGTGTTGCTGGACGGCGTTTTGTCGTACTATAAGATTCATGGACCCGATAAGATTGTGGTGAACCAAGAGACCGAGAAAGGATCGAAGGTCATCGGCGAGGAATCCATGCGAAGGATTAAGAGGCACAACAATGGGACCTCGCTCCCGCAACAACCCCTTCCCCGCAAGCCCTTCGGCGAAATTCATCTCAAGGTCTTGGTCAACCACACAGTAATTATTTTTGTCTTGTTTTGTTTTGGATGAGTAACCCCACACGGTGGTTTGTTTGTTGTTTCATATTTGTTCACTCATTGGTTCTAATTTACCGTTCGGATAGGCAATAAATATGTATACGTATAGTTTTCGGGTCATAATATAATCCAGCTTCTGTCACATACGCACACACATACTTACATAAGTATGTATCTTTTTTATCCATTTTGTGATCGATACTAGTTTGTAGACATTTTTTCCTCTTCACTTATAAATTGTAGTGTTTTTTTTCTTCCTAATTTAGGTATCGATCTGAATAGTTTCCCTCGCACATTTTCATTTTGTGTTGCTATTTATCTTATTTTTATTTAAATTCTCGTTTTAAAGCTCCATTCTGATGGATCGCAGGTTTCCTCAATTCGCGAAAGCAAATCAGACGACAAAAGATTCTCGATTTTCACTGGCACAAAGAGGCTCCACCTAAGGGCCGAGACGCGTGAAGATCGAGTAGCATGGATGGAAGCACTGCAAGCTGTGAAGGACATGTTCCCACGGATGTCCAACAGCGAGCTAATGGCTCCCATAGACAATGTCACTGTTTCGACCGAGAAGCTGAGGCAGCGGCTTTTGGAGGAGGGTGTTAGTGAGGAAGCCATTCAGGACAGCGAGCAGATCATGAAGAGTGAGTTTACAGTGCTGCAGAGCCAACTCCTACCGCTAAAGCAGAAGCACTGGCTCCTTATTGAGACGCTGCGGCAGCTTGAGGTACCTCTAATGAACTTTAAAAATCTTCATTCGAGTAGACTATAACACTCCTTTTCGCTACCTCTGCTTCGAGTGCATAGAATTCCGTGCCTCAGCCTCTTGACTCAATTGAGGCCGGGTTTTTGGGATTGTTCTGTTCTTTTGTATAGCTACTCAAGGGACTTATTTCTTGTATACATCATGTGGGTCTTTGTTCTTCTATCCTTATTTCTTGTATACATCATGCACCTCGGCTTACATTTCAGATAGCTGTCAGGCTTATACCTGCACCTCAACAGTCAGATTCTTTGTATTTGCTTGGTGCTTTGTGAATTTTGCTGGTTTTGTAATTTGAAAGTATGTCTTGGTTAGTGCCAGGTTGACCCATACAGAAATTATTTTCTCGACTATAGTCTTCTAGCACGAAATTAGTATCATATACTGTAAATTAGTTATGAGTTCTTAACAATTTATTTCAAAAAGCATATTTTGTGTTCATCTGAAGGTCTTTATTGAGTCTGAGCGTCCTTGTTAGATGAAAATTTAATTTCTGTGCAAGGCAGGTTAATTTTTTGTGTCCTGCTAAGAACTGCTATTATACTGTACTGTGTAGACGGAAAAGGTTGATCTGGAGAATACAGTGGTTGATGAGAGCCAAAGACAGTGCAATGATGAAGGGGCCTCTTCTAGATTAATGCAAGACAAATTCAGTGGTAAGTTATAATGCTGTAATCTGTGTATTACCAAGTTCTAGTTTTATAGCCAATATTTCCTGGACCATCTCGTAATTTTACAATTATGTGGTGGACACTTTTGGTTGATATTGGAAATTGAGACTTGGGGTTTCGTCTGGGTCCAGCTTTAATTCCTTCCCTTTCATCAGAAATGGGCTGGGCATATTATTTTAGTTGGTGATGAGATATGTCCAAATATTATAGTGCTTTATTATTGAAGGTCAGAAGACATCAATTTGCTTGCTATTTTCTGTAGCTTATAATTTATACCAATTATTTTTATGAATACTTGCCTTTTCTTGTACAGTTCATTTCACTTGGTTTTTTGCAGTTTGGCAAAGAGAACAAGACTTGAGAATAAACCAATGGCATCTGATGTTTTTGCCATTACACTCATAGCCAAATGATTTGTGGGGTTGGGATGGCCAACAATTATATAATTTAACTTGCTTTGCTAACATTGCCTTGTTTTTAGTGGTTGCATGCCTAAATCATTACAATCATGATTGTACAGTTGATTTTGTACTTTTAATGCTGCCATTTTAAATTGTCAAATCCCTTTTTACCCAGAAGGAAGTGGTAGTGAGTCTGAAGATGATAATGAAAGAGTTGATGCTGCAGAGGAAGAAACAGATGAAGAAGACAATACATTTTTTGACACTCGAGACTTTCTTTCATCCAGCTCTTTCAAAAGTAATGGGTCTGATTTCCGGCTATCATCTTTCTCTTCAGATGATGAAGGATTTTTTGTAGTTGAATCTGAAGATGATATTGACTCTTCCATTAGATCTGTTGGAACTAACTATCCTCATGTTAAGCGACGTAAGAAATTTCCTGACCCTGTTGAAAAAGAGAAGAGTGTCAGTCTTTGGTCTATGATTAAAGATAACATTGGAAAGGATCTCACGAAAATATGTCTTCCTGTTTACTTCAATGAGCCTCTCTCTTCCCTGCAAAAATGTTTTGAGGATCTGGAATATTCATATCTTATTGATCGAGCATACGAGTGGGGGAAAAAGGTATGTATGCGAGTAAGAATTTGATGGCATTCTTTTGATTCTCTCTTTTGATTAACATATGTTTGCAATATGTCCTTTCATATTTCTGTCATTTCTGGTTACTGTCCAGCTTATATGCTTTTAGAATATTTTTGTAAATCGTGGGGGGATTTATACAAGAAATAAGCCTTTTAATGGATAAAAGAAAAAGAAAACAAGAAATATTGAAAATTAGAGATATTATATTCCCATATCCAGTATAAAGCAATTTAAAGCACATTCCACTCTCTCCATATGCTCCACATTAAACACAAAGGGGTTCATTCTACGAGTGGCTAAAACTGAACGGTCTCCCAATTGGCCTCTTTAAAAAGCTAATAAACTCAATCACCTGTATAGGAATGTGACATACCACTCTGAAGAGGCTTCAAATCAAAGTCCATAATGCTCTTGCCCCTCTATTGTTGCATAGGCAACACCAATCCACCACTATGATATTTCTTAAGGCACATTGACTTTCCATATACTCTTCCTTTGAAAATTGGAAATGTTTGAAAGAGATAATGCTTGATAATGCAACTTAACTTCAAACTTGCCTTGCTTGGAAGGGATCCACCATATACTATCTTCTCCACCTTGTCTCAATCTGAGCAAGTACAACTATTCTGAAAATGCCATACCAATTCTATCTCCCAATCCTGAATATCCAGTAAAAGATAAATTTCACTGAAGAGTTCCTTTAGAATATTGATGTTATCAGCCAACTGTGCATCCTTATTGCAAACAATATTGAGAAAATCCAAAAAAGACTCATTTAATGGTCGATCCCTTCGTCATGGGTCATGCCAAACCATATCTTGGTCCATCCCCCATGTTATACTGACAAAACTCAGAAAACACCCCATCCTCCCTATGTGTTTTCCAAAAGCCAACTCCACAAGGTTCCATGACCTCTTTAGAGCACCATCCCCCTTCATGCTATCATGTTGTTTCCACTGCCTGCCTCCATAAGGCTCCACTTCCTGTAGAAATCGGCATAACCACTTCTCTAGAAATGATTTACTAAATCAAGGCAAACTTCTTACTCCCAAAACACTTGTTTGCTTCTTCAAGAATAAATCTTTGACCATTAAACCAAGTGCAACTTAAATTAATCATTAATCAAACCTAGTATAAAACCTCTCCATCCTCTTAGCCATACCAATAGGAATAGGAAACAATAGCTACATGATGTGGGAAAATTTGATGAAAGTCAACCTACCTGCCTTTGACAGATTCTCTTTCAACCAGCTAACTGCCTTTCCAATTTTTTACAATGTCACTCCATATGGTAATAGACTTATATGGTGCATCCAATAGGAGATCCAACTACTACAATTGTAGGGAAGCCACCCTACGCTACACAATAATGGCCAAGGTTTCCACATCTTTCATCTCACCAACTGGAGTAATCTCCAAGTTTGCTAAATCAATCTTTAACCCCAAAACCACATATAAACATAAAAAATACAGCAACGATTGCAGAGGTGTTCACAGTCAGCCTCACAAAAGATCATCCTACTCCTTACTCCTTAACCCCGCCAACAAATCAGATAAAGGCCCCCTATCCATTGTGGCTGACATCATCCTACTCAGAGCCTTTATAACAATCACAAATAATAAAGATCATACTAAATCCCCTAGTAAATCATTGTCTTAGTTTGCAATTAAAAGAATTTATGAGATAAATAAGAGAAAGACAGAGAGAAGGCATCCAGTAAGTGATGGATTTTTAGATTTTTTGTACATGGGATTCAAATATATTCAGTTGTTGTAACTTGTGGTTTCAAATGAGTTTCTCACCCTCTCTAGCTTTGGAGTGAGTAATAGTCCAAGGAAAGTGCTACCCACATTTACACTGAAATTCTAAGAGGAGTAGATGAGGTTTCAATTGGAGCCTGTTGGAATCATTTATAAAGTCCACTCCCAATTATAGAGAACCAATGTGAGACTTACATTCAAGTAACTATTTCATAAGTTAATCATAATTCTCCCACCCAATGTGGGATCTAGGGCATTGCCATCTTTCCCACTCAAGTCTCTGACATCCTTGTCAAGGTCCGTGTACTAGAGTGCCCTAGCTTAATGTGGTGTACTCGGTTGGCTTTGATACCATTTGTAATGATATAAAAACAATAGTCAGGATTACAATTAGAATCAATTGAAATCCTTTATAAAGCACAATTCCACCTTGTAAAGAACTAATGTGGGACTTGGCACTCTTGCAACTCTTTCATAACTCTGTTAAAATGCACCCACCCAATGTGGGATCCGGGATTATATGATAAATCAGCACGTTTGAAACTTTTGGTTAAAGGTTATAATTTTTGTGATCATGGTGATTTTACTGATGCCTTCAGATAAATTCTGTTTGCATGGAGAATTTGTATGCAAGAAACTGAACAGTAGTGGCTCCTCTAGTACCATTGGAAAAAGTTAATAATACAACTAGGTTTAAACTTTGGGACACCTGGTGGCAATTTGAATGTTTAATTTTGACATGTAAAAGATTTGGTTGAGAATTATAGGGTAAACTCTTTAAATATCATTTTGGTTGGGCAAGGTTGCTCAGCTTGTTGATGGGGTATGAATGCAATAGCGTTTTGATCAATGTTATTAGAGCCTACTTCTGTTATCAGTCTATTTTAATGTATTTCTATTGCCTTTAACTTTTAGTCACCTCCTTGATATTTTGCAGGGTAATAGCCTCATGAGGATTCTTAATGTGGCTGCTTTTGCTGTATCTGGATATTCTTCAACGGAAGGAAGAATATGCAAACCATTTAATCCATTATTAGGGGAAACCTATGAGGCTGATTATCCAGATAAAGGCCTCCGTTTTTTCTCAGAGAAGGTTTCATTTTCACTACTGACACTTAAATATTTGAGAAACTAGACTATGAACCTGACATTTATGTTGTGCATTAATTCGTCTAAATTTTGGTGGTGCATTTAAATGTGATCCTTGAGATTTTCACCGAGTTAGTAGATTTTATATAACAAAATAAAATTTTCTGTTTCATCTGTAACTTTAATGACACAAATGGGTGATGCAGTGTATCAGGGATATGGTTTTGTAGTTATTATGCTCTTATATTGTTTATTATTTTTTTGGGGGGTGGAGGTAGCCAATAGGACATTTTTGAAAAAATATTTAGGGTAAATGATATTTTGCCACTCTAAACTACCATCTAATTTTCAAATACACATTCAGACTACAAACTCATTACAATGAGCTCCATAAATCCAAGTTGGTCATGCCCTTACGTTCATCCATCATCTTATATGGAGATTGCCAAACATGTCTTAAACATTCATCCATCAAACCTTTCATTTGTTAAATCTATATAAGATAATGATTGAATTTGGCAGAGGGGACAACTTGGAGCAGAAGCTGAAAATGAGATGTAATTAAAATGTAAGTGTAATTCAGCCAAAGACTTAATTAAAAAGGTTAATGGCATGATTAAAAGCTGTTGAACAAGCTTGCCCTATTATGAATGATTTGTACCTAATATGTTGTCAAAAAGAGGATGTACCAAAAAGATGATGAATCCTAGTTTAGAAAAAAAAAAAAAATGAAGAAAGGAAAAATCATAGAAAACTCAGTACATTTATGACAAAAAACACATTACCCTTGGGAAAAAGTCCCAAATTAGAAATTATGATTAGTGAGCCCCTTTTGACGTTATCATTGTTACATTGCAAGGGTGAGACAATTGACTCTGATATATACCCGACTGAATTTCCCTAAGAGCTGACCTTTATATGGCCAAACTCTTTCACGCGTACAATTGTTCAGTTGGGTTTGCTTTGAACTTTCTTTTTATATTGGGAAGGAAAATTTCTTAGTTCCTTTCACTTTTGGTGTCAGGTCAGTCATCACCCTATGATCGTTGCCTGTCACTGTGAGGGTACAGGATGGAGATTCTGGGGAGATAGCAATTTAAAGAGCAAATTTTGGGGTCGATCAATTCAACTTGATCCTGTTGGTACTCTGACTCTGGAATTCGAAGATGGGGAAGTTTTTCAATGGAGTAAGGTATTTTTCTATGGTTCAAGTGATATTCTTTCGATGTTTGGTTACAGTTTGAAATGGACTCTCTTATCTTAGGTAACAACGTCAATATACAATCTCATATTGGGAAAGCTGTATTGCGATCACTATGGTACAATGCGCATACAGGCAAATCATGAGTATTCATGTAAGCTGAAATTCAAGGAGCAGTCTATCATTGACAGAAATCCTCACCAGGTGCTCTCTAAGTCTCAAATTTACATAGACGATGTAAAGATCTAGGTCTGTTTTTTGTAAGACCGTACTATTATTTTCTACATTCCTTTGCCCGTTGCAAAATATTTCTCAACATTGTGGCTTCTGAAAAAAGGAAAGAGAAGTGTAGCTTCTAAAATGTACTTTTTCTAAATTTGGCAGAGGAGAGGAAGCATTATACAGGGTTTTGCTATCAGAACCTTTGTTTTAGCATATTTAATGTCTATTGCATCATGCTTCAGCTACTAATATCAGTGTCATCATCTATGTGGCACTCGTGGAGCATACTGGAATACTTTGAACTCTAAACATGAAAGTATTGGTTTAAGAAGACAATAAGTGGAAAAAAAAAAAAAAAAAAAAAAGCGAACTGGGTTCAGACTCACTCTTGTTCAGCAGACTTCTTAATCATCATAGAATTGGTGGCATGTTAGGCTGTTGCTGGATGATGTAAATTTGAGTTCCTTGCTGTGGTTTTGATATTTTTAGCTACAAGACTGTTTTCAGGAGCATTGGCTTATATAAACATGATTTTTTTCAGGTACATGGTATAGTTCAAGACAGGAATGGAAAAACAGTGGCCACTCTCTTTGGAAAATGGGATGAAAGTATGTATTATGTGATTGGGGACTCTTCTGGGAAGGGAAAGGATTATGAGTCTTTATCTGATGCCCGTCTCCTCTGGAAGCGTAGCAAGCCTCCCGAGTTTCTCACCAGATATAACTTAACACGCTTTGCTATCACATTGAATGAGCTCAGCCCTGGACTGAAGGTACATTCTGATGATTTCACTGAACATTCCAATTTGACGCCAGCCTTTGTTTCATCTGGAGTTATGAAAACTCTGTGCTGAAGTTTTTAGATTTATGGTTCATTTGGACACATGGAGTATCTTAGGATTATGTGAATAGTAGTGAAATCGTTTGTAAATAGTAGTGAAATGGGTTGAGTTAAGATTTTATTGGGTTTTGAGAATGGAGAGAGAAAAAGGTGGAAAAAGAGATAGTTTAAGAAAAATTCTATTCATAAGCCTCATACACCACACACCACTCTTTTTGTTATTTTTTTAATTTTTTTTCTCTTACCAAATGTATGGTATATGGATGATGAGTAGAAGAATTCAATTATTTTAAGAAAAATAAAACTAAAAAAATTTAAAAATAAAAATAAAAATAAAAAATTGTGTGGTGTGTGGTGTATGAGGTTTATGAATAGCAAAGCTCATAGTTTAATATTACTTTTGGGAAATGAGAGAGAACTGGTTTAATATTATTTTTGTTTTGAAGTTTTGAAAAAGTTGTATTGATTTTTGTGTTTTGTTTTGAAGCTTGTAAAAGTTGTAATGATTAGACGAAAAAGTTGAAGATTTGACATTGAAAAGTATTTTGTGTTTGAGTGTTGTATGGAAAGGAAATCATGAGAAGTTTTGAGAAATTTTCATCTCATTTCATTTACTAAACGTACCCTTAGTTTGCATTACATCTTTGTCGTTACACGATGATGGGATCCTATGGTGATGTACTGAAACCCTAATGTTGTTAAAATGTTTGAAATGGAAATGGTATACTTTGGCTTGTATGTGCTGTGCAGATGCAGTTCATCTTTTTCTATGGTTATTTGTTGGAATATTTATTTCTAACTTATGAATACGTATACAAATATATACAGGAAAAGTTGCCGCCTACGGATTCAAGGCTAAGACCTGACCAAAGGTATTTGGAAAATGGAGAGTATGAAATGGCAAATGCGGAGAAGTTGCGGTTGGAGCAGCGGCAACGGCAGGTAAACTTTACGTTGCATCTTACTTTGTTGTCTACTCAACATATGGATATTAGTAATTGGGTAATAACATCTTTTATAGGTTAAGTGAAAAAAAATGAGGCTTTTTGTCAAGGTAATAACATAATTAACAACAATTGACCTATAGTATTACTCAAGAAAACCATAAGATCTCACATAAGACCAAGACATCCATTTTTTTGAGCTGGTTATAACCACCACCCCCACACCAAACAAAAAATAAAAAAAGAGCTGCAAAGGTAAAGTCATATCCATGAGTCCACACACTGACTTCGTCATTTACTTGGCTAATTGAGTAATGTGCTCATCAATGTGAATTTAAGACATCCAATCCATCGGGAAATTAATTAAATAACCATTTTCTTACATAATACCTTCCTGCGTCTTGGTTGCGTTTGCTATGTTTCTTAGTCTCCTAACAACCGACAAGCTGCAGAAAGTTGTCTGCAATGACCTGGGAAAGTATGTCTACTGCCTCCAGCAGTGAAGACTGAAAAATTGAGGATCCTTTCTCATAACTTGTGAAAATGCGAAAGCATTTGGAAGCTGATAAAATACCGTGTGGTTGAACATACAAATCAATGGGAAAGATATATGTTTACCTTTAAGCATTTGGATAAACCACTTTCACAATGACATATCTTAGGAAACCAGCATCGAAGGAAACCTACCTGATATTTAGTTCGCATCTTGTTTGGATAGTCATTTGCATTGATTGTTTTAACTTGATGGTTACAGCTTGTCATTGAAATATGGATAGTTCTTTTGCATTTTAGAACCTTGAAGTGTGTCTAATATTTTTTTTTTTTCACATAAGAGGTGACTATTTTATATTTTTTTTATTTAATGTTTCGATAAGAAGTTGATTCAAGTGTATTAATTACAAAAAGCTGACTTTATAGTTACAAAGTTGGGCACCGTCCAGGCACCTAGGCAATTACTAAGTCTGCAATTTTAGGTTGCCCCAAGTTTTTAGATGGATATATGAGGTTCATTATTTTGAATATGTTAAGAATAATTCATTTGGGTTTGATGGTAATCGAGGGAACATTGTTTCAATTGGGATTCAGGCTCGAAAGATGCAAGAACAGGGTTGGAAACCACGTTGGTTTGCAAAAGACAAAGGAAGTGATACATACCACTACATTGGTGGGTATTGGGAAGCCAGGAAACAAGGAAATTGGAATTTGTGTCCTGATATCTTTGGCCAAATCCCATCGGATCAGCTGTCCGAGTAAGTAGATATTGTTCTCTTGGTTTGTCGATTCTTTCTTATTCTACGCAGATTGGTGGCAAATAACTGCAGATCTGACCAGTTAAATTTCCCGATATCATGCGTGCATGTAAGTTTAGACGAAAGACGGTAGAATGAAATTATAGAGAATTTTGTCCCATTTGGATCCTTTAATTTTGTATCAAAAGATACGGACATGATCCCTAGTGTACAAGGAATATTACTACAACTGATTCAACAAATCACATCCCAGAGAGAGAACTCAGAAGTGTTGGCACAATTTTTTCGGCACTGTTTCCAGAACCGTGGTCGGAAATTGTTGGAGGAACCTTCATCATGTGTAATGAGCATCACAAGTGGTAATTGCACTATGTTGGATGCTCCTTGTGAGAGCCGGTTCTGTTTGTACAAAAAGGAAACATTATTCATTACATGACCTTGGCAACTACAGGGGAAGAATTAGAAGTTGGTTCTCTGAAAGTTCATATGCCATGATGTTCTAAAAAAAGGGCCAGATTCATGTAGAGAAACCTATAATACCATTAACGGCTTTAGGGTTTTCCTTGTATTTGCCATCTATCATTTGATTAATTCATGATTATTCTCTCTGATTTTGTATTCTCTTGGTGGATAATGGATTCGAATCATTATTATAATTTTCAATACATTTATTCCCCTTCTTCCATTTCACTCAAAACTTTTGTTTATCTTATTTTTATTTTGATATTATTCTTATCTCGTTAAATTTTAAGACATTAGACCATCAATCTGAAGTGAAAAGTATTATTATAAAGTCACAAGTTGGAACAAAAATAACAAAAGAATTTCATTTTGCCTAAAGATCTTTATTTTTTGTAATTTTAAAGCAAATGTATCTCTAATTTAACGAGATGTATGATAAAATGGGACAAGAAAATTTCTTTAAAAAAATGTCAGCTCAGTTTCACACGATATTTTCTTGCTCGCAACTTTGCAACTGGCTGTCAAATCTGAAACAGCATGAAATTGATGATTGGTTATGTTTGGGAAATGATGTGATTTCAGATAATTTATGAATAGTAGTATAAAGTAGTAAAAATATTTGTTGACATTTTGTCTCAAAGAACATTTCCCCTCCACCATATAAATATATATATATATATATATATATATATATAAATACCCATCTCAAATCAAAATTGTACATGAGGTGCAACAAATAATTTATATTAGAAAACCTAACATCCCCTTGTAAATCTAAGGTACATGCAAATAATATCAATTTCAAGCAGCCATTTCCCTTTGTAAGCAATCTTCACAAGAAGCTTGCGATAAGCAGGGGCTTGGTGGAAACTCTGTACACTAGAAAGAGGGTAACATCCACCCTACAAAGTCCAAACCTAGCGAGCCAGCACCAACAAAACTCAACCCCAATGCAAAAACAACGGCATACTTTGTGTTAGTATGCCGTGGTTTCCTTCCCTTGACTCTTTTCCCCTTGGTAGTTCTGTGCCAGCTCTTCCGCTGTAAGGCATCCATGGAAGGAAGATGGGGAATGGTGTGGAAATCGACTGGAATTTTTTCTTGACCTGGATGTTAAGGGTCTCTAGAAGAAGAGTTTAAGAATGTGCTCCTCCTCAGCACAAACCCACTTCACTGTTGTCTCGGCTTCACTTGCACGCGTTTGAGAATGGCTGAGTGCTTCCATCAGCTCAACTTTGCCAGGGTCAACATCAGAAAATTGTGTATCCTTGTGGTTTCTACAATAACTGCTTTCAATTGGAAGATTCCATTTAAAAATTAAAAAAAAAATTAAAAAAAAAAAGAAAAAGGAAAAAGGTCTAAGCCAATGTGTGTAATATAGATGTGTAGTTCTAAAGGTTGAGTAACAAAATCAACATGATGCAATTACTAATATCCCTATTGTATGATTCCATCTCAGGGAAAATAGATGACAAACTAAACTAATACCTGAATGACTTGTTTGACCCAAGTAATGAATAACCTTCTTCAGATAAAGTCCCTTGGTTTCCATGTGTTTTCCCAGAATCTGGACAGCCCTGGGCATCATTCCAATTGGAAATATCACCAGTTTGGACCTTCCAATTAAAAGATGATGCCAATGCTTCATCTTGGTCAACACTCAACACACCCAAGATGAGCATATGAGCGTCTCCTAACATACATTTTCTGTGAAGGGGGGAGATCAAAGTTCTTGATATGGACTTGTGACTTCTTAAGGACCAAGGAGACCAATTCATCTTTATCTGTTGTTCGCCACCATGGTTCACTCCTATCACAGCCAATCAATGGAGATTCTGGATCTAAATAAAACTGACTGGTTGGTTTGTGAAGTGGACAACCAACAGCTTCAGGAGCTTTATTCAAACAAGCAGCCGAGAGACAATACTATTCATGTGTTGAAACTCTCTTGGTACCCATAGCTAGGATGCCATTGGAGCCACCATCTTGTGTCAGGAGGCAGATTGGAAGAAAAAGAATTCCTGTCAAGAGGCATAAAACACAAGGCAGGATGATCTAGCTCTTCTACCGTATTGGTAGATCCAGCATCCACCTGTTTGGATGCTGAAGATGATGACTGGCAGTAAGCTAACTTGGGAGCTCGTTTTGCATCTTCTTGGACAAAGCACCGATTAGCCATTCTCGGCCATGCAGCTCTTGCTTCTGCTGCTGCCATCACTCTCCTATTCTTTCACACATCACTGTGTGAAAATCCAATATGTTACAATTTGATAAGCAAAAATTAAATGGAAGTATAATCCCTACAAGTACACCATTGAAGAGAACTTGTCACCTAAACATCACTTGGGAAAAACCTGCACTACGAATAAGATGTTTTCACAGTTATACAGGACAAAAATGACCCTACTCCTCAAAAACCCCAATAAGGAAAAAAAAAAAAAATTGAAATGCAAACTAAAGTATACAAAATTAGGTTCAAACTTCAGTGAAAGAAAACTAATAATTTAAAGCTTAACGGCTGCTAAATTTTAACCAGATGGCATCCTTCATTACAAATTCTGAACTGTTAAAATAAATTATAAAAAATAAAAGAAAATTTTAGGAAAGAAACTAATCAGAGTGTCTCAATAAAAGTTTGAATCAGTTAAGTTCTCCCAAAATCTTTTTTCAGAGGAGGATTTTCAACTCCACCACCATGTCCTTGTTATAAGTCTCATGCAAAAACATTGAAACTTTGATTTTGTCAGTTGCACAACACTACAACTTTCGAATGACCTTTTAGTTTTATGTCATTTTTACCACAAATTTTTTTTTTTTTTTAATATTGTTTCCAAACAAATGTAATATGTTTAAAACCACTTTAAATAAATTGTTAACAAATAGCTAGTAAATAATTTTTTAATAGTAGAGCTTATTAGCAATCTTGTTTAAAATTGCGGTGGAAAGTATATCTTATAGTTTTAGGGCTTATAACTTATAACTTAAATGATAAGTTCTACTATTCAAAAGTTATATATTGTTAGTAACCATAAATTTAGAGCACTTTCAAACATAATATATTTGTTTGAAAATAAATTTAAAAAATACTTTTTGAGGTAGAAATGACATAAAAGATCATTTGATTTCTTAAAAATTATAACAAATCTTTAAAAGTTTGAAAGTTATAATTATCTAAAAGTTATAAGGGTATTTTCGCTCATTGGCAATTCTTTTTAAATTGAAACTATGTTTCGCATTATCTGGAAAAGTACGTTTGAGAGAAAGTATCAAAATGATTTTTTTTTTAAACGCATTTTTCAGCTTATTTGAGATTAAAAGTATTTTAATATGTAACACCCAAACAATTTAATTAATTTTTCCATTAAAGAACTTTTGAGTCTATTTAAGTACTTTTTGAAACTCTTAACGCAACTCCAAACAATCCCTTAGAATATGATGCAGCTATTAGAGCCTAGCACTTGGTCATAGAAATAGCAGTGTCTAGGGATTATACGAGGCAGGTACACATATGGATGGAAAAAATCCAAACCAACTCCTCATGTGAGGCAGAAGGTCGAGTAGCAGTCCTAGCTTGTAAACTAGTAGAAAAAAAAAAAGGAATTGATCAACTGCAGATTGAAGGAGACTCGAAAAGTACACCAAGCAGTGGGATACATGAATGGTGAAGAGAACAACTGAGATTGAGAGGCTGGACAGAGGACATCAAGGGACATTTGCGTAACCACGTGGAATGGATAGCTCCATTCCAAACTTGCTAATCAACAAGCACACTGGCTAGTAAAATGGGCTAGCTAATGTTACAAATACTTTTGGGTTCTTTAAGGGAGATATTATTCCAAATTTATATATATATATATATATATCACTCACTGTTGTGAGTGGTGGACTGATAGTCTTATTGGTCTATTTCGGATTATAGTTTTTTTAGATCACATCAAGATCGACCGAATATATATATTTTAAATTTATATATATAATTTATTATTTTATATAATAATTGTATAAATTAATTATGTAATTTTCATTTAGGGGATCACTATTGTCCATACATACAATGAAATTTCTTAGTATTCATTAACCATATATAAAATGTTAAAAAAATTACTTAATTTCATTAACCATATATATACAATGGAAAAAATGTGGATCGAATCGGACCAAATGGATCGACTTGACCGTTGGCTTTGACCGATAGCTAATGGTCTAGTCCGGCAAAAATAATGGATTGAAATTTTCATTTTGTAACTCCCTAGACCAATTATACCCCTACTTATATGTAAAATTGGAGGAAGTTTTGGACCCCCAATATCTTTTGTAATCTTGGTTATTTAATATAAGAATCTTATTCAGCTAAAAGAAAATAGCATTACTCTAATTTATATAATTTTTCTCCTCATTGGAGTTAATGACCCAGCATTAGCCTTAGCCTGATGAAACTTATCATCCTTATACACCACACACTACATATAGTTTTTTTTTTAATTTTTAATGTTTTTCTCTTACAAAATGTGCAATATATAGATGATGAGTATAATTCAATTAGTTTAGGAATAATAAAACAAAAACAAAAACAAAAAAATAAAATAAATTAAAATAAATATGGTGTGTAGTGTGTGAGAATGATAAGTAGCAAAACCCTAGTCTGATACTCTCTGCCTAAGTCCTATTAGGTGTATTTGATTGTTGAAATTAACTTAAAATCAACTTAACTAATCATCTCAAATCGATCATTAATAAGATCCGTTACTTTTTTACTTACTATAAAAAAAATTAAATTCATTTTAACCTAGTTTATAGATTCAAACACATTTCAATATAAGTCATAAAACACTATCATTCACAAATTAACTAAATCATTGAGATCACCTCCGCCACCAAACGGTGGATTAAATTCTTTCTTCAGTTCCTTCTAGCTGCTAACGCTTCAAAATTCTCCCGCCAACTGTCTCAAGTGAAACTGCAACTAACTACAGAAATTTCCGTTACTAATAGTTGGCACGCCCTGTCCACGCGCTTAGAATAATCTCTCTCTCTAGCCTGCGAATATCTCGCTGTAATAATGTCTTCAAACCTCGGAAAACTTCCTGACCTTTTGGCGAAAGAAGAGCCAGAGGAATCTTTGCCTCCGGAGCACGTGAGCGGTAGTACCCTCACCAGCGAAGATCTTACCAACACACAATTAGTTTCGCCTGAAAGTTCGAATCCCGCGTCGAAGAAATTGAAGTTGGGTTCCCACGCGCCAAAAGACGAAGAATCGAAACAAGAATCCCTGGCCGGAACTGATGACGAGCTCTCGGACGTAGAAGCTCAGCTGGCGGAGTTTCTTCTGACTATTCGATGGACTACCGGTTCAATCCTTGAGACTTTGTTACTGTCAGAAACTGCCCTTGCTAAAAAGGAACTAGCACAGTCTGAGAAGGACTCCTACTCAGAGAAAGAAAACCCAAGTCCGGCTATTTCAACGTCGGAAAATGAGAATGCGTTCATCTGTGAGCACGCGGCCAACATTTTGTGGGCAGTCCGGGAACCGAACGGTGCTGGGGATATTATGAAAGAAGAGGCCGTTGGGGACGCTGACGACTACGGATCCAATGAGAAAACAAGTGATTCTAAGGAGGAAGAAGAGGCTCCAGACAACGGGTCCGACGAGAAAAAACTCGATTCTTCCGTAAATGGAGATCAGGCTTCAGATTACCAGATCCAGTGTGGGTTTGAACAGTAATCAGGTACAAATAATAACCATATCTTTCTTGGATGGAAAACATCAGTACTCCGAGTACACAATGTATCAATAAAATTGCAATCTCCGGAAACTTCTGCATTGCTCAAGACTACAAAATCTAAAACTAGCTAGAGATAATGCTCAAACATTAATACGTGATTCATATGATTTGATAAATAATTAAAAAAAAAAATTATGATATGATATAATGCATCGAACACGTCAATTTATTTCGTCTTGCATTCTCACTAAATTCTCTTTTGCTTTATTATCTTCGGATAAATATAAATGTTGTTACTTGGCCTTATCATGTTGTTATTTTTCTAAACAATTTTTTTAGGTATTAATCTCAAGAGCAATGCTATGTACAGTTTTCATTTAGAGACTGTAATATAGGTTTAGATAATTTTATCTTTAAAACTTTTTAAAATTACAAAAATATTTCTCCTAAAATGATAATTTTTCTCCTTTAATAAAAGACTTGCAAATACAATCTCCACTTGAAGACTGTAAATAGAATTTCTCTAATTTCAAGTATCCGTTTAGATTGCAAGAATTTTCTGATCTTTGTATATAGTTGTGGGATTAGCTGTTATAGTTTTTGCTTTCTTGAATAAAAAATTGCAATATTCCTAAAACTTCTTAACTCTGTTGTAGAGGATGGAGGAAGATACACGAGTATTCTGATCAGAGACACTACTCATTTTCTTTTCAAGTAGATAGAAATGCAGTTGAGGTTTAGTAGTGTACGAATTGATTGTTTTGATTTTGGGAACTTCAGTACTTCTTTTTGCATTTTATGGAAATAAGAATTCTCAAAATACAACACTTTTTACAAGGGGTATTTTTAATTTATAAAATTAACATGATTTTATAAAAATACCCTCAATTTAAAACATAATTGTAAAAAAAATATAATGATGGTTATATAATTACTCTCTATTTATTTCAAACAAGCCCGCCTATAGTTATATAATTACTCTTTTACATCAAAATCTTATGTGCATTATGCTTGGTGTAAAAGCGTTCAAATACGACTACTCTTTTTTTTTCACTAAATGTTCAAACTCAATATCAAATTTTTACATGACATATCTTTTTAATTTCACTTTTTCAAATGTACAGTCTTACTTAGACCAAGAATATATAAAATAAAATTAAGATGATGAATAAATCATAAATAATAAATAGTTTTTCAACCATCTATTGCCATATTCAAGGATGATAATAAAAAAGTCGATGTATAGCACTTCTCAAAAAATATTTTTCTTGAAAATTTAAACCCAAAAGTATCCAAAAATTTATAATTGAAAATAAAAAAGACAATACAAAATTGAGTTAGGAATCGGGATATATCATCAGTGGCTAATGCTAGATACAGTTTTGGAATATACAATTGAAAAATAATAATTTATCAAAACATACTCTATTTAAAAAAAATATGATCTATTATTAAAAAAATAATTTTTTCATATGAGTCTTTGTTAGAACAAAGCAGGCATCCCATGCATGCTACGTACAGCAACATGCAACCCATGCGCAACCTGCATCTGTTGCAAATAACTCCAAGCAACACGCACAGCAGCATGCAACGGCAATACAGCAGACACAGCAGCATCAGGAGCAGCAGCACTCAACGACAGATGGTACAAGTCATATGCAACGTACACAGCAGCAGCACGAGCCTCTCAGATTACTTTGTACAAATCATCCTCTGTAACAACCAAACATTTCTTAGCTGTAAAGCTGTTCTAGCACTAGAGAATATCCGGTTTTACCTTTGTATATATATTGAGAGGTTTTGCCTTAGAGCATGTAAGCTAGAGTACGTGAGAGAATTAAAAACAAAGGAGTTATTTCTTTCAACATGGTATCAGAGCATACCTAAGGACTCATCGTCCAACTCTTCTTCATACTTCATTATGACTGATTCCTCCGCCACCCACTCCTCTTCCTCCACTCCCACTTCCCTTCCTTCCTTACCTTCACCTAACCTCTCTCACATTATTTCAGTGAAGCTTACGCCTGAAAACTTCCTACTATGGAAAGTCCAACTTGTACCTTATCTACGAGGCCAACGCCTTTTTAAATATGTTGATGGCTCCTATCCAGCCCCACCGCATCAACTACCCAATGCCTCATCAAACCCAGAATATGAAACATGGTTTCAACAAGACCAGCTGGTCATGTCGGCTTTGATATCCTCCCTTTCCGAATCCATCATTCCTCAGGTTGTTGGTTGTGCTTCTGCCCGTGAGGTTTGGCTATCCGTAGAATCTGCTTATGCCTCTTCCTCCCAAGCTCGTCTCATTCAAACTCAACTTCAGCTTGCTTCCCTTAAGAAAGGTTCTGATTCAATATCAACCTATTTTCAAAAAGCCAAATCTCTCGCTGACACTATGGCAGCTGCTGGACGCCCTTTACCTTCCCCTGATTTTATACCTTACCTTTTAGCTGGGCTTGGATCAGACTACGATGCCTTAGTCTCATCTGTATCAGCTCGAGTTGACCCTATTTCTACAGAGTCACTCCTGAGTCTGCTTCTAGCTCACGAAGCCAGACTACAACATCACGCTGCCAATATTTCACTCTTCTCATCTGAAATATCAGCTAATTTTACCGCTCGCTCCCCTGCCTTCAGTCGAGGTCTTGGCTGTAGTCGTCAAAACTATGGTCGAAATCGTGGAGCTCGTTCAGGCAACCGTGGCCGAGGTCCTTCTAGTTTCACAGGTACACACTCTATTGGTTCCTCTACAACTGATTCTAAACCAGTTTGCCAAGTGTGTAACAGGATTGGTCACACGGCTCTTACGTGTGTCTATCGATTCAACCAAGCCTACACATCCGTAGCTCCAGCCTCAGCTCACTACAGCTCATCTAATTGCACTTCAAACGATGCTTGGTACCCCGATACAGCGGCAACAAATCACATTACGAGCGACGTTGCTAACTTGAACCTTCAGTCTGCAGAATACCATGGTTTCGACCAACTTCATGTCGGTGATGGCTCCTCCCAACCAATCTCGCACTCTGGTTCAGCTCTCTTTCCTTCCTCTTCATCTCATTTCCTTCTAAACAAGATGCTTTGTGTTCCTTCTTTTACCAAAAATCTTATCTCTGTACGACAGTTTTGTTCAGACAATAACGTATTTTTTCAATTTTTCTCTAACCATTTTTGTGTAAAGGACTGCAAAATGGGAACCCTATTGCTCCAAGGGACAACAGCACCTAACGGTCTTTATACTTTTGCATCACAGCTTCCTCAAGCTAACTCCAGCACTCTTTCTTCCGTTCCACTTTGGCACTCACGTCTTGGCCATCCCTCCCTCAAGATTGTTCGCTCCATACTCTGCAACAATGACCTTCCTTTTGCTGAAATATCTTCAACAAATTTTTGTGATGCGTGTGCTATGGCAAAACATCACCACCTTCCAGCTACTATCAGAACCACTAAGTCTGTTGAACCATTTAATCTTGTTTTTAGTGACTTATGGGGACCTTCCCCCCATGTTTCAGTTGAGGGTTTTCGGTTTTACATATCATTTGTAGACGATTATTCTAGACATACATGGTTGTTTCCAATGCAACACAAGTCTCAAGCGCTATCCATTTTTACAAAATTTAAGGCTTATGTTGAATTACAATTCAATACCAAGATTAAACAACTTCAAACAGACTGGGGAGGAGAATTTCGATCTTTTTCTGAAATACTCTCTAAATCTGGAATAATCCACCGTGTTTCATGTCCTCATGCCCATACACAAAATGGTATAGTGGAACGAAAGCATAGGCACATTGTAGACTCGGGACTAGCTTTACTAGCTCACGCCTCTGTTCCATTAACTTTTTGGCCCTATGCTTTCCAACATGCCATACACTTAATAAACATGCTTCCATCCCCTTCTCTTAACAATTTATCTCCTTTTTTTCTTCTCTACAAAACTGACCCTGACTTTACATCTCTACGAGTATTTGGATCGGCTTGTTGGCCTCTAACTCGCCCATTTAATTCTCATAAATTTAACTATAGGGCCTTACAGTGTGTTTATTTTGGCTTAAGTCCGGCTCATCGAGGATCCATCTGCTATCACATTCCATCAAAGCGTGTTTACATATCAAAGGATATAAAACATGATGAGGACCATTTTCCCTTCGCATACATCTCCAAGCTCAACTTACGGTCCGAACCCAAATACGTATCTCTTCCTCTATTTCACTCTGCTCCAGATCAATCTCAGCAAGTTCAGTCCATTCTAGGACCAGTTCCTACTTCATCTTCTCCACCAATTCTTCCTCCATCACAGACCACGCAACCTGGTATTCTGCAGCAAACTCGTTCGGTAGTCACTCGCTCGCAAAGTGGTTCATCACGTCCTAGACAGTTTACCGATGGTACCATTCGTTGGCCACCTCCACATGCTCACATATCTCTTGCTTCCAACATTCCCGAAACTCCCACTTGTTACTCTGTTGCCCAAAAATATTCAGAATGGAGAGAAGCCATGACAAATGAATTTAATGCACTCTTACAAAATGATACATGGACTCTTGTGCCTACTTCTGAAGGTGTTAACATTATCTCATGCAAATGGGTTTACAGAACTAAGCGTCTTGCGGACGGCAATATCGAACGACGAAAAGCAAGGTTGGTCGCTAAGAGATTTCTTCAACAACCAGGTCTTGACTATGATGAGACCTTCAGCCCTGTCATAAAAGCAACAACAATTCGGTTTGTTCTAGCCCTTGCTGTGAACAAAGGGTGGTCTGTTCAACAGTATGACGTGCAAAAAGCGTTTCTTCATGGCCCCCTGTCCGAAACAGTTTTCATGTCGCAACCTCACGGCTTCATCCACCCTCAGTACCCCACTCATGTGTGCAAGTTACGCAAGGCTATTTACGGGCTTAAGCAGTCACCAAGGGCCTGGTACTCTCGATTGAGTGAGAAACTGGTTGATCTCGGTTTTACAATATCCACTGTCAACTCCTCTTTATTTGTTTACATAGATGGAACTACTGTCATTTATATTCTAGTCTATGTAGATGATTTAATAATCACAGGTTCAAGCACGGCACTCATCACTACGTTTCTTCAAGCATTACGTTTGGAATTTCCCATCAAAGACCTCGGCAAAATACATTTTTTTCTGGGCATTGAAGCAAACTACACAAGTGATGGACTCCTTCTCACGCAAAGCAAATACATTGCAGAACTGTTACATCGAACCAACATGGCCTCTGCTAAGCCTGTTAAAACACCAATGTCAACATCTGAGAAGCTTAGTCTTCATGCTGGAAATTTGTTTGAAGATCCCACATTATACCGCAGCACTGTTGGTTCTCTCCAGTACCTATCATTCACAAGGTCGGATTTAGCTTTTGCAGTAGGCAAGGTATGCCAGTACATGCACGCTCCAATGGTTCCTCACTGGCAGGCAGTAAAAAGGATACTTAGATACTTAAAGCATACCTCTCAACTTGGCCTACTTTTAAGCAAATCTGCCTCCATGAACATAGCTGCATTCTCGGATGCAGATTGGGCAGGGTGCCCTGATGACAGGAAATCAACCAGTGCTTATTGCATTTTCTCTGGTGCTAATCTCATCTCATGGTCCTCTAAAAAGCAACCCACAATAGCCCGGTCCTCCACAGAAGCAGAGTTTAAAGCCGTAGCCAACACCATTGCAAAAATAATATGGGTGCAACACTTATGCCGTGATCTTGGAGTAAACCTTCCTACTGCTCCAACCTTATTCTGTGATAACTTGGGAGCAACGTATCTGTCTTCTAACCCTGTCTTTCATGCTCGAACAAAGCATGTGGAAATAGACTTCCACTTCGTGTGAAACAGAGTTCTCAATAAGTCACTTTCTGTGGCTTTTATTTCGGGAAAAGAGCAACTTGCAGACGCCTTAACCAAACCGCTGTCTGCTGCAAGGTTTCAGTTGCTGTGTTCAAGTCTTCGCTTACGTTTACTACCGCTCAACTTGAAGGGGGCTGTTAGAACAAAGCAAGCATCCCATGCATGCTACGTACAGCAACATGCAACCCATGCGCAACCTGCAGCTGTTGCAAATAACTCCAAGCAACACGCACAGCAGCATGCAACGGCAATACAACAGACACAGCAGCATCAGGAGCAGCAGCACTCAACGACAGATGGTACAAGTCACATGCAACGTACACAGCAGCAGCACGAGCCTCTCAGATTACTTTGTACAAATCATCCTTTGTAACAACCAAACATTTCTTAGTTGTAAAGCTGTTCTAGCACTAGAGAATATTCGGTTTTACCTTTATATATATATATATTGAGAGGTTTTGCCTCAGAGCATGTAAGCTAGAGTACGTGAGAGAATTAAAAACAGAGGAGTTATTTCTTTCAACAGTCTTAAAATATTTATCAATTTTTTTTCCAAAAAACTTGCATAGCTATTAATTTACTGATCTATTAATTTCTTATCACAAATAAAAAATAGTTTTACAAGTATGTATTAATTTAAATTTTGTGAGAAATTAATATGTAAAAATGAAAAAAATCAATTTAACATCTTTTTTTTCTCATTATCATCTTATCATTTTATTAAATAATAAATTAATAAATACTGAAATATAATTAATAAGTCTCTAAACATCTAATATTATAAAATGCCGAAAGAACGATAACAAAATGGATGAATAGGATTAGCAGTCAATAATAATACACGTACACTCATTGTAACAACGGGGGCGTATTTCACCGCTGCCTGCGGCCATGCGCTTTTCTGATTGACTTGACTTGTTCTGCACTTCCGCTTATGTTCTTACTGCCCTTAACTGAAACCGCAACTAACGGTCCGTGCTCCCCGATTCCTGAAAATCCTAACCCTCCACCTGTCTACAAATAGCCTTCCTCTCCCTCTCAAATCGTACCCTGCTATTATTCTCTATCTCAACTATGATTACTTTTAAAGAAATTCTCGATCTTTTGGCCGAAGAAGGGGCTTCCTGGCCTTCGGAGCCGACGCCTGTGAACCATACCTCAGGCACCGGGGCTCCTAAGCATAAATATGCTCCTTCTGGACCGACGGAGTTCTCGGCCAATGAAGTTGCTGTCGTGGAGCTTTTGACCAATCTCCGGTCAATGACGCCTGAGAACGACTCGTATTGGGGGAAAGGAACTCTGAAATCTCGTACTTCTGATTCTACTGTAGCAATTGAGAGAAATGAGAGCCTGTCCTTGCCCGAGAATCCGGATGTTTCCTTGGACATTGCGGTAAACAGTTTGTTGGCGGCGGTCTGGAAGTTTAGAGACGAAGAAGAAGTCACGGGGATGGTCATGGCTATCGACCCAAGCTCTGAGGATTTGAACTAAATAAGCAGGTACGCTAATTAATCAGTAATGCAGTACTTTTCTGATTTGTTTCTTATTGATACCACATATTTAGGTATAAAAAATCAATGTTCTTGAAATGATGAATTTGGCAGGCTTTCTAAGGCAGTGCTCGATTTGTCATGTGCAAATATGTTATATATATATATATATATTTTTTTTTTTTGAAAATGAATATTTGCATGTCATTCAAAGTTTTGAATACCATACTAAAAGCTATATCGGCCAAAGTCCTAAAACGAAATATTTTAATACTAGTACCCTTTAGTAATAGTTGATATATGAATAAATTATATATAAAAATTATATTCTAAAATAATAGTTTATATATAAATAAATTATATATAAATTATCAATAGCCTATTTTGAATTAAAGATAAAAAAATGAGCTTGTAGTTTGAAGAAAAAAAATTAAAGACCGAATATTGGTCGATACTGGCCGGTATGCTCGATATTTGGGCCGGTATAAAATATAGGTAATACCTATTCCGGACCAGTGACCGGCACGACATATATCGACCGTACCGGCCGGTATGGTACAATATTAAAAACTGTGATATCATTAACACAAACTTAGTTATTACAAATTTTATCTCAACCCAGACTTTGTACAATGAAGTTAGGGACTTGTTCCATCCATATTCTTTCGTCCCCCAATTGTAAAGCAGCCTTTGCTAAAGAATGAGCTACTATGTTGCTTTCCACTATGTTGCTTTCCCTATATGCAAATCGTATATGCCAATCACTTTTATTACTAAAAACTTGTCTAATATCATGTATCAAAAGACCAAAACCAGTCATTATCTCTTCATCACTCTCCATTGCCATAATAACAGCTTTAGCATCACTTTCAAAGATCACCTTCAGGAAATTGAGATCTCTGCAAATCTCCAAAACTTTCCTTAGAGCAATACACTCTGCTATGTCTAGTCTCTTAACCATATTTTTGTTATCACATGCTGCCACCATAGCCTCACCCATCTCATTTCTTATGATAATCTCCATCCCCATCACCCTTTGCTTAACATCCAGAAGGCATCCCAATTAACTTTCACAAATCCTGCTTCTGGTTTCACCCATGTAGATTTACTTAGTTTGGTCTCTATGCTGATCCCTACCTTTGGTTTCTGCACTTGCTGAGTCTTCTGATATTCCTCTAGACTTTCTTTGGACATGAGAGCCTTTGCTCAAAAACTAACTCATTCCTTCTCATCCATACCTTTTTTAACTGGACAGCAACCACTTCCAACTATTCTTGAGTCAATTGTCCCATCAAACTTTCCCACAACTTCAAAAAACCTTTGCCTGTTCTCTTGCATTTTTGCACAAAACCTTTGCAAAGATGTTATAATTGATATGTATGTATCATATACGAACCCTAGCCTCTAAACAAAGCAGAAAATGGTTTTAGCTTAAAAAGTTAATTGGGATCGTTAGAGATCATGATAAAAGAGATTATGAATATAATTATTCAATGAAATGATTAAATAATTGAAAATAATTTGTTATATTTTACTTGTTTGCTAATCATATAATACTACATCAACGAATATTGAAAAGATAATCATGATAAAAATGATGATAGATAGAATTTCTCAATTCCATTTTATATATTGGAAGTCTTCATGTATTTACCCTGTATTCTATATGATTTTGGCTTCGAGATGAATTTCTCGACAACATATAATTTTGCTCTTTCATTGTAAGGGATGGAGGCATAATATGGGGTTTCAGCGAATAGAGCCTGGATAGCAATATCACAAGAGTCCTGATCCTTCCATACCGATAATATCCTTTATTTTCAAATTCTCCCTTAATTTTCTAGATAGCATGCTCGTGGAACTTGCTTTCTAATAGCTGTCTTTTAATTTGCTGCATGTAGCTGTAAAGTTTTAATATCTGAACTGCTTGTTTTGAGGACTTGATTTCTTTGGGCAGTCAAATGAAAATAAGAATTGTTTCTATTAGCATAATTTGGCAGCTTTCTATATATTTTGCGGTTTGGAAAATGTTAGATTCATAAAAAACTACATTACAAATTGACGTGTTTTTTGCTCCATATATGTTTAGTTTGAATGTATTGGAAAAGTACTCGTATGTTCACCGGCAGACAGATATGAGTCCAATTGATTGAGAGAGAGAGAGAGAGAGAGAGAGAGAGAGAGAGAATCACATTAATCATCATTTTCCTAGAAACTATATATATGTCGAAAGAAAAATAATATTTACAGTCATGAAATGCATAAGTGCAATGCAATTTCTTTAAAAAAAATGAGCAAATATGAGACGTCGCACATGAAAAAAAATTAATTTTTTAATAATAGAACCAACTCTTATTTGACAAGAATATAATATTGATCAAATATATGAATACAATTAGATAAAAATGAGATTTTTGAAAATTGATAGCTGTAACACATTGATTCATTGGTAGACAGTGTCACGTACACTAGCTAATACAATATTGATAGATGTGTCACATTGATACAATGAGGTCACCATGCATGTTTGGTTACACATATTTTTTCAAAATTTCACAATTTTTTATAATCAAACCAAATATACCATCTGTACGCACACAAGACGTACATGAAAGTCTATGCACACCATTTTTATTAAAAATAAAAAGTATAAAATCTATTCTATAATAAAAGAGTGAGTTTAGACCCTACTTTATTAAAATTCACGTCATAAATTAGACAAAAATGTCTCTCTAGAAAATGCCATTTTGGACTGAAACATTATTGATATAGATGCTTCCCATCAGAGACCCACGACACTGTCATTGTTGTGGGTCGGAGACGGAAATTTTTAGTGGGTATTTCTTCCATTGGCTTGATAATTCTAAGATGGAGATTTTTGTGGATACTTGTGTCGTCAATTGATGGTTCTAATATGTAGATTTATGATGAAAGCATCTACCTTAGACTTGATCGGATAGTGATGTGCTCGCCCGCGGGGGGGAGGAGCATTCCTTCAATGATGTCACTCGTCCTCCTAGA
The DNA here is from genome assembly GCF_018687715.1 of Carya illinoinensis. Lineage (NCBI taxonomy): Eukaryota > Viridiplantae > Streptophyta > Magnoliopsida > Fagales > Juglandaceae > Carya > Carya illinoinensis. The sequence goes on from NC_056756.1 coordinate 43,291,721, forward strand.
TGTCACTAGCCCTTCTAGATGCGAGGACTTCATGAGGGGCACTTTGTTCCACCATTAAAAAAAATATATATATAAATAGTCTTAGGGTAGGCAAAAAAAGTATAGTCCACCATTAAAAAAAATAAAATTTCATGTGAGTCTTAAATTTATCTAATTTTTTAAAAAATAAGTGCACAAAATTTTTACATCTTAAAATTATAAATATCATTTCTTTTTTTAAAATCTCTAGTAATTAAAAATAACCATTATGTAAGGCTTTTCTTTTTTGACAAGGATATAATATATGAGTGGTGCTACACCCACGGAGGGTGTAGCTTGAGGATGGATCCCGATAAGGTCATTTGGCCTTTTTTTAATTCTTTTTTTTTTATTACACTCTTACATATTTATTTTTTTAAAAAAATTACAACATCATTCAAAAAAAATTAATTACTAAGTTAATAAAAATAAATAAAAATATTGTTGGGACCCATCCCATTTGTTCGGACAAGTTAAGTAGCATTTTCCTATAAGAAGATTCAATGCACCACACTACTATTCTATTTCTATTCCATTACATAAGATATACCACATTTATTATTATAAGATAATTTTTTATTAGAAAATTCTTTATCATCCAATAGAAATAAATGTGACATATCTTATATAGTGGAATGGTATTGTGATATATAGTATTACTATTCTTCCTTTTAATCGTAACTCCATACCATCTATTTTGGGAAAAAAACTTTCATTTACTTCTTGACAAAAGATACAATATAACAAAATAAGAAATCGGTGGGATTTATGGAGACACACACGAACTAATACATGACAGCTCGCTAAGAGTCTGATTCTTTTTAATTTCTTCCTATCAACCGCCTGACAATTCAAAGTTCTCCCACTCGCCTTGTATATCTACGCGCCTATTAATTGTCTCCTCTCTCTCTCTCTCTAACCTACCCAACAATCAATTCTAGGCCTCTCTAATGTCTTCAGGTCTCCAAGAACTTCTTGACCTTTTGGCAGAACCAGAAGTGGAAGATTTGCCTCCGGAGCTGGCGCCATTGCCTTTGACTGGTACCCTCACCACAGAGAACCCTACCGGTCTCCAAGCTTCGTCTGAATGTTGGAATCCCGTGTCGAAGAAGTTGAAGTTCGATTCCCTGCCAGAAAAACAAGAATCGAATAAAGAGTCCCTGGACGGAGTGATGGAGCTTGGGGACGAAGAGGCTCAGTTCGTGAATTCTTTTCACAATCCTCTATGGGATACCGATCCAATCTTTGTAACTCACTCAAAAACTGCCCTTTCGTCAACTAAAAACGAGTCAAGACCGTTTTCGGAGAAAGAAAGCCCAAGTTCGGCTGTGACAACGCCGGGAAATCATGAGAAAGTGTTGCGTCTCCTAGGAAGTGAAAGTGATCGACAGTTTGTTGGCACTCATAGAATTGAACAGTGCAAGTTGTTTGATGGAAGAGGCCGTTCGGGATTTAATGAGAAAGTACGCGATCCATCGAAGAAGTAGAGGCTTCAGAATCAAATGAGAATGAGACAATGACAATGCAAAGTGCGTGATGAGAATGGCTCCGTCTTCCAGAATCAGCGTGTTGGCACGAGCAATGAGAGAAGTGCTCCGATAGACTCATAGACATGAGTATATATGCCCGATGAGGCCTCATGAGGCTTTGAACATCAATGATCAGGTATTTGAGTGCTTTCTTCTGGAAGGCTACTTAATGATAATTCTGTAAGCAAAAATGTAATTAGTCTTATCATTTAGCAGATTATAATTTGTAGCAGATTGATATGATTTTCAGTTTCATAATTTTCCCTTCTCTTAGCCATGTAATTCATAGTACGTAGTGGGTGATCATGTAGCCTATAACTTCTTGACTCAGTTGTAGAGGATGGAGTTGTACTCCCATCGGAATTCAACAAGTAGATCTAGTTACCCCCTAGACAACCATTTTCTTTTGTGAATTTGATTTGTTTTGGCCATTTTGAGGTGAAAAATTAACTAGACTTTTCTATGGTAAATATTGCATGATTTTTTATATCATTTCTTTAAAGGGAAATAGATGTGAAAGGAATTATGCGAAAATAAACCCACAAACTGATGTGACTTGATATTTTACGTCATATTGTAAAGAAAATCTAACAAATTTTATAAAACTACATCAATTTGTGTATTTATTTTTATGTAAACTATTTATGTATGTAGCAGTTCTCTTCCTTTAAATATTCATGCCATCAACTTCGCCAACATTATTACACACTCTACGATTTTGTTCGAAAAATTTGAAGGAAGCATGAATGTGTAATTCTCAATTAGTATGTATATATATACCTTAACTTATTAATTAGGAGGTTGATTTATGTGGTTCCTATGTATATCATTTTGGTAGGGATTCTCACAATTCTAATAATTCCTTAAGTTTGGAAATTTAATTTAGTATATCAAGAATGTTAATTCACTAAAAGAAAATGAACATTTATGACAAATTATTTGCGATAGAAATGACTATTTGTAATGAGAATAAACTTATTTTGACAGAAAATAGTATTTTCTCAAAAACTATTTGGCAACAAATAAGTAGTTGTTTTGTACTGCCGTTTCGTCCATACTTGATTTAGTGTATTCAAGGAAAACGATTCTCATGCGGCCATTTTCGATTTTGTTCGTTATTTTTTCTGCATGACATGCAAATGTTTTGGCAGTCACCCTTTATGGTTGTGATTCAAGCCTTCCTTCTTTTATTTTTTATTTTTATTTTTCACAAATAATGACTCGTGCTTGGAATCAGTACTCTTTCTACTACATATATTTCAACTCTCTCTAAAATAAAAATAAGTTTTGTCCTAAAATTTTGAAAAATAGAAGGCCATGAAGTTTCCATTAATTAATATAGATATGACCACCATGATTGGCTGATTATGGTCACTTGATGGTGGCGACAGTCTCCTTTTGAAAATATTCTATGGTGGTTTGAGCTCGATCGACCATTCCAAGGGTGCATGGCTAAATTTGTCACACAATATGGTGATGGCAATATTTTAGTCAATAAGGATGAAAATGAGGCTGCAATATTATTTTTTTCACTAAGCGACTATAGTTTTAATTAGCTCTTAATACTGTAGCAAAATCATTTAATTTTTATTAATTATTTCATCCAACTTAACCCTAACTTTTCCTCTCTCCATTGAAAATAATTTAAGTATTAACTATTTTATCCAACTAACCCATTGAAGACATCAATAACGATAATAATTTAATTAGAATGAAAGAAATAACCTTTATCTTATTAAATATAAAACTATTAGAAAAGTGCATGTTAGAAATTATGAAAATTAACATAAAATATATTTTATTTGATTAAAGATTAAAATATGAAATATGTAATATTTGACAAAACTAAATTAGATAAAAATTTAAAAAAAGAATTAATAATACATTATTATTATATAGAGTTTAGATAAATAATTCAATGTATGATTGGATTTTGAGTGAGATAGATAAAAAAAATAAAAGATAGGATATTATCATATTAGGCAAATTTTGGCTATTGAGATGGGCAAGATGATGTTGCTAATGCACTTAGGTGGGAGTGGCAACATGGTATCCAGTAAGTAGTTGATCAATTTCTTCTTTATTCTAAAATAAAATTTTTTTTACTAACTACAACAAGGGAGCTATTGATAAGAAATTCCTAAAATTTGAAGGGTGATGCTAGCTTGCCCTTCCAAAGTGTCCCCTAGTGCAAGTTTTTTTTTTTTTTTTATATAAATGTTAAACAAAAAAAATACACAAATTTATTGGTGGTAACTTTTTTAAACATTTAAAGAAAGAAAAAATCTACACAACCTCCCAACACCCCAACATCCCACCTTTTCTCAAATTTTTAATATTTTTTTAATATTTTTTTTTTGAATTTATTCTTTTTCAATTAATTTAATTATTTTATTCATTATTTATATATTAAATATTTGATAAAAAATAAAATAATAAAAATTAAAAAAAAGGTGGGGTGTTGGAGTGTTGGAAGGTTGCGTAGCAAAACCCAGAAAGAAAAAATCTAAAGAAAATCAAAATACACTAGGACACTTTGGAGGTCACTTTCGAGAGGCAAACTATCATTTTTCAAATTTGAAATTGTGAATGGAAGATGGAGGTCCCCATGTGGGCCGACCTTGTACTAATTACAATAAAGGAGTTATTGATAAGAAATTCCTAAAATTTGAAGGGTAATGTTAGATTGCCCTTCCAAAGTGTCCCATAGTGCAAGTTTTTATTTTTTATTTTTTAAAAATTATAAATGTTAAACAAAAAAATACACAAATTGACTAGTGCTGACTTTTTTAAACATTTAAAGAAAATCAAAATGCACTAGGAGCACTTTGAAGGTCAATTTCGGGAGGCAACCTAGCATTTTTCAAATTTGAAATTGTGAGATGGAGGGGCGCCCACGTGGGGAGGCCCCTCCTCTCTTGTGTTGAAACAGCATGCAACGCATGGCCTTAATGGCCACGCTTTATGCCTCAAATTGAAGGTGGCTAACTACCACTTCATGCGGATTAAAAGCTGGCCTTAAAGGCCAACCGTGAGTGTGCACAAGGAGGGCTATATATAGTCCCTCCTCAATTGGTTTCCACTACTATTCTTGATTAGCACATAATCTTTCTCTTTATTTTTTATCATCTCTTATGTGAGTAATTAGGCTGTGGATTTTTTTAGTATCACTCTAGTTTGTTCTGCGTAGTACACTTCATCACCAAAGAAAGACGCTTGAGGCTTGTTAGAAAATTGGTCTGGCTGGATTAACTTGTGGAGCAATTCAGAAAGCTATGCTTGAGGTATTCCATTGTGCACGCTAACATTGGTATCATAGCCACTACAAGAAATCTGGTCTATTCCAGCGATTTTTAAATCGTCGTAAAAAATATCGTTGGTAAATATATCTTTTTACAGCGATTTTTTAATCCCTACAAGTATTAAAACCAAATATAACCAATCATTATGTGAACCATTAATCAAGAGTTTTGCAACGATGATTAATCGTTGGGAAATTTTTTATTTTATTTCCCAACATTCCAAACAACGTCGAACGTCGTGTGTAGGCGCAAAAACTAGACTTTTATTCTCCCCCTTCCCCCCTGATTTCTTTCCTTCTCTTTTCCTTCTCCACTTCTCTCCGTTCCTCCCTTCTCCAAAATCACATGAGCACGAAGCACCATTACTCCACCCATTTCAGTCGATTTCGTCTCCATTTTCGATCACCACCCCTAACCCATTTTCCTCCCACAAAAGCTGAACCAGACTCGATCGGCCTCTTCCTCTCTCGCACATTGCTCATCTTCTTATCTCTCTCTCTCTCTCTCTCTCTCTCTCTCTCTCTCTCTCTCTCTCTCATTGTATCCTCTGACTTCAAATCCTACAGCCTTCACAGTAGACCCTCTCTCTCTCTCCATTGCAGATTTCTTGTGGGTTTGGTGCTGCGCGCATTGTGGGAGTTCTTGGAGATCTGAGTTGCCGATCGGTGGTAAGGCCCTTCTCCTTCTCTGCTTCTCACGAACACACCCACATTAACTTCAAGTTAATTTCCACTCTCATGAAATTTCTGTGAAATGAATTTCATTTGTGCAGTCCATGGGTTTTGGGGATTTTTGCAGTGCGATTTTGGGTTGCTGCTGACAATCTCTCACAGCAGTAAGCTCCCTCCCATTTCTCCTCTGCTCACGCAACACTCACTTTAGTTTTTCACTCACAAATTCACTCATCACAGATCGTAACCTCTCTCGGTTTTCAGTGCATTTCTCTGTTTTTTTTAACAATAAGGTTCCTCCTTACGGAGTAGTTTTTGTTGTAGTGGCAAAGATGGAATCCTAGATTCATTCGAGTACAATTTTGGCCTTGAATCTAGTCCTGAGGGCTTATTTATTTTTATTTTTTTTAGAAAAGTCCTGAGGGCTTATTAATAGATCAAGATACGTCCTATATATATATATATATATATTCAAGTTAAATTGCAAAATTGGACACTAAAAAGCTAGCTAGGATCTCTAAGTGCATATATATGCGATGACTTGAAACTTGATCTTCAGGATTTCTCTCCTAGCTATATTGTCCTTCTTTCTGATCCCCACCTCCTTTTTCTGTGACAATTTTTATTTTGCCTCTCCTTTTTCTCATTTTCCTTAAATTTTTAGGTAAAGAAAACATGTTTTTAGTCTTTAATTACATGCCCTGTTGACAGTCATGAAAGATTTGAAAAACACCGAATACATATATACATATATATATGAATATATTTTATGTACACAGACATGCACACAATAACAGGCTACATGTTTTCACAAGCTCTTCTTTTTAATTATTCTCACCGTATGTGTTGATCTAGAAAAGATCAAATGCATGCAGATTTGTTTTGTTGTTGCATGTTGTCATGTGTGTGTACCTCCTTAAATCACGTTTCTTTCCTTTTTCTGTTTAAAAGTTTTTAGCTTGCCAGTTATATATAATTATCCAATTTCTTATTTGTGCTGGTGTGGAGCTACAAAATGAATAATATCGCTGCGAAAGGTACTCTTTTTCTTCCATGTGTTGTCTTATTTTATATCCTTTTTGTCACTTCTCATGGATGCTAGTTTTATTGTGGAATTCATCCTGCTTATTCGAGCATGGCTGCTTTGCCATGCTTTGATGAGAGAGATCTTTCTCATCACTCATTATGTTTATCTATTTTTTTTTTCTTTTAAATTTCACTTTATGCTTTAATGAATGCTCTTTTATATTATGTTCTGGATTCCAACTTTATAAATCGAGTCTGGAATTTTATATATATTACAATACTGCTAGACAATTGTGTCTGAAAGATTTTAGAATATATAATAACTCTATACTTGAAGCATGAGAATCCTTAAACTCTTTTTCTAACTACAGTTGTACAATTCCTCACAAGAAAGCTTCTCTAAAGTGCTGTGATGAGGTCGATCTAGTTGCAAAGGTTTCGAAAATTCTTTTCATGTTTTAGTTCTTGTGTGATTTCAAGCCCAAAATCTCTAGCATCAAGATACTTAAATAAGAGTATTTGGGGGATGCCTTAGCTTTATTTTTTATTTATCCTATAACCAATGGTATGAATTGTCACACCCTAATAATATTTTGCAGTAATAGGAGCTGTGATTGCATTATAAGGAGACCTACTTACGGGAAGTTAATTGGCTACAATACTAACTATGTTGGTACAATTTTTGCCATTGAAGATGGACTAAGAGGTGTCTATCATGTTGTATGATCAAATAAAATATAAGTTAAGATGCATGGTTATGCTAGGCAAACCGTTGCATGTAGGGCTGAAAGTCGAACGGTCCGGACCGGAAAAACCGACCGGACCGGTCATTTTTGGACGGGACCGGACCGGACCGAATGAGTCCGGTCCGGTCCCGGTCCAATTTTTAAGGGACCGAAGGTATGGACCGGACCGAATAGATTAAAAAAAAAATTATTATTTATATAATGGTTGAATTACTAATAGTCTAATACTAATACAATTATATAGTTATACTAATTATAAATTCATAATAACTAAATCATTGTAAGTCTATAACTATATTATATATATATTTAGTATCAATGTATTACTATATTCTTTAATATATAACTATTAACTATAATATATAGTACTAGTATAACCGATCAAAAAAAAATATAGTACTAGTATATATATTAATGTATTAACATATTATAAAAGTTATAGTATAAATTATAATATATCATATATTTGTAAATTTATAATAGTATTAGTATAGTTAACTTAATATGTAATATGTTAGCATTAAATCACTATAACTACATAGAATATTAGTAATAAGAGTATTACTATTATTTAATATAATATTACATATATTATCACTATCATTACATATATTTATTAGTTATAGTATTAGTACTAATAGACTAATAGTATTAGTTATTAATATTACATATAGTTACATATATTACTATTGTTACTATTATTATTACATGATATAGTTACATATATAATTATCACTATTACTAATAGTAGTAGTGTATTACTAATATATATAATAGTATAGTATATGTATATATATTAAATATGTCACAATATAATTATATAAGTATTAAACAAAATGTCATTGAAAAAAAAAAAAAAAAAACTCATAGGGTGGACCGAACGGACCGGACCGGACCGAATGGGACCGGACCGGACCGGACCGGACCGAATTCACCCCTAGTTGCATGCTATATGGTTTTATGAAAATCTGCTGTTGGCCGACTGTGTGTAGTGGCTTCCAAATTCGAGTTCTCATTTATTTTCCTCTTATGCTTATTTAGTTGGGTGTGGCTGCTGAGTAGAGGAAAGGTTGTTAGAGTAAAAAATTGTGCAACCATAGCTTGAGGAGGTGAAATTGAATTTTCTACTCTGTTTTCATTTCAGCTATGTAGCTTTGGGGAAAAAAATTCTTTTATGGCTATTCATTGTCTTTTCTTGAGTTTGAATCATGTTTTGAATATGTTTAACCCTTTATTTATGTGTTAAACTAGTGGAGATGAGAATGTATTTTTTTAACACTTTTCTTCAAGATTAATAGCCTAAGTAAGCAACTAAGGATTTTATTCAAACTAGTAGGTTCAATTAGAATTTTCTGGTTTGCCCAGAGCTACTCTTGCTGTTTATGCTATGCTTTCACAAAAAAATGATGTTTCTTCTCAAGTTTTCTTCAACTCTAGTATGCTTGGTTTATGTAGTTGAGATTGTGGTTAAATGAGGGATGTTTAAGAGCACGAATGTACTAAAGCTGCTAGTTATCCATGGTAGTGCAGAAAATTCTGCTATGCACTCTGTTTTGGGGCTTGAGAGATTTAAACCAACCTTGTTCCCAAATAATTAGGTTAATGTGATAGAGCTTGTGCTTGTTTCCTTGTTTCCTTGTTTCATTGGTCTGTGTATAACTTTGTTTCTTTCTTTTCTTTGCATTTTTTTATTATCTGCCTCCAAAATAAAAGATTATTTTCTCTTCTTCTTTCTATTTTGATTCATCTTTCTTTCTACCACTGCAAATATGTTCAACACAGCTTTACATTATTTAATTCACGGTTCTATTTCAAGCTTTTCAACAAAAGCATAATCTTGAAGTGGTAGAATTTATGTCTTCACATCCAATAAGACTTCAAAAAGCTTTTTTGCAGCTACCCAGATCAGCTTATGCATGTAACTTTCGGTAAAAGGAAGAAAATGGATTGGAATCAGTTATAGCAGTTAACGGTTAGATAAAGCGCGCAGAAATTGTCTTGAAATGCAGGTATGTGAATTGAACCCAATTTAATGTACGCACTTTTCCAAATCTCTAATTCATATTTTCTTTTGGCTTATTTCATGCATGCCAAGCCAAAAGGCACTATTTCTTTGGTGTGAGTTAAACCCAATTTATTAGCTGCCATAAGGAACAGATTTAGTTATACAAAGATAACTGCCTTACTTGATGCATTTACATGTTTGATGTCTTGACCGATGTCTTAACCCTTTTATGATAACCATAGTATCTAATAAAATGAATTTTTCCCATCATGAGGGCTATTTTTCACGCATTAAGTTTGATTGGGTGCTAAATTGCAGTCAAGGGGAAGCGTAGTGATAGAGTTACCACTCTATTACAACCCATTTACCACTCATGTGCATTTCAAATTTTTTTATTTTTATTTTATTTTCTTTTAAGTATTTTTTTAACATTCTTAATCATTAAGAAAAAATTTAAAAAAAATATAATTTTATTAATACTGACTTTCTTAATCATTAAGTAAAATTAAAAATTAAAAAAAAATCAAATACAAAAAGAGTTGTAGATAAGTTGTAGTTGAGTAGTAATAATATCATTTTCCCAAGGGGAATGGTTGGTCTCTTTTGAATTTTCTTGCTTTTGATAATCTGAAGTTGGTCATCCAAATTTCCTTTTACCTCATTCCTCACCTCTCTGATGTGGTTCTCAATTCCTATAAGAAATGTATTCAACCCACTATACATATATTTATATATATATATATATATATATTAAAATAGGAAAAGAAATGATGTACATGAACCATGATTCTTTATAGCTAGCTAATAGTAATAAGAACATTTTGTTGGGAAATAAGAACTTTAATGGGGAATGCTTAGTTACTTCTAAAAAACAGGATAGGTGATCTATTCCATGCTAATATATTACATAAAACTTCTCTTTGTTTGAGGAAACATTATTTCCTTTTTACTTCTTTCACTAAATAATGGTATTTGTGTTCAATCTCTATTATTATTATGTTTTGTGAAAATAGAAGGATAACTCTAGTCTTAATAAACCAATTAAGCAACTCACCAATAGTACTTATCACTGAAATCTGCTGTAAGGTTTCAGGACTTAAGTGAGCTTTAGGAAGGGTTGTTAGAAAAGACTTAGACCCATCAATCTCTTTGAGTTTGGCTCTTGCCTGTGTCAATCTTGTACACCCCTAACTCAAATGTGAATACAAGATATCAGAGGTTGAAGTACTAGTGCCACTATATGGTAGCTAGCTAGCTAGCTTGTGTCATGCTATTTGACTCTTGATTAGCACTTGGTTTTAACTAGTGGAGATGACAGCCCGTTAGCTAGCTAGATATATAGGTTAATGTAGATAGTTATAATTAAAAAAGAAAAAGAAAAGAGATTATTAATTAAAAGGTGATTAGCATGGGTTTGATGCACATTAATTAGGTTAACAATAAGAGTATTAAAAAGTAGATTTTGTCGAGATTCTGATCATTTAAAAAGAAGATTAAAAGGTTGTGATTTTGACTAATCAATTCATCTGTGGCCTTTATACAGGGAAAGAGTGCAAAAATCTAGCATGCAGTAACAAAAGAAGAACTATATATATATATATATATATGGTCTTGAACCACCCCATGTGTGTGTATATATATATGTATGTATGTATATATGCTTATATGAATTAGGTAGGCACATGGTCGCACATAGGCCAGTTTAGCTAGCATTTGATCATTAGGATGTGATTTCTTTTTTTTAATCTACTTCTTGACACTTTACCCTTTGACTATATCCACCAGTCTAGAAGCAACACCAACAACCAGGATTTTAGTGAATAAACCCAGAGATACAAGTAGTAATACTAATACAATCTCAATATGATGATTACATACCAACATTTACAAGTGATGTCTTTCCAGCATTCTGAAGTCCTATCAAAGATGGCTTCATTTCCTGCTTGAAAAAGGATGCAATCACATTACAATCGAGTAAGCCCACTCATTCTAAGCAAATGATCAATCAAGGTCACTCAGAAAAATTTAATAGCAGACTAAAAGATTCCAAATATTCTTATCATAAGACATTACCAAATCCAAATGGAAGCCAAATGCTCTAATAGAATCAGTTCTCATCTCATTTTGGGCACTTGTGGGGGCTTAGCTCTCCATTCTGAATTTTTGGAATGGTATGACAGAATTTGATACTTTTTTTTAGCTAACTAAAAAAAAGGAGTTTCCCTGGCCTTTATTATTGATCTGCAAGTGTATGCATTTATAGATAGATACTAAAAGCAAAACCAACTGCTAACTTGCCTAGCAGTAGTCCACTTTAAAGCATAAAGACAATCAAAGAAAATGAATGGCTCTTTGATTTTGGGGGGGGGGGGGGGGGGGGGGACTTTCTGTGAGTGGGATGCTGTGCTGTTTGTTTAAAGGAAGGTTGTCTTTACCTGCAAATGGATTCTGATATATACTGTCCTTTTGTTTTATTAGTTTTTTATGGGCACAAGCAGATTTCCACTAATTTAGGAATCATGTTTTCTGTTTCATCAATATTTCTACTAATTTTTTGTAGAAATTTAGGAATGATGTTTACTTCCTTTGGCTATGGTGTTTTTGCATGGAAAATCTAACAAAGCTGCACGTACAAGTAATATTAGATGTATATGCTGTATAAATTAAAAAAATAACAGTAGGTACAAATTTAGAAACCACATATTGGGTTTCAATATCTCATGATGATGTATATTCTTTCTCTAATAGATGTGACAGGTCTAAACATATCTTTCTAATAGATATATCTTTTTCCATACATTGTGAAAATACAATGTTGACTGAATTTAGTGTGAAATCCAGTAGATAAGAATGTGAGTTATTTCCATACTTAATTTCTTGTGGGTTTTCTAAATCCAGTAGCTCTATTCGTGTATTGCTGGGAGGAAGGCAGATCGGAAGTATAGAAAAAGGGTTGTTTCTCATATTCTTCTCTTACCTATATATTTGTTCAACTTCATCCCCTCTTCAGAAGGTCTTACTTTCTCCATGTACTGTACTACCCCTTTATCTTTGTTATCTGTTTCTCAAATTTTCTCATACCTTTGTATTTTTGCACCTTCATCTTCTATTCAAAAGGCAGTATACCCCCTATAATTTTTTTTTTTTTTTGAGAGGTTGGTTGAGAACCTATAATTGTCAACTATAAAGATTTCTTTTCAATAATTTTAATTAATGGTCATGTTTAAAGTTACATTCTTCACATCTGTTTCTCACTCAAGAAAGATTTGCCTACTTTCCTTGGGATGGTTTGGGAAGCTTAATTATTCATTTTTGGATTTTTTATAGAATGCTGATTTTAGAGCAATATGTTTTATTTTTATGATGATTTTAATCCTATGAAAATTAACAGACGTGGGTTGTTTTTTCCCCTCCAAATCCTCAAAGTCAAATTGCTACCTTATAATCTTTGTTTCTCAAAATCCTCAAATCTTTCCAGATGAACGATTTTTGTTTTAGGTCTTTATAGTTTGAGAAGATTGTGTATATAATTTACATGTTTTGTTTAGCCCTTTATTTTCTCTTAACCACAAAAGTTGTGTACATTTGACTATAAAGTTGTTTAGCCCTTAATAGTATACTTTTGTGCATTGTATGATAAGGATGTTGTATGTTTTAGGCTAGGTTCACGTGTATTAATAGATTTTTTTTTAAAATACTATTTGCGGCGATTAAAAGTCGCCGGAAAAGTGTATTTTTTCGCAGGAAATAATCTGATAAAACTAAGAGCATATTTAATGGTGGCACTCATTTAATCGCTGGGAAATCGTTTCCCAGTGATTTTTGAGTCGCTGGAAAAAAAATTCGAAACCAAAACTCATTTGCCAACGATTAGAAAATCGCTGCCAAATCCTTTGCCAGCGATTCAAAAATCGCTGGCAAAGGATTTGGCAGCGATTTTCTAATCGCTGCCAAATGACTTTCTGTTTTAAAATTCCTTTAGCAGCGAGTTAAAAATCACTGCTAAATCCTTTAGTTTTAGCGGCGATTTTTAATTTTCGCCGCAGTATATTGGAAATAGCTAAATAGTACCGGCGAATATGCAGCAAGTTTGTAATCGCCGATATATGTATTTGGCAGGGATTTTTCCAGTTTTCCCGACAATTATAAATCGTCGGGAAAAGTGCCATCTGTTGTAGTGAGCACATTTTAAATAGTTGCTTCCAATTTGTTGTAAATTTTTTTTACTCATATTTTTTAACGACGATGAGTGCCATTTTTTTTTTAGGAATGCTACACATCATCCTACACCACATTTTATATATTAAAATATTATTTTTTAATTTTTTATTTCATTTTATTCTTATTAAACTAATTGAATTATTTTATTTATCATCCACACACTACATATTTATTATAGAAAAAAATTAAAATAAATGTGATGTGTAAAGTGTGAGGATGACAAGAAAAATTTTCGTTTTTTTTTTTTTCCTTTGAGAACTGTATGTGTTTCCTTTTAAGAAAACTGGCAGAGCCAAGACAAGCACCAAGTGGTGCTACACGTACCAATAGCAAGGCAACGAGCAGTGGAGGTGTTGTGCGCACCTGGTGCATGCACTGCCTGTGCACTGTGGTGGTGCTACGCCCACAAAGTGCTACACGCACAATGGTGGTGCTGCGCGCAACCAAGTGCTAGAGAAAAGCCAAGATGTAACTGCTACAGTGAGTTTGTGTGCTTACTGTTCATATGAACAGTGTCCTCCTAGAGGGTAGAAGATGACTTATGCCATCTGAAGGCAATGTGTTTGCTATGGGCCATACTTCTTTTATAAAAACAAAAATAAAATAAAATAAAATAATGGGATGCTAGGCCAATTTCATAAAGTGGCACACCTGGTTTCGAACCCAAGACCACCTCAAAAAATCTAGGAGTTGGGCACACCACTGAGGAATGAATGTCTCTTGGTTTAGGTAGGGTTTACAAATATATTTATTATCATTATTTTGCATTATTTATTTGTTTAGATACATGATCTTTTTCTTATGTTATTCTATATTGTTATACTTTATGTGATCTTTTATTTAGTATTTTAAATTAAATATGATTACATGTATGTGTAAACTGAACATGTGGATAAGCGCTTATTTTATCAACTATAGAAATTAGGCTTGAATGTTTAGACATTAGCCTTCATTTTTTTTTTTTTTTTTTTTTTGTGATAAAATAGAAAGTTTTCACTAAATAGTCTTAGTTAGTATTGTCAACGTGAATAATAGACTAAAAAAATTGTGGTGACACCAGTAATAATTATAAAGGCAATGTATAGCCAAAGGATTGTGGTGACCCCAGCAAGAATTATAAATGCACTGTATAGCCATAGGATTACAGTAGTCCCAATAAGAACTATAAATGCATTGATGAGACAAAAAAAATGAACTATAATGGTCTTAAAACAACCATCATTGTGGACTGGCTCAAAAGATTGTCATAGTCTGAGTAGTTGTCTTTGTGTTTGTGCCCAATAGGTTATAGCAATCTGAGTAGATGTTCTTATAAACTGGCCTAAAAGGTTACTGTCATTTTAGTAGGATCTTCCTTATATGTGATTAGGCCTAGATGACTATTTAAGATAGTGATAGTATGATTGAGATTAAGGAGGATTTGATCTCTCATGTATATATTTTTCAAAATTTGCATAAAAATTGAGTTAAGAATTAATAATTAAAAATTGTAGCTCAAGAGATGATTATGAAGTCTAGCGAATTGTTGATTTTGAGACGTGTTTATATTATTTTTTTCTATCTTGGATGAATGCGACAAATTTCTTAGGTGTGTGTGTGTAATATCTCATTTTGTATATTTTATAGTGAAATGGCATCCAAAACTATATTTGTTGATTTGAACAAGGGGAAAAAATTGGATGGGGGAGAACTATGATATTTTGCATTACAACATCCAATATGTCTTAGATGAGCAAGAAGTCTTGTAGGCCTTAACTCACTTCCTAACTGAGCCTAAGAAGGGGATACCCATGAATGGTACAAGGGACCTCGTATTAGCTTCCACTAAGGTGACATATCTTTGTGTTATACAACTTATCCCCTTGGACAAGTACCTAGGGACACAATGTCTTATTTCTACTCGTTATTCAATCACCAGAGGCGATCACTCATGTGAGTGAACTGATCTAAACCTGTTGACATGATACCTTGTGTGTGTATCGGAAAATAATATGACAAAGACAAAAACTGAATAAGATCATATTATATTAATATCTCAAAGGAAAGTTTACATTTCAATGTCAACTAAAACATATTACATTCACAATCTACGCAGTCCTATATTCCTAATATGAGCCATAAAAGTATTTATTACTATAAACTTTGTCAGGGAATCAGCAACCATGTGACTCATAGGAAGATATTTCAAGACCCCATCATTTTCCGCCACCATGTCTCTGATATAGGTGAGCAAAGAGAAATCTACCATAGCATATATTTCATACTACATGTACTTATTCGACCATATGAAAAAGTGAGTAAATGGTTCCCTTCTTTCTCACTGTGTGAGTCTCATATTTTATTGAGTGCCCTTTATTTACCTTTAACTATGTCATAAAATGAAGGTTGTGATGTCTGCTACTTTGGTATGCTGGCTATGGTTACGATTGATACGGTCTAAAGAGGCATTGTTGGGAAAGCGGTTCGACTAAAATTGAATGACATGAGGGTGAAGGAAAGACTATTTGACATTGTATCTCCATTAGTGTTTGCTGACATCAAACTATGATACTACACATTGGTAGCTACTAAGGCTCCAAACACATCGAAATGATTGGAGGTAGTCAAGCATTATTCTGAGGTTTTTTTTTTTTTAAAACTTAAAAGGGTTAAAAAATGCTTGATCTAATGCGATCAAATAAGTCCAAGGCATAACAAGACACTTAGAAATGTTGTTATGCTTAGTGGTGACACAACCTATTTGCTTGTATAAATAAGATTGAGAACGATTGAGAGATGTAGACCTGGGGCCATACCCATTATATGCGAGTGGGGGATGTGAGAAAGAGGGGTGCCCACGTGGGTAGGCCTCTCCTCTCCTACGTTGAAATAGAATGAAATGCATGGCCTTAACGATGCATTATGCCTTACATTGAAGATGTCTAACAACCACTTCATGAGAATTAAAAGCTGGCCTTTAAGGCCAGTCGTGAGTGGTGCACCAGAAGAGTTATATATATCCTCCTTAGTTGATTCCCACGACTATTATTGATTAGCACATAATCTCTCTCTATTTTTTATTATCTCTTAAGTGAGTATTTAGGTTGTAGATTTTTTTAGTGTTACTCTATTTCATTCTACATATTACACTTCATCACCAAGCATGAGGCTTGTTGTAATTCTGGTCAGGCTGGATAAATTTGTGGAGCAACTCGAAAAATTATACTTAAGGTATTTCGATGTGCACTCGAACATAAATCTAAGGGCACTCCTAATGATTTTTTTTTTTTTTGTTATTTAAAATACATCACAAAATTCCATTTTTTCTATTTTAATTAATGACTTTTACAATATATCGCACATCAGCTTATATATTCTTTTTTATATCATTTAAATATTAATTCTTTCTTTATTCATTTTAAAAACTTTTCTAACTACTATTAAATTTGTAATATTTTCATATTTTCAATATTTCTCATATATTAATATGAACGCAATATCTCTTTGTTGCCAAAATGACATCAATAGCTTAATGAAAAATTTAAAAAATAAAGATGAAAATAACCAATCCATCCTATTCTTTTAAGAGTTCTCCTACTTATTATCCCTATACTACATATATGCTAAAGGAAAAAAGTATAAAAAATAAAAAATAAAAGCATATATGTGGTATAGGGATTATGAATAAAATTTTTCTTTTGTTAAATTTTTTATCATGTTTTGGAAAAGTTTTAACATCACTATTTTTCTTTTTATTAAAATAAAATGTTCTAATAATATTATAATTTTTTCATATTTTATAAATAAAAATTTTAAATACGAGGGATATATGGAAAGAATAGGAAAAATAGAAAAAAAAAAAAAAAAGTATTTACATAGATGATAGTCCATGTTAAAGGTAGAGACATTTCAGCTATATGAATTTTATACTGATTTTACATAATTCAAGAATGCACTATTGTATAAAGAAATGATATTTGTAATTATATGGTGCCAAGCCTCATACACTTATTTTAAAATTCTTTCTAAAAGAGTGCATGTAGAGGAGAGCATCGGCCCGGCCATTTTTGGACCAGAATTCATTCTGTCTGGTCAATGGTACAGGGATTTTTCACCTCAGATTAGATAAAATGAAAATTTTTTAAAAAAATTATATAAATTATTTATATAAATAATTGTATAAATAATTATATATCACAATATTACATAAGTATTATATTCTTTAATGTATAACTATAATATATAGTACTAGTATATATTAATATATTAACATATTATAAGAGTTATAGTATAAATTAAAATTATAGTATATTAATAAATTTATAATAGTATTAGTATAGTTAACTTAATATGTTAGTATTAAATCATTATAACTATATAGAATATTATTTAATATAGTATTACCAATTTATCACTAGCATATAGTATATGAGTAATAATACTAGTATAGTTATAAGTTATAGTATTGGTATTCAATCTATAACTATATATATTTAGATCAATGTATTATTATATTCTTTAATGTATAATTATAATATATATTATTAGTATATATTAATAATTGTACAATTTATTATGTAATTCTCATTTAATAAGTCACTTAATTTTAATTTAATATTTTAAATATTTTTTTATTAATCTATTTAAAAAAATGGTTGGACTGACCGGACTGGACTGAACTGGACTGATAACTACCGGTCCGGTCCAGGAAAATGATGGACCGAAATTTTTTGGTCCATCATTCGGATCGGACTGTGCTCTCCCCTAAGTGCATGGTACTTAGAAAATTCAAAATTGTATCTTAATACTGGGTACAGTCATAAGTTATACAAGCATTTTACACACCTTTTAAAAATGAGTAGGCTTCATAATTAAAAAATTAATTTTTTTCATTTAGATCATTTTATTTACTTTAAATAAAATACGCGATATTTACACATTATATAACTACAAATTTCATTTCTCATAAAAAAAATATATATATATTTATATTGCGAATTAGAGAAGGAAAAGTCTAGTTACAAATACAACTGCATACTAATATGTACATCAATTTAATGTGATTAGTTAAAAAATAATTTTTATTAAAAACGGTACTAATTTAAATTTTAAATATAAAAGAATCAATATTAATATATTAATTAATACGTGACTTTACTCATACTTAACAAAACTCATTAGAGGAACCAACGAGAGTCCACAACTATTAAGAAAAAGAGAAATGATATTTGCAGTCGTGGTTGTGTAAGTGGCGTGCAATCGCTTTGAAAAAAATGAATTAATATGGGATTTACATGAAAAAAATTAATTTTTTAATCGTAGATTTCACTTTTTTTTTAAGCGATTACATGGCATTTACAATTTTATGACTATAGGTAACATTGCTCTAATGGATAAATTGAATTAAATCCCGTGAGGTGAGGAGGCTCTGGGGACCTTTGGTTGCTGGTTGGACTGAAATTTAATACCTGTGGATAACGGAAGTGATTCAACGATGGAGAACAACTGCGGATTGATATCGTGCGACATGCTGGACCGGGCGGCCACCTGGGTCGGGTCGAACGTGGCCTCGGCATTCTTCGCCTCCCTCGAGCGCTGCTCCTGTATCAACCTCAGCACCATCGACATCGACGACGACGAGAACGACGACCGCCCTCTCATGTACTATCCCTCCAAGCCCATAGAATCCCAGCCCATGCCCAAGCCCGCCGCCGCCTCTGAATCCGATTAGCTCGCGGTCTATTCCGTACTTGATTCACCGTCGTTGATTCTATTCCTCTTATGTATTTGGAATTTGTTTTGTAATATATTCCTCAATTTCGTTGGAATAATTATACAACTTGGGGTATTAATTGTTGCTCTAAGAAACAGGCTGTATTTATGGTTTTGTTTGAATCACAATCTGTACGCTTTTGTTGCAGAAAAACGAATGGGAATATCAATTTGATGAAATCTGCGTGATAATTGTGCGGTCTGGTAAAATGTGAAACACAAAGTTTTGAGTTTTATTCCATGGAATTGCGTAGAGATTTCGAGCTGTATGTGAGTTTTGTTCGGTGGAATTTTCCCGGTAAATTCTTTTCTCAGAGTTTCATCATATGGGCCAGTATTAATGAAAATTATACCAACTGCATAGTTTTTCTCAGTCTTATCAGGTGGTATATGGAATCTACCTTTTTGACGGGTTATTTTCTCACAATTATTATCTTTTTGTCACTCATAGAATACATCATGCTTCTGAGGTAAGGTTTATAAAATTTTGCCATTCGTCTTTTTGGTTTCCCTTGTGGGACATTAGCAATCCTTGGACATTTAAGCCGATCCCGCTCCCCCCACCCCCCAACAACCTATTTTAACGAATGATTGCTATTCTTATAAATGATGTAAACTTCTATATATCACATGGTAGATTGCCCGATGATTCTCTATTTTCCTCAATCTTTTTGTTTGCAAACATTGCCAAACATTATGGATGCTCAAAAAAGGAAGATCTAGAGCATTTCGTTGTATAATTAGTTAGTTGAGGGGAAGCTGTAGACTCAATTTTGCTGTAAGTACCTTTGTTCGAGCATTGTCTAACATCTTTTGAATCAGCTTGGTGCTTGTACTAATATGAGCGTTATCACCTGCTAAAGTACTCATGCAGCACATAGGAGTTTTTGGACTTAAATAAGAAGTGTAAATTTGAGAGAAGTGTGTATGTATGTGTGTGCACGCTCTACGAGCATAAAGTGATCTTATACGAGATTGATTTGTGGATAAACTGACCTTCCATTAATCCACTCTGCAGTTACATAGAATGCCCCTACCTGCATAACCCATGCTCCCACGCATTAAGGTACCGTTTGGATAATGAATTGAGATGAAAATTGAAAGTTGAATAAAATATTGTAAGAATATTATTTTTTAATATTAT
This sequence comes from Carya illinoinensis, assembly GCF_018687715.1. Taxonomy (NCBI): domain Eukaryota; kingdom Viridiplantae; phylum Streptophyta; class Magnoliopsida; order Fagales; family Juglandaceae; genus Carya; species Carya illinoinensis. The sequence goes on from NC_056756.1 coordinate 43,312,134, forward strand.
TATTGTTTGGGATTTGAAAATGTTGAATTGTTTATAATGTTTTGTGTGAGAATTTGGAAGAGTTATAATAATGAGATGAGATAAAACACTTTTACTATCCAAACGGAGCCTAAATTTCCCTTGTTATAGGTACCGGTTGGCTGAAGGATCGGTCATAATGCAGCTTAAAGATCTGCTTTTGAACTTTTTTTCATTCTAAGCAAGGTAAAATTATCCCTGTACATGATGGTACTGGGTTGTGGGTGTTAATCACAGTAGAAGCTTCGTGATTTATGTATTATCCAACCTGTTTATAAGATCCAAAAGTAGTTTCTAATAATATCAAAGACAATCTGCTGGATGCTGCTTGTAAGTTTCATCATGTAGTTGCTATGTTTTCATGCATTGTTTTAAGTAGTCATTAACTTGATGGGATGGGAAAACCCTCAAAATACCAAACACTGCTCTGTGACTGCATTTCATGTCCCATGAAACCTAGGACTCTAAAGCTCTGATACCAAAGGAAAACTAAAGTATAAGGTACGAGAAATTTTTTATTTGATTGCATTACATGACTCTGAAAACAATAGGTATTAGGATAGTAAATAAATAGGTTAAAATGTAAAACTAAAGTCTGCAGGCCCCCTAAATTTCCGGCTAGATATAACTTACCACCCATTGCATTGAATGTGTTGAAACCTGGACTGAGAATACTTTTTTGATGAGGTAACTGAAGTTTCCAACTTGGTGTCAACCTCCTTGATTAATTTAGTTTGTTGGTGTGGTAACATTGAACTGAACTAAATTTATTTGATTTAGTTTTGTATTGAATTTTTCTGGGTTTTGCCAAAGATATCTCTGGATGACTTACAATGACAGAAAACGATTGTGATTCCTGGAATCCAAAATTTGGTAAGAGGTGTGGACTGGAAATGATATGTTTCACTTCAGTGTGCTGTCCAGATGCCCTCTAACCTTTCTTCTGTGATTTGTTGGGATGTTTAACTATGTGTGCGTGTGCATCTATATGCATTCCAGAATAAAAGAATTCCAGCTATAATTCAATGCTATATGACCTGTGAGATGAGGTATTAGTAAAATTGAGAGTTGAAAATTTGAGAGGTATTAGATAGTTGTATTTTGGACATAAAAGCATGGCATCCAATAAGTTGTGTGAATTTGTGTTTTTTATATAATTCAACCTCGTATTAGAGGTAACTTGTTTCTGTTTTTTTCTTTTTGTTTTCATTATCCAGAAGTAGTCCCAAAATGTAGGAATAATGCAGCAAACATGGACACACCTCAGGCAACTATTTAATTACTAAGTCCTTTACATTAGGCCACCCTAGGTTTTAGGAAAGGGAGAGTTTGTTAAGATGGGTCTGTTAATGTAACATAAACAAAGAGTGATATATAACTTGATATTGATGGAGCAAAAGATGTAGAGAGGCTTCAAATAAAATGGATAGTATTAGTCTAGGAAGATATATTCAATGGGAAGTTGATAGAGAATATGGCTTTAATTTTGATGTCCTATAAAGTGAATATAGGCTGTGAATGGGATCACACATTGCTTGAGATTGAGAAGTTCTTAATTTTTATAATGATTCTAATATGGCTCTAATTGTATTAATGACTACTCCTTTTGGAGAATGGGCTCAGATGTGGCTTGGGCATCCCTTGGGGCATTATAAATGATATCATAGCCAATTCCAACCAGAAGTGTGGAATTTAAGCCCAATGGAATGGTGCAATGAAGACTTCAGGAAATTAAGAGGGGAGATGAGTTAGTATAGGCGGTGCATGCGATCTCACATTGGTTGGGAGAGAGAACTTCTTGTTATTTATAATAATTCTAAGTCTAGTATTTCATGTTCGTTAATTTAAATACTTTTATAAATACTATCATTTGGTTTTGATGGTAATTGAAGGGATCTGTTCAATTGGAATTCAGGCTTGTAAGATGCAAGAGCGAGATTGTGGCTTGTGTAAGATACAAGGAAGCGATAAATACGTTTTTGGCGAATGGGAAAAGCCAGAAGCTGACCAAATGGGGATCCAGTTCCTGATTATTAGCCAAATTGCAACTGATCGGGTATCCATTCTAGTTCTATTGGTTTGCAGATTCTTTCTGTTAATTTGTTTTTCTAGGCAGGAGATGCGTTTAGTTGCATCTGCACTATGGTTTGTAGAAAAGTTCAAATAGACAGGAATTGCATACAAGAGTGGTCATTCTATGTTTCGATATAAAGTGAGAAGATTTCTTTAGGTGATCAAGTGTTCGCATGTAATCCACCTCACCATTGGATTAAATATCTGCCGAAGGTCTCCTTATGACTCTATGAGGAACTGAAAATCGGTTTGTTTTTTAAGGCTGTTAACATACACTGTTAGTTGAACAACTCATTCTGTTCTCAAAGAAAGCATTCCCATGCCTGAGGAGCGGAAAGTCTAGATCTTTGAGGAACTAATTATGTTTGAAGTGTTTCTATTTTGTTTAAAGAGATGCCAAGCAAGAATCAGGTGAAATCAGAAAAGCAAGTTAATTAACGTACTGTAAAATGGCCATCATCTTGCAGAGAAACCGATGCCAGGCTTTCCCCTGTTCCCATTTTTCACTCACTTGGATATCTATATCTTTGTATTAGCAAATTCTTATAAACAGGAAAATGACAAATTGACAAGCAAACAACTATTTACATAACTATCTTTTGTATTATGAATATTTTTGTAGAATTATTTATACAAGTATAATTATTTTACAGAAGTGCCTTCATTTTAAAATATAGTTTTATAAAAGTTTGTAAAATAATTGTCTGTCATTATAAAAGTTTGTAAAATATGGTGGAATACACTCTTTTTCAAAAAGAATGTATGACGCTTACACAATTTATAATTGTATCTAATATTACTTTTCGCACAATGGTCTCTTTTTTGAGCCACTCTGTTTGGATTGATGAGTTATTGTAGTGATTGCTCTAATATCTTTCTATATCAGAATCCATTTTGATTTGTATGTAAAGACCCGTTGTTAGGATCAATCATCACTCAACACCAGCCGGAGCTTCTTTTCTTTGAACCACTTGCTCTCTCCACCGAACCAAGAAGGGTATTTTTTTCACTTAAAAAGTAAAACAAGGGGCATGCTTCAATAAGAAATTGATGTCCTTCAACCAGTTTGCAATAGAGAAAAATGTTCTTTGGGACGGAAGAATTGGGACTTTTGCTGCATTTCTTGATAGTTAACCATAAATCCCAAAGAATGAAGGAGCATATATATTTAATTAGCTAGCAAACTCACTTGATCAGACCCAACAAAGAAATTCCACTAATCATTTTGAATAGGAAAAATCATCCTGGCTGCTAGCCAATTATGCATTGCCAAAACAGGCCAATGAGAAATATTATTGGATCAGGCAGATTAAGGACATTCGGCCCTCTAAAATTCTGATGAACATGCATATTCGGGTATCCGGCCCATTTATATGTATTATACAACACCATTTATTAGTCCTGCAACTTAATATTAATAATTTCATATCATATGGATGTCATGAAACTCTGTCCCTCCTGCTCTCTCTCTCTCTCTCTCTCTCTCTCTCTCTCTCTCTCTCTCTCGGCAACAGGATGACGCAGAGTGACATGTACCTGACATTAGAAGATAAATTCGCTTCCTCCACTAACTCCTCGCTCAAGCCTCTCCAGTACTCGCTCTCTTTCCTTCTCTGTATTTATTATTTATTATTTTTTGAAACGATGGATAGATGGATGGATGGGTGACCAAACGAAACCAAATCCCCACAGCAGAAGATACTTGGATGAATGCAACTGTCCAATCAATCTTCACCGTTCAAATGACACATCTAGACCACCCCATCTTCCAGAAACGACCTGTTGCTCAACCCCATCTAAACAGTTATGTCCCAGTTTTATATCCTGTGGTTAGAGATCAGCCCAAGTTGACGTCCGAGTATCAGGATTTTTGTTCTGCAGGCTTTGGGATTTGGAAATTTGTTAATATTCCTGCACTGGCTATCATTATTCTATGTTTAGGGTATTTGACTAATATTAAAGAAGTACTTTAAACCTAAACCAAAACCAGAGTGAGGTGGGCCAGCAGGAAACCATCAAAACTGGATGTGGAAATAATAAGCAACCTTCTGTTTGTACTCACTAACTTCCAAACCAAACTTAACCAGACTGCCTGCGGTGACAATGAAGCAAACGAGGCAGTTTTCTCTGTGCATGTTCCGTCATTTCAAAGCTAGCTCTTCCCACTTGAGCTTTCCGTCATTTCAAGCCGAAATTCCCATTTGAGAAGTTCAAAGCTTTTTACAGAAGTTTTCTCAGCGGTTTTTACTTGGAAAATTTTAAAGTAAAAAGGTGGCCCCGTGAGCTTTCCTTATGGACAAGATTTACTCATAGGGCGGCTACGTGACTCCCCGTTAAGACGTTTGAGCTGTTTGTTTATTTTGTCTTCTCTTCAACGACTTCATTCAGTACTTAGGCTTGTCAAAAGATATTATTTTGGAATGAAAAAGGAAAATTAAAAAAAAAAAAAAACATACAAACAAATATAACTGCAAATAACAGTGTCATCTTAACCGTCTCATACAAACAACCTTCTGTTTATTACTTGGCTCTGGAACCTCAGGTCTCTCAAGATGCCTTGGTATTTATAGTCGTTGTCGTCGTCGTCGTCCAATGGATATTCCCCCTAAAGTTTGGTGGGAAGCGCAACCAGAGATCAGTTAGAATCGATCTCTTCGGAATTAAAGCATGCAATGCAAATGGCCTGAGAATATTCTCTTAATCTTTAGCACAAACGTTTATATATTTATATTAAGTTATGATCACTTTTGTGGAGTTTTATCACATCTTAATCATGATACGAAATGTAAATTCATTACAAGACAACTTTGGTTCTGAGTTTGTGACGATCCTTTTGGTATAGGAAAAAGAAAAAAAAAATAAGGCCCTCGATCTTTTTTTGGTAAAAATGAAGGGAAATCATTAAAAAGCAACCAGGATATGCATGATAAAGAAACACCGAAGGGGAAGAGCTTAGCTAGCTAGGGATCTTCATGAATGATATATTGATGAATCATGAGGCCGCATTCTAAATGGGAAGTCCATGTACGTACGTCTTCGCTGAAAGAGCATCTGCACACATGCATGATATTGACATATTGAATTAAGGGATGACACGAGTAGGCTGCTAGTGTGGTGGAAGTTGGTCAAAGCTAGCTAGCCCATCAATTTTCTTGGAAATTAACGTGGTTGGGGAAACAACATCGATCAAAGCCATCTATTTCTTTTTTCTTTTTGATATAGGGATTTGGGGAGGGATCGAACCCCAGACCTCACTTTTGGAGGTGGGGCTTCATGCCATCAGGCCGCTGGCCTTTGGCCATCTATTTCTGATTTCAGCTTTATCTTTCGTATTGCCACGCGCGATTCTAATCAATTCATAGGTGTCGGCAACTCCTAGTTTGAGATAATGTGATGATAAATGGCATAAAAAATAAAAAAAACCGAGGTAGTAATGTTGATCTATTCGCAGCTAAGTTATCGACCAAAACATACCTATTTGAGATTAGAAAAAGATCATGCCAATTGGCTGATGAATGTGACAGATGCTAATCTATTCACATTCAGAGGCAGCTAGCGACGACCCAATGGATACAACATCTTATATATTTGCACATACTAACAAGAGAATCATTTCAGATGCTCGATGAAAACAGCATATATACATGGTCTTAGTTGGGAATATCATTCACCTACAAATCATAATCATGGTAAAAGGCTACAAAAACTTGTTTCATTCTTCTTGTTATAAAACATCACCTATTAAGTACGTTGTGGCCATGTTTAGTTATACAATTCAGAAAAGACGAGATCTTTTGTTGAAAATCGAATAAAATATTATTATTATAATATAATTTTTTTAATGTTAATTTTATTTTAAAATTTAAAAAAATTAAATTATTTATTATATTTTATGTGAAAATTTGAGAAAATTTTAATAATTATATAAAATGAGATGGTTTGGTTTTTTGTAATCAAATCAGCCTATTTTAAGTTTGTTATGTCATACGTATGGTTTGCATACAAATATTTAGGCCCTGTTTGGATGGTGAAAGTGTTTCATCTCATCTTATCTAATTTCATCATTATAATTTTCTTAAATTCTCATATAAAATAAAATAAACAATTCAATTTTTTTAAAATTCTAAAATAATAATATTTATTCAACTTTTATCTTATTTTAGCTCACTATCCCTACCTTAAACCGTGTCGTATCAAATATAATTGAAATAAAAAATGAAAATATTTAAGATGAAGAATCATGACACTGATAATTTTGCAAAGATATTAGTATTATTGCTATCATTCGTGGGACACAGCTATTGATCACCTCTGATCCCTTTTCTTTCATTCTTCTCCTTACATTTTTCGAGAGTGATATTCTCAACTTTTAACAAGTAGCTAGGAACAAACATTATTTCAAAACAAAAGGCAAAGAAAACATGAAAAGAGACATGACATAAGTTATGAACTATACCGATCATGCATGAACCAAACCGGCCAAACAAACAGTGGTAACAGACGGTACGTTAATTAGTAGGCCATGCAGGCACGCTCCAAAAACACCCGATCACATGATTTCTTTGGATTGCTCATGATGCCATTATTTGTCTCTCACAATATATAACACATATGCATCGTAAAGCAATAACATGTCGACTATGAAAGGTCACGTGCATGACATGACCATGCATGTCGCCTTGGTCTTTAATTTACGAGTCAGTCCCTGATCAACAAACCCACCCCCATTGACACCACCTTCGCCACGCATTCACATTTAATACTATATATAGCATTTCTTATCTTCTTATGTATATTTTCGTTCCCTTCGACCTTCGTTAAGCTGACTTCCTTAACTTGATCGTTAAAACAACTAATAAAAATATTTTTATTATTCTCTTGATTAACGTCATTTTGTTATTTATTAATGATGTGATATTAAATAATGATAATAATAATAATAAAGTGATGATAATTAAAAGATGTTTTTTATCCCTCAACAAAAAGGATATTTTATAGATAAATTAAAGGATATAATCTACAAGTTCATTATGGTGAGAGTTCCTTATAGTCTTCTCAAAATCAACACACGTTACAGCATAAATAAAAAAGGAAAAATGGGATGAATGAAGCTAAAAAATTGGCTTCTATCCAATTCCCACAAATGAAGACTAGTGCTTGGTGATGGATTTAAAATAATCTAATGAACAAATTATAAAGTTGTAGCTAAAAGCAACAGTAAAGATATTTGTGCTGCAACTTGTTGGTCCAAATTGATTGAAAGAATTGTTATATTTTCACTCGATCATTAGTTAGGAAAAGTAGAAATATAAAAAAGTAATGGGAAACTAAGACAAATCGTCTGCAAAGAAATACCACTATCAGAACATAAAAGATCCAACAGCGCTGATCCCAACCATGCCACACGCGGCAATAAAAAATGTCCCCAGACGCAACGGTACATGAAACTCACTCACAGCATAAGTCGTGTGTGAGACGAACATGTCGCTTGAAATAACATACTTCTTCTATCGACTTGAAGATCGACGCTCGGGGAGGTTGATGGTGGGATGAGTGTCGGACCAAGATCGCCAAAAAGTAACAAATCGTCTAATTTTGAAGCTTACATAAGAAAACTAATGAAAAATTCAAAAAAAGCAGAAGAAATCGGCCTTAACCTCTCCCCCCCCCCCCCCCCGCAGGGCGGGCGAACGGAGCATAGCTCTGGCGATGGATTTCTGACAAAGGATTTTCTAGAGATAAATGGGTTTCGGATGTTGTGGGTCCTGCGTTGCATTATTCAATTAAAAAGACGTTGAAGAGCTTTATCTTTTATTAAAAAGATGTTGCTTAGAGCATTCACATTGGCTTGGCCAAATGATACATAATTTGGCTCAAAAATCCTTCACATTGGATTGGGCAAGTCTAAATTAATTTGGACTTTTGCTACAGTAGTTGGCTAAAGATGGAAGACCACTACTCATTCATCAAACATTAAAATATTAATTTATCATTCCAAACAAATAAATTAAATTAATTAGAATATAATTAACATTTAACATTTAGAATATAATTATTATTAACATTTAATAATATTTTTTTAATATTAATTTAATTAGAATATAATTATTATTAACATTTAATAATACTTTTTTAAATGCTAATTTAATTAGAATATAATTACTATTAACATTTAATAATACTTTTTTAATATTAATTTAATTAGAATATAATTACTATTAACATTTAATAATACTTTTTTGTAATATTAATTTAATACAATATAATTATTATTAACATTTAATTGGTAGAATTATAAAATGTGAGAAAATAAATTAAATAAAAAATTTATTAATTTAATAATATTTTATTATTATATAGAGAATAAATGACTGATCCAATATAGAGATTGAATTTTGATGGAGTAGGTAAATGTAAAAAAGTATTGATATTGGCCAAATTTAAAGATACATTTGATCAAATCAATGCTAATACTCTTACTAGGTGAATTTTAAATGTTTAATCAGTCTTATTTACTTTGAAACGAAACGCATTGACGTCACTATTACAGCAACACACTAGTCATACAAAAAAACCATAAGATAATTATGTTTAAAATATATTAAAAAAACGACGTGGCAAGAAGTTGAGAACATGGTCAGTTTGTTTGAGAGACACGTGGAGGGTCTGGCTGAGGATATCCGCCGAAACCGGCAAGATAGACGACACCGTCGTACATCAATCTGACTGTTCGAAACCGACGGTGGAATTGTGACGCACATTATAGAGCCAAAAAACGAGGCAGAGGGACCCTCTTGGTTGCCAAGCTCCGGCCATAGCGGGCCAGCTGTAAAAAGCGACTGTTTGGCTTTTTTTTTTTTTAAATAAAAAATAAAACAAAAGAAATGTTTTTGTAAGTCTTTTAAAAATATTTATATTATGTCGCATTATTTATAGTTGAAGATAATTTTATTAATTTAAAAATACTTAAATTAATAATTTTGATGAATCAATAATTTTAGTATTTATTTTAAGGATTAAACCAACCACCAATGATCTCCCACCATATATTTTATGCTTCATATACGTCATTTTAATATTCTTTTAATTAAATCACTGAGATTATCAAAATATTTAAATTTTTATGTATTTATGCTTATTTCTTTTAGTGAAAGTTATGAAATTCAATTTAGGGTATGTCGATCTTATTCATTTGTAAAAAAATGAGATTTATTATAAAAAATTTATTATTATTTTTTTAAAGAACTGCTTACTTCATAATTCAAAAATTATTTTTCTTAAATTTTTTTAAAGTTTTGTTAATTATGTGATGAGATCTACCTATATGATTTTTTTGTGCTGAAAATTGAAGGAAAACTTTTTACACATAACATTAATTGTCTATTTCTTTATGAGACAAAATGACCATAATACCTTTAGCTTATTCTCCATATATTCGTTTAATTATATTTTTCATTCTAAAGAACATATTCTTCCAATGTTCTTTTATAAATTGAAGAAAAAAATCAGCCTTGAACAAAGGAAAAGAATCATTGTGCGTTGGCATATGTATTAATGGAGAAAGATGCATCTTATGAATTAATGGACAAATAATTGATATATGTAAAATTGAAAATAAATAAAAAGGTTTTAAATTTTTTAACAAAAATGCATTATTATATTCCATGGTTATAAAATAATTATATTAATATCATTATTATAAAAATATTCATATTAAAACGATGAAAATTTCAATTATAGATGTAATAATTAGTCTAGTTTATATAATAAAGAAAAGTTTTCAAGCCGGTATGCAAACCACACCTACTGGAATACTTAGTGACATAATTTAATTTGATAGATAAATTTTAAAATTTAAATATTACAAATGAAATTTTATCATTTTTTTAAAGAAAACTGTCATCATTCATTTATCAATAAATTTACATATATGAACGAATAAATTTTGGAATGTTTTTATATCAAACATGACATTATAAATCAAAATAATGTATTTAGGGCTCCAATACCAGTACACTATTTCTTTTGTGACTGTTCTGATCTTCACTACTGCTGATACTCTCTACAAATAAACGACTACAAGACAACATTCTCTACCTAAACAGAAACTTAACATCACTCTTCATATAAGAAAATAACTCAACTTCCATAGACAAAACTCTTAGAGACAAATTGTTTTTTTTTTTAATTTTAATTAACAATAAGGAAATAAAAAATGAAATCAGTAAGACAGATGCGAAAAATGACATATTACAATTTGCACCAACTCTGTTAAATTTTGGAATCTATAACAGCGCGTGAAGTCAATACTCTTATCTCTTTTCAGTCATAAAGGTTAAATCTAAAAGATTTAGTGGTGACAATTTCAGTGATCTGGCGCATATAATGAGAAGAATTGTTGGAAGAGGTGATGCGTGGTAACCACGGGCAGATGTGGTGGCGTGTGAGGACCATTTGTGGTGATTTTTGCAAAACATTCACTTTCCTCTGAACAATTTATGGCCTAAGAGTCTGCTTGTATTGCTCGTATCTCTTGAAAGTTGTTGAAAAACTGTAGATCTTTTTTTTTCGACTTTGAATGAAACAAAATAAAACTAAGCAAAAACTATTATTTTAATAGACAAAGTTGGTAGATGGAGAAAGGAGAGAGAAACGGAGGAGAAGTCCTTGGTGAAAATTAGATTTAAAACCCTTGGTTTTTTTGTGTGTGAGGGAGATTTAAACTCACCAATGCTACATAGTTATCCAATTAGACATCTTTTTGGAATTTTATGATTTAAATAATACAGATGATATAGTCTATATGTTGACTTGAAAATAAAATGACTATAATAAAACACAATACAAATTTTATGTTGAGATAATTAGGATTTCTAATTGTTTTAATTTTTTTTTTGTTTTATTTTTTATAAACTAATTGAGTTATTCTACTCATCATTTATATACCACACATTTAATTAAAAAAAATATATATAGTATATAGTGAGAAGATGATGAATAATTTTTTTTTTAATTATAATAAAGGATATGGAAGAAAGCAATCCGGGGTGGCATGGGGATAATGAAATATATTAAGATGAGGTGCCACCGCGATGTTCTCATATTCTGTTTTGAAGAAAAAATAAATAAATAAAAGATTGACTTAAAAATATAATAATATGTTAAATACCGATTAAAATAAAACTTTATTTTTATAACAACTTTATTCGTGGGGTTTATCGGTTTGTAGAGCTATCTATCTGAATGGACCACCACGTCTAATCGATGGAGTCTTCATTCTAAATATATGGGGCCTTATTCTATCAAATTGTCTGGTTTTCTTTCTTTTCTTATTCACTATTTTTTATTATTTTTTTCCAATATATTAAAATAATTATCATGGGTTTGTTAAACCAAGGAACTCATATATATATTCAAATGATTAATAAGAGGAAATGCTTTTTTAGTATTTGGGACTCACATGAAAAAAAAATATATTTAATATTTAAATAAAAAATAAAAAATTATTTTTAATAATGATCTATTTTTTTCAAAATGAGTCTACGTGACTTGTATATCTTAAAACTGTATTTACTTAATAAACATAAATTCTATATATTTTAACTATTTATAACGAGTATAGTGTTTATATATCAATTTATAAATAGCAAAAACAAATCGGAATACTTCATTCAACATGTTGAGTTTTTAAGGACAATCATGCTCTAACCTCAATTTGCCAAAACATTAATTGAACTTGTCTCCTTGATTGAAAACATCTATAATTGTATCATAATTTTGGTATTGGTCGAGTGTCAAATATAACACGTAGTATTACTAACGACACAATTATAGATAAACAAGCTTTAATATCATAACATTTCAACTGAATAAAGGAACATAGCATCTAAATTCAAAATGAGTGACCTATATCGTCCTCATAATTGTTGTTATAATTCTTTTATTGTCTTCGGAATATTTCATAAATCATGTCCCAAAGAAAAGAAAAGGAGGAGTTGGCATATCTTGATCATCATAGGGTGGTTGGAAGTATACATCTAATTCATTAATCTTGAGGAAGTGATCGTCAAGGCAATGACCTTATTAATAGGGCGGGTCACAAGGCGTGAATTATACTTGATTTTGAATTTATGACACGCACGTGGGAAGAGAAGACAATGAAAATGATGATGCTTTGATTTAAATTAAAAAATAATAATTATATGCAGTCACTTTTATGTAACTTTTTACATTCTATTAATGTGATTGGCTATATCATTTTTTTAATATAAAATAATTATTTTGACCAATCACATTAGTAAAGTACACAAAAAATATATAAAAATAATTATATATAGTAAAACTCATAAATAAATGGGTTTGATAAATTTGTAATGCAGAAACTTTTGCCTATTCTTTCTTTATTTCTCTTTTGAAATTAGTAAGAGTGCAACAAATAAATTTTAGAAGTTCGTAAAAATATCTTAGATAATCTGTAAATAATAATAAAAATAATAATAAATAGTTTATAAATATTTGAGAATATTTGTGTTTCGAAACAAATCATGAGAGTTCAAGAAAGAGGTAAAGTTTTATAACAACCACTCTATTATAACTAATGTAATATATAAACATTGACAAAGAAAGTCTTGAAACATCTTCCAACCAGTTTATAAATGTGACAAATGTTCATTAAATATGTGACAAATATATGTTTTTTTTTAATATCTTAAGAAGTTGACATGTCTCTTCATTAAAAAAAAATGCTCAAAAGACATGTTAATTTTTCAAAGAAAAATGCTAGAACGTAAGAAGGAGGAGGGTACGAAATGCACGAAATCCATGTAAACACCATGAAAACTCAATTTTATCCTCGTATAAAACAATCCATTTGCACACTTAAAGAACCATTCGCTCCCTTTAGATCCCGCTATAACGTACGTAACGCAAGGTAAGAAGTTTCGCATCTCACCCTCTCCATGTTGTCCTCAGATTTCGTTTACAGTTCCTACGACTTTCCCTCTTATGTTCTAGTACTATTGCTTTCTTCTGGCTCTTTGGAATGGTTTCTATTTTCTTTTGGGATTGTGAAGAAACAGTAATTTTTAAGGGTGGTTATTGGATGTGATTTGGAATTTAGGAGCTCGAGTTTCTTCTGGCCATCCTCACCCACATAGGACTTTCAAGGCCACAAGATGATTGCTTTGTTTCAGAAATACCAAAGAGCAAATTAGGTTCCAGAAATACCGACATCGGCCGCATTTCTCACCCATGAGCATCAGACCCTTCTCGACCTTGGCTCCAGTAATTTGGACGATGATAAGTAATTTGGGTTCTTAGATAATCACTATGGTACTTTTAAGACTGTCACAATCAACTCTCATTTTAACTCAAGTTGATATTTTGGTTAATAACACTCTTTTGAATCTAAGAGCCAAGGAAATCATTTTGAACCCAAGGAAAGAAATGACTTCTGCAAGAAAATATAAAGGAATGGATTAAATGGTAGAAGGAACACTTTTTAAGTGCTATACGTTATATCTTTTTCAATAATCTCAATCTTATTGATATACCCATTATGTATACTTCTATTTTCCTTCAAGTGATAAGTGATTATACTTTTAGGCCATTGCTCCTTTCTATTTTCTTTCAAGTGATCATAAATCATCTCAATCTCTAATTACATATATACCTATGATAAGTGATTATCTTCTATTGGACGCGTGAAATGCTGCAGGAGGATAGACAAATCATTAGTGCAGGAGAAGTTTTATTTATTTATTTTCGTGAATCTGGGTGGGAGGATGAAAGAGCGATATATACAAAGGAGAGAGAAAAGTAAAAATTCATAAAAAAAAAAACTTCTATTTTGACCTAGTATTGTTTTGTTTTGTTTTATTTTTCTTGTACTTATCCACCTTGGCACTATTCGTGCATTTCGTGCAATATATGGGACCTTCCCGTAACAATACTATTTTTTAAATAGACTGGAGAAACTTTCCTTCAATCAAATTTAGAAAAAAACTTTGATCGAATTAAATGATATTATCAAAGATTAAAGACTCTGATAGGTGGTGCGACACTCATAACAAATACATGATTGCAACCACACATAACCAACACTCAAAACAATTACTTGATAACAACCATACAAAGCATTTCTTTGTTCAAATAGGAACATACATACGTACATGCTTTAATAACCATCAAGTTTCTTTAGCATGGCTCGCCCATGGCATATAACTATTTCATAAAATAAAATATAACACGGAAAAATCATTATGAACTAAGACCTTAAAATAAATATATATTTATATGAAAGTAAAGGACATGCGAAGAAGAAGCGGTTCGAAATTTCCAATGTCGAACATGAAACTTGTAACCTAAGTTTTATAACGTCAACAACCTAAATTAGCAGTGTCGGACACTTTGGATGACAAAGTAAATATTTAAAGAATGCACCCACCCTACAACTGTTTAGAACCGGAAAATGATGTCTTTAGGCGCTACAGCCTCTCAGACATACGTATAAATATCAAAATTCCACATTTGAATTCACGACCTCTGAATTCACAAAAGTCATAAAAACCTTAATTGGACGACGCACTACTTGATTCGGGCCACGAAGTGGGCCATGCCCAAGGATAACTCCAGTCCATGTGTTTATCATTCATCCTCCACCACCACCACGTCAGCCTAATTTTACAAGAGAATAATTATTATATAATAAATTATATTTTTATTTAATGAATTATTTATATGATAGTACTGTCAATATGAGAAATAATTTATATAATTTTAAAATATTAAAGTCTAGAGTATTTTTTTGAAAAAATTAGATAAATTTGATAATCATTATAATAAATTATATATATATATATATATATATATATATTTTTGCATGTGAAATTATATTTGTTATGACAGACTCTACTATTTTTCTAAAAGAGTTATTTATATGCTGCTTTCTTGAGTCTCTTTTGATAAGTAATAATATAGTAATTAAAGGCGGGTTTTACAATAATAAATTTCTAAATTAATGTGATTTGAAATTTTCTATTTATAAAATTAATTTAACTTATTATACATTATTTTGTGAATTTATTTAAATATAAATTTCGTCAAAGTGAGGTTTTTTATTTTTATTTTTGAAGAAAGGGCAAATAGGTAAAAAAGGTAGTAATAATATACACGTTGAAATTTCTAGGCAATTCCGTCACGTCACGATGAAACCAGAGCTTGGAGATGACTCAATAAAGGAGGGAGAGTAACCCATAAAAATAGAATGGGAAATGCCTTTTATTTTTTATTTTTTATTTTGAAAGGAAATGCCTTTTATCATTCTTATCACAATTTCATTTCATGTTTTCGTTAATTTTTCTTTAAAAATTAATCATTTATTCAGCATATTCTCTTATCATCTCAAATGTCTGATAGATTGATTGATAAATAGAAATATTTAATAATTTTTTCAATCATTTATATACATATTCTCTATAATTCGACTAAAGTTTTTTCAATCATATATAAAATTTCTTGAGAATGGAAAAAAAAGAAAAATGAGAAAACTTAAAATGTTAATTAGACAGAAAGTTAAGATGAGATAAAATAAGTTGAGATAAAAATTAAAAATTAAATAAAATATTATTTTTTTAATAATAATAATATTTTAAAATTAAATTATTTATTATATTTTATAAAACAATTTAAAAATATTATAATAATAAGATGAGATGAATACTTCTTATATGTAAACATGATTTAATGAAAATTAAAGGTTTAATTTGATTGATAAATTAAAAAAATAATAAATAATTTTAATTTTAATAATCAATTTATTAAATTATTCATATCAATCGAGGTGGGATTATAAAAATAGAATAACATTATTCTAAAAAAAACAAAAAGAGAAGGGTATATTCGTCATAAGATTTAAAAAGCCGAGCTGGTTCTGTACTCTCTGTGTCGTAGCACCATGTTGGCTATAGGCAAAGCCGGCTCATGAATGCCATTCTCTCTCTCACACCGTCCCTTTTTTTTACGGGTTTGTTCACGTATTTAGTGTTCACACACATATAGTCACAGTACCTCTCTCTCTCTTTCCTGTGACTGTTGTGGATGTTTGGAGGATTTCCACCTCTTCTCTATACGCACAAACTAAAGGGAGTTTGCGAGAGAGAGAGATCACAGGAAAAAAGGGGAAAGTTCTGGGGAGAGAAACTACCGGGAAATACTCCACGCTCCAGCGAGTCTTCCCTTCCTGGATGGAGAAACAGAGTGAAATCCGGTAATGCTGTAAAAAGTTCGTATATAGGTCTTAATAGAGGTAAGCGAGAGAGCTTGGCTTGTATGAATCACCCAAAAATGCGTGAAGCGGCACTATTCTGTGACGAGCTTAACGACATCGTTTCCAGCAGCAAGAAGAAGAAATCAGAGGAGGAGAAGCTAGGGAAGGATACCCAAAAACCGCTTCAGCTAGTCGGAGTAGCCCGTTGCAGATCCCAAGCCGCTTCGCGGAGAGTGACGCCGACCACCTTGACGACCTCGCCTACCTCGAGCGCCGGAGTCGCGTCCCCGTCGACCGTCGAGAAGGCCTTACCAAACGGCGATCTCTACAAGGGTAGCTTTACGGGGAGTGCGCCGCACGGATCGGGGAAGTACCTGTGGACCGACGGGTGCATGTACGAGGGGGAGTGGCGGAGAGGGAAAGCCTCGGGGAAAGGAAGATTCTCGTGGCCCTCTGGCGCCACCTACGAGGGCGACTTCAAGTCGGGTAGGATGGAGGGGTTCGGGACCTTTATCGGGGCTGACGGCGACTCCTACCGAGGGTCCTGGAGCTCTGATCGGAAGCACGGTTATGGCCAGAAGCGCTACGCCAACGGCGACTACTACGAGGGCTACTGGAAGCGTAACGTACAAGACGGGCAAGGTCGGTACGTATGGAAGAACGGGAACGAATACGTGGGCGAATGGAAGAACGGCGTGATTTCTGGCCGGGGAATCCTGATTTGGGCCAACGGGAACCGTTACGACGGCGAATGGGACAACGGCGTTCCCAAGGGGAACGGGGTTTTCACTTGGCCGGATGGCAGCTGCTATGTCGGTAGCTGGAACAAAGACCTTAAGATTCAGCTACCGAATGGGACGTTCTATCCGGGAAATGGCAAAGAGCAATGCTTCAAAAGCGCCATTGGCAATTGCGCTTTTCTTGATGATGATAATTTGATGATAACGATGCGGAAGAGGTCATCCGTGGACGGCGCAAGAGGAAGCTTGACAGAGCGGAGTTTTCCAAGGATTTGTATATGGGAATCAGATGGAGAAGCCGGGGATATCACCTGCGATATAGTCGACAATGTGGAGGCCTCCATGTTTTATCGGAACGGGACGGGGTTAGATCGGGACGGGATTCGACCGTTTCCGCGGAGGCCGTGCTGTTTCACAGGCGAGGCCAAAAAGCCTGGGCAGACAATATCAAAGGGGCATAAGAATTACGATTTGATGCTTAATCTTCAATTGGGAATTAGGTAATTTGTTGAGCTGTGGTTATGGGTTCGATTTAGTTTCTATTATTATGTTCATTCATAGGTTTTGAAGTTGAGTATTGAATTTATTGTTTGTCTTAGGTATTCTGTTGGAAAGCACGCGTCTTTGTTGCATGAGCTTAAGTGTACTGATTTCGATCCCAAGGAGAAGTATTGGACTAGGTTTCCACCCGAAGGATCGAAGATTACGCCTCCCCATCAGTCGACAGAGTTCCGGTGGAAAGATTACTGCCCCATGGTGTTTAGGTATTGTTTAATTTGCCTTTTGTAGTTCTTGATTTTGCTTGTCAATCTCTTTCCCAATTTCGCTCGAATGTCTTGTACTGCTTTTTTTCTGCCTTGGTGATGAGCTATTTCTGTTTTGGGGCCGTATATCAGACATTTGAGAGAGTTATTCCAAGTAGATCCTGCTGACTACATGATGGCTATTTGTGGGAATGATGCCCTCCGAGAGCTTTCTTCACCGGGGAAGAGCGGAAGCTTCTTTTACCTTACCCAGGATGATAGATTTATGATAAAAACAGTGAAGAAATCAGAAGTCAAGGTTTGTTGCCCGTCTTTTGACTTATTTGTCTTGCTAAAGTTCAAACTTACCCAATACATGAAAATCAATTCAAAAGATTATTGGCATAGTTTAAATTAACTTTTTTTTTGGTCTGCTATACTTTCTTCACCAAGCACGATTCCTGAGAGGAGGAACAATTAGATTGTGTCTCAAAGTTTGGTAATCTTTTTTGTAGGTGCTTCTTAGGATGCTTCCAAGTTACTACCAACATGTTTATCGGTATGACAATTCCCTGGTGACAAAATTCTTTGGGGTGCATTGTGTCAAACCAATTGGTGGCCAGAAGGTGCGCATTGCAAGATAATTTCTGGTATATTGCATTAATTGATTTATACGTTTATCTGATCGTGTCATGTGATTGGGAAGCAGACTCGGTTCATCGTGATGGGCAATTTATTCTGCTCAGAGTATCGTATACATAGACGATTTGACCTTAAGGGATCCTCTCATGGCCGCACAACAGATATGCCAGAGGGTGAGATTGATGAAACCACAACCCTCAAGGACCTTGATCTTAATTTTGTCTTTCGCCTCCAGCGAAGTTGGTACCAAGAGCTCGTCAAGTAAGTTCAAACCGGGTACCGGTATCTCCTCTATTTGATTCACTCAGGTTTCTCTATTTGGTCCTTTCATGTGTCATAACATGCTTGAAACCTTGTTCAGACAAATCGATCGTGATTGTGAGTTCTTGGAGGCGGAGGGAATCATGGACTACAGTCTTTTGGTTGGTCTTCACTTCCGCGATGACAATACATGTGAAAAAATGGGGTTATCACCGTTTGTATTGCGCACTGGTAATCAATTAATTCCATGTCATATATTTCACTGATCAATGGATTTATGGAGATCATATGGATGTTGAAGTGGATGTGCGCATTTTTCAGGCAAAAAGGATTCATATCAGAATGAAAAGTTTATGCGAGGATGCCGCTTTCTGGAAGCAGAGCTACAGAACATGGATCGAATTTTAGCTGGCCGGTATGTTTTTTTAACTGTTGCTTTCTCAGTTTGTTGATTGTTCTAATCACTTAGTGTTGCTGTGGAATCTTTTGGAAGATCCTCGAGGTTAATTTTGAAAAACCATTTTCAAATTATCATAAATGTATGCCTTATTCAATGTTATGATTTGAAAAAAACTGTCAATCGGAGTTTGCGATTTTGTTAAGCTTTGTCTTATTTTTATTGCATTAATGGATTGAACATGCTTGTTGGAATCATTGAAAGTGACTTGGATTGTCTTAGTGATTCTGTGGGGATAAGTTCAGTAGACAACAGTTGTACATGGGGCATATAGAGTGGTATTATTGTCCATACTTTCTCAAATAAGTTGTGCGCTTGATAATGAATTGTCATTGAATGGCTGATGAATTTTGTTGCCATGGACGATCAGTCTTGCTCGTTCTGTTTCTTGATTCCCTGATTATCTAATAAATAAATTTGATTAAAATCACTTCTGATTGAGCCAAGTATTTTCCGTTAGATAAGATTAGCATTACCCATATTTATGTAGGAGGATGTGGGAGATTAGAGGGTTCCTAAGAATATAAAATGGGTTGTTTTGGTCTATTGACGCAT
The DNA here is from genome assembly GCF_018687715.1 of Carya illinoinensis. Classification (NCBI taxonomy): domain Eukaryota; kingdom Viridiplantae; phylum Streptophyta; class Magnoliopsida; order Fagales; family Juglandaceae; genus Carya; species Carya illinoinensis. Next base: position 43,331,889 of record NC_056756.1, read on the forward strand.
TTAGTTTGGTTATGAAATGAAATTTTCATGCTTATTATATGGAAGGACCATGTTTACTGAATTGAAAATGAAACATTTTCTGTATCAGAAAGCCCTTGATCAGGTTAGGAGCAAATATGCCTGCAAGAGCAGAGCGGATGGCCAGGAGGAGTGACTTCGATCAGTATACTCCTGGTGGAATCAGCCGGTTGACCCCTTCACGCAGTGGTGAGAGCTGTGAAGTAGTCCTTTATTTTGGGATCATTGACATTTTACAGGGCTATGATATCAGCAAGAAGATTGAGCATGCCTACAAATCTTTTCAAGTCGACCCAACTTCGATTTCAGCTGTTGATCCAAAGCTCTACTCAAGGAGATTTCGGGATTTCATAGGGAGAATCTTTATAGAAGACAGGTAGCACACAGAGAAGAATATTGTTGTTGGTGAACCAGTACTGTTGGATTGAGAAGAATCTCCATCTCATTCTGAACCCTTCTAGAGAAAAAAGGCTGGGAATCATAAAGAGCTCTTCATCGGTTGGAGCAAATGCATGGGTCAGAAGCCAGGCCGCTGCTATGCGGTGGCAATGACCTGACAACCTCTAGTTGGCGGGTTGGGGGCAGGTAGTGGCTGATTTTTGAAGATACAGCCGTGGTGTTGTTACTTCTGAAGGGGGTAAAGCACTTGTACATGCGGTGTGGGGGAGGTATTGGATTTTGAATTGCTTTTTATTTTTTTGGGTTAAAATTTTTGTGGTAATCAAGGAATGTGAAGATTGGAAAGAATAGGGCTATAGGGAAAGCCAGTAAAATGTTGCCCAGAGAGAAGATTAAAAAATGGGAGGAGACATGGAATAAGTGTACAGTCTTATAGAAAGGATGGATTATGGAATTCCATTTTCCCATGAATTATTTTTGTGGAAGATATTTTCAAAAAGAAAGGGAAATATGGGAGTTATAACACAACCTGCAAGCGAGGCCCCATGGGGGGTAATTCTAATCCTGTTGGTCACGCTTGTCTGTCTGCTGTCTATATAAAATATATTAAGGAAAATGGAACTCTTATTAGGTGATGGAAATGGGGTCATTGTATTGCTTTTGCAGTGAAAGGAAGGCAGTGGGCAGCAAGAGTAGTAAAGACATGAAAAGGAGAGAAAGCACGATAAAAGATGCGCTGGCGTTCTTGTTTCTTCTCACTTTGCTTACTCAGTTACTCCTCTCCCTTCTCTTTCTATTTTTGTTTTAATTATTCAGAAATTGTTTACTATGCTATTTTCTCTTTTTGTATCGAACTCAGTTTCAAAAGAAATATAAAAAAATAAAATAAAATCGGTGCCCTCACTGTCTAGTTACAAAATGTGAGGAATCTATAATGATCAACGTGGCAGGTACCCAATTGTTGGTATCTGGAAGTGTGATTCCTGAGATTTTGGGAAGCGAGGGTAATGATGTCATTTGGGTGGGGAGAGGGTGATACCAATAGCCAAATTGGTCATTGGGACTCGGCCAAGGATTTTTTTCGCTTTCTACTGCAGAGGTCAAAGACAGTCAGGCTGTGTGTGGGGTAGACTGTAGAGACTAGAGAGAGAGAGAGGTGGTCCTGCCCGGGCTGCCCCTGACCCTACACACAGATGGGGTCGAAACTCTGGTGCAGTACACTTTTCTTCTCTTTTTGACCTACTTCTCTTTTTGGGAGCTTCTAAACTCCTCTTGCTCATACCAAACCTTAGCTCTCTTGCTCCTTGCAGTCACTGTGGATGCCACTAGATGATGGATTTAAAAGGATTTGTAATCTAGTGCTTAAAATTCTTATAAAAAAGATTATTAAAAAAAAGTTATTTTAATCAATATCTTCTTATATTCAATTCCAAGTATTAAATCAATTTAAATGGCAGTAAAGTCCTTCATCAATTATTTATTGGGCAACTTTCAACATGCCTCGTTTAGTTACCCAAACGGTTTCATACACCATTTTGTTTCTTGAATTTTCTTGGTCAAATTCTAACAACTAAGAGCATAGAATATGAACACAAGGACTTCAAAACAAGGAACATAATGTATAGATTTTTCATGTTGTATTATAAAACTAATCAAGTATCTAAACGGTATTCGTTCCATTTTAAGAGATAGTTGACGTGTTGGCTCCATAATAGTGCGTGCTTGGGGAAAAAAAAATGCAATTCATATTCTTCTAAGAGGGAAAGGGTAATTTACATCTCTCTTTCTTTTTCTATCTTTCATATGGAATCTACAATATCATGGTAATGTACTTGTGCGCTACAATACATGCCCCTTTTGCCACACATATGCGACAATTAGATCATCTCTCTCTCTCTCTCTCTCTTTTTAGTACTTTAAAGAAAGGGCACACTTGTTGAGATTATAAAAGGAGATCATATCAATTGAGATTATATTTGTCAACAAATTGAATTTATGGAAATTACATTTAAATACTTCTTGAAATAACTAGACCATGACCAATACTTGATGAAGATGGAGCTCTCTCTCTCTCTCTCTCTCTCTCTCTCTCTCTCTCTCTCTCTCTCTCTCTCTCTCTCTCTAATTTGTTTATTATTTTGTTTAATTTTTTTTTTTTTTGTTCAGTAGTTTAGCACATGTAATAGCACGTATTTCGTTGAAAGGACGACAGGGTTGACCCCTCTCCCCTTATAAAAAATAAAAAGAAAGAAAAAGGAAGAATGATTGTCTTGTTAATGGGATATTGTTAATTAATTCTTAGTATATAAAATTGGAAATTAAATAGAGATGATGATGTGGCATTAATTGTAGGTGGATCATGGCATAATTCCGACCCAATGAATGTACTTTTATTCGGATTGCGTACCCATTAATGTAGTATGTTCTGGTGACAATGAAGTAAAACGTACGATTAATAAATATATAATTAGATAATTTAGGTTTTCTTATTTTTTTTAATGACTTTTGTCTTTATTTTGCGTGACACAACATGCCTTTCTTTTTTGTAGTGGACTCAAAACACTTTTTTTAAGGTTCATTTCAAATAATATACGTAATATGACTCGGTATTTGTAACGCTAATTTTGTAGTGATAAGTAATTAAACACTAACTATATATATATATATATATATAGGGAAGTGGGATATGTGTAAGAGTCATGTCTAATGAACACTTGGAATGAATGGTAAAGCAGAGTGCATTCGCCATAATTAAAACAGTGGCGTACCTTAAAAGCAATACTTATCGCTAAGAACCCCTTTTAGAAATTGATTAGAAAATAAATAAACCTTGATTTATATTATATGTATCTTATCAATCAATCCCCACAAAGATCAGTACAATGTATTAAATCTTAGCTAGATTTCACCAAATTAAATTTTGTTACAATTCAAGGGTTTTGCTAAGGTCTGGGCATTAGATTAGTTGCATGCATGTCCACTTGCGGATTCGTTTTTATTTTATTTTTTATTTTAAATAATTTTTTGTGCATTTCTTTACACTTCACACAACCTATTTTTATCTTTTTGTCATACTTTGGTTAGGTGTATAGACTTAAATTTCAATTTTAACTTAAAAATGTTTGCTCGTAAGTTATAATTAGATTTACAATCAATTCGTAGTAAAATTTTCTGATTTAATAAATGATATTTTTTTTAAGGAAAACTGTAAATGCAAAAGTTTGTTAGGATTAGAAGAGTAAATGATAAGGTTTATCTTATAATTATATTTGTAATTTTTGGATGAATATAACATAATTATCAACTTTATTTCTAAACAATATTGAGTTTATTTAGAAGTCTTAGAGGTTATTTAGATAAGTTATTTAGGTAAAATTTGAGTCCATAAGGATCTACATTTATCTAGAACAGAAGCTGAATAGAAGTCAATCATTGGAATGAAATGTCAATAATCCGTCAAGAGACATCATTGAGACATATTTTATCTGTCAGCAGAATCATACTTCAACTGAAACTCTTTCCTGATTGTTTATTTAAGAGATATTACTGGTTAGGATTTGTAGAAATTTAGATTTATATATTTTCTAGAACATTTTTTAGTGCATATTTTGGTGAGAAATTTTTTTTATGAATTTTCATATTTATTATCTCTCATTGAGTGTGATCGTGCTCCAATTTTGGATGATCGTTGATTAAATTCCAGCCATTGGAGTTCCAGAAGGAAAGACAATATTTGAAGATTGCCAGAAGTTCTGATTATTACTGCGGTAGAAGATAAACGGGTCGTTTGTCTAGGCAAATAAGAGAGTCAAGTTGTAAAGGTTTTATATTTCCTGATTACTTGTAATTGGTTTTCAAATAATAAAATTGACTTTCCTGAGTTTGGTTGCCCTGTAGGGTTTTACCTTTAAAGAGTTCTTTGGATGATTTCCCTTCATAACCATTCGTTGTGTTATGTAAGTTTGTTTATTTATTTTAAGTATTGGATTCATTTAATAATCATAATATTGAGATCTAACCAATTTGTTTAACGAAATTAATAGACAATTTTGTGGTTTTACAAGGGTACTTGGAGAATTTCAGAAACTATTATCATTAATCCATTAGAGAAACTTACATTTATAACTTGATACATGCATGGATATCCCCATATCAACTATTACCTAATAAACCAATTAATGCATTTGGAGTTTCACCAGTACACTATTTCCTTTTGTTATTTGTCTGGATTTCACTACTATTGATACTCTCTACAAACAAACATTCAAGAGACAGCACTCTATTTAATCAAAGATTCAACTCCACCCTTCGTAGAAAGAGAGGATTCAACCTCTACAGTCAAACGTCCAAGAGACGAACTTTTTATTTTTTATTTTTTTATTAATAACTAAATAATAAGAAAAGCAGTAAGATATATGCAAAAAAATGAATTACAGTGATTTGGACTAACTCTGGTACACTTCAGAATTTGTGACGGCGCGTGAAGGCAACATGCTTATCTATTTTTAGCCACAAATTTTTGAACCGAAACATCTGATGTGGCGATTCCGTTGATCCAGCGCATGTGATGAGAAAAGTTTTCAAAATGGGTGGCAAGTGAGGACCATGCGTAATTGTGAGTGGCACTTCAGGGCCACACACAGTGATTTTTGCAAAGCCACCACTATCATTTGAAGAATTTGTAGCCTTGAAGTCTTCTTATGCTACATGTATTTCTTGAGAGTTGTTAAAAAATTATAGATATAGTTTTTTCGGCCTTGAAGGAAACAAAATAAACTAAGAAAAAGAACTAACGTAATAGACAAAATGGGTAAAAGAAGAAAGGAGGGAAGGAGAGGGAGGAGGAGGAAGAAGCCGAGGCCTTATCCTCTTTCGGCAAAAATAAGATCTGGATGCTTTTTACGAGAGAGAGAGAGAGAGAGAGAGAGAGAGAGAGAGTTTGTAGTCTAAGATTAAATAATTGATTTAATAAATCATCTTGAACTTGGGAAATGCACAATACAATAATTAAAATTTATTTTTTAATGGTACTGCAATTCTTTTGAGTAGGATTCCAATATTCTATGGATAGATCAAGAAGATAACTTTTGTTTTAAAATTCTCCGTTGCCTATATACTATATTATGTATGTCTATATGCACTATATTTAAAAAATAAATATAGCCATATAGCTAGTATATACATCTTGGGTACATACATAAGTTACAACCTATTATATGTAGTAGTTCATGTATACATATTATATTATGGTATAATATTAGTATGTACTATAAGGCACTTGGATACTATAATGCTACGTACCATATTGCATGCATGTAGTATATATACATAAGAAGTTAGAAAACAAACTCCACATACTAATTATAACTGTCGTAGTTGATCAATTTTTCGTTGCAAAATCATCAACTACCGTATATTTATCAACAAGAAAGAACATATATATATAAATATAATTCTTGAAGCTGAGATGTATAAGTACGTCGTACGTAATTGCGTAGCTCCAATTATGTAATTCTCAGACCTCTGATGTCTTTTGGGTTCAAAATATTTCTTTCCGAACGTGATGATCTCTTCTATGGTTTTTAATTTTCTGAGCTAAAATCTAACAAGCTCATGATAGTGACACGTCAGTATTTGAATTTGACTCAGAATATTACCGTTAATATGTTCTTACATAAATATAGTATATATATATATATATATTAAATACAGGAGTAAGACTTCAGAAAAATGCACGACTTTGCAAGTCAAAATTCTTTGGGAGAGATATATTAGAGACAGCAGAGATGAGAAAAGCGTGGAAGCACAGATCTCGAAAAACTGATTAATTGGAGCGAGGGATCGACAATAGAGTAGCAGGTTTTGTAGGAGCTGGAAGTTCTAGGCCTGCTATATATAGATATATATAGGTCACAGAAACCTAGTCAGCATGCCTGAAAAGCACAAAAGAAAACAACAAAACACTAAGTACGGAAATGTCAACTACTTTGATAGAGAAATCTACGCCTTTGATCTCTGTACTGTACGTCTTTTGTTGGCAACAGAGCTGCTCTGTTGGGATGAGTTGGGGACCGTTGGTCCATTACAAAAGAAAATTTATTCACATTTTGTAGTACTGATCGATCTCTGTCTTCGCCGAGTCAGACGCACACTCGCCGTCTCTAATTAGTGGCATGCACTGATGCACGTACCTACGTGATCACCAGGACATATGCTTCGTTAATTTGCTTTGCAAGCTTGCACAGTCGCACGTCCTCTGAATACTGTTTTCTTTTTCTTTTCTTTTTTCGTTTTTAACCAGGGAAAATAAAAAAAAGTTTGGTAAATATTGATGCAGGGAACTTGCATATTTAAGTAAAACAAGAAGTACTATTTGTTTTCTGATAATGAAGGTGAGGAATAAATCTTGCAATTTCCCCTCCATTTTATTTAAAAAAAAAAAAACAAATACAGGTTCATGTAACTGCTGGCTAGAGAATTCGTATTGAAAATTGCCATTAATTAAGCTGGCAACCACCATGTATCTGTGCCGGAAGCTTTCGTTCTTAAACAAATCGCTTTATGTCAACGTTTAAAAGCTGTCAAGGATCCAGATCGCGATCTCACATGCATGCTCATTAACTACAATATATAGATTATGTGTAGGCTAGCTCTTCAATTTAATACATACTACGCGTAGAACTACCTCATTTACTATTATTCTCTGTGGCGCTTGCCCTAATCTTTTTTTCCAATTACAAGCTTTGAAAGCAGCTCAACGTACATGAGAGAAGCAGCTAGACTGACTGACTATTCTTTTTCAAAAACAAAATATTGCAAGCTGAGAAGGCTGCAAAACTTGATAGATATTCTTCTGTTCTTTAGTTTCTGCTGTTCGATCTATGTAGAGCCAAACAGAAACATTTGTTCACATTTATTATATGACAGAACTTGTCCAACCGGCCTCTTTTATGGTTTATGCTAGTTTGTTTTAATTGCTGTAGTGCTTGTGATTTGTGAAGTCTAACTCCAAGGCCATTATTCATGCATCGAAGACAAATATCTTCACACCACACAGGCCATTCATCGACCACCAAAAGTTTTACGGTCTTCCAATCCTCGTGTATTTCTCAAACCAATTAGTACCGATTTGCATATACTAAGCTGGAAACTTCCTGATTCTGTGATCTGTGCAATGGGCTAAGTACGGTTTATCATGTATGTGCAATTGATCCGTCTGCAAGCTTAGTTTACCCTAAAGGTTCCTTAACTATGATCGACAACAGATTATAAAATGTTTATTAACTTAATTTATCTTCTTTCAGATATATTTGATGAACCAGAGTATATTGTAGATTAGAGAATAATATATATATATATAAAGTATTTGAGTTATTATGAATATAAAAAGATTTTATAAAAATATACTGATAAATCGACTTGCAGACTTTATGTAATACATTAGATTTATTTTATAATAAAAATAATTTTATAATCTAACGTAATACATCAAATTATACACCAGTTTAAAAGATCATTGATTTTATAAAATTCTTTTATACGTAGGAATTTAACTCTTTTAGCTTTTGATCAACAGCCACAACTTAATTTGTTGCTTTTAATTCATCAAATTATTCCATATTTGTATGGAAAAAAAATAAATAAAGATTTTTTTCAAATATTTTATTGCTAAAATATGCCAAAAGAAGAAGAAGAAGAATTGTTTTGATATTTTTATATTATGGACGTGAACGTATGATTCATGTAGTTGTGTGCCTACCGATACGACATGGAAGTTGGCGCTGGCTGGGTAAAACAGTATGGAAAATGATAGGGCCACCGCTGGTGGCTCCCGCTGGGGGCCACCGTTGGCCCTATTTTTTTTTTTTAATTTTTTTTCTTAATAATTAAGTAATTTTTTTATAATATTATTATAATTTTTTTAAAATGTTTAAAAGTATTAAAAAATAATTTAAAAAAAAAAAATCAAAAAAGCAAAAAATTTTTTTTTGCCTGTGACTCCCAGCGGGAGCCACCAGCGTCCTATATATGATCTGAAACAACGTACGTACGCACGCCCGTGCATGCATCGATCCATCTCTCTCTTCAATTCTCTCCCCTGTTTCACGCAAATACATTAATCTCCAGAATACATATCAAGTTCCCCAAATCATGACATGTATCTCGTGCATCGATTGATCATGTCATCTGACTCTCTTTACTGATTTCTCTGTTCTCACACACACGCACACACACACATATACACGTGGACGAATTTCGTCAACAACTATTCCTTTTTTGTTTTTTGTTTTCCTCTCTCTTACAAAAAAACCTCAATCTTTTTTTGATTAACACATTTTTTGAAAAGTTGAAGGTTCCTATTTAATGGGGCCGTATATTTATGATAGTTTAGGCCGATGGCATTAATCGAATCGATATGTCTATCTGTTATATATATATATAAATATATATAATAATATTGTATGTATGTATGAAATTCCTTTGAACAACAATAATTAAAAAGTTGCAGAGCAATTAAAGCAAACCAACCAAAAATATTAATGCATTAAAAGTTGTGGGATCAGTATCATGGAAACGATCGATATTTATGCTGAACGTGATCAGTACCGCCAAAATAAGTTCGAGTTCATTGGATTCCTCAGTTTTCATACCAATTAAGTACAGCAGGAAATTTTTGGCCCTTTATTTACTATTCAATCAAAGAACTTGAAAGATTGTGTGAAATCTCGTGTTTTAGTTTCTGTTTCATGTGCACTACTATGTTGAATATATATATATATATATGAGAGTAATATTATATACCACACTACCATTTTATTTTTATCCCACTATATAAGATATAATATATTTATCATTATTGGATGATAAAGAATCATTCAATAGAGTAATGCTATACACCACACTCTTATCATACTATGTAAGATGTGGCACTTTCATCACAATTGTATGATAAAGAAATATGCAATAAATGATCATTTAATTGTGATAAATGTGGCACATCTTATTTAGTTAGATGAAAGTGAGATTGTGGTATAGTATATAGAATTATATATATATAGAGAGAGAGAAATGATATTTACAATCTTAGAATCTGCAGACCTTGAGTATTTCTTTTGAAAAAAGTAAGTGAATATGAGTCTTACATGAAAAAATCATTTTTTAAATAGTTGGACTCCACTTTTTTTAAAATGGATATGCTGGACTTGCATATATTATAACTATATGTAGCATTACTTGTATGTATATATATATAATTGACAGCACAATAATTATATATTGTTTTTCATCATAATTTTATCATTTCGATACTATTATAATATATTTATATTTCAAATAATATTTTGAAGTTTCAAACCCATATTCCTTTGAAAATTAAACACGGTGATTAAGTGGAACTTTAAAACAAAATTAACACTTGTGCATATATATATATGTAATATTATATAGTAATACTCTTATTCATCTTAATATGTCTTATCTCTAATCATATTTACTAATATATTTAGCAGATTTTAAGTGATTAATATATAGAAAAAATTAGTTGAAACATGACATATATATCAATATGTATATATGATTGAAAATAATAAAATTTAAAATAATACTATACACTGTATTATTGTATTATTTTTATCTAATTATATAAAATATGATATATTTATTATTATTTGATGATAAAGAATTATTTAATAAAGAATTATATGATAAATATCCTACATTTTATATAATAAAATAAAACTAAAATAATGATATGATTTATAGTATTTTTGAATTAAGTAACTTCTCTTCAGAACCCCTGCAGTACGTAGTAGTGTAATAACTGTATCTGTTGTAATCAATTTATGTTACACCTACCAAGAATGATGAGCCAGGCCTATCAGTTTCAGGGGGCCTGTCTCTAAAATTCTTAAATGGAGGGCGGCCACATGTCGGGGAAAAGCCATAATTGTGTCCAACATGACGCTTGTTTGGAGGGGGACACAACGTACTATATGTTAGTTCTCCATTATTAAATACTTTACACTCGTATCATTCATTTACCCCAATGAAGATCGTGCAAATTAAGAAAAGTATACAGAAAATCTTAATTATTATGGTGATGTTTTTAATTAAGGTTTCGGAGCTAGCGGACGACAGATTTCTTATACCAATGTACTTGATCTATAATGAGCTCGAGTGAGTACTTGGCCAAGACAGCGGATTTCCTGCCCTGCATGCATGCTTTAAAAATATGTCTTTTTTTCCCCCTTGGGATAATATATTTATGCATACGATTTCGTGGGAATTCATTGATTAGTCTTCTTTCAGCAAGACAAGAAACATTTAAACATTGCATAAAAGTAAACATGCTGCATGCTGCTGCTTGAATATCATGATTTCAGATACTTCTAAAGTTCGCTAGCTGGGTCCTATCAATGATAATGGCTGGCTGCATCTGCACTCTGCAGGCAGCATGCATGCAACACGATTTTGGTTTGAAACTTATGCAGCTTGACGGTAAGAATTCAGCAGGGCAAGAGAGAGAGAGAGATAGTTGAAATTGTTGTGGTGCTCGTTGGAAACATGATCATCAATTATTGCAGAACTAAGTTCATTGCTGCATGAACTGGAAGAAAGAAGAAACTGCATGCATGCATGATAATAATGGTCACAGCACGGCGTGATATGCAACTCGCAAATACCCAAAAGAAAAAACGATCGATAATAATGATAGATGATGAACAAAACGTGGGGGACACAGTGAAATGATCATAAGAATTAATCAATCCAAGTGAATCTAATTATCCAGCAGGAATTTCAATTTTCATTTATTTTAATTTGCATGCATGGTATTGTTGTTCTAAATATATATGCTTCTTCTATATCAGCCTAGCAGACTCTTATGTATGTAGTTGATCACACTGAGATTTGAGCTTGGTTCACCTTTAAAATCATCGTGTTTATCTTTTCATTCTTTTGAAACATATAGACTTACTCCGAGTTGGAGGTTAATTACCATTTAAAATAACAATCATTTAACATGTATCAAATCATGAACAAGGGTGATTAAAGATGATAAAATTTAAGATGAAAAATAGTAATTTGTCTAAAAATTAATTACTTGGAACAAATTACGGGTGTCAAATCGTGTTAACGAGTCGTATTCGTGTCGTGTCAAAGCATTTATATTATACTATATAGCTCAACCCTAACACGACCCGTTAAGCTTATCGTGTCAAAATCTCAAACCCTAACAAAATCTATTAACATAACAGGTCGTATCGTGTCAACCCGTTTTGAACCATTAGTGAATATTACGAAATATGTTAACACGACACAATACGACATGTTTCAAACTGTTTATGTAAATGGGTTGAATATGCTCAAAATTAACCAATTTGACATGATTAAATTTAACATAATTTTATATAAATTTTAAAATCACAATATTTATAAAAATTATAAAGTTAACTACAAGTCTAAAATTACAATCTAAACAATATAAATATCGAAATTGAAATTCTAACAATTTTACTTTTAGGTATAAGGGTATAATTGTAACTTTAAATTTTTTAACGTGTCATAACGGATTGACCCGTTATCAACCCGTTAGGCAATTGTGTTTTAACGGGTCAACCCATTTTGATCCGAACCCTTAAAACTAAATCCTAACACGCTATTATTGTATCGTGTTCGTATTGAATTAACGGATCGTATAACATATTGCCACCTCTAAAACAAATAATCTTAATTAAGCACTCTTGTAATAAAAAAAATTATTTCTTGTATTTCATTATTTACTTTTTTTCAAAGATGCAGTGTGAAATCTTTTAGTAAAAACTATTACACTTTTACATATTTTTTATATTTTTAACTTATATGAATAGTTGCGTCATTTTTTATAATACAAAAGAATTATTTTAATGAAATGCATAAAAAATAACCAAAAATATATATAGCATAACTTTATCTTTTAGTACTCTCTCATGCATTGACATTAATACTGCACTTGAAAAGTGAAAAAGGTGCTGTGTATTGTGTATGGCGTCCGAGACAAGCTGTCCATATTTGAACATAGAAGTGCGGCCATTGGTCTACAAAAGATCCGTATCAATCCCAACATCGAGTAGCACCTGGGGGAGACACTTACCCAACTATTTCTTTTTCTTTCTTTCTTCCCTTTCACATGCTGCTGATGATCAATTTTTTATAACTTATTTTATTGTTAACTCTTCCTCTATTATTTTTGTACCGTGACCTAGCTAGCTAGCTAGGAATGTCTACCCAGACAACGCAACATAATTATTTTGTCTGAGGTTCCCAAAAAGGTATTGTGCATATTCTAGAATACTCAGTAATTTATAATAACGGCAGTACTCATGAAGTTTTCTCTTCTTCTTCTTCTTCATGATCTTTGTACGTTCTACCTTTTTGGGAAATAATTGACATGGTAGCTCATGCGTAGCTAAATATCTTCGTTCATTTCCCATGAATGGCTGCATTAAAATTATTGTAGAATCCTTTTTATATGTCTATTTCTCTACACATGATCATATTATCGAGTTCAAGGAATTAGAACTAGAGGACGTCGATCCTTTTCTTAATTCCTTTTTGAATAGTACATTAATTACACATATTATGTATGAATCGATAGAAAACCTATGCCGTGTGCAAGTACTTCATAGCACGCGATCGATGATCATTGAGCGGCACTATCCGTGTCGACAAACAGAAGTAGACAGTTTGATATACAAGATCGGAGGACAGTGAAAGGGATCAGGAGCGGCAGATTGATAGCATTGAGAATGGGATGGGGACGCTAATATGGCTAGCTAGCTGTTGGTTGTGTTGCTGGGACTAGTGTAGGGACGGAGGCAGCTTAAATGCATCAATATATATATGCATGATTGCTTAATTCAATCTGGACCTACACGTCTAAATCAATGAAATCATTGTTTATGGTCACAATTATTCAACTGTTCTCTGTTGTGATAATGGAATATGTTAATAGTTAGATATAAAGGAGCCATATTTCTAGATTGGAATGAATCAGAGGAATGTGGACCAAAGCTAGGATTTTGGAATTACTACTCAAGAGAGCCGTGTAGTCTGATACAAGTCTAGCCGCTCTATTTATTAGGAGGGATGAACCGTCAACCTATCAATATGAACGACATGACTATAGATAATTTTGATACATCAAGGATAAGCCTCTTAATGGCTAACCATTGTATAAAGTCAATTTGTTAATGACACTCATCCAATTACTCTCTATGCCTATATACAAGGGCGACAAGTAACTCTTAAATCATTTGATTAAACATTTTTGAATTACTATCTCTCACTTGTTAATGACATAAAAATTGAAATTATCTCAGGCACACTGTACCACTTACATAACGATTTGTAAGTTAACGATCACGATCAGTAGTAAGATACGTCCTTTGTAGTCCCCTAACCTCTCCTTGTCCCCCGTTGGGCTGGGCTTCAAATTTTTATTCATCCACTTTTAAATTAATATTTTATACGTAAATAAATTAACTGAGTTATTTCTCAGCGGTCATACCCGAAATCCAACCCGAACTGATTCTAACTTGCGTAAATCACATCAAACGTCTCTAGCCATGAAACAAACCATGTAGTAGTTTGCATGCATGGATTGGAAAATGGCATACACCCCATTAAAAGATGGAATAGTTTCCCATGCACCTTCCTTTGAAGGCTGCTAGTCGATATGACAATTAGGATAAATGTGTCACGGTTAGGTCCCCCAAATTTAATGCAGAAAAACCCCACCTGAACCAAACCTAACAGTTTGAAAGGACAGAATTAGAATGCAGTTGTAGTTTTGATGAGTTGTGATGATTTTTCTGTAGGGCTATTAATTGACAAATAAACTCCTTTGCCTGGCATATGCTCGTGGGATCATTGGTGGTTGAGCCGAATATATCATATTATTTGTGGGGTCTGAATAGAAACAAAACGAGTGGTTGAAATCTGCATGTGGCACCAGTTGTTGTTGCAGCTGTTTCTGAAACATCGTCGAGACATGAAAAGGATGGTAGCCATTTGAGGGGAAAACACGCCATATGTCTGCTGGGTTTCAAGTATTGCCATGCATCCTGTGTCCCATTCATGCAGCTTGACTCATAATCTCTTTGTATTCTCTCCAATCCATCACAATGTATACAAAACATGACATATATATATAGCTTTCCATGTCTCAAAAGTACACTAAAATATATAGCAGCTTGCTGTTCTGAGGGATATATCTATATATCTATCCAAACCCAATCAACCAGCACTGCTATGCTGCTAGCTATAGGCCAGTTACTTAACAGGGAGATCCTAACTAGTAACTATCAAGATGAACAAAGATATAAATAATATTTCAAGATTCCCTTGTAGATATTTTATTAATAAACGAGGTGAACAATTTTGAGTTTTCAGCTTTTGGGCATTAATTCATTTGCATTTTTTTAAAAAAATTAAAAAAATTAAAAATAATAATAATTTTTTAAATTAAAATTTATTAATTTGAAAAACAAAATGATCCTAAAATAAAGAACAAATCCGCATCCAACATATATATAGCTATCCCAAGTTTATTTAGAACCTGATTTTCTAGATGGGCCGAGGCCCAATAAACCAACGGAAATCGAGTGAAACAGGCCCACTAATCCCCAGAGAAACGGGCCGAACTACATATTATTATTCACAAAACAAGGGGATGAAGCGGGCCGTACTACTTAGTATTACTTTATTCACCAACTTAAGATAATCCGGCCCAATGAGCAGTTGCCTTGTAATTTCTAAAATAAAGAACAATTCCGCATCCAAAGGCATCCATCCCAAGTTTATTTCGAATCTGATTTTCAAACTGGGCCGAGGCCCAATAACCCAACCGAAATCAAGGGAAACAGGCCGACTAATCCCGAGAGGCCGCGCCTTTCGAGTGGGATTAAGACTTGTTCTGTACAACAGGATGGGATTCGAAATTGATTAGGACATATACGTCATAAAAAAATATAAAATACAACTATACTCTTGAAAATATGGTTTTGTGATGTTAATGAAGAAATTGAAAGATATCTTATTTATAGGTAAATCGAGTATTCTGGCATCTCCCCATTTGGTTACACAGTTTAGATGAGATGAGATAAGATGAGATGTTTTAAATAATAATGAATAAAATATTATTATAATATAATTTTTTTAATATTAATTTTGTATTGAAATTTAAAAAAGTTAAATTGTTTATTATATTTTGTATGTAAATTTGAAAAAGTTGTAATAATTAGATGAGATGAGATGTATTGCAAAAACAAACGAGGCCTAAGAGTTACCATCTTTAGAGGAGATGGTCTCTTATTTCTAATTAGCTATGATTGAAAAAAAAAAAAAAAAATCTAAATTGGAGGTGTCCATATTTTCATGCAGTTTGATTTTGTACAGAGAAAATGTGTTTTTATAGATTTTTGTGATGGGCATTAATTGTAAGAGAAATGATATTTGCTCTAATTGCGCGGCGTTTGTAATTCCACGACTGTATGTAGCATTGCTCTAATTGTAATTGGTGATTCTCGTGCGGCTCTCTCTATAGTCATCCAAGTAGAAAAAAAGAGAACTAAACTCTATATACATAGGGATAGTCAAGTAGAACATGGAAATGAACAAAAGGAAAAGTAGTACAAATCTTGTTTGGTATAATGAATTTTTAGTAATGAAATCTTGTTTTGGGCTATTTCACATGTACTTAACAGGAACCCTTTCTGTTAGTTTATTAAGACTGTTTTATAAGATGGGTGGAGGAACTTTTCGATATTCTACTTAATATAAATGTCAAAAAGACCAGTTTAGTTGAAGTTGAGCACAATTTTTACTTTCAGCATATGAAGTTGAAGTTGAACTTTTAGATTTGATAATTATTTTATTTAATTTCTTGTTGGTTCTCCGATTTATGAAATAAATGAAGATAGTAGTATAATATGTGTTTTTTGGTCGAATATTTCAATGGGCAAAGAGGAATGAGCTTCTAACCACTTTGTAGCTCCCAATTATCCAACCATTTGGCTTATATAGCATAGGTACATCAAGAAAACTTGAGGAAATTCTTTAAAGTGGGCGTGTTGATACTTCAAAAACAATAAATAAGAGTGTGATTGTAGAATTCCTTCAAAGTAAAGAGGGTACAAGTTTACACTCAAGTGAGCATCATATAGAGCAAGTTGCAAATTGTATTATTCAAAATGGCGTGTCATGAATTATAAGTCTTTAGATTTTAAAATTAAGGATTGAATGTTTGGTTGTTTAACTATATATATTTGTTATGAAATGACAGATGAAGATTATGACATGGATGCTAAGAGGGGAATTGATCAAGTTGGTAGTGCAAAAAATCCTAAATTTACGCTTCTTGATGAACCCAAGTTTGGAATGACTTTCATGGATGAAGCTGCACTAATTGCATATTACAAGCAATATGCAGAGCAAAAGAGATTTGAGATGAGGACACAAAAGACTAAACGAGAGTCAAATGGGACAGTGAAATATATCACACTTGGGTTGTTCAAGGGGTGGAAAGCATACAAGTAGAAGTAATAATGTATCGAAATCACGTCAAACAACAAAGACAAAATGTAAGGTGAAAATCAATGCCCGATTGCTTAATGGTGAGTGGAGTTTGACTGTAATAAAACTTACCCACAATCATAGATGCCATCAGAATATAGAGTCACTTACTAAATGGAGGTTAGAATTGAATGACAAAGCTGAGATAAGGATGAATAAGAGATTTATCATACAAATTCTTTGAGGATGTTGTAATATTTTATACGACTTATTTGACTAATAAGTACGGGATGCCATTTGTACAATTTGTTAGTGTAAATTATCATGTTCAACCCATACTTATACTTTTTCTAATCCTTAGTGATAATTTTTTTCCTTCATCTTTGAACCTAAAGTCCTCTTTTTGAGACTTTATCCTCCCTTTTTCTGAACCTGAAACTCTCTTTTTGAATTGTCATCCTCCCTTAGCTGAACATGAAACTCTCTCTCATAGGTTTTTTTTCATTCTATTTACTAGTTCAGTTTCTCTATTGTAAGTATCATTTACCCACCTAAAGAAATTGCATTTCGAAAGTCTTCGAAAGAAACAATTTAATTAACAGTAATAATTTATTAACATATCATCATAAAAACATTATTATCTATAACATTTTGTAATTACTGTGTTATATTTTGGATAAGCAAAGAATTGTTGCCCTAGATTTCTTTTTGTGTGCGACGTTGAAGTGGTGCTCTCAAACCACACAACCATAGAGGGGGTCCAGTCAAAGCTCATTGCTTATAATAGATGATTGTGAAGATGCCATACTTAACTAATTAATCAACATCCAAATTAACTAAATCAGTCATATATGGATATGCATATAACAAAAGAAATAAATTAATGGAGAATATCAATCAAACGTACAGAAAATAGCCACCAGGCCTCTGCATGTGCTACGAGCAGCCATTATGTATACTTACTCGACTATGATGCCATACATTAACATACTTATCCAACAATTGAACAACAATACGTTAAGGAATACTATGAACAAAACCATGAGTGTGTGTGTGGATTCGAACATGCACCCAATCCAGCACCAATACTCACTATCAATCACTGTAAGGAAAATAACCTAATAAATCCCCCACCAAGGTCACAAGCCTGATGCTTGTGCTATAGAACATATAAATAAGGTTATGATTATATATTAAAAAAAAAAAAAAAAAGTCACTAGTAAGGTCACAGGCCCACTCTCTCATTTCTATTGTTTAATTAATAAAATATCCTGGAGTTGTATGTGTATTGCATGGGCAGATTCGTTTTTGATACTGAACAAAGCCTATTGTTTAACAAGGGTCTATGGTCAGACCCAAATTTTTTTCACAAAGCAAGAATACTGACTATTCTAGGTCAGTTTCTTTGATGGGTTATCTACAACTACTGCATGTAATGGTTTGCCAATTAAGAATAATGGTTTGTCAATTATATATAATGGTTTGTCAATTCACAAACTAGATTATGTGAATTATATGTAGATAACCATTAGTTGACATGTAAATGTACTCTGGGTCAGTTTTTTTAATGGGTTGGATTGAATTACATGTAATGGTTATTTGCAACTATGGTTAGTATTTTGAGTATGTACATATCAATGTTGCAGATAACCATTGCATGTGATGCAAAAACTAAATTGCATTAGGTGGCGGAAAAAAATTCACAATTTTATCATTCACATAAAAATATGAAACCCTAATTGGAAAGGAAATACAAAATACAAAACCCCAAAAATTCACCAAACAACTCACATTCTAACATACAAAAAATATAAAATGGAAGAGGAAACCGAAATTAAAGGTTGAGATTTTCTAGAAACCCTAACTGGAAGGGAAACTGAAATGGGAAACTAGAACTTGAAGGAGAAGGGAAGGGACTCCCTAAGTACTTGGTGGCTTGTCAGAAAGAGATTGACAAGGATGAGCCTTTCCATAGATCCTTTCCACGACTTGTGATTTGCTTAAGGATGGTTTCCGCCGAACGGCTGAAGGAGAAGAGCCATTTTCGTGAAGAGAGTTTTGCCTCTAAGAAAAGTGTTTCGAGTTGGTGGAGAAAAATGCTGGGTTTTAACTAAGGGTAAAATTAACAATCCACTCCATGTGACATGGAGGGTGTGCGGGGGTGTGTTAAGTGGAAAACTTCCAAATATGATTTTTGTATCTTGAATGCCAAATATTATGTTCCTCGGATCCAGAGCAATTTGGAGATGGAGGACAAGTTGGCGACGAAGGAGCTACAACACTGCTAGTGGATGGACAGATGGAATATGCAATGGTGGAGGAAGACGCTTAAACCGAAGGAAAATGGAGAAATTGTGGGAAAAGTCTTGACTCGCGTGAGACAAAGGAAAGGAGGAAAAATGCGAAAATATTAAAGAAATTGAGGGAAAGTAAAAAGGATTGTTCGATTGAGACAAAATAATAATACAATTAAGACATTGAGCTACAATTTAACAAAAAAGGAAAATGATAAATTTATAACTAGTCTATAACTATTTTACAATGCTATTTAAACTGAAGGGTAATTATGTAAAATCGAAAATATTTTTTAATACAGTGGCACAATCATATTAGTTGATTTGAAGTGAGTAGTAAAATAGTTATAAAAGAGTCATAGGTGCATCATTATCTTAATGGGTAGAGGTGTAACTGGTCCAATTAGATCCAGTTTTGTATACTTTTTAAACTGAACCGATGTACACCAATTTTAAAAATTTAAGAACCAATACTAGACTGATTCACCACTAAAATCGAAACTTCCGATTTTTTATATTTCGATCCAGTCCAATTTGGTTTCTCCAGTTTCATAAATTATCTATATTAGTAATAATATGATATTTACATATATTAAACTATTAGTCTAGTTATGTTATAATATAAGTTCATTATTTTATAATAATTAACGCATACTAGTATAGTATTGACTTTAGTTATAGTTTATATAAGTTCTAGGCTTTTTATATGAATATATATGATTAAATGTGTACAAATATATTTACAAAAAATATATATATATTGTTAGGGGGTTTTCCCCCGAGCCCAGGCCCAGAATCTGAGCCTAATATCATGAGAGGCTTAGTCTGATTGGACAATCCATTGGTCCAGTTAAAGGGTTATTGCCCCTAGCAGGAGTTGGTTTACAGTCTTGGAAGTATGGGAGGTCCATGCTGGCACGAAAGAGGAAGGAGCACGCCACCCCACCGGAATTGAATCCTGGGTAACCTTGAGCCGACAGGTGGGTGCAGATCACAGGGGACTCTTGATCCTCTGATGGGAGGAGAAGGAAGAGTATGACAGTACTCGTATCTCCTGGTAAAACAAGGTAGAGAGCCACATTGCATTAAATACACCTCCTAAGGGCCACGCCGCATTAAATGAGCATGGTGGAATGAACTATGGAGGGAATACCTCCTCCTGACAAAAGGAATGGATGTCTGACCCCATAAACCAGGTATATAAACCGATCCCCAGGTAATAGGAACTCTCTCTAGACACTCTAAACTCTCTATTTTCTTACACTCTACTTTAAGACGATATTGATTTTGGCATTGAAGATTCCCTGCCACCATAGCCAACACCACAACCCCCATCTCATGGTGTTTTCTTTATGTTTGTAGGGCCAATATCTTAGACCCTAAAACCCGGTACAAAGGCATGCAAAATACAATGTTAACATATATATATATATATATATTATAATTTATTATGCAAAAAATGTAAGTTTATATTAAAGATTATAAGATTTATTTTGATGTTATATTACATATTATCTTAATTTTATGTAATAAGATTAATAAACTTGAATAATAAGATTAAAATTTTATGTTATATTAATTAGTAATTTAGAATATAATATATATATAATATGAAAAATTATAAATATATACTTGTTTAGTTCAGTTTAAACTAATTTTTAAAATATGAAAACGGATACCGCAATAGACCGAATCTACTAGTTCAGTCCGGTCTGATTCAATTTTGTTTTTTTTTTTTTTGAAAAATGATAGGATTATTACTCTTTTACTACCTATTTACTACTCATTTTGTATTTGATTTTTTTTAATTTTTTATTTTAATTAATGGTTAAGGAAGTGACTATTAGTAAAATTATATATTTTTTTAATTTTTTCTTAATGGCTAAAGATGCTAAAAAAATACTTAAAAGAAAATAATAAAAAATAAATAAATAAATCTTAATACCTTATAAAACTACCCTTTTTTTTACACTACTTTCGTGCACTGGCACATGGATAAACCTATGCTGTATATCTCACAACTCATGTTGGAGGGGCAGTTTTATTCATGTTTTGTTTGGATTTGAGTTGCAGTGAGTTTCGAAATAATTAAAAAAATATATACCTAATCCGTTTACTTTTCGAGTTCATCTTAATTGACTACTAATCACTACATTCACGTGTTTCTTGCCTTCCACGTGAAAGATAATTAACTTCTCCACTGAGAGGTTAATTTGATAATATAACAGAAGTTGTCATGAATTAAGACCCATTCTTTTTTCAAAACGGAAAAAAACGTTTATTTATAGCCAGATTAAATAAAATAAAATAACGAATTTTATTTATCTCTGGTCGGTCATCAATGGCTTGCTTTGTTTGAAAACCAGAGCTCATCCCATGCATTACTACTTACTTGAATGAATGGAACACATCACCATTTGGGTTATAAATACCCAGATTCTAATGCTTGTTGTGTTAATTTAAAGATGAAGTGCTTTCCGGCTTTCCCCCTCCTTGTGCTGTTTTTCTTAGTTCTTTCAAGTGGTAAATATTCCCTTTTCTCCTCTGCTTTTTGTAGAGGAAGTTCCATTTCTTTATAATTAATAGTGGGTGTTATTTTTTGAAGTTGATCCATCCCCATGTCTCCTCCATCTAACTTGCACTGCAGACAAAAGTTGATTTCATTTTTATCTTGTTGGTTGAAAAACAGGTACTACGTTGGGAGAGGCACAAAGCTGTTCGGAACCTACTCTCCATATTCTGTACTGCACAAAGCAGACATGCGTCCAAAGCTGCGTTGAAACACATGGCCGAAGTATTAATGGTGGGTGCATCGATGAGAATACTTGCTGTTGCCTCGATGTTTCAATATATGAAATCAAATAATAGAGGAAATTCCAACTCTTTCGAAATAAGGAAATAGTTATACATTGTTCGTGTGTACTTTTCCATCTGTAATCCTTGAAAAATTCAAATGAATTGCTCAGAAGTTCTTCTCTAATGTTTTTTTGCCTTCTTCGATCTCGAAGGAATTAGTAAAAAGTAGCTTACTTCTTGATTTCTTTATGACAATATCGATCCCTCCTCTCCCTCTTGGGGAAAAAAGTCTACTATCCCAAAAACAAATGATGACGTTGAGCATTATTAGCAGATGAAGGCCTTGCATTCTCCCAAAGCTATAGAGAAATAGAAAGTACTTAACTTTCTGATCTATACAGACAAAGTGAAATCATTTGAGAAAATATTCTTCACCAAAGAGAATGTGACGAAGAGAGAGAAATGACAAGAGGATTGAATGAGAGAGATGGGAAAGAGGAAGCCAGTGTTTAGATTTTAAAAGGAGCAAGCATAATAGCATTATCTTTTACTTACCTGAGGAAGGTGATATGCTTGTTTTCTTCATTCGCCACCGTTGATGACTATTATTGTTCCTATAATTTTTTGTAAGTAAAATTTCGCAGCCCAGAGTGATGGGCTGAAAGTGGCAATCAATCAACACAAAGTGTCGAGGTGACCCCCACGACTTACCTGAGGTGTTTTGGGTTGCAATACTTTGGGTTGCAGTCCTTTAAAGAAACCAAACCCATGTACAGTTTGTCACTCAATCAAACTTAGCTCAAAATGGATTGTAGATTGAGGCACAAGCAGAACAAAAAGTTTCAGGAATTGGATGGATAAGACAACCTTTTGATCCTCAATCAAATAGCTTGAGTGGAACGTTAGAAGGTGTTTATTTTTTCAGATCATTTTCAAAGATCAAATTATTTCAACTGATTAGTATATCAGTTATCTGTGCGAGTCTTTTTACTTGCAACAAGATTGCATTACTCTGTGCATGTATGGTTAGGGGACAGAAGGGGGAGGTTGCAAAGCAACGCTCATGGAGATTTTGAGATCAACAAAGCAAAGATATCATAAAACACACAAATATTTCATCAATATTTAATAGGAAGAAGATCCAAGAGCAAAGACTTCTACATTCTAGGTGCTACCAGAATGGGATGAACTGAATTAGTTGAAGGATTAAAAAAGTGCTGGAAGTGAAAGATTATGAGATTACATCAATACCAGCCATCCATACAACATTAACTGGCGGAACCATCGTTGATTGCAAGTGCTGGAACTGATGGATTTTCAATAATTTAAGTGATAAGAAGTAGATCACTAATATCATTTTGCCTTTGAAAAATGGGTTTTAGAATTTGACATGATTTCAGAAAATATCCTCTGAATCTCAATTTCATAGCATTTCAACCAAACCTTGACCAAGAATCATGTCACTTGGCCAGTGTTTCTACCTGAATGCTACAAATTTCAGGATTGCATACATATGCCACTCAAGTCAACTATTAACTTTTCATGGAAAATTAACATGAAGCAAGTTATTCACTTCCAAGAGCATCATTTGAAGAAAGAAACAAGATGAAACCAAATGTCAGAAAATGCACTTCCAAAGATCAATTCTTCAATTTCAGAAACTGAATATGATCAGCTCAAGGCAATTAGTTTGCATCAGAAGTTGATTCAGATACAAAAGCCAGATGACAATCCATCAATACAGTAAATAAGCAAACCTATGTGCCTAACGGGGCGCCTTCTTCTTTCCAGCAATGGTAACCTTCTTACCCTTCAAGGTCCGGCAATTGTTCTTAGTCCGCTGTCCTCTACATGGCAACCCTTGAATGTGCCGCATTCCTCTATAGCACTGAATCTCCTTCAATCTCCTTATTGCCAGCGCATTGAACCGCCTCTGAAACACCCCAATTGGGTCAGTCAAAGGGAAAGTTCTTCACAAGTAAAAGACAGAGAGGGGGATTTACCAAGTCGCCTTCAATCATGTATTTGGAGACTTCTCCACGGAT
This sequence comes from Carya illinoinensis, assembly GCF_018687715.1. Classification (NCBI taxonomy): domain Eukaryota; kingdom Viridiplantae; phylum Streptophyta; class Magnoliopsida; order Fagales; family Juglandaceae; genus Carya; species Carya illinoinensis. The sequence continues at coordinate 43,355,992 of NC_056756.1, forward strand.
TATGATGAGCTCTTCCTCAGATAAGTCCTTGGTAATTTTGTTCTCCATGCTGAGGTCACAAAGAATTTGGCGTGCTCTAGTACGTCCAATCCCATGAATATACTGCAGAGAGTATTCAACCCTTTTGTTGTTTGGGATCTCCACGCCTCCAACACGAACGCATTTGATGCTTAGGCCACGAACCTAAAGATAATAGATGACACTGAGTTCACAACAACGCATCAACTCCAACCCTCCTCGGCCCAAATGAAACAAAATCCAACCCTCTGTTTTAGGAATTCCATTGTTTGGGTGCTAAGAAAATTAAAACCAGTAATTTAGGATAATTATGTTGTATAATCCTAACCTTAAACCAAAAACAACAAAAAGTTGGGGTTTAGAAAACGCATTTTAGTCTTAATCCCCAATATTTTCGTAGAGAAGAAACCGACAAAGACCATAAAGTAAAAAAAAAAATATCCAGCCCATTCAGTGCGAAGAAACATGATAATACGAAAAGTTAGAGAAAAAATTATGACAATCTAAAGGGGAAATTGGGGCTCGATTATCACAAGTGTCAGTGTGATATTACGAATTCTATTTATTTTCCCAAGGAATTATTTTTTTTTTATAAGTAATTTTCCCAAGGAATTATCCCCAAGCAAACATAAACAAAAGAGACCCCATAGAAAAGAAATGCAGAAGCGAAGGTGAACCATTCTCACCTTAGGAGTGCTTGCAATCGGGAAGGAGAGGTTGTTAGAAAGAGAAACAGGGTTTCTTCCGTTGCAGATTACGGAGAGCGAGGGCGCCAAAGGCATTGCCAACGTTTGTGCCATTGTTCTTCCTCTCTACGAGTATTCAACGCTGCGAGGTGGATGAAGATGGAGACCAACGCCTGCTTATCCTTTCTACAAACAATGGATTACCACTATTCAATTCGGCCAGGAGCCCGTGGGCTTCCGAACCCAACCTGGCCCAACCAATAGTAGTACAATCTAATGAGCTAGGCCCAACTATAAAGTATGAATCACACTAACCATCAACTATGCTTTCGTAAGATCCTTCATAAAAACTTTTATAATTGTAATTAGAGTGAACTAGAGTTGTAATTTATTTAAAACTTTTCATTTCGTCTCATTTAATCATTACAATTTTTTCAAATTTTTATATAAAAATAAAATAAACAATTCAACTTTTTCAAATTCTAAAACAAAAATAATATTAAAAAAATATATTTTAATAATATTTTATTTAATTTTCAACTTTTATTTCAACTCATCTCATCTCATTTACAAACAAAAGTGAGGTGACATACATATAGGGGAAGCATTTTAGTTCATTCTTTAATTTTGAAAATAATAATTCAAAATTAAAAAAAAAAAATTAATCTTTGATAATCTTAATCTTATAATTTTTCTGGCTATGATCCAAGTGTAAATGTGAAAAATCAATGATTCACAAGATAAATGTGATGTGAACGGATTAGACGGGCTCATATAAAATAAGAAAAATTTTACTCATCATCCCCTACACCATACATCAATATAATTTTTTATTTTGACCCTTCTATTTTTTTTTAGAAGATATAAGACATTTATATATGCAGCATATACATAAAATGTCTCTGATCGAGCACATACAACAAATAAGATTACAAAGTACAAAGGCCAACAACATCCACACTACTACGAAATTCCGGAGGATCATGCCACCATTGAATAGTATTATCCACAAATTGCTCATGCTGAGCCAATAAATGTGTCACCTCATTACCTTATCCACCAACGTGTTGAATATCTATGGATTGGAAAGAGGATAACAGAATCTACATCTCCCGTATCAAAGGGCTATAACTGATTTGTTGTTCTTCATTAGAACGAATAGTCTCCACAAATAACAAGCGAGTCCCCCGCAAGAATTAAGTCTGAAATACCCACATTATAAATCATCTAGAATCTTCATACGGCAACAAGAGTCTTAATGTCAAATCACACATTGGTGTGTATTTAAAGGATAATTAGTAGCATTTAAAAAAAAATTATGGCTTGCTTCTTTGCACCTTGGAAAAAAATGGTGTAATGGTGCCATATGGATGTATTTAGGTCACTCATAGGAGACCACAAATGCACAATAATTTGTACACACTGTACCAACGAACATCATTTCCCCTGGCAGGACCAGCATAAGTACATACAAATAATCCAAAACCAAAACAGGCGGAACAACATTCCTAATATTTATGTTCGAGAATGAGAAGGTTTCACTTTCAACGGAACCATTTTTTTTTTTAAAATAAAAATAAAAATTGCAATGTCTTGTGCAATCCCCATCGAACGGTGGATACAGTAACTTCATGCTAATTCAATATTTTACGATCTTAAGAGCAAGAGACTTACGTTCGCAAAAAGGATAATTACAACATTATAATTAAAAATGCATCCCGAGAAAATTATTATTATTCATTGCTCATTGTGGACATGAAAGATCACATAACCATAAAATCTCAAGGACCTAAACTTCTGAAAGAGCAACAATGTATTAACAATGTTGAGCAATGCAGTTCGACTCAAAAAATAAAAATAAAAAAGGGGTACTCCAAATTGATGAGCCATAAGCCCAAACTCAAAACAAGAGGACAAGGATTAGATATAGTTAGATTTTCTTCTTTCCAGCAAGGGGAGTTGCCTTACCCCTCCAGGTCCGGGCATTGGTGTGTGTGCGCTGTCCTCTGCATGGTAACCCCTGACTATGCCTAATCCCTCTGTAGCACTGAATCTCCATCAACCTCCCTATGTCCTTCGTAACTTGGTTGTTCTGACAAGTAAAAACCGATATTAAAAATTTGTGAGTAGCATAGTAATTTTAAATCTTTGTTTCTTGATATCCTTGCGCTGAGCAGCTGAAAGTTAGAACAACATTAAACAAAATACACCTAAACTTGTTCACTGTCTAATCTAAATAAACTTCATATCCTCCCTCTCTCTCTCTCTCTCTCTTCCTTTTTAATTGGATCAGAGTTAAAAGCAAATCCTCCTTTTCCAGTCATCGCCTTAGAGACAAATGGGATTTCCTAAATGAGAGAGAATAGATTTACCAAGTCATGCCCAGTCATGTACCGACTGAGTTCCTCACGGAGTGAGTAGACTTCTCTTCCTGTTAAGTCCCTGGCGAGCTTGTTTGTGATGCTGAGCTCAGAAAGGATTTGGCCAGCTCTTGCCCGGCCTATTCCATGAATTTGCTGAAGGGCAATCTTTAGGCGCTTCTTGTCTGGAATCTCCCCTATTCCTCCTCCAATATTAATGCAATGGACACGCACACCATGAAGCTACACAAAAGAGTAGACACCGGCACAACACTCAGAAGGTCTAATTTTCCACTTGAATGAGAAGAAAATGCGTGGAAAAAACCTTTTACAATTTTTGAGTACTAGATTTTAAATTATTACGAATCCTGGAAATCTAGATACTTAACCCGCCTAAGCTTACTTGAATTGCAAAGACTGTAAAAAAGAAAAAAACAATATTGAATAATATGGAAACAAAATTCACAAATAGTGACACTATCAGTCCAATATGAAATCAAATCGTTAATAGAAAGCAGTTCAACAAATATAATAAATTGAATTTTATTGCTTGGAAGAAAATTGATGAATAAAAGAATAGAATTCTATCTCACTGTCTGTATTATAAAAGAAATGAATTCAATATACTCATTTTCCAAAATTATCCTTAGTAATCGTCAAAGGATTTATAAAAAAATATATATACATGTAAATTACTACTTGTTGAGACATTTTGCAGCCAACATACTTGAGCAAAAAATAAAAAAACCAACTTGAAAAATTCTTCTACTTCATTCATCACTTTCTTCTCTAATATGGATGGAATGGATGCACTAGCAAATTGCAAACACAAAAAAAAAAAAAAAATTCAAGTGCTGCAGCTGTGTTACCTTAATTCAAGACACATATGGTTTACCTTAATTCTGCTCGGGGGAAGTGGTGAGGAGAGAAACAAAAATGGGGAAGAAAACTCCCAAATAAATGCCTCCCCACCACCACGAAAATAACCCATTGTTCCTTCATCTTCTCACTTCTCACCATCTATTTCTCCAAGTCCAACCCACCTCAAGACTTCCATAACCAGATGCATATAGCGAGGGAATGAGCCTTGGGCATCCCCGAGATACAGCAATGGTCCGCTTTGCTGCCTCCACTTCCCTCTCCTCCAAACTCAGGGTTTTCTTTACAGAATTGGCTACTTCCATGGCTTACTTTTTGAAGCCCTTCTTTCAAACCTACCTAAACCCCTAATGTTAATGGACTCGGCAAACCCATTCAATCTTAAATTCCTAAATAATTTTGAAGACTCATGCATACCATTCTCGGTGGAACTTCAGTGAAGCTGGTTGAGTAGCATCACAACAATTTCAATAATTTAGAAGAATATATCCAGGAAACAACATGGACTGGGAAGCAAACTTAATTTTTATATTTTTCATTTATCAACAAATGAACCCAGTAAAATAAATAAATAAAAAACCCTTGAGCCCTGTTCGGTAGTTAAGAATAAGTGGGAGAAAGAACTGGGATGCGAATGCATAACTCCGCCAGTGCTGGATAGGCAATCCTATACTTTTCGTGAAGTTTCTCGGCAAGTATAAAAAAGCAAAAGAAATCGAATCAAACAAACAGAAAGCACCAATAGAGAAATGGACATTCGGAAACCATACTCAAAAACCCTGCTGACCCATTTTTCCCGCAAACAATTCATATTTAGAAGATTTACGAAAGCCATGTGAAACATAATCAGAATCCAAAGATCAATAAGCCAACATCCTTTTTTTCCAATCACAAATTTGACGAAGATAATAACAAAGATAACAATCTTTTAATAAACGGCGCAAATTTGATCTTCTAACAGAAAAGAATATGAAAATTACCGATAAATTTGGAAGAATCCGAAGACCAATATCAGAAACCGTTGCTACTGAGGCACGTAAACCAAGCATGATACTTTATTCAGCTGCTGATATTACATCAAACACTATTACGATTCTGATAGTATATAACGAAAAATGAGTACATTAACAGAACCACTGGGACAGATGATTAGTGAAAGAAAAGAAACTAAATTAGTTGTAGAGAGAGAGAGAGAGAGAGAGAGAGAAGTGGACCTCGAGTTGAGTCCTTGAAGCAGATGCAATGATGGCCGTGGGATTTCGGCCTTCGAGTATGGAGACTGGCAGCGGCGGGCTGCAGATGATGGCAATGGCAGGAGGATGAGAAAGAGGGAGACAAATGGGGTATGAGGGTTTCGAAGGTTCTGGGAACGAAGCACTGAAGAACGAAGGCTTCAGGCCTCGAGCATTTTACTCGATCATTACTCTTTAGCTAACGGCACCGTTTAAACACGTGTTGAGTGTTGGGCCGTCCGCTCTTATTCGGCCAAGAGAAACGGTGCGGTAAGCTTGTTTTGGAAGATGAAAACCCTCCTCATTTTTAATTAATTATTGATAGTCTATAAATAAAACTAAAATTCATTTTAATTTATTTCATATATTTAAACAAATATTTTAATTTATTTACATTCAAATACATTTAAATTAGGGGGATAACCAGTATGATTTTAAACAAAATTTAAGACCTAATTGGTATGTATCGATTTTGTATTTTTTAAAACCGATTACACACCGATTATCTTCCTAAACCGATACTCTGGTTTTACCAATTTTAATATACTATAATATATAATATATAGTATAGTATATTATAGTATATAATACTATAGTGATAATATATTGTAGTAAATTATAATATATATTATAATTGTATTATAGACTATAATAATATATTATAATATATAATATAATGATATATTATAGTATATTATAATATATAGTGATATAGTATTAATATAACTATTAATATGCACTATATAATATTAGTATAACTATTAATACAATAGACAAAATAATATAAGATTTTAAAATTTAATATTATATTAATTAGTAATTTATTATATAATACAAAACTGTTTTATATATAGTTATATATTATATATAAATATTATATACAATATAAAAAATTAAAATATATATAAACCAATCTGGTCCAATTTTAAAAAAAGAAAAATAGAAACCGGACCGATTTTGACTTGTTTTAAAAAAAATAAAACCGGTATCGGATTAAACCAAACTCGAGACCGAACCGATTCTATCGATTAGTCCAATCCGGTTTAAATAAAATCTATAAAATATTAGTATTTACAAATTAATTCAAATTACCTGATATCACTTTAGCATCCAAACGCATTCTAAAACTTACCAATAGAATTGCCTTCGCAGCAAGGCTCTAATCCAGACAAGTCTATCTACGTACAGTCACCCAAACTCAGTCCCCGCATACTCTTCCTACGTGGCCTCTGTCAAAGTCATTTGCAATGACCAAAAAGCTCTACAATGACAAAAATTGAATTCCCTCTCCCCCGAGTTCTGCCCAGCCCGTGTCGTATGAAATTTCTATCTAATTTCGAGTTGTAGCTCCATCCACAGGCATCGACTGGATCTCCTCTCCTTCACCGCCGTCGGTTTTCAGGTCTCTCTTCGAGTGCAGTCAACACAAATTTCCTCCGCTCCATAACTCTCATCACAGATCTACTGCCGCACCGCCGACCAAGAGAGTTTCTTGTGAGAAAATTCCTCATCTCGGTTATGCAAGTTCTTTTCTATTGAAGGAGAATTCCTTGTGAGAAAATTCCTTGCCAGTAGCTAAGAGAGTGTGTAGCTGAAATATAGAGTTGACTACAAAAGCTTCTCCTATCTTAACTCCTAAAGAAACATAAACCAGAAAAATAAATGAATTGGCTACTACATACTCTTGTGGTTCAACCATGCTCTTTATTTATAATGATCAATCAGGAGTTTATCAAACATGTTACATGTAGTTCTAAGTCTAAGCTAGAAGTAATCTAAGCTGGGTTCAATGAATACTTTTTTAAATTCAGAAAGAAACAGAATAGCAAAAATTGAACAACAGACAAGATTTGTGGTTCTTCTTGTGATGAATTTCATCATTTTTCCTTATGTTTATCCTTATCTCTTTGTTGCTTTGCTTTGGTAGAGTTTGAGATGGACTCTATTTCAATGACTCCCAAACTTTCAAGATTAAAATTTACTGCATTGAATTGCCATCGTGGGAGGCAAGATGGGAGTTGTGCTCAAGGCTAGTATCGACATTCTCAATACTACTAGTAGCCACATGGTAAGCGTAGGCTTGAAGAAATTGTATCAAAGTTATGGTGATCTAAATCCAGGAGATAGTGCCATCCATGGATGGGGGATGAAGAAGTTTGAGAAGATCCATATTCAGCTCTAGTCTTATCCAATTGAGAACAAACTTTGTACCCAAATAAAATGAGTATTTTCATTGCCTCCCGCTCGATCCCATGCTTTTAATGAAACGAGTTGTTTCATCGCCCCTCCATGTCAGGTCGTGCGCGAGAACTTCCCAACAAATGATTGTATTTAGAATTTTCCAATCCAGATATTTATAAACTAGAAGTGATAGATACACGTATGAGTTTTTAGGAAAGTTAATGTATAAATTGAGTTGCCTCAACATGAATATTACAAATTTATTTGACAATAAGAAATATTTTATAATTTAATATATCATGTAATGTCATATTAATTTATAAATTTATTTTTATAAAATTTATTAATCACTATTTCTCATTACCGACCCTTTGAAGTCAACTCGTTTAAATTTGTACTGAATAATTATATCACGACAAACTAGAGAATCACCCTCATAATTAACACAATTCCTAAATAGAACTGCTATATACAACCGGCATGTAACCGACTGACTACCACGTCAGCATATGTTAGAACAAGTAAAATAATTTCTTCATTTTCATATTTTGCATTTTCATTTGTCAGAAAAACCATCTCTCTAGAAACTTATGCTTTTTAACCTTCTAGCTCTTCGAGTTAGACATAATCTGTTTCCTCTGCAAAGAAGAGAACCTAACGTCCCCAGCCGATTGAAACTCCCCAGCCGCAGCGTTTCAATCGGTTGGGGACGGATTTGAACCAGTAATCTGCTCTGCTAGACTGCAAGGCTCCAACGTAACAAACGACTTTTACTAGATCGCCACATCACTATTGTTCTTATGGATGATAATTATAAACCAAAAGATGATAATTATAAACTTAGAAATATGGTTTTATAGCCAAATACAGATAGTACACATACTTTGGAGACTCAGGATTAGGTTCGTTTGGCTCACTAGCAGATGGAAGTGCATAGTACTGATCAGAAATCAAATCCCCCTCTATTGGCACTGCTAACTCGGGAGACCCTTGAAAGTTTACAACCGAATTTTTCCCAGATGAAATTCCTACAGAATTGGCAAAATCTGGGTAGGAGAAAAAGCACGAGCAGGGTAGGAGAAAAGGCAGAGCTTGTGGGTAGGAGAAAAATTAGAGCTTTGGGTCATCTTCGTGGGTCGTAGAAGTGGAGCATCATCATATCTGTGAATTCGTAACTCCCCAAGGCCCAAATCCCACACTTTCTTGAATATCAAAACATTTTCGAAATCTTTGTTCGAGATTTCGAAGTAATGTTGCACGAGACTCAATTTGGGACATGGACACCCATTCTCCATGAATTTCTTTAATTTTCTCTGCATCTAAACATGATACTCTCCCTTTCATTAAATTTAAAGATATATTCCTCTACAAACAATCTATGGTGCGTACTTATCTTAGGTCCTATTAATAAATATCATGTTCTTTGGAGTAAATGCAACACTGGGTCCAGAAGTTGCCCTATCTTCCACCATGCACCCCTCCATAAGATCAACATAAAATCTAAGTTTGGAGAAGATGAAGGAACCTTTGTGCTTGGGGAGCATTTTTGTTTGAAAGTTGGAAATGAGAAGATTGAAGACGGTAAGACGAAGATGAATGTTAGAATGAACCATTTTGAGAAAAAACGAAACAATGCTATTTCATTTAATGCCACATGGGACATGATTGCACCGCGGTTCTCCCAAGCGGTTACATCTAGCATTTTTCATTCCCAAATGACTGCCTCACAAAGTTTATGAAAGTATTAATCATTTAAAATCACACCATTTAGACTGTGTAATAGTATTTAGAAAACAAAACTGATGGATGTTTTTACACATGAAAATCCTTCCATTAAACAATCTTACAAAACATCAAACTATTGTCATGGATTATTGTTCAATATGCAAAGCAGTGAGGAATCCACTTACCATGGATTATTGTTCAATATGCAAAGCAGTGAGGAATCCACTTACCATCTACTATTTCCCTGTAAGGTTATCATAACCTTGTAGAGTGAATTATTTGCTAGGAAGGGATTGGCTTTGGTGATACTAAGAAGGGTGACCTACCGAAGATAATTAATCATTAGTTGTAAATGTGTATCTATTTCTCTCTCATGCAGCCCTTTTCTCTCTACCTAATCGTCGGTATCTTTCCATTTCCTCTGCCCAAAGGGGGGGTTGGCGCTATGGCTCCTCCCTCCCTATTCCTATCCGCCCAATATCGGAGCTGTTTATAGTATTTTTTTCTAACTTTTTCATCGTTTTCTTTCCATAGTACCAAGATGCGCTGATCTACTGCCTACTGGCCTCCTTCGACCACCACGCCATGCCAGCAAACCCTCAATTCACAGATCTGTCGGTCAATCGAAAAAAACTACCCAAAAGAGCAGTGCGCGAGTCTCACATGCGACCCATACTGCACGTGAGTTTCACACGCCGTCACGCACGGCATCACTTGAATTAGTGGCTTGGGACCTCTCAATTTTGACCACTGCCATTTTTCTTAGAGTGGCACATAAACCACACGCACCACCACAAATAGTGAAGGTCCTATGCCGGCATATCGACACATCCTCCAGTTGTTGCATTCTTATTTTCCTACTTTTCCTAACCGATGAGATAAAAAAAAAAAAAAAATTAATCGTAGAAGACTCATTTAGCCAGTCTAGACAAACAAGCGCTACAACACACTCCGTTTCACTGTGACTTTTAGTTGCAGTCTAATAGCCTATTTATTAGACTACACTAAAACCACTTCAAGTGGCTTTCCCTTAATGGAAAATGGGTGGGAGCCAATTTTTAACTCAAAGTCCATCTTTTTTTTATTCCACTGGTATTGTATTTATTTGTTTTGAGATGATTGTTGGGGACTCCCACCCATAAAATCTTATATCATGTAACCATATAGTTTATCTATGAAATTGCTTGCGTAGAGAAAAAAAAAAAAAAAGGGTGACCTATCTCTTTATATCTTGTATCGGCGTAACAATCTAAAAAATGATGATGATTTGTCTATTGGGGTGTTTTTGGCGAGAGATGAATGCTTTGAAGTTCGTGAGCGGGCAATGAATAAGCTTAAATTTTTTTTTTTTATACTTTATTCTATTGATAGATTGTAATTAATTTTAATGACATGAACTTTTATGAGTTTTTTGTATCACTTGATTATTATGCATAGGTGATACTCTTGTATATGTCCCATGAACTTCAATTCTTATTTATCGTTATGATCAATAAAATCTGGTCTAACAATTATTAAAGTTCCCTAATTGGATGGTCTTCTACCATATAATTGGGAAGCATTTGCATTTCAAAATCCTCATGATCTATATGTACACGTGGCTAAACCTCTCAATTTTTTATAACTCCTCTATTTAGTTGAATAGTTAAATGGTTTGAGGTTTTTTTTTTAATCTTTTTTATTAATAAAAAGATAAGATTTAAAAATTTCATAATAAAATATCGAGCTCGAGCTACTTGAGCTCAGATCGTTTGTTTATTTTTAATCGAGTTTGAGTCAAATTTAAACAACATTAATAAATAACGAACCTAGTTCAAATAAAGATATTCGAATTTTATTTAAGTCGAGTTCAAACGAGCAAACATGTAAATCAAGTTTAAGTACCCTTGTTCGAATTCAACTCGACTTGGTTGGTTTGCGACCCGAATTCAGAGTAACCAATGCCATCTATGCATTTGTGATTGTTGTGCAAAAGGGGTGGTTAATAATGTGTTCAAGGATGGGAATTGATGCTTGTAAACATTCAATAATTTATTATTATGGACCATGTACAACTGGTAGAATGCATCCTCATGCATTCATATTGTTCTTTGATCACTTTATCATATAGCATGGCAGTACAAGTTTTCAATACAACGAACTACAATCTCTATACCGTCGCCCACCGGTAGTAGATCTACCGCCGCCCACCGGTAGTAGATCTACCGCCTGCAGCATGATTGTTGTTGGGATTGATATTGTTATTGTTGCCAACTCCATTAGACCTGAATTGATTTGGTGAGTGCCCAAAACCTCCACGCCCGATTCCAAATCCGAATCCATTAAGATTCGCACCGCCATCGTTGAAAGTAGCGCCGCTGCCGCCGCCAGCACCAAACCCGAAGCTGCCGCTGCTGCCCCCACTTAAAGTAGAGCTGCCCCACCCAAATCCAAACCCACCACCATTAGTACCCCTGCCTGCTCCAGAACCAAAGCCGAAAGCACTGCTGCCACCAGGACCTGAACCCACGCTCCAGTTGTAGCTCCAAGATTCATCAGGCGAGGTGCCGGATCCGAACCTGAAGTCCCACCCTTCATTCTGGCTAAAACCTCCTCTGCCACTCCCTTGACTGGCCATGTTGTTGTTTGGTTTTTCGTGGGATTTTCTTGGATGAGTTCCTTTCTTTGAGAGCAAGCGGCAGGAAAGATCAAGGAAAGTCAGACCACAATAGAATTAAGCCGCCACCACCGCCACTCGTGTCTATCTTAATTGCCACTTTTTTGTCAAAAAGAGATGATAATGATTTAGTTGGAGGAATTTTAGGATAAGCTTCTGTGCTATTGTGCACGGTTTGACTCTGGTGCCAAATCACTTATTGCATGTAATCCCCAACTGGACGTCTTTATTAATAGAAAAATATATTTGCAGTCAGTGCGCAGGGTTTGCAAATATATTTAGAGTTTTATTATATACAATAATAGTTACGTATTAATTTATATATTAATATTAATTTTTTTATATTTAAAAATTAAATTTATAATATTTTTAATAAAATTTACTTTTTAATCAATCACAATAAATTAATGTACATATTAATAATACACAAATATACTTATAACTAAACTTTTCCATATATTTATAACATTCTTTTTTAATATGCAAATAATTTATAAGAAAGTCCCCATTTCAAAATCTTATCTAAACTTAAAAAAATTCGTCTAATTTTTATTTTATTTTAAAATATAATTTTAACAACATTTATTATTTAAAATTTTTAGCTTGTCCATATTGTTTAACTTAAATTTCCAAAATAAAATATAAGGAAAATGACTCATGAAAATTCATATTATGATATTTAAAACTAATTTAAACATATGGGTACAACACAATAAATTAAATTAAAAATTTTGGTTTACAATGAATCAATGAGCATATATATGATTTATGTAGGATTATATATATATATATATATATGAGATTAAAAGGATTCACAACTAATGCTCTTTTATTTTTACACAATTTTAAATGAAATAATAAAAAAATATCAAAATTTTTGAAGGCCATAACCCTAACCTTTTTAAATTCAGAATAATATTATATACAATCATGCGTTATATAAATATCGTATATTTTTCTAAATAAAAAATTTTATTTATAAAGTCTATGACTACAAATATTTTTTTTTTAAATTCATCGTTATATTTTTTTTAATAAAATATTTTATTTATAAAATCTATGATTATAAATATTATTTTTCCTAAATTCATCGTCTGTCTTGATTCCTGGTTTTTTTTCTCCTTTTCGAAAGTAAGAATATCATTTGGGCTAATGACATGAAAAGCTTGTGGAGATATCTTCTAACTTTGCCCAAAAGTGGGAAAGATAAGCTTATGAATCTTGAGGCCCATATATCAAAATTCGTTTTTGGACCAGGTGTGAGGCAGGACGACTGGCAATTTAGTGTTTGGATTAGCCTCTCGGGTAGTGCTAACCTTGGGCGTGGGCCTAGTTACCCGGGATCCTCCCGATCATCAACTGCTTACGGAATTGCAGAACTCAGCTTTCAAAAAAATTGATAGTGATATTTAAATGTGTTTACGATACCGTTCACGGGATGTGATTTAATTTGTAAAATTTAAATTTTAAAATTAAATTATGTCACATAGATATATGTGATGTAAATCTAATTGCAAATAGAATTATTATTTTTCGAATTGTTCGACAGAATTGGTAGTTTAATTTAGAGAAAGATAAAGTACGTCGTGTCATAGTGTTGCAATATTGAATATATTATAGTTTCGGAATAAAATATCCTACATGAATATTCAATGTTATATGTATCCTCATGTATCTTGGTTTTACCATTATTAAATTTGGATGCATTTGTTAATTCCCGGCCGAAGTACGTACTGAAAACATATATGCAAGCTGCTAGTCAAGCCTTTGAAGTTTCGTGTGGCAAGAAAAGAGCAACGTAGCGGCACAAAATGGCATTCTTTTTCTGATATTTAGTCACAAAGCTACATCAAAAGTAAACAACATATACCAATATATATTTTAATATTTTATTTAACTTTTATCTTTTATCTTATCTCATTTCTTTTTATTAAAGAAAACCATCTTTATCGTTTGCCTAATAAAACTATGATCGTTCAACTTTAGGAGAAAAAACCAGAATCTGATTCGCTTGGTTAAAACTGTAATCTTTCTGTACAAAATGAACAAAGAAATGGGCTGAAGTTAATTGAAGGAGACGTCACATATTTAAATTTTTTTTAAAATATTAAAAAAATATTTTTTAATATTTATTTAAGAAAAAAATATTAATAAATTAATACTATTTAGGAAAAGAAAAAAGAAAAAATACATTTCTTAATACACTTAGCATTTCTCATGTCTATTAATTATGTACGACCTTTTCCAACCACCAAAGAACAAGGGCTTGCCTGGGCCGAAAGGCCATTAATGATTATTGTCGCTCTTCGGCTCAACGTGAATGGTGAGGACGCGCGCGCTCGCGACACTCGAAACTCGGAAGCGGCGGTAGTTGCCAAAAAGCCTCTCTCTATTATCGCAAGATTTCATTGCTTTAAGTAAAAAATATAAGCCAAAGTTTCAGTTAGCCATGATCAGTGATCTCCATACTGATCTAAATGATAAGCAAATAATTTTGACGTGTAATAGTGTATGACGTTCTTATATCATTTTGATTGAAAAATATAGAAAAAAATATATATAGTGGTTAAAGTTGCATTTGGATACTGAAGTGATCTCAAATATTCTGTAAAAAGTAGAGAAAAAATAATAAAAAATAATTATAAAATATTAAATAGTAATAAATAATAATACAAAATAATAAAAAATAGATAAAAAATAATAATAAAATAATAAATTGATCCTGATCATCATCTATCCATGCACTTCACTTCGAAGTTCAAACCAAGTTACTTGAGCTCAAGACTCAAGTCAAGCATAAACAGTACTACTATCAATTATTCTAGAGTTTTGCTACATACAAGTATAGTTGTGTACTAATCTGTGCGTAAATACTGATTCTTTCATATTTAAAATTTAAATTAACATTATTTTCAATAAAATCTACTTTTTAACCAATCACATTACATTGGTACATATGTTAGTGCGCAATTATACTTGCAACTAAATTTTTTATTATTCTATGCGTTGGAATTACCTCAACTAGATGGTTGGTTATTAAAAATGTTTGGACATATTTAAGAATTTTGAAAATTTATTTGAGATTAGGTTTCGAAAAGGCCAAAAAAGAAAAAAATTTCTTTAAAATAAGTATTAATGTATTAATTGGAGTTTGTGAGAGTGGATAGATAAAGTTAATTTTTTAAAAAGTGGTATTAATTTTTGTGTTTGATTAATTATTAGATGAACAATTAAAAATTTTAAATAGATTTTTTTTTGTTCGAATAATATTTATAAGCAATGAAGTTCTAAAAAACGTTGAGAAATTTTGAAAAATACTTTTGCCCAACATTCCAGCCGATTTTATTTCATGAACATTCAGTTATGTAATTTGCTAATTCTTCCATTTTTTTTTCTCAATTTATATTTAGAAAAAATCTAGATCTATATGGAGATCATGATCATTAAAAACAATTTAAAAATAATTTAATTTTAATGTAATATGTTAAATACTTTTACAGCAAGAAGTACTCTAAAATCCGACAATTCATTTCAATTTATAAATTTAGTTTGATGGCAACAAAACACTTTAATTATTTTTATAAATAATGTTATATATAATCATAAAGTACGTAAGTGTTGTGTAGTCATTTAAAAAAAATTATATTTATTATTAAAAAATTAATTAATTTTTATAAATCTCATATTTATTTATATTTTTTAAAATAATTATACGATATTTATATATTTATAATTATAACTACCATTTGTCTATTTTTATTTGTTGAGTACCTTAGGCCGAGATTATTGTAAAGAGTAATGGCATGGCCTGGATCTTGCGTCATCCGGTTAAGTCCAATCAAGCCTCTCTAGAAGTATACCGCGTGTTCGTGAACTCATCGCAATCGTCAGCCATAAAAGTAGCTGGAAATTCAACGCTGGAATCCAATTACAAGTCTAAAAGAGCATCTAAACCCAAAAGCCTTTAAATTATTCGGTCTTATCCTAATTGTTACATATTATAGTACTATGACTATTAGAATCTTAATTATTCAAACCATTTGTTTATCTCTTTCAATAGTCTTCTGAACTGTCAATGCATGATTTTGTCTACAGAAATGCTAAACTCACCGAAGTAATGTCCCGATACAATTTATTTATTAAGAAATTATTTTTTAATGATATTATGAATTTTCTGAAAGATATTAAAAAAAATATATGTACAAAAATTATAAAAAAAAAAAAAATGAAATACACTCCCAACTCGATGGCTGTAGAGCCACTCTTTTGCATATATAATATTAAATCAGAAGAAAACTTGATTATATTCTTAATTTATTTGAGAAGTACTGTTAATTACTGCATCCACAAATTAAGAAGTACACTCTTGTCTTCATATGATATACTAGATATATTTTATAATAATAATAACTTTATAATATGATGTATAACATTAATCAATACCAATTTATAAGTTTATTTTTATAAATTCTCCCGAAAGTATTTCTCAATTTATTAAGGGCCTATTTGGGATTGCGGTGAGAGGTCTAAAAAGTACGGTAGAATGGTATAAAGTACTTATATGATAAAATTTATCTATTTAGTAGTTTTACATTAAAGTACTTCTAAACTAAGAAAAAGTAGAAAACTACGTTTCAACAAAAGTACTAAAGTGATGTTTTTTGTCAGAAGCACTTCAGAAAAAGTAATCCCTATTTTATCGTGCTATGTACATTACGAAATGACCCTCATCATTTTAACACAATGACAACTTTATCAATCTATATTTTTTATTATTCCTAGATTATACAAGACTTTGCCTATTAATATTTTTCATTCTTATCCTATCACTTATGTATCGTTGAAGATATTTTCTTTTTCATTATAATTATTGAAAAATCTATTAGACTATTTTTGTTATTATTTTATTATAATATTTTATTTTATCAAGTATATGTCTTTTTATGTCATTTTTATGTCAAAAAGTGCTTTTTAAATTTTTTTCCAAACAAATTAGTATGTTTAAAAGTATTATAGACATACGAATTCTAAATATTAATAAATAATTTTTTAATAATAAAACTTATTGCGTTAAGTTCTAAAATATAAACTTTAAATTAAAAGTAATATTTTCTACCGTGACATCAAACATGCACTAAATAAGTGCCCTTATAACATGCATTATGCATATAGTAGTTAATTAAAACGACAAATAGAATTAATTTGTCTCCTGTATCTAAGCACGTGAGATATTTGTCAGGTGTTCAAACTTCACATGGCATTTGATCTTGCGCGCATGACGTTATATATCCAAAGTTCATTGATGAAGCTTAATTCCCATAATTTTTCTTTTTCTCTTCCATCTGATCAGATGGATGGCATATTGTACATCGGAAGCTGTTTGATTCCCTATACGATTTATTTATTTATTCTTAAATCAGATTCCCATGAAATTTTTTTTAAAAAAATATATAGAGGAAGATTCTTATAAAATATATAAAAAATATGTAAAAGTAATTATAAATAAAATTTTTTATATTATAACGTTGGGAAAAGATAAAGTGTTGGTACTAAACCACGGAATCACCTTTAATTAAATATACTTTACATCTAGCTAGCACCATGAGAGAAATTAGGAATAATCTATTGGTAACCAGCCCCGCGCAACCACTGCGCACCAATATGACGTGGCCAGTCAAAAAGTCAATCTGCAGCATTGGTAATAAGCGGGTAAGTGGCGCACGCATATTTTTGAATCTGAGTTGATAAAACGATGCATTTTTATAAACATTAAAACTGATTTTAGACCGGTTTCCCTTTTCTCCTCCCTTCCCCTCCCCCTCCCGCGCCCTTCCCCTTCTCCTTCTCCTCCCTTCCACTTCCCCTTCCACTTTCCCTTCTAGGTGGAACACGACGCTGCATTTCTAAATTAAAAATAGAAAAACAAACCATTTTTAAACTATGGGGGACTGAGGATGACATTTGGTTGTGGTGGCAAAATCGTTCCAGCAGCAGTGAATGGTTGATGGTGGTCTGAAGAAAAAATTGTAGCGGCTGAGAGTGGAGATTTGGGGTTGGAGGTGAAGAAAAAATTGTAGCGGTTGTGGCGGCAAAAAATGGGTGCTGGTTACGAATATCTTTTTCCAATCATGAAATGGATTTGGGGGAGATTTGGGGCTGGTTACTCAAATGGGTTCTGCGTCGACGAGAAGGGAAAGAAACAAAGACCGAAAAAGAAGCCTGCTTCTAAATTTCTCCCCATTTTTTTTTTAATACAGTAAATATCTGACAAGGCCACCTCAGCATTGGGTGCGCAATGGTTACGCACGTTTTGTTGTACGTAGCAGTATTGGAGAAATTATATCTGTTCTTTTGTTGAAGCTGGAAACCACATTAAAAAGCCTAAAAACCCACATATTCAACTAATTTGATTTGATCCTATTTATGTCCTGAAGATCAAGAAGGAGAAGGCATGCAAGGGGATGGCACACACGATATATACAAATTATTTTTTCCATCCTCTATAAGACCAGCAACGAATTCTTGATATCATAATTCATCTTCTCCAAGTTTGGCTGCACGGAAAACTGAATCATCGGCGGTGGCCCACACGCCAAGGCCAAAGTAGTACCCTCCGATGATCCTTCCGGGATGTGCTCTCGCAGAACACTCTCCGTGATGAATCCCACACTGTACTGCCACCCTTCCTTTCTAGATTCCTGAACCACATACCACACCTTCAATTTGTCATGTTTCTGAGCCCAAGCATCGAGATCTTCCTTAAGCAAAATATCCTCCTCGGTGCGATTCGCGTAGACCACATACATCTCTGTCTCGTCTTCTGGGTCCTTCAGAATGGCCTGAACTATTTGATATATGGGTGTGATCCCTGTCCCGCCGGCAAGCATGGCTAGCTTCTTCGAAAACTTGGGTTTTCCATGAACTGAAAAGCTACCACGGCCAGTATATTCAATGTGACCCAAGGGACCCTTCACGTCAAGAATCGAACCTAGTGGAAGTGCGTTTATGTACTGTGACATAAGCCCTCCATTTGGAAACTGCCGGTGCATACTTTTTAGGTAAATCTTAACCACTATATCAAAGTACCCGACTTCATCAACATTGGTGGTTGGAGTGTAAGCACGCATGCACAGCTTCTCGTCTATGGTAGCGCATAAAAATATTTGCTTCCCTACCGGTAAACCCAAGACCTGGTCATCGGACGGTAATGCAAACGGGAAGAGCCCGACGTCATGGGACATTGACTTTTTCTCCATGAGCTTGCATTGGATTTTCTCACGCGGGACGAGTGCGACGCATCTAAGCGGCGCAGTCTCTTTGATGGGGGCGAGGTGGGATGTGTTCGAGGCACCATGCACTGAGCTGTTGGGCGAAGAGGTCGTCGAGTAGTCGGAGGCATAACCAGTTGTGATCAACTCGCCTATTCGATATCCCTCGAGAATCTTCTTGGCCTTGTCGGAGTGAATGGCGTCGAACTCTTCGGTGCAGTCGGTGCCGGCGTTGATAAGAATGCTGTCAGCACCACCGGGGTGATCATTGAGGAACCGGGTGCAGTCATAGATGTGGCCGTGGACAATGATCCAAGCTGATTCGGCCAAGCTGTGCTTCTTGACCTCAGATATTGAGTACATGTTTGAGGACGTGTTCATGAAGGGTGATGAGACGCTCTTCTTGAGAAATTCCGATGATTTCTCGAGGTGCTTTTCCTTGGCCATCCATCCGCCAGACTGGTTGCCGGGGAGAGTCGGGTGCTCAAACGCGATTCCAATCTCTCCCCCGTGTAACTGCTTGCACACATTTGTTTTTACCCGGAACCAGCAGTTGTTCATCATTCCCTGTTTGCAATTTGTTCTAGCATAAATTAGTGCCCCACGAGCCAGATCGAGTTCCAAAGATATTTCATTAATTGTTTTATTTTAAAAATGGTATTTTCAACACCACTGATGTTTGAATTTGAAAATGTTGATACAATTACCCATTATCCATTATGAGTAACTGATCGAGCACATTCACCTGGAAGTGTAAAGATCAATAGAATCGGGTCGGCTTACAATCATTAAAAGATGGATTTCAAAAAAGCAAGGCTCCCAATAATGCAGTAGTGAAAGTGATAAGTTGGTTTGACAGGATCAACAGATCAGAAACCCCACTCTTCGTGGGGGGCGGAAAGGAGAATGAGAAACGTAAGATAGGGATCAATTCTGACTTTTACGCAACCATTTATACAAATTAAAAGCGAATATATATGCATGATGAGAAGAGATCACGAACACCAAACCAACCAAATGAGGAACGTACGTACTCCAAACTGGACCACTTAAGTGTAAGAAACTAGACAGGTGCATGGTCGACGTACGACGTACCATGACATTCCAGATGAGCTTCTCCGGCTGAGTGTTGAGGGCTTCATCCCAGGCTCGAACCGCAATCTCCTTGGTTCCAAGCAGATCCAGCACCTCCACCTCCAATGACCAGAAGCACCAGCACCAATATTTGCCGTACTTGTTCGGCTTCTCGGGGTGCTCCAACCCGCACACCCGCCACGTCTCTCCACTGTCTACAGTCACCTCGACACGAGTCACTTTCCTCCCCACCTCCTGAAAAGATCATTCCAGTCTGCTCAAAACTCTTCTTACTCATGAAAGAAGTGTGCGTTTATATATATATATAAAGGAAAATTTTATGTGCAGTCATTTTTGTGAATTCCTTTATGCACTCCAGTGATATGATTGGTTGTGTGTTAAAAAAAAATTAATCCAGCTAATTATATTAGTAGAGTGCGCAAAAAATACATAAAAATGACTGTACGTAACATTACTCATATATAAATATAGAGTAGAGGATCATTAGAAATTAAACTTCCAAGTTCCAACTTCGAACTGGATGCAAGTCAAAAGCCTCCAAACAAGACAAATGCAGCTTTTTCTTGAAAACGGAAAGAGTACTGCAATACTGTTAAGAGAACCAAAAAAAAAAAAAACACCCATAGGCGTAAAATCACCCGTAGGTATCAAAAATGTTATTTATCATTCTCACGTCATTTAATATGTAATTTATAATTTTTATTATTCTCTTTATATATAGATATTTGTATATCAATATGTATGTGTTTAGATAGAATAATAAAAATAACTAATTACATGTTAATTATGTGTGGTATAAAAATATAATTATATTTGCGCAACTCACCCGAATACGCGTAGCCCCTCAAAGTGTACGGCCTTTGGGTCGTCCACGAATTTATCGGTAATATCTCATAATGACATGGCGTCGTCAGCACAGAGTTTATGTTCAGCTCATTAATAATATACTCGGGCTTATACCACCAACCTGCATAAACCAAATTAAAGAAACCAAATTAAAGATAGAGGAATATTATGTATAGTTATTTTTTAATATTTTTTATGTATTTTATTGATATAATTAATTAAATTAATTTTTTTTAATATTTAACTAATCATATCATTGAAATGTATAAAAAATACGTAAAAATAATACATATAAAATTTTTAATTAAAAGATACCAAACACAACTAATTATTCATTTTAGAAAAATTATATTACGTGATCTGCAGTCTCATGAGTCGACACATGATGAAAAAATTTTATTTATAAAACTCAGGCTTGAAACCCTTACAATTAAAAAATAAAAAATATATGTAGATTATTTTTTCATATTATATCAAGAAATAAATGCAGTTTTTATAAATCTTGCTTCAATCGTTTTGTCAGAATCTCATATTTTTCAAAGTGGAGAATGATTTTTATAAATTCTGTTAACAATATGGTCCTGTTTGGATTTAAATTTGTTCTTAATTCATCTCATCTCATCTAATTATTATAAATTTTTTAAATTTTTACACAAAATATAAGAAAATAGTTCAATATTTTTAAATTTTAAAATAATAATATTAAAATATAATATATTCTAATAATATTTTATTTAATATTCAAATTTCATCCCAATTAACTTACCATCCCTCTCCAAACATCACCTAAATCTCGAGTTATGTTAAGTCAATATTCTTCCAATTTCATAATAGATTTCTTTATTTTTTGGGGTCCGAGGAAAATCATGAGATGTGGGATGTTATTTTGAACAAAAGTATGAAAAAAAGGGGTCAAAGATCACGTGCGAAGAGCCTTATGTGTAGTAGAAATAAGGGCAAAGCTGGCACCTTCGAAATTAGCAAGCTCCGCGTCAACGTGCGTGGGAAGTACTTTGTTGTCGTTACGGTGATAATGGCTGTCTGATTCTTTGGTCGTCACAATAATCCGCTTCAGCCATTTTACCATTCTTCCACCTATGAATCCCGGTAAGATCATCCTCACCGGGAACCCATGGTCCGGAGACAAATACTCACCGTTTTGCATGTACGCCAACATGATTTCCCTCGACGGATCCAAGGCGACCTCGTACTTGATACTCGTCCCGTACTTGGACCCACATCCACCTGGCAGGTCTTCGTGTCCTTCGAAGCACACATTGAGGGCCCCACGTTTACGGCTCAAGATCCCACACCGCTTTAGCACATGCCGGAGCAACACACCACGCCACACCGATGTGGAGACCCCGGCTGCTCCCCAGTTGAAACCGATGCTCTGTTTCACCATGTTCTGCTCTTTCCGTCTGTTTCCCGCGCAGACAAGAGTGACCGGTAACTCGAGGGTTTTGAACTCGGTGACAAGTTCGTCCATGGTGAACCGGGCAGGTCGCTTGACGAGTCCGCAGACCTCGACGTCCCAGTCCTCCCACCTGGTCTTGGGGACTGCCCCGTGGTTGCGCACATAGTGGAGTGGCACCGGGGTGATGAACCCGTGGTGCATGAGCCTAGTCAGGGGCGGCTCCGAGTTGAAGGGGTGCTTCCCTGTGAGCCGGACCATGGAGGGGTTGCGCTCCACCCAATTATCCGTCGTGGCCTCGTCTCGCGGGTCCACGGTCGACGGCTCTAATTCGCTGTTCCCTTTCTGTATCAATTCTCTGTAATCTTTCTCATTCTCGTCCTCGCTCGACGAATCTTCCGCCGTCATGACTTGTTTCAAGGCATGCGCGCCACTATCCGGGGAGTCGGACCAGTGGCTGTTGGGAGCCGGATTGAAGGTAAGAACCGCACCGTTCATGGTGGGTTCGAGGCGAGTGAGCTGGCGGTTGCCCACTGAAGCCGCCATTGAAGACAGAAAGAGAGAGAAAAATAAAATATTTATTTCGGCTTTTGATTTATTATTTTGCAAAGAAAAAGTGAGACACTTCAATTTATAGGTATCACTTTGTCTGAGTTGTGCGTTGCGTGGAAGAAAGGTGCCGATGGAGATATATACCGCTTGTTACCGCCATTATACCGCTTGACCTGGCTTTGCCACACGGCAGCCATATATTTATATTAAAAAAAAAATCGGTTCTCATATTTTCTTCTTCCAATATTCCATTTGGTAATTACCGTCCAAACTACCGCCCTCTACAGTGTCTATACATCCATTTTTCTATCCCAAATTGACATCGAGCAAAATGAAATATAATTTGTTCCGTCCAAGCTACCGCTGTTTGCTTATCAAGAGAGTTCTTAGATCTTTGTTTTATCCTTTTCTCCTATTTTTGTTTTCTTTAAATGTTTAGGAAAAATTAATCAAATGGTGTAGGAAAACCTTGACCATATCCTCTCGTGTACAGAGCGAAGTATTCCATCAAAAAGCCATCAGACATACGTACTGGCGGTTTTGAGATTGGTTCATATTTTTTTTGGTTTTAAACATTGGAGATAGAACTAAGAGAAGAGGGTTGAGATGGGGATCAACCGAAATACTCTTAAAATTTATTTTTACGGTCTTCCCTTGGCTTCTGCCATGGCTTCCACAAAGGGCACCTCATCACTCATTTTTGCAAATCTTTATAAGATTGGAAGGGGTTAATCCTCTTCCGAGGGCCTGTTAGGTCGTAGCATGGAGTTGGATTGTAGCAGACACCGATAAGTAATAACCTAGGTAATCAAGGGCCTAGTCTACTCTGAACATATAATAGCTAACACCAAAAGAATTACCACTCAAGAGTTTCGGGAGAAGGGCTATCAGCTTATTCAAAATAAGCTAAACCCCAATATCTCGTGACTTCGATTTCAAATAATGGATGAAGCAACTATCATATAACAAAAAAGCGTCGTGGGTTCTATTTATACCAGTCAAGTATGGCAACAAAACCCAATCGAATCCATTACTAGGGAAATCTCCATCATCTTTACTGACTTAGGCATTAGAGGCATTCTCTTGAACCTCCAAGCCTCATTACTTTTTGGTTGCAGGTGATTGCGTATGTGAAATTATGAAACACGTATATGACAGTTTGCGCCATCTACAAAACGACGTCCTAATAAGGGGGCATGAAATGACGGAAACCCAAACAACGAAGTGATGCCATGATTACATGTCCCATCATGCTGCATGTGATGAGACTATGAGGGGTAATTGAAAGGAGTTGATTCTCTTACGGGGGCCTATCGGGTCATATCATGGGACTGGATTGTAGCACAGCCTAATAACCTAGCTAATCAAAGGCCTATTCCACTCCAAGCATATAATAGCTAACACAAAAAGAATAAACGTATGAGAGCTTCGGGAGAAAGGCTATAAGCTTATTCGAGATAAGCTAAGCCCTAGTGTCTCGTGGCTTCGATTTCAAATAATGGATGAAGCAGTTATCACATAATAACATAAAGCGTCAGGGTTCTATTTATACCAGCTAGGTATGGCAACAAAACCCAACTGAATCCATTGCTAGGAAAATCTCCATCATCTTTACGGATTTAGGCATCGGTGGCATTCCCTCATTCATTTTTGGTTGCAAGTAATTGCTTGTGTGAAGCTGTGAAACATATTCATAACAAGGATCTTCTTTATGGCTTCTACCATGGCTTCCACAAGGTCGAAATACTCTAATGCCAAATTGGTTACACACCAAGCTCTATAATTGTAAAGAAAATAGAAACGAGGAAATGGGTGGTAAAAATAACAAATGGATGGAAAGACTCTACAGTTTTGCTTGAGGTTGATTTGGATAAGGAAAATCATAGCTCTGGATGGGGATGGGGGCTTCCTCCAAAGGGCATGCTCGTCTTGCGTTTTTACTTCCTATAAAGCTCAAGGACAACTTCCTACAAAGAGAGTTTTGTTTTCTTTTTTAAATCACTTAACATGTGGCATATCCACATACATCAGCAAGGGTGAATTCAGTTCGATCTGGTTCGGTCCCTAGGGAATTTTGTAGACTGGACCGAAGGGGTTTGATCTAAGGTTTTCCCACCCTAGACCGAACCGAAGTAGCATATAGAACAGACTATACCATTGCCAAATTTTCGATGTCCTCACCGTGATCCGATATGCCCACAAAACTACTCCGGGGAGTTCTTCCACCCAAGCGCCCTTTTTATCACTTAGCTTCTTTTTTAGTATCCTCATCAAAATCTTGTTGGTCACCTCCACCTGCCCATTGGACTGGGGGTGTCCTAGGGATGAATAACGGAATTTGATTCTCAACTCCCAACATTAGTCTCGATATTGGTTGGAGTCAAATTGCCTCCTGATATCTAATATGATAATGCAGGGGGATGATGAATATGCATATGACTGTCTTCCACATAAAGCATGTAATGTTGCTTGCTGTGATTGTCGCCAATAACTCGGCCTTTATCCATTTGGTGAAATAGTCCACTATGACTACCACGAATTTTACTCCTCATTTGCTCAAGGGGAGGGGACCCACCAGGTCGACTCCTCACTGGGTGAAGGGCTAGAGCAAAGTGATCGATGTCAGTTCTTTCGGCAGGCGATGGGGCACGCGACATCTTGAAGTGCGCGCTACCAATAGCATCCCACCCTAATCAATTTGCTTGCCAGCACCTTCCCTCGTGAATGGTTGCTGCAGATTTCCTCGTGTATTTCCACTAACAAGTATTGGGCTTCTTTGAACAAGATGCACCTCAGGAGGGGTATGGAATACCCCCTCTAAAATAGGATGCCGTCGACTATAGGATAACGCGTCGCTCTGTTCCCATTCTTCCTGGCTTCCAACTTATCATTGGGTACCTCATTGTCATCTAAGTATTTGATAATATCCAACGCCAACTCCAGTGCTCCTGGTTTGACTTCCATTACTTCAATCCCCATGGAAGGTACCTCAACGATCCTGACAACTGTTTGCCTAGGGAGGGGAGAATTTTCCTGCCCAAATGTTGCTCTCACTAACTTGTTTGCTTTTTGATTCTCAGCCCATGGAACCTACTGAACCTAGAAGTATCTGGAGTATATGCGCTCGACCTCGATTAATGTTAAATATTTTTTCAATTTTTCGCTCTTTGCCGCGAATTCTCCTCATACTTGGCTAACCACTACCTGAGAGTCAGCTCATACATCTACTTCCCCAGCACCCAAAAACTTGGCAATCGTGAGGCCAAAGAACAATGCCTCATACTCTACCTCATTGTTCTTAGTTTTGAACGCTAGCTTAATCACATAATTATGTTCTTCATCTTCGTCAGTAACAATATGCACACCCACTCCCCCTCCAGCCTAGCAAGACGAGCCATCGACAAAGACTTGCCAAGACTTCATGTGAGGTGAATGTTCGACCTTCTCCAAGAAGCTGGTGAATTATCCTACAAAATCTGCCAACACTTATCCCTTAACCGAGGTCTGTGGTGCGTACTCGATGTTAAACTCACTCAACTCCACGACTCAGTTCATGAGGCAGCCTGAGGCGTTCGGTCTTTGCTAGATCTTCTTCAGGGGGGTCTCGATGAGGAGCTTTACTGGGTGAGCTTGAAAATACGGGCAGAACTTTCGAGTGGTTAGCACCAAGGTAAATGCAAGTTGCTCTATGCATGGGTATCTGGGCTCTACTCTCCTATATGCTCGCTAGTGTAGTATAGGGTCTCTGGACCCCGCCTTCATCTCACACCAAGGTTGAGGAGGCAGCCTGTGGGAAGACCAACAGATACAAGATTAGAACTTCACCACACCTGGGCTGGCTGAGTAGCAAAATGCTGGTAAGGTACTTCTTGCGGGCATTGAACACTTGGTCGCACTCGTCATCCCATATTTGAGCCTTCCACATTACTTTTAAGAAGGAAAGACACTTGTCGGTGGACCTTGATACGAAACAGTTATGGGCTACTACTCAACTCACGAGTTTCTACACTTCGTTTATGCTCCAAGGGGAGGGCATGTCAAGTATAGCTTTCACCTTCTTCGAGTTGGACTCTATTCCTCTTTTCAACATCATGAAACCCAAGAATTTCCCAGAGCCTACACCAAAATTACACTTTTTTTTTAGCTCAACTTCATTTGGCACTGCCTCAACATCGTAAAGGCTTCACAAAGGTCGTTTAGGTGCTACTCGAGAGTTCTACTTTTGACTAGCAGATCATTTATGTAAACCTCCATGTTTTTGCTGATCTAATTTTTGAATATGCGATTGACCAGCTGCTGGTAGGTGGCCCTTGCGTTCTTTAATCCAAAGGGCATGACTGAGTAACGGTATAATCCTCAATCGGTAATGAATGACGTCTTCTCCTCATCATCCGAGTTCATGCGGATTTGGTTGTATCCAGAGTAGCATGAAGCTCACTGCTGTGAAGTCAACAATCAAGTCGATACGGGGAAGTGGAAAGTTATCTTTCGGTCAAGCCTTATTCAAGCCGGTAAAGTCCACACACATCCTCCATTTGTTACTTTGTTTTTTTACTAACACCACGTTAGACAGCCGATCTAGGTAATGGGTCTCTCGTATGAATCTCATTGCAAGTAACCGGTTGACTTCCGCGGTGATGCGGCATTCTTCTCAGCATTGAAGTTTCGACCTTTTTGTCTTACACCTTAAGCCTTAGGGTCCACACTCAGGTGGTGCTGCATGACCTCTGGATTGATTCCGGGCATATCCTTGTTACTTTAGGTGAAGACATCCCAATGCTCAATGAGGAGGTGCTGCAAGGCACCCCTTATTAGAAGAGTCATCCTGGTGTTGATCATGGCAGTGGCTTCCAAGCGACTTAGGTCCAGAAGGACCAACTCCAGCAGCTCGTTTGGCTCCACCTTCCAAAATGCTTGCTCATCCTAGATCTTGCTATATGCCAGGATACAGTTGGGTGGAGGTGGAATGACGTTCTGCACGCTCTTCCTTTCTTCCTCGATATCGCCTCCCCCTCTAGCATTTCTGGAGCCTTCGCGTTTGCCATTGCTTGGCTCCACGTTAGTTTCAGCTTGTTAGTGGTTCCACTGAATGCCTCATCTCCTTTTCTTCCAGCTGTTCCATTGCCACGAGCCTTACTTCCATACTTGTCGATGTCATTTCAGCTTGTCCTCGAGTCATCTAAGAACGGGTTGCCGCAAGTATATGAAGGATACATGAAATCTATAGATATCCTATAGATGACGCCACTGTCAACACATATTTCCCACACCTTTGGACCAGACTCCAGCGATTCGGATCTTCAATCTTGGGCTTGCACACTCAAAGAAAACACAAAGAAGTAGGGGCCTTAATAGAGGCCGAGAAGTCTCTGATACTTAAGTCAGTATCGCCTTTCTAACTTGTATGAGTGAATAGAGAATTTGTACATGAAAATTAACTTTTATACTAGATTTTTAGAGGTCAACTGCCCATACCCTTATGTCAGGGGGATATGTCCCCCCAACAGCTCTTTTAGTCATATTTCTTTAATGTGATGTAACTTCTGAGGTAGCGCAATTAATGTAATGTGGCATCTTTTCCCTTCTGTCGTGTTGCAGGCATACACCGTCTAACTCCTCACTTGCTGTCAGAAGATTGAGGACTCTCCATATTTCTCGTCTCCTTGCTTGCACAGGTTCTTCAAGGCTTGGCATCGAAAGGGTAGGCCAAGATGACATGTCCTTCCTCTCATTGCATTTTAGGACTTCCCGCGCAATTACGGCTATTGGCCGACCTCAACTTTATGGTCGGGAGGCCCTTAATGGGCTGATGGGCCATCCAACCGACCGGGACTCCCTATATTTGAGCTCGCATTTTAGGCCTTTGGCCCAAGAGTAAAGATCCCATTACAATACCAATAGAATGTGCAAATCTTAGATCAATTAAAGCTATTTTTAAGTAATATCTCAACTGTATATGATATATAGAAATTCGATGACAGATCCAACTAAAAATTTTATCCATATATCCATCAAACATGTAAAACATATTTAAGTATTCATGCATGTATATATAACACATGATGTTGGGGGTCATTAACTTTCCTATATCTTACCTAGCAATATATCATGTACACAGGTCAACAGTTCAGAAATAGAAGGAAGAAGAGTACCACCACTTCTCGGTAAAATCACCTGTATATATATACATATATATTTACAAGAAATATCTATCTTGAAATTAGAAAGTAGAAAAGGACAGCAAATCACTGGTAAAAGAAGATAGAGGAGTTGATGAGCAGCATGAACCAGACAGTCATCCACATAAGAATAATAATCTATAGGAAAGGGGAAATAAACAAGTTTTTTACACGGAGTCAAGCTGTTGGGAATGCTTACCACGTGGAGCATCATGGACACAATGACAGAACAAATTTAAAGCTAAAAAACATCTGATAGAAGTCTTTTCTTTTAGCCATTATCACCCTGTACTCAAATGGCCAATATGCATTGCTAAATAATGATGGCAAATTCGCACAACTACAAGGGACTTAGCTAAAATGTTTTGCTTCTTTTCTAGACAACTAAAAATCAAGAGGCAATGGCGCCTCCTACAATTGTTTCCTAACCTAACCCCTGCAGTGTGCTGAAACTAGCTACCCGTCACCTACTAAACCAAATAGTTGCATAAACTGCCACTCTCATAGATGATATGAGGACAGTGCTCTAGCACACCAATACACAGGCACCATGTAGCACCAATTGCTTATGAATATACAAACCAAACTATTGAAGAGTTGAATCCAGTTCTCACCACCACTTCTCTGTATTGTAACAGACAGTTTGCTCTTCAATGCCTCCATTGCCTCCTTGACCGTGCAACCAGGAAACTACGTCCATACGAAGGATCAGAACGAAAAGCAGCAGCACGGGGCCTCCCTAAAAAGTCAACATATGGTTGTTGCATTGAACTTCGTCCATATGAAGCATCAGAACGAAAAGCAGTAGCACGACGTCTCCCAAAATAGTTGACAAACTCACGGTCCCTGTTATATCTACTCTGCGAAGAAATGCCACGATTCTGTCCATGATTTAATGACGCAAGGGGGAAAAAAGAGTCATCTGAATAGTCATCCGAATAGTCATCCAAATCAGAATCATAATCACTATAACTGCCACCGTAGTTGGGCTCTATCACATAATCCCCCAGCACCATAGCCCCAGGTGTTGATGAAATAATTGTGCTGATCACATCGTTTTGCTCCCTCTCACACTCAAGTCTCTTCCATTTTTCTTCAAGAAGAGGATCCACTGCCCTTGGGCATGCTAATGGGTGCTTTGCCCTAACATGTTTTCTGAGTTCCTTATAACTTCCAACAAATGAACAATCATTCTGCATGCAGGCTCTCTTCTTTGCATTCAGATACTTTCTTGCTGGCTCAACCACAGTCCAACCCTTCACTTGCCCACGACATAAAGGGCACAAAAGCTCTGACACTTCGATCTTTTTGTTGCAATGGCCCAGACCAGAACTTGAGCTTTCCATCATCCCACTTGAATGTTGAGAACTTTGAACTGGAGTTATCTTTGTGTAGGCTTTCTTGTATTGCTCAAGACAGTTGGAATAGCGATGGCTAGTAGAACACATATAAGGGCGGCAACCCTTGTCATAAGAGGAACAGAGTAGGAGGACAGCATTGTGAGGGTACTCCAAACAAACTGAGCAGGTTGCATGTTTCCAATCTTTCTTCTCTGATGCCTTTGAACGGCTCTTCTTAAGGATAACATCTGTAAAATGGTTCCGAGAGCAAGATGGGAATGGATGCAGGGTAGCCTGGTGATGGCAGGAGTAAGTCTTTCGTCGTACCTTGCTAACTTTCCCCATTTACAAAATAAACCTGAAACTCATTTGCCAGCAAGGGGAAAGGAAGGGGAGACAGAGATCAGATATTCTGACAAAATAACTTCAGCCATTACAAATGAAAGATGACTTTCATTCTAATAGCATCTAAATGATCTTTTCGTTGAATTCAACCTCTTAACACAGGCATTTTGAAATTGTCGTAAATAGCTTCACTATTATACATTTAAACAAAATTAGTTCATCACCTATCACAATAAAACCTTAAGGAGTTATATACACAACAGAGTTATAACTAAGCATGCTGACCTCACGAGTAGAAAAGGAGCTAAACACAGCACTGACTAGGTTAATTGAAGTACATTTCCCAACAAGTTGCACCTGTCTAAATTAGTTTAGGTGCCATCCTTGTTTCCTATGATTTATAACCCGAATATTTGGTGACATCTGATACAAGAAACGAATCTCATTTAACTAAGCTAATTAGACATTCTGATTTATAAAAGAGATAATGCGAAAAAAATAAAAATAAAGATTTATACAATACACAAAAAACTAATGACATCCAACAAGAACCACATTACAGGATTATTAAGGCTAAATGGAGTACTGTGAGACTGTAAAAGGCAACCAATCAGATTTTCCACAAGCTGTACGCTATTGGGGATACGCACCATCAAACAAGTTGCCTCAGAACAAAGAAATTTGTACTGATAAAAAGAAAGTTAGATCAATTTGAAGCACATAGATGCAATTTCCTACAGAAACCCTAGATGCTTTGGGTTGGTCAGCACCCTTACCTTGCCATATACCCTCACTCCTCCCTAACCCTCCCCAACCCATGTTCGTGTACTGGATGGCAGCTAATATATAGTAAACCTGCCCACGGGCTTTAACAGAGTCCATGAATTAAGTGGCTGTAGGTTTAAAATGCATGATCGACCCTGCATAGCAAATGTTTCTAAAAAAAACTACAAAACGTGATTAAAAAAAATAATAATATATAAATAATAATAGCAATAATCAGCACAGACATACCCACCATAAACACTACGTATAGAACAAACACAAGAAGGATAATATACAGTCGGACACAAACATTTTATCCGTGCATGTGTTACCAGCCATAAGAAGAATGGCACATGCCACAAATAATCAGCATTAATAGTCCAAAATCGAAGGGAATCACATTTCCAGATGTGCATCCGTAACTAATTTCTGGAAAGTAGAGCACAAGTAATCGCATCTTGAACAACTGCATACACTGGAATTTTAAGCAATAATAGGGTCAAGGCTTAGACTTATAGCATAGAAACAAGGACAAGGAATTACTCACAAAAAAGGAAAAAAAAATAAAAAAGAAAAAAGGAAAATAAGGAGTGAACAAACCATACCAAAAAACTAGAAGTGATTTCCATCATCTTAATCACAACCCAAGTTTCAATCCACCAACGGCATTCGCTGACACTTGTTAGCCAGAATTAAATGTAGCTCATTCTGGAAACTTTGAGACATCCAAAAGGACAAGTCATACCAATTTAGGATGTGTTGGATGAAAATATTTTCTAGAGTTGTGCTTGAGGGGGCTGGAAACATTGGTCAAAAGAAAAGCTAAAAGTTGGTCAATTGAAATAAGTGGGTTCAGGCATAAATTAACTTACCCTCTTTTAGGAGAGTAAGTTATTTTCCCAGTGTTTTTCTATGCGTATGTGTATGGGACTCCACACTACCAGTTTTTCTTCACAAAGTACTCTAGACTCTAAACTCTTCTGTGAAGGCAATCCAGGAGCAAGGTTTTGGCTGGAAAAATCCAAAAGGTATTCGTCTTCTTCCACCTGATTCCTTTACGCTAGAGACTCCAAGAAGTGCAAAGACTCACAGTGCTACACATAGTTAAAATTGTAAAATAATGAAAAGAAGTAACTGACAATACTAATTGTTTCACTAATAGCAAGTATCTGCTAGGAGCGATAAACAGAAATAAGACCCTATGAATTTTGATTCATCGATATATATGTATATTTATATATATATATATATATGTATATTTATATATATATACAAGGTCAACAAAGCATGAACGGGCATGAAGAAAAAGATTAGCCACTAGGCTTTCAAAAGAAAGAAATAAATAAATCCAATCTATATGAAGTCTATCTAGAAGATGTGGTCTGCCAAGCTTCAACTATTTTAAGATATTTTTTCAAAAAAAAATAAGAGATAAAAATTCTACTGATTTTCCACGTATTCAATAGTATATTTCTATTAATAAATTTTCTTATATGAAGTTACATAAACTATTCGTGGTTTTTCGATGCGAGAAAAAAAACACATCATTTTCAAGAACATGTTTTGGTTGTTAGTCGCACACCACAAATTGCTTTCAGAATCATTTTCAGTGTGTCAGCCAAACATAGGAAATTAATAGTTTTCTCACAGAACATTTTCAGATGTAAATATTTTCTAGTATTCCCCATTTTACATTGAAACAACTGCAGCATAATAGGTTAATTTTGCCAAAATTATAGGTGTACCCACACAAGGACCTCAGTAGGCTAGTTTTTTAACCACAGAAACAATATCAAAGCTAGAATCTCCAAATTATAGATTTCCTACATAAAAGAAAGCCTAAACCTCCAGCATAGTAGCTAAGCTTTTCTAATTGTTAGAGCATGGTAAGTCTCTGGTTCTTCTCAATCACTATTAGAAGAGAAATAGGAAAGGTCGAATACACCCAATGATAAAAAAAAATTACTTCTTTTTTCTGAGACAGCATATTTATTAATGGACAAAGTTTACCTCCAACCCATTTAAAAATTGATGTCTTTTGAGCATGTGAGAAGCACATGCCTTTTTAAGACCCTTCATTAAAAAACATGTGCTTCTTGCATTCTTAATTGACACGTCATTTTCATAGATGGGTTGGAGGAAGTTTCCTCCAAACCCCTAGGGGTTCACTCAAGTGGTAAAAGCCTTGGGCTTGAGGGTATGCTCCCCCTAGGTCTAAGGTTCAAATCCCCTTGGGTGCAAACAATCTATAAGGGCCGTCGCACTAGGGGATTTTATCATTGAATTACCCGAGATACACTTGCGGAAAACTCCTTGTCAAGAGCTTGTGCACCCTTGGGATTAGTCGGGACATTGTTCCTGGACACCCGGTGCCAATAAAAAAAGAAAGGAAGTTTCCTCCAACCCAATTTGGAGGAAAATTCTATCCTTTATTAATTAGAACTTATAATTTCAATTTTCCTAAAGCCTAAGGTGCTTTTTAATATAAATACTCAATTATCATTTTCAAAGAAAAGCAAAGGTGCACAAAATCGCATCTAATAATTCAACATAACAACTTAACAATCCTACAGACTGATATGCCCTAATAATTGCTCCACCATATGCCTTAATTAAGAACTGTGTAGATGTTCTACAAGGAGCTCGTATTGGAAGAAGATAAAGACTTTCAATAACTGGTTCCATTTAGAAATATAAATAATTGCCAATATGCTGCAAAGCAGGAGAGATCTACAAGCATTAGAAATTCACCTACCTAAGACTAAAGTAAATGCTACTGATAAATCATCAACTTCATTTTAAAAGAAAATCAGCTGCAACGAAATGAGAGAACCAAAATGTTTGGAACTCAGCAACCATGCCTCTTTTGCACCCTTATCATTCAATTATACCTAAAGAAATAGACATCCACACCTACCATGAGCAATCAATTAGCTGGCTTGAAGATAACAACTGAAGCTATTCTATGGAAATGAGTGGCATTTACCAAGCTTGTAAACCAATAATGAAAGGAAAGAAATTTAAAAACATAATATGCCTACAAAGCAATTCTAAGAGATAAATATTTAACATTACAGTACAACCCAACCCCAAATCATTCATCATCATAGTTGATTCAATGGTATACATAAAAACCAAACAAGTTCATGTTCCCCAACCAAGCAAATTGGGATGCAAACAAGACACTTTTTTTATACGTAATTTTAGTCAGATTCCTCTTTTAAATTTATAGGGAAACCTATGAAAAAGATTCCTCTTCTAAATTAATCTTGGTATGGTAGTTATGTTTTGATAAGTTATCGTGTGGTAGTATTGTAATGCCCATAAAAAAAATTAACTAAAAGAAAATGACAATTTATGTAATATAAATATCTGAATGCAAGCTTCTCATGATTCTGTTGTTTACTGTTTGAGGTTGCTCCAAGAATCAATCAGGAAACCAACCCCAACTAAGCACAACTCCATCCATCTCTTATTTGGCTTCCAATCCTTACTCTGGCCCCGTTACTTATATTTCTCTATTGTTCAATAAACACTGTCCATCAGCTTGATTAATACATGTTCTCTGAAAACCCCGTTGACAAGAAAGAAGTGCCCAAGTTCTTACATTTCAAGGTCATGCAGACAAAATTTAAAAAACATACACGCAAACCCCAAGGGGTTTTCCTCTATATTCTACATTAAAGTGATTAACTTGCCATGAATTTTTTTATGACATGGGACCTCGCCAATGAAGGGCCCTTCATATGCAACCAGGGGAGTATACCCCGGATGCACAACCCCACCAGCCGGAAGATTGTAGAAATAAAAGCACGGAATCGACTCATACTTCTGCTTCTTGGCAAGTATTTGGTAACAAGCTTAAGAAAGAAAAGAAAAAACTTTGCAGCCCGGAAAAACAAACGGAACAATAGTAACACCACCATCAACAATAACCAACGTAATGATAAGATAACGATAACAATATAAGATGAATAATACCAAATGGAGATTAGAAATCTTAGAACTTCAAAATAGAATCCATTCCAACCTTTGGATAACTGTGGGAACAAATGCAGTAAAGAAGACGATATTAATAATACAAGCTTGGCGACCAGTGTGGTTCTTAAATATTTAATTCCAAGAAGACAATACAGAGATCAAGAGTGGGATGAAAACAAGAGAAAAAAAATTAGAGAGAGCATTCGAAGAGGCCGGCAATACCAACTCGGACATTATTAAACTTACTGTTGAAATATAACAATCCATTTCGAAATGAGACAATCTCTAAAGCAAGCAACCGATTCTATCTGAGCACTAAATTGAACCTAATTTAACCGACAAAACCTGAGCTTCATCGCGAATCCAAGTTACAAATCACTCCAACCAATGAATAGTGGAACAAGTTATCCCATCCACCCACATACATAAATCATGAAAGTCGAAGACTTTGCTGGAAAGTTTCCTCAGCAAGGCACGACTATGAACGTCGAAGAATAAACAAAAAAATCATAAGATTTGAAACGGAAGTTTGAGATCTGGAACCGATCGTACCTTGACGTCTGCGAGAATTCTGAGTCTCGTCGATTTAGCCCCAGAGAGAGAGAGAGAGAGCCTCGGTGCGGGTGCGCGTGAGACTGCAGAAACGGATCGAGGAGGAGGATGCGAAGAGTTAAGGGATCTCGTCGCTCACGTTCGCCCAGAGGCTGCAGGTGGGTCGCGTGCGCTACTCCTTTTAAAAGAGTTCCTCTATCTCTCTCTTTCTTTTTCTTTTTTTCTTTTTTTTAATATTTAAATTTAAGCAAACAAATTTTATTAAAATAAAAGATGATCCAAGTTATAAAGGGTGAACAAAATACTCTAAAACAACAACTATAATAAAAAAAAAAAAAGGTTTTAAAATCAATTAATTAAGGACCAAGAAATTGGTTTTAAAACCTGTTTTTTTAATTTTAAAAAGATAAAAAATATGTATAATGTATGGTACATAGATGAAAAATAGAATTTTTTAGGTTTGAATAATTAATTAAGTCGAGATGATATGAGAATTGAAAATAGAATAAAATATTATTAAAATTTAATTTTTTAATATTATTTTTATTTTAAAATTTAAAAAACTTAAATTATTTATTATATTTTATTTAAAAATTTAAAAAAATTATAATGACTAAATGAAAGAAAAATTCTACTTATAATCTCCTACTAGGGGTGAAAATTTAAACCAAAAACTAAAACCTGTTGTTCCAGTTTTGAACCAGTCTGAGACTAGTTCTTATATTTTAAAAACAGGTTAAATTCGGTTCGGTTTCAGTTTTTGACTTTCTGGGACCGTACCAAACTGGTTTATAAAATATATATAAAAAAATAATTTTTAATATTAAATAAAATATTTTTTATATATGAAATTTATATATATAATTTTATATGAAATAATTTTATATTACAATTTATAACATAAAATTTAATCTTAAATATGCATTTATTTGATCATATGTTATTAATATTATTAATATAATATATATATATTAATTACATTTTATGGCATAATAAATTCTCAACATATTCCTTTTGACTTTTGATAAATACATAAATACATTAGTAATACTAATAGACATTGATATATTAATTACATGTTACTTTAATTAATTAGTATATATTAGAAAATTATATTTTTTAATGACATCGACACTTGATTAAAACCAAAAAACTAGACCGAAACTGGTAAAACTGGAAGTACCGGTTTAGGAAAATAACAAGTCCGAGATTGGTTTTGGAAAATACAAAACCGATGTATACCGATTTGGTTCCAAAATTTATACAAAACCTGACCAAACTGGGGATCGTACCCTTATCTTCTATACCACATATCAACATATGATTTATTATTTGTACACTTCTATTTAAACAAACATGTTTACACATCAATAGAAGAATAAAAATGACAAATTATATATTAATGTATTGTATAGGATGAATTGATATCAAGTCATTATCCAAACAAGGCCTAAAATTTAGAACCAGAAGCTCTCGCGTGTGCTGTTGCAGTTATTCCACTATTTGGACTTTGGATGCTGACTACTAGAGATACCAATGGGTTTTCAACAGGGGTTTTTAGTGACCTTTTTTTTTAAGTTTCTTTTTTGTAGAGAGATTTTTTAAAAGAAGTTAAGGTATCATATAATTAGGATTGTAAAAATAAACTGAAAAATAGAAAAATCGGTCCAGACCAAATAGAACCCGTTTAAAGCTGTGCAAAATATCAAAAAACCGACCAGAACCTACTCAGACCTGCCGCTAGAGATCAGAACCGACCGGAACCAAAGTAAAAATGGTTGGTGCACGGTGGAATTTATTCAAAACCAATGTCCAACGGTTTAGTTCCGGTTTGAACCTAGGCTGGACCACTGAACCGACCAATGGTTCAAATGTTTTTTTTAATTATACATATATGAAACGATGTCATTTCACTTAAACTGAAGTGAAACAGCGTCGTTTTAGAACTTAATATTTGAAAAAAATATAAAAGAAATGGCGTCATTTTAACTCTAGGTTTAACACGGCGCACGTTCCTCTTCTTCCTCATTTCTATTTTTCACTTTCAGAATTTTGTCGCACCCTCTTGGCCTCCGCTCTCTCTCTCTCTCTCTCTCTCTCTCTCTCTCTCTCTCTCTCTCTCTCTCTCTCTCTCTCTCTCTCTCTCTCTATCTCTCTCTCTCTCTCAAGGCGCACGTAGTCACAAAGGGAGACCTCCGTCGCCAACTCCCTCTCTCTCTAATCTCACAATACAGTTTGTCATCTCTCTCTCTCTCTCTCTCTCTCTCTCTCTCTCTCTCTCTCTCTCTCTCTCTCTCTCTCTCTCTCTCTCACGGTGCACGCAGCCACTGAAGACGCCGACGAACTGACCGGAGTTACGCCAAAACCGAGAACGACGATTTTCTCCCCATTCACTGACCGATTTCAATCGAGATGTGCATCATTTTAGGGTATTGGTGTGGTTTTAGTTTTGGACAAAAAACCACACCAATACATAGGTTTTCACCCCTAGACCCGTTGGTTCGGTCTGGCTTTTGACCGATTCAGTCTGGAATCGGTTCCTTTATTTTAAAAATGTCAAATATGGTCCAGAATTGGTTTTAAATTTTCCAACACCGGATCAAACCAGACCGGATAGGTTCACATATTATATATTTTTTTATTAATTTTTAATATTATATATAATATATTTTATATTATATATAATTTTTTATATATCAAATTATATATAATATATATAATTATGTATGAAATAATATATTATAATTTATAACATAACATTTTAATCTTAAACATGAAGATTTATTTTATCATGTATTTTATATTAAATACATTTTATTGCGTAATAAATTCTCAATATATTTCTTTTGATAAATGCATTAGTAATACTAATATACTTAATATA
Source organism: Carya illinoinensis (assembly GCF_018687715.1). Classification (NCBI taxonomy): domain Eukaryota; kingdom Viridiplantae; phylum Streptophyta; class Magnoliopsida; order Fagales; family Juglandaceae; genus Carya; species Carya illinoinensis. The sequence continues at coordinate 43,394,950 of NC_056756.1, forward strand.
TTAAAACTGAAAAATTGGACCGAACTGGTAAGACCAGAAGTACCAGTTTTGGGGGTAACTTATATGTAATTGGTTTTAAAAAAGGCAAAATCGGTGTTACCTATTCAGTCCTAGATTTTATTCAAAATCGGACTAAACCAGACCGGTTACACCCCTACGTATAATTATTTGGAGTTATAAGAAGAGTTATATCTTTATTATTTTATTATCAAAGTGTTCATCATTTGCAGAATATCCTAAGTGTTCACTATCATTACCATAGACTCGATCATTTCGTTTTTTATAGTAAACAAGCCAATTCATAAAAACATACCTATATCTTTAAGATGTAGATTATCTTAGAAAAAGGATTAATATATAGTAGCTACTTCTATTATAACGGAACTATTTGTTCATGAGGATAAAATAAAATAAATCTATCTTATACCTAAAGTAACTGTTACATAAATAGGTTGTAAAGGTCCATGGAAGTCTAAGAATGCATTAGGCTTGATGAAGCAAAGCCATCTCGCCTATTTGAAATGGTGGTGAGATATGGTAAACATCATGTAATTTTAAGGGATATGATAACCAAACAGTGTATCATTTGGAATTACACCATCTTTATGGTGATGGTTCTCATTGGGGGTGATGGTTAAGAAAGTGTCAAAAGACAATCTCTTAATTTAGTCAAAATGTTAGATCACTTATTTAGAGTTGTGTCATTCACTCTCCATTGTATTATCAACGGTTGTAATCCTTGTCAACTAGTGTCTCATGACCTATAAATATGGGTCATTGATGCACAATGAAGATACTCAATTCTTTTTGTCCATCACCAATTTGTGGGACAAATACCCTGACAAGAGTGTCACCATATTGTCGATTTTACATTAGATTTTCGTCCATATTTTGTTCTTCATTTTTCTACACATCATTATTCGAGACTTTGAAAGCTCAGCCAAAGTACTTGTGATGATATAAAGTGGCATGAGGCATGAGGCAAGTTTTGTCCAACAAGACCAAGAGGTGAAAAGCGTCTAATATGAAAAAATGCGATACACACCAATTTAAGAGCCAAGATCGGGATACCTTGCCCCGTGTGCACAAGAATCTTGACCAAAGGGTAAAATCATTAAGAGAGCATTCAATGTAGCCCACAAAGACCCTTCTTAAATAGTAACCATGGTTTTATCATAAATAGCCTAAGACACAAAGATAAACTTTTCGGATACTATTATCACCCTTAAAGCTCACTAAATTGAAGACATCTCACACAGAACACTTAACAAAACTAATGTCTTTTTTGCAGTCTAGATTATCAAGCCGAAAATCGAGTTATTGGCGTAAAAAATTGTACCCACAGTAACAATATATAAAGATAAGAAAATTCCATATACCACATGACCATCTCACTTTTATCTCACTATGTAAGATGTGACATATTTAATATTTATCACTATTAGATGATCCTTATTGGATGATTAGTAGTAAATATGCTACATTTTACATAATGGGATGAGAGTATAATATATAGCATTACTCTTTCTTCTACTAGGTTATTTTGTTGCTAACAAGAGTCACTGCATCCATCATAAACTAGCTAATCATTGAATATGAGCAAACAAACTAAACTCTGCTGGGAGGTAGGAAGTTCCCGTTTAGACATGAAATTAGATATGTTCTTGGATGAACAAATATGTGCTATTATTGATTGTCATCTTTGGTTTGGAGAGCATCTATATTAGTATATTGTATGTTATGCTTATATATCATTACATAACGCTTTTTTTTTTTTTTTGGCTTAAAACAAAAATAACATGCTGAAAATTAAAATAGCATAAATGCAAGCTATTTGTTATCTATATCATTATGAAAGAAAGAGAATTCATACAAGTGACTTGGGATGGGATTTTCTTTTGTTTCTATATCATTTTTGTTTCTTTTTTCAATACCATTTTCTTTTTTGGGGCCTTCTTTCAAGATTATTGACGATTGGGTGTAGATTCTATAGAATATTTATATGAACAGTAAGGATGGGAAAAGATTGTAAAAGTTTATGTTTTATCCCAAAATGGAACATGATGTGTCATTCTTATTATTACAAAACGTTTACTTTGTAGTAAAGTTGATTATAATTTACTGAAGTGCCTTAGCAATTTAAATATCATGACAATTTGACGTTGACATACACCACCAAGTGGATGGCTTGGAGGGTTTTAGATGCATTGGAAAAAAACAATGAGAAAATTTGATAATATCAACCATTAACTTCTAAGTGACATTAAGAAAAGCATTTGAAAGTGGGTAGTTATATAGTTTAAACTAATAAGCCTTGCCTTTGATTGAGGTGCAGTAAGTGTTGAGTGCACCACTATCATTTCAATGCTAAACCATTAAAGTTGAACCATTTGAAAATTCTTTAATGCTAAAATATGATACTTCACCAAAACAAAGCATTTAGATTATAGAAAAACTAGGTATTGCATTAGGTAATTCCTCAATAGCAATTTGGACATATAAACAAGAACAAAATTGCATTTTGTGGCCAAATCCTTTATTTAAATAGGTGCTTAGATCAATGGAGAATTTTGAAAGCCTCATTTGCTATGATTGTGCCATTAATTTTACTTTTCCATCCGTTCTCAGTCGCTTAAACACAGTCTATCTGTTGTAGTGTCTTTGACACAATGCATTTATGCTTTGTGTTTTGGACATGGCTAATCTATTATGTATCTTGGAAGAACAACATTTCTTATTCAAAAAGAGAGTGCTGGCAACCGTTTCTATTATGGGATTGTAATTTAATAATATGTTATAATGCTTCTACATGTAGGAACTTTCTATAACACGAAAAATGATATAACAGGAAAACCTTAAACCATTCTCAAGTAGACAAACTCGGTGAGAGTAGCCTGTCTCAAAAAACTAGTGCAACATAATCAAAACATCACAACAGTGCATCTTAAAAAAAATAGTGCTTGCTATATTATTATGAAAGACAATATGGAAGGAAACAAAGACAAAAACTTAATTCATCAATCACAAGATATTTCTATAATTTCCAGAAAATAAGAAATTAAAAACTCATAATTGAAAGGGTGAGTGTTAAGTCTTATGTATATGAGAGGATGATGTAATCAGAAAATGATAGAACTGAGAACTTCTATGTCCTCTATATATATTTGACTCTAGCATTGGAAAAGTTGGGAACTATCAACATCATTTTCAAAAGAAGCAACTTACCTTGGTGGAAGTCAGTCAAATCAGTCGAATTATCAAAGAGAAATTCATGTATACACGATTCAAAGATGTTATAAAAATAACATATAGTGAACTTGACATAGAAAATCCAACACCAGCATATACTGAAAGCTCTTTGTTTCAACTTCACCCTAGAGCAATGGAGAGTCAAAAAATGAGAGGCAATTATTCTGAATTGTTGCTCATACTCGGGCTTCTATGTATAGGAACTAGGATTGGTTTTGGTTTGAATTTGGGTGATTCTGAGGTTAGGTGCATAGAGGAAGATAGACAAGCACTCCTCAAATTCAAACAAGGCCTTAAAGATCATCTGGGCTTGCTGTCTTCTTAGGGTGGTCAGGAAGATTGTTGCAAATGGAGAGGAATTAAATGCAACAAAAAAAAAGTCATGTTGTCAAACTTGATCTCCGAGCACGTTCGCTCATTGAATTCTCAGAAGGTCAGATAAACTCTTCATTATTTGGATTGCAACATTTGATCTACCTGGACTTGAGCAACAATGATTTTAACGGCCAACCCCTCCTGGAATTCCTTGGTTCACTTGCTAAATTACAATATCTCAATCTTTCCAGCACCAATATAGGTGGAGCCATTCCACAATAGCTTGGAAATCTCTCGAGTTTAATTTCTCTTGATCTTAGTCGTAACTGTCACCTGATTGAGGTCCACAATCTTGATTGGCTCTTTTATCTTTCTTCTTTGAAACAGTTGGACGTGAGCAATGTCAACCTCAGCCAGGTAGTCAATTGGCTAGATAAGGTTAACATGCTTCCTTCTTTGTTAGACTTATGTCTTAGTAGTTGTGACCTCTCTATGCCTATTCCTTGTATGCTTTCCAATGCTAGTAGTTCTTCTTCGCCACTTTTATTCATTGATATCTCTGTCAATCATCTCAATTCATTGGTATTCCCTTGGTTGTTCAAATATTCCAATAAACTTGTTCTTTCCTTGGATGCTAACCTTTTGGAAGGTCCTATTCCAACAGCTTTTGGGAAAATGGTAGCTCTTGTTCATCTCCACCTCTCTTTCAATAACCTCGAATGGATGATACCCCAAACTTTGAGAAATCTTCACAATTTAAAAGTATTAGACTTGTCAAACAATAATATAAATGGAGAATTGCCTGATCTTGCAATCCTCTCTTGCTTGAAAAGCTTGCATCTACACAAAAATCGATTGAATGGGAGTTTAACCAAGAGTATAGGAAAACTTTCCAAGCTCGAGGTTCTTGATGTGTCTTCAAATTCTTTAGAAGGTGGTATCACTGAAGTACACGTGCTAAACCTTTCCATTTTAAATGAAATGGACTTCTCCTTTAATCCTTTTGTTGATTCCAAGGTTTTAAGTTTTGTGTATTTATATATCTACACATGAATTTTGATGATAACAAATGAATTCAAAGAATAAAAGAGTCTCAATCTCAAGTTATCTACACAATAGAGTCAAGCATATCAAAAAAACAAGCATGAGTAAGAGGAGAACAAATTCACATTAAAGTCATAGAGTAATGTTGTAAATCTCTTAAAAATTCGAAATTAGGATTAAGGCTCAAAATTAATATTTTATCATAATGCATTAAAATACATTTTCCACATATGCATGAATATTTTGAAAATTAAATTTGAAAATTTTGAAAGATGATTGATTGTCATATTTCACATGTGCATACCTTGATTAAAGGGTTGAATTTTGAAAATATTAAAAATGATTGATTGTCATATTTCACATGTGCATGTTTTATTTGAATATTTTTAAAAGTGATTGATACTTTTTTTTACTTATGCAAAGGGTAGATGATTTTGTTTGAAAATTTTGAAAAGTAGAGTGTGCTCCTTTTGTCATATGCCAAAAGTAAAAAATTAGATTTGAAATATTTGAAAAATGAATGATGTTGTCTTTGACAATTGAAAAAGAAGAACCTTTTATTTGAATTTTTTGGAAAAGTGAATGATATTGTCTTTGACATGTGAATCTTTTTAAATTTGAATATGAAATCTTATATGCCTATAAATAGATCATTTGAAAACTTCACATTCATAACATCTAGAGCATACAACATTCATTCAAAATTTATATGCTCTCTTCTCTAAGTATTGAGCCTTAATCCTTGTTCATTTTGAGAGAGATATAGTTTGCGCTGTATTATTCTTATTTCACTCATTGAGGAGTGTTTTCTGATATCCTACTCACTATCAACTCTTGTATTAGAAAAAGGGTATGTATAACCCTTGTGCGTGTAGAAACTGTTCTACACAAGAAATAGTTGAATCACTACGTGTAAGGTGATTGCAAGTGTAGAGGGTGTTTTACATAGATCCTTTGTAGCGGTGTTATTCAAAAGTGTAATAGGTTTCTATCTCCATCTGAAAAAGATTGAATAGTGAATTTGAGAATTTTCAAGGGGTAGCTTGAGGCGAGGACGTAGGTAGTGAGGCCGAACCTCGTTAACATACTGAATTTGCTTCTCTCTTACCCTTACTCTTTATATTTATTGTTATTTCATAGTTTGTTTATATTTTATATTGTATATTTGATTTATAATTGTTATTTTTTAATGCAACTCAATTCACCCCCCCTCTTGTGTTAGTCATCTAGGCAACACCTCTATCATTGAATTTTAGTCTAGCTTGGGTTCCACCATTTCATCTCGATATCCTAAGATTGAGCTTTTGCAAAGTGGGGCCAGCTTTTCCTCAATGGCTTCAAACGCAAAAGAATATTACATGTCTTGTTATGTTTAATGCAACAATCTCAAACACCATCCCCCATTGGTTTTGGGATTTTTCTTCCAACACAAGGTTCTTAAATCCTTCTAACAATCAGATTAGCAGTTCCATACCTCTTTTATGGTTTTCCTCAAGATTTATTGGCTTTCCTAGATTAGATTTGAGCTTTAACCGCTTCATTGGTTTGCTGCCACAACTACATCCTAACACGATCGTGTTGAACCTCTCCAATAATTTATTCCAACGATCTATTACATCCATATGTGAGACAAATGTGAGCTATCTGACATATCTCGATCTTTCAAGTAATTTATTGTTATCAGGAGAACTCCCTGATTGTTGGTCAAATATGCTATCAATTGTCATGCTTTATTTTTCAAGCAACAATCTTTCTGGGAGAATCCCTTATTCTATTGGAGCCCTATCAAGACTTGAGACTTTGCATTTGCAAAAAAATAATTTGGTTGGAAAAGTACTCGAGTCGTTGAGGAATTGCTCTTTGTTGAAGCTTTTAGACCTTAGAGAAAACAAACTATCTGGGAGAATACCTGCATGGATGGGGAACAGCCTACCACACTTGGTGGTTCTTCACCTACCATCGAATTTTTTCAATGGTAGCATACATTTGCAATTGTGCCATCTAACATTTTTTCAAATCTTGGACCTCTCTGACAATAATATTACAGGGACTATACTGTGATGCCTGAGCAACCTCATTGCCATGGTTCAAAAACGAAGTTCCAATGTAAGTATTGCTTATGAATATATTTCTTTTGAATCCTATGGTATGGCTGTAGACCACTACATTGACTCTATAGTTGTGATCTTCAAAGAAAAATATTTTGAGTATGATAAGATTCTTGGACTACTAAAGTTCATCAATCTTTCAAGTAACAAGTTAGAAGGAGGTATTCCAAGAGAAATAACAAAGCTCTCAAGATTGATTGGCTTAAACATGTCAAGAAACTTGTTGACTGGCATTATCCCTTAGAGCATTGATGGCTTGGAAAGCTTGAATTTTCTAGACTTGTCGATGAATCATCTTTTAGGAACAATCCCTCAAAGTCTAGCTACTTTGGGCCCTCTGAACTACCTGAATTTATCAAATAACAACTTGTCAGGTAAAATTCCAACAAGTACCCAACTCCAGATTTTTAGTTGATCTGCATATGCAGGTAACAGAGATCTTTGTGGCTCACCTCTCCCAAAATGTCCAGGAGATAAAACAACTCAAGGTTAGCAAAGTGGTGTCAACCATAAAAAAACCAAAATCCAAGAACATGCGTACTCCTATGAGAAAATATGGTTTTATACTACTGTTGTACTCAAATTCATAGTTGGGTTTTGGGGAGTTTGTGGGCCGTTATTACTGAAGAATTCTTGGAGGCATGCCTATTTCCAATACCTTGATAGAATTGGAGATCGAATCTACGTAACAGTAGCTGTCAACAAAGCCAAATTGCTGAGGAGCTTCAAGACTCGGTGAGAACAAGAAAACCTTTTTGTAAAGGTTGACATGGTATTTTGAACAAGAGAATAACTTAAAACCGGACAATCCTACAACTCATATTTATCGGAGGCCAACAGGTGATAGCCACATCAGTGAGATAGAAACAAGTTCTGATTGTCGTGATGCAGGGAAACAAGTCCCCCTTCTCAACCTCTCTCTTCACGTGATTCAGCATGCATCAGTATTCTCTGTTTCCCCTTCTCTCTTCTAAACCCAGGCTTCTCTTTCGAACCCAGCCATCTTCTACTTTGCAGCCATCTTCTATTTTTCTTGCATGTTTCTACTTTGCAGTACACAAAACCCACCCATACTCGCATCTCTCTCTAGCCACCGAAACCCATCCATGAAATCAAAACCCATAAAAGTAGTTTTACCCTAACCCCTAACCCTCCCCCTCCCTCACGATCTGTATAAAAAACGAAACCCAAAAAAAGCACTCCCTCCCGATCTCCATAAAAATGAAACCCGGAAACCCCCTCCCTCTTGATCTCCATAAAACTGAAGAAGAAATCGTGAAAAACAAAATGAAGGTAAGTTTACTATTTTTCAGCTGTTTGTGGGTTATTTCCTGGATTGTTTGCGTTCGAGTTGCTCATTGAATTATTTTTTTCCAACTGCTTGTGGAATATGGTTAACTTAAGAAAGGATGAATATAATATATTTACAACATAAATATTTCATGTCCAACACTCATTTACTTTAAACTCACATGAATTTTGGAGATAATTTTTATTTGTAATTTTTATTTTTAATTTTTATACTTCCTTCTTTGAATCTCAACTAAAAGGATTCAATATTGCGGATGAATGATGGCATATGATGGTAGGGAACAACGGTACGTAGTAATGTACTTCTGATGAAACAAATTCTTATATTGCACGACTTGTATGTTGCATTTAAATTAATATTGGCAAGAAATTTTGATAAGTATTTTGTCTCATTAGAAACACTAGCCAATGCACAATCTTGACCAATTCTCATTTGACTAGCTTCCTATCTCACCCAAAAAATATTGCATGCCCCTTATCAACTTTGCATTATGTAAGATAGTAAAGATATTGGAGTTAGCACTCACTAGCTAGGTTACAACTTATAATTCTGAGTAGAGGAAACATACAAGGTTGAAATGATGACACCAACAAACAAGTTTCCTTTCAAAATACATATTAGCATTATTAGCTTAAGTTAGCACTAAAAATATGGACAAATTCAATATACTAAATACATATTAGCATTTTATTTCAGTTTAGTAATGTAGTTTATTGCTCTTCGTCTATATGGGGCATGTCCTTGTTTTCTCTTTTCTTAAGATTCAATCCTTGTCGTTTACTACATCAGTCTTTGCCGTTTACTGGTTCAGTCCTTGTCAAAGCTATTTACTGGTTGTGATCTTTATTGCTTAGAATGAACTGAGCTTCTTGTGCTTGTTCAGGTTGTGTAACTAACTTGGAAGTGTAATATTTTTCAAGCATTATATTATGATGTCTAATATTAATTGATGTGGCAAATGCAGTATGACTATGACAGCAATGTTAGTTCAAGTTCTTGTACTTCAAGAGTAAAAGATGAAGCTACTATTTTGGAGAGACCACTTTGCCATTGCGGAATCCCATCAAAGCTAAGGATTTCTGCCAAACATACTAGTTTTGGCAGACGGTTTTTTAATTGTCCAAACTATAAGATGAATAAACAATGCTCATTTTTTCAATTGATTGATTTTGAAATGGAACAAAACACCTGTTGCAAAATGACATTGGAATTAGCTCAAAGAAGAAACGACGGGATCAATCAAGAACGTTGGCTAGCTGAAGAAGCAAAGTTTAAAGCTATGGAAAAGAAGTATAAGGGGACATTATTCTTGTTATGGTTCTGTATTGTTGTATTTTTTGCTGTAATTATGTTAAAGTTTGAACGATAAATAGCTCAATGAATGTAATTCTTGAAAATAAGCTTGATGTATATTGGTTGATGGTTGTGGTCTATATTTTGATTAACTTGGAGATGTTTGTCAAACTAGGATGCTGTGAATATTGAACTGGAAAGTTGTGAATATTGAACTGGGAAGTGCTGAATATTGATCAAAACAGGGGGTTCTTGAAAATGAAAAAAAAAAAAAAATTAGTTTCATTGTAGGGGGACACCATGTCTGAGTCGTTTTTGTAAAACCAGAAACAAACAAAAAGTAATCAATTCCTGGAGACCAATGTGATTAAAATTATCTGGATCTAGTTTGTTTTCATTGTCTCAAACAAAAATAACAAATAATCAAGCCATGAATAAAAAACTAGAAGTGTCTATAGCTGAGTGGGTCGGCAAGCACAATTATTCTCATCTTGGCTTTCCGAAACTCTGCAATATAATCTAGTGAATTTAATTGGGATGTGTAAATTCATTACCCTTTTGATGTCACTTTTCTCAAAGCAACAAACATAAAAAAGAACTCAATACTCAGATGCACAATTTGTAATACTGGGAAGTTTCACGCCTCAAATATTATGAAGTCCCTAACCAAATTTAAAATAGAAACAGAGCATCTGGGCTAAGCAAAAAACTTGAGCACAAAAAAACAAAGCAACTGGGTTCACATCTAATTACATTAGCACAAAAATACACTTGCTAAAATCTGTGCTTGCTGAATCACAAGCAGCAGAATTTTATACATACTACCAAATAAAAATGTACCAAATCCATAGAGGTCAAAACCATATATTACCAAGTACATACATAGCTCCAAATAGAAAGTACCAAATACATAGCTCCAAATACATACTATCAAATAAATAGATCCAAATACATTGACCCCAAAAATTCAACAGCACCATCACTTTCCATATTGAAGTCCTATAACATTAAAAATATCAAATAAGTATACGTGGTAATAAACACATAAATTCAACAACACCCAACTAATTCACCAACCTCATGTCACATGTTCTTCAAGATCCACCATTTGTGAGTCAAGTTCTTCATTTATGTTTCCAAGATTCCTACATGGAAGACAATAAAAACATAAAAATTGAACTTATTAGATTAAAACAAAATCAAAATTTTTAGATAAATACTATACCCCAACGAAGGGCAATTGTTCTTTGTATGGCCCTCAATCTTACAAATGCTACAATGCATTTTCTTCACTGCTTGAGTTTTTTCTGGGTTCTTTGCTCTCAAAGATTTCGGTCTTCCTTTCGTTGGCACACGTTGAGGATCTTGTACAGTTTGTGAGAAATTTGAGATTACATGTGATCTTAACATACAAGAATCATTACGTGACATTTCTCCGACTTCTAAATTTTTGTCTCCAACATCTTCCATCAAAAGCAACTTCTTGTGTACCTTCTCTAAGGTAAGAGAAAGGTGGTTCATTCTAAAACTTGATTGTGAGCCAAGTTCTGCAATATCGTAAAATTGCATCATCAACTTATTTTTTCACATTATCGGATCTTCTTGTGTCATTACATGCCCCTCAGAAACTGGTATTTCAAGTATTGCTCGACTCTTAGTATTGATTGTCCATCTCTCTACCATATAGTGAGAAGGCAACACATCTAATTTTGATTTTTTTGCAAGGACACATAGGATATGCCTACAAATAATACCAAGAAACTCAAACATATGACATGTACATATTGCTTTCGCTTCTCCACTCTCCAAATTCACATAATAAACACGTTTATGTTTGCCATCAGGTGCCACCTCATACATCTTACTTTCACCCTCTTTCTGAACTTTGGTAACTTTGTACTGTTGGCTATTAAATAGCACATCTTGAAATATTTCAAAAGACTTCCTAATATACACTTTTGTTGCCTCTTCTTTAATTGTCCAACATGTTTTCAAAACTGCTTTAGTCGATTTCGTTCTCACATACTTCTCTTTCTCCTTAAAATAGCGTGCATCTAAGGTTTTCTCGTATTGATGCACAAAGTCACTCACCATCGTGCTTGAACGAATATAATCTTTGAAAAATTTATTCATGCTCTCACTCTTTTGTGTGGTTGACATACCTGCACAAAACATGGTCCACAAGTAAGCTGGAACCCATTTCTCCCGTCGATTATACAGATTTTGCAGCCAATCATTACCAACTAGACCATACTTCACCATTATTGAACTTCATTCCTCCTCGAACTCATCACATGTTATTGTCTCATAAATACAATGATGGAACTCTTTTGAAAATTCAGGAAATTTGTTGTAGACATGTGCCAAATATTTTGAAAATTTTTGTAAAATATGCCACAAGTACAACCGGTGAGTTGTATTTAGGAGTACCTCTGCAATGGCCTTGGCCATGACTTTATCATCATCAGTAATAATAGTTGAAGGGGCACGCCCAAGCATTGCTTCTTGCCATGTTCTCAATAACCATATATAAGATTCAGCTATTTCATTAACTAACAATGCACAACCAAATATTATGGTTTGGTAATGATGATTAACTCTTGAAAACGGCACAAATTGCATCTTATAAATATTTATGAGATACGTCGCATTAAACGTCACAACATCACCAAAATATTGATATGCAGACCTTGATCTTGCATCTGTCCAAAAATAGCTTCCCATACGCCCGTTCTCATCAACCTGCATGAAGTATACAAATACAGGTTCTTTACACTGTTGATCAAGAAAGTATGCATACAACCTTTGTGCATCTCCTTCCTCAAATAATTTTCTTCTTTTATTTTCCAAATAATTCTCGACATCATTACCAATACAACCAATGTTAAAATCACCACATGATTCTTTGCTCAACACCGACATTATCTTCCTTATCGGTATTCCAGACTCATTCAAAGTGAGAATAAGTTTTTTTTGCACACGTGTCACTCATCTATGCCCACGGAGTAAGCTGGTACTTCTTGGTGTGAGTAGAATCATGATTGTGTTCAGGCATGAACTTGTATACTACCCACCTTTCACCATCCTTTTTTATACACATAGTAGTTTTACACCCAATCTTTGTTTCAGCATATTCAAAAATTTTTCTTTCTTTTTGTTTTAGACTTTCACGCCTAAACCCTTCCCTTGTACAAACATAGTGTACTCCTTGTAATTTTCTGTCATCTCTCGATAATACCGTATGATTGGTCCTCATTGTAAAACCTTTTCGTCTTGCATACGCTTTATAAAATGCTTATGCATCCTCAATCTCATCAAATTCTTTCCCAACAAATGGTTCAAAATTTTCACTACTGGAAGTGGAAATCAAATTGACTCCATCTCCTACATTGACTCTATCTCCATCACCATCTCCCAAATTCACGACGTCTTCCATGTCCAATCCATCTCCTATGCTCACATCACATTGCTCTTCCACAGTTTCATTCTTAAATGTTTCATTTACAATGCCTTGTGAACAGTTTCTACTCGTTACTATGTCAACGTCATCACTATCCGAACTCCATCCAAAATCCTTCATCCAACATAAAACAATGTTATATATATTACATATTGAATATTATGTGTATAATATTGAATCCAAATAATATTACCAAGCAGATTTAATACCATGATTTTAACTGTGAGTGCGTCGGTGTTCAAACCGTGGGAAATTGAAGCCCAAACCCACAACAAAAACAAAGTGACTATTCTTCATCCATGGTACTGGTGAAAAAAACAATAGCCTATTTCATAAGGTCCTATCAATTTACTAGCAACTTTTCAAGTAATAATAGTGCCTCTAAGTATCATAAATTGAAATTATTCATGATTGATAGGAACCTTTTTAATGATACATACAGGTTTAATCTTCAGATAATAAGAAATAGACACTTTACAATGTAATCGAATAAAACTCATTTTGCAAGACAGTGCACCTTTGCTTTAATACAGAACACTTTTGCAAGACACTTTAAAAGATCAAATCCCTTTTATGTGGAACACTTTTTCAAGTCATTACCCATCATGACCCATGGGATCTCCTACTGTAAATCTAGTGAATCTAACATTCACGCATAAACAAGCTTGAAAGAAAACAAATTAACACCAACTGGAAAAAGATTCACATTTTGATTGAAGCTGAACGAATTTGTAATACTGTCTCGCAAGCAACATTGACAACAACCAGCAACATTTTCTCGCAAACACTCACTGATTCATTCACATCACAAAGTGTAAATAATCAATCTAGTCTAGTCTAAATGGATTTTTCTTAGAGTTCACTTAGATACAAACTGGTATAGACGCACGTGAGAATAGTAAAAATAGAAACCTTGATGAACTTGGGATAAACTGATTTTTCTGCGTGTTGCTTACTTTTGATTGAGCTTCAGATTTAACGTTAGGGTTTCTAAGAGAGAGAGAGAGAGAGAGAGAGAGAAGAGAGAGAGGTATTCGGTTTCAGCTCCAGACGAAAGCAATGAAGATGAGTCGGTTTATTCCCTACATCACGCAGTACAGACTTTAAAATGTACCTCTTACGTGGCAAACTATGATTGGCCTCCGTTATTCTCTGTTTATAGGATCCTCCGGTCCGAAGCGTTTCACTTTGAACAATTGTAGAAGCTTTTATTTTTCATTTTTTAACCTTCTCCTTTCCAAATAATACCTCTTTTTCTTCTTCTACTTCGGTCAGATTCCAAATATGGAAAAATATTTGCCCTTTCATCTAAATACAGCAGTAGCCTATACACCATCTAAAGAAGTGAAATCATTCCACCAATATTACTTCTAGGAACTTCAACTAAAATCCGACAAAAAATGACCAAAATTCTAAATAACTATCAAACTGAATCAAGCAAAAGATTAGTCAAACTCGCATCAAAGGTTCTCCTTTTGCTAATTTTCATAGCATAAACCAGACAAAATCTTGAGTATTCACAATATTGTTATCATTTGAGTACTCAAAAATTGGAAGAGAAAGTAGGGATACATGAAATATAAGGGGATGTATGAATATGACCCGAAAGGTCATAGAGATCATCTAGGCCAGAATGAATACTTTTGGGATGAGTTTCCTTTCACGTATAAATAAAAGAACAAAAAAGGTCGGGATGATAATGATTTGATTAACAAGTTATTTAAAGGAAAAAATTTATTTATTATCTATACACTACATACCAATATCTAATTTATTATCTTTGTCCTTTTATTTAAACACACATATTGATATGTAAATATATATGTTTAAATAAAAAGATAAAAATGATAAATTATATATTAATTTATAAGTTGGGAATGATAAATAGAATTTAAAAAATTGTAAATATAAACAATTTTATGTCAATTCATGTAATGTATGTATGCCAACTCTGGTTGTTAAGTCGTCGAATTTGCCCATTATTTTATTTTATTTTATTTCTTGAGTAATGATTACCATTCGTTTACAAATTTAACACAATTATCATTAAAAATCTACATTTTCACTTTCATTCAATCACATCGTCTCATAATCAACAGTTCAAAATGAAAAAGTACTCATGAAAATTTCATTTTTTTAAACATAGTTATGTTTAATTTGTCTATAAGTTGCAACTCTCTCAATTTTCTTATTTTTTAGATGACAAAAGAAAGGACCAAAACCCACAACAAAAGATACATGGGTTGGATTAAAGGGTAAAAGAGGCTGAATAATCGTCACGAGGTACCAATAGATATCATTTAGACGTAAAAGCCTTAATTTTTTATTTTATTATTATTTATTTTTTTTTTTTTCCCGAAGAAGAGGGGATGAAGAACAAAATGACGAATCTATGAATTTTTAGTAATACTGTAAAAAGTAGCACTATTTAGAGAGTTTTTTAACACTTAAATCGCGTCGTTTTGCATATGGATGTATGTGTATATATATTTAAAAAGATAATATAATATATATTTTTTATATATAACAAACATACGGGCAGGCGAGTATATCTAGGCGGGTGGGAATCCACACCTAGTATCCTCTAGTTCGATGCAGGGCGTAGGCAAGGGTGTTGGGCAGGCCGAATGCAGGTACCCACCCAGCAACGCTAATTTACAATGAGAAAAATATTTGAAAAAATTTCATAATCTCCCAGAACTCCAACATTCTACTTTTTTTTCAATTTTTATTATTTTATTTTTTATCAAATATTTAATATATAAATAATGAATAAAATAATTAAATTAATTTAAAAAGAATAAATTCAAAAAAAAATTATTAAAAAATTGAAAAAAGGTGGAGTGTTGGGATATTGTATAGCAAAACCCAAACTAAATTTACTATTTTAATAAGTTTTATTTTAATAAGTTTTTATAGGTTTGTTAGATTGTGGTTCATGTTAATGTAAGAGGCCAAGAAGTCTTTCAAGCGGACACTCCAAAAACAGGGGATGTGAATCGGCCGATTTAGCTCGGCTTGCTTTCTATGGACTGATTTTTGTGTATTATTCAACACGATCGCAGATCTTTTTCTTTTTTAGATTGCATTTCATATGTGAGATGCCTTTTTTTTTTTTAATATGAAGACATAAGATATATGAGATTAAATGTTTGAATTGCATTATATATATATATATATATATATTATCCTTATTAATACCTTGTATTAACCTATTCACAGTTTTTGGTTTTATTTTTTTGCCACTTCTACTTGAATTTGAATGGTGGATAGATGCCAAAGGCATGTGGCACGATTGATATAACCCCCAGACTCGAGTTCAAACCCCCCCTCTCCCAAATGTATCAAAAAAAGAATGGTAGATAGATGTGCATATGGAAACAAACCCAAGTAAAATTGTACTTAGATAGATGTGCATATGGAAACAAACCCAAGTAAAATTGTACTTAATTGCATTCGCTATCAAAGTGTACAATGAGACCATATAATAATAATAATAACCGAGTCAAAGCAGAAAATTAATACAGGTGTGCCATTTTGTCAATTAAGAGATACATACAGATTGTGTAAGTTTGTCTGAAGATTAAAGCAATGACCCCCCTTACACCTTTGCGCCCCTAAAATCTTTCAACCCCTAAAATTTTGAATTCTATAGAAAAGAAATGAAGACTAGCAACAACATTTTATATCAAACACCGCATCAATGAAACCATTTTTCTTTTTCCCACAACAGCTAAATCAATAATGAAATAAATATGAATCTGCGTGCTCTGAATATACCACCTTTTCTGCAGTGATAGATCCGTGTATGTGACCAAACCGGTGGTTGAAAAATGATTTATCCCATAACCTAAACAGACTCGAGGTGTCCACTGTCTGCAGCATGAGCAAAATTTAATGTCTGCAACACTGGTTCCCAGAGCACTATACACAACTTGAGGATATCATGTGACAAAATTTTTCTGCACGTCGAAAGAAGGATCAAGCTGCTCATGAGAGAGAAGATATTGTATCAGTGATTGCAATTATAGAACTCACCCAAACTGCAGAGGAATGTTCTGATCTTTTGTCAGATGAATGGAAATGTTTGAACCAAACCAGATTGTGGTGATTATATAGAACTTATTAGAGAAAGATATGGAAACTTGAACAACCTATTTCAGAAGATCCATAGGTTTTTTCTGTTCTATTCCTTTTCAGCTTAATCAGTCTAAACATATGACGATGAAAGGACAGTTTAAACCTATTTCCCAGCTCAAGACATGCATGTAAGATATGCATCACAATGTTCAAAAGTAGGTGAAAATTCAGGCACCTAAACAAAACAGATAGGAAAGAATTTCAGGTGTCCTGAGGTTCTCATGTCATGACAAGGATGGAGACCCACGTCACTGTACTAATATGGATGAACAACAGTCATTCATGTTTCAACAAGAAGCAAAGGTATTCATTCATGTTTCACTTTTCCAATTTTTTTGGTTTCCACTGCCATGGAGTGTCAGGTATAGAGAACAGGATTATAAAGAAGTGAAGTGAGTATTAGTTTTCACCTCATTATCTTTCATGACGATCCTGAGGATGTGGAAAGTGGTCTCCTTACAAATGGATGCTCTAAGAGCTTAGCAGCAGTAGGACGAGCCTCTGGCTTAGCTTGAAGGCATTGCAGGATAAAATCCCGTGCATCTATTGAGAGAGTATCAGGAACAGGAGGTGGTTCACCCTTTCCAATTTTAAACAATGCTGACACCTGCCAAGTTACAAAAGTAGATGATGCTTCTAACCCCCCAACCAACAGACTGAGATAAATTGTATGCAAGCACGATGGCAAAAAGCATCTCATGCAGATTCCATTCAGGGTTTTGCATCAGTAAAGAAAATTATATTTAGAAGAACCTAGAGAAATTGACTTCATATTTAAGAATAATGACCTCCTTTCACTGAATGTACCAAATACCATAGAATTTTCTTAAAAGCAACCAAAACTGGTATAAAATATATATATATATACACACACATACACAAATACTCTAGAAATTACATCAGCATCACCATAACAATAAATCAAGATTGCTTTGGATTGCTCTCGTGGTTCCCCACAGTGGAATGTTTGTTTTAGAAGAGCTGGCTGCTCATGATTGGGAAATTGGAGTTATTTTTTATTTTTACAGTTTATTGTATACTTTGAATTTTGGTAATAATGTGGTGGACAGGTTGCTTTGGATGAAGACGGAGTAGGAATTTTACCGTGCAATCATTGTACAAAGTTTTTTCAAGTCAAAATTATACTTCATTCCCTTGAAAGTGTATTTGGAAAAGTAAGGTGACGCCTAAGATTACTTTATTTTGTTGGACAGCATCCCTTAGGAAAATTTTGACCATCAATAATTTGAGAAAGTGGGGTCTATCGTAATGGATTGGTGTTATATGTCTAAGAAGAGTGGGGAGTCGGCGGTTCACCTTGTACTTCAATGCGGGGTGGTAAGGATGTTATGGGTGGAGATCTTTAATAGAACAAGTATTGCTTGGGTGATCCCAAGAGGGTGGTCGATCTGTTTGCTTGTTGGCAAAGGTGCAAGGCCAACTCACAAATTGCGGATGTATGGACATGGATTCCTCCATGTATCATGCGGTATCCATGGATTGAAAGTAATGGTTGAAGCTTTGAAGATAAGGAGCGTTCTCCGGATGAGCTTAGAAGTTTCTTCTTCCATACTTTATTTCTGTGGGAAGTTTCTTCTTCCATACTTTATTTCTGTGGAACTCATCTTGTGTCCTTAATGGAGCTTGCTTAAATAATTTTCTTGTATCACTTTCTAGCTCTTTAATATAACTGGGTGTATGATGTTTGTATACCTTCTGTGTACTTGGGCTATGCCAATTTACAACTACTATCAATAAAATGTTATTTTACTTGTACCAAAAAAAAAAAAAAAACAAAAACAAAAAAATAAATCAAGAAGAAGAATATGACACTCACATTTTCCAAACCAGAATATGGAATTTCACGGGTTAACATCTCCAATACAGTGCATCCAAGGCTCCATATGTCAGCTGGAAGTCCATACCCTTGGTTCTTTCTATTAACAACCTGTTCATGCACAGCTTGATAATCAGAAAAACTGTGTAGAATTTACAAGCCGGGACATACTCCAAGAATTTTAAAATGGTCATATCTTGTAAGTTCAGTTTTTTCAAAGGTCAAGAAATGTCCACTATGTATTTTCTCAAAGGAAAAGCATTGGAGCATCTAATTACTACATAAAAACACTCATGCTGATGATTTAAAAAGGCTGGCATTTACTCTTAAGTTTGTAATATTTCACCAAGCATGCAGCAGTATCAACCTGTCGTCGTTGTTAATATTCAAAACACGTTTTCTCAAGTATTTGAAGTTGGGCATAAAATACATTCAATATTACTGGAACTATTCGCTAGCTTATCTTTCAAACAAAAGGATAAAAGCAAACCTCAGGGGCCATCCAGAATGCAGTCCCCTTGCAAGATAATAGATCATTCAATTTGGTAGCCTGAAAACAATACAACCATCAATGTTTGGAAAGTACACAACCATTTTGGGAAGTCATTTATAATGAGGGAAAAATATCATAATAGAGGAAGGGCAAAAACCTTAGCCAATCCAAAATCTGCAAGCTTCACAGACCCACTAGTATCCACTAGTATATTTGCACATTTGATATCCCTTCAATACGATAAAGAAAGAGATAAGACTTCAAAGATGAATTACAAACAGTAAATACGTTCATGTCTGTCCATTTCTCTGCATTATAAGTCAAGATTTCATACTCAAAACAATAATCAAGGAAACAATGTAAGGTTCAAAAAGGCAATTTAAACAATCTAGTCTCATCTCTATCCAAAAAAAGGCTAGTCAATGGCATAGTGGAGCAAAATTAAATTAAGAAAATCCCCAGAGAAGAACTAGAGAAAATTACACTTTGCACCCAAAATTATCACCACTTTTGCAATATGCATCCTAAGTTACCAAACTGACAATTGAACACCCTAAACAACCAAATTTTGACATTTTGCACCCTCAATTAAGATTTTACCATTAAAATTGTGCTATAAGTCCCCGATTCTCATCGAATAGGGGTGGGGGCTGAGTACCTGCACCTGGCCTGCCCGAACCCTGCCTGAGGTAGGCGGAGCAGTCCACCCGCATTCAGCAAGCGGGCACCAACCCCCATGGGAGAACGGGGGCAGGTGTTAGGAAGGATACTGCCCCCACCCAGGTTTATATATATTATATTGCATATATAGATATATATATTTTTAAAATCCCCTCCCCCCCCCCCCCCCCCCCGGGGGGGCGGGTTGTGCACACCTTGGTCTTGACTCTCTCTTTCCCCTCTCTCATCTGCTTGGTCTCTCAAACTCTCTCTATAATGCCCCAAGGGAGGCCCAAGCCACATTTGGGCTATAGTCCAAAATGACTAGTCAATGATACAATTGAAGCCAAAACCATTATAAAGAGCAAGAACTTCTCATTCCCAAGCAATGAGGGATTCCATACCCCATAGTGAGTGTTTTTTTTTATAAGTACCATATTGAGTGATAAGGATAAGTGGTGTATGGAATCTCACATTGCTTGAGAAAGAGAAGCTATTGCTCTTTAGAATGGTTCCAATGGAGCTCAAATTGTATGACTAGTCCTTTTGGAGTATAGGCCTAGATGTGGCTTGGGCTTCCCTTGGGGAGTTACAAATGGTATCAGAGGCTATACTAACCAAAAATGTGGAAATTGAGTCGTGCTGCTTGCAACAAATTGGCTCGACGAGGATGTCAGGAATTTAAAGGGAGAAATTGTGATATCCCATATTGAGTGATAAGGGTAGGTGATGTATACAATCCCACATTACTTGGGAATGAGAAGTTTTTACTCTTCACAATGGTTCCAATGGAGCTCCAGTCATATCATTAACTATTCCTTTTGAACATAGACCTAGATATGGCTTGGGCTTCCCTAGGGGCGTTATAAAAGATGTGGCTTGGCCCTCCCTCCCTCCAATGGGGCTCCAGTCATATCATTAACTATTCCTTTTGAATATAGACCCAGATATGGCTTGGGCTTCCCTAGGGGCGTTATAAAAGATGTGGCTTGGCCCTCCCTCCCTCCAATGGGGCTCCAGTCATATCATTAACTATTCCTTTTGAATATAGACCCAGATATGGCTTGGGCTTCCCTAGGGGCGTTATAAAAGATGTGGCTTGGCCCTCCCTCCCTCCCTCCCTCCAAAAGGGGTCACCTACCCATGCCGGACAAAGCCAAGGCCCAAGGACCAAACTCGGCCCCCCGCCCATGCGGGTGTAGGGTGGCTATCTACCCATTGTCAACCTTAACAATGGCATCTTAATTGAGGAGGTGGAAAATTGCCAAAAATTGGTTTTTTAGAATTTGCCAGTTTTGATACTTTATGGCACAAATTGAAAAAAGGGTAATAGTTGAGGGTGAGATGTACAAAGAAACTATGTTTAGAAAAACTTGGAGTACAATCCCAAAATTGACTCACATAGCTTAGAACTTTTATCCTTTTTTCTCTTTTAAAAAAGGAAAAGGATCAAACTTCTTTTGTTCCAGAAGGCATAGAAAGAAAAGCAGGTTCTATAAACAGGGTTTCAAAGATACTAAATGGAAAATGTCCCTACTTACCTCAAATGGTGTATTTAGGAGAAATGGAATAGTAGAAAATTTGAGAACCGAGAATGGACATTGTAGGATCTCAAAGTTTTCCATTTTACATTCTCTCTTCCTTTGAAGAGTTCTAAAGATTTTAATGGTCTTAATTTTCATGACTTTCTTGTATCTTTCTAGATAGGCGTTTCTCATGTATACATCCTGCGTACCTGGTTGCACCCATTACACTCTTTTAGTGAAAATTATTTCTTCTCAGAAAAAGAAAAAGACCTAAATTCCATACTATTGAGACCAAGTTTGAAAAAAAGATAGACTAGAGCCAACAAAAGTGTTCATGAAATACATCAATCACTCAATTCAAAGGCCTCAAATGTAGAGGCTAACTGAAAACATGCTTGAAGATCAAAGAAATATAACCAAGTTTTTAATGCAATATGAGGCCTAATTCATGATATCCATGCTATTCTAGAGACTACCGACTAAGACTCTTTGCATTGGGAAGCTAGTGGATTGTTTAAGTAATGTTCATGTTTTTCAAACACAGCCTGTAGTGATGGTCCATTGGTCTTCCCATTAAAGTTGTTTCTATTTTGGGTCTCCTGCATTTTTTTGTTTGGTTTCCATTCTTCAAACATTAGGAGACCAAGATGAGTAGTATTGGGATGAGTAGTATTGTTTGGCCACACAAAATTTTCATCTCAAACATAAAATTCTCATCTCATCATTATAACTTTCCCAAATCCCCATACAAAATATAATAAATAATTTAACTTTTTCCCTACTTTTTCAAATCTCAAAATAATAATAATATTAAAATATAATATTTTAATATTTAATCTTAAAACTCAAAATTCTCATCTGAGAATTCTCAATGGCCAAGCAGAACATCAATGTAACTCTTTCAATTCATACTTGAAAATTCTGAAGAATATTATACTTTATTTTGATGGTTAGATTCCATTCAAATCCATCTATCTGAGACATAGAAGGCCTTCGGCAGAAAAGACATCAAAATAACAATGGAGAATGAAAAGCATGAAGCATTGACATCAAAATAAGATGTCCTCACCCGTTACACCCCCCCCCCCCCCCCCAAAACCCCCACCCCAAAAAGAAAAGGTTCGGGTGCAGGGGATCTCAATTATGACACGGTTCATTGAGAGCAACGATAAGCAAAGAAGAAATGTTAAAAAAATAAAAATTAAAAATTAAAAAAAAATGCATCTTCTGCTCAACAAGACAATTCAAAATCAGTTGAGGGTGAGAGAACAATATAATCTGAGGATCACATTAGCATAATAAAAAATTACTAATGTAAAAATAATGTGTCGCATATTCTTATGGCAAAACTTAGTCCAATTGAGTTGTAAATATGTTGGGTAAAGTCTAGGTTTAGATTGGAACAAAACTTGTAAAAATAGCAAGTTTGCAAGAGTTCGTGAGATCAACCAAGTCAAAACAAAACAGCCATAACTTTTGATCCAAATATCAGATGAAGCGTCATGTTTCACAAGAATCTTCAAATTCTAATGCTTACTGGGTTCAAAATAGCTTGGGAATGAATTTCACTAGGCCTTGCATAAGATCTCTCGATCAAGTGAAGTTTGCTAGACGCAAGGGAGACGTCTCAATCAAGTGAAAATCAGGTAGAAAGTTTGATGGACTTTGGCTCCAGTGAAAATTGCAAAAATGGAAAATTTACTTCAATTTGAAGTGTTTGAGTGATCTAAACAAAACTTAAATATAAATAGGTTAATACGCATGGCTTTTAGGGTTTAGGGATAGGCCACAATTACTTTGAGAGAGAGAGAAAGAGAGAGAGAGAGAGAGAGAGATCAGCCACAACAGTTCATATGTCGTCTTCCTCGAGAGAAAACTTCATTAGTTCACATTGAGCTTTCAAGACACTTTCTCTCCTTTGATTATTTCCCTTCATACCAAACTAGGAGTTCCAAGTTAAAGTAGAAAAAATTCTTTCGTGAAGGTGATCTATATAGAAAAAGGCCAAAGGTTTTGGAGCCATTAGGTGGGAGGTGAACAGGTCGTTTGCTAGGGTTGCAAGTTGGATCTTTTGGAGATACATAGGTTTTGTACATAAGAAAAAATTGTAGCAAAAGTTTTCTATAGTGGATACCTTTGGGTTGGCTGGCCCCAGAGTGGTTTTACTAATTGAGAACATGTTTCGACTTTGTTGCTAAAATCTCTGTTTATTGTTATACCACTATACTAGATTATACTTGTGGCATCTAGATTGATAATTGACTTATAATTAAATAGACGATATTTTGATTAAGATTTAAAATTGATTACATTTGTTATTTGGAGTCTAATTCGTGATTTTTCACCAATGACATAAAAGGACACTTTTATCACCTGTGAACCACATTTTTGTCATGAAGATACTTCAAACCATGCAGAATCTGTCTTGTATATGTGGAGACTTGGGAATCTTTTAGATGATACCTCCCATAGAGCTTTAAAAGGGAGCCTTTTACAAGCTCTAGAAAGATATATAGTTTTGATTCGTCCTGCAACCACCACAAAGCAAAACATAAGATATGCTTGATTGATGAGAAACTTTATGCAAAACAGAAACCTATAGCAAAGCATAATTGTTTAAAGTTTAAACCAACTATAAAAAAGATCGGGCACGGTGCCAAGTGCTTGATGATGCAACATCATCCTTTTACAACAAGAATCCTGATATTTGTGGATACAAACACCATAATAGGGTGACATGGACAACACAGCTGACATGGAAATAACCCTAAAACTAGATGTCAGGCTACAGCTATACATGCATGTGAAGTCAGTATATTGCATGTATATTTACCATTGTTTTAATTGGTATGCAAATAAGAAAGACGGTGAAATTACACAATCATAACTGAATGATGAATTGCATATCAGAAAGGAGTACATATTATTATTTTGTACTTTTAGCAGATAAAGCCGTGCACTTTTATAAACATGCATACAGGAACCAGTGGCCATTAGGCATGAGTATCATGCCAAGAAGTGCCGAACAAATCATTGTGAAGAAGTTACCCTACATATCATGAAATTAATACGAGAAATTTAAATTTGAAATAATGATTTTGGCCAGCTTAAATACTTCCTAAAGTGATATAAGTGGGCAATGCAATATTTATCATGGGGTCTAGATATGGAACTTAAAAACAACATGAAAAGATCTTGGAAAAAAAAAAGTACCTTAGCCGTGCCATAATATTGAACTATGTTCTCATGTTCAAATTGACTTAGAAGAGCAATCTCCTGGAAAGGAAGCATAGGAAGAGGAAATGAGAAAGGAAAAAAAACAATAGGATACTTTCCAGTCCCAAAATGTTATCTAAATTGTACAGAATATCAGATAATGTCAGCAGTCATAAACAAAATATTACACCACGGCAAAACATAAACCTGACTCACCTGTTCAAGTTGAGAAACACTTTGCTTTCCCTGGCTTCCTTGATCAAGTAGTGAAACTTCCTTCACGGCAAAAAAGATTCCATCACTGCAGAGCGGAAGGAAAAAACAAAAATAAGCATCTTGACAAAGGAAAAAGATAGCTTTGCAATGACTGGTCTTAAGGTGGACCACCAGTTCCTAACCAACCACAGCCAGTAATAGGAACAATTATTTATATTAAGATTGAATTCCCATAAGGAGACAACCAATGATCTCACTACTTCACCGTTCAAAGCAATATAATACCAAAATTTGGTTTTTTCTAACATCTAAGATCTACAACACGGCAACACCTTAGTTCCAAATCAATTAATGTCAGCATCAGAGATCATTTTAGGCATGATGCCAGAATGAACACCAATATCTGGAGAGTGAAATCTAAATGGAAATAGGGAAAATTCTCTGTCACTGAAAAATCAAAGGTACGAAACATCATCAAAATGCCCAAAGAACAGAAATCAACCACAGTCATGCTCTTAACGCTAAGACACTCATAAGAAGAACACTAAATGCACTAATGAACACAAATGGAAAAAAGGTAATCAGGCGCCCTTTGAGGTTTTCAATCAGATTTTGGATGTGGCATTCTTAAATAAGAAATATACAGCTGTTAGGAAAATCCAATGAACTACACTAAAATGTACACCTAAAATGAACTGAGAAAAAAAAAAAAAAAACTCTAATCCATACAGTCTGCACTCGCATAATTTTTTTATTTTTTGATAGGTAAGAATAAAATTTAGTTGATAGTGAGAGAGCGTGTTATTCCAATACACAGGAAGTTACTACATGAATCCTCTTAACAAACAAAAGAAAAAAGTGCTAGAAAATCCTCAAAATTAGAAATAGAAGGCGCAACACCATGGTGAGCAGTTATCAATGATACAAATTACAATGTGTTATAAAAAAAGACTTAATTCCACTATTGTTTTTTCAGTCCACAAAAGTATGCTAGTTTCTCTCTCTCCATTGACCCCATAGTAGGCAGGATGGGATCATCTTCCACGAAGGTGCTCACTGATGGTGGCTCAAATCTCAATCGCCTTTTAGAACATGTTAGAAGCTCCACCACCAGAGAGGGCATCACCCAATCCCAAAGGCATGCCCATTCACAACATCGTTTTTGCCTTTAGTTCAATATCGATTATTGCGACAACCATTCTCATTATAATCTTTAGGCACCATGATGGCATCAAAGATTTTCTCATAGCTTATTGAAATTTTAGCAAGGAAATGACAACATCAAGATGTGACGCAGGTCAGAGTAGATAAATCTATCAATGTCTGCTTGTGGTGGGCTTAGGATTGTGGAAAGAAATGTTAAGGGTTTGCAGTTTGAACGCAGCACAGAAAGATTGAATTTAAGGGGTGAAAAGGGGGTGGAACGCCGGATGACAAGTTGCAAAATTCATTAAATTCCCTAATGGGGCTGGGGTCTAAAAAGCATAGCTTAAACTCGAGTTGGAGAAGCACCTGCAGCTTCTCGCCATCTAGGCCCCTCCTATCCAGTTCCCCGACAGGTAGGGAAGGCACATCTGGTTGCCCCCTCCTACCCTTTGTACTCAAGCAAAAAACAAATATGTAGCAGCAGCAAATTTAGGTATTTTATGGCTTATTTTGATGGATTATTTGTTTATTAAATGTGCAGGAAAATACATGAGATTCTACAGTTTTTATAGGTAAGGCTAAAGGCCTGATTTGAGTTCGTAAGAAAGGAAGAAAATAAAAGTTTTGGACTGTGACTTGCCAGATAATTAGAAATTCAAATCTAAGTTGTCTGTAACTTCTTGGAATCTAATCATCTTTTTTATAAGTAACAAGAATTTCATCTCATAGTGCAAAGGCACAATCCAATTACATAGGATGTATACAAGAAAGACGCCCATCTAGGAAGTAAAAAAATCATCCTTTTTGAACGTTAATGTGGATCTCTAACTGTTAGGGTTGCAAAAAGATAATGCCTTAACCGGAATTAGGGTAAAACCCATAGATAGGTTGCTCTGATATTAGCCTTATTCTTTAACAAGGAGGAAAGCATCAATACTTTTTGGACTGCTAAGTTACCCACACACCAAACTCAATAGCTCCTGAACCCACTTCTTCACCTCCTAGCCAATTTTAAAGGAGGAGAAGAGGTGGAATTTGAGCTAGAATACTAATAAAATACCTGCTGCGAGGCATTTCAACTCTATAAAACCCCTCCCCACCCAATAAAAAAGAAGGAAAATTCACAACATTGCTAATAATGTATTGTGGCAGAAAACTTACTGAGAGATTCCTTCATACACTGATCCAAAAGACCCGCGTCCCAGAAGCTCACCCTTTTCCCAACACGTGATAGAAGGCCTAATTCTCCCATTTGGAGAAATATTCGACATACGCTCCGTGCTACTGCTAGAACAATCGTCATCATTCGACGTGGTAAACGAACACGACTCCGACAGCGCAGCCATCTCCCCAACGCTTATCACATTCTCCAACTCTCCCTTTTCCCTTTCCACCTCAAATACTTCTTCCTCTTCTTCATCCTTCTCGACTTCTTCATCGGAAGAACTATACCCACCACGGAAATTTCCCGAAAGACCTTTCTCGGCTTCCGGCGCCAAGTCCTTCAAAAGGTCCCAAGTAGAGCACGCATCATCGATGACCGGAAGCCTCATTGCAGGCGGCGGCTTAAGGACCGGTGGCGGCCGAATTCCTTTAATTCCATTTCCGCCACCAACACTGTCACAACCGCCGCTTAAAGAACACCCAGTTAACTCGGCGGGATCTGCCCGAGTCATCTCAGCTACATCCCCAATTCTAGTACCATCCACAACTCTCACACGCAATTCAGCTACAGCTTCACTTTCCGCCGTGAATTTCACTTCCTCTCTTTTCGGACTCTCCAACTCTAGAGCTCCCCACCTAGGTAGAACATCCGAAGAAGAACGGATCTTTAGCGCATCCCACTCCACCACGGGTATCTCAAATTCCTCGGGTCCCGATAGCCCCAACCTCCGGCATATTACATCAATATCGCCGTCGTTTCCTTCCACTCTGAAGCTCGTACATTCCGCTAAGTCGAGAGATCTAGTGTGGAGAGAAGACGACGTAGAGTCTTCGACTTCGAGTGAGGAAGACGAGGAAGCAGCGTCGTAGTCTGTGTACTTTAAAGCATTACGGCGGTCGAGCCTTGGTTTCCTCGGATTCCCCCTCCGATCCATGGCTCCGGCTACCTTTCTATGACTGAAAAATCGAGGTAGGTGATGCATGTGGAGCTAAGCCCATCGACGGCACACCGCCTAGGTTTTGTTGGTAAGAAAAGCGCGAAAATTGCCAGAAACTTGTCCCCGTGTATTCTCTCCCTCCTTCACGAAAAAACTAAGCCGAACCCAAAAAAAGGGAATCGATCATACAATTCTGTAACTTTATCGATAAAGTTCAAAGAGGAAAGACGAGAAAGAGTTTAATTTGGGAGAGAGGAGGAGAAAGAAAAGAAGAAGGGTAACCAGAAAGAAACAGAGGCGAAAGGGTTGAAGAGAGAGACTGGTAAACGCCGTCGGAAGGAAGAAGGAAAACGCGGTGTCACGTGGACCGGAGAGAGTGGGATGACTGGATCACTGACTTTGGATTCGCTGCATTTTTCTTTTTCTTTTTTTTTTTTTTTTTTTTTTTTATGTTTTTGGTGTTTGTCTCTCGGTTGTCGGATGATTGCAACAAGGAAAACACTATATCTACAGATGATTTCTACCGAAATCATCTACCGAAATTTGTTTTTATTTTATTTTTACTTAATGATTAAGTAAATATTTTTAAATGAATATATAATTTTTTTTATTTTTAAAAAATATCTAAATAATTTTAAAAAATAGTGAAAGAAAAAAAAAATTAAAAAAAAAAAAAAGGTTTTGTAGTGATCGGTAAAAATATTCTGTAAAAATTATCTGTGGACGTAGCAACGTCCTTGCAACTAATAATGGGAAGATTCTGTATTGATGTGTGCACCCCACGTCCACGCAAATCTGCCGCTTGCGCTTGCCATTGCCATTGCGACTATCAAACGGAGACAACTTACAAATGACTTGATTTAGGAACTACCTAATTTGATGAGTATTGTTATTGACTCATATGAGATTTTTACCGTAAAGATTGCTCTCTTTACATCCCACGATCTCATAGTGTCATTTATTAAAAACATAAAATAAAATATATTCAAATCAAAAGAGAGTAGAAAAATACAAATGATAAAAATAGAAAGTCTAATGGTTTGAATTCGGAGATGAGATGATTTTAAATAAAATATTATTATTATTATTATTATGATATTTAAAAAAATTAAATTGAAATTTAAAATAATTGTAATAATGATATGAGATAAGACAACTTCTCAAACCAAATAGCCATGCCATATATGAGTGGTAAATTTCAAATGGCCAAGTAACATTATTTTAATTTGATTTTAAAAGATAAATTTTAAATTTTAAATCTTACAAATCAAATCTTACAATAAATAAAGTAAATGTATCTCTTAGGGGTGTTCAACCGGATCCGGATCCGGGTATCCGGCCATAACCGGATCCGGATCCGGGTTTTAAAAACCGGGCGGTTATCCGCCCGGATTGGCCCGGATTCCAATCCGGGCGGATAACCGGGTCTAATCCGGATATCCGGATTATAACCGGATATCCGGATTTTTTTGGCAATTTTTGCCTTAAAACCCGGATTTCCGGGTTATAACCGGGTCTAATCCGGGTTTTTTTTTTTTTTTTTTTTTTTCTTCAGACTTTAAAACTCCAAAAATTATATATATAGCACTTTAAAAAAAAAAAAATCTGATATCTTATTTCAATTGCCCAATTTGTTTTAAAAAATAATTTAAACACATTTTATAAGTTTAAAAAAAAAGTAAATTAAAGAACAAAATAAATAAAAATGCAAAAATAGATAATATTTTTGTTTACATCTCAATGCAAAACATAAATTTACAAAGAACAAAATAAATAATAATACATTACAACTAATTAAACTAATACAATCCATTACAAAGAACAAAATAATAATAATACATTACAATACTGCTACTATTTCAAAAAAAATTACAATGCTCTTCACATCTTGAAAGTTGAATATGGAATTGAGGAAGCTGCACAAGGACATTGACCAGCACAATCCATATTATATAAGTAAGATATTTCTTTTATGTGCTGTTGGATTTAGTTCTACGATATGTAATGCCAAAAGTATCAATACTATCATTGGGATTTCAGTGGCAAGAGGGGGAATAAAAATCAACCATTTAATGTTTGCAAATGATTGCATAATATTTTGTAAATCCAACGTGCCATAGTAGAAATATGTGGAACACACATTGAATAGTTATGAACAAGCATTTGGATACAGATTAAACAAGCAGAAGACAACTATTTTTTTCAGCTTCAATACCAATCTAGCTACGAGATATGTTAGTACAAGAGATTGGAGCAATGGTTAATGGAAATTATGAGAAATACTTAGAATTACCAACAGTGATAAGAAGATTCAAATATAAATCTCTTCTGGAGATAAAAGAAAGAGTATGGGAGATGATAAATAATTTGAAATATCACTTTCTATCTCAGGTAGTGTAACACCCCCTTCCCGTAGGCTGAGTGTTACTTAAATTCCATAAAATATAGTCACTATATATATTTCATGTTTGAAAAATAAATAAACACTTATTTCATACAATTTGTTTAAAGAAATAATCATGTTTCTAACAATAATAAATGAAATAACTCAATAAAATTGAAGTCACTAAACAATTTATTCTAGATTGTCTGAAATTTAATTAGTTGTTCCACTTAATTCTAGCCTGCTTGTTATCATCATCCTCACCTAAATGGTTAAAAACATAAAAATAAAAACTAAAATGAATCGAACACTCAATAAGAAATCCATCACAGCATAAACATAATAAACATAGGATTTTTCATAAATCGTTTCATACAAAAAATTTAAGTTCATGCTCAATTATATGTATGTTCATGTCATGCATGACTTATCTTAAATTACCTTACTTATGTTACTTATCATACTGGGCAATAAGCTTAATCACGTGTTTGCGATTATGCACTAACTCCACATCCCATGGCCATAAGGGAAACTGCTAATAGTATTTTGTCATATTATGGTAGACCACGCTTAGGTCCGTGGCTTGCACATCTACCCATAAAACTGTGACGCCCCCAAATCCCCACGCCCGAACACGGGGAAATCGAGACGTCCGGATGGTGACAACCCGGGTCACCATCCCATCGACGGTGCCAAGTGTGTGCAGAAACAACAATGTGCACGGAATAACACGCAGCGGATAACGAAAGTCATAACTAAGTACCAGAATTGTTCTCAACGTAATACAAGCTGTTTAAAACGTACATAAATAAAATATTACAAAACACGCATATAATAAAATATCAAACGCAAAGCATAACATCAGCAACCCGGCGGAGCCACATCCTCGGGCTCAGCCTCCTCCTCCTCCTCCTCGAACTCTGCACCAAAAGCTACGGAACAAAAAATGGTACCGCAGGTAAGTAAAACCCAAACACCACCAGATAAAAACATATAGAACTCAAACAACATGGATGCAAGAAAAACCAATGCACATGCTCCGCAAAACCACATTTTTACCACGCACTCCAAAAAAAACCCATTTGGCCCAATAAAAACATATTCTTAAAAACCACGCCTCGCCATTATCCCAGATAATGGCCCAAACCACCATTTTTCCAGAAAATGGATCAAAAGCCTCAAAACCAAAACTCGTCATTTTCCCAGAAAATGGCCCGCATCCGAAAACCATAAAAACAAACCGGTTATGCATGCACCATGATCTCCCCTAGGGATCATCCGCACACCCTGGCTATGTGCCACACCGCAGGTAAGGACTGTGCATGTGACACCTAAACGAGCAATGCCTAGACTCGCGCCCCGCGCGTACCTGGCCAGGCCATCCTCTAGCCCTCACCAGCGAAGGGCCACGGAGTCGGTGAGTAGAGCGATGCCCAGACTCGCGCCCCGCGCGTACCTGGCCGGGCCATCCTCTAGCCCCGCTCCCGTCGTCGCTCAGCGACAACTCAGGGGACGTCACTCAGTATTATCCACTTCCGAGTGACCAGAGGAGCTCCACCGAGATAATAACCCATCCCGGCTTGGGCTCGTGAGACACACGCACCCGAAAATCCAATCACGCCAGCAAAACAAGGTTTCTCAAATAAATAAAATACCCGTGCATGCCCCATGCAAATGCAATTAT
The DNA here is from genome assembly GCF_018687715.1 of Carya illinoinensis. Taxonomy (NCBI): domain Eukaryota; kingdom Viridiplantae; phylum Streptophyta; class Magnoliopsida; order Fagales; family Juglandaceae; genus Carya; species Carya illinoinensis. The sequence continues at coordinate 43,427,134 of NC_056756.1, forward strand.
CAACGCACAAAACAAACAACCAATCATAAAACAATAAATCAAGCAACTTCGTCTTCCATCCATCCGACCCCCGAACTCCTCGGACTCAGTCCGGAATCAACCAACCAGCAAATTAAATAATTGAAAGAGCAATATATATTTAAATCTGAAAATAGGGTTTGGAAAATACTTACAGCGCTATATGGCAATTTTAGAAAACACGCGGCGTTGCGAACGGCGCCGGAAAAGCAACGTCACAGTGAAAATTCACTGTGGCCGTGGGTTGTGAAAAACCCACTTTTGAACAGGGACAAACTAGGACACGAAATTGATAGGGAATGGTCTAGGGATGGTTGTGAAGCTATTGGAAGTGGTGGTTGGCCGTGGGTGGCGGCAGAAACTGCGGTGGGAGGCCGGATTACCCAAAACGGAAAGTAAGCTCGTAGGAGCTGTTCCAGTGGTCGTTGGAGGCCGAAAATGGGTGGGTTAGGACGGCAAGGGACCGATGATGAAGTGGTGAAGAAATGGTGGCCGGAGGTGGAGCGACGGCGGCGGAACGGATGAAAAACTGTACGGGCTTTGAGGAGCTTTTCCGGCCAAACGGCCGACCGGATGGGGGTGGAAACCGGTGGGGTGGTGCGCCGGAGGGAGAGGAACCGAATGGTGCCGGTGGTGTTGACCACGGCAGCCGGACAGCGCTGGGTCGACGGTGAGAGGAGTCCGGCCATGGGTGAAGAGAGAGAAGAGAGAGAGAGAGCTCGGGGGGGTCGACGCAGGGGAGAGGAGAAAAAAGAAAAAAAAAAGGAAAAAGAGAAAAAGGAAAAAAAGATGCAAAAAGAAATGAGGTCCAATCCTCACTCCGGGAAAACAAAACAAACTGCCGAAAAGGGATTAAAAACCACAAAACAACTTAAAGAAATAAAACACAACATCAAATAAATTAAAAACCAATTTTAAAACGCAATTAAATTAAAATAATTAAACTAATATATTAATTAAAATAAAAATAATTATTTTAGCGAAAATACACTCAAAAACGGGTCATCACAAAAACTACATTAGTACCATGCATCTAAATGGCCATCATATAAAACTTATCTTATCTCACACTTAATCAAAAAAATTTACATGTTTTATGCACATAAGATGTATGACATAATGCATACATAATTATAATTTCTAAAATTGAATATGATGCAGAATGACATGATCATGTGCCATACTAAATGACATGTTTGCATAAAACGTGACATACGTAGTACATAAAAAAGGCTATCAGTAATTGGCTCTAATAATATAATCTATATAAGCTAACATCAAATGATCTTAATTTATGATCAAATTACTTACTTCATTGCACTACTTCCTGAATTTCACTTTGAAACTCGCCACCTAGATGAAGTATTAAACGTCACTAAATCTACATAAGAAAATGTGTTCTAATATTTTACTTAATTAAAATCACAAGGTAGAAACTAATCAAATAACATTCTGGTTAATATAAAATCTAAAAAAATGCTTAAATCTTAAATTATTCATATATCAATAACATATTTTCCCTTTCAAAATATAATTTAGTAGGAAAATATATTCTTTATAATTTAACAGTGAAGCTCATTTCATAAAATAGACTTAATTACATTTATGGCGTAAAAATATAATTAATTCGATTCATTATAATAATTTGATTTTAACATTTATACATTATAGTATAATTAAAAACCCATACATATTTCTTGTTTTAGTGCAAGTAAAAATAGACCTCAATTAATACAAGCAGACTATGAAATAAACATACTGACATGTTTAAATAACATGCATGTAATATTTAAAACTTCATTGTATTTTCCGAGTAAGTGCTACAAGGCAGTGGAATAAAAGGCAATTTCGTGCTAGTTTGCTAAAAGTCTGATTGCGTCATTTATGCCTAATTCTAGTAATACACATAAAGGGAGTTTGAATATGCTTTTATCGAAAGGCTGCATGCCAAAAGACGATTGCTACTTAAAAGATAAGAAGGGCGGGCCGTAATGTAACTGTGCAAAGAGACTCTCCAAAAGCTTTTAAGGTGGAACTGTACGACAAGGATTTGGAGGCCATTTTTTAAAAAATGAATTTTGTTATCTATAAATAAATTCGTGTATTAATTTATATATTAATACTGATTTTTTTATATTTAAAATTTAAATTAATATTATTTTTAATAAAATTTATTTTTTATCAATCACAATAAATTAATATACATATTAATATATAATTATGCTTATAACTAGATTTTTAAGAAATTGAACTTCCTTTTTGTTCATGTCCGTTTGGTTTCTTGACTGTTCTTAACCATAATGAGTGCAGTCCACTTTTAAATCTATTCAATCATTCAAATATAAAGTTGAGCTAAGTCCGTGTAAACTCAAGTGAGTTTGTTGTACCTTGATGTAACCCTACTGACAAAATATAGAGATTCCTGACTTCTCTTCTCTTTTGAATTTATTTTTTTCCCGTTAACTCTCTCTCTCCCTCTCTCTTTCGTGTCTTACTCTTCTCCAATCCGTCTGTAACCAACAAAACCCTTTCTCCAAAAACTACACAAGATTTCAAGCAGCTTCACGTGGTAAAGGAAATTACAAACATCTAAGGAACCAAATTAAAATCTCGAAGCAAATTTTAACAAGAATTGTCTCAAGTCATCCCCCACAGTAGCTTCAACACAGGAGATAAGGGCTAATGGGTAACAAAAAAACACCTAATTGCTAGCATGGTGTTACAATCTTTTTTTATAATTTCTATTCAAAAAATTTACATACAAAATGCAGTGAAAAATCAGTTTTTACATGCATTGACTCATTTAAATAATAAAGTGATATTATTTATTAATTTTTTTTTAAAATAATAATAAAAATAAATTATATTTTATATAATAAAATAAAAATTAAGAAAGATAATGGTATTTGGAGTTACTCATTTAACTCAAATAATAAATAAGAAATAATATATTGTATGAAGTAAAAGTGTAGAAAATAATGAAATAGTAATACGAAAAAACAAATGAAATGAAATGGATAAAAAAAATTTAAAGAAAAAGTAGTATGGAAAAAATTAGGAAGAAGAAGAAATTGTGAATATGTTTGCATGGTAAAAATGAAAGTGTGAACTCCAAGTGGCTGCTTTATTCATTAAAAAAAAAAAACCAAAAACGATGGCTCTTTGCTATTTCGGATGATGCAGTGTACATGAATCACGATTTTCTTGCTGTATTACGTGGGTCAATTGAGAATATTTCGGTCAACCTCCGGACACGTTACACGGTATTAAATAATGGTGGAATCTTTTTTTTTTTTTTTAATTTTTTATAAATATCTAAACTTATTCAAGGCTTCAAGCTGAACGTCAAGATTCTCAAGAAGCTTTGAAGTGGCCGATTCTGTAAATAGAAGACTGGCAGGGCTAAAAGTCTTTCAAGTTCCCTTTTTATTTGCAAAGGAAATTGAGCTTCTGGAACGAAGAAGCGAGAATCACTGCAAGGAATTGAGAGTACGACAGGATGAAGCTTACAATAAAAAAAAGGGATAATACCATTAATCAAATCATCAGTAACGCACCAAATCTCGAAGTGATATTCATAATCTAGCATTGTGATCAGTTTGAACTAATGGAGACAGAAACTAAGGACGCAAGAAAGTGAAGAACATGCCCACAAAAAACAAGAAAAAGAAAAAAAGTTTAGAACATGCCGGACAATGAAATCATGGTTATTCTGGCAAAAAAAAATATTTTGTGGCCACAAAATTATTCGGCCAGGGATAATCTAGCCAGCCAAAACCATGATGATCAAAATTACTACACATTTACCTAGTTTGATATAGATGTTTTTTAAGTAAGCTACTTGAAATTTGGCCAAAATTTGACTATGCCTAGTTTACTACTAGTGCTCTAAGCTTCCAAAATGCATGGATATTTCGGCTCTTATAGTCAGGTTCTGGTGGAGACATATAAAACAAGACAGGAAAATCCAGTGAAAGAAGTAGAGATGGGTACTTCAAAAGGTGTAGGAGGGATGGGATTAAGAGATATTGAGAGTTTGAAGTAGCCAAGCAATTTTGGAGATTACTTACTAATCCTCATTCTTATGCAGCTAAGATTATGAAGGAAAAATACTATAGACAAAGCTGTATTTTGACAGCTAAACTTGGTGGAAATCCTTCACAGATTTTGAGAAGTATATGGGTTAAAGAAATCTGATTAATAAGGGTATGAGATGGAGGGTAGGGAATGGTAAGAAAATAAATATACGGGGAGAGAAATGGTTACCAACTCCTGGTTCTTTTGAAGTTGATCAATCTCTTGTGCGGATTTTTACAAGAGAAACAACAATGGATGTGTTGATAGACAGATCTGGAGGATGTTGGGATTGATATCTTATCAAAGAAGTTGTGGATGAAAGAGAGGCTGGAATAATTTGTAGCTTACCTTTGAGCAGGAAGGGGTATGAAGATAAATTGGTTTTGGGTCCTAATAAGAAAGGTTCATTCTTGGTGAGAAGTGCTTATTATCTAGCAGTTGATATGAAGCAAACAATGCAAGGGGAACAGTCTTAACAACAAAAGAGATACGGTGAGGTGCAAGAAAATATGGGAATTGAATGTTCCAGATTCTGTTAAAGTCTTTATCTGGAAAGCTCTGAGTGAAGTTCTTCCGACAAAGTGTAACTTGTTTAAAAGAAAAATTATTGATAACTCTCTTTATCCAATCTGTGAACAGATTGAGGAGACTAGTTGTCATGCCTTATGGAGCTATGTGGCTGCGTCTAATGTATGGGCTGATTCTTTGAACTCAGTTCAAAAATGGATTTGTAGAGAATATGGTTTTTATAATATTGGAGGAAATGGCTTGTGCATTAAGGTCTGGGATACTGCTCTAGAAGTGGAAAATTTGAAAATGCGAGCTAGAATTGTTATTAGAGATGTTGATGGTGAATTAATAGCATCTATATCTATGCCTCAACAGTATGTTTCTCAATCTGTAATTGCTGAAACTCATGCCTTATTGAGGGCTATGGTGCTATGCTTGGAAATTGGTTTAGATCATTATGTTATATTTGAAAGGGATGCTCTCTTAATCATTAAAGATGTACAACACCAAGAAGAGAATTGGTATTGGCATGTGTTGAACTCAAGATTTCAAGTTTCATGTGATTATAAATCTACACATGGATTTTGATGATAACAAATGAATTCAAAGAATAAAGAAGTCTCAAGCTCAAGTTGTCTACACAATGGAGTCAAGCACATCAAGGAAACAAGCATGAGCAAGAAGGGAACAAGTTCACATTAAAATTATAGAGTAATGTTGTAAATCTCTTCAAAATTCGAAATTAGGATTAATGCTCAAAATTAATATTTTATCATAAAGCATTAAAATACATTTTCCACATGTGCATGAATATTTTTGAAAATTAAATTTGAAAATTTTGAAAGATGATTGATTGTCATCTTTTGCATGTGCATGCCTTGATTAAAGGGTTGAACTTTGAAAATATTAAAGATGATTGATTGTCATCTTTCACATGTGCATGTTTTATTTGAATATTTTCAAAAGTGATTGATGCTTTTTTAGACTTATACAAAAAGTAAAAGATTAGGTTTGAATTTTTTGAAAATGAAAGTGTGCTCATTTTGTCATATGCCAAAAGTAAAAGATTAGGTTTGATTTTTTTGAAAAAGTGAATGATGTTGTCTTTGACAATTGAGAAAGAAGAACCTTTTATTTGAATTCTTTGAAAAAGTGAATGATGTTGTCTTTGACAATTGAAAAAGAAGAACCTTTTATTTGAATTTTTTGAAAAAGTGAATGATGTTGTCTTTGACATGTGAATCTTTTTAAATTTGAATATGAAGTCTCATATGCCTATAAATAGATCATTTGAGAGCTTCACATTGACAACACCAAGAGCATACAACATTCATTCAAAGCTTTCATTCTCTCTTCTCTAAACATTGAGCCTTAATCCTTGTTCATTTTGAGAGATATAGCTTGCGCTGTATTGTTCTTATTTCACTCGTTGAGGAGTGTTTTCTGATAACCTACCCACTATCAGCTTTTGTATCAGAAAAAGGGTGTGTATAACCCTTGTGTGTGTAGAAAGTATTCTACACAGGGAATAGTTGAATCACCACGTGTAAGGTGATTGCAAGTGTAGAGGGTGTTCTACACGGATCCTTTGTAGCGGTGTTGTTCAAAGGTGTAATAGGTTTCTATCTCCACCTGAAGGAGGTTGAATAGTGAATTTGGGAATCCTCAAGGGGTAGCTTGAGGCGAGGACGTAGGCAGTGGGGCCGAACCTCGTTAACATACTGAGTTTGCTTCTCTCTTACCCTTACTCCTTATATTTATTGTTATTTCATATTTTGTTTATATTTTATATTATATATTTGATTTATAATTGTTATTTTTTTTAATACAACTCAATTCAGCCCCCCTCTTGTGTTAGTCATCTGGGCAACAGCATGGACAGATGATTGAAGACATAACAGAGGAGTGTATAAAGAAATGTATTCGCCTAGGAATACAACGTATTGCCTGATTATTTATGACGAATCAGGAAAGTTTTAATCTTAATGAAATAAATTTTCCTAATCATGTATTTAAATATGAAATCTTTAGATACTCTTGGTTTGGATAGTGAAACGAGATTATTCGTGAATAGTTATAAAATATTTTATGAATAGTAATGAAATAGTTTGAGTTAAAATGTTTATAAAAGTTTAAAAAATGAGAAAGAAAAAGTTGAATAAAAATATTATAAAGTTAAAATATTATTATAATATTATTTTTATTTTGAGATTTAAAAAAGTTGAATTGTTTTTTATATTTTGTTTTAAAATTTGAGAAAATTATAATAATTAAATTAAAAAATTAAAAATAATTTATATTTGTGATATTTGAATATTAAATAAGATGAGACAATGAATGACAAATTATGCGGGAGACCTACGCATACAAGTCAACTATCTAATAAATAATTTTAATTTAATGAGGTTTTTATATGGCTAACTTTAATTATTATTTTTCTTTGCATGAGAATCCTATCTCTGAATATCTTCAATAAATAAATACTATTAGATTGTAAGATCATTAATTAAATATCAACATTATCTAATAAAGAATCTGTGTTTCTATGCATAAAATATTTTTTTTAATTTATATGAAGATTTTTAAAAATCTTTTTACATATCTTTCCGCATTATTAATATATTAAATTAAAAATATTCTTAATTCAACATTTTTATTATTTATATGAATCAAATTTTATTATGTTAATAGTGTGTAAAATTATATTTGTCGACACAAGTAAAATAAAAATAAAAAATTAAGCCGTTTGGTTTTAAAGATGAGATGAAACCAACTCATATGACTCTTTTATCTAAATATTTATTTTAAAATCACTTTCTAATCTAAAATCATCTCATCTCATTTCAGTTCTTAATCTAAACATATAATTTTTTAAAATCACATCATCTCATCTCAACTCACAATCTCATTACTATTCACAAATCATCTTAAAGTATTGTCTGGATTGGTTACACAAAATCAAAAATCTCATCTCAACTCATTATTACAACTTTTTCAAATCTTCATATAAAATATAATAAATAATTTAATTTTTTCAAATACCAATATAAAATTAATATTAAAAAATTATATTATAACAATATTTTTATTAATTACTATTTAAAACATTTAATCTCATCTCATCTCACTTCTTAATCCAAACACAAAATTTTTAGAAACTATTTTATCTCATCTCAACTTAATAATTTCACTACTATTCACAAATTATTTCAAATTATCTCATCTTATTTTACTATTTAAACTAAAAATTTATAGCACGTAAAAGGATTCCCATGAGAAAAAAAAATGAAAAGGAAAAAATAAAATGTTAAATTTGACTAATTTAATTTTTATAAAAAATAAATTCAAATCTTTTTTCTTTTATTACATGGGAGGGTTTCCTTAATGAGAAATTAAGGTGTTGTCAATTGATCAAAGATTTTGGCTAATTCAAATCTAAATTTTTTTATTAGAAGAATCGGCCATATACCATGACGGATAGATGACGGAGAGATGAGACAATATTGCATGCAGTAGAATGTCGTGGCTTTGAAAAGAGTTGGGCGTATTTGGATAGTTCCAGAAAGTTTCTGAAGCCTTCTGCTCTCAGGGCCTCAGATTCTTGAAATTAGAAATGTCAAAACAAGAATGGTGCATGATATTATTAGAACTTTCCATAAAAACATAACATTAATGAGTTGAATTTTCGGCCAAATAGAAAGGAGAAAAACTGCATAAATATATTTTAAAAGAAAAATCCTATATCTTGAATTTTTACTCTCCACGAAAATTATTTATTTTACTAAGAATTAATGAAATTATGTAGTCTATATATTAATGTATCAAATTCTTCGTTTGGATAGTGAGATGAGATGAGATGAAATGATCTGTTAAAATAATAAAATAGTTTGAGTTAATATGTTTTATGAGATTTTGAAAATTGATAGAAAAAAATTTGAATGAAAATATTATAAAATTAAAATATTATTATAATATAATTCTTATTTTGAGATTTGAAAATGTTGAATTATTTTTTATATTTTGTTTAGAAGTTTAGAAAAATTATCATGATTGGGTAATCATTAAATAAAAAAGTTAAAAATTTAAAATTAAAAAATATTTGTGTTTGTGGTGTTTGGATATTAAGATATGGTATTTGAATATTAAGATGAGGTGATGAAATAAGATAAATTTGGAAGGCTTTGCTATCCAAATAAGGCCTAAGACCTCGTCTAGATAGTAGAATGAAACGTGATTATCTGTGAATAGTAGTATAATGATTTGTAAATAATAATAAAATAGTTTGAGTTGATATGTTTTATGGAATTTGGAAAAAATAGAGAACAAAATTGAATAAAAATATTAAGTCAAAATATAAATTTTTAATATAATTTTTATTTTAATATTTGAAAAGGTTGAAATGTTTTTTATGTTTTGTTTGAAAGTTTGAAAAAGTTGTAATGATTATATAATGCTTATATAAAAAAATTAAAATTTTAAAATTGAAAAATATTTATGTTTATGGTGTTTAAATATTGAGATGAGATTGAATGATTTTGTTATCCAAACTAAGTCTAAATTTTCAAAGAACTAAACCCAAAATTATCCCAACATTAATTAAATAAAGACCATGCTAAATCCACCACTCCCAGCATCTGTTGCGAGCTACCATTAGGTATAAGTGAGTTTTTTTTTTAACATATATTTTTTTAATACTTTTAAATTTTTTTAAAAAAATCACAATATCATTAAAAAATATTTCTTTAATCACGAAATAAAAAATAAAATAAAGTGAGCAGTAACTCCAAGCTATCACACAGCAGTAGCTGGGAGCAATAACTATATCATTTTCCATTAAATAATTCTCACATGTGTAGCCTGGTTTTGTGGTTCTTTTACCTGATGGCATTTAAATAAAGTAGTGATTAATTTATTCTGAGGTAATTTGGAGAAAATTCTTTAGAGTTAATTTATTGAATTATCATGAATTTGTTGAAATTTCAAGAAAGAAATTGATGAAATATTAAAGTACTGGCAAAGAAGTTTCCAAAGTGCAGAAAGAAAGTAATTTTTTTTTTATTTTTTTACATAATTTTCCAAGTATCGGTCAGCAGAACCAAAGGTGCCAAGAATATTTAATTTAATTAATTAATTAGGTGAAGAGAATGAAAACTTGTTCTTTTTGTTACCTTGGCATTTATTATTTTTAAATTTAATTATTGATTATCTTTTATATTTACAATGCCTAGCAACACGTTTGAATTTGGATGTGAAAAGAACCTAACACGGTAAAATCTTTTACATTTGAGTTTAACGGTGATGCTCGGAATTAAAAAGAAAATCATTAACTCAGAATTTACAGTTTTTGGTTGTTGTTTTGTTAGGAAGATTACTAGGTTGGCCTAATTTTTACTCACCTTCACCAAGCAAAGAGAAAGCTAGTTAACAATAAATATAGAGTAGTGCTACATGTCTTATATTTATGAGTTTTGCTATGTACAAGTGAATTTACGTACCAATCTGTGTATTAATATTAATAGCTTCATATTCAAACTTTAAATTGACGCTGCTTTCAATAAAGTTTACTTTCTGACCAATCACATTGGATGGATGTACGTATTGATGTACAGAATCACTTACAACTAGATTTTTCTTATATTTATTATAGATTGTAATATTAAATATTTGAATTTATTAAATATAGATTATTATTTATTTTATTGAACCATTATCTTAAAGAGATGTATTAGTTTAGTGGTAATGATGTGTTGTTTTAAATAAAGAATTTTGTTATATATAAATACAGTCGCGTACTAATCTATATACTAATATTGATTCATTTATATTTAAAATTTAAATTAACATTGTTTTTAATAAAATCTACTTTTACTATATACAAACATAGTCGCATACTAATCTGTATACCAATATTGATTCATTTATACTTAAAATTTAAATTAATATTATTTTTAATAAAATCTACTTTTAACTAATTACATCATATTAATATACAGATTAGTATATAATTATACTTGGAACTATATTTTTCTTTAAATAAAAAGTAGGAGTTTGAAACTCAACAAGTGTACTCGGATTTATTTTGTAAAACAAACAAAGTATTGGACTTAAACAGATACAGTACTTAGCTCGGCCCAGCCTTGCACGTGGGCCAACCAAATAGTCAATACACTCGGGTGATTGCACATGGGCCATACAGGCACTTTATAGGGTGCAATGCTCTCAATTCAATTGAAAATGGACTTCTAGAGAATCGAACGAGTGCCCTTACTTTCCCAAGAACGGCGCCAGACCACTAGGCTAGATAATAGATATATACCCAAATCTTTTTCAAGCATTATGACCTTTAAACAAATAACTACAAGTTAAAAAATCACAAATTAATAATTGTGATGTTTCATATAATGTCACTTTATTTTCTTTTCTTTTTTTTTTTTGAAATCAAACTTTATTTTCTATTAAATAGAGGATGAGACCTACAAATTTTTATATTCTATTCTTCCATTATTTTTAGTCATTTACACAATTTTATAGAGAAATTCTGAAGAAAAAACTTGAAAATTACTTTGTTTTTTTTATAGGTAAAAACTTGAAAATTGCTATCTGCAGTTGATGACTTTGTTGTATAGTTAAAGTAAATTACTTGTAACTTGATAACAAACTCTTTCAAGTGAGGGCAATTATCACCTTAAGGATAGTGTTTTATACACCTCAAAGTCATATTATTTTTCAAATTACTATATCCACATAATTGTTCAACAACATGTTGTCTAATTTTACACAATATTAAAATTATTTAGTATCCACCTCCACTTTATCAATTTTTTATTTTTAATTTAAATTTTGAATTTTAAAATTGTAACCATTTCAAAAGTTAACGTGTTAGCACATATAATTACTTAAGTAAAATTGTAAATATAAATAGTATTTTTTATAAATATATTTATGAGTTTTGTTATACATAAACTGGTGTGTTAATACACTACGTGTATATTTGGAATTTTAGTTGGAAATATTGATTTTAGCTTAAAGCTTATATAGCTTAGAGTTTAATGTAAAAAGCTCTATTATTAAAAGGCTATTTATTATTTGGAATCCATATGTCTAAAGTATTTTTAAACATATTATATTTTAGCCCATCCCGCCCCCGCCCATGCGCGGGGGGGGGGCTTTTTTTTCCCCGGCTCCCGCATGGACGGGGCAAGGTACCCCGTCTGGTAGCGGGGGTGCGGGGGAGCCCCTCCCACCCGTCCGGCCCCCGACTTTGGTGATGGGCCCTTGGCCCATTAAAATATTTTGGGCTATTTTGAGTCCAAATAAGTTTTTTAGGCTCAAAATAACCCAGAAACACAATCCAAATTTGTTTATAGACGAAAAATTTAACTACAACTATATTAAAAAAAAACTTTAAAAAAAAATAAGAATACAAATACAAATATTAATTACTAAATTCCAAGTTTAAAAACTTCAACGATCAACCTTATAGTCCATTAATCCCATCCTCCACTAAATAAACAAAAAATTTAAATGTAAAACAAACAAACAAAAAAAGAAAAAAAAAATAGAGAGATGTACCGGCCGGCGAGGTAGATGCGGACTTGCGGTGGGCCGGTGGCAACGGGGAGGTGCGGCGACGATGGGAGGGAGGGGGGAAGAAAGAGAACTTGGGAAGGGGGGGAGTGTGGCGACGATGGGAGGGGGGGTGCGGCAACGGGGAGGTGCAGCGGGGTTTTGCCGTTCTGGCCTCGGGGTGCCGGGGGGGGGGGGGGGGGCGCCGTTTCAAGTTTTTGCAATCTAGAGGGGAACTTCTGGGCAGTGTATCGCGGGGGGAGGGGGGTTTAGGCCTTAGGGCAACCGGCACCCAAAACGACATTGTTTTGGGTTTGCCAGTTAAAAAAAAAAAAAAACCTTCAGGTGCCAAAACGACGCCTTTTGAACCTGAAGGGATTTTTTTATTATATAATATATATAATTATTAATTTTATATATATTGTCGGGGTGGGGCGGGGGTCTACCCCATCCCGCCCTTGGCCCTGCCCAGGGCCCTACATACGGGCGGGGTCATGTTGTCGGGCGGTGTAATCCGCCTCGCCACACGGGGGCAGGGCGGGGTGGCAGCGGGGCGGGGCCCCCGCTGCCCACCCCTATCATATTTGTTTGTAAACAAATTAAAAAAACACTTTTTGAAAGAGAAATGACATAAAAGAACATATCCTTGATAGAATTCAAATATTATAATCAAATAACAACAAAAATAGTCTAATAAGATTTTTATTAATTATAATGAAAAAAAATTTCTTCAACGATGTATAAGTGAAAGAGTAATACAATGACGTTCATTATTCATTGCATTTTCACTGGATATCTTTGATTGTTACATGCTTGAGTAATCTTTTGTTGTTTCTTATTCATCCTCCATGCTTCCACGAGGTAGATAACCTCGTCATCATTGTATGACTTGAACTCAATATCATTCAATGCATGATTTCTAATAAAATTTTGATTAGTCATAGATACCGCGACAATTTTAACTTGCTTATCATAAGGAAAATTTGGCATATGAACTAATATCTTCCTTTTTTTTTTTTTTTCCAAACTCCAAATGTTCTCTCAATAGTGCATCTGAGCGATGAATGTACATGATTAAATATTTCATGCATACCCGTTGATCGAGGACCCCAATGAAATCCTAGTAGATGATATTGTTCCTTTCTATATAGCTCCATGTATTTATTCACGTGAGAATATCCAGCATCTACCAAATAATATTTACAGGTATACAATTTATGATAATAAATCAAAACTAATAAAAATTGTTTATTATCTTATTTAGTTCATTGATGTCATTCTTATTATCAAATCTTTAGGTAGATGTGGAAAGTACAATTCCTCCTTCCAAATAGCTTCCATAAAAATACGAGAATCATATGTCGGAGCTTCTCATCTATCCCAAACAAAAGTGAAGCACATATTTAAAATACAAACTGCCATGATATTCTATGTAGGTATCCATTTTCTATCAATAAATAGATTTTTTTTTTTGGTTAGAGAAGTAAAATCTGGCATATGGGTTATATCAATAGCTCCAATACAATCTTTGAAGTATTGTCAATATTGTTCATCTTCACGAATTTTTTTCGAACATCCTTAAACCCCTTATCAGTAGAACTGATGATGTCGACCGCCATTCGTGAAACAGTCATTAATACACTATTAAAATGCTTACAAATAGTCTCTCCCGAATGTTGAAAATTTTCTTGCGCCATTCTATTCTTGAACCCATGACCTAATGTAATCAAGAACATCCTAACATTTATTTAATAGCTATGTTTTGAGTAATAGTTAAATTATATTTTTCATTCAACTATTTGCATAAAATATGAAATACATATTTTTCCATCTTAAATTGTTGATGACATCTATCATGATGATTATTTAGAATCTCCGTAACAAACTTATGACCTATATGCGGAGAAGTCCTACAAGGTTTATTTACACTATACGTTGTGTAATATTTAGAAGCCACCATTAATTGTAATGCTAACATAAAGTCAATATCATTCTCTTTTTCTTCTTCTTTGCCATTATCGACATCACTTGTATAATCTTGAGTATTGTAACCATTATTCTCCATCTCTATAAAAAAAATTAAAAAAATATGAAAAAAAAAACAAATAATAAAGACGCAATGATTAAGAACAAGCATCAATAAAAAAAATAAAATAAAATGTTGTTAAAAATTTACCCCTAAAATATAATAAAAAAAATTTAAGTCTCAACAGCTTCTAAAATAGTTCATTACAAAGCATTTGGAAAAAAATAATAATAACGAATCCCCAAAATAAGATCATGATAGCCATTATTGATTTGATTTATTTTTCATTCATTTAATAAAATCAATCTAAAATGTTAGATACTTTAGGGCAATAAACATTTCTCTATATAATTTTGTAAGGAGTACGTCACTTGCATCCCTAAAAAACTTAGTCATTTTCTACCTTAGCTAACTCCCGTACAACAACCATAATCTCATCAATACTACAGCCAGGTTTATCAGAGGATGATGTTGTAATCCACTTTTTAAGTACATCACAAAAATGTGTGAAATGTTGATCAAATATTTGAATTCATTTTTCCCTTTTCCTTGCCTGGACTGCAAGACTAACCCGTTTATTTTCTTTCGTTGAGTGTCTAAATCAGCCTAAATATTACCAAGTTCGTCATCCAAGCCATCAATCTCCTCTACCTCTAACAATACATTGTTATCCTGATCAAATATTACTGCATCTTCAAAACCCAATCCAAATGATGGAGCCCAAGCTCCCTCACCAATGACAGTTATACTCCTAAACATTATATCCAACTAGGAAATATGAGCCAAACCAGAATTTCAAAACTTAGCCGCTTTTGGAATTTCCTATATATGGGTGCAATGTGATCAGTAATGGTAAATGTTAACTGATTATATAGAAGAAAATAAATAGATAAAAACATAGTACCTGTAATTCTTTTGCCCACCACTCAGCCATAAGGTCAATTGTCTTCTTCACCGGATCCCATCCAAGGCCAATTTCCTTTCTTACCAATTTCGTCTAAATGTTTTAATCCTTTTTTAAACTATCCCAATTGTTCTTAAGCTGTTTATAGCAAAATTCTTTATTAATTTTCTCGCTAAACTTATTAATCACATTTTTCCACCCTACCTTATTAAAATGGGTTCTTGGACAGTCACCGGCATAAATCTCACTAACACATATGTCTACATAATCCTCTAGCATTTTATTTGTCCAAATTAATCTTGTTATCTGATTATCTTGCATTTGTGTAGCCACAACAACATGGTTTGATTTTTCTTAGACATGTTTGTTATATGCTGAAAAATATAGAAGGAAGTAAGTTTACAGATTTCATATAGGAAAGGTTTTATCTTTACATAATCGTAATAGAAAATAAATCAAACATAATTGAAAAAGGGAAACCCACATTTATTCAAACAAACCAAAGAAATGGAACTAGCTATTGGATCCGTAACCAAAATGGAACCCACTATTAGAAATACCAAAAGGTATTAGAGTCTAAACGTTAACATTAGAGAAAGGGACCCACCATGTTAAAAAAATCAGTACTAAAGCTATTGAAGAAATTCTAAAACTAGAAAGACATAAAGTATAAAAGAAATGCAGCGAGCAAGACAAGTGAGAATTTAAGTAATGCATAGGAAACTCTACAATCAAATATGAGATTAATCATGTGGTCACCATGGCTTCCCAAAATGAATAGCTACCAAACTTGTCTTCATCTTTGAATTACTTGAAATTGTTATTTAGTATAATTGCATGATAGTGATGGCCACATTATATTTGATCACCAGATCACCCGTCTGCTTACTAAAGCAATTCAAAAGTACTACTAATCTCCCATTAATTGCTGCAAGATTTATTGGATTAAACTCATTTAAAATGCAATGAGTAGCTTAAATTTCTTCCCCATTAGCATGACAAGCTAGACATTTCTTTTCATGGGTAAAATAACCTACTATTGCTAGCAACCAAAAGGATCTCTCTCTTTCAGAGGATATTGTAATCTAATGACCAGACTCATTATATCATCTAATTTTGGCAGTCATGAAATGCTAATGCGACAAGATTGGAGAAGGCAATATTGTACAGAAAAGAAACAATACTAGTATTGCCAAATGAGGACCACATGCAATATATATATCTATATATATATGTAACAGAGCTTTACTTTCAAGAACAGAGGAATTATGCAAGCATTGAGGCAAGCCATAAAGGAGGTGACAAAATGATTTAAAGGGTTGATGTTCACTCTTGGAGTTGTAGATTTTGGACATGTGAAAGATGCATAGAATATAAGTTGTCATACAGAGAAAACAAATATGATCACTAACTTGTTCTTTATGCTAGCTAGCTTGGATATCAGTTAAGCATAAGTAGCAGTAGTACCAATATTGTTATTCTAATTTTATGCACTGAATATTCTCAACAAAAAGTGAAGATAAAAGGTATTGATTTTTTGTAGTTTTATTTTTTTTATTTTCAATCATACCATTAAGAAGAATGGACTTGAAAAGGTTTTCCAAATTAAAGAAAATAAAAAGGAATCATATTTTATCCCACCTCCCCCCCAATTGAGTGGAACTCTTTTGATATCCTTAGGGATGAGCTGCAATTAAATTCAAACATCGTGCTTGAGTTTTTGCAAATAATTCTCTGCCTTCTAGGATTGTTTACAAGAACAAGCAAGAAAATCTCAAAGGAAACCAAACTAGTGATCATATTTTTAGAGGAAACCAAACAAAAATATTCTCAGCACAAAGCATACAAAATGAAAATCACAAACCAAACAAAAATAACAAATAAATGATAAATAATATCAATCACAACATACTTATATTCCAGCCCACTGTGAATGGAAGATTATGACTCACTTTGCACAAGTGGCAATACCACCGAATGCATGCACCTTCAACACAATTTGCAATACCACTGAATGGAAGATAAGGGTTCTTTTTTTTCTTTTTTTGCACACTGCACACAATTTACAATACAACTGAATAGCAATACCCCCGAACTCAATCGTGGGTGTTGTATAAATAGAGTATGAAGAGTGGTAGAGTTTTAGTAGGATAAGAAATGGTGAGAATCAATTGATTTATTTTGGACGTCTATAGGGAGATCATATTTGAGAGGGAAACCAAGTAACAAAAAGATAATTACACGGGCGAATTTGTCTAAGTAGCTTTTGGATTTTAGAAGAGAAAAAAAATCCAGAAATACCTTAATAAAATCAAAATGCTCAACGAAAAACTGGTATTAACAGAAATTTGTTCATACCTTTCTTCAGCTAACTTTTTTGGTGATGATAGAATTCAATCTCTGAGTAGGTAGCTAACCCGTAAGAGTTTATAAATCTGGAGACTTCTGAAGGGAGGAGCTAACCCATAAGTAAATAACACATGGTCCTATAGATCTGGAGACTTGAAGGAAGGAGGAGATCGCATTGTTGAAGACTTCTAAAGGGAGGAGTGCTCAGCAGAAATTTGAAGGGAGGAGGACACGACAAGTCAGAAATTTCTGGGATGGGCAAAGCATGTCATTATGTTAAAATTATAAGGGTAGTTATGTCCATCACATATTTGTTTAAAATAGGGACCACGTTCTATCCACTGCGTTTGACAAAAAAACATGATTTTGATGCTTTAATTTTCTACTTTTTCTAGATTTGAAAGTACTTTATCGCAAAACTACTAACGAGTAAATTTCATTAGTTAAGTAATTTATATCCTATAATTGTATTTTTTAAACCTCTCACTGTAATCTCAAACAAAACTTACTTATAGTGAAATTTATTATAATTTTAGAAAACTAACGCACCGTATATCTACTCCTTCCCTATTTCTCTTGTAAAAAATCAAGGGCTCCATATCTTATTTTTGCCTGAGGAGGAGGATGCCTCTGCGTTCTCCTTTTCATTTCTCTCTTTCTTCCATCCACTTGCCTTGTCTATCAAAGTATTTTTTTTTTCTTGATATTATTTTGCTTTCTTTAATGTCCAAAAAAACAAATCTATAACTTTCCGACAACTCTCAAGAAATACGCACGGTACAAATAGACTCTTAGGTTGCAAATCGTTAGAAGAAAAGTGACAGTTTTACAAAAATCACCGCGTGTGGTCCTCACGTGCCACCCATATATGCACATGGTCATCACGCGCCACCTTTTCTGGCAGCTCTTCTCGCCACACAAATCACCAAACTCATTACCACTAGATCTTTTAGATCTGACATTTGTGGCTGAAAAGAGACAAATGTGTTACCTTCACGCGCCATCACAGATTCCAAAATCTATCGAAATTGGTCCAAATTGTAATCCGTCTTTTTTTGCATATATTATTATTTTCTTTTTAGGTTTCCTTATTGTTAATTAGAATGAAAAAAGAGTTCGTCTCTCGTACTTTTGTCTGTAGAGGTTGAGTCATCTCCTTTTATGAATAGTGAGGTTGAGTCTCTATTTAGATAGAGAGTGGTATCTCTTAGACATTTATCTTTAGAGAATATCAGTGATAGTGAAAATAGTGTGCTAGTGAAACTCCAAATGTATTATTTTGATTTATGGTGTCATATTTGATATGGGAACATCCTATAATGTATCTAATCATTAATGTAAGTTTTTTTATGAATAAATGATGACAGTTTTCCTCAAACAAAAAACTAGCACACCAATCATTTTTTAATATTGCTAATGTAAAAAGCTTCCACATTATCGATACGGTGTGTTAGGTGTATAAAAAATAAGACTTACAAATTTATTTTCTCTATATTGATATCTAACATTATTTTCATCACACAAAGGACAAGGTGACTACAATCATACAAATATATGTACTTGGAAATGCAATCTTTATTTTACTTGTTTATATATAATTGTAGACATAGATTGTATCCCTTACATGAATTTTGTACATTGAATCCTATATCATTAAAATTGACATATGATACTCTTCAACTATTAAGAGAATTTGACTCTATAGTTTGGATAATTTGTAGTGTAAAGTGGAAGAGTTAAACATACTTATAATTGGAGAACGTGAAAAGAAATTACTCGGTCTACTTATAAGTCCAATAAAATAATTTTGAATAATGTTACTATGCCTCCTAATTCATACCATCCACTTTGCTCCCCTCACATGGCACCACAAATATGGTGTTAGGTGACTTATTAAAAAATATAAACAAATTTAAAAAATTTATATTCAAAAACAAAATAGTGTTAAAACAATAAAAAAATAATAAGACTTAAACCCTAGATTCTTTTTACCATTTATATGTTTGTGTTTTTAATTTTTTTTTAATAAAACACGTAACATCATATCATGATGTCACGTTAAGGGGTAAAATGAGTGATATAAATTAAGGAGCATGGTAGTATTACTTAAAATTTTACAAGACGAAGTGTTAGTTTTTTCATGAGTTAAATTTTTGCTAACTAAAGATTTTGTCAAATCAATGTATACATTGCATTTTATAAAAAAAAATCTTAAATACATGGAGGATATTCTTCCACAATAATAATTACATCATAAATAAATAAAGCATCTTTTGTCAAGACATGTGCTATTATATTGATATTTCTTTTGATATGAATAGTATCTCATTTGACAAAATTCTTTAAATTCTCCTTAGCTTTAGACAGAAACATTCCTGCACTAGTCCAAGCAGCATCATCCTTCTTCAAGGCCTGAATGATTTGAATGGAGTCATCTTCAATTATAACCTTTCTTAGTCCCATTTCCAAGTCAAAAGTTGTTGCTTGCAATGCCCCATAAGTTTCAGCCAACAAAAGATCTAGAAAAAAGGCTCTTTCTTTTTCTCATGGTTGTAATAATTCTTCCTTCATAGGCTCTCACCGCAACCCCTATACCAATTATGGAATAAGTTTTATCTACAACTGCATTCTAATTTAATTTGTAAGTATTTAGAAGAGGGAGTTCCCATGTGGTTTTAGTTTTGCTACTTGGCCCTGAGGTATCATTCTTCCACTCCTACACTTCGTGTGGCAGTTGCAAAGTTTGTTGAATAGGACTCACTACTTTGTTAGGATGGTTGAACTCTTTATTGAATATGAGTTCATTCCTTCTCAATCAAATCTCTCTTGCTACCACTGCAAAATCCTACACCAATTTAGTTTCCATAGTATTCGACATTGCCTCTACTAGTTCTAATAGATTCTGGGAAAGAAATGACTTTTTTAGAGCCTTTTTTAGCACTGACACCAAACATCCTTAGCAGATTCACACTCCCATATTTCATGAACAATAATCTTCTCCGTTAAAGCAGATGAGACGCTTTGGATGCTCCACTATTTTCCTCTTAAATAAATTAGCTTGAGTAGGCAAGTTCTCCAAAGAAATACCTTATCCCCTGGAGTGGCATTCAAATTCCAAATCAGCTGCCTCACCCTGTGAAAACTATTGTTGCTCGAGGCTTGGCCATTTGCAACAAAAAATAACTCATTTTTTGTATATGGTAGGCACTCTTAACGCTGAAAAGACCAGTTGAAGTACCTTTCCAAATTAATTTATCGAGGTTATTGGAAGAACTAGGAGGGATCTATGCTGTCATTTTTGCTTCTTCCTTTTCAAAAATCTGTTCCACCAACTCAGCTCTCCATTTCTTTTCACCTTCATCAATCAACTCTTGAACTTTAGCCTCTTCATCTAGTATCAAAATAAGACTCTGAACCTTTGATGGTGTGAGCTTTAGAAGCCATTTATCATCCCAGATATTGACTTTTTCATATGTGCCTATTTTCTAATAGGTTCTAGCTTCAATTAGATGCATTCAAAAAAGAAGATCATTGAAAATACTTTGCCTTTTAAGACTTGAGATGCTAGAGATAAAAGGTGTTGAATTAGCCTCCAATTTTGTTTAGCAAGTATAACAAGATTGAAGCTCTCCAAATCTCAAAATCCCATATCTCCTGTTGATTTGGCTTTCTCCATTGTACTCCATGAGACCTAATGAATTTTCCTTGCAGTCTCTTGTTGTCACTGTCAAAAATTTCGCATTATATTGTTAATATTTCTTATCAATTTGCTGGACAGCTTGACAATACTTATGCTATATATCGGGACAGCTTGCACCACTGCGTTAATAGTTATCATAAGAAAATATATTTATTCTTTGTAATATATTCACGCCTTGCAAGTAATGTCTTCCACTCCTTGCTCGTAAAAAGAAAATAAATAATAAATAATATTGTTTTATTTTTCTGAGTAAATGCTCATCTAAATGCAGTCACTAGTTGATCAACTAATGTCCCTATAACTTCTCTAACAGCCGGACGCGTCCACAGAGAAACGCCACCGAAAAGGTAAAACAAATTTTTTTTTTCATTTTTTATATGTATTTTTTTAATATATTTAAATATTTTTTAAAAATAAACAAAAATCACAATATTATTTAAAAATATTTTTTTAATCACTAAATAAAAAATATATATTAAAAAAAATAAAAAATATAATGTGGCCACCGATTGTGGATAAAGCATTATCCCTAACAGATACTGTCAATGTCACGTGACTCGTCCATGTCAATAAGGAAAATACAACCATCTGCCCTAACAGATACTGTCAATGTCACGTGACTCGTCCATGTCAATAAGGAAAATACAACCATCTGCTCGTGATTAGAGATGAAGATTTAGTATATATTTAGATATTAAGATGATTTTAAATGATTTGAATGGATGCAAATAATAATATTTTATGATTAGATTTTAAATTTATGAAATATATTGAAATATGTTTAATTTTTAATAAAAATAAAAAAAATAACAAATCTCATAAAAAAAAAATAGCCGCAATCACCTAAACATAGCCGTAATCAATCATGTAAGGTAAAAAGGGAAATTAATATGTAATCAATTACGACAGTACGAAGGGTTCACTTTGTGTTTTGACTTTTGGATAAATGATTTTATAATTATCGATTGTCTTATATTTAGGTATGATTTAGATAATGAATTGAAATAAGATAAAAATTTAAAAATTAAATAAAATATTATTTTTTAATATTAATATTAATTTTAAATTAAAAAAATTGAATTATTTATTATTTTATATAAAAATTTAAAAAAATTATAATGAGATGAAACGAAACACTTATTATATTCAAACAGGGCTTAAATGTTTGTGTTAGAATATAAATAATAGTGTTATATATACTTATAATATTATGTATAAGATTTATTAATTTAATTTTTAATCTAAAATTTGAATTTAAAATTTTATGATTTTTAACATCTATACGTAGGGAATTAATTTTTTTATAATTTTTTTTAAATACAGTTAGCATTTATCTAATATAAATTTTCGAGATGTTCCAATTCAAACTAGGAATTAAAGGCAATATATTTCTAGCCAGATTTCTCATTTTTTACGTCCAATTTAATTTAAAAAAACAGAATGATTTTTTTTTTTTTCAGTTTAAATGAGATAAAGATAAATACATAATGCTTCATAATTGGAAAACAGCACCGTGAAAAGGAAAATGATTTGTAAGGTTCTAAAGTATACAAGTCTTGTACATTTTCCTTAAAAGAATTGCATAAATTTAAGAATTATGTGAAAAGAATTTAAATAATTGGGAAAAATAATAAAATATATTATTAAAAAATTAAATTTTTATATGAATTTTATATTTAAGGTTTTAAAGTATATAAGTCTAGTATGAATTGTATAAATTTAAGATTTATTTGAAATTTTTTTTAAATATAACTGTAAAGTGCATAAATATCACGTAATTGATTTGAAAAAGTGAGATTTATTATTAAAAAATTAATTTTTTTAATATAAATATTATATATTTTTATTTTTTTAAAAATAATTACTCAGAGATTATATAATTTATAATTATAAATATTTTTTTCTTATTTAATATACCTTTTTACTCTTTAAATTTGATCATCTCGTACAAAAAGAAGTAGTTAAAAAAATTTCAACCCATAATGTGGGCCCAAGGGCCAAGTGGGCCAGATCTTAGGTTGTGGGAAGATAAAGAAGATAGACCATGGATAAAAACACAAAAGTAGAAACTTAAGCAATAGGGTTGGGGGAAGACCAAAGTGGGAGAACGGAATAATATAATATAATATATAAATAATATTAAGAGAAGGAAAGGAGGAAAATATAAATACACGAATTTTCTCTCATAGAAGAAGAGGCTGTTCTTCATACGTTTCATTCTCACTGGACAAAACTAACAGAAATCTCGCACCCTTTCCATTCTATATATCTCCTCTCTTTCTCTCGCTCTCTCGATAACATATTTCCTTTCGTACGAAACCAAAACCCTAATCCATCGCTATTCTGAAACCCAAAATTCGTTTTGTTCCAATTTTCTCTGCCGCTTTCGCTTTCCACAGTACCAAAAATCCTCGTTTGGTTCTCTCTGTGAGACGCATTGTTCTGGTTGAGAATAGACTGAGGCGGTTATTGAGACGGTTACGTTTTGGCGTAATTATCATCGACGGAGGTTAGGGTTAGTCCTCCATCTCTTTCGCTCCCTCCGCGAGTGCCTGTCTCTCTCTGAAATTCCCTGTATTTAGGGTAAGAATTTTGTGCTATTCAAACCCTAAGTCCTGATAGTAATACAGATACGTGTGGAGGCTCTAGGGTTTCTATTTTTTACATATTTGCTTGGCCGTCAAACTATAATTCTGTTATTCGTTAGGGTTTCTTCTCTGTTTCATGGGAGTGAATTCCTGTTTAAGAACCCTGGGCTTTCCTGTTCTTCTTCCATTGTTGAATGAGTTCTATTTTTGTGAATCGGTTCGATTTTTCTCCACAGAGATGAGGGTCTTCTGAGCGTGTTGTTATCATCTGCCAATCCATCTTTAATTAAAGATGGCGATGTAGATAGGCTTTTTTCTTCAATACAATTTTCTTGACATTGCCTTTGTACTCGTGCTCTGGGTTCTCACCTGCGAAGATTTTGCTTCTCTTGATTGAAAAATAGATGCTATTAAGCCTGGGTTTGATGAAGGACCTCTTGAGTTCACAAAAATATAGGTGAGTAAAGTTGGGACAGTTACGTCCCGAAGTGGTGGTGGTTCGTGATAGTGAAGCAGGGTTGGTTGTTTGGAGATACAGCCTGGTATCTGTGCTGAAGGGTGACGGTTTTCGTTCTCTTGGTCCACCCCGCCGTGAATTTTTTCTTATCCTGATTTAACATTCTACGGACATACCTAGTTGTGAAAGTACAGAAGAGCCCATCAAGGTCATACATATATTGGTTAGTGTGTTTGGAGAACTGACTGGCTTCATTGGTCGTAATTATTAAGTTCAGTTTAGGGTAAGGAAATTGCAGAATTACTGTAAAAAATTATTTGATTTTGCATTGAAAAGCTGTGGAAAAAGAGTGGAGCTGGTGAAGGTGAGAAGTGTTGTTTTTTCCGTTTTTGATCATGTTCAGTGCTCCTTATGGAAAGAAGTGAACCCACATTATTTCCAGAATGGTTGAGAAATACTGGAAGTGTTACTGGGGGTGGAATTTCAGCCCACCATTCTGCGTCAACTGCTACTCATTCAGGTACTTTTCAACTTGCCAGCTTGTACTTGCAATCATGTAGCTTTTGCAAAATATACATATGTCTATTCATGTTTATGTTTCTGGTCACATGCTCTTGAGTTTTTGTGTGAATATATATGCACCAATATGCTTGCATACATATATGTGTTCATGTGTATGCTACTACGGACTTTTAGGTGTGCAGTAAACTGGTGCTTTCAAAGTTTTTATCTTTGGAAAAGCCCAGAGTCGTAGGCATGTTTAATAATTGTGCTCTCACTGCTACAGATGGTCCTTCATTGGCTCATCACACAAGAACAAGAAATTCTAAGGGCATAAGTGATTTTGATGCCCCACGTTCTGCTTTTCTGGACCGGGCATCTTCATCAAATTCACGGAGGAGTTCTACTAATGGTTCTGCAAAGCATGCATACAGTAGTTTTAATAGAAATCACCGGGACAAGGAAAAAGAAAGGTTAAGCTTCAGGGATCACTGGGACCATGACTCTTCTGATCCTCTAGGAAGCATCTTTCCCAGTAGGGTAGAGAAGGACAAGCTGTGGCGTTCTCAATCTATGGTTTCCAGGAAACAGGGTGAACCATTGACCCGAAGAATTGCTGTGGATTTTAAAAACGGCAGCAGTAGCAATCACAATGGCAATGGTGTGCATTCTGGGGGTAGTGTTGGTAGTAGTATGCAAAAGGCAGTGTTTGAGAAAGATTTTCCCTCACTTGGTACTGAAGAAAGGCAAGGGGCACCTGATATAGGAAGAGTTTCATCTCCTGGTTTGAGTTCAGCTGTTCAGAGTTTACCTGTAGGTAGTGCAGCTTTGATTGGTGGGGAGGGATGGACATCAGCGCTGGCAGAGGTGCCGACCATTATTGGCAGCAGTAGTAGAGGATCCTTATCTATTCAACATACTGTTTCTGCCACCTCAGGATCTGGGGCTCTGAGCTCAATGGCCGGTCTTAACATGGCTGAAGCCTTGGCTCAAGCTCCACCACGAGTTGGCATTACTCCTCAGGTGATTGAGCAAGTTGTCTGAGCCTCTCAAGTTATGTAACCCATTCTTGTGGCTGATCTAATAAGACATCTTTCTTCTACTTGCAGGTCTCTGTTAATTCACAGAGACGTGAGGAACTGGCTTTTAAGCAATCAAAGCAATTAATACCTGTTACACCTTCGATGCCTAAAGCCTTGGTAAGATAGTTGCCTTCAGATGTTGGTGTATGCTAAGTTTATTGTGGAACTAATCTTATAACATATAAGGCAGTTAGAATGTTTGTCAATCTGTAACTTTGAATGCCATTTGCTTATCATATTTGTCATTTGCCCGTATATATTTGTTGAATATCGTATGCTGCAGCCAAAGTCAGTGAAAGAAGCTTACATAGGAACTTTTGATGTTGGAAAATTGTAGATGTCAGCCCCTTTAAAGTGTAATATTTAGGCATAGTTAACATATAGGATTCTGGATCAGAGTGGATGAACCAATCCATCTTTAATAAACAGCCGCAATTCTTTAATTTTTTGTGTTATTTGCCGTTGATGTCCTATTTAGTTATGGAGCATTGTTGCCTTTACCTTCTTGTAATCAAACTTCATTCACTCAATTGATGGATAAAAGCATATGGAAGGGACACCTGTAGGTCGATGTCTGTCCTTGTTCTGATATCATGTTCCTGTTTGTTTTATTTTTATCTGGTGGGGTTAATCAAAGTTCAGAAATATATTTCTTAGATCAATGCTCTTACAGATCAGCAAAAATGTTGTTTGTGAAGTTCATGGTATCCATAACTCACAAGTTTTTTCTTATATAGAAAACAACTATCAACTTTTCTTTTTATTTTAAAAAAACAATTAATCTGGTGTGAATGCTTTAGCTTTTTGTGAATATAGCGAAAGTTTCTGTAATTGGCTTCTTTATAGTCTGACTTTTTTCGGGGTTGTAAAGTTTTGGCTAAAATACTTCGGCCCCTTTTTACTGTGAATCAATGTTATATTGCTGCTGTCTTTACTGATGAAAAAAGACATATTGATGCTGGATAATATAGTATTAATTTGTTAAAACAAAATTTTCGGCTTCAAATAAAAGGCATTTAACTCTCTTCATTCTAAACTATTGATGTTGGCACATTGCACTCTCCAGCTATTTTTTGAATAAATGCACCCCCTCTCCATTTATAGAAAACTGGCCAATAGCAATCTCAATCTAATTTTGATCTGAAAGATGAATGAGAAGTAAGTGACATGACAGGTTCGCTTTTTGATTTTAGGGGAGAATGCACATTGCAACTCGTTGTGGTTTGAAAGCGTATGTATTAGTATTGGTAGTTTGGAGTGTAGAGTATCTGACACGTATTTGTTAAAAAAAGAGAGTTTTAAATAGTCATTTGCTTTGTGCTAACATCATATTGGTATTTAACTATTGCTCCTTGATAGATTTAATTTTGGTACGTGCTTTAAGTTTTTTATTTTCAAGGTTTTATAAAAGGAGCCTCATTTTTGGTTTAGGAAGTAGGAATAAGTTTATATAGATTCTTTCTATCTTCTTTCATGTGTGTAATTTCTTTTGTTAAACAAATTCAATTTTTGGTTTATTAAAGTTAGAGAACATATGTGATTCTTTTACTCTCTCTCTCTCTCTCTGGGGTAGGTGATTTGCATGTTAAGGGTATTGGCAGCAGTATGGTGTGATATATACTTGTTCACCTTCTTTTATTAGATGAACAATTTAGGTTGATTCCAAACAAGTTTTATCACATGAATCTATTTGTATGTCCTTAATACTGTGACTAGGAGCTTGTACTGTTACACTTGGCTACTTTTAGAATATTCATCTTTTAGTTAAGAGTATGATTAATGGCATGCATCATAAGCATACGCAGTACTGAGATGGAAATAATAATAATGTTTTCTGTACCTATAAAGAAAGTAATAAGCATACTTCCCTGGAAAGTGTCCTTCCTATGTTGTTAAAAATGAACCAACTTACCCTTGGAGGGTTATAGCGCTTTTCATTTAAAGGAGTATAAAACTTGCCCAGTTTACTGTAGCAGTTTTGTGGAATTGTTATTGGGATACTGACTTTTTTTAGTTATTGAAATGAGCTTTTTTGTTTTCCCTCTGTGTACATGCTTGCGGAACATCTTTGGTTTGAAATTCATGATAAGTGTGAGGCTCTGCGATACAGATTGTGCTTGGGGGTCAATATTGAATGGACTTGGCTAGTTTGCAGCTAACATCAGGAGTTTCCTCCATTGGTCAATTGTAATCAGTTTCAATGGCTTGAATAGCCATGATTTTCTTGTATCGTTGGACACTCATGCTTAGGTGTCACTCTTGTATATGGCCCGTGTACTTAGACTATACCCATTTATATCCTCAATAAAATCCTTGTTTTACTGATCAACAACAACAACAACAAAAAAAAAAAAAACACATTGGGAGTTTCCAGTTTAGGTAGATTTTTTTAATTAAAATCTATCTAAGCATACACACACATTAAGATTATGATTACCATTAGGTTGTCTAATGCTAATTTTCTTTCCAGGTCCTCAATTCTACTGATAAATCTAAGCCCAAAACAGTGGTCAGAGCTATGGAAGCAAATGTTGCTGCCAAGAGCGGGCAGCTTCAGCCAACTTCTTTGCAACATGTTAATCAATCTCCTCGTGGTGGACATAGCAAGTCTGATGCTTCAAAGACATCTCATGGAAAGTTTCTTGTTTTGAAACCAACATGGGAAAATGGTGTTTCCCCCACTCTGAAGGATGTTGCTAGTCCAACACACAATTCCACCAGCAAAGCAGCAGATAGCCAGCTTCCTATTAGTCCATCTGTTGCATCTTCTCCTTTGCGGAGCCCCCACCACCTTAAGAATTCCTCTTTGGATCGTAAAGTAGCTGCATTGAATCTGAAATCAGGATCCACTTTGGAAAGGAAACCTTCCTTATCTCAAGTACAGAGCCGGAATGATTTCTTTAATCTTATAAAAATGAAAACTTCAACGAACAATTCAACAGTTCTCCAAGACTCAGGCCAGGTTATTTCCTCTCCCACCGTGGAGAAATCTGATGTAGTAATTGGGGAAGTAGTCAGTGCCCCTGCAAGTCCCCATGCTACTAGGATTGGTGCTGAGATGACTAGCGATGGTGATACATGTGATGCGGCTCAGAGGTTTTCTGTTGGAGAGAACAACATGAGTTCCAGTGAAACTGTTTATCCGGATGAGAAAGAGGCTGCTTTCCTTCGTTCCCTTGGCTGGGAGGAAAATTCTGGTGAGGATGAAGGCCTCACAGAGGAGGAGATCAATGCTTTTTATCAAGAGGTAAAGAAGTCTTGGCTTGTGCAGATTTTAACCTTACGACCTTAAAAAAGGGAGCGGCCTAATTTTAGATTTCCCATCTAATGACTCGTGTATTGAATTGGTCAGAAGGTAGAGTTAAATCAGAGTTATAAATCGACTAAAATATCCAATTAAATAATTGTGTGGAATTATTATATTGTCCATTTCATTTATTTAGAAGGGAAGGGGATTAGTTTTTGTTTACTCCTGCTCTCTTGGGTATGTCAAGTTAGGTTTTGAATAAGTTAGTGACCCGGTTCATGCCACTGGCCAATATTTAACTGAGAAGAGTTATTGCAGTGCCAAAGTACAAAAGGTCGAACAGCTATTATAACATGTTTGATGAAACTATTTGCAAGTGCAGTTTACTAATTTTATGCGTACACATTTTTGTGCAGTGCATGAAACTGAAGCCGTCCTTAAAACTATGCCGAGGTATGCAGCCAATACTTTCAAAGCTGTCTGAATCTCATTTGACAAGTTTTGGTGGAGCACCCTCTGAGTTGAGCTCGCCGCACACTGGATCAGAAGCTTAATTTACTACTACTCGCCTAAGAGATTCAAGAACTTACCATTTTTTTTTATGGCCAGATGGTTTCCATTTTCTTTTCTTTGGTTTTGAAGAAAGAGTGGTATGAATGAAGAGGTTGGGTTTTGGTTGGAAGTCTGCATTTTGCATAATGCAATAAATGGAAGGTGCCCCAATCCTGCCTCCTAGAACGGGGAATTCATTTTTTTTTAGGTTTCAAGGTCGGCTGGGATGGATAGGGTTAGGGAATATTTTGTCTGTAGTGGAAGGTGCTTTGGAAGTAGCATCTTTTGGGGGGTATTTTGGTTCTTTTCTTCCTTTTCCTTTTAAAATAGGTTTCAATTCTACAAGATAAAGTTTATGTTGTTTTTGGTCAATTTTACTGAAAAAAAGAAAATCAGAAAGTTTTCATTTTTAGTTTAACTTATGCTGTATACGTGTTTCTGAAGTATTTTCAGTTAGCACATAATGTAGATAGCTAGTTAGCCCTAATTACACTAATTATAAGTAAATAGAAGTTGGGTCATAAATTAATTTCTTGAGGATAAATAGTATAACTAATTGATTAGTAAGCGTTAGGAAGCTCTCATGCTGTAAGAAAATTGATTAGAAATATGGCCATACCTTATACAGCAAAGCCAATTTGAACTAATAAGCGAATAATTAATATTGCCATCCATTGCTCTAGGGAAAAATACGTGGGAGTGTAGAATAAGGTCTTGGAATAATTGCCATGTTTATTTATTTATTTTTTTTCTCTGAAAAGAACTTGCATTAATAAAACTGATATAGTACTGATACAAATACTTTAGTAAAGAAATTACACAACTGGTGGATATTTGTCATGAAAAGCAAGAAGACAAGGTGGAACAACAATAAGAGGTATGCTTCCAATAATATTATTGGAGGTTGCCCACTGCTCAAATTTATACGCACATCGATTTTGAGATCCATGTATCTTAATTGCCTCCCACGAGGCGAATTTATCCAGTAAGATTTTAGTGTTTTTGGTGATTCTTTCTGCAATCCAATCTTGAATGTTGTTGGAATCATTTAGAGCTGATATTGTTCTTTGAGAGTCTCATTCTAGCCTGATTTTTTCCAGCCTTTTGCTTTGAGCTTCTTTGACTCCAATATAAGTAGCCAATGCTTCATCTTGATGTGGGTTGCAACTGGTTGAGTGCGCTGCTACCAAAAATAATATTTCATTGTTGTTCCATCCTATTGCCACTAAAGTGCTGCCATTTGTTCTTATTGCTACATCAAAATTTATGGACACAAAATCTGGGGGTGGGTTGACCCAAATGTTACCATGTTGCTGATTTTGCTATTTCCATGCTCTACTATGCTCATTATATGATTTTTTAACCTGCATTAAGAATTGCAGAATAGATTTCTTTTTCGAGTTGTGGATCACTTGATTCCTATAAAATCAAACATTGTCCATGCCAATCACAGCAAATAATTGGAAATTATGAATGTCATCCTCCTCAATTTGGAAATAGTTGACAGGATTGAGAATACCTAGGATCCAAGTGTTAATGTCAAAGAGCCTATTAGAGGTAGTGTTGATAGGCCAAGGAGATTGCCTCAAAGGATCCTAGAAAAAGGGCACTCAAGGAATAGATGAGATAAACTTTCTTTGCCTGAATTGCAAAGAGGACATTTGAGTAAATCATTCTAGAGAGAGACAATTTTTCAGGCGGACTCGAGTGGAGAGAATATCATTGAGAACTTTCCATAAAAAGAGTTTCAACCTATCTTGAACCTTGAGCTTCCAAATTTTTTTTCCATCGAAAGGGGTAGGGTTATTGATGGCTTGTTTAACAATAGTCGCATAAGCTAATTTAATAGAGAAATTTCCTAAATAATGATAATTCCAAATTGGTCTATCTTTGACATTATGAAAGTGAAGTTGAGCCAATGGGATTTTCTCAATTTCCTCAACCGTGTTTTGAGAAAAAAGAGCATTGACTAGAAGAGAGTTCCATCTTCTTGGTTCCTCAAGAGTCAATTCTGCAACAGTCATGTGAGAATCTATGCCAATCATTGTTATGGAGGGAATGGGATTTGGTGGAGATAGAGATGAAATCCACGGGTCAGACCAGACTTTTGTATCCGCTCCATTATTAATCTGAATGCACATGCTAGAGATTATGAATTCTGTTTGTTTGAGAAGAGATCTCCAAAAGATAGAGTCATATGATTTTGCTCTAATATTAATCCAGGGTTTGTCCTTCAAGTACTTTTCGTTGAGCATCGTTTTCCACAAAGAGTTATCATTATTAAGAAGATGCCATCCTAATTTGCACAAGAAAGCCTTATTGAAATCAGCTGAAAGTCTTATCCCAATCCCCTTCAAAGATTTAGGCTTACAGATGGATTTATAAGATTTAGGGGTGAAATTGTGTTTCTTCTTTGGGTCAAAACCCTACCAGAATTTCATGAGAGACTGATCAATTTTCTTTGAAACAGACTTAGGTATAAGGATGCTTGACATCCAATAAGAGGGAACAGAACAAGCCACCAATTTGATAAGCGTGATTCTACCTGTTAAACCCAAGGTTTCAAGTTTTGTGTAATTATATATCTACATATGGATTTTGATGATAACAAATGAATTCAAAAAATAAAAGAGTCTCAAACTCAAGTTGTCTACACAATGGAGTCAAGCACATCAAGGAAACAAGTATGAGCAAGAATGGAACAAGTTCACATTAAAGTGATAAAGTAATGTTGTAAATATCTTAAAAATTCGAAATTAGGATTAAGGCTCAAAATTAATATTTTATCATAAAGTATTAAAATACATTTTCCACATGTACATGAATTTTTTGAAAATTAAATTTAAAAATTTTGAAAGATGATTGATTGTCATATTTCACATGTGCATACCTTGATTAAAGGGTTGAATTTTGAAAATATTAAAGATGATTGATTGTCATATTTCACATGTGCATGTTTTATTTGAATATTTTCAAAAGTGATTGATGCTTTTTTTGACTTATACAAAAGGTAGATGATTTTGTTTGAAATATTTGAAAAGTAAAGTGCGCTCCTTTTGTCATATGCAAAAAGTAAAAGATTAGGTTTGAATTTTTTGAAAAGTAAAGTGTGCTCCTTTTGTTATATGCCAAAAGTAAAACATTAGGTTTGATTTTTTTTTAAAAGTAAAGTGTGCTCCTTTTGTCATATGTCAAAAGTAAAAAATTAGGTTTAAAATTTTTGAAAAAATGAATGATGTTGTCTTTGACATGTGAATATTTTTTAATTTGAATATGAAGTCTCATATGCCTATAAATAGATCATTTGAGAGTTTCACATTTACAACATCCAGTGCATACAACATTCATTCAAAGCTTTCATTCTCTCTTCTCTAAGTATTGAGCCTTAATATTTATTCATTTTGAGAGATATAGTTTGCGCTGTATTGTTCTTATTTCACTCATTGAGGTGTGTTTTCTGATAACCTACCCACTATCAGCTCTTGTATCAGTAAAATGGTGTGTATAACCCTTGTGGGTGTAGAAAGTATTCTGCACAGGGAATAGTTGAATCACCACGTGTAAGGTGATTGCAAGTGTAGAGGGTGTTCTACACAGATCCTTTGTAGCGGTGTTGTTCAAAGGTGTAATAGATTTCTATCTCCACCTGAAGGAGGTTGAATAGTGAATTTAGGAATCCTCAAGGAGTAGCTTGAGGCGAGGACATAGGCAGTGGGGCTGAACCTCGTTAACATACTGAATTTGCTTCTCTCTTACCCTTACTCTTTATATTTATTGATATTTCATATTTTGTTTATATTTTATATTGTATATTTGATTTATAATTGTTATTTTTATTAATACAACTCAATTCACCCCCCTCTTGTGTTAGTCATCTGGGCAACATTACCAGCTTGAGAAAGAAGTTTTAGTTTCCAACTCGAGAGTTTTTTTTTTTTAATTTTCTCCAGTAGTTCATTGTAGTGACTTCTTCCTATTCTTTCAAAACCTAAGAGGAGACCCAAATATTTAATTATAGTGAAAGATTTCTTAAGATAAAAAATGTCCTTAATATTGCGAGTGTCAGCAAGAGAGGAATTCCTGCTCATTTGAATGGATGATTTGTGCTTGTTGATTTTTTGTCCTGACCAATCTTGGTACAAATCAATACATTTGCGGAAAGTATAGGCATTGTTGGTGTTGGTCTTGCCAAAAAGAATAAGATCATCCGCAAACAAAAGATGAGTGATGGAAGGTCCACCCCTACTAATGCTGATTCCCTAGAGATTACCCTCTCTCTCTTCTCTTATAATAAGCCTAGAAATGACTTCACTTCCAATTATGAAAAGGAAAGGAGATAAGAGATCCCCTTGTTTAAGGCCCCTGGAAGGATGAAAGTGACCAACAGTATCTCCATTGATCAAAACTGAGAAAGATACAATCGTGATGCATTGCTTTATCCAATTTATCCACTTCTGATGGAAACTTAGAGATCTGAATCTTTTGAAGAGGAAGCTTCATTCCATAAAATCAAAGGCTTTTTTCATATCTATTTTAACAGCTATTAACCCATTTTTCCCTCGTTTCTGCTTAATGTGATGAAAGATCACTTGAACAATGATGATATTTTCTTGGATAACCTTTCCTGGTATAAAAGCCGATTGATGTGGAGAGATGAAGTTATGGAGAACTTTTTTAAGTCTGTTAGCAAGAATTTTGGCAATCACTTTATAACAGACGTTGGATAGATTGATAAGACGGAAGTGATGCACAGAACTTGGAGAGCCAGTTTTAGGAATAAGCATTATATGGGTGTGATTGAGAGCCTCCATGCTATTTCCAGACTCAGCATTTTATGACTTTTATACAGTCCTCTTTTACTACTTCCCAATAGAATTTGTAAAAAAGTTCTGTAAAGCCATCAGGCCTTGGAGCTTTAGAGGAAGGGATTTGTTTTAGAGTGGAGACAATTTCCTCATCATCCGGGATCCTGCATAGGAATTCATTGTCAATGGCTGTGATTTTGTGAGGGAAAAGGTCATCAAAGTCCATAGACTCGGAAGGTTCAGAGGATTTGTAAATATTCTGAAAATGGTCCAGGAACATCTGCTGGATATATTGCATATCTTGAGTCCACTCATTGGATTAATTTTTGAAAGTATGAATGTGGTTACTCCTTCAACGCATGGTGGCAGACATATGAAAGAATTTCATATTAAGGTCAGTGGTGGTGAGCCACTGATTTCTGCTTCTAGAGAATTTCTTCTCTCTTGAGATACTCATTCAGACAGATAATCAAATTGTCCTCCAAAAGCATAGACTCATCCAAAGGAACCTAATTTTGGATACTAGAGAGTTGGTGATTAAGCTCCTTTATTTTGGTTTGAATGTGACCAAAGTGCTGCATGTTCCAAATTTTTAGAGCTGTTTTGACTGCTTTGAGTTTTTGATTCAGAACATAGTCCGGCGGACCAGAAATGGTAACACTCTAGACTTCTTTGACCACTTCTAAACTCCCATGATCTCTAGTCCAAAATTCCTCCAATTTGAAGGTTCTCAAAGGTTTCGTCATTTTATTGGTATCCAACTCCAAAGGAGCATGGTCCGATGAATGGATGGGAAGATGGAGGATTCTAGCATCAGGGAAAAGATTAGTCCAAGCGATGTTTGCAACACCCCTGTCTAATCTTTCTCTAATGTTCCTAGCACCCAATCTTTTATTCGACCAGGTGTATTTTCAACCAGAGAAGCCTAAGTTAGCCAACCCATTACGAGTCATGAAATTGCAAAGGTCATTCAGATTTGAAGTAGAAGCAAATGTTGTCCCTCCATATTTTTCAAATTGAGTGATAATATCATTAAAATCTCCTATACTAAGAATGGGCCCAGGGAAACTATCCATGGTGCTATTCAATAAATTTCAAAAAGCAGGTTTATCCCTAGTTTGTGCATGACAATAAACAAAAACCAGCAACCAAGGCACATGGACAGGATCAAAGTACATCATAAAAGCCATAATATTACTAGACATATATATAAATAGGTTCTAGATCTACACTTGGTCTCCACATACACAAAAGTCCTCCCCATTTTTTCAGTGGATGAATATGTAAATACATAGAAAATCCAAGCCTATGTACAACACCATTAGTTTTTTCATCTAGCAAAAGTGTTTCCTCAAGGAAAACAAGATCAGGGTGGTGCTCCCTAATCTGAGCCCTTAAAGACCGAACTGCAAATGGTCGGGCACCTCTGCAGTTCCAACAAAAGATCCTCATGCTGACTTTGGTGGCAGGATAGGCTCTATCACTGTAGCCAAAACATCACAGATTGAGGAATTGGTCGGATTGTTACCGTCCGATAAAGCTAAGGATTCCCTTCCATGTAGATATTTTTTAACATTAAGAGTTCTTCTTCTGGTTCTCCTTGCCCGTACTGTTGCTACTTGTGAACTTCCACTATCCTCTCTGTCACTTGCCTTCAGAAAAAGTGCCCTCTTTTTTGGTGGAAACTCTTCCTCCAACTGAATTCCTTCCCTTTTCTTATGAATGTTTGTCTTTATTGGAGTGTTGGAATATGGGTTTTCATGAATTGCCTTGGTTATTTACTAGATCAAAACTTGTGTTAAGGTCCTGCATCTTGGATCTATAGACTGACTACTTAGAGAAATGCTTGGTTTATAAAGGAGTCTTAAAAAAAATAAAAACAAAACTTATAATTGATGTGGTTTGATATAATGCATTAAATTATAAAGTGCTTTTTTTATGATTAAAAATTATAAATGTATTAGTATATTTTGTGAAAAAAAAAATTAAAATAAGGTTTAATTGATGATAATCTAACAGTCTCATTTTAAATTTTTATCTTAGGTCTCAATTCACATTAAGTTACCTTTTGATCTGTTGTATTATATTAAGCCACTTTAATCTGTAAACTATTTTTTTGTAAGAATTTGTTTCTGTAGGTAGAACTTATCAACATCTTAAACTCAATAAAAGTAGGCCACAGGCTTGAAATAGCTAGGTAGAAGCTAGGCTGCAAGTATCATGGCCAAAATGGACGAATAGGCTGCATATTGGGATATAGTAAGTTAATGTGTTAAGACATCCTTTATTTTATTATATCTAGAAATTAATGTGTTTAAGACATCCTTTATTGTAATAACTTTCACATAAGCGGAGTGTTTTATATGTCAATAATTAAGCTTGCAAATATAATTTTCCAAGACTACATTCTTGCTGGCCCATGCGTTGGCTGCAAGCTTTTTTTTTTTTTTTTTTCCTTCTAAGCAATTAGTTATATAGATAAAACTAAAAGTTACTTGATACAAGATTTAATGGGGTAAGAGTCTCTAACAATCATCCCAAAGCAAACAAAATGCAACACTAACGAAAATAAAAAGAGGGATATGGAGCCAAAAATTGGCTTCCACTCATTTTCCACTAAAGGGAAGCCATTTGAAGCGGTTTTTGAATAGTCTGATAAACAGATTATTAAATTACAATTAAAAGTCCTAGTGAGATAGCGTGTACTGTAATTTGTTTGTCTGTACTGGCTATAGAAGTCTTCTACGCCCACTTTATCTTGATCATCGGTTAGGAAAAGTAAGAACATAGAAACGTAACAACCAAAAGACGCACCAATACACCTGAAAAATACCATCAGTGTGTGATGTCACATTTGGATCACGTGCCATTCTAGATAAAAAATCGGTGGTCGGACATGTGGTGGCTGCAAGCTTGGTTTGTTGCAAGGATGCTTATGTATTCGTTTGTTACATTGAGGTAAGAGTTTGATTACTGATCTAGCTCGCAATATTTCATAATGGACGCTAGGGGATTGAGAAATACAAGTGCTCCTTATTTTACCAATACACCTTTTTTCTTCAAATATTTTTTAAATGCTTTTAAATATTTTATAAAATAATTATAAACTCAGTTAAAAAAAATCTCTTACTTAACCATTAAATAAATAAATAAAATACCGGTCACTAGCATCCCCCAAACATTTTCCTTTTACAAGTCTTGGCGTCCTTGTCTTACCATGTTGGCATGGCTGTTATGCCAACGTGCATGTCAATTGCAGTGACGTTCACCGCGACCACCACACCCTAAATTACTTTCCAAAGTCTTATAAAATCATCGTCTTCTTCTTCTTCTTTTCTTTTTTTAGAGGATAAATATGTTGTTTTATTATATATAAATAAATTTATATATTGATCTGCATATCAATATTATTATTTTTATATTTAAAATTTAAATTAATATTATTTTTATTAAAATTTAACTTTTAAACCAATCGAGTAGGCGTAAGTATTAATATATACAATCGCTTACTATCGGATTTTTTGATTTAGCATTGTAAGGACAAGGAAGCCTCCAACTTACTGGTAAATGAATGTTAGGTCAATCATTATCATTTTTGCCGCCATGATAATCACTCTTTCTTATGTTAGGTCAATCATTATTTGACAACTCAACTTGTTGGAACATATTTTTGTCCCTAAATTCGCAAATATATTTAGAAGAAATATCACTTATAAAAATCATTTTCATCCAAGATTATGAAAAAAATTAAAGAATTTAAATAAATATTTCTTATTAAATTCAATAAAGTTGAGCTGTCAAATAACATACTGCTTAGGGGTTATTTGGACAGTAAGATACAATAAGATAGTTTTAGATGAAAGTTAAAAATTGAATAAAATATTGTTAGAATATTATTTTTTAATATTATTATTTAAAAATTAAAAAATTTAAATTATGATTTAAAAAATTGAATTGTTTCTTATATTATATATAAGAATTTTAAAAAAATATAATGATGAAATGAGATAAAATAATTTCTCATTCCAAATTCCAAACGTCATTCTTGTTTTAAATAAATTTTACTTCAATGGCTAACACGATCAAATACTTCAAATACATTAAGCCATATCATTTTATGATTTTATTTTTATATATTTTTGGTGTGATTAAATTATATTTCTTATCAATATATAATTAAATTTTTATTCAAACTTAAATAATTAAAATAGAAGTTAATTATATTTTTAAATCAAACACTTTTTAATAAATAAAATAAATAGTAAATACTATCCGTCTACTTGATTACATATTTTTCTTCAAGAAAAGCCTACCATGTTGCTCCGTTGTGCCCGCTTTAGATGACCACTTGAGGTGGCAATCGACGTGTAATGCCTGAGGTGGCATGTGAAAACAAAACTTGTTGAAATTTCCTTTCCCACGTTACTTGCTTCTTCTTAGTGTAAATAAAAGTCACGGCCCCACCCGCTGAAACGAAACCCCTCCATCCATCTACCCCACCTGCCCCCACCATAACGACGCCAAACACCATCATACTGGGCCCCACTGAACACCACTGTACTAGGCCCCATCTCTGGCGACAAAAAGCTCCACATAGAAACGTGATTCGGATCCAACCTTGTGAAAGTTGAAACCCATCAATCCACTTGCTCACACCATCACAGCGGTGACCACCACCATATTTAGCCCCATCTCCGGCGACTTCTGGATCCACACAGAAACTCCACCACCGATTGACTCCACAAGCTCGACGCTCGACACCCCCCAATTCGGATTTGGCCCCCCTCTGTTTCTTATTCGGCCTCCAGAATTTCAGTCCCTCCATGCCAGCTTAAGGTAAAAATTACCTGTTACTTACACAAGTTTTAAAATTTGAAAGGAACGTAATCCCCTGAGATCCCTAACATGACTAAAGAACTATCATTTCTGTCTATTTGTGCATGACGAACATTCATAAATTTTATGAATGGAAAGGCCCTAGAAACAATATTGACTAGCCAAAATGCGTGGCTTAAGGAATATGATTTCCTTAGATACTTAACATGTTCAATTTCTGCTGGATTGCTGATAACACTCCAATCTCATGAGTTGATAGAAGCTCATCTGCAACTGTAATCTATCATTTGATAGATGGATTACTGAAACCCACAAAAACACAAATAGATATATCTGAAACAGAAAAAACACTGAAACGAAATGAACGAGAAACAATATCTAATTTTTGAAGCAATTAAAAATAAAAATACACAAGTTTTGGTCTAGGGATGCTCAAGAGGATGGAGGAGGCCACCGATGTTCGGCGATGGAAGCACTTGAGATAGTGTTCTGCGACGGGATAGTGATGGCAAGAAAGGACATGGCGACGGGAGGGTGAAAGGGGATTTTCTATTCTAAATGTGTTTTGAACACAGTAATCATTTTCAGTCAATTTCAATCGACAGGTTTTTTTTTTAATTATTATTTTAATTTTTTAATGCCACATGGCTGCCACGTCATAAGGTCAAACGCAATGGTAATAGATAAGAGGAATGCTACACATCATCTCACACCACACATTTTATATATTAAAATATTATTTTTTATTTTTTTATTTTATTCTTATTAAACTAATTAAATTATTCTATTTATCATCTACACACTATATATTTATTATAGAAAAAATAAAAAAAAAATTAAAATAAGTATGATGTATGAAGTGTGAAAATGACAAAAAAATTTTTCTAATAGATAAACGGCACAGTAGCCGGACCATCTTCTTCAAGAATAATTATTAGAGCCCGCTACTGCGCCACCCAACGGTAGCAGCAGCATGTCACCTAGGCTAAAAAATATTTTTAATATTTTTCCTTTTTTTTAATATTTTTTAATTATATTTAAATATTTTAAAAATTAAAAAATATATTAATACATTAAAAATTACTTATTTAAACATTAAATTAAAAAAAAAATTTTGATTAGGGTCCAGGGATCACTGAAGTCTGAAACTGTACATTATGAAGGTAGTAGAAAATAGGGTAATGATAGACTTACTACCCTATTATTATCTATTTACTACTAAGTATATTACAAATTTTTTTATTTTTATTTTATTTTTTTAAGTATTTTTTTAATATTCTTAATTATTAAAAAATTAAAAAATATATAATTTTATTAATATTTACTTCTTTAATTATTAAATAAAATTAAAAATTAAAAAAATTAAATATAAAAAAAATAATAAATAAATTGTAATAAAGTAGTAAATATATCAATTTTCGTAAAAAATAATACCCCATGTTATAAACTATCTTGAATATTGTATGACCACATTTATCTAGTCGTCAAGTGCATAGTACTAGCATAGTGCCAGCATAGTACTACATAATAACTGGCATAGTAAATGGCCGACATAGCACAGTGCATAGTGCCAGTATAGTACTGCATAGTAACTGGCATAGTAAATGGCCGACATAGCACAGTGTATAGTACTAGCATAGTACTGCATAGTAACTAGCATAGTGAATGGCCGACATATGCACAGTGCCAGCATAGTACTGCATAGTAAGCTAGCATAGTTCCCTTTGTCCGCCTATATATATCGTTGAATTCTTTAAGAAATTCATAAGTTTCATAACTTTTCTGAGCTCTATTTCTCTCTCTCTCTCTCCTTTTAGAAAGTTTTATAATAAATCTATCTCTCTCTTTCCTTTTCGATAGTTTTATAACACGTTATCAGCACGAAAGTTTTGACGATCTTGAAGCTAATAGTCCTCTACTTCAAGTAAGTTTTTCAATATATTTTTATATTCTTGATTTATATATATAAAAAATATCAAATCTTACAAAATTAGAATTCGTTGCTCTTGACATTTCTGGGAAAAATTATTTATCTTGGATCCTTGATGCTGAGATCCATCTGGATGCGATGAACCTGGGAGATACAATTAAAGAAGGAAATCAAGGGTTCCTGCAGGACCGTGCTAAGGCAATGATTTTCCTTCGGCACCATCTTCATGAAGAATTAAAAACTGAGTATCTAACGGTGAAAGATCCACTTATTTTGTGGAATGATTTAAGGGAGAGATATGAACACCAGAAAACTGTAATCCTCCCAAAAGCTCGTCATGATTGGATGCACCTGAGGTTGCAAGACTTCAAGAGTGTTAGTGAGTATAACTCTACACTCTTTAAAATTAGCTCACTATTGAAATTATGTGGTGAAAAAGTCACTGATGATGACTTGTTAGAGAAGACATATACTACTTTTCATACCTCGAATATGCTCCTGCAGCAGTAGTATCGAGAGCGAAAGTTCAAAAAATATTCTGAACTTATATCTTGTCTTCTATTAGCTGAGCAAAATAATGAGCTTTTGTTAAGAAATCACAAGTCACGTCCTACTGGTTCTATATCATTTCCTGAAGTAAATGGTACTAGATTTACATCATTCTCAGAAGTGAATGGTGCATCTTTTCAAAGAAAACGAGGGCGTGGACGTGGTAGGAAAAACTATGGAAGTGGAGGTCCTAGAAGTGACCACACTAAAAAGGACAATAATAGATATATACCGTACAACCAGAAGTGGTTCAACTCAGAGAAGGGCAAAGGTCCCCAAAACAAATTTTTAAAGAAAGATGAAGATGGATGCCATAGATGTGGTATGACTGGACATTGGACTCGTATCTGTCGTACAGATAAGCACTTGGTTGACTTATATCAATCTTCTATAAAAGAAAAAACAAAAAAATTTGAAACAAATTTTACTGAACCATCATATGCTTTAGATTCTATAGATGGAGAATATATTACAAGTCTTGATGTTTCTGATTTCTTTGAAGATTCTAGTGGTAGAGTTGATCATGAAAGTGTTCCTTTTTAATTAATGTATTTCCTTTATCTTATTATAAAATATTTTTATATTCTACAATGTTTTGTAGTAATGAAGTTTTATTTATTTATACTTGTTATAAATTATTGATGATATGATTTATCTGAGAATGGAAATGGAGCATCTCTGAAGGATCGCCCTAAATCAATAATTTTATTGAGTATCTCATATGAGTGATACTTGTACCAAAAGCTTATTATGATTTATGCACCTGAAGTTGCATAATTGAAATTGTGGAAAGAATATATATTTGAATGAACGTCTCGAATGTGCTCCTGAAGTAGCAATATCGAGTATGCTCCTGAAGTAACAATATAAAATGTAAATGTTCACAATATATTATAAATTTGTATCAGATCTTTCAGTGACTGAACAAAATAACGAGCTTTTAATAAGAATCATTATTCACGTCTTACTAGATCTACATCATTCCCTGAAGTGAATAATAATGAATTTATATCATTCTATTCCCTGAAGTGAAAAGAATAATGCGTTTCATTCAAAGAAACTAAGAGATTGGACGTGATAATGAATATCTTTTCGGGCCAGAAGCTCGTATTGGAAAAGCTGTAAGCTTTCTCTTTGAGATGATATTATACAAATTATTGAATCAAATATTATGATGCATTAAAAGGTGATATGATTCAAAATATTTATATCTTTTCATGGTTATCTTGATCATCTAAAATCAATTACGATAAGTCGAATGATTTTCATATGGACGTCCATAAAAGAACCAGAAGATTCTTTTACTATAAAGTCTTACCACCAGAAGTGGAAAGAAAAATTTGCTTGAAGCAAATAAGATGAAATTATTCAACGTTATCTTGATTATCATATGTGAACCAGAAGTTCAAATGATAATTAAATTTTGGATGCAATAAGATAAAAATGTCTCATATTCTAGCTGCTAAAATCCAAGCGAGGATTGAAGTCCCTGTAGGACAATTAAGAAATTCAGCAGTCTAAAAATATGTATAAAGGCATGTGAGACTTATCGATACAAAAGATAGAGTATCTCAAAAGAGAAAGGCACAAATAATTTGGTGCTTCTGAAGAGGCCATACCCACAAAACAAGCAATAAAGTCCATCCAAATTCTTTGTATAAAATTCTCCTATATAAACTCTTGAAGAGTGCCTCCTGAAGAGGTTTTTCATGAAAATGTCTTCCCTTGAAGATGGACAGGTACCTGAAAATAACGAGATCTCGTTACATTTCATGAATAATGGAGAAATTATGGATAGAAATAAAATCGTTGTCGACAACGTATTTCCATATGAGATGGCAATTGACATTACCAGAAGTAATGGAGAAAGTGAATCAAGAACCGTCGAAGAATACCGACGTAAAATATTGGCCAATATTTGAAAGAAACAATTCCTGCAGAATTGATTCACTAGTAAAATATGATGCATCGGGACTTATAGTCCAAACATCTAAAGAGGTGATGCTTGTTGAATGTCAGTGGGTATTTATGGAAAGGAAATAAAAATGTGATATATAAATCACAAGTCAGTTTTTCAATTCCTGCAGAATTGATATCACTAAGTAAAATATGATAAATATGGACTTGAAGTCCAAACATCTAAAGATGTGATTTTTATTAAATATCAGTGGATATTTATATACATGATATAAAAAGCCTGAAGCTTTTAATATGGAAATGTGATATAGAAATCACAAGTTAGTTTCTCGAAAAAACAACATTGATATGATTTTAAAGTGGTTGAAATCATATTAAGATTTTTATTAGCTTGAAAGTTATCGAGAGTTTGGATATGCATGATTAATTGTATATTTATATGGATCATTGGATCATGATATATATATGAAAATCCCTGAAGGATAGAAAATGTCTGAAGCTTCTAATATGAATACATCTGGAAATATGTATTCTATCAAGTTTCAAAGATCCTTATATAATCTAAAGCAATCTAAATGCAAATGAAAACAAGCTATTATTGCAGTTTATATATATGATTTAAATGTCATTGAGGCTCCAGAAGAGCTCATAAAAACTGCACATATTTGAAATATAAATCTGAAACCCTTGCGGCTTCAAGGGGAAGATGGATGATGTTATTAATCATGAAATACCATCTTTTAATACAATTAGTATTTCAGATTCATATTATGGGTTTGATATGAAGTGTGCATTATTAAAGAAGAAATAAAAGGGAGCACACAGAACATCTACCAAAAGATAGAAACACAAATATGAATATTTGTGAAATATTATTTTATTATCTTGAAGCAAGAATTACAAAAATTTGAGACACTTTGCCTCATTCTTCAAACGCTCTTGTTCTTCAAGAATCTGCATAGCATCCCTATCTAAAGGGGTGGACAATCGAAAAGAAAATTTAAGTAAGGATTTTAAATT
Organism: Carya illinoinensis; assembly: GCF_018687715.1. Classification (NCBI taxonomy): domain Eukaryota; kingdom Viridiplantae; phylum Streptophyta; class Magnoliopsida; order Fagales; family Juglandaceae; genus Carya; species Carya illinoinensis. Next base: position 43,471,768 of record NC_056756.1, read on the forward strand.
CCTATTCTCTTTCTTTATTGATTCTATCTTCATGTTGGACTCCAGAAGAAGTCGCTGAAGTATAGCAATATTCTCGTGGAGATCGTCAACTCCACAAGTTCTGGATTGCAGTCGCTGAGAAAATGCGACAATGGATGATGAGTATCGGGTACCGAGACTCACAAGCTCATAGATAGCTTTATTATCTGCCCTACGAGTCAGATCATTATATTGCATGATAGCACCTGTAGTAGAAGCAGGAACAGCTGATGAACGAGGTGCCGAATACCTCATATATTGACCCTGAGAAGATTGCTGAGCCATTGCAGATAGAGATTGCAGGATAACAATGCAAAAAGAAATTACAGAGTAAAAATGCAGTATGATTACAGAAAAATGAAGAAGATGAGATGCGAATGAAGATGAGCTGAATATCTCTTTTATAGAGAAAATTATGATACAACATCTCTCGTGAAGCAAGAGAAAAGATATGGAATATAGCTTCATAGCTCTGCGGCGCCTAACAGCTGCGGTGCCTGACAGCACGCCTGACACCTACAGAGGAGTTGAAAATCCGTGGTGATTGTCTGATCTTAAAAGGCTGGCCACCGTTTTTATTAAAAAATGAGGTTAGCGGTTTAATGTTGATGAATTCTCCACTAACTGTGTTATTTACAAGAACTCCAGAAGAGTACAACTCCAGAGAGTAGTGATGAGCAGAAAGATCCAATTGAGATTATTTTATCAACATGGATTCCACAGTTAGTTGGATGTACAGATGCGAGTTATTTTTCAGATACACACAAGAAGATCATTGCAATTCATGAGAAGAAAGTTGAAATTGATATCAAGAAGGTACGGTCAAGTAAAAATCTGGCAGATTTATTCACTAAAGCATTACCAACTGCAACATTTAAGAAGATTATGCAGAACATTGGAATGCGGAGGTTTGAAGACCTGTTATCATGCACTTTTCAGGGGAAGTAATGTCTTGAAGACTTGTGCTGATTGTACTCTTTTTCCTTCGCTAAGGTTTTATCCCACTGGGTTTTCCTTTGCAAGGTTTTAATGAGGCAATCTTAAAGCACTCGGCGATACACATGAATACTGTACTCTTTTTCCTTCGCCATTAGTTTTTTCCCACAGGGTTTTTCCTTGGCAAGGTTTTAACGAGGCATATTCTTTAAATATGGTCATCCAAAGGGGAAGTGTTATAAACTATCTTGAATTATATGACCACATTTATCTAGTCGTCAAGTGCATAGTACTAACATAATGCCAACATAGTGCCAGCATAGTACTACATAGTAACTGGCATAGTAAATGGCCGACATAGCACAGTGCATAGTACCAGTATAGTACTGCATAGTAACTGACATAGTGAATGGCCGATATAGTACAGTGCATAGTACCAGCATAGTACTGCATAGTAACTAGCATAGTGAATGGCCGACATATACACAGTGCCATCATAGTACTGCATAGTAAGTTAACATAGTTTCCTTTGTACGCTTATATATATCGTTGAATTTTTTAAGAAATTCATAAGTTTCATAACTTCTCTGAGCTCTATCTCTCTCCTTTTAAAAAGTTTTATAATAAATTTATCTCTCTCTTTCTTTTTTGATAGTTTTATAACAGCCCAATCATTTTTCTTTCCTAATTATAAGGAGGAGAAATGGCAATCGCACGTCAATTCAAAATTGTGTCACAGACCTCAACTGTCAGCCTCGGGCAGCTGCCACGCAATCGTTCTCCACGTCAGCAGACTCAGTACCGACCCAGCTAGCCGTTTGACTCCTCCATTTTCCAGGAAACGGAAAAAAATCCTTCTTTATCTTCAATATCATCCTGATTCTGGGAGATATAGGGAGAAAGATACCCATTTGAGAGCGATAAAGAGAACTTTCTCACTTTCACTATGGCTTGGTTCAGAAGCCTAATCCGAGTTTCGGCCGTCCAACCCAGAAACGCAGTCTCCAGCCCATTTTCCGTGACCTCCACACTGCTTTCTCTCAGATCTTTGAGCGGTGAAGCGAGCAATCAACCTCAAGACCCACAGCCGGTGCCGATCCAGTACTCCGGCCTTGCACCCACGAGGCCGGGCGAGAAGCCGAGGGTTGTGATTCTGGGTTCCGGGTGGGCCGGCTGCCGGCTCATGAAGGGTCTCGATACGGAGCTCTACGACGTCGTGTGCGTCTCGCCGCGGAACCACATGGTATTCACTCCTCTCTTGGCCTCCACCTGCGTCGGGACCCTCGAGTTCAGGTCCGTCGCCGAGCCCATCGCCAGGATCCAACCCGCCATCTCCCGCGAGCCCGGCTCGTACTTCTTCTTGGCCAATTGTACAGGCATCGAAGCCGATAAGCATTTGGTATGTGAACTTTTGGATTTGTTGCTTTGTTTGGAAAAAAGTGCATCACTAAAATTCGAGGGACTTTTAACTTCGATTACTTTTCGGGAAAGACTTGTGGAAAAGCACTTATAAAGTTTGATTTGACATCAATCCAATGAACGAACGGATTGAATTGTGATTGAACAGTAGTATAGTTATCGACAGATCAGAAGTTTACTAGTAAGTTCTTATTTTTTCGTTCAAACATTATCATCTTTTCGGGCAATGACTTCTTGGACTACATTTTATGGACGGCTTTACTTTCAAAATTTCTAATCTCATCTTGACTGGTCTTATTATTATCATGTTTTTAAATTTTTATTTAAAATATAATAAATAATTTAATTTTTTTAAATTTTAAAATAATAATAATATTAAAAAATAATATTTTATTTTACTTTTATCTATAATCACTTCATCTCGTCTCATTCAAACCAGGCCTAGAGCTAAACTTTACAGTGACGATTTGTTTTTGGAGGAAAAATGTTTCAAAAATTTATTTCTAGGTTCTCGAATTCAAGGCTTCCTTTGTTATAAAGGTTTTTCTTTTTGCCCGGTTGGATTATTACATTGGATGGCTCTAAGCTATAATGGTTACATAATTTCATTTCATTGCATTCCGGACCGAATCAAAACCTCTTCAGACAGCTCCCCTTGTGGGGAATGGGTGGGGCCAAGTCATCGGTTCCATATTTTTTCTTTTTCTTGTGTTGGATTAGCTTGTGTTGTATTAGCTGAATTGAGATGGTTTTTGTGCCTCTCACCCTTTTCACTTTGTATCTTATATATAGAAAAGAAAGTTATATAATTCCATCTTATTCAGTAACTAACTTTGTTGGGTACAGTCTGCAAAAAGATCCAATAAAGGAAAAAAGTCTAATTTCATGAAACCGTGATCATAGTTGAAAGGAAAAGCAATTGTCTTTTGCTTATTATATTCGGATTATATGATAGGCCCACTGAATAATCTAGTTAAAAACGTGTGGGTCCAAAAGATCTTGAAGGTTTGAATTGCAGAATGGCTCAGCTCTAAGAAGTTGCGTTTTGGATATTGAAGGTGCACTGTGAGACTGTTACTGATGGACCAGACACCTTGGATCCTTGGAAGTTTAAGATCGCTTATGACAAGTTGGTAATTGCTTTGGGGGCACAGCCCTTAACTTTTGGAATCCATGGGGTTAATGAACATGCAATTTTTCTCCGGGAAGTTCACCATGCCCAGGAAATTCGTCGGAAGCTACTCCTAAACTTGATGCTGTCCGAAGTGCCCGGTATGCTAATGCACTATTTTTTCCCTCTCTTAAATTCAAAATGATGTAAGCTTTAATTGAAAATGCTACTGCTCCGGTTGGATTGGAGGCAGGTATTTCAGAAGAAGAGAAAAGCAGGCTTCTACACTGTGTGGTTGTTGGAGGTGGACCCACAGGAGTTGAATTCAGTGGTGAACTTAGTGATTTCATAAAGAATGATGTTCACCAAAGATATGCGCATGTGAAAGATCATATCCACGTTACGTTGATTGAGGTTTGTTCTAAAACCAGTTTAAGCTGTGAAATATTCTTGCACAAATGTTTCCTTCAATTCATGCACCATTGCCAAAAAGGGAAGTTTTGAGTAAATTGTTGTTATCTTCTCAGGCAAACGAGATATTATCTTCCTTTGATGATCGCCTTCGACAGTATGCTACTAAGCAGTTAACAAAGGTAAGAGTTTATAGATTAATAATGATCATTTGTTTGCCTGTTTCCAAACATATTTTTATGGAGTATGCATTGAATATTCTCAAATTAAAAATTCCTTTTTCTAAAAAAAGGCTCAAATTGAGAGTTTTAATCTGATATTTTTGTGGAAAAAAGCTCATTATGTTTCTAAGTGTGAAAGATAAAATCCAAGCGAAGGAACCCTTTTTCTCTGTGAGGAACTTGAGATTTCTCTAGGATATTTAGGACACCTCACTCTAGCAACAAAATGGGGATATTTGACAACTATGGGCATGGCAATCGTAAATTCCACCCCCCCCCCCCCCCCCCCCCCCCCAAAAAAAAAAAAAAAACCACAAAAATCAACTCACAAGCACCCACACAACATCAGTTCTGGATCTGTTCATTTTTCACCTAGTAGTTTCCCTCAGTCAGGGGTTCGTCTTGTCCGTGGGATTGTCAAGGATGTTAAAGCTCAGAAGTTAATTCTTAATGATGGAACAGAGGTTCCGTACGGACTGTTAGTATGGTCTACAGGTGTTGGTCCCTCTTCTCTTGTCAACTCTTTGGAATTTCCAAAATCTCCAGGTGGACGGTTAGTTGCTAATTCCTTTTGGCTAATGAAAATGCATTTCTTGCACATCACGTAGGTTTATTGACTAATTTCAATAAATGTGACTTTTAGTATTGATAATGCTTATTAATTATTATTTATTACCTCCCATATGTCATATTTTTATTTTTGTTTTATTTTTTTGTTAGGTTTCCATTTATGCTTTGTTGTATCACAACTTTCATGTTTATTTGGCTTGTTTCCCTGTTTTGCTCCCCTCCCTTTCAGATTCATTTTCATTGATATAGATGCTTTGAAAACTGCGTCTGTATTAGGACTAATTAATGGATCCTATTGTGTTTACAGGATTGGTATTGATGAGTGGCTCCGCGTTCCTTCCATGGAGGATGTGTTTGCAATTGGGGATTGCAGTGGGTTTGTTGAAAGTACTGGAAAACCAGCCCTTCCAGCTTTGGCCCAGGTAAGGTTTGAATTAAACCCTTTTTTGGATGCAAGACTGTTTCTAAAGTCAGCGACATTGTTTCCATTCAAAGACGGTTTCACTCCCAAACATATAATATCTACAGTCTAAGTTTTTTAACACCCCCAAAACTCAAAAACCATATTCAAAATAAATTATAAAACTTTTTTTTCTTTTTTTGAAAAAAATTACACGCTGCAACCACCTCGTGGTAGCTGCCACCATGAGGTGGCCAGAATACTCCGGGTACCATTGCTGCCTGATCTGGCAGGCTGGCCACCCCACGGTGCAGCCACCATGGGGATGACTGGGTGAGTTTGAGAAGCATTTTTTTTTTAATTTAAAAAATAATAATAATTTTACTTATTATATCATCTCTCAAAACTTCTCTTAAAAATTTTCACATCTGAACATACTTTTATAATAGGTCCCACCACTTTTTAATAACTTTATCAAACAATTATGTTAGAAAAATTTACAAGTTTTTACACCATTCACAAGCACTCTTGCACTATACATGAAACTATCTTACATCCAAACAAGCCCCAGTCTTTTTATAATTCAAACGTTAAGGGGCTGCCTCCAGTTAAAAATGAGGTGGATAACCCCTAGGAGTTGGCTCAAGTGGTAAAGGCCTTGGTTTTGGCGGTAAGCTCCCACCAGGTATAAGATTTGAATTCTCTTGGGTGCAAACAATTCCAATGAGCCATCAAACTGGGGGATTTTCCCTCGAATTTCTGGAGGCTTACTTGCGGAAAACTCCTTCCGAGGGCCTGTGACCCCTGGGATTAGTTGGAATACTGTTCTTGGATACCCGGTGCCAATAAAATATAAAATATAAAATAAAAAATGAGGTGGATGATATGAGATTATGCTTGACATCTATTGACTACATTACTGTCTTTCCCAAATACCTTGTTCAGCCAGATGCACAACTCTGGTGTGAAATTTCCTAGTCATACTTGAGATAGTGATTTTAAGTGTCTAGTAGTCATTGTTTTGTACGACTAAAGATGCTGTATGTTTCTGTTTTTGTACCTCCTTGTGAGTTTTGAAGGTTGCAGAGCGGCAAGGGAAATATCTGGCGCATCTACTAAATAAAATTGGTAAAGCTAATGGTGGGCATGCAAGCACTTGGAATGCCGCGGAACTTGGGGAACCTTTTGTTTACAGGCATCTGGGAAGCATGGCAACGATTGGCAGATACAAGGCTCTTGTTGATCTCAGGCAGAGCAAGGTGAGTTGTTAGTCATTCACGAACCTTCTCTCTTGAGCTGTCGAGTTAAATTGGATCAGACTGATGGAGCAGTGTTACAGGAAGCAAAAGGATTATCCATGGCAGGATTTGTGAGTTGGTTCATTTGGCGCTCAGCATATCTGACACGGGTTATAAGCTGGAGGAACAGATTTTATGTGGCAATCAACTGGCTCACAACCCTTGTGTTTGGTCGTGATATTAGCAGAATCTAGATTAACAAAATACAGGTGCCTACTTTTGTCTCTCTGTGTTCCTGCAGGCTGGATGATCGGTTTGCTTAGTTTTGCGACTCAAAATGATATTTTTGTTACCACTTGCAGGTCACCAGCTATGGTTTTCTGTGGTGATTTGATGAGCATACTGCAATTAATTAAATAACCGGATCTCCTCTCCATATATAAATTCATGGTGCAAGTCCCTTCGAATAAAATAACTTGCATCTAATTCTGGTTATTCTGGCACAGGCGAAAAGTGAAGCAAACAATAAACATATTTACACCAAAAAAACCATACAATGGTTTCTGTTTTTCTACCGTATGATACCCTCATTCCACTTAAGTTGGGCTGCTGTTAGTAGAATACATACCACTGTGAGATTGACTCTTGCATATAAGCCTGCTTACAACTTTGAAGACCTGATCGTGTTATAATGCTCTCAGATTAATCCAGATGATTTGATTTGTTTCATAAAGTATTGTGTTCTCCCTGGCTTTTTTCATGTTGGTACTTGTTACAAGTCTGACACCTTTTATATAAATGGCGTCTACAACACGGCTACTCCCCAGATAGAATTAGGGGTAGGTTTAAATAATGAGATAAGAATTTTTAATTTTAAATAGAAGTTTAAAATATTATATTTTAATATTATTATTATTTTGGTATTTTAAAAAATTGAATTGAAATTTAAAAAAATTGAATTGTTTATTATATTTTATTTAGAAATTTAAAAAAATTGTAATGATAATATGAAATGAGAATTTTGTGTCATCTAATATCCTTAAGGTTCGGTTTGGTAATAAAAAATTTTCATCTCAAATTTAAAATTTTTATCTCATTATTATAACTTTTTCAAATTTTTATACAAAATATAATAAATAATTTCTTTTTCTTAACTTTTTCAAATTTCAAAACAATAATAATATTTTAATATTTTATATTAAATTTAAAATTTTCATCTTACTTATCAAGCAAAACCTTACTCTTCCAGATATGACTCATGCCACCCCTATCTTATTAAAGACCTCAATCTATAAACATCGGGCCACTTCACAATATAGTAAGAAATGATCAATTGATTCCACATCACTCTTACATATAAGGATATAAAAATAAATCAAAAAATAGGAAAATCTGCCCGTACCAGTTGGTTTTTATCACCAAATTTGTTTCTTAGGCCTTCCTCATTCTCCATCTAAATACCAAACCCATGAATCATTTTACTGTTCTTGAGTGCTTTGGTTAGCCCATCAATGACAACACTATTTTATGAGAAAGTAGATATTCACTCGTTTGAAATATTAAGAGCAATAATTAGTAGTGGGGTAAAATATTTTTGCAACTGACAATCGGAGACACTTTTGAGCATATATAGTGTTACATACAAGGTTGTCATTCTATACCATCTTCAAACTAGTGAATAAGTAGAAATTTTCAATCGAGAGCTGAAATGAACATTAGAAAAACTGTGAGCAACTCAAAGAAATATTGGTTCAAAATGTTAGCCGAAGCTGCCCTAAGTACGAGGACAAATACAAGTTGTTGATTAGAAGATAAATGAATGCACTTAGCTCATCTCATGGAGAGAGAAGTCAAAATAATCTAGTTGTGTTGTTTGTTGTTTGCTATCTCGACGCATTCACTTCTCTCTCTAGCATCCTCCCACACAGAAACAAAGAGCTCATAACCCCGGCCCGATTCAGGATTGGAAGAAAGAGTAGCAGTGACTGATGAAAAACGTGATCTTGTCGGGGGGCGATCTCATAGCGAACGACGTTGGTTGTCTCTCCCCCAAAAAAGTCGTCACAATCGGGATCCTAGGATCCCAAGCCGTAATGTAATACCACCAGCAATATTGTAGCCCTTGATTGCACCCGTAAACGGAGCATTCTTCATTTCGACTTGTATCGACTCAATTATATTAGATAATGTTTTATATTTAGAATGGTTTTTACTAACGTTAGTGATTTATAATAATGTTTAAAATGCATCACGTCAACCGAAATCATCGAGATGACAGAATTTAAAGGACTACAGAATTTAGGGACTAGCGTACTGGAGGATTTTTAAAGGGAAACTGGACTGAAGAACTAGAATTTCATTCTGCATGATCCCAACTATTTTATGCTTCTGTATTAAATCATCTTACGCTCGTTGTTTCAAATTTTTCTTTGTTTTCTGGACATTATACGGTATGCGTTGCAAATTTGCTTTGTCTTCAACAAATTCGGAGATCCTGTCAGTGGCACATGTGACTTAAGCGGGTACATTTAGAAAAGTATTTTGAAGCCAAATTAAGTTTAGACGCATTCTGCGCCTTCAGCAGCTCAGGAGTCAGGATGCCTATACCTTCAGCTGTAGGCAAATAAGTGCAGGATAGATAGTGGAACCAAACCCAAAAACACATAAGAAAACTGGGGTTGTGCGTGGTAGAAATCAAGACATGACCCTTGAAGGAAACAGCATGAAATTTGTAAGTAAAAAGGATCTACATCAACCATCGCAAATTCAAGAGTTGCTACTTTGATGCTTAAGATTGTTACAGCATAAACATTTACAGAAAGTGAAGTATTTTCGATCTCACCAATTGAATAAGTAAAATGATACACGTACAAAACCAAATGGGTAGCCCACTTGTAATTTCAATCACATACTGGAAAGCATAAGGATTCACTTATTCAATCACAAACTGGAAAGCATAAGGATTCACTTAGTTTACTCTGGATGAGAAGTCCAATAAATCAGCCCACTGCATGAAACAAAACTTGAGTTATCAAAAAACTAGCATATAGTACAATATTCAAGACAATGATTATGATGGCGTTAAGTCAACAGTCAGAACAATATCGAGATGGAAAGGTTCCTACATCTCCCTTTGTCTTCAAATATAAGAATTTGTTTGAACAAGAAAAAAGAAATATAGAATATGTATGTCATCAGAACATGAATGTCCTTTTCGTACATGCCTACATGCATATCTGCTCGTGTGATATTTGGGTGGCAATTAACAACACATTCAAAACACAAATTCTTTACTGATATTAAAATTAATCCTTTCCAAGATGAACTAACCAGCAAATCTAATAAGAGGAACAAATTTAAAGGTGATTGCAGAGCAAGGAAAAGTGAAGGAGAAATGAATTTCTGGATAAAATAAATACTTGTATCTTAACTTGAAAATAGTACCAACATGATAATGTGCTCTAGAAGGAGGGCCATCACATTTAGAACTAGGAGACGGTGCAAAAATGGATCAATCCTAAGCTGAAAGACCTTTTTACCTGACCAACACAAACACGCATTGCAAGACACCTGCAGTTCCCGTCCAAACAGAAGGGCCAGTCGTTACGAGTGAATCTTGTATCAATAGGCCAACTGATGCTGCTAGAGATACGAAGGACACAACATATGCGAAGAAAAGCCAAAGCTTCAATCTGTTGCAATAATGGAAGGATAAGTTCCACAAACTCAGTCAAAGCAATCTGAAGAGCAATCAATTTCATAAGTCAGCTTAAAGGCAATAATCACACGTGGACTTCTAAATATAGAAATGTAGAAGCTTGGAGGATTGCTGCTTTGCACTTAAAGCGGGGTATTCGGTACGAATGTAATGCCAGCACATTTGAAAACCATAAGAGGACGTGATAGAGAAAAAGATTTATATTCAACTCCTTTATGTTCGGTTGGCTGGACGAAACAGCTTCTAGTTTTGTAGCTTTCTAGGATTTTTGTTCATTTTTATACTTCTCACTAGTTGGGTATGGCCTTTTGTACACTTCCTGAGGATGGCAATCCAAATCCTAACCCCACGCTTGCTCCCATGCTTGCAACGTTCATAATTCCCTTCAAAGAGTAATCTCCATGCAATTAAAAGGTGAAAGTTACTCTCAACAAGCACAAATGGAATTCTTTGCCTTCAGCACTCCACTTTTAAATATTAACATTACTGAATTTATCTGAGAAGTATTTATGAACAAGTAAAATCCTTGACGCTAACATGAAACTCAAAGGTACATAAATTGCTCAAAAACTTCAATCCTTATTACATACAGGATTGCTACAAGAACTTCTCATAAATCAATATGGATCTCATAAATTTTTTATTGATTTTTGTGCATGTAGCTAGTGTAGACCAGTACTCAAAAGACACAATGATTTTTCATTACTTCATGTACATCCTAGTGCAATTAGTTAGTGCAACATTAAGACACAATGATTTTTTATTGCTTTTTCTTTTTTATTGGCACCGGGTGTCCAGGACAAAGTCCCAAGTAATCTCAAGGGCTCTTGGCAAAGAGTTTCATGCAAGTGCAACTTAGGTGATTCGAGACGAAATTAATCCAGTCCGATGACCCTGAGAGTGTGAATACTGAGTTTCAATTCCAAGACGTCCATTTTATATGGCTTGAGCACTACGTACCCTTGGGATTCATAGCTTGTTGGTTAACAAAATACCATAATGCTGTTTTTAACAAACTGTAGAAACCCATTATAAGTCATTACATTTTGCAAGATGGCCAGGACAATGTGGAATGATTTTTTTGCAGGAATTGGATTGTCATGGGTCATGCCACTTAGACTAGTCAATTTCCTAGTAACCTGGAGAGGCCTCTGAGGTTATTCACAAGTGACAGCAATCTAGTGAATGGTTTGTATATGTATGTGTTGGTTTATTTGGTGGGATATAAATGATAAAAGCTTCGAAATCGCAAGAGAACAATAGAGGAGCTTAAAGTTTTCTTTTTTAAATCATTGTTCCTACGTGCAGGAGGCCGGGGCCATCATTTGTAATGGGCTTTGCCTCCTTTTATTGAATAAAACTTCTTGACTACCTATCAAAAAGTCATTACATTTTCAACGGACACAAACTTATGATGATGTAAACGTCGTGAAAGGGCCTTCGATTAAGAGACCAATGAATCGGAAGCAACAATATCAGAAAACTAAAACAAATAACCAGCAGAAGAAAGCAAATGGGAGAGGGAGAGATATTCCAGACCTCCACTCGCCTTCCTCGTAGGGAGAGTAATCAATGTCTTCTTTCCTAACGCAGTTGAACATCAGGGCCGCAAAAGTTGCAAATATGCCTGCAAACCCAACAATCACTGTCATACACATAATCGAAAACCCTAATAATAACATAAATACACCCAAAGACTCGAATAGAAGAAGTACCAGGAAGGTAGTGGACGAAAGAAACCTTGACGGAGCTGCAGACGACGGCATCGACCCAGAACCACCAGCCGGCACCGAATACGGCTCCCGCGACGCCCGGCCCGAAGATTGCCCACAACTCGGAGAAATCCATATGTAGCGATATTATAAGTCGGCCAAAAGAATCGGATCTCGATGATGTGCTTGATTTCAATCTGTTGTTTGAATCTCGAGCTTGCTACTCGAGGAGTTCCAGCCTAATCTGAGTTGCGAATTGCGAATTCCTCCAGTTCCAACTTCCTTCGCAAAATGCTTTCCCTAGATGTTTATTTTAATTGTTTTAATTATTTAAAAATCAATATATAGGTGTATGATATGAAAAGTGAAAACTGAAAGAATTATAAATTACTTCGCATTAAAGATATGAAATTTTTTTTTTTGATAAGTATTAAAGATATGAAAAATTCTCATGGTACATCCTATTTTGCATTTTTTTTAATATTAATTTTTTTAAATAATATTTATAATTATAAAATACGTAAATATTATATATTTCGCTCTAATATGAAAAAATTAATTTATATAAATTAATTTATATGTCACATTTATATGAAAAAATTAATTTTTTAATAATAAATTTCGCTCTTTTTCTTTTAAGCAATATTATATTATATATTTCTATCTTATTTTTATTCCATTTGGTATGATTTAGCATATTTATTATCATTAAAATGAAAAAAGAATTATTTAATAAATTGTCATCTAATAATAATAAATGTGACATATCGTATAGTAGGATGTGAATGAAATTGTAGTGTGATATATAGAATTTTCCTTTTTACAATAAGTGTACAATATTTATACAATTTATAACTATATCTAATATTATTTATTAATTATTTGAAATAAAGATGATTAAAGAAACGATAAATCATGTGATGGATGGTGTGATTTTCATCACAAATATTGTATAATTATAATTATTTATATAAAAAAACGTCTTATAACATGAAAAAAAAAATACTATATGTTTATATTTTAAAATTATTCATAAAATTTCGAATTTTGGATATTTATTTTAAAAAAATTATAATCTTTATTCAATGAATATCAAAGCCCAAGACTAATCACGAAGTTTCCATTCTTGTCATATTCAATGGTAAAATCTTGTCAACCAATACTTCTTTTTTAAAAATTTTAATATTTATTATATAATTCACTTTTAATTTTAAAATTAATAATTATTAACATTGTATGCATATATACATTTCTTGAATTTAGTACATGCATACATGCATTTCTTTATATGCATTAAAATTTGCTAATTTAAGAAATGCATATATTTGAATTGAGAACAAATTATTAATTATTAACATTAAGTGAATTTCAGCCCATGTAATGCTTTAATAATGTCAAAATATCTTGAATTACCTATGTATATATATATATATATATATCGTTCATCTGGAATCCAGATAATTTGGTTTCAAAGGTAATTATAAGCTCGAGTTTGGAGAAATCGGGTTACCCACCTGCTCATCCAATAGCAAGTATAGATTAGGCTTACACCCACTTTGACTCCAACAAAGTCAAGAAACATGGACTTTGAATTTGGAGTCAAAACTTTTTGAGTTTCAAAACTTTAACTCTTATACCAGTCTGAATTATAATCTGGATTAATTCAGATGGATATCCGGGCTGTATCATACGCATGAGTTTGAATATGGATATATCCGAGTGCTTGAATATCTACTCGGGTAAGTAGTGGTAATATATATTTATATATATAATTTAAAATATCTTAATTCATTATCCTCGATGTTATTGGTATGCTAATTCCGTATAGCCGGTTATTTGTTTTGAAATTAGTGTCTATGAGGATGACATCCGTCCTACCAGAGTGTATTTTTCAGCCCACCTAGCCCACAGTCAACCTTAAGCAGGGTTCAACCCTTTGAATTAACTCGCACTAGCCATATAAGCACGAGGATAGGGTAAAATTACATTTGGTTAGTAAGGTCAGAGTCGTCAGACTATTTTCTTACTTTTTATTATTATTTATTATTTATTATTATTATTTACAGCTCATCTAAAACCACCTCAATATCTAAATATAATCTTAATCAAAATCAATATAGCGTCCACCAACAGAAAATACCACAAAATTGAAATAAAATGTTAAAAAAAATAAAGAAGAAGACAAATAAAAAAGGATATCAATTGCTTGGTCGAAGATGTTGCGAATCCCACGCCACATTTGCTTGATGATCATTTTTATAAGACTCGCCCAATGGGATAGAATAATATTAATACGATATAATTTGATTATAAAATTTAAAATTTAAAATTAATATTTAAAATTAAATTATATCAGATAAATGATAAGCAATATAAAGATTTTCAAATAAATTATTCATCTTCAATTGACTTTTTAATTGACACTCGTGGAATAAGCGAGCTATGCATATGAAAAACTCTTAAATTCATTATAGGAAGAGTAAGTCTACTCATAAGCCCTTTGACTCACCTACACCACACACCGATGATGGATTTGTTGTTTTTTTCCTACATTTTACTTCCCAAATCGCTCTTTCCCCACATTAGGTTCTCTATTCAAATTTATGAGAAAAAGACATTCTCCTCCGTCGTCAACCATACACCACCAACAACTTCGTTCTCTTACTACTGTGTTTCAGATCATGTTTTTACACTATGATTATCTCTCTATGACAATCTCTCTCTCTAACAAATTTCAGTAAAAAGATTTCTTAAAAAACATTCTCCTGCTGCTGTGTTTCAGATCATCTTTTTACACTATGATTCTCTCTCTATGGCAATTTCTATCTTTCTAAAATATTTCAGTAAAAAGATTTCTCAAAAAACAAAATCCTACAATTCAATCAGGATGTCATCTTCCACTTTAAAGGAAACTGAAAAATAAATTTTGCACAAGATGTCATCTATCAAATAAGTAGCATGAGCAAGAATCAGGACTCCAAAGATGCCAACGATGAACTCCAAACCCATTTCAACTGAAATGCTTTCACTGATTTTCTCTGATCTTTACAGGAAACAGTTTCGGAGTTAGATTATGCCTCTCAAATTCCTTAACCAAAAAAAAAAAAAAAAAGAGGAGGGTCCTATGCAATCTCATTATCTTATTTTAAGTTCTCAGATCACAAATCAAGAGGTAGCTTTTTCATGATTTATAGATGTTCAAAATAAAAGTTTTGAGATTTTCTTAGATCTCTTAGGGATTTTCTTGAGGGCTGTCGATGGGGAGAGGGATTCGACAAAAGGATGGAGGGAGGGATTTCAAGGGAGATTTTTCAGTCCTCTTAGGACTTTTCACGAGGGGTATTGACAGTATAAAGGGATTCGGTTTTGGGAAGGGGAGAGATGGACTCGGCAGAAGGAGGGTTAGCACAGAGGGAACATGATTTTCGGCAAAGGGAGAAGAAAATCTCTAGAAGAACGAAAGAAGAAGAGGGGAGGAGGGAAAGCACAACTCAACTTAGGGTAGACCATTTTTTCAAATAGGCCGGGTCTGCCACATCATCAGTGTGTGGTGTATGTGATCAGACCGGCCTAAGAATAGAATTACTCTTATAAGAAAAGGAAAAAGTGCTGCTTTGTGTGTGATGACTAGGATTGAAGTGAAATTCATGTCTTTTAAGAAATAAAAATTGGAATATATTTAAGAATTGAAGAAAGCGTAATGCAACAAATGGTTATAAAGTCGAGCTCGACTTATGTTCAATTTCCAAATAAATAAAAAAAGATATGGAATATTCAATAGATAGTTCGACTCCATTCTATTGTAGCCCTAAAATGACCATATATTCTTTCCATGCTCGTGATTCCAAGTTCAATTTTAATGTTTATCTCAATCTAATCAACAAACCATACTAATAGTTTGCGGTTATTGTAAACAACAATAATCTTGGTATGTTTTTTAAATGATGCATAAAATTTGTATAATTTTTTTTTTCTAAAAAAAATACACTTGTCGAATGGAAATGTAGATTTAGACTCCAGAAATATTAGAGCTTTGCTACATATATGTCGATGTTAATATACCACTTGTAGTGAAACCTGTTTTCACTTAAAAAAAATCTAAAATACCATTTATTTGTTAGCATAACTAATGTGAAAAGTTTTCACAACAACAATGTGTTGAGTGTGTTAAAAAAATTATGTGTGAAATAGATTTTCTCAAATATTAAAGCAAGACATTTATATCGTATAGATGACAGATTTGTGCATTTCTACTCCTCAATTCAATAGAAAATCAAAGTCTAAAAACATGAATTGGATCGACCTTACAATGATCGGTTTGAAGGATGGAAGGGAGAGATAAGAGCTACTCCCTTCAATTTCATGGGATTAGGTGATGGGGTTAGGTGAGAGGAACAAAAGGACATTAAATTAAAAAAGGAGTAGAAGAACTAAAGCCTATTCATTTTCATCTTGTTTTTCATGTTTGAGACAGGGCATCCACTTGGCCTGGAAAACTTCTCATATATAGACCATTTGATATCATATGAAGAGAGCGGCTAAGAGCATTGGCATTGGCTTCATCAAAAGCCAAGCCAAATGTAAAAATAGATGAATATGTGAAAAAAAGGCTGCATTGGATTAGTCAAACCCAGAAATGGGTAACTTTGACCTACAGTAAATGTACCGGGTCTTTCATATTTGAAGTGCTACTGTGCACTCATCTTCATATTATTTTACTCTATTTTATTTATCTACCGGTCAATTTTCGTTTCCCTCTCTCCCCGTTTCCTCCCCGTGTTTTCTCTCCCCATTTCTCTCATTTTCATTTCTCCCAATCCCTTTGGCTCTACACTTCGATTCTTCGCAGCAGTTCGATTCTTCAACAAGCAGAACATTCGGCTCTACACGAGCTTCTTCTCCAAAGGAAGCCGGTTTGTTTTCTCTCCCACTTTCTCTCTTTCTCTCGTTTTTAAGCTTTTTTTTATTCTTTCTTGGATTCTTGGTGCAGAATCATTCAGGGGTTTCTTCTACCGGTTTCAAGCAGATCAGATTCGTGCGGAAGGCATCCGATTTCAGGTTCGACCGATTGCTTTTCTCCTGCAACCCTAATCTTGGATCGGTTTTTGATTTCCATTCAGCCCCGATTGGGGCTTTTGCTTTCGGATGTTTGGGTGGAAAAAATAAATGGTTACTGAGCAATTCGACTGATGTTGGGTCATTGATTTTGTGAATTTCTTGCAGATTTTCTAAGGTGCAGTCAGTCCCTTCGGCTCAAGCAACCACACTCATTCTGGTATTATAGTTGTTGGATCTGATGTATTGTTGCATATAGGAAGATTTGTGTGGCTGTGTGTGAATTGATTTTGTATGCACTCGGTTATATGGAGTTCTTCCTTAGCAATTGATGAATATGGTTATGTGTTTGTTGGTATATTTGTTTCGGGATGATGAGCAAGTGATACTGTTGAGTCTGTTGTTCATAAATTTTTATTTTTCCCATTGATGAATATTTTTGAATCTGTTGTTCTTGTGTGTGAGTGGGTAGATTTGACTATCATCTTTGGTTTGTTACTATTGGAAACTGCATCCAACATGCAGATCAATTGGATGTAACTGATTTGAATTGGACACTATTATTTGATAATGTAAAGAATGACATGCTTGTGTTCTTGTTTGTGTTTGTTTGGAAGAATTTGGTTTATTCTTGTTTGTGTTTGGAGTTTTTCCTCATGAACAATGACATGCAGCATCTATTTTTAAAACTTGGTGAGGTTGGTAATGTAAAGAATGCCATGATGCATGATTAGTATAAAACATCCAATATGTTAGTTCAAAGAGGTCGGTTAAATTGTAAGGACCCAATTGGAAAAGTGCTTGTGGATCTACTGTTTTTGTAAGGACCCATTTAGAAAATTGCTTGTGGATCTACTGTTTTAGAACTTAAAGGTTCCTAATAAGCTTTTGTAATATTGTGTGAAAGCACTTCCCCTAATAAGCTTTTAGAAGTTGTGCTTCCTCAACTGATTCTTCCATTAAAAAATTGATGGAGTCTTCTAATTGTTTTGTTTTTAGTTGCACTATTCGATCTTGGAAGTTCTTGTTTGAGGTTTTTGTTAATCCCCCATATGATAGAGTAGGTTATTCCATTCCTTAATAAATACAGAGAAGGTTTTCAAAATTTTCTTTCTTAATTTGAATTTCAAATTTCAAATTTTAAAATTGAGGAATATCTTTAGATTATATAACTCTTACTGAAACAAAGCAAACCTAAGAATGTTGCTTGTTTGCAAGGAGAGCAGTAGATTCCTCACACAACAATATTGGAGTTTTATAGTCACTAATAAATTACAGTCTCATATTCAATTAAATTGTAAGCTGAATTTTTATACTGTTTTTCTGTCTATGGAAAACTTGGTTTCCATATATGACCTGAATTTGATAGGCCTTAAATAGGTGCTTGTGGATCTACTGTTTTTCTATTTTTTTATACTGTTTTGCTGTAAACTGTCTTGCTGGACCTTGTTTAATGCAAAATATGTTGTATGTGCTGTTGTTTTTCTGTTTTTGTTCTTTTTTTTTTGGATCTATTTTGCAGTCATTTATTTATACGAATTTTCTGATTTTGTTATACAGTTTTTCTGTAAATTGTTCTGTCTTTTTAGGTATTATATTTTTCAATTGCAGTCATTTTTGAATTCCATGCCTTGTTTATTGTGATGAATTTGGTTGTGTCTAACAACTTAAAAATTGTAATTTTTAAAGGATGGACAATCTTTTGGAGAAGGATCCATTCTTCACCACTCTCTTACAAAGTGGAGGAGAAGGTTCTATTACCACTCCAACATTCACACCTCATTCTAATACTTTGGTCAGCCCAACTCCCCTTCACAGTGAAAAGAAGCCTCCAACAAAAAAAGTTCAAAGAGGAGCTTCTTTCACTGTTGAGGAGGATAATGTACTTGTCTCAGGTTGGCTGAACATTAGTATTGATGTCATCTAGGGAACTGATCAGAAATCCACTCAAATGTGGGAGCGGATTTCTGATTTTTACCACGAATATAAGAAACCACATAATGTGAACCGTTCGGTTGGGTCATTGATCAATCGTTGGTCCATGATTCAAAAATGCACAAATAAGTTTTGTGCATATCTAGCACAAGTTGAGTCATTGCACCTGAGTGGTGCGACCGAGCAAGATAAGGTATGTACTATTTTCCTTTAATAATGTGGTCTATTTATGTAAGATTTAAGAAGCTGACAATATTTCTTAAAAAAATTTTCAGATTGAAAGAGCAAAGATATTGTACAAAGAGATGGAACGAGGGAACTTCACATTAGAGCATTCTTGGAATCTTTTGAGGCACCAACCCAAATGGCATCAACACATGAGTACGCTGAATGCGAGGAGAAAGCCTGTCGATAGACAGCCTTCCAATGAGCAGTCAAGTGAAGTTTTGGGCAATGTTGTGGAGGAAAATGTTGATAGGCCTGCTGGAAAAAAGACTGAAAAGGAAAGCTTGAAGAAGCGAAATGCACAAGAACAATCTGATGCTGAGTTCAACACGGCATTAGGAGCAATGACCGAGGATAGACGATTGTTCATGGCGGAGAGAAGAGAATGGCAGGCGAAGGCTGATCGTAATAGAGGTGCACAACTGGATCTTGATAAAAGAAAGTTTGATGCTGAGATGATGGGTAAGGATCTTTCTGGTATGAATGTCATGCAGCAAGCCTACTTCCGTAAAGTTCAGAAAAAAATTTGGGAAGAGTCAATGAGTGATGAAGATGGTATATCCGAATGACCAGTGCATTTCCAGCTTGTAGTGGCTGCTTAGCCACAAGACTTCATAATGAAGCATGTGGCTGAGCAGCCACTATGAATGGATGACTTTCTATTTTTTTGAATGGAAATACTTTGGAATTTCTGAATGGTAGTTTAGTTTTTGGACTTGGTTTTGTGGATAGAAAATCTGTGAAGTACCCATCTTTTGGAACTGTTTGTGGATTTGTTTGTATGTGATGCAACTTGTATTTGCTGGAAGTATTTGGTGAATGGAGGTTGTATTCTTAAACTTGTCTGTTGGGTCTGTTTGTGGACAAAAAAAAATGATAATGGTAGTTGTTTATGGTGTTATTTAGTTGGGTTGATTTTGTATGCTGTTATGTGGCTGTTTTTTCCTGTTTTGAAGCTGTATTTTTCATGTCATGTAAATGAGTGTGTAGGTTTTATTGGCTCCAAATGTTGCAGCTGTATAGTTGCAGTCAATAGTATAGTTTGTAGGTTTTATTAGATCCATACAAGATGTATGGGTGATATTATGTACCAGTTTTAGAATCTGAATTTGTAGAGTTGTGTAGAGATAAATCCAGCTTTTAAGAAGCTGGTTTTATACGAGATGTGTAGCTTTTAATCCATTGAATTTGTATTTCTATTTAAGAAGATGTTGCAGCTGTATGTCTCATATTTATATCCAAAAAAAGCATATTGTGCAACTGCTTTCAATGGATATAAATATAAAAATATCCATTACAGTTAATAAAAGGCACAATTTATATACTGCATTCTTTATAAATATATATATCCAAAAAAAGTTAATTATACTCACTAATATATAGATGACGTTCAATATAAATATATATATATATATATCCAAAAAAAGTTAATAAAATGTACACTATATACTGCCTTCAATATAAATATATATATATATATATATATATATCCATATAAGTTAATAAAAGGAACAATTGATACTACCTTCAATTAAACAAACTAGTGATAGGTTCTTAACATTAAAATAATAAAAAGGAAGTCATAAAAAGAAGCTGAATTTTAATGAGCACTACAACACACCAACAAAGATGATGTTGGCTATTCAAGAAATCCATATTATGCTCGGCCATGCATATTCCATAAGTGCTCGATAAGGTCGGCTTGGAGTTGAGAATGAGTGCCTCTATCTCTAATACGATGATGTTGGGCAATGAACTCCATGAATTCAGGTATATTATCGCGTGAAATTGGCTCGGATGGAGTATCATCATTGGCTTCATAATTGAATTGGTCAACTCCGAGATATAGATGACGTTCATCTTCAACAATCATATTGTGCAAGATAATGCATGCGTACATACTATCTTTTAGAACTTCAGGTTGGAAATACCTTGCAGGTCCACGCACAATTGCAAATCTAGATTGGAGTACTCCGAACGCACGTTCGACATCTTTCCTTGCAGACTCCTGGCAAGCAGCAAAATGTTTTTTCTTTTTCCCATGTGGAGCAGGAATTGTTTTTACTAATATTGCCCACGAAGGATATATATCATCAACAAGATAATATCCCATTGTGTACTCGTGACCATTGATAGTATAGTTACATGGAGGACCACGACCTTCGGCCAACGCAGCAAAAATAGAAGATCGATCAAGTATGTTGATGTCGTTATGAGACCCAGGTAAACCAAAAAAAGCATGCCATATCCAAAGATCATAAGAGGCAACAGCTTCCAAAATAATAGTTGGTTCATTTACGTGACCAGAGTACATACCTTTCCAAGCACTAGGACAATTCTTCCATTTCCAGTGCATGCAATCAATGCTACCCAACATTCTTGGAAATCCACGCCTTTGTCCAACTTCTAGTAACCTTGCTATATCATTGCTGGTTGGAGACCTCAAGTACTCACCCCCAAAGATTGACACGATCGCCTTTACAAATTTCTTCATACTCAACCGTGCAGTACTTTATCCAATTCTTACATACTCATCCATAAGATCTGCTGTTATCCCATATGTGAGCATCCTAAATGCCGCGGTCATCTTTTGAAGGGAAGACAATCCAAGCCTACCACTGGCGTCTCTCTTTTGGACAAAATAATCATAATGAGTGACAACTGCAGAATGTATACGTAAAAAAAGATCACGATTCATTCGAAATTGCCTCCTAAAAACGTTTGGTGGATATATTGGCGGTTGAGCAAAGTAATCATTCCAAATGAGTTCATGACCTTCAAATGGATTGCGTCGGATGAACATACGAGGTTGAAAATTAGGATGACGTGAAGAAGATGCTCCGAGAGTTGCACGTCGTTGTCTATGTACGACCATTGCTTCTATCATAAGATCCTCATGATCGAAATAATCTTCATCTAACATATAAAAGAGTATTGCTATAGGGATCCATAGGGAAATAAGAGAAAAAAATACGAAGAATTAGAAGAAGAAATGTAGGTTTTTGATGAGTGGGAAGTAGTTTAGGAATGGATATATTTATAGGGTTTAATCCAAGACTATTAGCTATATCTAAAAAAGTTGGCAAAGGAAGGACGGTTAGCTACATCTACAAGTTGGTTTGAAAAATTATGGATATGAATGTTGGGTATTGTGTATGATGGAATGAATGTGTTTGACCAATGATAGAATTGTAGATGTAAAGTTTAAGTAGAGAAGAAGGGTGGTTTGTAGTTAGTTTCAAACATAATATTTTAAGTTGGATGAACAAATTGTATATGTGTTTGTTGTTCCTTAAATTATTATATATTTGATTGTTAGGTAGAAGAAGGATTGGCAAAATGTGTTTGTTGGTAATTAGGTTGAGAAAAAAAAATAGTGCTTGTAAATCAATAATTTAAATATGAAATTAAATTATTAATGTACATATAGTAGGTTTAATTGCAAAATATGAAAGAAAAAATTATTATTAAAAATATAATATTATATTATTATTTTGATGAATCTAATGGCTAATCCAATGTGGGATTATGGATATGAAGATTTTAGAATTATGGAAAACATGTACTTTTCATCAAAATTTGAAGATGGCTTTGATGAAGCCAATGCCAATGCTCTAAGGATCGGATTCTGTGAGTTACCAATTTTTACACCATCCAATATTAGTCTTACACGTGTATCTCTTAGGAAGTTTACAATATAATTGGTTGTCGAAAAAATCCCGTGTAAGTCTCACTTCACTCTCTCCTTACCCGGTCTCTCTCTCTCTCTCTCTCTCTCTCTGAAGGCCACCATAGATTTCCCTCCCCGAAACCGAACAATAGAGTTCGTGATCTCCCTTAAGTCAAAACCGAACAATAAATCTCATGTACTAAGTGGGGTCTTGCAATTAGAGTTCCGTCGAAGGCTCAATTAGGGATAACGGGAGAGGGTTTTGTTGGGGGAGATAGGGGAAGAGAGGGGAGAAGAGAGGAAGTAGAGAGGAGAAAGAAGGGAGAGAATGGTTTTGTCAGAGAGCTGAGGGGTTGGGCAAGAAAGTGGAAGAGAGATTCAGTAAAACAAACGCGTAATTTACTCTTGTAAATCACTTACCTGTCAAAAGATAATTCGAGGGTGTAAAACACTTAGATTATATTTGAATAGTGAGTTGGAATAAGATGAAAGTTGAATAAAATATTATTAAAATATGATTTATTATTATTATTATTATTTTAAAATTTAATTAATTTGAATTACTTATTATATTTTATGTAAAAATTTATAAAAATTATAATTATATGATGAGATGAGATGAATTGAGACTTGATATCCCTTTCAATCAAAACCGAGCGTTAAAAATAGAAGTGACAATTTGAAGATAAGCGCTTATTTGAATTTTAAGATTAGTGTTACATATAGTTGTAGAGTGTGTAAGTGCTATACAGTTATTTTGAAAAAAAAAATCTATTATTAAAAAATTAATTTTTTTAATAACAAAATTAGTATAATATTTAGATCTAATTTAACTATTAGTTTTAGGACTATACCCCCTGATATCATTAACGAGGAAGATTTCTTTGTTGAAGAACTGATTAGAGCATTCACCTGGTTTCACGACTCTAGGTATCATTCCCAAAGCCTTTCTCTTCTCTCCCTCCTTCCTTCCTTCTTTTTTTCTTCATCCCTAATCTCCCCACCTGTTGTAATATCATTTACTTGTAACTTGTTTATATTATTTTCAATACAAGTTATTTATTTTTATTATTATTCTCTGAACACATTCATACAGGCAGGTTCTACCACCTATTTAATTTTTGCAAATATGTTTACATTTATGTATTGCATTCATATATCGGACGGGTTTGCCGCCACATATTCTGCTCACGTTTAATTTTATGTTCCTTCTATTAATCTTCCTTCTGCTCTGTCTTTCACTTTTTCCTTCCTCTTCCTTTTTTGGTATTAGAGCCAAGTTTCGGCTTTTGGTGATCAATAGTTCGTAATTACTTCTCTTTATTTCACTTGTTTTGTTGTTCTTTAAACCAAAGATCAAGCTCTTATTTTGCCCAGTTATCCTCAGACTTGTCAAGAGACATACTGTCTTGTAAGAGCCATTACTAGAAGAGCGTAGAGCAATTAGAAACCAGGATGAGATAAGGTATGAGAGTACCTAGGACTTTTGAAGTGTGAGACACCGTTTTGATTAATAACAAAATGAGTAGAATGTTTAGATCTAATTCAACTATTCGTTCTAGGACTATACCCTCTGATATCATTAATGAGGAAGATTTATCTATTAAAGAACTGATTAGAGCATTCACCTGGTTTCACAACTCTAGGTATCATTTCGAGAGGCTTCCTCTTCTCTCTCTCATTCATTCTCTTATTCTTCATTCCTAATCTCTCCACCTGTTATAATATTGTTTACTTGTAACTTGTTTATATTATTTTCAATATAAGCTATTTATTTTCATTATTATTATCTTATTATTATTACTATTTTAAAATTTAATCAAGTTGAATTACTTATTATATTTTATGTAACAATTTACAAAAATTATAATAATATGATAAGATGAGATGAGTCAAGACTTGATATCCCTTTCAATCAAAACCGAGCGTTTAAAATGGAAGTGACAATTTGAAGATAAGCGCTTATCTGAATTTTAAGATTAGTGTTACATATAGTTATAGACTGTGTAGGTACTATATAGTTATTTAAAAAAAAGATATAATATTAAGAAATTAATTGTTTTTAATAATAAAATGAGTTGAATATTTAGATCTAATTCAACTATTAGTTTCATGACTGTACCCCTAATATCATTAATGAGGAAGATTTATCTGTTGAAGAACTGATTAGAGCATTCACCTGATTTCACGACTCTAGGTATCATTCCCAGAGCCTTCTTCTTCTCTCCTTCATTCCTTCTTTTCTTCTTCATCCATAATCTCCTCACCTGTTGTAATATTATTTATTTGTAACTTGTTTATATTATTTTCAATACAAGCTATTTATTTTCATTATTATTTTCTGCATATATTCATACAGGCAGGTTTTATTGCCTATTTAATTTTTGTAAACATGTTTACATTTATGTATTGCATTCATTCATCAAACGGCTCTACCTCCACATATTCTGCTCACGTTTAATTTGTTGTTCCTTATGTTAATCTTCCTTATGCTATGTCCTTCACTTTTTCCTTCCTTCCATTTGTTTGGTATTAGAGCCAAGTTTCGGCTCTTGGTGATTAATAGTTCGTAATTACTTCTCTTCATTTCACTTGTTTTGTTGTTCTTCAAACCAAAGATCAAGCTCTTACTCTATCCAATTATCCTCATACTTGTCAAGAGACCTACTATCTTGTAAGAACTGTCGCTAGAAGAGCGTAGGGCAATTAGACACCAGGGTGAGATAAGGTATGAGAGTACCTAGGACTTATGAGGTGTGATGCACTGTTTTGATTAATAACAAAATGAGTAAAATATTTAGATCTAATTCAACTATTAGTTCCAGGATTGTATCTCCTGATATCATTAATGAGGAAGATTTCTCTGTTGAAGAACTGATTAGAGCATTCATCTAGTTTCACGACTCTAGGTATCATTCCGAGAGGCTTCTTTTTCTCTCCCTCATTCATTCTCCTATTCTTTATCCCCATTCTCCTCACTTGTTATAATATTATTTAGTTGTAACTTGTTTATATTATTTTCAATACAAGCTATTTATTTTCATTATTATTATTATTTTAAAATTTAATCAAGTTGAATTATTTATTATATTTTATGTAAAAATTTACAAAAATTATAATAATATGATGAGATGAGATGAGTTGAGACTTGATATCCATTTTAATCAAAACCGAGCATTTTAAATGGAAGTGACGATTTCAAGATAAGCGCTTATTTGAATTTTAAGATTAGTGTTACATATAGTTGTAGAGTGCGTAAGTGTTATATAATTATTTTGAAAAAAAATAAGATCTATTATTAAAAAAATAATTAATTTTTTTTATAAATCTTATATTTATTTATAAATAATTATGTCAAATGAGTTCACGTTTGATATTTAGGTCCATCTTGATTAATCAACATTAAAAATCTTATCTTATTTTATTTTAATTTATTATTATAATTTTTTTAAATTTTTATATAAAATATAATAAATAATTTAATTTTTATAAATATTAATTTAAATTAATATTTATAAAAATTAAATTATAATAATATTTTATTTATTACTTATCTCATTTAACGTGCATAACAAAACGAGAGTTACTCTATTCACGTTTAATTGCGCACTCAAAATGCAACCAACATTTCTCGAATTTTAAAATCAAAAGTGACATTAGTATGGTGAAAGAGTTCATTTGGCAAATAGAATAACGACACGTGTGTAATCTTCTCGATACGCGAACGCCGATCTATGAACGTCAGAGCACGCTAGAAAATCCCAAATATAAAACATCTTCTAAAACGAACCCACCCCACTGCCTGCAAAAAACGCGAATCTCTCTCCCTCTCGGACCCTCGAAAGCGAAATCGAACTGCGAAAAAAACAAGTCAGTCTTTAAAAAGTAACGGGATCCGAAGGAAAATACGAACCAGAATAGCTGCAAACCCTAACCCTAGCCGCGACTTACACACCGTTCACTCCACTCCACCTCCCCGTTCTCGTTCTCCGTGCACGTGAAGACGTTAGTCAGAGATATATTAGGGTTGGTTTTTTTTTTTTGTCCTTTGTGTAGATAAAGGTGCATGGGAGTTGCTGAAGCCAAGCCAGATTAGGATTAGGGGTAGGGATAGAGTTAGGGTTTTGGTGATGGAATGCGTAGGTGGTGGTTGTGGACGTTGTCGTTGTTGCTGATGACCGGATGCCAATGTCACAGGTGGAAGAAGATGATGGGTAGGGGTGCGGACGGAGGTTGCGGCACCGTGGAGAGGCCTTGCCCTGTTTCTAGGGCTCCGCCCAAAATTCCGGCGATCCAATCGGAAATTCCAGACAAGCAGACTTCAGCAGACATTGATTTTTACTCGCAGGCTAGAAAAGCGCTCTGCGAGCGCTCGCCCTTCGACGTTTCCGACGATAATTCGGCTATCAGTTCGCCCACCTTGCCTAGAGGGTTGGCGAGTTTCTTGTGGAGGAGCTCGGATAGTCGGAGGCGGCATAAGAAGTCCCACTCGGGCGCGGACAAGAAGTCTTCTCGGCCCACTCGGGTTTCCAACGTTTGGTTTGAGACTGAGGAATACTTTAGGCACCTGACATTGCATGATATTGATTCATTGCTTGAGATATCTTCTCCTTTTAGTGCTTTAGCTACTAGGGAATGTATCCTGATTCCGTTTTCGGAAAATGCTCGGAGGACGAAGTTCGTTGGTAGTTGTGGAAATGAGAATGTGAATGCGCATGGTGAGAATGGGGACGAAAATTTGGTTGTTAAAGAGGAGTTGAAGGGCGAGGGTGGGCAGTCCATGGAAATTGATAGCGTTGGAGCTGACGCTTCGCCTCAGGATGGAAAAGGTAGTTCCGAGTCCCATATTTTTGGCGGTTTAGAGTGGCTTTTAGGAACTAAGGATAAGGTTTCTTTAACTTCGGAGCGGCCATCAAAGAAGCGGAAGCTTCTCGGTGGTGATGCTGGGTTGGAAAAAGTTTTAATTGCACGTCCTTGTGAAGGGAATTCATCTTTGTGCCAGTTTTGTTGTATGGGTGACACGTGCAAGGAGTCCAACCGATTGGTCGTTTGCAGTTCGTGTGAGTTTGCAGTTCATCAGAAGTGTTATGGTGTGCAGGAGGATGTGGGTGCGACTTGGTCGTGTGCATGGTGCAAGAAGAAGAGTGATTGCAGTGGTATTGATTCATCGAAAACTTGTGTTCTTTGCCCCAAGCAGGGTGGTGCTTTAAAACCTGTTCATAAGAGTGATGAAAGTGGTGAATCTATGGAGTTTGCTCACTTGTTCTGTTGCCATTGGATGCCCGAGGTCTATATAGAGGATTTGACGAAGATGGAGCCAATCATGAATGTGGGAAGAATAAAGGAAACTAGGAGAAAATTGGTGTGTAACATATGCAAGTTGAAGTGTGGCGCTTGTGTTCGGTGCAGTCATGGTATGTTCCGTTGCTTCCTTGCTTTATTCATCATTTCTTCGAGCAGAGCATTCTAGTAATCGGAATATGTGGCCTGCTTGTGCATCTATTAGACCTCTGTTTTTGGGTCATATTTGGGCTGATACAAGTACATAGTGTTGTAAACTTATATCTGCGGATCTTTGAAATTTAGCATGTTTCTTGGGAAGCGGAAGAATGGTGGTTACCTGGTCCTTGTTCTACATGATTTTTGTGACTGATGTATAATTTTTTGTGACTCAGAATGTAATAAATGATCCTTTTTCGTAAGTTTTTAAGGCTATATAGTATAGATCTGTGTGCATAGGTTTTTCTGGCTATTTTCTGTTGGAAAATGCAAGAGTTTTTGTGGCATTGGAAGATTGGGGTTGATTAAACTTTTTTTGTTTACAAGCTGTATTCGCTTCCTCTCCTGCAGTCCCTGTAACACATGGAAATCTCTTTAGTGTCTAATGACTGATTCATATCAGCGTTGAAATTGAGTTAGTCAAATGATAGATAACAAAGGGACAGTCCTATGTTCCTTAGAGGGAAACAAAAGGGAAACTTCTCCTTGGTGTGCTGAATCAACGTTCAGGTTTTCAAGGGACTTGGAAAAAAGCTCAATTAAGATTGAAAACAAAGTAAATAGGGAACTACCTAAAGCTTCTTGCGTACAAGTATAAGCCCTAAGGTGGTGTTTAAAACTGCTCTCAGGTTCTCTTTAACAGAAAATAGTCCAAAATGAACTGCTGAACATGTTTAAAAAACTGTTTTTCAGAGAACCAAAAAATAATCCCTTCTGAGTTTTGAAAAACAAAACCATTGAAAATATCATGTTTTTAAGTCTTTTAGCTTTCTGCAATTTGCAAATATTTTTGAAAAACTATTTTTAGAAATTACAGCCGAATAAAAATTCAAAAAGAATCATTTAGGACCTTAATATCGATGAATTTTAAAGTGAACAGATGGTAGTTTCTTTTCAATATTTTGGTTGCTAGCCCGGCATCAATAGCTCAATCTGTACTTGACATTGTTTTTTCACTCTGCCTTACCCTTTCATATGCACCAGATTGCTGAACATGGATATTGACTCAATAATTCTATTGACAACTTTCTTCCTGTTTAAGCACCCAATCTGTACTCATCATTTCTGAAGTTTAATTAGCCGGGAAACTTCATTTCGTTGTGGCTTTCTATGTCTATGCCTGTGTTGGCCTGAATGTTTGCTTGTTCACTGGCATTATAGGCTTTAGGTGCTGTGCCCCCCCTTTCCCAGACTTCCAGTCGCAACTCCCCTCTCTTGTAGGAGGTTATAGGATTACATTGCATCAAGCTCGTCCCTTCCACTCTTTGGTATGATTTCTTCGTAACAGCTTGGATGACTGCTCATAAAAGCTCCCTATTCTCCAACTGATTAGAATTTTAGGAATTCTATTCTTCTTTTTCTACTTGCTTGCTAGGTGGGTTTATCATTTTGTATATTTTCCTTATACTTGGTTTGTGCCCTTCTGTGCTTTAATAAAAACTGCATTACTTTATAAAAAAAGTATGATTTCTTCCAGCTTTTCTCGTATTGTCATCATAACTTAAATTATTTTATACTGATAAAAAATAACTTAAATTATTTTTATGTCCAATTTGAAGAGGTTTATAGTTTTGTTGTTTGGACATCGTCTTAAGTTTGCTTATTGCACCAATTGATTCTTTTGTGGATTATTTGCTTTGTTGACATGTTTTTTATGCCTTTTACTCTCTCCAAAATTTTATGGAAAAAAAGAATGTACCTTTTTCCCCCCTCTAATTTTGGTATTTAATTGAGGAAAAAACTGCCACTGCCTGCCAATTTGCACTTTTAGTCGTATTTTTTTGAGAAATACTTTTAGTCACATGTAATGTGTTGCTAAATGGGATCATATGCTTTAACATTTATCTTATTTTGAAAAATTGGCAAGTTAGCACTTGGGGACATGATGCACGGTTCTGTTGACCATATGTTTTAAGATGTGCAATTGAATTCATCCTTGTTTTTCTTATGATTATAATATGTGTAAAATAAATTGCAGTGTTTATGTTGTACTCATAAAAAAAAGTGGGAAGTAGGTTGTGCATTTTGATGAAAAACTCTTTTATATCAGTAATTTATTCACACACCCAGTTCTCCTGACCTCATACTTGACATTCCACCATATTCTTAGAGGGGAGGAGTTGTCTTTTAAGTTTGCTTTTGTGTTGTCAAAACACCTGTTTTTTCTCCACACAACCCCCCCCCCCCCCCCCCCCCCCCGGGGCCGCCGGGGGGGGGGGCCGCTGTAAAGAAGAGTTTATTAATGAGAAAAGTAGGCATTCAAAACACTTGTATCTGTTCTGTAGTTACTGTTTCTTAGTGGGTGCTTATGGTTCTTTAGCGTGCAACCAAAATCAAGTAAGCAACCTCTTAAGCAAGGAGAAATTTAAATTCTTGCTAAAACAGAGATAGATATGTATGTTTAATAATACAAGTATTTGAAGATAAACACAATATGCCTTGAGCCTGCACTGGTAATTAATAACTCAGCCTCTTTCCTTAGCAGTTGTAGTCCGAGTGCCGCTTCTTGCTTTATCTAGATTAGAAGATTGAGGTTCAATTACAGTCATTCAATTAGAGCCCATCTTCTTGCTTCTTGCTTTATCTAGATAAGTAATAAATCCATTTAAAAAGGAAAGGAACCATGTATACAAAGAGATCTTCAAATGTTACTCTAAAACTTTTTTTGTTTGATTGGTAAACAAAATTTTATTGATCATAAGAATAGGCAAAAGCCCCGGTATACGAGACATATACAAGAGCATTGCCTTAGTGTGCTAGTTCAACAATACAAGAAATTCATGGAAACTCATTCTATTGAAATCAATTAAAACCAATCAATTAAGTGAAGTATTGAAAAACAATTTCCTAAGCTCTTCCATTGATCGCTCTCGATCTTCGAAGCTTCTGTCATTCTTTTCCCTCTAAATGCACCACCATAAGCATATTGGGATCATCTTCCATATTGCTGCAATTGAGAGTTACCTGCTAAAGGCCTCTCCAAGATGCTAAGAGATTGATCACCCGTCTCGGCATCACCCAAGTTAGTCCTTCCCAAGTGAAGAAGTCGTTCCATAATGTTGTGGCAATTTCACAATGAAGTAATAAATGATCAACTGACTCCCCACTCTTTTTGCACATACAACACCACTCCATGCCAATGAATTTGACATTTCCTTAAGTTGTCGAGTGTTACATCTAAAACTAACGAGATATAAAACGACAAACACCCTACTTTGCATGAAACAACTCTTTGGTCATATAAATATATTAGAAACACATTTTTTTGGATAGATAAACAAAAAATAAGTGACTATGAGTGACTTTAAGGAAGCTCCACTGAATATGCTGTTGTTCAATTCAATCAGAATGGAAACCAACTAAAAATTGTCTTTACAGGATTCCTGCATGAAACCTCAAGTTTTTTCCCCTAATGAACACCTGGTGCTTGGTCCTTGTATAAAACACTCTTTCACTTGCCTTGTACTGAAAAATGCCATTTTTTGTGAATGTTCAGTATACTCTAACCTGTTCTTGTGTTTGTACCCTAGGCTATTGGGTATTCACAAAGGTGATATATGTGTGTGTCCTCCCAAAAGAAGTGCAAACTAAGCACTGTTCAATGTTGTATAGGCCAGAGAACTCTCAGGGGATGCATGTTGAAGCCTTGATGATGCATGCCTTGTTACTTATCGTACTTCCTTTAAAGCTTCCTTTATTTTGTTATATGAGAACATCTACTGGGATTTGGTTTTCTAAGCTTCTCTCAATTGAACTATATAGGTTGTGGAGGGCATACTTTTGCAAGTCTTTGGTTTTCAACTTCTTAAATGCTTATGGTTACTCTTTTAGTGGTTTCTTGAATTATTCTCTTATCTACCTTCAAATTATGTTTGCTTCACCGAGCTTTTTTCATTGATTGTGTGTTGCTTTTGGTGTTAGGTAAAATTGGCTTGAAGTGTCGGTTCGTTTCAGACCTGTTTACACCTTCTATTGCTATTCTTCCTCTAGTAATGGTGTTTTTTGTTTTGTTTTTTTGGTAATAGGAACTTGCAGAACTTCCTTCCATCCTATATGCGCGAGGGAGGCAGGTTTCAGAATGGAGGTCTGGGGAAAATATGGATGTGATAATGTAAGACATCTCTATTTGCCTCCTATATTCAAAATTTTTTCTTACAGTTGTCAATACTACTTTTGACTCGCTATAGCTGTTACTACAACATTCTCCTCTCTCTCTCTTCAATTTTATTGAACCCTCTTTTTTAAGAGCTGGCTATATGGTAGGATGGGGCTTTCTGATTATGAAGACCTATCTATTGTGGATATTTCTACAGGTTGAGTTAAGGGCTTTTTGCTCAAAGCACTCTGATGTACCAGAGAGTAGCAGGAGTTCACATGCAGGTGATCCCTCTTTGGCTGTTGGTGGTGAATCCATTGTTGCTAACCATCTTCCTGTGGCAGTCTCTATGAACAAGTCACCCAAGTTGAAGATCGATGGCCGAAATGGAGATAATGATGCAGCCCATATGGGAACACCTGATAATATCTCTGATAAGTCAGGTGAGAGTGAAGTACAACAGATAGAGTGTTCCAATTTTGGAGTAAATGCCAAGATTATGTTGGAATGTGGTGACGCACAGCAACTCTTTAATGTGGGAGAACTAGAGAGGAGCAATGAGGATGTTAACTTATACGGATCCCTTGATGTTGCAATGATTTTGAAGAAGGTACTTGTGTTTGCACGCTTTGGGGCGGTCAATTCTGTAATCTGTATTCAATTTAGGTTGGAATTGTAAATAGTAATGGCTTTTTAATTTTGCAGTTGATTGATCAAGGAAAAATCAACGTACAAGATGTAGCATTGGAGATTGGCATTTCACCTGATTCATTAACAGCAACACTCTCTGTAATACACTAAGGAGTTAACTTTAAAAAAAAAAAAAAAATCTTGGTGACTAGTTTCTGACTGCACTTTTTAGCATATAATTATTTTGCTCTTTCTTTTATGTATTGTCTTCACTTTCTCTGCAGGATGCTGGCTTGGTCCCTGACTTACAAAGAAAACTATTCAAATGGCTTAGAAATCACACTCATATAAGTACCTTACAGAATAATTTGAAAGTTAAAGCAAATCCAGCAATTTCATGTGAGGATGAAGTTGGGACAGCTGTTGAATCTGATGCATTAACAGTATCGGAGTCTCATTTTCCAGACCCTGTTACTGTTAAGTCAGTACCCCCGAGGAGAAGAACCAAAAGCAACGTTAGGATTTCAAAGGATAACAAATTAATATGTTCGTCAGATGATATTTTGAGTGACAATGGAATGGTGATGGATAGTATTAAAGTAGATCCAATCTGCAGCAGAGAACCTGATAATTCAAGTAAATCATCAATCTCCAATGCTGCTGAAAAGGTAAATCATTTGATAATCTGTTTTTTTTTGGCAATCTTTTACTTATTTGCTTGGAGCTTTTTGTAAGTTTGGTTTTTTTTTTTGGAGATTGTGTTTTTTTTGTTGGAAAGAAAGAAATTTAATGGGTGCTTTTGGATTGGGGATCATGCAAGTTGTTTTTATCCTCTAGTAGAAGTTTGGCATGGGTTCGTGCTGAGAATTGCAAGCTTGTTAATACCTTTTACATAAAATCCCATACTTTGTTCTACCAGTTCTTGGTAACTGCGTCAATACTGCTTGAACTTTCCTTCTTGTATTTATTACCTTGATATCATTTGATGGGCCTATTAATTTTTCCTTTCTTCATTTGTAAGGCTCTTTTATTTTGTCATTGTCGTGTCATCCTTCTGTTAGAG
This sequence comes from Carya illinoinensis, assembly GCF_018687715.1. Taxonomy (NCBI): domain Eukaryota; kingdom Viridiplantae; phylum Streptophyta; class Magnoliopsida; order Fagales; family Juglandaceae; genus Carya; species Carya illinoinensis. The sequence goes on from NC_056756.1 coordinate 43,505,695, forward strand.
TCGCACTTGGAAGTTGTAAATGTGGATCATTTGAGAAAACAAGGAGAAAATTTTAGCAGTAGTTTTATATTTTATTTCGATCCTCCCTTCAGTTTCTTGCTTTATGTTCCTCTATTGTTTGAGGCTTTGCCAAGCTATTTTGTTTATCTTGACTGAAAATTTCCACTTAATTATTATAGTCAAACTTCACTCCATACAACTCTTTCATGCATACCTGTAACCTCACCTCCGGTGCTACTTGCTGGAGTTGACTCCCTCATTGGAGTGTGAATGGCATTTTTATTTTTCGTATCCTTTTTAGTGAGTTTTGTTTTCACCTCATGGAGTGTGAAAGGCGTTTCATGGTGGAGGCAAAATCTCTCGCTTTCTTGTTGGAGGGTGGTAGTAGTGTTTGCATCACTGAAAGAGGTATATGAAGATTGTTCGCGTCTATCAGTGTAAGTAGGGCGTTGGCTTCATGGGTGGTACAGATGGTGGAGGAAGGGTTAGCCTCTCGTCGACGTGATAACTTCTTTAGGAAAATGAGGTTGGGAAATGGAGTCCTTACCATTCAAAGACATGTTAATGTCAGGGGCTGTTTCTTGCACTTGGTAGAGCTCGGGTATGAAGGGAGGAGGGGCTCGGTGATGGCCCCTGAAGGTTTGAAGGGCAGTGGCTGGGAGGATTTTGCTTACCACCTTAGCAAAGTTGTGGCTATTGAAAGAGAAGGGAGACAACTTGGGATGTGGGTGCAGAGAGATTTCCTCCCTCCAACGGTGCCACATTCGCCTCGATTTTGAGCCTGCCGACAAGGGATGACTCTACTGTGGTGGTCGACAGGGCCCAGGCAAAGGGTACACGGCTTGGTAGCGTAGGAAATCACAACAGCAAACCTAACATTGACATGGGTGGTAGGGGACTCATTGTCGCTGGTACAACGTTGGGTGATATAGAAGGGGTGTTGTGGGTGGTTAGAGGCCATCTATTAGGTTTATCTGGGGAGATCTTTGCACTGATGAGGAAAGTAAATTTGGGCTTAAGTGAGTTCATGGGCCAAGGAAGTTGGTTTGTGCAGATTGAAGAAGCTGTGAAGAAAGGAGAGCCTGTTGGACCGGGCCTACACAGGAAGGGGCCTGACCATCCACCATCACTGGCTGGGCCTACGAGTGGGAAACCCCTTAGGCCCACCAACCCTGTCTGGTGGGAAAAAGACCTTTCTCAGTCCTGAGCCTCTTCCTCCTCAAGCTCGAGTGCCCCAAACTCGCCGGCCACCTCGTCGACTACCTTGCCAGCATCACAGAAAAAGTCTTCGGCCCTCGTTGACCCTATCGGCACAAGCGGTGAGCTTCTAAAGGGCATGGTGGCAGCGACACTTTTAGGATTGGCCCAAAATGACGCTGCCACCTGTTCTGAGGCTATTGGAAGCTTGATGTCGACACAAAGTGGGCCGTTCACCTCAGATGTCCCCATAGCGTGTAACCTGAACCACCTCTCGACCTTGGAGAGAGTAAACAAGACCCCAGCGGTCGAAGCCCTCGCTGGTCACCTCTCAGTCGAAGCCCCTGCTGGTCCCTTTAGGACCTAGGATCCTCTTCTAATGGCGGCAACAATCGTAGGCCCAAGACCCTCTCACAAGGGACCACTCACGATGGCAGCATCTGAGATCCCTTCCAGGGTTCTATGCACAATTGTAGAAGAAGAGGAGTCTATTTCTAAAGAGGAGGCTCTCTTGGATGACGAGGCTTCAATTGGGTTAGATTTATACTTTGCTTGCAAAGTGTTAGGAGACATCGTTCCCTTTGCTGAACTGGGGGACACCGGAGACGATCCTAGTCCTATTTGTTCTTTGCCTTAAGTGCTTTTGTGGATTGATCTGCAGTTAGATTGGGTATTGAAGAAGGTCGATGAGACTCGGCATTGCATAGGGATCTCCTATGAAGGATTTGAGGATCAATTTACAGCGTTACTTACGGCCATCGAAGCAGGACAGCCCCTCATAACTAGATCTGCCTCTAAAATAGAAAGGTAGCTTAAGAGGCTATCTTGTTCCATAAATTTTGAAACAAGGGAAAGCTGCCAAAGACTTGTGACTTGATTGGCGTAACCTCCAGCCTCCAAAATGGAGGTCTAGAGTTTGAAACCCCCATCTCCCAAATGTATAAAAAATAAAAAAAACTTATGAAACAATGGAAGGAAACGTTAGCTGGGGGAGTTTTATTGACAGGGCGAACCTAGGCAATGCATGAAGCCCAAGATTCTTTCATGGAATGTTTGGGATTTGAATAACTTGAACAAACGCCTTAAGAGTGTAGAACTTAATACAAGATTGGAAGGCAAACATTATTTGTTTGCAGGAGACTAAATTGAAGTATGTTGACATGAAGTTTATAAGTAGTTTATGGAATTGTTCTTATGCGGGATGGACTAGCCTTGCTTCAAAAGGCGCTTTAGGGGGTATCATAGTGATGTGGGACAAGAGAGTAGTTGATTGGGTGGAGGAGTTTATTGGAGAGTTTGCATTAGCATGTTCTTTCACAAGTTTGGATGATGGTTTTGGGTGGGGTTTTGTAGGAGTTTACTGGCCTCATGACGACAACATTAGAAGCTACTTTGGAATGAGATTGCTGGTTTGTGTAGTTGGTGGGATGGCCTGTGGTGCATCGGAGGTGATTTCAACGTCATGCGGTTTTCGAGTGAAAGGTTGGGGATTTCTAACTCTGGGTCAGCGATGGCCGACTTTTCAGCTTTATTTTTTGAGTTGGACTTGATAGACCTACCTCTAGCTGGGGGCGACTACACTTGGTCTAATGGGAGGCAGGGTCTAGGTTGGACAGATTCATTGTTTCTCCTTCCTGAAAGGCACACATTCCCAACCTATGCCAAAAACGCTTTACTAGGCTTTGTTTAGACCACTTCCCACTCTTATTGGACTGCGGGGGCCTACATGAGGGGCGGAGATACTTTAAATTTGAGAATATGTGGTTGAAGGTGGATGGGTTCATGGATAAAATTAGATTGTGGTGGTCCTCCTACTAGATCTTGGGTACTTCCAGTTTCATTTTAGTTGGGAAACTTAAAGGCTTGAAAAATGACTTGAGGAAATGGAATACGAAAGTCTTCGAGAATCTAAATGACCAAAGGTATAACTTTTTTCAAGAATTGCAGTGTTTTGAGGAAAAAGAGGTCATTGGGGCCCTCCCAGTTGATGAGAAGGCGAGGAAAAAATACACTTATGGAGGAGATATCCTGGAGACAAAAATCTTGAGCCTTTGGTTGAAGAAAGGGATAAGAGCACAAAATTTTTCCATCAAGTAGCTAATTCGCATCAAAGAACCAATGCCATTGAGGTTCTTCATTTCGAAGGGAGGATTCTTTCAGAAAGAGTAGCCATAAAGGATCACATTGTTCACTATTATGATCAGCTTCTAAAAGATTAACACCATCGATGGGCTGATTTTTTATGCTATTGATCCACCAAGTGCAGTTTGGTTGGAGAGAGTGTTTGAAGAGGAGGAGGTGCTTAAAGTGTTAAAGGGGATGGAAAAAGACAAGACCCCGGCCCAAATGGTTTCACAATGGCTTTCTTCTAGGCTAGTTGGGACATTGTCAAGGAGGACATAATGAAGGTTTTTCTTGAATTTCACTAATTCATGAAATTTGAGAAAAGCCTCAATGCTTCATTTATTGCCCTTATTTCGAAAAAGGCAAGGTTGGTGGAGGTGCAAGATTTTCGTCCCATAAGTTTGGTGAGTGGGGTTTACAAAACCATCTCCAAAGTGCTAGCCCAGTGGTTGAGTGCAATCATGGGGAAGATCATCTTGAAGTCGCAAAACGCCTTTGTAAAAGGAAGGCAAATTCAAGATTTGGTCCTCATTGCTAATGAAAGCTTGGAGAGTAGAGTCAAAGCCAATTGGGATATGGAGAAAGCTTTTGATCATGTAAATTGGATTTTCTTGGTGTATATACTTGGCAGGTACGGTTTTGGGGAAAGGTGGTGCCAATGGATGAAGCATTGTATCACTACAGTCAGATTCTCTGTTTTGGTTAATGGCACTCCCGAAGACTCCTTTAATAGCTCTCAAGGTTTGAGGCAAGGAGACCCTCTATTCCCCCTGCTTTTATTTTAGTAATGGATGTTTTGAGTAGCATGTTGAATGGAATGGAGGATAGGGGTTTCATCTAGGGTTACTCAGTAGGCGGCTCCAAACATGTTAATCTATCAATCTCTCATCTACTTTTTGCTGACGATACGCTGATCTTTTGTGAGCCAAATCTCGATTAGATTTGCTCCCTAAGAGCCTCCTTGCTCTGCTTTGAAGCTGTCTTAGTCTCAAGGTGAATCTATCAAAATTTGAAATCCTTCAAGTCGGTTCGGTTATTAACTTAAGCGACTTGGTTGCTTTCTTGGGCTGCAAGGTGTCATCCTTGCCTATGAAGTATCTTGGTCTCCCCCTAGGGGCCCCTCATAAATCCAAGGCAATGTGGGATGGGATTGTTGAGAAGGTCGAGCGCAAACTAGCGGGCTGGAAGAGACTTTACTTGTCCAAAGGCAGCAAAATCACTCTTATTAATAGCACACTCTCAAATCTCCCCACATACTTTCTATCTTTATTCCCCTTGCCTATAGGTGTGGCACATAGACTGGAGAAAACCTTTCGTGATTTCCTATGGGGTAGTATTGAGGACGTGAAAAAATTTCATTTGATCAAGTGGGATAAGGTATGCATACCTTTGTCTAACGGCGGATTGGGGGTTTGGAATTTGAGATCTTTCAACAAGGCTCTCCTTGGAAAATGGTTATGGCGGTATCACAGGAAAAGAGATGCCCTTTGGAGGAAAATTATTGACGTTAAATATGGGAGCATTCGGAGAGGTTGGCGCTCCAATGAAGTAAGAGGGACCTACTGCATGGGTGTGTGGAATTTATTCGCAATGCCTAGGCAGACTTTCTTGCTAATTGTAGGTTTGCGGTGGGTAGGTGCACACAAGTCAGATTTTGGCACGACACTTGGTGTGGCGATGTTGCTTTGAAGATTGCTTTTCGCTCCCTTATTAGGATCGTGGTCGATAAGGATGCTATAGTTACTGATAATATGGCCCTCTCCTTCGACTCCACTCAATGGTTAGTGAGATTTATTAGAGTGGCACATGATTGGGAAGTGGAAGATATTGTTGATTTTTATAGCGCATTATACATGCTGAATTTCCATGTAGATGGAGAGGTTCGTTTGCTTTGGTCATCTACAGGGAACAAGAACTTCTCAGTCCGATCCTTTTACAAGTTATTTTTGAACCCCCCCCCCCCCCCCCCCCCCCCAAAAAAAAAAAAAAGAAAAAAAAAATAAAAAAAAGCATTCCCTTGGAAGTGCATATGAAGGAGTAAGGCTCCCCTTAAAAGTGGCTTTCTTTGGTTTGGCTAGCATCTCACGGGAAAATTCTGACTATCGATAAGCTGAGAAGGCCCGATCTCTACTTAACAGATTGGTGCTTCATGTGCAAACATGACAGTGAGTAAGCGGGGTAACTAATTCTTCATTGCGAAGTAGTTAAGGCTTTATGGGACGAAATTTTCACAAGGCTTGGTATAGCATGGGTAATGCCTAGAAGGGTGATAAGAGTTATTGGCATGTTGGAGATGAATCTGGGGCAATGGGAAGATTGCGGCTATTTGAAAGATGGTGCCTCTTTGCCTAATGTGATGCACTTGGAATGAGAGGAATAGTCATTGTTTGGAGGACAAGGAGGCACACCGGAAGGGTTTAGGGGCTTTTTATTTATCACACCTTGCTACTTTGGGCTTTGTCTATTGTTTTGAATGGAACTTCTTTTAATGACTTCTACGCTGCTTTTTGCAGCACTTTGCTTGTTTTTAGGCTTTTTTGTATACTCCCTGTGTACTCTGGCCTTGTCTATTTATGTGGATTAATAATATCTTTTCTTACTTATAAAAGAAAAAAAATTCTACTTAACCTTTTATTGAAAATTTCTGCTATTAATTTTTATCTTGGTGAAGTTCTATTCAACAACACATATTTAGTTTTGATGTAATTTTGTCATGGATAGTGTAGGTATAGAATTTGTTTTTCCTCTGGAAAGTTGGTTTTGTTCAAGCTCTTTATAGTTAGGTACCTTACAATGACATCTTCCATGTCCTCTAGATTCTTCCACCCTAACTAGTTTGAGTGGAAATCGGGAACCCTTTTATCTGTTGCCCACTTTTGAGTTCTGAAAGTGGTTTGGAAGTGGTGCTATTGTCTGGAGATTGGATCCTTTCATCTGATTGTGTTACTAGCAATAAAAAAGAGATGATCATAGGAAGTGTTGCTATCAATGTTTTGAATACCGTACCGGTCAAGGCACTGGAACGAAATATTTCGGTATCGGTACCGTTTCGTGTACTGTTCGGGATAATCTATATATGAATAAATTATATATATTAATTATATTCTAAAATAATAATCTATATATGAATAAATTATGCATAAATATATATATATATAAATTATAAATAGCTTGGTTTGAATTGTGGGTCAAAAAATGAGCTTGTAGTTTGAAGAAATGAAAAAAGAAAAGAAAGTAAAGGTCGAATTACCGGCCGGTATGTAGCCCAGTAAGGCCGGTATTTGGACCGGTACGAAATAGGTACAATTTCTGTACTGGACCAGTGGCCGGTACAGCATATACCGGCCGGTACGGTACGAAATTAAAAACACTGGTTGCTATTGTTTGGAGATTGGATCCTTTCATTTGATATTGCCACCAATGTTTTGAATTTCGTACTGTACCGGCCGGTATTTCTTGTACTAGAATAGTGATGGTATAGAAAATGCATATGTTTCATATCGGGTCAAATATCGTTCGTACCAGGGTGTTTCGGTTAATACCAGCCAGTTTTCGGTGTACCAATTGTACTGGTACCTGCCAAAATTAGTGAAATTTTTTAATTAATTTAAAAATAATTTTCACTTCAATTCTCACATTTGAAGACTATTTTCTTAACTTAGAATATTATTGAGTTTTATAAATATGTATTTTAAAATTTTAAGACTTGCATTGATATTTTTTTGAAATATAATTTATATATATATAATTAATTTATTATATATAGACTATCCCAAAATGGTACCGGTACTGAAATATTTTGTTCCAGTGTCTTAACCGAAACGGTATTCAAAACATTGATTGCCACAATCATTTTCCCAATAGTGCATGGTTGAAAGCCAGCAAGTTCCAAACTCCCTAGCCTCCTTTTGAGATCAGAGTGCGTATTGTGGCCCAATTCACTATCCATCCCACCCCATTAAAAATGACATAATTTCTCTATGCAACTAGCCACCTTAATGGGAAAGGGAATAATGATGAGAAATAAGTATGCACGCTAGAATTGCTGCTTCTGATCAAGGTAATTCTTTCACCTCTGGACAAGTACCTCCTCTTCCAACTAGCCAATATGTGCTCTATTTTTCTGATTGCATCATCCCATATACCCTTTGAATTGAGTGAAGCACCCAATGGGGGGTCAAGATATATATGTTTTTTTTGATAAGTAAGAAGAATTTATTAATCCACATCATTAGGCGAGGGCCAAGTATACAGGAAGTATATAAGAGATGAACTTGATTACAAGCTAAGCGCTGTGAAAAACAGCATAAAAGTCATTAAAACTAGTTCCTAAGCTTTGAGGGGAGAAAAAGTTTTTTTTTTTTTTTTGATAAGTAATAATTTTATTGAAGAAATAGGCATAAGCCCAAGTACACAGGAAGTATACAAAGGATAAACCTACAACTTCCTGAAAACAAAAAGAAAAAAAACCCAAAAAAAACTAAAACAGATTCAGGAAATTATCCACCATTACATAAACTTTCGCCCAAAAACCCAAAGTACCCATGAAAAAAACCCTAAGATCTTCCAAAGTGCGTTCTTTATCATCAAAACATCTCCTATTTCTTTCTATCCACAAGCACCACATGAGACAAGGAGGAATCATCTTCCAAACAGACGCTGCCTTCTTACAGCCCTTCAAACCCTTCCATCCTACCAGTAAATCCACCACATCTTTGGGCATCACCCAATGCAAACCTGTCCAACTCAGAACCTCATCCCACAAGAATCTAGACACTTCACAGTGAAGGAAAAGATGATTTACAGATTCGCCATCCTTTTTACACATAACACACCAATCAGAAATAAACAGTCCTCTCCTTCTAAGATTATCAGTTGTCAAAACTTTGCCCAAAGAAGCCACCCAACAGAAAAAAGCAACCTTGGGAGGAACTTTCACTTTCCATATACTTTTCCATGGGAAAACGCAACTACCATGACTTGACATAACTCTATAGTAAGAAGAGACTGGAAACTTAGCATTTCCAGCAGAAGACCATGCCATGCTATCCTCCCTTTCAGTTACCAGCTTTATACTGTAAAGTTTAACCTTCAAAGCCTGAACTTCAGCCGCTTCCCAATCATTAATATCCCTTTTGAAAATAACATTCCAAACAACCTTATTATTGCTGACACAGTAGGAATCAAAAACATCAGCGTTTTGATCCCTTGCAATTCTGAACAGGGCAGGAAATTCCAGCTTGAGAGCAGCATCCCCACACCACAAATCATGCCAAAAGAGGACTCTTTTACCATTTCCAACCTTCAACCTAATATTACTGGAGAAAAAATCCCATCCTTTTCTAATAAATTTCCACAAACTCACCCCATATGCTCCACTAGAGGCTTTTGAACACCAACCTCCCCTCAAACTTCCATACTTTGCATCTATCACATTTTTCCATAGGGCTTCACTTTCCAAATGATATCTCCAAAGCCATTTGCCTAGTAAAGCTTTATTGAAGACCTTCAAATCTTTAATCCCCAAACCACCACCACCCAAAGGTTGACAAACTTTCTTCCAACTAACCAAATGAAACTTCTTTTCCTCACCAACACCACCCCATAAAAAATTCCGAAATAAACTCCCAATTCTCTTTTCAACCCTTGCAGGAAGAGGAAAAAGAGAAAGGAAATACGTAGGCAGGTTAGACAAAGTACTTTTAATAAGAGATAATCTACCCCCCTTAGACAAATAAATCCTCTTCCAACCTGCTAACCTCCTTTCAATTTTTTCAATCACCCCATCCCAAATGTCCACAGCTTTAAAAGAAGCCCCCAAAGGAAGCCCAAGATATCTCAAAGGCAAAGAAGAGATCCTACACCCCAATAAATTTGCCAAATCTGATAAATTCTGAACAACACCCACAGGAACAATTTCAGATTTTGATAAATTAACTTTTAACCCCGAAACAGCTTCAAAACACAGTAACAGAGCTCTTAAAGCAAGTAAATTATCAGAATCAGGCTCACTAAAAATCAGGGAATCATCAGCAAATAATAAATGAGAAATCTTCAGATTATTCCTATTCTCGTTACCCACCACAAAACTAGACAGAAAGTTACCCTCCACAGCCTTGTCTATCATTCTACTAAAAGCATCCATGATCATAACAAAAAGAAAGGGGGAAATAGGATCGCCTTGCCTCAAACCACGAGAACTACAAAAGAAACCAGCTGTTTCTCCATTCACCAACACAGAAAATTTAGGAGTCGAAACACAGAACTTTATCCACGAACACCATTTAACTCCAAAACCATATCTCCTCAACAAATAATCAAGAAAATCCCAGCTTACATGATCATAAGCCTTTTCCATATCCAACTTGACGAGAATACCAGCCTTCCCCGATTTAAGTCTGCTTTCCAAACACTCATTAGCAATTAAAACAGAATCTAAAATCTGCCTTCCTCTCACAAAGGCATTTTGAGACTGTAAAATTATCCTCTCCATCACCCTACTTAACCGATTAGCCAACACTTTAGAAACAATTTTATAAACACCATTCACCAAACTGATAGGTCTAAAATCTCTTATCTCCACAGCCCCAGCCTTTTTCGGAATCAGAGCAATGAAAGTCGCATTTAAACTCTTCTCAAACCTCATAAAGGAGTGAAACTCAGCAAACACCTTCATGACATCATCTCTAACAACATCCCAGCACTCTTGAAAAAAAGCCAAAGAGAACCCATCTGGACCCGGAGCCTTATCTTTTTCCATACCTTTTACCACATCCAGAACTTCTTCTTCTTCAAACTCTCTTTCCAGCCACACAGCATCAGCCTGCTCTATAGAATTAAAAACAAGGCTATCCAAATTTGGTCTCCACGAAAAATTTTCTGAAAACAACTTCTCATAATAATTCACAATATGGGCCTTAATATCATCCTGATCTGAAAACAATCTGTCACCTTCACGAAGGACCTCAATCGCATTATATCTTCTATGAGAATTTGCCAATTGATGAAAAAACTTGGTACACCTGTCGCCTTCCTTCAGCCATAACGCCCTTGATTTTTGCCTCCATGATATCTCATCCATTAAAGCTAAATTTTCCAGATCTGAAACCACCCCTAGTTTTCTGGATCTATCCTCTTCCGAAAACAACCCTTGGACCTCCTCCTCTTCCAAAATACACAATTCCTCCATTAACCACTTCCTTTTTGTATCCAACAACCCAAATTCCTCCTTATTCCACTTCTTTAAATCATTCTTTAAAGATTTTAACTTACTAGCCAAAACAAAACTAGGAGTGCCAGAAAAAAAGTAGGAATTCCACCATCATCTAATTTTATCCCCAAAACCTTCAACCTTTAACCACATGTTCTCAAACTTGAAATAACTTCTTCTACTCACAGATCCGCCACAATTCAACATAATAGGGAAATGATCTGAACAAAGTCTCTGTAAAACCTTCTGCTTCATACCAGAAGAATGGGCCTCCCAAGAAGGCGAAACCAGAAACCTGTCCAACCTTGAAGAAGATCTTCCATTAGACCAAGTAAAGTCACCTCCCACCAAAGGTAAATCAATCAAATTTAAATCAAAAATTAAATCTGAGAAGGAAGCCATAGCACTTGAAAAAAATGAAACCCCCGACCTCTCACTAGGAAACCTATTAAGATTAAAATCCCCTCCAAAACACCAAGGTAGATTCCACCAACTGTAAACGCCCGACATTTCATCCCATAATTGGTATCTCCCACAATCCACATTAGGGCCATATATCCCAGCAAAAGCCCACTCAAACCCATCCTCAATGTTCTTAAAATGACACGATACCAAGAATTCTCCCACCAAGTGATCCAACATCTCCACCACCCTCCTATTCCACAAAATAATGATACCACCCGAAGCTCCATTAGAAACCAGCTCTACCCACCCCACACTACTACAATTCCACAAACTCTGAACTATGGCTTGATTCACAAATTTCAATTTGGTTTCTTGGAGACAAATAACATTAGCCTTCCACTGACGCAACCAATTTTTCACCCTAAGACGTTTCCTATAATCATTTAAACCCCTAACATTCCAAGAAATAATAATAGGCTTCATTACAAACCATTGACAGCCCTTTCCTTACCTTTATCCCTCCATCCACACCCATCCCTGGACTTATAATTAATAGAGCATTCCAACCTTTTAAGCTCCCTCTCTTTCTTTGCAGCAGACTTGGCCAAAGCAGGTTGACCCGCTTCTATAGCAATCAAAAGAGCTCTGAATTGTTTTTCAAAACCTTCACAAGAAATACCCACACAATCTCTAATCTCTTCCACCTTTCTCAGAACCCAATCAGAGGAATTACAAGGCCATTCTAATTCTGGATTAAAAGAACTCAATAGAACAGGACTTAAATCCTCACTAGATTCTACAAGCTCCCCTGACTCACAAGAAACAGAGTCATCACCTCTCCCCTCCACCATTAGTAAACCAGAATTATTCAAATAAGTACTGGGAACCTCTTCCACATCAGAATCACTTCTCTCAATCCCTATACCATTCTCCCCAATAACCTCAGCCCCTGCTGCACGATTCACATGGTCCACAGACTTAACAACCAACTCAGAATTCAACCCCAAAAGCTTCACCGAAGACACACCCACCTCCTTTCCCTCCTTCTCAAGCAAACACAACATCGGAGTACTACTAGCAGGCCCCGCCACCTCCTTCGACCCCTTCTTAGAAGACAAAGACTGAAACAAAGTCATCTCCAAACCAGGTTGGAGCTTCAAAAGCTCCACATCAGAATCGAACCCCTCATTACTGTTCAAATCCGAAGAACGCAACTCCTGAATATTTCCCGTCGAATCACCCCCCACCGGCAACCTTATTTGTGATGATGTGCCAGTATTCTGCACTGTACACTTCACCGAAACCGAAGGAAGACACCCAATGCCATTCGGTCGATAGCCATCTATAGATCCCCCTCCCTTATCACTTTTCACGACCTCAGAACTCATCCCCTGAACAGTCCCCGACAGTTCACACCTCGCCGGCGATCCAGTGTGTAAAGCTGAGCCATGCCTCTGAACAAAGGGAGCCACCGAAGATAAGAGAAGAGACCCAGAAACCATCGGACACACGCAATCTTTAGGATCTCCTTCAAAAACACTGTTCACTCCCACAGAACTCGACGCCTGAGCATTCCCCGACTGACCGCGCCCCTCCGACGACCTACTCTGTGACGGTGGGCTAGGCCTTTGACCCGCAACGTCCACGGTATTAAACCCAAAAGCTACCGGGCGAGTCGCAAGGCTCAACTTATTTGGGCCTCTTGACGGTCCAACTACTTTACACCCACCAGACTTAACCGGCAAAAGCCCACCCGGCCCATTACCCCCATTTAACAAAATACCCAATCCTTCATCTACAGATAAAAGCAAACTTCCAATTTTATCCTTCCAAGTCATTAACTCCGCACGGATATGCCAGAGAGACCCCTCGACTTCCCCAACTTTTCTTCTCATCTCGGAACTCCAATCGTCACCCTCGTTAGCAAGAAGACGATGACTGTTCTTCTCCTTCAAGCCATCTCTTCCAGTCGATTCTACCATTGCACTCCTAAAATTATTTTTAACACCTGTTGCAAGGTTCTTAACAGCAGCTAAATAAGGAGCTTCTCTAGGATGATATACCTTCGCGTCACCAAGAGGACCTCTGTTTTGTTGAACAGAAACAGAGGATCTGGATCCAACAATCTCACGCGACTTCTTCACAAAACTAGACCAGCCATATCCATTTCTCCCTTCAGGAACGACAATAATACCCTTTCCCTTACCTTCTCCCACTTCTAACAACTTAATGAACCTTCCATAAGAATTACGAGAAAGTTGAATAACAAATACTCTACTACCCTCCCTTCTGGACTGATAAAAAGCTCCATTTCCTGAAAAACCCAGACAACCCTCAAACACCTTCGCAATCCAAACCACCGCATCTCCACCAAGGTTAAGAACCTTAGTAAATCTTCTACACTTTTCCACTATACTATAAAGATTACCCCCCTTCCTTCTAAACTCAAAAAATTTTGCTTCAACCCCAAAACAACACTCCATCGACACCACCACCTAACACCCAACAAAAAAACCAAAGAACACAGGAGCTAAAGAAAAAACAAGATAAAAAACGAAAGATTAACGAAAATTCCCGGCGAGAAGCGCCGGGAATATGCACCAAAAGGTCATGAGAGAAAGAAAGAAAAGAGAGACTTTACAATAGCTGGAGAGAATTGAGTGGTCATACGTAGAAAAAGTGTTGCTGCCATATGGAAGATGATTTGTTTGTGCTTGATGTGGTTGTCTTTGGTTGGAAAGGAATGGGAGATGCTTTGTAGACAAAGAATACTTAATGGGAGAACTTTGGGATTTCTTCTTTAGTACTTTGTGTTTGTGGGCTAAGGCTCTTGTATTGAATGATGATAATTTTCAGGATTTGCTTTAGTCTCTTTTCGTTTCTAATGTGAAGTAGGTATTTCCTTTGTATACATCATGTGTACTTGGGTTTTGCCTATTATTGGTAATAAAATTTTCTTATTAAGGGCAGGTTTGGTAATAAAAAAATCTCAACTCAAATTCAAAATTCTCATCTCATCATTACAACTTTCTTAAATTTCCACACAAAATATAATAAATAATTCAATTTTTTCAAATAGAACTGTTAAAAAAAAATGTATGAAAGAAAAAGTCTCTAAACCCTCTCGATGAGTGTTCCCTATTATCAAAACGGCGACCATTTCTCTCGTTCCAAGTACACCACATTAAACATAGAGGGAGGTCGAGATATTTCATGGGCAAGGAAGATACCTTACACTTAGAATGCTAGCCAAGTTCTCCGCATCAGGAATATTTCCTAATAGAACCAATTCTGACTTTGCTAGATTTATTTTCAAACCAGAAACAGCTTTAAAGCACTATTAAAGGCCTTGGTTGACACTACAAAGAATAAGGGTATCATATGCAAATAAGAGATGAGCAATATTGGTGTGCCAATGTTTGTATCCTCCACAGAAAACCCATGGAGAAAGGACCACATACAATACCAATAATCATTTTGTTGAGAGTTTTCATATCAATAACAAGAAGTTGGGGAGATAGTGGATCTCTGTCTCATCGGGAGCTATTGAAAAAAGCTTATTGCTGTGCCTTCCATTAATATAGTGAAGTGAACTTTCAAAATACAGTGTGCTATACAAGAACATTTCTCCCCAAAGCCGGCTATATGAAAAACGCAGACTAGAGTGGAGGATCACAAAATGCAATACAACAAGGGGCGAACCATAATAAGTAGATAAAAGCAAAAAATTCCAGTTCACTAAATCATAGGCCTTCTCCATATCCAACTTGCAAAGTATTCTCATTTCTTCTGACTTGTGCCTACCATCCAAGCATTCATGAGCAATAAGCACCAAATCTAGGATGTTATCTTCTTACAAAGTGGTTTTGGGGCTTCGGTACATTCTTCTCCATTATTGGTCTCAATCTATTTGCCAAGCCTTTTGATAGAATTTTATACACCCCATCCACAAGGCTAATGGGACAGTTATCTCTTACCTTTATTGTACCAGGTTTTTTTTAGGTAAAATAAGAATTTATTGAATAAAATAAATAGGTAAGCCTGAGTAGACAGGAAGTATGCAAAGAGAACACCCAGTTACAAGTTAGGGGCTAGATTGGGGATACCAGAAAATCATGAAAGCTAGCTCCATTAAGAACAATAACAAAAGCCCACTAGGATAAAGTGTGGAAAACTCTTCTTGTACCAGGTTGTTTAGGAAGGAATGATTGCTACAAAGGTTGATTTGAGGCATTTTTCAACCCTTTCATTAGCACATAACTCTTGAAAAAGACCCTTGTGATGTCATCTTTAACCACTTCCCTTGGAGGAATTCAATAAAAAATCCATTGAGACTTGGAGCTTTGTCACTAGCCATGCTTTTTACCACTTAATCTCCATCTCTTCAAACAGCCTCTCAAGCCTCCCTACTCCTTGTTGGTCTATGGTTTCAAATAGTAAGCCATCAAGCTTTACCTCCACACAAAGTGTTCAAAAAGTAGGAGCTGATGATATTGTACGATATGATCCTTGATTTCGAGAGGGGAAGAGTTGGTAGATCTCTTCTGTTACATTGTGATGTAGCAAGGATCTTATGGAATGAGGTGTTTGCTTGTTCGACAATGGTCTGGGTGATGCCAAAAACGGTTGAGGCAGCGTTGGCTAGTTGGCCAAGCATAAGAGACAGGCAACCGATTAAAGCTATGTGGAAGATGATCCTTATTTGCATTTTGTGGAGTTTGTAGTGGGAGCGCAATGAACGGACTTTCAAAGACCAGGAAAGATCATTGGAGGAGCTTAAAATTTTATTCTTTAGAACTCTTTGTAGATGGGCCATAGTTGTAGATTTTAATGGCATGGCCTTTCGAGATTTTCTTGCCTCTAATGTGCCCACTTAGGTGGGGGCATCGGAGTTGTAATTCAGATGTTGCCATTCTTTGATCAATAAAATTATTTATTTATCAAAATGATCCTTGATTTCGGGTGGATTTGAAGGGATTGACGTTTCGCAAAGCCTGTTGTGTGGTGAAGATAACTAGTAGGTGCACACAGTTTGGAGCCGTGAGGTACCATAAGCAAGACTCAAAGATGATGCATGATGTTTTTATGAAAGAAAGTATGTCGTTTTTTTTTATGAAAGATGATGAGGAATCTAGACGGGAGAAAAGAAATACAGTTTTATGAAAGCAAGCTGAAATTCATGCATATATACTCATGTTTATTATTTAGTCATGTTTTTATTATCTCTGTGTATGTTTGTGGCATAACTTACTCATGTTTCTAGAAATCTCACCATGGTAGTCCCACTACCATTCCTACCCTGGAATGGTAGAACCATCCATCATCATCATCTCAATAGCATTGTACCTCCTATGTGGGTTAGCAACTTGACGAAAGAACTTAGTGCATTTATCCCCTTGCCTCACCCATAATGCCTTTGAATTTTGCCACCAAATAGGTAACCCTTTCAAGGTCTACAGTCACCTGAGTTTTCAATGATTTCCCTCCCATCTTCAGATAGAGCTTTCTCCTCCTCCAAACCCTCTAGACCCTATAGCTCCTCCAAGAGAGTTCTTTTGAATTGGTCAGGCCTTGGGTTTGCTCCCCAATGGTCACTAGTTCGAGTCCCCTCATAGCCACTGGAGGTTTACTTGGCCGTTAACTTTAGGGCCCCATGGGATTATTCGAGGTGTTTGCAAGCTGGCCCAGACACCCAAGGATATAAAAAAAAAGAAAAATACTTGTTCATTCCATACGTTATCTCTTTTCTCAATGCCTTCAGTTGCAAGCCTTGATGTAACTTAGGGATCCTTGGAAGAGGTAAGAAGACCTCCGTTGCATGATTTTATCAACAAAGCTTTCAGATTTCAACCACATGTTTTCAAACTTAAAATATCTACAACCCCCTTCAATGCCCCTGCAATTTAGGGTGATGGGAAAGTGGTTTGAACATAACTTGGGAAGCCCTTTTTGAATTAGATCCGAGGAATGTGCCTACAAGTAAGTAGATACTAGGGATATATGAGTTCTTGATTATGATGGGTTATCTTGATTGCTGGACTAGTGAAAGAGCCACCTACTTGAGAGATATTCGAAAGGTAAGTTCACCATAGCTGAGTTGATGCTAGATTCGCCTTTCACTCGTGAACCAAGTGACATTGTAATCACCTCCTATGCGCCATGGTGTGCCCCAGGAACTACAAAGACCTGACAACTCATCTCACAATAATCTGTTTTGATAAGAACTCATCTCACAATAATCTTATTGTGTTATCAAGATTTAGGCCATAAACACCCGCCATATTTTAAATTTTTAAAGGAATAGGGCCCCATCTCCTCTGTTTGTTGTCGGAGATGGTTATACATCTCGATTTTGCATCTTAAAAGGCATGCTTAATTGAAATTAGGAATGTTGAGGAGGAGCAACAAGAGGCATGCAGTTTCCCTTCTGAGAGTGTCATAAATAGTTGGTTTATTGTTAGAAATGTACCTGTTCTCCATATATGTTTTTCAAATGTTAAACTATTTGCCAAAGTTTTCTGGAGTTCTATTTGCACATTTCAGTATCCTAGATCTTATATGTTTAGTTTTATAAAACATATGTTTTACAATTGATTTTTCATTTTAACCCCAAGGGGTTGGCCCAAGTGGTGAGGGCTTTGGTCTTGGGGTATCACTCCTTCAAGATCCAAGATTCAACACCTTATGGGTGCAAACAATCCTTTGCGGCCATACTCCCTGGCGAAAAGCCAGCAATTTAACCAGTTCCAAGTAGGGAAACTTTTGAGGGTGTGGTGCATGGGACCGGGATTTACTCTATGTGGGTGGGTCCGAAGGGCCTTGCCTTGAAGAGGTTCCCCGATATTAAAAAAAAAAAAATGATTTTTCATTTTTGTTTGCAGGACCCCAATGAGGCTGATGAGACTGAAGATTGTTTGCGGAAGCATTCACCTAAATGTGAAGGTTTACCTCTCTGACTCCTTATTTTGGTTTACTTATAAAAAAAAAAAATTCTTCTTTGTTGGTCTAAAAGATGTTCTAATTTCTACTTATAAAAAAAAAAAAAAATTGTTCTAATTTCTTTTGCTGTGGTTTTAAAAATTGTTCATGTTCTTGGTGACCTGTGCAGTGTTGGGTTTTAAATTTTCATATTGATGTGTTTGAATATGGCAGTTGTCTCTATGCTTGTTGATTATGTCTAATCTGATATTTGGAATCCTATTAAATTCTGTTCTCTATTTCTCTTATCTTTCTCAACTTTAGAAATTGGAGTTATTAACAGAAAGATACGATTCAGGTTCACTCATGAAAAAGATGCAGTTGAGGTTTTTATTTCCTATAAAAAAGGGAAGATATGGTTCGGGTTTTTGGTATTTCCTTTTAGCATTAGAAGTTAATCATTTTGGCTCTATTTGTTTTGGTCAAAAGTATTTCCAGGGAAGTGCTTAATGGTACCAATCAAGAAAAGGGAAGGTGTTCAATGGTAAGAAATAATTTTCAGCCATGGAGCAGACGATTGAGATCATAAAGTAATTTAAAAATATTCATATTGGGCTTTTCTATGGGCAGTCCTTCGTATGGCAGCGTTAATGTTTCTCATCTACTCTTTTGCGGATGACACTTTAATCCTTTGTGAGCCAAATTCTGATCAGATCCGTTCTCTACGGGCTCTCCTGCTATGTTTTGAAGCCGTATCAGGCCTAAAGGTGAACTTATCAAAGTCTGAAATGATTCCTGTTGGTATGGTCAATAATATAAGGGATTTGGCTGATATTTTGGGCTGCAAAGTCTCTAGCTTGCCTTTGAAGTATCTTGGTCTCCCTTTGGGAGCACATCACAAATCCAAGGCTATTTGGGATGGGATTACAGAAAAGATTGAATGTCAATTGGCTGGTTGGAAAATGATTTATCTGTCCAAAGGTAGTAGGATCACTTTAATCAAGAGCACCTTATCTAATATCCCAACCTTTATCTATCTCTTTTTCCTTTGCCTGCAGGAGTGGCTAATGGAATGGAAAGGATATTTCGTGCTTTCTTGTGGGTTGTATGGTGAATAAGCAGAAATTCCATTTGCTTAAGTGGGATAAGATTTGCACTCCTCTTTCATTGGGAGGTTTGGGGATTAGAAAGCTGAAAACTTTCAATAAGGCTCTTTTAGGAAAATGGTTGTGGAGGTATCATCATCAAGAAGGGGATTCTGTTTGGAAAATTGTTATTGATGCAAAGTATGGGAGTTCTTGGGGTGGTTGGTGCTCCAACGAAGTAAGAGGGGTATATGGTGTGGGAGTGTGGAAATTCATCCATAATGGATGGGGGGAGTTCTTCAGAAATTTCAGATTTGAGGTGGGTAGGGGAAACCAGATTAGTTTTTGGCATGATTTGTAGTGTGGAGATGAGGCCTTGAAGAATGTTTTCCCCTCTCTTCAGAATTGCTTCAAATAAAGGTGCTTCCATGGCTGATTACTTGGATGGTTCTGCTGGTTTTATTCTGTGGTCAGTATGTTTTATTAGAGATGTCCAAGATTGGGAAGTGGGGGACATTTCTGATTTTTACAGCTTGCTTTATGCTTTAAACATAAACTCTGGAGGGCAAGATATATTTTTTTTTATAAGTAAAAATATTATGTATATTAATAACAATAGGTGTAATGAAGTATAACTGGACGTATACCAGAAAACACTTAGCCCATACTAGAGAGCCCCTAATGGCCAATAAGCCCGTGAGTGTTAGAAATCCATCCAGAATACACCAAGCCCGAATGGGAATAGAACACACCTCCCCAAGCCCAATCCCTTGTTTCTTGTAAGACTAATACTCCACCTGAAACCTCCGCTATGAGGACGGCTTCATAATGCACTCCCTTTAGGTGAGGTTTGGATAGTGAGTTGAGATAGGATAAGTTGAGATAAAAGTTGAAAGTTGAATAAAATATTGTCAAAATATTAGATTAATGATTAGATTAAATGAGATGAAAGTTGAAAGTATTGTCAAAATATTGTCAAAATATTTTGATTATATTAGATTAATGATTAGATTAGATTTGATAAAATATTGTCAAAATATTGTCAAAGTTGAAAGTTGAAAGTTGGGTGTGAATTTTGAAAAGTTGTAATGATTAAATTAGATGAGATGAGTTGAGATCAACTCTAAATCCAAACGGGGGCCTTAGTCTTCCCTTGACTTGAACTACCTCCCTTAGCATCTTAGTTGATTGCCCAAGAAAGATGCTTTAACTCCCTACTTTTCTTAAATCTTGATTTGGTTTCAAGCAGTTGGCCCCGCCTTAATCGTAATGAGTAGTGCTTTAAATTGGTCTTCATATCTCATATGAAATCCTCACACAATGTTGAATTTCGTTAACCTTATGCAGAACCCAATCTGATGGTGAACCTGCTATATTTTTTATTGGAGGAAGTGAAATCAGGGGAACTTTTTTCTTTGTGGTATGAGGTTATTAGTTGGACTGGTATATTTTGGGTGATGCCTAAGGAAGTAGTTGATCTACTTGCATGTTGGAATGGTTGTGAGGTGAGGAAAGATGTTGCTAGGTGGAGAATGATTCCTTTGTGTTTAATATGGTGTCTATGGCTGGAAAGAAATGGGAGATGTTTTAAAGACAAGGAGCGCTTTTTTGAAGATCTTCAAAACTTTTTTTTTTTATACTTTGATTTTGTGGGCTAAGATCTTTGTAAGGAATGATGAGAATGAATCTATTTCTGTTTTAGTTTTCCCGTTTTCTAGATTGTAGTAGGTATTTCCTTTGTATACTTCCTATATACTTGAGCTATGGCTATTCTAGATAATTAAATTCTTATTCTTATAAAAAAAAAAAAAAGCGATAAGGGGAACAACATTATCCACAGACACAGTTCCCAACTGCACTCTCGACCCTAAACATTCCTCCTCACAATGCACCAATGACAAATCCATAATTTCCTCCCCACCATATCCTGTATTCAAATCCCAAACCTTCTCAACAGCTATATTGTTGCTGTCCATTGTTGTTGTCACCATTAAAGGCTTCTTCACCTTCGGCATAGGTGTCGTTGTTCCATTGATGAGAACATTGCTTGTAGGTGCTCCACCACCCAACAACCCTTTCTGTGCCACTTTGTCAGAACCTACTATTCCCTTAGGAGGCATAGAACAGGTAGGGGAAGCACTACCTTTTATTACCCCATTTTCAGCTTATGAAAAAGGCTCATCTGCTCCTTCAAAAGTACTCAAAACTCTGGAAGAACCCCCATCTTTAACTGAGAGTGAACCCTGGAAAAAGGTACCTACCCATTTACTTTGGAATCAGTTTGGTAATAAGAAATTCTCAGTTAGATCTTTATACAAGGTCTTGGCATCACATTCTTCTACTGACTTTTTCCCTTGGAAAAATATTTGGAGATGCAAGGTGCCTCTTAAGATGGCTTTCTTCGGGTGATTGGCTTCTCATGGGAAAATTCTTACCATTGACAAGTTAAGAAAGCGTGGTATTGTTGCAACGGATTGGTGCTTTATGTGCAAAAGATGTGGTAAATCAGCGGATCTTCTTCTTTATTGTGATGTGTCGAAGGCTTTGTGGGACGCGGTCTTTGCTAAGGCGGAATTGCTTGGGTGATGCCTAAGAGGGTGGTGAACCTCTTGGCGTGTTGGAGAGGGATTCTAGGAAATTGTCAAATAGCAACCGTTTGGAAGTTGGTACCTCTTTGTCTTATGTGTTGTATTTGAAATGAGAGAAATGAGTGTTGTTTTGAGAATCGAGAACGATCGGTGGAAGGGATTAGAACTTTCTTTTTTCATATTTTGTTGCTTTGGGCTTTAGTATTGTATTGGATGGGAATAGTCTTAATGACTGTTGTACTGTATTTCAGGGTTAGCTTGTAATTAGGTGTTTATCTCTTGTACACTTCCTGTGTATTTGGGCTATGCCTAATTACGTTTTTTTAATAAATTTCTTACTCATCAAAAAGAAAAAAAAACAAGTATTTTGTAAGTTAAGATACCTTAACAACCAATTTTTTGAAAAGGGTGCTAACAATCGGTGTCATTAGAAGTATGCCCAGGTCCTCTTAAACTGCATAGTGTCTAGAGATAAAGAATGTAATGCTATTGTCAACATCAGTGTCAGTTTCACCATGATGGCATTTGAACAACCCTGGTATGTTGACCTGAGCTAGTTATGATATGATCGTGTATGAGGTTGCTGGAGAGGAAGATAGAGATGATTGTTTGTTTCTATGTTGATTGAAAATGACATTTATAAGATAATTCTTTTGAAGAGCAAAGAGACCTATAATGGAGTTGTGAAAGATCCTGATGCTGGAAAATCTCAGAAGGTCGGTACTAGATTGGCGCTGCATGTTAGACGAGCAGTTTGGTGGAGATGCCAGTGTGCTGCAAAGAGTATTTTTTGGGCACTTGTAAGGTTTGAATTACAGCACTGTTCCACTGTCCTACATGGAGTGTTTAGTTGGGAAAAAATAGATGGATAGTCTGGGGCTATGAGCTTCCTGCGACTTTATTGAGTTTTGCTTTTGAGTTCACACTCATTGGCTGCTTTCATTACAAGATTCTTCTTTTTCCTCAATTCAAATTTGAGCACCCATTTTTTTTCTTCTTTTGTATCCCTTGTATTTCTTTCTGTTACCTTGGGTGCTTCTGATTTTTACAGTGTGTTTTTGTGGGGTCTCCTTTGATACAAATAGCATTTTTTGGACAGGCAATGCAGCTAGAACCTCAAATTGCAACCTTCCCAAGAGTGTTCAATTGGAGGAGATTGCCAGTCCTGGGCAGAATGCTCCAGTGAATGGAGAGCATGTAAATTCAGTAGTCTCTGATATCATGTAAGATTTGCAAAGAACCTTCTTTCATCTGTTGAATGTAAATGTTTTTATTTTTATATTGTCATTGTTTGAGCCCTGGCAGGCTACATTTTGTTATTCTAAATGATCTTCTTCGATTTTTTTTTTTTTTTTTGTCCGTTCATTTAATGTAGGAAAACAGAAGCAGTTTCTAGTTTTTACATCCACCCATATATTACCAAGAAATTATTGCAGATAGAATTGGGGATGCTTTCAAAGAATCCAAGAAACAATTTTGATGGTAATGTTTCTTCTGTTCTCTTCATGTTTTTTGGATAATTCTAACTGGTGCTTCCCTTGGCAGATTCAAGGGAGAGTGAACTCTCTCGGTTGGAGGCTTCTTCCAATGCCAGTGTTTGCTGTAATCACCAAAATCAAGATTCAAAATGCAATAACATGATTTGCAAATCTGATGGATTACATTTAGACCAGTTGATTACGGCCATGAAAATGGGAGTTTTAGACTCATCTCCAGAAGATGAAGTGGAAGGGGAAATTATTTATTTTCAGCATAGGTTAATTGGCAATGCGGTTGCAAGAAAGCAGTCTACAGGTCTCTTCCTTTTGTGCCGTTTATCCTTTAGAATATTTCGAGATTTTAATTTGCTTATTTATTCTTCTACTCTTTTTGGTTGGAGTTTTGGGAAGTAGTGTTATTTTTTTTCCTGATTGGCAATTGTGACATGTAACCTTAACTATTGCATTGGGTATGAATCTATTTTGCAGATAACTTAATTTGTAACGTTGCTAAGAGTTTACCACAGGAGATTGACATGGCACGGTGGCAAAGATGGGACTCTGTGCTTGTCAATCAGTATCTTGGTGACCTTAGAGAGGCCAAAAAACAGGGTAGGAAAGAGAGAAAGCATAAGGAAGCACAAGCCGTGCTGGCTGCTGCAACTGCTGCTGCTGCAGCATCCTCTAGAATTTCTTCATTTAGGAAAGATGCGTATGATGACCCAGCTCAACAGGAGGTTATTAATTTGTATCTCTAAAATTTTTACCCTTTGCATGTGAAGCAAATAATTTTTAGTGTTGTGATCTCTTTGATAAGTTACATCTCTTTTTCTCCTTTTCAGAGTCCAATGATTTTGAATACCTCTAATAGTGGGAGGTCTGGCATCAGCATGCAGTTGATGCCTCGGAAAGAGATGCTTTCAAGGCTTGCTGCCCCAAGGCTTTCATTAGAAAAACAAACTGATTTTGTTAATTCAACATCTGATCTTTCTAAGGAACATCCTAGATCGTGTGATGTCTGCCGTCGGTCTGAGACACTATTAAATCCCATATTAGTCTGTTCAAGTTGCAAGGTTTTCTAGCCTTAGCCACAAATTACTCCTTGAAAGACTTGATATTCTCTCTGCTCGAGTTTTAATGATATCTTTTTTCACAGGTTGCTGTTCACTTGAGTTGCTATCGTAGTGTTAAAGAATCTACTGGGCCATGGTACTGTGAATTATGTGAAGAGTTATTATCATCTAGAAGCTATGGAGCTCCAACTGTCAATGTTTGGGAGAAGCACTTTTTTGTTGTGGAATGTGGTTTATGTCGTGGCACTACTGGTGCTTTTAGGAAGTCTTCAAATGGTGAATGGGTCCATGCCTTTTGTGCTGAGGTGAAGTTTTTTCTCTTGTCTATTTGATTCACTATTATTTTTCTTCTCTTATACTTAATTTTATATTCTTTCTCATATTTTAGTGGGTCTTTGAATCAACATTCAGAAGGGGACAAGTGAATCAAGTTGAAGGAATGGTATGTGTATGTTAAGTTGTCAAAGAATCACATTATACATAAATTAGGTTAGTAGTGTGAATGTGTGCTTCTGAATGTATTTCTAGTGTTTGAATCTGGATGAGGCTTGGTACTTGTGCTTTGTCCATAACATTTGTGCAAGTTTTAGGTGTAAGTCTGCAGTATCTTTTTTTCTGACACCTTACTTTTTTGTGATTAAATGCAGGGGACAATTTTGAAGGAGGCTGATGTTTGCTATATCTGCCATCGCAAACTTGGTGTCTGCATAAGGGTTAGTGTCATCAGAAAGTTTTTTTGCTTTCATATTTTGTATTGGACTTCATGGACTGATAAAAAACAAATCTTCTGTATTGGACTGCATGGGGCTCTTTCCAAGTGAGATCATTGATAGTTAACCAATCATGATTTCTTTTTCTGCAGTGTAACTATGGTCACTGCCAGGCCACATTTCATCCAACATGTGCCAGGAGCACTGGCCTCTACATGAATATAAAGAATTTGGGTGGAAAGTTTCAGCACAAGGCTTACTGCGAAAAGCATAGCTTGGAGCAGAGGGCAAAGGTCTAATATTTTCAGTGTAATTTAGGTGCATATTTTTGGTCCATCATGATTTTCATGTCCTGAACAATCTAGCTGTGCAGGCTGAGACCCAAGAACATGGGATTGAGGAGTTTAAGAGAATCAAGCAAATTAGGGTAAGGGTTTTCTCTAGTAAATAGTTTATTTTGCTTTAGCTTGTTGCGTTGTTATCTGGTTGTACACTTATCTATATTTTGTATTTACACTTAAGATTCATCCAGGCAGGTGTTGTTCATGTTGCTATCTTTGCTGAAGGGGCTGAAATGTTGGGAGTTTTGAAATTACTGTCTCAAAGTTATTTCTTTTTTGACAAGTGAGATAATTTTATACCGATCAAAAAGTAAGATAATTTTATCATTGAGCAATAAGGTACTATCTAAGTGCACGGGGCATATACAATAGATACACCTAACAGATACACCTAGTTAGGTGTATCTATGATAAACCTAACTAGGTGTATCTATGATGAAGTGTTCTAAGTAGAAATTCTTTAGCTCCTCCACAGCCTTCTTACAATCCTCGAAATTTTGGTCATTTCTCTTCTTCCATATGCACTACTTTTAGACAAATCAGGATCATCTTCTAATAGGCTTCACTCTGTTGACTGTCAAACCAGCCTTTCCAGCATTTTTTTTAGGTAATCAAGAAATTTTATTTATAGGAAAATGAGGCATAGCCCAAGTAAACATGATGTATACATGAGAAGTACCTAACTAGGGTTTACAGCCAAAAGTAGAAAATCCTGGATTTCAAGTCCATTAAAATAAATGACCCCCGCCCATAAGAACAGGGTTTTAAAGAAGAAAAATTTTAAGTTCATCCATTGTCCTCTCACGATGCTCAAAGCTCCTATAATTTCTCTCCTGCCAAATGCACCAACACACACATATAGGGGCCATCTTCCATATTGTTTCCACTTATGGATTACCTTGGAGTCCTCTCCAGCTTGGTAGAAAATCCACCAGCCTGCGTGGCATGACTCACGGTTATCCTATTCCCATAAAAAAATCATCCCACAAGGTTTTGGCCACCTCACAGTGTAGAAGCAGGTGATCTACAGATTCCCCATCCTTTTTACACATGCAACACCAATCGAACACCATTACATGACGTTTCCTAAGATTGTCTGGAGTAAGAATCTTGTCTAGAGAAGCAGTCCAAACAAAGAAAGCTGCTTTCGGAGGAGCTTTTGTCTTCCATATATTCCTCAATGGAAAAGTAGTTATGCCCTGGCTAGTTAGAACTTGGTAAAACGATCTTACTGTGAATCAACCTTTCTTGGAGGGTCTCCAACTGATCTTATCTATGTTCCCCTCATTCACCCTGATGGAATATAGTAAGGCAAAAAATTTGGAAATAACCTCCAACTCCCAATCTTGTGCTACCTAATGTAGCATACCTAATTTAAGCTAAGGAGGCTAAAGAGATCTGCCTCCTTAGCTTGTCCCAATGGAGTGATTGGTGATACATTGTTTCTCCATTCCTTCTACATATACAGCACTAGTTTATCTCCATAACCTGTTGCCTCCTTGTTATCCAATATAAGGATTTCCATAATGCTGCCACTCAAATGAAGAATGCCACTCTCATGGGAGCTGTATTCCAAATATTCTTCTGTTGGGACTCGGAAATGAGAACTTTCATATTGAGCACAAATATTTAATCTCTATCAGCATCTTCCAAAGGCTCTCTCTCTCTCTCTCTCTCTCATTAGCATGGAGTCATAACAACTTCTCCAGTAAAGCCCTGTTGAAAAGGGATCATTGTCTGCATCTCTAGGCCTCCACCTGTTACTAAGAAGCAGACTTGGTCCAACTTAACAAGTGAAATTTCTGCACCTCCCCCCACCCCCATTAAAATCCCTTTTCTAAACTTTCAATGTGGTTGTCTATACCTGCTGGAAGGTGAAATTTAGACAAAGTAAGCGACGGTCCGATTTGATGTACTCTCAATTGGCGTGATTCTGCAATGGCTTCCACTCTATCTTCATTCTATCTTCTCAAGAATACCTTTCCAAAGCTATTTCTCTCAAGTGAGAGGAAGATGATTTGTTTTGATATACTTCTGTTAACACTCATTTGTTAGCCCTTTCATTAGGTGCTTATTTGGGTTCTCCCATTCTTGGGTCAATATGACTCAATTCCAATTCCTCAACACTTTTTTATTTTTTTTGTTGGGGGGGGGGGGGGGGGGGGGGGGGTAAATTGGGAACTGCAATTTTTGCTTTAAGGTCTAAGAGATTGCTAAGGAAAATTTGAAAACAATGGTTGGGATTTAATGAAATCTACCACAGGAGTTATAGAGGGTCTTGCTCTTCATATATAATGCTTGTATGCTTTAGCTGCATCCCTTTCAGTCATTTTTTCTAAATGAATCTTGTCTCAGCTTATATTTGTTTTCAAGTTTTCCATGCCTTTTAACATGGCAAATTGGTTAAACAAATTGCAACTAAATTTTTTGTGGGGCGTGATAGGTGATGTATATAAGTACCATTTGGGAAACGGTTGAGTTCCCCGGTTAGGGACATGGGTAGTTGGAATCTGTTTTTATTTTCCTGAATCTAGATTTAGTGTGAATGAGTTTGGAGATTTGCGATAGACTTGATTTTCTTTTGAGGACTCGGGTGAAGAATGGGGAAGGGTTGGGGTCAATGGGGTTTTTGTTGAAGTTAGTGGAGTGACAGGGTAAAGCTTGTGGAGAAGTATTAGAAGTGACTGGGATGTTTTTTATTGGTTGCTAGCAGATATAAATCTGGAAAAAATCATCTTTGAAGCCAAATCCACATGTAACGCTTCATTTCTTTTAATGGGCCCTGCTTCCATTGCCATTAACACAGTTGACACACCCTAATAAAATCTGCCAGCAACTCGGAATAACTTTTCCACAAACCTCTCCCCCAAAACCACCAAACGAGTCTCCTATCTCCTCAGTAAGCCATGGCCGTGACTATCCAGAATTTTTGCACCAATAGCCGAGCTCTGTAATTGATCCTGCTTCACACCTGTTTTGCATGATCCTTCTCCAAGGGATATTGGTTATGGTGTTTTTTTCATTTGATTTAGGTCTTTTCATATATATACTCTGTAGCTACAAGTTGAAAGGTCAAGCGGTGTACTTTGTTCCTAGGTCCCATTTGTCTTCTATCTGTTGACTCACATGGGCTTGGCTGTGTAATTGTTTGGTGAAACTTAAAAGATTACTTATTTTATGTTGAATTTATTTCACTGTGTGCAAAATCTCTATATTTATGAGGTTCTATGTTTCCATTGAAACCTACCTTTTTATAGGTTCCCATCATGAATCAGCTTCCTTTTGGGTGTAGTCTGTAAGCTGTCAAGTTATTTGATCTAGATCTACCTACAAATATAAGCATAGTTTACTACTTAGGCAAATTATTGTGCATAGGGGTGAAAATTTTTTGGTCCAAACCGGAAAAACTGACCGGACCGGACCGAATTCACCCCTGCTCAGTCTTAGTCCATGGTAGCTCCAAAGTTCGGTTTTCGGTCCGGTCCCGGGGTGTAACTTTTTGGACCAGACTGGACCGAAACCGACCGAATCACTTACATATAAATTATATAATAGTTGTATAAGTTAATTATGTACTTTTTTCTAATCTGTCAACATTGACCATAGAAAATGTAAAATAATATATGCTATCAATTAAATAATATATCATACAATAAATCATATGATAATATATGTTATTATATGAAGATACATACTTTACTAAAACTAAGTTAGTAACTATTAACATCATAAATATAATTATAATTATTATTTTTTTAATAAGTTAGTTACATAACTTTAAAGAGCTCATTTAATTTTGACTTTACTAATTTAATTAATTTTTGTATTAATTTGTCTACCAAAGAAAGAAAAGAGGAAAAAAAAGTTTGTAGCTTATATGGACCGATAGCTAATAGTCCAGTCTGGTCCTTAGGGGTAATCGGTCTGGTCCAGTCTGGAAAAAAGGTAGAACAAAATTTTCGATCCGTGGCCCCGAACCAAACCAGACCGATTACACCCCTAATTGTGCATTAGTTATGGTTACTATCTAGTGTTTCATGCGATTCATACTTTTATCCTCTTTCACTGATTTTTCATGAAACTAGTTTATATTTCTTTATGTTTGCTTGTCCAATTCAAATCCCATGATTGATTCCTTTTATAAATACTTTTGTACAGGTTGAATTAGAGAGGTTACGCCTTATCTGTGAGAGAATAATCAGACGTGAAAAAAAGAAGGTAAGTGATTGTAGATTAACAATATTTCTGAGTAACTGTACATACATAAACATGTATATGTGATTATGATCAGAAGTGCTCTATAAGATCCCTATTCTCTTTGTACCATTGAGCCACTGGATCCTTAAACTGTTTTGTCTCAATCCTTTGAAGTTGATTTTATTCCTAGAATGTTTATCGGGAATGAGTACAAACAAAGGTATCTTTATCTACTATTTAGTGATACTTCAATGGCATTACTGGAATGATAAACGAAGTCAATTATCATTTGTAAAATATTTTGTTTGTAATGCTGAATTGTGATTTCAATTTCTCAAAAGCATCATTTTCTACTGCACCATGTCTCCCACTTATAGTTAGATCCTGGTACAGTCAAAATTCTTGATTTGTGGAACCCAGTAATTTAGAGAAAAGCCTACATTGCCCTTAACAATATATGAGTCGGTTTCATATGGTGACATGAAACGTGCCTCCCAAATTGATAAGCATTAGACCAACTTCCTTCTATTACGGATTTCGTGAATGATGTTCACTTTATAGCAAGCACAAGAATGATTTGGAAAAATAACAAATTATATTAGAATCCTGTTTCAGTGTATGCGTTTTCTAAATTCCAATAATGAAACCTGCTGAATTATGTGACCGAGATTTCTGAAGCATGATGAGAAACGGGATTCATAACTGGTCAAAAGATGATTTCTATGCCTGTAGCATAAAATCAAAAGCACTTCAGGAGTTGTTGGTGCCGGCCAATGCTAGTAGAAATGGCAGTGAGATATTTTGCAACCTCATCTTCAAGCTTAGTGGATGCAGCAATTACTGTTAAAATACTTAGAGAAACTAAACAGGAAGAGGAAAGTGAGAGGTAATTACAACA
The DNA here is from genome assembly GCF_018687715.1 of Carya illinoinensis. Taxonomy (NCBI): domain Eukaryota; kingdom Viridiplantae; phylum Streptophyta; class Magnoliopsida; order Fagales; family Juglandaceae; genus Carya; species Carya illinoinensis. The sequence continues at coordinate 43,535,919 of NC_056756.1, forward strand.
ATATATGGGGTTTAAATTGCTTAGGGTTTTAGCATATGATTTTAGTAAAAAGATAGAGGTAGACAGAGCTTGAGACATCGAGTACGAGAATGCTCATGACTTTTTTGTTTTTTTGTATATGGGCATTTGGGTCTTTTCTCTTTGGAATCACAGTTGCTGTTACTCCCTTGCATCTGACATTTTTTTTTTAATAATATAAGTAAATCATGGATATTATTAAAAAAAAAAACTCAGATCATAGTCGAGTACACAAAGTATACAAGAGGAACACCTAACTAGGAATAGGAAAAGAAACAAGGCAGCTATGAACACTGTCCAGTTAAATCTCTAAAGGCTGTCCAAAGGATCAATGTCTTGAATAAAATGTTTTAAGCTTTCCATCATGAACTCATGATCATCATAGTTTCTTGCATTCCTGTCCCTCCAGACTCCTAATACACAACACTAGACATAAAGGGATCATTTTTCATATAGCTACAATTTATGGGTTGCCAAGTTGACCTAACATGATCAAGGAAATTATTCCGTTAAGGAACTGACAATCTTTCAATGGATTAAGTGATGGTCTACTGATTCCTCACTCTTCTTGCATATACAACACAGTCCATCACAAAGATGCCCTGGAGGGTGCCTTAGTACACCAAATACTTATCCAAGGGAAGGAATTACTTTCCTGAGATATCAAAACCTTCTAGAACAATTGAACAATGAACTTCCCTTTCTTGGTAGGGGCCTAAAGAATCTATTCTACATCACCTAGGCATAATCTAGTGGAATACAAGAGGTTTAAGAACTCTGTGAAGGTGTTAATCACCTAGTCATGAAGCTCTAATAAAGCTAATTCTCCACTAGGGAGATCCATAGGAGAACTCCCTGAGGGCTTCTGCAGATGCACAATACTATACATCTCTATGAAAGCTTCCTTGAGGGCCTTTTTCCCACACCAAAGGTCATGCCATAATTGAATCCTTGTGCCTTCTCCCACTTAAAGCCTAGTTTGACTAGAAAAAAACCTTCACTCCTTTCATGCTATTTATGCATAACCTTTTCTTACCTCCCAACCCAACCACAGCCAAATCTCGAACTCACTACAACTTTGCATGAGGCCTCCCCCTCATGTTAGTAACAACAAAGCGATTTCCTTTGGTGGGCATGTTAAACAAAATCCATCTCCATAAAAAGTTTCATCGCTTTGCTATGTGATTGGCCACACTCGTGGAAAGGAGAAACAAGAATAGGAAGTATGTAGGTAAGTTAGAGAGGGTGCCCTTGATCATGATGATCCTACCACCTTCCAACAAATACATCCTCTTGCAACCACCAAACGATGCTCAATTTTCTCAATACTCCATCCCAAATAAACAGTTGTAAAAGAGGCTTCCAAAGGTTGGCCTAGATATTTCATAGGCAAATAGGATATATTGCATACCAATACGTTCGCCAAACTATCTAAATTAGAAACATTTCCCACACACAATCTTTGACTTAGCCAAATTTACTTTTGACTCAGAAACAGGTTCATAGCACAGAAAAAACTTCCTCAGAATGGGGATATAGTCTGGGTTTGCCTCACAAAATATCAAGGCATTGTCTATAGTCTGGGTTTGCCTCACAAAATATCAAGGCATTGTCCGCAAAGAAGAGGTGAGATATTTTTTTTTTTTTTTATATCCTTGGGTGTCCGTGCTAGCTTACGCGCACCTCGACTAATCCCACGGGGCCCTGAAGTTAACGGCCAGGTAAACTTCCAGTGGCCATGAGGGGGACTCGAACTAGTGACAAGAAGAGGTGAGATATGTTAAGCACCTTGGGATTCTTGGCCCCCATTGTAAAACCCGATAGAAGGGCTACATCAACAATAGCTAATGACATTTTGCTAAGGGACCGCATTGTGTGGGGCTTTGTAAGCATAAAAGAAGAGGATGGAATTATAGTTTTGAATTCCGTTCCGTTTAGGCCGGAACAGCCGGAATTTTTCGTTCCGGTGTAGTATTTTGTACACTATACATTCTCATTCCGTTTCGTTCCAAATTCCAGCCCGTTTAGGTCCATTTCAACCCATTTCGGCCAATTCTAGCATGTTCCGGACTACATTTCGTTTCAAACTATTTTAATGGTAATTTTGTAATTTTCTTGAGTTTTGGATGACATTTTTGTTAATTTTAAAAAAGAGAAGCTCACTATCAGCTCATTTACAAGTCCCTTAGTATGCATCCCACAAGTCCATTCCTGTGGAAGAACATTTGGAAGACAAAGGCTCCCTTAAAAGCAATCTTCTTTGTATGGAACACTTCCTTGGGAAAGATTCTCACATTAGACAACCTAAGGAAACACTGAATCATTGTCATGGATTGGTGTTGCATGTGCAAAAAGAGTGGGGAGTCCATTGACCATCTACTACTTCACTATGAGATTTCTATGATCCTATGGGATGAATTCTTTGCTAGGGTGGGACTAGCTTGGGTGATGCCGAGAAGGGTGATCAATCTCCTAGCATTGTCATGGATTGGTGCTGCATGTGCAAAAAGAGTGGGGCGTCCATGGACCATCTACTACTTCACTATGAGATTGCTATGATCCTATGGGATGAATTTTTTGCTAGGGTGGGACTAGCTTGGGTGATGCTGAGAAGGGTGATCGATCTCCTAGCATCATGGAGAGGTCTTCAGGGTAATTTCCACATTGCAGCAATCTGGAAGATGGTTCGATTATGCCTATGGTGGTGTCTTTGGAGGGAGAGAAACAAAAGAAGCTTTGAGGATCGTGACCGGTCAATGGATGAGCTTAGAACTTTTTTTTTGTAATACTTTACTCCATTGGTTGATTGTAATTGATTTTAATGGTGTGAACTTTCATGAAATTCTTCTATCACTAGATTATCATGCACAGGTGATGTTCTTGTATATATCTCATGTACTTGGGCTCTTGCCTATTCTAATTATCAATAAAATTGTGTTTGCCGATAAAAAAAATTGCTAAAGACCTTTATGACAACAACAAAGAGTAGCGAATACGGTGGGTTCCTCGATCTCGAGACTCGAGAGCTAGTGAAGAAACCAATTGGATCACCATTCATCAATACAGCACAGCATGTCGTAGAGATACATGCTCTATCCAAGATTGCTATATTTTCCTAAATCAGCATCTTCTGAGAAAATAATACAAGAATTCCTTGTTAACATGATTGTTTGTAAGGGAGGCCTTTTTTGGAAAGCAGTTGTGGATTTGAAATTTCGTTGCGCTTGGGGCGAGTAGTGTTCTAATAGAGAGCTCAGGGCCCCCCTATGGGGTGGGGTTGTGGAAAAACATCAAAAGAGGTTTGGGGGCTTCTCTACTCATACTAGACTTGTGGGTGATGCCTATAGGATAAAATTCTTGTATAGCTTATAAGTAAGCTTCAGAGATCTTTTTTATATTATGGATTTCGAAACTACGAGGAGTAGAGTGCAAGTTTCTATCCTTCAAGGTTCTTTTTATGATTTCCCTGAGAAATGATATTTGTAATCGTGGAGTGTGCAAGGGTCACGTAATCTTTTTGAAAAAAATGATTACATGAAAAAAAGATTAATTTTTTAATAGTAGACTCCACTCTTTTTCAAAACGACTACACGGCGCTTGTGCACTTTACAACTATATGTAGCATTACTCTTGTCACTTTTTTCACTTTCATAATTAGGCAGTCTGGTTCCAATTTCATGCTTTTTTCCTGCTAGGATGCTGTATTATTATCGCTGAAAGGGTTAGATTTTTTTTTCAGAACCTCTCCCCCCCCCCGGGCGGCGCGGGCGGGGGATTGGGGGATTTTTTTCTTGTGGCTGCTGCTTACTGCACCTCTCTTCTACTGGTTGTTAGTCACCCTATTCCAATTTGGTGGTTTTTGATGCCTATGCTTCTCATTGTTTCCAAAAATGACCATTTTTCGAACACTAATTTACGTCATATTAATCTCTTTTGGATTGGTGACTTCTACCTTTATGTTCTGTCTGAGCTTGTATGAACTTTTCCCCCTTCCTGAATCTTTGCAGCGGGAGTTGGTTTTGTCTTCACATGATATACTCGCTTGTAAAAGAGATCATGTTGCTCGTTCTCTGCTTGTTCATAGTCCCTTTTTCCTTCCTGAAGTTAGTTCTGAATCAGCTACAACATCCCTTAAAGGGCACACTGATGGGTATAAATCATGCAGTGATGCAATCCAAAGATCAGATGATGTTACTGTCGATAGCACAGTTTCTGTAAAGCACCGGGTTAAAGTTCCTGTATCTATGGACAGTGACCTGAAGACAGATGATGACAGCTCGACATCCCAAATTTTTCTGACCAGAAAGCTTACAGAGAGGGCACCATTTTCTGGGAAGCAGATTCCTGATAGGCCTTCTTTTGCATCTCCTAATCTTTCGGATGATGGCGGATGGAGGTCAAAATCTAGAAAGGTATGGTGTATTTTGGAATCATTTACATTGTTGTTTTGTTTCCTCTTTTTTCTGGTGGAATTTGGACTCACGCACATGCTACATTTCTTAGCAGCATGCTGAGACATTTGAAAAAGAGCTCATAATGACTTCAGATCAAGCAACTATGAAGAATATGCGGTTACCCAAAGGATATCAATATGTTCCTGCTGATATCCTTCCGACTGGAGAGCAGATCAACCACAATGCTTGTTCTGGTGAGCCGGTGGATCGTCATGGATAGATTGAGGCTTCTTTTGGGTTTTGATTAGCCTACTTAGGCTGCAATCTAGCAATGAAAAATCTTCTGCCCAGAGGCTGCCATCTTCCTCTGGATAGAGAATGGCAAAAATGAACGCCAAGATTGGAGGGTGGGAGGGTTCTGGCCAGTGTGCTCATTAATAGGAGCAAGCTCTGGTTTAGGCTGAGAAATTTTGACAAAAGTATATTCATTATGAGTAACTGTACAGTGGGTGAGGGTTCATTTCGTTTACATGTATTAGAAGGGCGTGAATATTGATGCTTGTGTCTCCTGTCAAAGAGGTGGGATGGAAGCTCTGTTGTCTATTCTATACGAGGGAATTAAAGAAAAGCGCATCGCCTACCGTGCATGCTCTGTAAAAGTTGGGTGTATATATTTCTTAAATATGAGATGGCGCTCTGCTTCATATTGATTAGTGCATTTGTTTCAAAATGTACCGTGTTTTTAGTTGGTTGATTGACTGCGCTTTCTTGGTTATGCTAACATTGTTCCAAAGATGACAACTCTCACTCGCTTGCTCGCTCGCTCACTCTCACATGCAGTTTTCCATTGCAGCTCCAAGAAAGCAGATGTTGGGGATAGCTTAGAAAGCTGGAGGAGGTATGGTTGTTGCATGTAATAATTTCTGGGTTGAAAAATTTATGTGTTCAGGGTCCCAAGGATTTCAACTCACTTGTTGCAGTGCGGATGAGGGTGGCTGCTGCATATAGGGAGTATGACAATCTGGAAAGGAGGCTGCGGACCCTCTTCATACATACATATATGGCTTCACTAGGAAAAAGATGTAGATGTATAATTTGCACTCCTTTTTAAGTTTTTGACTTTACGCGTTCTTTATTTATTTATTTATATACAATGATGACACAAATTTCTTCTCTACGGGTATTGATGGTTGATATTAATTCAATGCAGCTTATAGTATTTGTTTACTTAAATGTGGTGGATATATAGCTAGTTTAGTTTTTCTTCGATAACAATTTTACTCTCGAGTGTTGTACCCACTGCAGCTTCTGCTTCTGGGAGTAATCATGGGTCCGAGGCGTAATGCAAGTTATGCAACCTTGAATTCATACTGGATTGTCTGGGTGGTTTGTAGTGTTGGATTGAGCTAATTTTTCTTGGCTCAACCTTAGTATATAACATTTATCATCTATATTTAACGATCTAGTAAGAAAATCTATGATTCTATCTACCAGATTTATGTATCGAATATTTAGCGTCCGCGGTCTGGAGCTCTTTTGAAGCCTCATCCAAAAAATGGGTTCGATAGAGAATTCACCGAAAAAAAAATTTAGTTGTAAGCACAATTGTATACTAATATGTGCATCAATCTATTGTGATTGGTTAAAAAGTAGATTTTATTAAAAATAATGTTAATTTAAATTTTAAGTATGAATTAATTAGTATTGGTACGCAGATTAGTGTACGACTTTACTTGTATATAACAAAACTCTTCACCGAATAGCGCAACAGTGAACAACTTTACAATCATCGCTACATTTTTAAGTGGATGGAATTATGGATATGATATTATTCATCAATTATTAATAATTCATATAAAAAAGAAGACGAAGATAATAGATTACAGTAATAAAAAAAAAAAAAATGACCGTTATATATAACGTTTATTATATATATTTAACGGTCTAGTAAAAAATTTTATCCACCTTTACTGTATATGGTGCATGACATTTATTGAGAAATTTTTGTAAAGGATAACACAATAAATCTTATCATTATATTTCAGCATCCTTGACTTTTGAGTTCTGTCAAAGTCTCAACTAATAAATTAGGAGTGCTACTTGCATTCCCCGAACACCCCCTTTCCAAACCCCGTCCCCATATGGGCGCCCGAGGGGAGAGGGTTTATCATCCCAGAATCTACCCTTGCATTCTAGGGGCGATTATGAGGTGGGACCCCTATCAAGGTGCCAGGGGTGGGGGCAAACACATTATCTGTCCACCCATTGCCCTGTTCAAATGGATCCAGAGCAAGTTTCTAGGCCCAAAAAGGCCCAGAAGACATTTATGGGCCCATAACTTATTTCTAGGCCATTTTGGGCCCATAAATGTCATTGTACAAAATAAAAAAAGTCAAATTCTAACCCTCATGCTTAAATTTAAAAAAAAATAATAATTTAAGATATTACAATAATACAAATTAAAAACTTATATATATATATATATATATATATATATATATAAGTTGCAACTAATAATCCTAAACTATTACAATAATACAAATTAATCTAAAAATATTACAAGTTTTCACATAATTTAAATGAATAATAATAACACAATTAAATAACAAATTGTAGCAAGATTATAATTACCTTATGATATCATTTCACATTATTCCAAATATTAGAATTTTGGGTGGTCATGGAGGTGGAAAAGTGGAGAGCTGTGCTGTGAAACTGTAAGATTATAAAACTTGAAATTCAAAGTTGCTGTAAAGTTTGTGGGTATTGAATGTAAGAAGGGTTTTTGTCTTGATATTTCTATAAGATGAAACTCAATGTTTTTTATGTTGGAGACAGCCTAAGAGTATAAGGGTGCCTTTAAGTTATTGGATAATGAAGACATTTAATATGTCAAACATCTTGAAGATGAGGGGAGATTAGGCAAGCCTATTAATGTTAATTGGGGGGTAATTGGGGTTTTTGTAGACTTTGTGAAGCTTTTCTTTGATGTCACAACCAAGCTTTCCATTTCTTTATATACCCTATTTCCAATGATTTTTGTCAGCAAATATGTAAAGTAAAAAAAGAATTGAATGACATGTGCAAATGACCAAACTAGGCTGTAGGAAATGGAATTGACCATGAAGGTTAAGTACAATAAATATTAAAGAGATTTGAGTAGGATGAATATTTTCCTATATGTAGTTGTTATTCTTGACCTCCAATACAAAATTGATAGCATGGTGTATTGTTTGAGATTGGCACACATGAAGGCATGGGTGGATGGTATTGTGACAAGAGTTAGGGAAGCCCTTGGAAAATTGTTTGATGAGTTTGTCGTGTTCAAGGGTGGTAATATTTCAAAGAATGTTTCTTAGAATAGTTTAAATATGGTCAAAAAAATCCAACTTTGTTATATACTAAAAACAAATCTATTATTCGATCAAGCCATCCACCTCTTGAGATAGTAATTATTAACTATCAAGGATATGAGGTTAAAGCTTCTCCTCTTAAAATTCTTGTTGTTGATTCCAATGCCCCTACTTCTATTGAGACAAAGAAGATTATTTTACAAAAAAAATTTGTCAATAATTCTTTACATGTTATTGGTCAACAATTGGACCGTATTGAAGAAAAATTTGAAAAACCTACTCCTATTAAAATTAAAAAACCTTCAAAGTCTCAAGGCTAACCAATCCAGAACAATTGAAAAAATTGACCAGATGCTTTCTAATTTACAAAGAGTAAAAATTGAGACTACCAAAACTTCTATCAGTAACATTGCTTGTGTTATTACTAGTAAAGGCATGAAGGTAATTTCTGATGAAAACACATAAATTGAATCTTCTAATTTCTCCACTGATCATTATATTGCTTTAATTTTGAAAATTTTGATTTAGTAAAACTTAAGATAAAAAGGTTTTCAAGAAAACCTACTCCCATTAATTTTACCAAAAAAAAAAAAAAAAAAACTGGTATTCCAAACCTACTTCTCTTGATTTACCCTGTTTGGAGTTGCGGTAGGAATCTTAAAAAATGTTTAAATATTTTTAAAAGCTCTGTAATGAAAATATTAGATCGTTTGAGTGTTACATATTAAAACACTTTTAATCTTAAATAAGTTAAAAAGTACGTTTGTGAAAAAATTTTATTTTATTTTGCAAACGTGTTTTTATTTATTTTGGATAAGTTTTATGAATAGAAAATTGTTGAATTATCTTAACATAAAATCATATTATACACAACGTGACTATTCCACCTTTCAAAACAAAAACAAAAAAACGTGACTATTCCACCAAATTTCAGCGTCCTGGACCATTAGCTCTTTCCAAACCTCGTCCAACATATGGGCCCGATAGAGACATAGAGACGAAGCTATTGGGTTTTAATCTTGGCCTTTATTTTAAAAGCAAGTAACGTGGCAATCCTATGAGAGGAGATCTCCGGTTAATATGTCACTGGAGGCAAGCCAAATCCTGTGGTGCATAACGTTTATCGTGAAGCCTGCATACCACAATATTTACTCATCTCTTCATTTCAGCGTCCCAGAGCTCTTTCGATCGACGCCTCGTGCAACAAATGGGTTCGATTGATACTCCGCCGACTAGCTCAGCGGAGAACGACTCTACGTTAACCGCTACGTTTAGTGGAAACAGAATTACGCCGGAATCGGACGCCATGAAGAAGCGGAAAGCATCTATACTTCCGCTTGACGTTGGTACTCGCGTCATGTGCCGTTGGAGGGACGGAAAACTCCACCCGGTCAAGGTCATCGAGCGGCGCAAAATGCATATCGGTGGGCCTAATGATTACGAGTATTACGTTCATTACACCGAGTGTAAGATCCTCTCATCTGTCATTTTTTGTTAATTTTAGGGATAGGTTAGGGTTTTGGGTTTGAAGTTACTTGAAGGGGAAATTATTTTTTTTTTCCTTTTAAATGTAATTGAGTGCTCTGGTGCTTCATATTATTCGGCTTTGCTGATGCTTTTTGTTGATTAGGGTTTAGGCTTACGATTGGCTTTTGGTGAACATTTGGTATATATATTGCAATAGGTCTGTTTAGGTGGTTGTGTTAATAGTTATATGAAGTTTTAGTGATCAGCTTAGATGAGCCGAGTATACTGGTCTTGCACTCAGTAGAATTGTAACTTTGTGATTTAGTTGCAAATTTTGTTATATGCAAACGAATTGAGCCACGGCTGCCTTTGTTTTTGGATTGAGGCTTTTGAAAGTTCAGTTGCAGCCCGTGTTTTTTAGTGTGTTGTGCTCAGTAACTTGTTGAAAGACTCTACAGTAACATTAGGAAATTTATTTAGCAATAAAAAAAACATTTGGAAATTATCAAATGTTTGATAATTTTTTTATAGATGAAAAGAAATTTATTAAACCATGTATTATGCATAGCTCAAGTACAGATGAAATATACAAGAGAAAACATCTAATTACAAGCTGAGAACAGAGCAAGCAACAAAGAAATCACGAAAACAGGTCCCATCCAATGCAATAGTCAATTCCCAACATAATAACGTATGGAAGAAAAAATCTCTAATCCCTCCCAACAAGCGTTATATCTTTGAACAATGGCTGTTCCTCTCGAGCCAAAATACAACACATAAGACATGGAGGAACCATCTTCCAGATGGCAGCAATTTGGCGATTACCCTGAATTACTTTCCAACAAGCCAAAAAAATCACCACCCTTCTAGGCATCACCCAAGCAAGACCAATCGTGTGAAAAATCTCGTCCCATAGAACCTTTGCCGCTGTGCAGTGTAGAAGTAGGTGATCCACAGATTCTCCATTCCTTTTGCACATGAAGCATCAATCCATAATGAGACAAGTGACAACGCTTTCTCAAATTATTAGTTGTCAGAATTTTCCCAAGAGAAGCCAGCTAACCAAAAAAAGCAACCGGAGAGGCACTTTGCTCCTCCAAATGCACTTCCAAGGAAAATTATTAGGGGATTGATATGACATAGCCTTATACAGTGATCTGACCGAAAAGGTCTTGTTCTCGGGATGAATCCAAGGCAACCTGTCCTCCCCTCCGTGCTCTATATTCAAGGCATACAACATGCTGAAATTATTATCAGGCAATCATTTATGGAAACAATGAAGAAAAATCAGTTGCTTTCATGGTATTGGTTCTTTCAACCATAGAGGTTCTAGTTTAAACTGTTTCAATTTACCAGATTTTGCCAATGGTTACTGAAACCAATAGGTGTCTCCTCTTCCATTACAGTTGTGTGTGTTCGGTTTACCAATTAGTGAGTGAAAAAATGGAGCATATGCTCATGTTAAAATGGAAAATTCTATACATCATTCTATCATCCCACTTGCATCCCACTAAGTAAGATGTGTCACATTTACTTTTTTCTTTTTTTTATAGGTAAAAGAGATTTTATTGATCCACGTAAAAAGGCAAAGCCCGAGTATACAGGAAGTATACAAGAAAAAGCCTAATTACAAACTACGTGCTATGGATAGTAGCATAAAAGTCATTAAAACTCCTTCCATTTAGTACAATAGAGGAGGCCCACAATAACAAAGTATGAAAGAAAAAATCCCTAAAACCAGCCGGGGAGCGTTCCTTATCCTCAAAACAGGGGTGTTTATTTCGTTCCAAGTGCACCACATTAGACATAACGGTACCATTTTCCAAACAGCAGCAATCTGTCGATTTCCTCCAATCTTTTGCCAGCAGTACTATATAACGGTACTACTATTGAATGATCATTTATTGTATGCTTCTTTATCATCAAATGGTGATAAATGCGCCACATCATATATAGTAGGATGCAAGTGAGATGTTGGTGTGGTGTATAGCATTACTCTGTTAAAATTAGTGCACAGTATGTTAGGTGCATTAGTTGGTTCTTGGAATTATGGTCAAGGAGGATATATAAAGGAGGTTTGAATCAATTTACTTATTTGAACTTGTTGAATGCATTCTGAAATGTATGTTGGGGATTTCATAAGGCTGTCATGCATATGCATACGCACATGTTCCCACTATATGGCACAAAATAATATTGTTTTATATCCTTTTTTTTTGTTTTTTTCATTTGATATCTTAGTGATGTTCTTATTTGTGGCTATAACCCCTTTATTTGAATGAAATGATTTTTTTGTTACCTATGGTGTTTGATGTATTTCCATCTCTAAACTTTCAACATATGGTGATAGTGAGATCGAAATCTTACTTTTAAATTGTGTTTCCTATACATAAGTTTATGCTTTTTGACAGTCAATAGGAGGCTTGATGAATGGGTGAAGCTTGAACAACTTGATCTTGATTCTGTAGAGACTGTTGTTGATGAGAAGGTAGAGGACAAGGTAATGATTATGTGAGATGGGTTTACATTTGACCTTTTCTTTCCTCTAATATTTTGGTTGTCAAATCATAAACGGAATTGTTGTTTTAATCTGGGCACTTCTTGTGTATTGAAATTGTCCTTTTTCTGATACCTTGCTCGTTTTGGCCTGGTTCCTCCGCTATTTATTTTTTCCTTTTTAATACTGATTGGATTAATTTTGCTTGAGTTTTTCCAGGTTACAAGCTTGAAAATGACACGCCACCAAAAGCGAAAGATTGATGAGACACATGTAGAGGTAAATACAAGTCTTTTGTAATAAGTAGGTAAATATAAGAAAAAAATGCTTCCAAATTTGTTCAATCTTGGTTGGTGCCTTATCTATTTCCTTGTAAATCTGATATTAAAAGCTTAAGAAGCAATCGAAGAGATGTAGTGAACCAAAAGGCAAGTTGAGATTTTCAAAACAAATACTCTAGATTATCTTGGATTGAAATGAAAGTGGACTCTGAATGTACAGTGTTTCTTTTTATTTTTCCATTTTGGTGAGTTATGCATTGTAAGGATTCAAGGAAAGTGCTTTTCATATCTCCCTGTAACCCCAAAAAGACTAATCAATTTAAGCTTTTATAGAATCAGCTATAGCATCCATTTCCAGCTAGTAAGTAGTTGAAGTGGAACTTAAAACACTCCTGACTACCTTTATAACCTACTCACTCTATGCTACAAAATCCTCCAACTAAACCTTTGCTTATAATATCACATGGTCGGCCTTACTAGTTGGATCTTATATGTAACATCTATAAAAAAACACCAATCACATATGCTCTATTACCCAAAAGGCTAGTCTCTTTGAAGTTTTCACCAGATCACTTATAAAACCTCATTTCATTATAGGCAATGTAGGATTTAGTACCCATGACTGTCTTTATATCCTTTCACTCTGTCTTATTCATATCCCTAATGTGGGACACGGTAGTTACAAACTCCCCCTCTTAAATTTCTTTATTTTATTGATATAAAAGGCATTGCCTAAGTACACCGGTAGAACACAGTGAACATGCCTAATTACATCTAAGTGCTAGTGAGGGATACAAGCAATTCATGAAGATTGTCCTTATTACAAATAATGGCCGAAGCCCTAGAAAGTAAAGTATTATAAAAAAATCGCTTCAGCTCATCCAAAGAACGCTCCACGTCTTCAAAGCACCTCTTGTTTCTCTCCAGCCACAAGCACCACATAATGCAGTGAGGGATCATTCTCCACACAGCAGCTATGTGGGCATTCCCTCTAATTCCTGTCCAGCACCTCAGAATATCCCTAACTCTTCCAGGCATGACCCAAGCCACCCCTGTTCGATTAAGGATCTCATTCCATAAACACCTGGCCACCTTGCAGTGTAACAACACTCTTAAACTTCTATTTATAACCTTTATCACTTGGCTGACCTGATTGATTTGGCTCTGGTCTTCACCCTCATTTATTCCCGTGTAGATGCAACTTTCCTTGTTCTAGGTGCCTCCAATACCCTATGTAACAACCCAGGGAATGGAATAACCACATCTGCGCTATAACCCCAAAATGACCAGTCAATTTGAAGCTTTGTTGCATTAAAAATTTTAGGAACTCCCTTCCAAACAATGTTGGAACTCAAGTCGTACGAAGTTTGAGGTATTACATGCATGCACCTAGTGGGTCTTGAATTTGTGACCTCACTCTTCACCCTTTTCATATGAGAGAGCTAGACCTCATTGGCCTTGATCCTGAAGAGAAAAAAATGAGTTGGATTATGCAGGGAAGCTTTGAAGAGAATTTGCACCTAATTTTCATTTTTTTTAGATTACTTATAAAAATAAAATAAAAAATCATTTTTTTTAGATTACTTATAAAAAAAAAATAATCGTTAGGTCATGGCATTCATGTCTCGAATGATTGCACTGTTTCTACCCCTCCCCCCTCTCTGTCTCTGCCCATCTCTTACTGTCTGTCGTTGGCTTCGTCTGTTTCTCTTGCACACATGCACAGTAACTCTTACACACAGGAACAGTATGTCATTTTCTTGGAGAATATATAACTTAATCAATATGATACCAAATTAGGTGAGGTACTGCCAATTTGAGTTTTGTAGGCTGATTTTTTGGCTGTAATCCTGCCTCTATTACAAGCCATCTTGGATATTTTTAGTTATATAATCTGAATATTAGCTTTACAATTATTTAGGGCCATGAAGAGCTTGATGCTGCCAGCTTGCGAGAACATGAAGAGTTCACAAAAGTGAAAAACATAGCAACTATAGAACTTGGAAGATACGAGATTGAGACATGGTACTTTTCTCCCTTTCCACCAGAATACAACGACTGCTTGAAGCTTTACTTTTGTGAGTTTTGCCTCAATTTCATGAAGCGCAAAGAACAGCTTCAAAGGCATATGGTGAGCTGTGCCTCATGTTCAACTTTTTTTCTCCTTATATTATTGGTTTGTCTTACATGTTCCTAAGAATGCAAAAGGGGAGTTTGTTCTCAACAATTTTTTTTTTTTGATCGGTAAACAAATTTTTATTGATCAAAAGAGTAGGCAAAAGCCCAAGTATACTGAACATATACAAGAGCGACGCCTAGGCGTGCTAATTTAGTGATACAAGAAATTCATGAAATTTCATGCCGTGAAAGTCCATTACAATCAACCAATGGAGTAAAATATTGAAAAAAGGTTTCTAAGCTCATCCATCGATCGCTCTTGGTCTTCAAAGCTTGTTGCATTTTTTGTAATGCATTGCATGCCCATGCTCTCAGCTACCTGGTGCTATTTTCCTGTGCTCTGAAATAGTATCAAGGTTATCCTCTGCATCTATTATATTTAGGTTTATTTTTTCTGTATCTATTAGATTTAGGTTTAGCTTGCTAGTGGAGCATGAAAAATTGGGAAATTCTTGTTTAACTAACGTATCCATAATTCTGACTCTTTTTACACTAATATATCTACTTTATTTCATCCAGATGTCTTTCAGTGAGAAAAATCTTGGATATTTTTGGATTGCAAAGCTGGTGTTCAGACTTTGCTAAATCTATGCAAGTTTGGACACCTTCAACTTCTCTGAAGTTGTCTTTACTTTTTAAAGGATATTCAAACTATTTTTTGTTTTGGCTTGGGGAGGCAGGGGTATCCCCAAACATTTTCCTAAATTTTTCATTAATTCATGATTGCTAGTATATGTGAACCTCTTTTGATCGTGTCTTCAGCTCTCTTCAGCTCAACTTGAGCACCATATGCAAATTCACACGTGGTTCCAGTATACATGATCCCACAATCTGGGTTGAATTGGCTTAGGATGAAGTGCTAACATGTTGAATGTTTTTTGGGATGAAATTTTTGTTAGGCTTGGTATTGCCTGGGTGATGCCTCGGAGGGTGGTGGATCTATTGACTTGTTGGAGAGGAATTCAGGGTAATTGTCAAATTGCGGCTGTCTGGAAGATGATGCCATTGTGTCTTATGTGGTGTATATGGAATGAGAGGAATGGATGTTGTTTCAAAAATAGAGAACATTTGTTGGGATGGATTAGAGATTTTTTTCTTCCATACGTTGTTACATTGGGCATCAGCTATTTAATTGGATGGCACTAGTTTTAATGATTTCCATGCTGCCTTTTCCAACTCTTAGCTTGTAATTAGGCATTTTCTCTTGTATACTTCCTGTGTACTTGGGCTCTATGCCTAATTATGTGGATTGATAAATTTCCTTTCTGATTTCAATTTTGTCTATCAAAAAAAATTATGTGGATTGATAAATTTCCTTATAAAAAACTAAATAAAAAAAAAATATTTGGAACGCAATTGGTTCTGTAATGGTTACATATTAATTGATTTTGTGCTTTTGCGATTATATTAAAGTGGTTTCATGGCTGAGACGGTCCATGTTTATATTGTTGGAAATTGGTATTTCTGCATTCATAGATGGAAATCACATTGAGCTTTTTCTACAAGGCATGTAGGTCTCTTCCTTTAGAGGTCTTCCATGGATTTAAATGGTGTTATAACTAAGTAATGCAATGTATTGAGGATCGAATAGGGGATAAGAATTTTTTTTTGAGTGGTTACATTTCAAATTTTGTTACTGTATCTTCTGTTAGTGATTTCCATTTCTTTTTCTTGTTTTCTTTTTCTTTTCTTTTCTTTCCTTCTTCTTCTTTTTTTTTTTTTTTTGGCAGTCTTAAAGTGTTTTCACTATTTAATTTAATTTTTTATATGCAGAGGAAATGTGATCTTAAGCATCCCCCTGGTGATGAGATATACCGAAGTGGTACATTGTCAATGTTTGAGGTAAGTAATTTGTTTGGGTTAATAAGTTTTAGTATCTTATTCTTAATTACATGAGGTGGTTGTAGTCCGTTGCCTTGGAGTCTCCTGCCATATATTAGAGTTCATAATTAAATCCCTGCTTCGTTTTCTACCCCTATGTTTTTAGTTTTTAAAATTCATATCTTCTTCTACTTATCAAAAAAAAATCATATCTTCTTCTTCTTCTTCTTCTTCTTTTATTTTTTTTTAAATTTATCAAAAGAAAATTCGTATCTTGTTTTTCAATTGGAGATGATGATATATGATAAATAATGTGTAATTTGTATATCAGTTGGTATCCTTCTGATTGATATTTTTACAAAAGAGACCTCATGTTAACGTTTTAAGTAACTATATTGGGTTGATAGTAATTTTAGAAAATCCCATCATGTGCTTCATATAATATAGAACAGTTTTCGCTCCCTATTTCTCATCTTCTGTTCATTATTTTGTGTTTTGTAGGACCTTACTGTTATATATGCACAGATCCCAAGTTTTTAGTTGATTGAACTTTAAAAAAAAAAAAAAAAAAAATCTTTGACACAATGTTTTGGAACAGGTTGATGGCAAAAAGAACAAGGTCTATGGGCAGAATCTGTGTTATTTGGCAAAATTGTTTCTTGATCACAAGACCCTATATTACGATGTTGACCTGTTTCTTTTCTATATTTTGTGTGAATGCGATGAGCGGGGATGCCACATGGTTGGTTATTTTTCCAAGGTAATATTAATACTGCGCATGGTTTTTAATTATTACTGCTTTGTTTTTTTCTTTCTCATCTTTCAGTGCTGTCTGAGTGAAGTGTCTTTTACCAGTCTCAATGCATGATGGAAGTACTATGACACATATGTATAATTTATCTTGTGTATATCAATTCTATTTCTTGTGTTGACTCTTAACTGCAAATGCATGTAAATGAATTATTGGGTGTTGCAGTTTTTTCTGATATACTTCAACTCCCAAGTTTTAAAAATTTTAATGCAGTATGTTTAATAATGAATGCTGAGTAATTGCTATATTGCAAAGTTAATATATGTTTGCACTTGACTTAGCTCTTTGCAAATCCCAGCATACCCCTGGTTGGGATGGGTACGCCCACCCTGGGTGAGTGTGGCAAGGGCAAAAGATGGAAAAGAAAGAGTAGAGGTTTAGAGTTTATTCTATACATATAACTTTGTTCTATCTAATGTTTTGTGGACTCTGATTCTAGGAGTAAAAGTTGTTTTAAGATATAGTGGTCGTGGCAGTGGAAATTTTGATATTCTCTTTTTGAAAATGAAAGTTTCTGATGGCCTCTTCTCTTGTAGTTGATGACGCTCTGATGTTGAAATGTAGAGACATTTGAGGGCAATGATGTGCTACAACATAGAAAATATGCTAGTCTCCCAGGGGGTTTAGGTTCCATGGGTGAGTCCTAAGGGCTCTGCCGTGGAGTGGTCCCCATCATAA
This sequence comes from Carya illinoinensis, assembly GCF_018687715.1. Classification (NCBI taxonomy): domain Eukaryota; kingdom Viridiplantae; phylum Streptophyta; class Magnoliopsida; order Fagales; family Juglandaceae; genus Carya; species Carya illinoinensis. Next base: position 43,553,417 of record NC_056756.1, read on the forward strand.
AAAAATAATAATAATAAGAAAAGAAAAGAAAAACATAGATTAACCTCTTCACTTTTTGTTGCACTGTTGTTGTGTGTCCATCTTTGATATTTTACGCATCTATAAACCATTTGATCCCTATTTTACAGACTCTCATTGTAGCTAAAGATAATGGATAAGCAGGGGACAATTCTCAATAGAAAGATGAATGTAGCCTTTTCCAAAATCCCTGAAATTCACGTATAGCTATGTATTTTGTGTCTGCTTATCCAGGAAAAGCATTCAGAGGAGTCTTATAATTTAGCGTGCATCCTCACCCTTCCTCCTTATCAACGGAAAGGCTATGGAAAATTTTTAATTGCCTTCTGTAAGTTCTGTGCCTTTTATTTAATTTATCTGGATTTTTTCAGAATCTACTTAATTGTATTTGCTGTTGGCACATCTTAGTTTCTACTTTGCATTTCTTGTCCTGTGTCATGTATTTTTAACCAGAAAGAACTGTTAAATCATTTCTTGTGTGGAGCAGCATATGAACTTTCTAAAAAGGAAAATAAAGTTGGCACGCCTGAGAGGCCCCTTTCTGATCTTGGGCTGTTGAGCTACAGAGGATACTGGACCCGGGTTCTTTTAGACATCTTGAAGAAGCACAAGGGCAATATTTCCATCAAGGTTTGCTTTTGTTTGCATGTTTATTAAGATTAAGACAAATTTTCCTTTGCGGCTCAGTTGCATATATTTCTTCTTTGAAGTTGATTGCTGTGTTCAGACATCCGCCAGAAATTCCTATTGTTCCTGTCATTTTATCAGAAATTAATTTACAGAACTAATATACATAATAATGGTTTTGCGAAAAACTAGGAGCACTGTAAGAGTGGGTCACCATACACTGAAGAGATGAAAAGTCAGGATATGTCTAGGGATATAGTTGAACCTGATGGTTTGCAATATACCAGTGTTGAACCTGATAAGTAAATACAACAAGTACTTCCGAGGGTACGGTGCACGGGACTAGAGTGGGTCTGAAGGGCCCTGCCTTGGAGAGGTTTCCCGACATTAAAAAAAAAAAAAGAAAATACAACAAGTGTAGATGTTGAGCTTTGACTAATCACTTTTGGCATTATCTTTTTGATGCTTTTCGTATATGTATTTCTGGCGTTATATCTCTTGGTTATTATTTTATGAACACTCTCGAATCCCTTGGTTCTGCTGTTATCACTGTTTCAGTACGCGCTATTGAATCCTATGCTTTTCGCAGGAGCTAAGTGACATGACAGCTATTAAGTCGGAGGATATTTTGAGCACCCTTCAGAGCCTCGAACTGATACAGTACAGGAAAGGGCAGCATGTCATATGTGCTGATCCAAAGGTCTTGGATCGTCATCTAAAAGCTGCCGGTCGTGGAGGTTTAGAGGTTGATGTCAGCAAATTGATTTGGACCCCTTATAAAGAACAAGGTTGATGGCAACAAAGTCAGTCATCCAGATGCTTGCTGCCTGTCTCGACTTGTAACTGACCCTCTCTTGTATAAACTATAGGCTTTAGGGTATGAAACTGGGAGTTTTTGGTGACTTTTTACTGGCATTATTTATGTTATGACACCTTGTATGTATCGACAAAAATGATTAGTATATTCTTACATCTGTAGACCCTAGGCCACAATTGATATATCTTTTTTCAGTTGATTCAAAACTGTTTACTTCCATATTAAATTTGATAAAGCAAGCTCCTTTCTCCTTGTCTATCACATTCTGTTGCATATTCTCATTTGGCATAAATGTGTAGCCATGAAATAAATCTGCAGGATTCTGAGTTTGGCTTTAGATCCGTGAACGAGGAGTTGTTTATATGCCTTTGCAGCGCCTTGAGAATGGATAAGGGAGAATTTCAACTCATCGAAATATACTGTCCAACCAAACTTATGTTCGTTCTTTTTTCCTTTAAAACGAAAAAAGCTGAAGTTCTAGGTATGAGTTGTTAGAACTTCTTGTCTTGAAAAATAAGGGGTATGACTTGAGCTTTCATGCCCCATGTTACGGAGTTGTTCCCTGTTCCAACACAGCCTACCCGTCGAGACTTGCTTGGTCTGGTGGAGGGTTGTTTCAAGCACTGTTCTTGCTGCATATGCGTCGCAAACCAAGCAGTCAACTCATTCTGCAATCTCACTTTCAGAAAAACGTGATAAATGAGACTAACTTTGCTCGTGGTTCTGGCCATTCATTTGGTATGGTTTTTAAATACTTGATCAAGCATCAATTACCCTATGGATTCCGAGTCGGTGAGACGGTAACTTGATGTCTCAGGCTTGATTTTTGTTATGAGAAACCTCTTTTAAATGGAGTACAAGGACACAAATCTTTTTGGTATTGTTCTAAAACCCATGCAATGAGCATAGATGGACATTAGTATTTTCCAATCACACCAATTGACGAGGTACCATTTAAGTAGCTTCTTATATTAATTAACCACTTAATTAAAATGTTACTCAAAATACGCCGCATCAGTTTCTGTGACTAGAGATGAAAAATATCATTTTCCTTTCTAGTTCAATTTCCATCCCGTTCCGGTGTTCTGAATTCGTTGTTTTTTGCTTCTAGCTTGTTCAAATGAAGACTGTTCTGCCTATGCATATATATATATATAAATAATGTTAAATACAATCGTAGAGTACACAAACGACACGCAATCCTTTTAAAAAAGAATAGGATCCATTATTTTTTTTTCCATGTGTCTCGTATTTATTTATTTTTCTTAGGAGTTGCGTGGCGCTTACGTAATTTACGACTATAAATATAATTTCTTTACTTTCAATGATTCCGATTCTAATATTGTAATGTGAACTTTCTTGAAAACCTATTCACCCTTCCTGATACTCTGCTCCTTCTATGACAGTTGTGATGACGGATACATTAATGTTACTGAATTTCATTTTTTTAGTAGTGGACCAATGGTAGCCTTTTCTATTACCATAAAGAAAATACCAAAAGGGAGTAAGTTATAGCCTCTGAGCATACTCTCTGCAGGAGGATCTTATATATGGTGACTTTTCTCATTTATTATGTCAACAAAAGCCTGGATCTACATTAGAACAGTTATGACATAGATCATGATCAGCAGCAGCAAACTGTGCACACAGAATCAAACAATATTCCATATTGGAAAATAAGACCAAAAACATTTACATTTACATTTACATAATTTTTCCTTTCTTAGGCATCATATATCTATCTCATCTTCCATTGAAGTTTTATCGTCAAACAGTGGTAGGTTGAAGATGATGCTTAGGATGATGAATCTGTTGAAGCTGTAGAGTTTTCAGTGCTACCCCACCAGATCTCCTCTTCCAAAGATTGTCCACTTCCTCTCCTTGAGGTTTTTGCACCCGCTTGATCACCGGTAATGGAGGATCCAAATCAACGATGCTAGTAGAAACACGGTTCTCGCTACTATGATTACTCTTGCGCCCAATTGCACCACTCATGTTCACTCGTCTCCGGCTTCGACATCTTACAGTGGTGGCCGGGGCGGTGACAGTGGTGGCAGTAGTGGTTGCGGCAAGGCTTTTACAAGAGAAGAGTTTCATGAGCTTGGAGTACTTGACAGAGTCGTTGCTGTTGCTGCTGCTGCTGCTGTTAGCATTATGTTTGGTGGTGAGAGTGAGTTTTTGAGAGGTAGGGAAGCCAACAACTCTGTTGTTCCTCTTGACCTGACCCATGCAACCGATTTTCGGGGACAAAGGATCGTCAGAGGACACCGAGCGATCTTCCCATTTCGGAAGTATTGCCACATCTTTCATGGAAGTTCTTGAACATAAAATGGGCAAGAATGTAGTTCTTGAATAGAGATGCAGGCCTTGGTGGTGGAAACGATTGTATTCATTGCCCATGTTTCCCTTTTGTCTTCTTTGGTGTTTGGGAGAGAGATGGAACTATAAATATATGGGATGCTGATAAAGAGAGTGAGCTTTTGAGATTGTTTTCTTGGTGAGATCAGAATGGGAATGGGAGAGAGAGGTTAAAGAGAGAGGAGAGCATTGAATCTATCCAAAGCTTCTTAATTTGGTGGTCCAAGCATGGAGAGGGAAGTGTTGATATTATCAAACACTAACAAAATGATGTGTACTCAAGGCAACAATGAGGTTACTCTCTCTGTCCTGTTTACCAAGTCCTCTTTTTAAATATAACTCCCAACCAAATGAATAAGACCAAAACAGTATTTGTTGAATACTGATTACTTGTGGACATACAAAGTGGACCATTATTTTTTTGCCACTTTTTGGAGTAGTTGTATATATGATCAGTACATGGTAGAAAAGCTTTTCTATAATGTTTTCATTTTTTGCCCTTCTACTTGCAACTTGGTATAAAAATACACATTCCACACTACTAATGTAGAAATAGTCATTGCAAGAAAATTAGACAGTTATTATCACTTATTTTTTGGGAAAATGATTATTTCTTACTAAGTAACAATAGTTATTTTTCCAAGAAATAAGTCACAATAACTGTTCAGCTTTCTTATAGTGAGTTGATTTGTACCAAAAGATTAAAATTTCATATTGTTTTTCCAATTTGACATGTTAATGAGTTGGAAAATATGTCTTTTACAACTCATTAGTATATTCACTACACCGACTTATAAATATAAATTTTCAACTTTTCTATTTGCAAGTCAGTATGGACACACTTTTCATACTATTTACACAATAATTTTGATTAGTAAGAGGTTTAATTTTTAAATTTTTACTATAAATCAAAGAACTTTTCATAAATTATTCTTTTATTTTATTTTTAATTTTGGTAAGTAAATACAGAAAAAAGTTGCCCGGAAGATTATTAAGGGGGGGTCCGGGCTTCAACAGTCTAGACTCCACAAAGGAGTGTAGCCCTATCGATTCATGCCAAGCTAACAAGCTACTTGTTCTGCATCAATAGGCTGACCCAGTGACCCTCCTTTTGTCTCCTTGGTGCGTACATTTGGTTAATCATATCCTTCCTATCTCATTACTATTTTTTTTTTTTACTTTTTTATGTGTATTTAAAAATTTTAATTTTTTATTTTATTTTAAATATTTTTTAACATTCTTAATTATTAACAAAAAATTTAAAAAATATACAATTTCACTAATAATCACTTCTTTATCTATTAAGTAATAGAAGCACTACTTTACCGCCTGTAATGTACTGCTCAAGTATATCGCTCAATTTTTTTTTACTCAATATTTTTAATGTATTGGTATATTTTTATTTTTTAAAAATATTAAAAAAATATGAAAAGAAAAAACATACAAAAATAAAACATACAAAATGTGTTAGTAGTCAAATGTAGTGCTACTCAGGCGGCTGGATAGCAACGCTCATTAAGTAAAATAAAAAATTTTAAAAATTAAAAAAATAAGAAGAATAGTAAAAGAGTTGTAAAAGGATGGTAAAACTATCATTATTCAATCAATAAATCAAGTCCAAACAATACAAAGAGAGGCATTATTTCCATACCTACATATATTTATGTTTTTTGTATTCTTTTTACACCATTTTGTAACATTTTATATGGGAAAGCTTGCTATGAATTGTCAAAAAAAAAAAAAGAGCAAGGAGTGGCTCATAATTATTTTTTGATAAGAGAGTTTAGGTGATGGTAATATAAATATATATATATATATATATCTTATCAAAAATACTTTTAGTCACAAATAAATTTTATAAAATTAAATCTACAAATTGATGCGACTTGATATGATATATTAAATTATAAAATTATTTTTATTATAAAATAAATCTAACTTATTATATAAAATTATAAATATGTATTACATTCAAGTACATGGTATATACACCTAGAAACTAAAGTCATTGACCATAAAAAAAGAAAAAGAAAATAAAAAATAGTCGAATGGGTGCAAGAAATGGGAACACATATTATTAGGTGGAATCACGTCTGCCAAGAAGCAATCCATCCATGGACTCATTATTATATTTGCAATAATTCAAAATAATAGTTAAGATTGGAAGGAAACTGTCAAAGTGACAGCAAGTTTGTCATTTTTACCTGAGTATTACTTTGCTCATTTGCCTTATCATTCTTCCTCTTTTCCTATGTTTGAATGAATTTATCCAAACCCAATAAAAAGGATTGGAAAAAAATTAAAATGAAAAAAAAATATATTTGTTTCACTTTAAGATATCGATAGGTAAATAAATGTAGATTTAATAATATTTATTGAGCATTTAAATATATTTCAATGATTTACATGAACAGCTGCAAATGCTTTCATAGATCGATCTCTCTTATTCTAAACTCACAGATCGATTAATAATTCTATAAAATTCAAATGATATATAATTATATATTGAGTTATGCTACTATGCCATCTAGCTTGTATAGTTGGGCTTGTCTTTAGTAAAAATTGTACTTTTATTCTTTTAAATATTTTTTAAATATATTTAAATATTAAAAAAAATGTTTTAATTCACTAATAGTTACTTATTTAATCATGAAAAAAATAAAATAAAATACACGAATCATCAAAATGAGAAAGCAAAACCATGAAAGATACTATAATTTTCCTTATATATTTGTGAATTTACCTTATCTTAAGATTTGGTTTGGATAGTAAAATAAAATATAATGGTTTTAAATTAAAATTGAATAAAATATTATTATTATTTAAAAATTAAAAAAAATTATTATATTTTATATAAAAATTTAAAAAAATAAAATAAAATACTTTTACCGTCTAAACAAAGCTAAATCGAAATAACAGCCCTTACCATTTTTTTAAAAATTCTTTGTTTTATTATATTTTTTAGCTGAAATTTTCTCTAGAAGAAAAAAGAGCAATACTAATCAACGTTTTCAATCTCTGCATACTATATTTTAAAAAAAGTTTAAAAATTTTGAATAATTTTTTTAAATTTTTTTGAGTTTATTCTCTTTAAATTAATTTAATTCTTCTATTTATTATTTATATATTAACTATTTGATAAAAGAAAAATATAATAAAAATTTAAAAAAAAAGTATGTAAATGTTGTGTGAATAATAGGAACGCGTACAGATTTTTTTCAGAAGAAGAAAAACCAATATTCTTATGCAAGTCACACACCCTACTAAAAATTCACTATTCAACGCGTGCCGTCAACGGACGGTTACCTGCCAACCAAATCGTGTGGTCCCCACGCTAAGACGGAGTTCCCATAACAACCGTCCGAAGTCCAGATGGCTGATCAATACAACGTGTGGACCCACTAATTCTAAAGGAAAAATTTAAATACAAATATAATTACTTATATAAGTTAAAAAATAAATTTTATTAAAAATAATATTAATTTAAATTTTAAATATAAGAAAAGATTTTACTTATATTTAATAAAACTCAATTCTAAAATACCAGTTGTCCTTTGACGTGGATCTGATTGATTAATAATAAAGAAATGGAAGGATGTGATTAATTAATTGGTAAAATCTCCCGTCAGGGAACGATCACATGTGGATCACGTGTGTATACAAAACGAAAAGGAAAATTAATATTATCTGGCCTGATGTATACATCTAGGCCGACACGCCATGCATGTAAGCACGTGGCATGCACGTGAAAGGTGCAATTTTGTCCTATAATTGAAATTTCCTCCACTCTCTCTCTCTCTCTGTCAGAATGCCTAAAAAGTCTCTTGGCTACAAAGACATAGGACCATTTCTAACATGACAATTTATTGTTATTCTTGATAATGTTTGCCAAATATCACTACTATTATTGTGGTATCTTTTTGTATTCAAGTCACTACCTCTATTGTATTTAAGTCAACATATTATTATCTCCAAAGTTGTTTGTGACAATTCAATTGATAAAGACATCCGTGGAAATAGGGTTTTTTTTTTTCAAAGTAAAACAAAGACTGGATTTGTATGATAAGGAAAAAGGTTTTTGATTTCATAGACAAAAAGAGATGTGATCGTGAAATGATAGAAATTAAGTCTAGCGTAATTGACTTGATTGTAGAGTCTTTGAAATAGTTATGTGATATCTACCGTATTTTAGATCAGATTTTATGATAAGACTCTTTATATAATTTGATAACGGACGATTATTTTCCTAGTAATGTAATACAAAATATTTATAATTTGTGTCTATAATAGTGGATGGGGATATAATTTTCTTAATGCAAGTGGTGAAAGGGTTACCCTCTCCATGAAAGGTTGCGACAGAACCTACAAACAGGCCATGTGTATAGACCTTTAGCAGATGCAGAAAGAAAGAAAGAAAGAACAAAATAGAATTTCTATTGCATGCAAGAAGCAATGTAGGCATGCAAGAACATGGCTGTATCTTCTAGATCACACACTTTTTACATTATTAAAGGTTCTTGGGCCCAAAAAGTAATAATTAAAAAGGTTGAATGTGTGTATGATAACATTGTCCTAAAGAGGTAGTGGTTGTAATTTGTAACGCAGGAGATACGGAGGGATATCTGCCGCCGGTTGGTCTGCTCAGCGACAAGTAGTCAAGAAAAAAGATGAGCCATATCCATAATACACAACATTGGATAAATAGCCCTAGTTTTGCTGTCTTCTTCCCATTCCCAAGGGTCTAGATAAAAGTGTCAAATCTCTATGCCCTATGGTACAAACATTATTCAAAGCTAGAAAGCCTATGACAACATTTTAAAGGAAGAAGACGAGGTAGCCAATGTTTCTTTCTACTCACTCTTTTTTTTGCCTAAATACTAGCTTGTGTTTTTTATATTATGTAAAAACATTAGGCTCTCATGCTGTCCTTTTCTTTTCTTTTCTTTTAAGATTGAGATACCCGATAATCCTGCAAGATATGTAACATGTTGTCCCGGCACTTTTCATCAATTATTAACTTGCATGCTTTGAATATGTGGCTACAAGTATAGGATCCGGATCTCCTAGAATGCCCCTTTTTTTTCTTCTGGGGGATCCAAGTATATTTCAGCGGAGAGTTTTACATTCACCACGTGAAAAATGGAAAGGTAATGGCTTGATCAGAGACTTTCTTTTTTCCTTCGAAATTTAACACGTTTACAACAAGCATGTTTAAAGGGGGTTGTTGTACCCAGAAAGAGTCTTCCTAGTTCCTCCCCTCGCTGTCCTCTACCACCACCCCTTTTTTTAAGGTTCGCTCTATGAGCCACCATAAGCATGCGTGGATTTCATGCGTCACCCTCATGTAATTCTGCTCTTTTACCGTATTTTTTTTTAAAAGCAGCATTTGGTTTGGATATTAAGGCGATTTCGATAATCTGAATTATGTAAATAATAATATTTTATTGATTCAATTAAGATGTATTTAAATGTAAATAAGTTAAGATATGTGTTTAAATTTCTAAATTAAGTTGAAATGAATTTACTTTTTTTATAAAAAATTAAAAAAGTAATAATAATTGATTTAAAGTCACTCCAACAACCAAACACAACCTTAAAAGTGTAATATCTCAATCCATACTCCCACAGGGGTTGACACTAGAGATCTTCAACAACCGCCACAATTTAGTCAAATTTGATGTTCCCTTTCTGCTTGAAGCTTCACGCCACGCTTGTGGTTATGGTATGTCATATGACAATCCTCTCTGTAGACCACCCACAATAACCACCATCACAATGGGCTTATTATTGGTCAACAGTAACAGCAGTCTATTAAAACAATAAATCATATGACCCTGGCCACTTTTTTGGTTCCTATTTCCCTTTTCTGCATTTCTTTTTCGCTTTTTCATTTTTTTTCACTGTTTTACACCGTTCTGGCTGGTTTGGGGGCGGTATAATAGAGGTCCCCTGCCTTACCCCTGTACATTGGATTGCATATTCAATAAGTTATCTTGCTTAGGAAATAAGCATGTCTAAAGAGAAACATCATTGAGAAGTCTCATCATTTCCCCCACCAATAGTTGCCACTGTTTCATCCTGCGGCAACTTGGGTTTAAGAATATCATCTTGTAATGGTGAAACTTTATTCGTACCATCATCTTGGCTAAGAAGCTCTTTTGACTCATCATTTGACTCTTCAGTACGGGGATCTCCAGCTTCTTTGAAAGTAGCTTCTTCCTGCGGTTTCTGAGTTTGTGAAATGGACAAAGGAAGAGGAGCAACACCCAACCCTTTGGAAAGGCAAACATACTTGAAGACAAGTTGTTTGTAATTATTTAGCAGCTCTTCTACGTCGTTGACTGTTAGGTCACCACCATGCGCAAACAAGTAAGGATAATCCCGAAAGACTTGGCTCACCACATCCTCCTTCAAAAGCATAGTTGCTCCTTTGTTCTCCAAATCTGAGAGGAAGGGGATTTTCTTCATCAATGATGTATCTTTTGCATCCGGGACCATATTACTTTGGGATTTTGTTTCAGACGACTTGGCTCGTGTTATGGAGTCCCTTTCATTAGAAACATTCAAAGACTGATGCCTAGGTTCCACAGGTTCTGCTCTAGACCAACCATCCTTATCACTTTGATCAGTCTGACCATCCAAATCAGCTGAAAGCCCAGAAAGAAGTGCTCGAGCATATTCCATGTTCTTTTCAAACTCAGTTTCTTCCATTGAAAGTGCCTTTGCGTCAATATTGGAGATGAAAGACTCAGCCGAGAGCATGTTCGTGAAAAAATATGCAGGTTCTGCAACTAATCGAGATTGATGCCGGTACCTTTGAATATACGACAGGTTTGAGTGCAGTTTCGGAGGGTTTGCCTGCAGGACATCGTTCATGCGATCAAATATAAAATTAAGAATGTCACATTTTAAGGGACATTAACCAAAAGAGATATGAAGTATGGAGGTCATCATTTGCAAAGCATTATTGGTAGTAATCAGGCTTTGCATCAATCCAATATTTGCACTCTCTCCCTTCCTGATCTCCCCTGTAAAAGAACAGATGAAAGGGATGCTACCATTCATGATATCCCAAGGCATACTGCATGTCTTTTAATGTGATCTTATCACCATAATATAATAGCATAAACAACATGTTTCTCCTTTAGTTCTATTCACGGCCAATGATTAATCGACTTTTTTTCTTATAAATAAATAATCCAAAACAAGGATACAAATTCCATCACGTACACCATAATAGCTATATGAACCATCATAGTTCTTTTAAAAAAGAAATAACAGAAACATTTCGACAATCAAATTATGTAATCATGCTATATCTTGTATCTCACCTTTATAGTAACATAAATCAGGACAGGAAGAAACTCGTCAGCTCCTGGAGGGTTTTCATTTGAAGCTATAGAAGCATTAAGCAATAAGTTGCTGATAACCTTGCAACAATTAAGGATACAAACAAGCTTGTCTCTTGGTGCCTTGTACATATTAATCTTATGCAGTTCTTTCTGTGCTAGCTGCCAAAACAGAATTAGAGATGTAGGTAAGAATTCAATTGAAAAGGATTAAAATATTTTTTTATAAAAAAACACACATACTAAACACACACACAAACCAGTTTCACAACACGTAATTGAGTGTGGAGGTTAACAGGAATAGAAACAGTTTTGTTAGCCTTTCAAGGTTGTTACATCCAACATTTTAAAGGTTGTTCCATCATGCACTTCTTGTGATTTCATTTAAAAGTTATTGTCTCACAATTTCAAATTAGTGGTTTAACAGTGCCGGAGACATCATATGCAGAATTCTTGGGAGAAAGTAAAATACATAAGATTTCACCTCTATAAAGAAAAAGATAGTTTATCTGTAACAAAGAATTTGCTATTCAGGCAATGGATTCAACAGATTCCAATTCAATGCATGATCAACTTGCCTTACTGATAAAATTCAGCCAATGCAAGACTCAAGAAATTTATTGGGACCTAGCTTTCATCAAACAGCTAACAGCCCAAAAATTAAAGGATCCACACAAAGTACGCGATTTTGTTTAATGGGCAATGTGTGACATTCGGTATGTGGATTGTGGAGTCAACATGAATCCAAATATTGATAGAGAACTTAAATTATGAAACTTTCCTGATAGGATCATTTGTCACCCCTGAAATTTTGGATGCTATTTATAGTAATTTTTTAATTATTTCCTGATAGGGATGCATAAAATATCTTCTATTTTGTATGCTACTTTATTAAATTATTATAGCTGTCTTGTGTTAGAAGAATATAAGAAATGTTAGTTTAAAAGGGATTATGGCTGCCTAGGAGAAGTTTGTCAAAGTCAGGACCATTTTAAATTGAAAAACCAGATCGTAGGAGAGAAAACAGATCTGGTTGAGGATAAATAGAAGACTGGACTGAACTGCAGAGTATCTCATCCTACACCACCCTCAAACCCCCCCCCCCCCCCCCCCTTCTCCCCCCAAAAAAAGAAAAAAGAAAAAAAAAAAGGATTTTTGTTGCATAATAAAACAGATTTGGAGCAACAAGAAAACTATTTATTGTCGAAAATCCTAGGGAATGTGTTTTGACAATGTTTTCAAATAAAACATCCTTGATCAAATTTTAAAATATGATGTGCTATTTACTAAGTATTCAAATCATTTTTGTTTTTATGTTTTAAAACTTCTTCCTAGGTAACAATGAGGACAAATCTGCAGAGTCAGAAGGGGAGACATTGACCTACTGGAGTTTAATAGGATCATAGAAGCTATTGGGATTTTCGTATAGGCTTATTTTATGACATTATGATTTTTCTTACATTTGAATAGTCAGATTTGTTATCTATATCACTTTAAGGTCTAACTAACCAGGGCATGACCACTTTTTGATTGAGGAATATATGGAAGACAAAAGTTCCTCCGAAAGTAGCTTTCTTCGTTTGGACAGCTTCTCTAACTACAGACAATCTGAGGAAACATGATTTAATGGTGTTGGACTGGTGTTGCATGTGTAAGAAGAGTGAGGAATCTGTAGATCACCTGTTTCATCATGGGTCATGCGTAGGCTGGAGGATTTTCTAGCAAGCTCGAGAGGACTCCAAGGCAATCCACAAGTGGCAGCAATATAGAAGATGCCCTCTATATGTATGTGTTGGTGCATTTGGCGGGAGAGAAATGATAGGAGCTTTGAGGATCGCGAGAGGACACTGGATGAGCATAAAGTTTTATTCTTTAAAACCTTGTTCTTATGGGCAGGGGTCATTGATTTTAATGGACTTAATGTCCATGAATTTCTACTTTCGGTTGTAAACCCTAGTTAAGTACTTCTCATGTATGCATCATGTGTACTTGGGCTATGCCTCCTTTTCCTATGAATAAAATATATTGATTACCTATATAAAAATAAAAAAATAAAAAAAAGGTTTAATAAAGTTCTAGTCATGTTTGAACTTTAAATATTTAATATCTCTAGAAATCTTTTTTTTACCAGTTAATATCACTTAGAACTCTTAACACTAATGAAATTAAACATCCAATTAATGTCAATGCATTACATCACTTATAGAGAGAGAGCGAGAGAGAGAGAGATCACATAGTCTGTACTTACAAGCCATGATGTTTCATTTTGATAGGTTGGTTTAATATCCAAGTTTTCTGGTTGAATGAATTGTTGAATCAAAGCGATCTTCTCAGAAAGTCTGTCATCAAATTGTACGTCATTTGGATGCGAAGCAAATACACGGGGAAATAACTTCGTCATGACATACTTCTCTAGTCCCTGAAATTTAAAGAAAGCACAGCGGTAAAGAAACCAGTGTAGATAAAAGTATGATAAACAAACGGCACATCTTACAATGAGAGGAAAAAAATACAAAACAAAGAAACCAAAATAGAAATGAAAACAATAAAATGACCCAAAAGAATAATTAAAGAAATAACCAGCCATTTGCTACTTTGACAACATAAATAAAAGTGAATACTGCATGAATGGTCTTGCAAGTATTTGCACTGAGAAAAAGGGAGAATATTAGTTGTTTGGCCAAAAACTATTGTTTTGTTAGTGGCAAAATTCACCAAATAAATAAATCTAGACCAAAATGACATCACTTTGGTTGATATCAAAATACATCTCAAAGTCGCTACTCTCCCTTTTTCTGAGGTTCTTAATGATGATATTTTCCAAGTATTACAGCTGAGCTTGTTTAGCATATACTTATCGATCAAAAGATGAGGGGAGTTAAGAAAAAAGAATTGAGGTCAGTTCTGAACCAGTTTTTGGACTTGTCTAGCCATCAAAGTAAGATTCCTAGGGTATAAGTGTCCTAGGCCACACTCTCTATGCTACTCACCAATTGCTTGCATGTAAAGTATTAGATATAGTGGCCTTCGCATGTAATCCCTGGGGAGGAGAGAAAAATTGGGACTTTGTTGGGTCAAAACTTTTTTTTATAAGACTTCATTGGTTCAAAACTAATGATGAACTTTCAGATAATGCAATTTGTTTTATTTGTTATAGTCAGACTTGAACCTGAAGCCTAACCCAGCCTCCACTAACCCCAACACCATCTGAGCTACGGCTGAGCCTGGAATGCAATGTTAGCTTGACGGCTTTGACAGAGACTTAAATCTCCATATTTTTATGATTATGCAACCTCACAATGCACATTTATTATTGTCAGAGAAGACATCCTCACTGGCCCACTGGCCCGTACATAATGTCATTCAATATGATAGCCGTGCTGGAAAGAGCTTGTACATCACAATAATAACACAACCATACCATAAAGAAGATAAAAATACACTGCAACTGCCCAGAAACTCACTTCACCAGAACTGTCCAGTTCCTCCTCTGAGCAACCAGCCCAAAGTGGATGAGCTCTGAAAGCTGCTTCCATCTTGGTAAAGAACTCCTGTATTGCAGCACTGTCCTTCTCTGGATCAGGAACATTGTTTGAAAACGAGACAATAAAACTGCCACGTGAAATACATCACATTCAAGACCTTGGACATAATTATTTCATAAAGAGAAAATCATTATTACCATATCCACAAATATGCAGAAACGAAGAACCTTTTTCAGCGAAGAAATAAATTGGAAAAAAATAAAAATAATAAAAAATAATAATAATAATAATAAAAATAATTAAAAAAAAAAAAAAACTTGCAAATCATCTGTGGAAAGGCTATCATGAACTCCTATGCACTCTTCCATTATTCCAGGCCTCTCTCAATTACCATTAGCCGCACGCCTACTCAATCGATAGAGAATTCAATGAAGCTCTACAGTTAACTTGTTATCGAACAAATCAACATCTCAGAGTTGAACATTATTGTCCTTCCACTATCAACTTTTACCGACCCATGTGCACCGATTCGACAATTCGCATGGTCTATACGATGAATGTAAGCGTGAGTTGCTTTACAAGAACTCCAAATTAATATTTGAAGGGAAAGCCCAGGGCAAGGCTTTGCTACGGTGCTCTCAAGATGAAAGTTTCTAATTTGAAGAATAGTTTAAGATACATCCCGTATCAGTCAAAATTTAGTTTCCACGATAGTCCAAATAATGTCGAGAACTTAATCAACTATAACCAATCGACCATAAGGCCTTCGGAAAGCATCACAAACGTCTAACAATTAACAAATCGTCAGTCTGATTCGTTTGAACGGAAATTTTAACGTTGAATGCATCAATAAAGGCACCAGATAAACCGGGAAAAAAATGAACTCTTCGATTAGGAAAGGTTTTCGATCATAGAAAAAATGCAGTTACCTTTTGATGGATTTGACCAAATCAGCAGCAGAGGGTTGTTTCATGCGGTCCAGAAAGTCTTGGAGACCCAAGAACACGTCTGCGTTCTCCATCCACCCGAAAACGTCCGATTGAGTCAAGATCTGAGCTTTCTGAAGAACAATTACAAATTACTCGGCCAGCTTAGCTCAAGACGCATAGACTAGGAAGCAGAGTCCGTAACAGGGAAGTCGCTGCTTGGGTTTCTTTTTAAAAAAATAATAATAATTTTTATTTTTTAAGGAATTGCTTAGGCCCAATCCAAGGCCTTTGCGGGAAGAGATCCTTGGACCCAGCCCAATAAAACCTACGTAGGTGATATCCATCTCGACATACAAATACATTTATTAAGCAGTACATAAAGACGAATATTTTAACTCTAACTTGCTCAAATTCTGGCATAAAGATCGCAAACATCTGGCGAAGGATCGAGATTTCTTACAATTTTCTGCCTTAAACATCATGAATAATTCGTAGATAGACATATCAATCTCATTTAACGGTGAGGAGTTCGAACCTGTTTCTCCCATTTAGAGATCAGACCTTATATCATCTGGTTCAAAAGATTTTAACTTTTCATGTTAAGATTAATATTAATAATATGTAATATTTAATATTATGAGATTCACATATTGTGTCTGTTCTCTCCGGATTATAAAAGGTGTTAGAGATTGAACATTTGAAGTTTATCAATAATCTCAGTCATCCGACCAGCTGGCCATTTGATAGGATAATTCAATACAGCATTAGCTGTGCTGTGTTCAGAGCCATGTTTCTTTGGACCAGAGTTCATTTACCGAGCAAAGCATTGTGTTTGTTACTTCATTCTTATATAATGTATCCTTCACACTAATACATACAAAGAAAGATGGGTTGGAGGTGTTGAGGAATAATTACATTGCCTCTAGACAAGGTCTTGGGTATGTTTATAAGAAATGAATAATCTTCTCTTGTTGAACCGATTTTATGAGATAAGTTAAACCCATAAATTCCTTCATGGTATCAGAGCCTGCCACATGACGAATGGAGATCCACACTACTTACCGTGTGACAAGGACCAAGAAAAATGCTGGCATGCATGTGAGGGGGGTTTTGAGGAATTATCACACATTACCTTGGACAAAGTATTGAGCATGTTTATAAGGAATGAACAATCCTCTATTGTTGAACTGGTTTTATGAAATGAGTTAGGTCAATGAATTTTTTCACGAGGATCTAATTCTAAAATAAATCAGTACTAAACCACTGAAAGTGAGAGCAAACAGCTCGATACTCCTCTGGTTAAAAGGCATAGACCTCTAAAATACATGCAATTGCTGACCACCTTAAAATACATGCATGTTCTTGAACACAAATAGTGAAGAAAAGAAACTAGGAATCTCATCCAACTTCAACCCAAAAGAAGTTGATAGGGATTTTCACAACAAATCATGCAAGTTTGATTTTCCATTGCATAAAATGAATATAACATTCAGTTTTCGTTTCGCAATTAAGTCAAAGGTTACAATGCGAGGCTACACATGAGCATGGTGGAGATATGAAACCTAACCAAGACGTTACATTTAACTCCCAAGTCAATTGTGTACTAATTAATACATTTGCCTTCAAATCCCCACACTTAAAAAAAATAAATTTTGAGATTTGATGACAAAGGATTGAATGAACAACTTCCATATGATTAAATTCACCAGCCCTTACAGGGCTGAGAAGTAATCATGGACCCGTATATCGTAGATATATGAACACTATTAACTATTTAAAATGCTCTAAACTGCTGCAAACAATTTTGCAGAACGTCATTAAAAAATCTCAGAATCCTTGTCGGCCTTGGGACAACACTCACCCTCAAGCTGATCTAAAATAAAGCACTCCAAACAGCACCATCCCCTTCGCCACACTTTGAATGAACGTACTTGATCTTCTCCACTGACTTGCAGATCCCACTACAGCTCCAATCAAATGAAGCAACACAAACATTATCTGCACGTGCCTTCCACTCACAATCTGCAGCAATATAGCATTAATGTCAGTTAAAGAAAGAAATCACAGCCAAAAACAATGTCATACATGGATGAATTTTACTTATAGAGTGCACAGATATCGCATAAACATGTTATGCTGACAGAGAAAGGTTTCTTCCCTTCACAAATCAAAATTAAATAAGTAATGATCTTTTAGCTTATCAAAAGAACAAAAATCAGTGAATATGTAGATGATCAAGAAGTTTCTGGTCTTTACAGATTATTTATAATGTCTAAAATTTGTATCACAGTCAAAGAATACTTTCATAAAATGGGCAAAATAAGCCATATCTGGCTGCATTTGGTATTAACAATCTGAATTATCTTGTTTAATATGTAATACGTATAAAAAAAAAAAAAACAATCTGAATTATCTCGTGGTGTAATGTCTAGCAGCAGTAAACATATGCGACACCACTATGTTAGTGCTTGTATATTACTCCATTTTTCTTTTATTGACTTTGTTATTCTCACATATAAAAAAAGTATTTTATATATGCTCTCTAGTTCAAGACCGATAAACTGAACCAAGACCAATAGATACATGCAATACCTGGTGGTGTCCCACAGCACATACTGTGGTCATCAATGTGCTCAACTTCAAGACCAATAAACCATGAACCAAGTGACACGTCTTCATTGGCATACTTATGCAATATAGGCCTGCAATAAAAACCAGTACCTCTAAGATCAGCATCTATGTTTCAAAAGGAGAAGCGCATAAATGTTTAAGTCTAAAGCCTACGACATCCAAAGGTCCTACAGGTACCCAGAAAATATGGACCATAAACCAGTATTTTGAAAACCCAAAAAAAAAAAAAAAAAAACAATGCTTTATGTTTGATCTGATCCAATTCAAGGTTTTCTTAATACAATGTTTCCGGTCAATTTCACCTAATGCACATAACTTTGAAGTCCTAATGAATTTTTCAGAATATCTTTCTAACCTAGATGAGGAACAGAGATAATGGCAACACTGAATAGAATCTATGAAGATGAAGTCCACGGCTCTTGATAGGGTAGCTAACAGATAGCAAATTAGGCAACTTCCACATGAAAAACATACTGGTTGATGGAAATGTATGTGGCTAGATCCTTTGAAATTGCATATATCTGCCCAGTTGCATGTCGGAAGTATTTATTCCCCTCTTCTCCAAATTTCCAGTACTCTGGTTCATGATACTTGACATCTCTAGGGAACAAAGGAACTTAAAATGTTAATATAGCACTGCAGATATGAAGCAACAAGCATATGAAATAGTAACAATTTCATTATAATTAACATATAAGCTCTAGGATAATTACCTTCGAGAAAGAACAGGTCCAGATTTCATACACCCAATGTAGACTCTGGGTTTTGAACGGTGACGCGCAAGAGTTGTAGCTAGCATACCTACAAAAGCAAAACATATAAGAATCAACCAAATAAATGGCAACAAAAAAATCTCCTTTGAGTAATAATAATAAAGCATCAACAATAAAGATGCTGAGGCTGTGCATACCCAAATTGACATGGACATCATCATCCACCTTGACATAGAAGTTAGCATCCCAGTTTGCAACAGCAGTGGCAAAGAAGATTTTTGTTTTTGCTGACAACTCATGGTACCCTTCAACGTGCTCCTACAAAAATAATGGCACATATTGAAAGTTTGATACCATTTCCCTCACAAGGTGTCTTAAATGTTGAATAGACATACAACTTTATGTGCATTTTCTTACCAGCCTAAGAAAGTCATGATGCTGAGCATCTTCTGAATCAATAGCTCGATCTAAGATGCTGTTGGATGTTGCACTGAACCCATCATGCAGGGATAAGTCAGCTCAGTTCCATTCAAAGCAACTAGTTTATATTAATTAATCTTTCAATCTCAACATACCATGTGTAATGTATCTTATGCATGCAACAAAATAGGCAAAAACTGCAATTTTTTTCAGTAATGATGCAACATTCATATCCAGCAGGATGGATTTTGCTCAGTCAAAGCCTGCATAATAGTTTTGAATGCTAAGATCAACCCCTTGTTAATTAAAGAAACAAGTGAGGGAAGAGCGTTGAAATATTAATTAGATGATAAAATTCAAATTGTCCCACCGCCTTTAGCTTTGGGACAATTATTGTTTTCAACATGATATCATGTTAATGATCATAAGTTCGAATCTTATGACTTTCATTACCCCTCATTTCAATTGAAAATACTTCACGTGTTAACCTCACTTATCAAGGGGGATTCTAGCCCACGTGTGAGGGGAAGGCTTGAAATATTAATAAAACACCACAGGTGAGAAGTGTTAAAAAGATAAATAAATAAATAAAATTCATCTATTTCTATCGGTTTAAACTTTTGAAACAATTGGTGATTTTAACATATACAGCAATTTGTCATAGCACTAACATTGAATACCATAAGCCCATTTTGCACAATTCCACTATCACCACCAGATCATTGTGCACCAAGCTGAGATTTTATAAATAAGTTTTTACCACTATTCTTAACCTTCTCTTTTGACATCTAAATCTATATTTTACCTTCTAAAACTACAATTGATGAAGCATGTGATGCAGAGCAGGCTTGCGATATTAATAAAACAATACAGGTGAGGAGTGTTAAAAGATAAGTAAATGATTAAATTCATCTATTTCTATCGGTTTAAACTTTTGAAACAATTTGCAATTTTAACATATACAGCAATTTGTTAGAGCACTAACATTGAATACCATAAGCCCATTTTGCACAATTCCACTAGCACAGCCAGATCATTGCAGACGGAGCAGAGATTTTATAAATAAGTTTTTACCGCTATTCTTAACCTTCTCTTTCAACATCTAAATCTAGATTTTACATTCTAAAACAACAATTGGTGAAGCATGTGATGCAGAGCGGGCTTGCATGGAGTTTTGACTCAAATCTGTTCCTGAAATATATAATTATCAGGCAAACCAAAAAACTTCACCATTATTGTTGTCCATCACTTGTTTTCGTCAGGAATTTACAGAACTGCAACTGGTCTAGTCCCATTGATCGAAAATAATTCATATCACCTCATAAAAACATTTTCAATTCTTTTTCTGCCGTTTGGTTAAGTTTTTAATTTCACGTGGATTATAAATATGAAGAAAAGAAATCCGAAACTTTTCGATTGAGTAAGAAATCAATATTGTGTTTTGTTTTTACGGAACCGGTATTACAAAAGTGAATATTATCAATTTTCTGAGCATGCAAGTCTCCTATGATATTCGCTTGCTTAAAAGGCCCCTTCGCAGCTATTTTAAAACCATACAGATCCTACATATAACAAAATTATATGATGAATCCAACATCCAAGGCACATGCTGGGATATCTACTTAGCATATATAATAAAGCTAATAGTTACAAAAGAACCTGTAGAAGTTAATTTTACCTGTGACCAATCATGAACCGGATCACAATTCCCTTCTCGCGCTCCAACTGGACAAGCTTTTCACCTAATCAAAACAGAAACAACATTCTCGACAAAAAAACCCGCAACAGCAAACTAAGAGATAAAATGACACAAACAGACAAGTTCAAACTACAACTATTTTAATTTACCTACCTTGAGGCATCCAAGTCGCTCTGACTGAATCACGCCGCTTTCTACTACTGAAAGCCGTATTGATTCCAATAACCATGAACACTTTCTTCCTCTCATTCGACAACAAAGAGATGGCGGCAGAACCGTCGGAGATCCCAATTTCCCGAGAACTTCGAGTCACCGATAACTCCATTTTGAGAGCCGATATCTGCTTGTCAAGAGATCTGGGCACGGCTCCAAAAGAACCCACAAAAGCGTCAAAATTATTCTCAAATTCAGCTAGAAACTTGAGGTGGATTATACAGAGAATTAACAGAAACTCACTGAATTGCTTCGTGCGTTCTCTCCATTAAATCGCTATCCGGTGCTGAGTTCTGATTAAAAACCAAACAAAAACCATAAGTAAAAATTGCCAAATTGTGACTAACAAGAAGAATCATCTGCAAACTATAAACGTACCGTTTTAGTGGTCAAATCGTCGGTGACAGCCTGCAGCTCTTGTTCACGCCGTTGGAGAGACGAGAGCTGACCGTTGGATTCGGATGGGAGCCACGTCCTACGCAACAACAACCCGAATGAAAGAATCTCGTCAGCCTCGAAAACCAACCATATCGAACAACAACGAAACAAACAAACAAACAAAACAGAGGAGAGTTCGGAGATGAAAGAGAAAGAAAAAGGAACCTGCCGGTGATGAGAACGCCAAGAAAGAACGAAAAGGTGCAGAAAATGGGAATCCATTTGGCGGAGATTTTCGTAGTGCTCCTGCTCCTCATTCTCTGCGATGATGTTGCTGCGTATCCGCGTCGACTTGAGAGGGAGAGAGAGAGCGCGAGCAAGAAGTGCCTTTTAATGGTTGTCACTTGTCAAGGTTTGATCCATGGTTTCGGTCTTCGTTTATAAACTTATGGCGTCGAACTGTCTAAAGTTGGGCAGTTTCTGTCCTTTGTTTGATTCGACTTTCTGTCGTAATTCACGCGGGAGTTCAACGCGCGTCCACGCCAGTCACGCCACGCCACGACTCAAAATTTACCGTACAAAATAAATAAGTAAATAAATGAAAAGTAGATCATCTATTATTTAAATGGAATAAATACTTTTTTATCCTTTAAATTATTAGATTTTGGAAAATACTAAGGCCCACTGGTGGCTCTCGGGAGTCGGGAGCCATCTCTGGCCCATTTTTTTTTTTTAATTTTTTTTAATAATTAAGAAATTTTTTTAATATTATTATAATTTCTTATATTTTTTTAAAATGTTTAAAAATATTAAAAAATGATTTTTTAAAAAAACAAAAAATTATTTTTACTTAACAGTGCTGGAGCCACCAACGGTGCCTGTACCATCATCCTTAAATTTTCCGTTATAAACTATTGAAATTTATATATTATAATTTTAAATTATTATATATTTCAAAAAAATAAATTTATAAATTAATATAATTTCATGTGATATGTTAAATTTATTTATAATAAAAATAATTTTATAATTTAATATATTACATCAATTTATGTTAATTTATAAATTTATTTTTATGACAATTTACGTCCCACTCTAAAAATGTGTAACGTATCTAAGTATGTGTAGAAAATTAAGTTGAAAATTTTTTTATTTGAGAAATTATATTAGATCCCACTGAAAAATGACTGTGTACCGTACAAAGGGAGTAATTAATTCCAAAGGTTTTGATCTTCAGTCCACTTTTGTTACGCATTATCATCTCTATAATATGACAAACTTCAGCATAATTTTTACTCTCCCGTAATTAAAAACTTCGACTAATCATAAATATATCTTTTATCTCAGATTTTGTCATATTTATTTAAAATAAAGAATAGTATTATTTTTAAATAATATGACCTAAATCGTCTACTTTCTTCGAAAATATGATTTAGCTTGCTTCCTAAAATTTGACAAGTGATCCATAAATGTGTTAAAAGTAGCAACCCGAGGTCCTTTAAAATCTCGTTTAGTTACATAATTTAGATAAAAAAAAATAATATAATTTGTTAAAAATTAAATAAAATATTATTATAATATAATTTTTTAATATTAATTTTATTTTAAAATTAAAAAAATAAAATATTTATTATAGTTTATATAAAAATTTAAAAAAATTATAATAATTATATAAAATCAGATAATTTGATTTTATGAAACCAAACTAACCCAAACTTTTTAAACAAGTAAGAGAAAGGGTTTTTTAGCTCTAATTACATCAAGCATATCAGATTTTCAATATTTTTTTTTTTACAGAAAAAACATTGATATAAAAGACTAAAGTTTGCAACCTTTCACATAAGTTGCAAATTCGATACGAGCCTCATGAAAAATAAGAAGATTTCTGGTTGGGGTTAACAAGGCTCGAATGTATTCGAGTTGACCTAGTTAATAAGCGTGTTAAAAGATCAATTTTCTTAATTTACATATTAATCTAATTATTTATTGGTGAACTCATCAACATATTTTACCTTAGATAATTAAAAGTATAAAACAAATCATTAAAAAAAATGAGTTGAGTTTTGGTGAAAATGTCCGGTCTATTTAAGTATGTTACATTTAGATGTTAAAATTATTTCCGATTATCCGTTAATGATAATGAAATAATTTATGAATAGTAATAAATAATCTGTTAATAATAGTCTATTATTTGTGAATGATAATAAAGTGATCCGAGATGGTCTCAACAGCCAAATGTAGTCTTAGGATATGTTTTATTATCATTTCTCGTTACTATTCACTATTATAATACTATTTAATACTTTAATATTAGTTTTTACTACTATTTACAAATTATCTGAAATCATCTCACTATCCAAAGGCGAGATGTCATCACTATAGGCAATTCTGTGGATATCATTCAAAGAAGCAAGGCACCTCTATCTTGATAGCCCATCTTAATAATTGTCAGCGATATAAAATAGCGAAGGGATTGGCAGTCATTGATCAAGCTAAGCTCAGTTATGAAACTTCTACAGGCATCGATGGTACACAGACTAAGAAAATGATTATCCCTCAATACAGTGAGAAATTATTGAGAGATATGCTTGCAGAGATGATAATTGAAAATGGGATGCCTTTTATCACAGTCGAGAAAAAAGGTTTCCGAAAGTTTGTTAAGACCATTGAACACGATTTCCATTGCCATCACAGTATACAGTGATGCGGGATTGTATGAATAGACATGTAAAAGAGAAGGTGGAGATGAATAAGATGTTTATTACCACTAGCCAGAGACTGTCATTTACAACTAACACATGGACTTCCATACAAAACGTTTCTTACATGTGTATCAAAGCACACTAAATCGACAGTGAGTGAAATTTGAAAAAACGGATTATTGGGTTCAAAGAAATTATTGATCATAAGGGTGCATCCATTGGGGCACTGATGGATGATTGCTTAAAGGATTGATGAATTTAAAAAGTTATATGTATTGCAATTGATAATGTCAGTGCCAATGACATTGCAATTGAATGGTTCAAAAGGAATATGAGTGTAAAAGCTGATGTCATCCGCAAACATGATTTTATTTATGTTCAATATTGTACTCATATAATCAACCTGATTGTTGTTGAAGGGTTAAAAGAGGTTGACAATTTCATTACTAGAGTCCGCAACATTGTGCGGTATGTAAGGGATTCCCCTCAAAGGCTATCCAAGTTCAAGGCAATAGCAGAACAACTTGAAATTTCATGTTCTAAGACATTGTACTTGGATGTTTCGACTCAATGGAACTCGACATATATTATGTTGGATGTGGCACAAAAGTACCAAAGAGCATTCGAGCTGATGGAGGTCGAGGATAGGAGGCCTTAAGTATGCTTTTGCTGGAGCCTGCAAGAAAGGGGCCTGGTGCACCGAACTCACATGATTGGACTAGTGTGGAGCACTTTGTTACATTTTTACAAGTGTTTTATGACATGACTATGTGGATATCTAGATCTGCATATACGACTACAAACTTGTTTTTCAGCCAACTCTTGGAGCTTCACTACCACTTGCAAGAAGGTTATACTGATCCTAGCAGACTATTATCTGGTATAGCTATGAGAATGCAGACCAAATATGATAAATATTGGGGGATGTTGAGAAATAAATATATTACTCTTTGTGATTGTGATCCTTGACCCTTGATATAAGTCAGTCATGATAGAATTTTGATCAAATTCTGTAATGGTGGTAGTGAAAACTGCACGGTTTATTTCAATTTCTTAACCCTCGATATAAGTTGGCCGTGATAGAATTTTTGGCAAATTCTGTAATGGTGGCAGTGAAAGTTGCACGGTTTATTTCAATTTATTGACCCTCGATATAAGTTGGCCGTGATATAATTTTTGACAAATTATGTAATGGTGACAATGAAGGCTGCATGGTTTATTTCAATGCTTAAAATGAATCTTGACGACTTATATTCCCAATATAACAATAGTGGTCAACCTTCATCCGTAGTGAGTACCTCACACTCGATTCCAACACCTTCCTTCGATAACATAGCCCAAATGGAGTATTGCATCCACGCCGTTGAGGTTACAACATTCTAAATCAGTATCATTAACTTGTTGCAACGAGAAATATTATGCAGTGTACTTATGAGGTTGAACGGTATTTTATGGAAGAAGTCGAGACACTTAACAATATATTTCAATTATTAACTTGGTGGAAGGCTAATTCCACTAAATATTCAATCCTTTCCAGTATTGCTCGAGATGTGCTAGTCATTTCTATCACTATGGCTGCCTCTGAGTCGGCATTTAGCATTGGAGGTCGAGTATTGAATTCTTACTAGAGTTCATTGTCACCGTCTACTGTGGAGACTCTCATTTGCACACAGAACTAGATCAGTGATATGCCCATTGGACTAAATACCATTAGCAATGATGTTGAGAGTTTAGGCTTGAATTGGGTAACTTTATTTAAGTATTTCAATTGAGTTTATTTAATTCTTTAAATGATTTCATAGATCTATTAAATTTCTACTTTTTATAATTTCATAGATATAATTGTGAACTCCAGCATACTTGCCGATGATTGATAGTTTGAGTCTAAGATGGACAACAATTGGGGGTTGAGATGTAGTTGATGGATCATGGACTTGGATTGTTGATAAGTTGATAAACTCTCTTTAAATTTTTTTGGTGAGAAATGATAATCAAATTTTACTTTTAGCGTGTTTAATTTTATGAATCATTCTCTTTTTTCCTTTTATTGATTGTGACTTTTTATCTTAATTTCAGGTATCACCAACAATAAAGCACGGTGTTGCAGATCCAATTTTTATTTTTATGGACTGTTTAATATGTTTTTTCTTATGGACTATTTGAAATGAATTGTTTTTACTATTATCAATGTTTTAAACTATTATATATGCCTTTTTTTTTTAATGATGTATTATATTAATTTTTTTTTTAATTTTAGGGGTTAGAAAAGGCCCAATTGGGCCCAGAATCGGAGGTCCGAGTTTCGATAACTCCGATCTCCGATCGATGCTCCGAACTACGATGAGAGTTGGAGTCAGAGCTAAATTTTACTTCCAGTCGAAAGTTGGAAATCTCTCCTCTAACTCTGTCGGAGTCAGAGCACAACCCTATCTAAATGTAGCTTTTATCTCAATTTGAATTCAGATGGGATTATATATGTGAATTGTCACGTTGAGATAACAAAAGGAGATTAAAAGCCCCCCTCCCAAAAAAAAAAAAAAGGAGAAAAAAATCATATAATTTTATAAACAGAAAATATATTGCAGCCTCACACTTTTTCATATTATTGAAAAATATAAATTTACTATCTTATTTTATTTTATTTTATATTTTTAAAATAATAATATATTGGGTATGAAGCTGCTGTGTAGCATGCATTTTTATAAATATGTTTAGATAAAATCTATGTCTAAATTTAACAGTTTTGGAGGAATAGGGGCAAAACTGAAAATTACGGCCAAACAATTGGCAAAATGCTGCAGATCCTGCCCTTAGCCAGAATTCTTTTAGGTCCTCCGCTTTGCTTCTGTAGCCCGAGTCTTCTTCCTAAACTCTATATTCGATCGCCTCACAAGGTAACACTATTCGTCTTCTATTTCTTCCTCTTGTAAAGTATCTTCTGCTTCCCTTAGTTTTCCCCTGTGAATATGTTCCTTTTCCCTAACTTTCTCTGTCAATTTTTTTATTTCGTTGGTTGTGAGTATTAGCTAATATCGGATTTCGGTCGCACGGGCCGTTTGCTCTATCGGATTTAAAATATTATATTCTTCGGTCAAGGTTATTGTATCTGGAGAGGAATTATTTAGATATTTTTCCCTTTTCCCTATATATTTTTTTACTTGTTGTGTTTAGTAATTTCTGCTCGATTTAGAATTAAATTTGAGTTTTCTTTGTTAATTCCAAGTGGTATTTTGATCTCTTTCATGCCTTGTTCGTTTTATTAAAACAAAACCACTAAAAGAGATGGTATTTAGATATGAAGTTTCTCTTATCAATTTGAATTTTGTTGTTATCTATATTCTTAGCAACCAAACGGAGGATTAGACTATCTTGTTTCACGGAGACCTAAGCTTTAGTTTGTGTCATGGTTCTGATCAGGGGGTTGAGGGGAGTGTCTGGTGGATTGGGTGAAGGGCTGTGCAGAAGAGGTGAAGAAGGCTTGAGTATGAAGTTGCAGTTTTGTTAGTTACAAGCTGGTGAAGGAACGATGTCATGTAGTAATAAGAAGATGTTAGTAATCAATCCGCCGTCGCTTTGTATAAGTAGGAATTGAGTAGATATGTGAGAGGCAGTCGTTTCATTAATTCAATGCAATTGTAATACGCTGTCTTTTGTAAACCAACATAGAAAGTACATAAACTCGACTTGGAGGAAAGATTCCTCAACTCTGAATTCAGTCAAACAAGATTCTTCTCTCTCTCTCTCTCTCTCTCTCTCTGAAACTTCTTCTTCTTTTGGAGATTGACTATCTCGAATTAGCTGTAATTGGGCTCATTACAGTTTGGAGTGGTTGCAAACTTTTCCTCTAAATGTGAAACTAGAGAACGGGAGGAGGAGGAGCGGTTGTGGTTGTTGTTGTGAAGAAATTATTTCTTTCTAACCCCAAGGGGTTGGCCCAAGTGGTGAAGGCTTTGGTCTTGGGGTATCACTCCCCTCAAGGTCCAAGGTTCAACACCTCATGGGTGCAAACAATCCTTTGGGGCCACACCCCCTGGTGAAAAGCCAGCTATTTAACCAGTTCCGTATAGGGAAACTTCTGAAGGTGTGGTGCACGGGACCGGAGTTTACTCTACATGAGTGGATCCGAAGGGGCCTTGGAGAGGAGGTTCCCCGACATAAAAAAAAAAGAATTATTTCTTTCTTGTTTGAGGAATTTCACAGTTTACATTGAATTTCACAATTATCCCTGTTTGGATCTAATTCCCTCACTGAATTTTAATTTTCACTGACCTCATCTTTGGCATTACTTTTCTTTTTTATAAGTGTCTTTGGCATTATTGGAACAAAAGCATAGTGTCTTAACTCATGAATAAGAATCACTCAATTTTTTTATTAGTTTCGAGGAACTTATTGGAGTTGACAACAGTTGTCTAATACTTCCCGTACATTTTGGCTATGCTTTTTATTATTTTTGTTACAAAAAAAGCAGCTGTCTATTACCATATTATATGCTTGAGCACGTATTCAATTTGCATGATAACCCCTGCTTCTAAATTTGACATTTCCTTTTGTTGTGGATGGGCACACAAACACGTACATGGAGAAGCATGATATTTTTTCTTGGTGGTTGAATTTATTGCTGATGTATCTGTTGAAGGCATAAGAGGAATCTAAATGACTCAACTGATGTTTGAGCAGGCAAGTAAGAAGCAAGAGCTTATTCATTTCCTGCCACCATGTCCTTGAACAAAGGAATGAGGTCCTGTGCAAAGTTTTTGATGTCCTCAGAAGCATTTATGTCGAAATCAGGTTAGTCTGATGCACTTTTTTTTCCCTTTTAAAGCATCTGGTATTCCCCTCTTCCCCATGCAATTTATGGCACCTGTCTCTTATGTTATGGTTAAGTACATGCATAGTATGATACTTGAGATGGCAATATTTGAAAGGTAAAAAAACTATAAGTTATTCACATTTTCATTTTTCATGAGGCTTATATACATACATTTCAAGGGTTTTAATAATGCTAGTTAATCAGAACCAGAAATAAATTTCCTTGAAATCCCGTATGCTATCTTGGTTTTGTAGAAATGTTAATTTGCAAACACATTCTTCATGGTGAGGCAAAACTGAGGTCTAAAAGATGCATGCATGCAGTTTTCTGGATTTTTTTTTATTCTTATTTTTGCAAACCATACAATTTCAGTATTGCACCTATGATGTGCATGATAAGTCTTTGAGGTTATTAAGTATCTGCAATTTAGAGATACTAGCCAACCCCAAGGGGTTGGTCCAAGTGGTGAAGGCCTTGGTCTTGGGGTATCACTCCCTTCAAGGTCCAAGGTTCAACACCTCATGGGTGCAAACAATCCTTTGGGGCCACACCCCTGGTGAAAGCCAGCGATTTAACCAGTTCCGTAGGAAAACTTCCGAGGGTGCAGTGCACGGGACCGAGGTTTACCCTGCATGGTTGGGTCCGAAGTTGACTGATGCATGTATACTTCATCATTGCGAAATCTGAAAGTTGTATAAAGATACTAGCCACTTCCAGTAATACATACTTCAAATTTCTATTTTTTCCTGATGCTTTGAAACTTTTTATGTAAGACTTATGCATGTTTAAACAACTCTGTATTTTGTGAAGCTATCATTTGGCGGTTTCTTAAAAGATTTGAAACCATGGAATTAGAGAATTGAATATAAAAGAAATACTAAGTGTGGTGATACGATAGACTTACTTCGTTTAACTTGCAATCTATTGTGGATTTTTATGTGTCAAGTTTGCCCAAATTCCAGATCTCTGGATTTTCTTTTTGTTTGATGAAAGATATCTTGGTTTTCATGTCTTGTTGTCAAATATCAAACTCTGACTGCTTGCCCAAGTCCCTGAACAAGAATAATGACTTATTTTTCCTACCAGCAAAGAGGGGGTTTCACTCGACTGAGGCGAAGAGAATGGGAGGACATGGTCATGATGAGCCTTACTATCTCCATGCCAAACACATGTATAACTTGGACAGGATGAAACACCAGAAGTTGACAATGAGCCTTGCTGTGTTCACTGCATTCAGCATTGGTGTGGCTGTCCCAATTTATGCTGTTATATTCCAGCAAAGTAAAACAGCTTCTGGTTGAGTATCCTGCTTTCTGACAGCAATAAGATTAAGCAGTATTCCTGTCATTTGGCTTGGTTTCTTTTTTTGTTTGGAAATTGTCACGTTGCCATTTGTTCCATCACTCAAGTGGATGACCGTTTTCCATGAGAATTACATGGCCGTAGACCATTCTACTTATTTCTGTTGATCACATTATGTGGATGTTTTCATCACCCATCACTTCCATTAATTCTCATCTTAATCACCACTTTTGTATTTCAGGTTGCCTCCTAGTAAAGAGAAGGTACATTTGCTATTCAATTTAAAACAGGAATAAATGTTCTAGACTTTGGGACATTTGCCCTTTGTGCCCCTATTTCCATTAGGTCATATTTTGCACTTCCAAACTATAATGTTTTTTAGTTGCTTTTCAGACAACAATCAAACTATTATTTCACTCTCCAAATTATCACTGTTTGACAATTTGTAACATGTCTTATTTTTCAGAAATCTCAAGTGTCAAGTATAAATTGATCATTTTGGATGCAGGTTAAAAAAATAAAAAATAACCTTGCCTGTGGAAACTCTAAAATTAGACTTGAAGCATGACAGATGTGACAATAAAGTATAACTTCATCATTGCGAAATCTGAAGGTTGTGTAAAGATATTTCTTTTTTATTCTCCTTATATTTCAGTATTGCTCTTACGTCTTGATCATATAAATATAATTTTGACAAAACCCCAATGACGAAAACTAACGTATAAAGAAGGTTCATGTTTCTTTAGCAGAAAACTTTATACTTTCTTCTGCCTTTTGTCAAGAAAAGCATCTTCAAAACATTTCCCCATCTCTTGGCGTCCTATGTTTTTGTGCAATTTTGTATGAGGTGAGTTGTGATAAAAAGTAAAAAAAATATTATTTAAATATATTTTTTTAATATTATTTTTATTTTAAGATTTAAAAATGTTGAATGGTTTATTTTATTTTATGTAAAAATTTGAATAACTTATAATGATTAAATAAAATGATATGAGAATGGTTAGGAAAACATACGACACCATTTCATAATGTACGAAAAATTGCAGTTTTTTTTTTTTTTCTAATCAATTATATCTACAACCAAACTATTTATTGTTTCTTATTTTTTCATATTCGAATTTAAAAATAAATAAATTATATGATTGGTAGTTGAACATGGTTTCACAATTATCGTGACAAGCATGCTAAGCTTATATAGCATTTTTTTTTTTTTTTTAATCATAGTGATCAGATAGCTTATTTTATGCAAAAGCAATTCAAAAACATCGACGACACATGGCACATGCAGATTGGTTCGACACGCTAAGTCTTGTCGGAGAATTTGCGTGTGAAAATCCTCATTGTCCAATGAACGCAATGCGCATAGATTATCTCCATTTTTGAAGTTTCTAATCCTGCAACTTGCATAATATGAATCATAACGAAAAATACAACACAAATAGTCATGAGTGAAGACAAAACCAGAAATTGAAATGGGAATCGTACGATTAGAAAATTAATTAAAAATTCTATAGATTAACACGATTTGACTTGATAATTATAAAATAACTTTTATAATAATCCTTTTTAGAATCAAACATTTCTCAATTAAAATAAATAGAAAGAGAAGATTGGAGAATATTTAATAAGGATGTACAAAATTCCGCCATAATCAATAATTTTTTTATATGAATTAATATATGATTACGAGAAAATGATACATATGTAATTCTCTAAAAAACTATATTTTAAATAAAATATATTTTTATCAAATAATATTATTTTACATAAATAATTCTAAATTAAAACGAACAAATGATTATATTAACAGTAATGCTACATATAGTTGTAGAATGTATAAACACAGCGTAATAGTTTTGAAAAAAAATAGGATCCATAATTAAAAAGTTAATTTTTTTCATGTAGGTCTCATATTAATTTATTTTTTTCAAAAAGACTATGCGGCGCTTGTACAATCACGACTGTAAATATTATTTTTCTTATATTAATTTATTTTAAAAAAATAAAATATAATTATTTTATAACTCTATATGAAATAAATGGTAGTTTTATAATATTAAACTTGTTTTTAATAAAATTACATGACTGTGTTAGTTATTTTAAAATGAATTTCTAAAATAATCATTGGTATATCGTTACCTAAAAATAAAATCTTTTTATTTTGAGTTGGGGATAAATTTGTAATTTTACCCATAAACACGACGTGGTATGACTGTGACCTTCGATGGAACGCCACTTTTTATACCTTTTCCCTGTCAATTTCGTACCCTTATCTCTCCATCGTCAAGAAATAAATATAAATTCTCAACGTGAAAGTAATATAAAAAAATTAAAAAATATATATATATATATATATTTATAGAAAAAGTAATTTTTAGACAAGGACAAAAAAGTAAAATCAGGACGAGAGTGATGATAGGCGATGTGATATTTCCCACGACAGGTCAGTTTTATGATAAAATTTAAATTTTCAAGGGGCTGAGTTTGCCCTAAGCGATGACGTGTAGGGTTTTCTGTTCCTCTCTATGAGCCCGTAGGCGTCCTATATAAATACCGTGCTCCTCTCCATTTGTCCCCAAAATATTACCACCTAGCTCTAAGCGAAGCCTCGAGACATCTTCGTTTCCTTCCTCGCCTCTCTGTCCCCCTCTCTCTCTCATCACATTTGGAGGTAGCAACTCCCTTCGTTCTCATCGTCTTCCGTATTATTTTCTGGAAATTTTCTTTACGTTTTGTTTTCTTCTTTTAGATTGCGTTGCATCGTAGTTGATTTTTATCGCTAATAGCGGGTGGTTTTATTTTTATTGTGGTTGATCTCGATGGTATTTGTTTGATCGGAGATCAAATGTTTCGTTTTTCAATAAAAGCTTGTTCCTATAATGGATTCTTCTAGATCTGTCTGGCTCTTTGCTTTTCCTTCTATTTTTTGATCGTCGGTTTTCTGATCTAAATCTTGGATGGTTGACGATTGTTTTCTGCTTGACTTGGATCTAAAGTTTCTACTAATTGATAATAAAATCTATTATCCATCAAACAAATTCTACCGTTATTGACAACTCTCGGATTCGGTTTAGTAATTGTTCTTTAAGAAAAAAACAAAGTTCTTTCTCAGATCTATGAAATTTATGTCGCACAGGTTTGATGAATTTAAATAGGAATTACACCCACCGATTCTTTTGTTTTTCTATTTCTTATTTTTACAAGTATTACTTTTTGTTATTTATACTTCATTCGATTATTTATTTTTACTTTATTATGACGTGATGTCTGATATTTTCGGATTCCTTGCTTTTACTCTACGTCTAGTGATTTTTATTTTTTATTTTTATGCTAATGAAATTGAATCTTTATTATACAAGGCGAGGGTTTGACATGTAATTAGAAGCTAGTTATGGATTTTAATGCTTAGTTCATTATACAACGCTTTGCCTCCATTGATTCTTTGGGCCTTAAACCTGTAGATAGCACAGGTGCGATTAATTTCAGACATGAGGTTTACGATTAGGTTGCATGGTTTTTTTTTTCTGCTTTGAATGAACTGGTGTTCCTTTAATATAAGGTCCCAAATAACGTCTATCTGGACTTTGCTAATGAATTATCTGATCAGAGTTTTAGTTCTTAAGCTACATATAAATTGGAATTTAATAGTTTTTGACTTTATAACTTAAATTTTCTAGTGAGCCAAAAAAAAAAAGAGGCAAGTGCTGGCTGAAATCCTCGTCTAGGCTGGTTTAGAAGTTCTTATATTTGTAACCTTAATCAGAATCGCCTAATCGTTCTAAACTCTGTTATTTGTTTCAGGAAGTTGGCAGTCTTTCTGCTCTGCAGCTCGTCAAAGTGGAGGGCGTTAAGTTTGAAGCTTCTTTTATGTCTGAACGGGCTACTCTCTTCTTGTCATCAATTGGTTTGCTTGGGGGATACTGTCCTAAGTCTAGAAAAAAGAACAGACATAGTGCTCCTAAAGTTGGATGCATGCATCTTGGCTTAGTGGAAGGCTACAGGGCTCACTGTCTGGGTTGCCAGTTTATTTGTCCGTTTCCAATCACAAGAAATTTTACTAGTACAAGGAGTATCTCTGATAGCTAGAAGAAGCTTCTGACTTGTGCATCTTCTACGAACCATAGTCGAGCAGTCTGACACAGCTATTAACAAGATGGCATTGCAAAACATTGGTGCTTCAAACCGTGATGATGCCTTCTACAGGTATAAGATGCCAAAAATGGTAACTAAGATTGAAGGTAGAGGAAATGGCATCAAGACTAATGTGGTTAACATGGTTGAGATAGCAAAGGCCCTGGCTAGACCTGCTTCTTACACTACAAAGTACTTTGGATGTGAGCTTGGTGCACAATCCAAATTTGATGAGAAGACTGGAACTTCCCTTGTCAATGGTGCCCATGACACTGCAAAGCTTGCTGCACTTCTTGAAAACTTCATTAAGAAATATGTTCAGTGCTATGGCTGTGGGAACCCAGAAACTGAGATAGTGATCACTAAGACTCAGATGATCACCCTCAAATGTGCTGCATGTGGATTTCTTTCAGATGTTGATATGAGGGACAAGCTTACTACTTTTATTCTCAAGAACCCACCTGAACAGAAGAAGTCATCAAAAGACAAGAAGGCAATGAGAAGGGCTGAGAAGGAGCGGCTTAAGGAAGGAGAGGCTGCTGACGAGGAGCAGAAGAAGCTAAAAAAGGAGGCAGTGAAGAAGAAAGGCAGCTCTGCAAGTGCAAAGGATGCTGCTTCCAAAGCTTTGACGAAGAAAAGAAGCAACAGCTCTGATGAGGATCACTCCCCAGCTCACAGTCATGCTGATGAAAATGAACCTCCAGCCGATGATGATGATGAAGATGTCCAATGGCAAACAGATACTTCATTGGAGGCAGCTCGGCAGCGCATCCAAGAGCAATTGAGTGCTGTTACTGCTGATATGGTCATGCTTTCTACCAATGAAGAGAAGCAAAAGTCTGCAAAGAAGTCTCCAGGACGTGAAGAGAAAACTCAGGTTAATGGACACAGCAATGGTCATACTAGTGCCCATGGGAACCTTGTTGAAGAGATAAGGGAACACTTGAACAAGGGTTCTTCCCCTAGTCAGCTGAAATCCTTTCTGGGTTCTCTCTCCGGGACTTACCAAGAAATCATGGATGCTCTATTTGAGGCTCTCTTTATGGGCTTTGACAAGGGGTTTGCAAAAGAGGTGGCCAAAAAGAAGAACTATCTGGCAGCAGCCACTCAAGAGGAGGGATCTCAGATGGTTCTGTTGCGCGCTATAGAGTCTTTCTCTGCAAAGGCAAGCACCAAGGCTGTCAAGGAGTTGGGCTTGGTTCTGAAAGAGCTTTATGACCATGATGTGCTGGAGGAGTCCTCTATTCTAGAGTGGTACCAGAAGGGACTGGGTGGTGGCAATAAAACCTCCCAAATTTGGAAGAATCTGAAGCCTTTCATCGAGTGGCTTCAGAATGCCGAGTCCGAATCAGAAGAGGAGTAATTCTGAAGGTCCTCCTTGCTTATACTGCTGCTTCTGCTATATCTTATAGATAAGATGGTTTGGTTAGTTCCGTTCTGTCTCAGTTGTACTGATTTGGAGTCATTAAAATGGGGTTGGTGAGTGAGAAGCTAGAAATAAAAAGGAGAAAAGCAAGCACTGGGCTGGCTTTTCTTAGCCTTTCATCTGCTCAATGTCATGCTCCTCCTGTTGTTGCTATTTTCTTTTTTAGCGTTTTGCTTCCAACTTGCAGTTTGGTTTGGTTTGGTTTGGTTTGACGATATATGCTTGTATCGTGTGAAATAAAGTCAGCTGTTTCTGTGAGTTTGGTTTTGTCCACTTTTTATATTTTTCTGCGTGGATTTGGTTACGAGGAATTTAGGAAATGCTAGATGAAACCCCTGACCCGGTATGTTTCACTTTGAAGTTTTCATCCTTAAATTTATGGCCAAAAATTGACTCTCCTCCGGTACTATTTCCCCTTGTGAAATCCCCATCCACCTTGGCACATTAAATTTGGAATTATCCGGTGAAATGCCGACCCCTTGTAGCGTGATGTCTTCCCAGAACTTCCGACCTTCTTCCCCAGTGCAAAGGGCATGGAAATTTTCAGCAGTTTTTGGGATAACATCAGCAAATAGCTCCATTACAACTCGGCCAGCTTTCATCTTTTGAATTAGAATGTCAAATAAAAGCATTGGGTTTGACATCTTGTCTATTAAATCCAAGGGGTTCCACCAAGAATCAGATTTCACGTAACATGCCCGTGCGAAGTTGGAAGCATATAAAACATATTTCTATTCTGAAGACAATAGAACTTCAAACAATTTAAAGCCTTTCGTTTAAGGAAAACGCTAGAATGCCGCATGAGTCTGCCCTCTTGCTTTAACTGTTGATGTATTTAATTTATTTAATTTATTTTAATTTTTACTTAATAATTAAAGAAGTGACTTTTAGTATATTGGTATATTTTGTTTATTTTTTAAAATATTTAAATATGTAAAAAGATATTTTAAAAAAAATAAGAAAAATATAAAGAAGTGAATTTGTGCTAAGCTACACAACCCATTGCTGGGAGATAGCTTAGCAATACTTTTCTCTTAAATCCCACCAAATGATTCTCCAAAAAGCACCACCAAGGAGTACTCACGTAAGTTATAAGCATGCTTTTGTTTACATAATCTACATAGCAAATTCTCATTCAGCCAAGAGGTTGATTTATGATATAATATATGCAAGCTTTATATCATCAACTCAATAGATAGATCTACTAACACAGAAAAGTGAAGCTCTTCATATGTTCCTCTTAATTCAATAACTTTATCAAGCTCTGTATATTTTCCTCGTAGTCCGTATCAAAATACTTCTCATTCAGAAAAACCAATTCTCAAGACTCAACATCAATAACGTTCCTGACGCTCTCTTATCTAAATACTTATATCTTGATATGAAACATTCAGTTGCAGCTAGTTCTCAAACTACTCATGATATACACAGAAAAATCTCTCCGTTTTTCATTCTCTCTTGAGTAAGCATTTTGAGTGTGGATTCTTTTTAGCTTTACTTTAGTTGATTCTACGTACACTTTACCACCAAGAGGATATGCTTGAGGCTTGCTGGAATTTTGGCTAGGCTGAATAAACTCGTGGAGCAACTCAAAAAACTATGGTTGAGGTATTCCGCTGTGCGCCGTGAGTTCTTAGATTGGCATCAGAGCATTTTAAATCGTTAATTC
The DNA here is from genome assembly GCF_018687715.1 of Carya illinoinensis. Taxonomy (NCBI): domain Eukaryota; kingdom Viridiplantae; phylum Streptophyta; class Magnoliopsida; order Fagales; family Juglandaceae; genus Carya; species Carya illinoinensis. The sequence continues at coordinate 43,591,094 of NC_056756.1, forward strand.
CTGTTTACCGAAAGCCCTCATTTTTAACATAGTTTGAATCTCTGTTTTTCTAACTACTTCTGAGTGCCTTTTTTTTTTTCCCTTCCTTTATGGGACCTGGCCGTATTTTTGTGCTTGAGTTGGCGGAGCCGTTGCAAGCACCAAGCGGTATTGCGTTCACCAATAGAGGTGCTGTGCGCACCAACAACAATGCAGCATGAACAGGGGCAGCGTTGTGCTCACCTGGGAGGTGCGGCACACACTGCGACGGTGCAACGCACCATAGCGGCACAAGGTGGTGCAAAGCACACCAAGATAATCGTGACCGTCGCACTGAGCATGTGGCAGCGGCAATGGCTCACGGGGGCTAGTAGAAATTTTTTTTTCTTAAATGAACAGTAACCTACCGAAATGAGGAAGAAGAACAGTGCAAATTTTTGGTCGACTTCTGGGCTTGGGTCTTTTTTTTTAAAGCTCGGCCCCTACTTTCTTTAAAAAATGAGGGGTTGGGCCGATTTTGTGGCCCAATATTTGATAGCCTTTTTTCATATTTATTGACACAAAAATAAAGAAATGGCATACATGGGTTTCAAACTTGATCACCTCACAAAACCGAGGAGCTAGGCGCACCACTGGGTTGCAATCTTCTCTCTAGTCTAGGGGGGGAATTTTTCAAAGAACCCCGCTACGTACAGGAGAATTTGCGCAGGAGAGCTGCGCAGGGATGCCTAGTCAGCATGTAATAAAAAAATAAAAAACAAAGTGAAAAAAGAAAAAGCAAATAAAGATGAAAAAGAAACAACAGAGGGAAACTCCGAAACTTTCTCTATCGCTGTTATTCATCTCCTGCGCACAGCGTTTAGCATTTTCCAAACTGAGAACTTCCACCTCGTCGGTCATCTACGTCGGCGTTATCTCTGGTAGTTTTAAAAACTTCACCTCTGCCAGTCTTCATCATCATCAGTGGTAAGTGGCCCATTTATATAATAAAAGACTATTTTCATGAATTTGTTGTTTAATCAAGTGGTATGGCATTGTCGTGGGGTCGCCTTGGGTGGTTGGTGCGTCGTGAAATTTTTCCTATCAATTTAGTGAAGAGAGAGAGAAACTTTTCCCTTTGGCCGATTTGCTGAGTTTCTTTTGCCGATTTGCTGGTTTTCTTTAAAGAGAAAGGAAATGCATTCTGCCTAATTGATTTGCCTTGATACAATGAGTCGTATACACAAAGTACCAAAAAATGTATAAATCATTTAAATAATTTTGGAAAATTCTAAGTTGTTCGGAAAATAACTTTTTGTTGTTGTCTTTGAGCTAACGTTTCCAACCTAGCAACTTCGTCCTTTTTCGCACCCAAAACTTTCACGACTAGAGACCACAAAACACTGGGACTCAATTAATTATCAAGAAATGTAATTAAATTCTATTATTAATTCATCTCCATATATAATGTAATGCAGTATTAAGAGTAATTCTGTTTGTGCAGAGCACCACTAATATCTAACAATTTTTGTGATAAATATGCATCAATGATGTTCCGAAGCTTCTGTTATAAAATGATTATTAATGTTCTCTAGATAGATGGATAAAGGGAAGGAGCACACATAGGAGCACGCATCTCCTATAACACTTCCTACTGCATATCCATCAACAATTCCTACAACCCAGGTATTTATCAAGTTCATTTGATTGTTTAATAATGTCTATATTTATAATACTACATCTTTGTTTCATAATCATTATTGGTTTCCATGTTAGGTGCTACCAATATCATTGTATGATGGTTTCTCAAATTATATGCATGGTTGCCATCCACCAATGACACATGTTTTTACCACCATTTGTCCCTAGTGCTGATGCCAATCCATCTACTTGGACCACACAGGTGATAAGTTTGTTCCTTAAGTTGTTCCCTTAATTTTCACCATTTTTCTAATCAATTTAAAACATGGATGTGTCTTGTGGGTGTAAACTGCAGGAAAATTTAATAGGGATGTCTTGGTGTGGATGGAACACAGCTGGATAGTGGATAATAGGGATGGAACACAGCCAGATGTTGGAGATTTTGCTTTATGGTAATAGGGATGGAACCATTGATGTATGAACCATATACCTCACTACTATCTGTAAATATATAACCCTTTCAACATTTTGGTAGTAATCACAAATCTTGCTGTTTTTTAATATTACAATTGTGTATTTTGAGGAAGCTAAACTAAATGTAATAGAAGGAAGATTATGATTCTTCAATTTGTACATATGTCCAAATCAGGTATTAATCTGTGAGTAGTTAAATCAAGAAAGTATGCCATTTGTCCCACTTAATAGTGATTTAAATCAACCTATATCCAGTGACAACAACGTTCCAAATAGTTCTATAATACACTACATTCCAAATAGTCCCTTACGTACAATATAGAAAGTTTCCATCAAGTGGGGCTTCATTTTGATCGTATCAGATACCCTTCTCAAAAGACCCCAATCTATGACAATGTCCCAATATGTGGCAATGATGGTTGCAACACCTGAACTCACTGCCATTATCTTCCAAGTCATCCCCCTTTGTAAATCATAAGTTGTCCTCATGGCAAGTGCTGCAATTATTGAGAAGTATTTCAGTCCATTATACCCATACATTGCATCTTTCTCCTCTATCAAGCGTCGAAGGCTCTAAAACATTAGAATATTGTGAGCAAAAACTGTTGCTGCAACCGTAAAAACATATATATTCAAAGGGACTAGTTCAATTCTGGCTCCGAAGCTTCTTGTTCTTTTGTCCACCTCCATATCTAAATTTGGAATACACCAACCAATGCAAGTACAGCAATAACTGAACTGAGAAGAAAGACATCTCTATAGCCCAATTCTATTCCTTGCTCGAAGCCGATGTTACAAATTTTAGATAGTTCACAAATTGACCTGTCATGAAGAGAGGGATGAAAGCAAATGCTACAAATTTGCTTCTAATAGTAACGATCAATATCTTCCAACAGACCTAAAAAATAATAATAATAATAATAATAATAATAATAATAATAATAGATATAACAAGTTTAAAAGCTACATACGTATCCCTTTTCCAATTGAAGGGAGAAAGGGAACAAAGGAGAGAGAAAAAACTACCCCTCAAGATTTTACCCCCATTGAGTTCTTACATAGAAAGAATAAAAGACATGTTTTCTAAGCCCCCTTTAATAAATACGTTCAGCATTGCCATTTTTTCTTTTGAGATAGAAGGCATCCATCCTACCTAATAAAATGATAACTATTTGTTCTGAGAATCATATGTTCATTTATTATTTACTTCTTCTGAAGATGATTCATCATTGTTACATGGCATTGTGTTGTATTTACTTTGTTTTATTTGATTATCGGGGTGTTTGAGAGACTTTTGTTTACCTATCGAAAAAAGAAAAAATTGAAATCATGGCTGTAATTTTTGCACTGCAAGATCAAAAAAATAGAGTTCCACTCAACTGAGACTCATCGTATTTCAGCTTAAGCAAAACTTTAATTTGTCAAATCCAAACAATATCCGTCTTTTTTTTCCTTGAAATTCAAAGCAACCAACAGATGCTTTGCAAACAACTACATGGGAAGATCCCCTAACCTTAATTTCATGCCTTTTATGTTAAAATCACATGGAAGATGCCAGATTATGTCACTTTCAAGTGCAGAACATTATTATTTACAAATAATTCATATAATCTGCTTCTAGAAGATACCAGATTATGTCATTCACAGTATATGATACTAATTTCAAGCTAGAAGACTATAGTCGAGAAAACAATTTCTGTATCGGTCAACCTGGCACTAACCAAGACATACTTTCAAATTACAAAAACAGCAAAGTTCACAAAGCCTAGAAGCAGAGGTAGCGAAAATGAGTGTTATTATATTATACTGGAATGAAGATTTTTAAAGTTCATTAGAGGTACCTCAAGCTGCCGCAGTGTGTCAATGAGAAGCCACTGCTTCTGCTTAGAGTTCAAAAACCCATCACGGGGCGCGACACGAAGGAGATAGAGGAGGGACATGGAGGGGGCTAGGGTTCAGAAACCCATCCAATGTTTGTGATGAATCTTTTGAAGAGATGGACGAGGGTGAAGATGGAGGAGGGAGAGGGTGGAAATTGGGAAGGGGTGCACGAGATGAGTTTCAAAAATTGGGAAATTAAGTGAAACGGGGATGAAACGCACCGTATTAATTTCCACGTAGACAATTCGTGCGCATCCCTACGCGAACTCTCCTGCATAGAGAGTTTTCCTTTTTCAAATGTATGTATTGTACATTTTATCTTTAAAAATATCTGCTTTTTTTTCATGCTTTATTTGTCTTGAAACATGCTGATATTTTAATGTTATTCAATCTTATTATATTTCATGTGATCTTTGTTTAATTTTTATATTAAATATGATTACATGTGTGTGTGAAATCAACAAGTGAATATTTGCTTATTTTATCAACTACGTTTGTAAGTCTTGTATGATTAGACATTAGTCTTTTTTCTTTTAGTTGATAAAATAGAAGGTTCCCACTAACTAGTTTTTAGTATTGTCAGTACAAATGATAGGTTGAAAGAATTATAGTGATCCCAATAAAAATTGTAAATGTACTATATAACTAAAGGATTACGGTGGCTCCAATAAAAACTATAAATGCATTGATGGGACAAGAAAAATAGAGTATAATAATCTTAAAAGAACTATCTTTTTAGATTAGTCCAACAAGTTGTCGTAGTCTACATAGCTGTCTTTGTAGACTAGTTCAAAAAGTTACTGCACTTTTAGTAGAATTTATCTTTACATGTGGCTAGGGGTAGACAACTACTTAGGATAGTAGGAGTGTGGTTGAGATTAAGGAGAATTTGATCTCCTATATAATTTTAAATTTGCGCAAAAATTGGGTTATAGATTAATAATTAGATATTATGACGCAGTAGATGATTATGAAACAGTGAATTTCAATCTTGCGACGTATTTGTCTTCTTCTTTTTTTTCTAACTTGGATTGACGTGACGGATTTTTTAGGTGTGTGTAATATCCCATTTGCCCATTTTATAATGAGATGGCATCCACGACCATAGTTGCTAATTTGAACAAGGAGAGAAATTGGATAGAGAGAACTATAACATTTGACATCACAAGATTCAACACGTCTTAGATAAGAGGAGATCTTGGAGGCCTTAACTCACTCCCTTAATGAGCCCGAGAAAGGATACTTGGACCAATACAAGAGAGAACGAGAAGCTTATGATGCATGGGCTAAAAAGAACCATTGTACGCGCATTATTATGTTAAGCAAAATACACAATAATCTCATGTGTGAGTTCAAAGCTTATGACACTATCCAAAAGATGTGGCAAGCACTAAGAGTGAAGTTTGGGGTAACTTTAGTCACAATGTTGCACGGATTAATTGAGGTTTAACTCTTACAAGATGCGTTCTAACTACATAATGAAGTAATATCTCAGGACAATATCATCTATGATCTGTGAACTCAAGACGACAAAAAACAACCTGAGTGACGAGCATGCAGGTAGTGATATACTCACTACCAAATTCTTTGGAGACAATGAGCTAGAATCTGACATACAATGAAAACATCAAGGATTTTTAATGTGCTCATCACTTGGAGCTTGAGGAGCTAGAGGTTGCTAAGCCCAAACATTCAGCCTACATGCCTAAGTCTGCTTCTCACAAGGTGTCTAGGCCCAAGCGTAAAAAGTCCAAGATAGGGGTGGCTAATAAACAGGTGCAGAAAGGATCAAAATCTTCTTAACACAGCAAGAGATGTAAGCATGAGAAGAACAAGTCAAACTTAGAGTATTTTCAACTGTGGAAAGAAATGTCACTTCGCTTGTGACTAGATTAAGCTGAAAGAGGTACTCTCTTACTATTTTTGCTTTGTTTTTTTAACTAGCCATGTGATGGTTACTTATTCTTATCCTATATAGACTGTTGATTCAAGAGCGACCAAGCACATAAGGTGAGAACATCATAAGGTTTTGATAAGTGACCGGACTCACCACTGCCAGACCTTTCAAATCTTACATTTGTAGCTGAAAAGAGACAAGTGTGTTACTTTTAAGAGCCGTCACATATTTCAAAATTTACCAAAGTTGGTCCAAATTGTAATCCATTTTTTTTTCGCATCTATTATATTGTTTTACTTTTTGGTTTCCTTATTGGTAATTAAAAAAAAAAAAAACTTCGTCTTTCAAACGTTTGTTTGTAGTGGTTAAGTCATCTCTTTATATCGAAAGGTGAGTGTTGTCTGTTGGACGTTTGTCTGTAAAGAGTATTAACAATGGTGAAGATCATACCAATCACAAAAGAAAATAATATAATGCTGGAGCTTCAAATGCATTATTACAGTTTATGATATCATATTTGATATGAGAATATTTTATAATGTTTCCGACCATAGATGTAAGTTTATCTGATAAATAAATTATGACAATTTATCTTAAAAATAAAGTGACATTCCAACTAATTTATGCAAAATAAAATAAAAAGATGTAGCAATATTTCAACATGTCGAGCAGTCATTATCCCAACCAAAAATAATAACTCTTAAACAGGAGAGAAGATCCTAATTTAAGACTGCCTTAATGTGTGTCTTATTATATGGTAACCATTTTCAAGATGATCTTTTTTTTTTTTTTAACCTCATATTGAATATATATGTTTTATATGAGTAATTTTACATATAATTGAGAAGTACGTAAACATCGCGTAATTACTTAAGAAAAAAGTTAGGTCAACTATTAAAAAATTAATTTTTATATATAGATCTCGTGTTTTATTCACTTTTTTAAAACAATTATGTAACTCTTGCACAACTCAGAATTACAAACACAATTTTTCTATATTAATACATGAATTCAAATAAATATGTTATAATTTTCAATGCAACTAAACAATACAAAATCAGTAATTATTTTAACATTTATCTTCTAAATCAAATTATACTGTGTAAATATATAATATAGATATTTTAGAATAACACTATTCTATTCTAAAAATTATATTCATCTAAACATATTTTCTCATTTTTCTTTTTTAAGACATCTTTAAGATATCGCGAGGCGAATACTGTGGCGCAAGAATTGGTTGAGTTAGCTCTTTCATGTTTACAAGAGAATGTGTGCATAGAAGAGGTACTGTACAGATTTTGAATTCAATTTTGAGTGAAAAATTATGTAACCACTTATCCTATTTGCATGAATAAGTCGGTTTATTTTCACAAATTATTTCAACTTATTTTATTTTATTTAATTATTACAAAATTTTTAAATCTCTCCACAAAAAAACAAAATCAACTTTTTAAAATTTTATATTAAAAATACATATACTAACAATATTTTATTCAATTTTTAATTATAATTTCAACTCATATCATTTCATCTGTGAAAATAAACGAAGAATATTATATCAATATTAAAAAATAAAAAAAGATATTTTTAAAGTGTAATTTAGATAAAAATTTTAAAAAATTTATAATTATTAGATGAAATAAGTGGAGATAACTCTCGAAGGAAAAAACGATTTTATTTTGTTTTTATTTTTTCCGAAAAGTCTCCAGCGGTTCCACCGTTCCACGAGATTTTATCTCCGGCCTTTCCTCTTCCACCTAAAAACAAGAGACGGTCAGCAAACCCTCCGTCCTAGACATCCACTCCGAATCTCAACCACCTGATTCGTTGACTTCTCCCCCGGTGTCAGTGTCTTGATTGCCATTTGTTGTATGGGGTACACATTTAGGACAATGGATACACGCCATGTGGCTACGATGATTTCTGTCACATGTGATAAGGGCCTTTCCGTAATTGGGGGGTAGACATAGTACGCCATGTTTCCTGGTAACGAGACGTAATTGGGTGGGAATTGGGAAGCCAGGACCGGGGGGCGGGGGATTGTTTGACGTACCGCCCTCACATACAACATGAGTTAGAATAAAGTTTTTCTTTTTTAAAAAAAAAAAATAACAATCCTAAAGTGTAATTGAAAATAAATAAATAAATACGATATCTATATAAAAAGTTATTTTTTAATAATAAATTTTACTATTTTTTTAAAAAATATGCCGTATTTATACTATCTATGACTATATCTAATATATATATTTTTTTAAAGGACTAACGTTGCAAACCGAAGTTAAATAAATGGGCGTGAACTAATGTTATACGTCATATTGGATTTATAATCAAATGTATGAAACTAGACTTTGTGGGTTTGTAAGTTCTTTTGTGTTAAATATCTTAATAGACAAAGAAGTTTTTAACATAGATGTGGAAGACACGTTATCTACACTATCTACAAGATTTAAATATGAGTCATTTTACTCGCAAGTAAGTTAACCATATCAAACTTTGACAATTTTCAAATTTTTTTGTGCAATTTTCTTTGTAGTCTAAAATTTATCAAGACTTTTATATTGGTGCTGAGGATATATTATCCACGCAGTCACACCTTTTATACTATTTACATGGGATATTTAATTTGTAATTTTTCTTACAAATTAAATTATATTATATTAGTGGTGTGGAAGACTTTTATATTTATTAGAAAACAATATATTTTTTAATAATTGAAAGAGATAGACCAATCCAAATCCAAGCCTATAAAAAATAAAAACCAACCAATATGAAAGATTTTGAGAGGAAGATCGACCAAACCGGCCGTTAGGTGGAAGGAATATCAACCGTACTAATCTCGACGGTTTCTCAGTCGACAGTGGAGTGAAGCTTCACTAGAGAGAGGGAGATCATACTGAAGAATGGGAGGGGGGAGAGGAAGAAGACAAACTTAAATCGAAATTTGCTTATATTTTTGTTAACATATTACTTATAAAATGAACATTTGGTTTAACATTTCATTTATATATATATTTTTTATATATATTAGATTTAAATTGACGTCGTTTTATCTAAGACATAAAAAAATATATATATTTATTTAATCGGCTAATTTGGAGGTGTGAATCAGGTTCAACAAATTGGTACCAAATCGCCATTGTCGGTTTTAAGAAATTTTTACCGTGTCTAACCGATTCTATGTCGATTTCAACCAATTTTGTGCTTTGACGGCCGATTTCGTCGGTTGTTGTATAACCCTAACCACAAAGGATGTAATATTGTTCGAAGTCTATATTTATATAAAAGAACGGATGTTGAAAATCCTAATTCCAACTTTCCAAGAGACTTTTTTATGCTTCTTTATAATCCATTGTAATTTCACACGTGAAGCTTTGAACATACTACATACATTAAATGCACTTTAATGCACGGATTATTTCTAAATTAAATGCCTTTTGTTTGACGCCGTTTTGTACTTGTTTCGTATTCTAGAGTTTTTAAACTTTAGTTATTAATAGAATCATAAAGAAATAAATGCTTTTCTCGAGTACACATAAATAAGTTCATTAGATAATTGACACATAAATAAAAAAGAATTTAATTTTTTAATAATTTTAATATTGATAAGAAAAAGAGAGAATATTTTTAAAAAACATAGAATAAATTTTTACAAGATGGGTTAAAAATAAAGAAAATATTTTAATCACGAAGTGATTATATAAAAATAAAATTATAAATTAATGTGATTTAATATTATATATTAAATTATAAAATAAATTTTATTATAAAGTAAATTATATTAATTTATAAATTTATTTTATATAATTTTTGTACGTTTGTTATTGAAAAATAAGCTTTGGTCCGGAAGCAGACTACTACTGTGTATGAGGTGAGATTGGTGAACGCGTCGAGTCACACCTTGGTATTTTTAAAATGTAGTTACGTTGTCGTGGCAAAAACTGTAAATTTCTGACCAATCAGAGGGCATCCTTTTATTAGCCACTCCCCCCGCTTTTTGCTTCCGTGCCCGTTCTCCGACCCCAACACGGCACACGCATTCACACATCCTCTCTCTCTCTCTCTCAGCTCATCAGACACTGTTTTTTTTTTAGGGAGAAAGAGACACACACTCACTCACTCTCATACTCGCACTCGGAGAGTTCCATCTTCTCGGCGCCCTTATGTTAAAAAACCCTAACCCGATCCTTTCTCTCTGTTTTCCCCCAGATTTCTGCCTCATATCCTTCTCTTTTTCCCTTCCTTAATTCCAAGAAGATGCCGCCTCGGGATCCATCTCCGGCCAACAATCTCCGCCGCCTCGACCCCAAAATCTGGCGCGCCTGCGCTGGGAACTCCGTTCAGATCCCCACCGTCCATTCTAGGGTTTACTACTTTCCCCAGGGCCATGTCGAGCAGTCCTCCTCTCGTCCCACCTTCCTCTCCCCTCTCGTCCTCTCCAAGCCCCTCATTCCCTGTCATATTTCCGCCGTCGAGTTTCTCGCTGATCCGATTACCGACGAGGTGTTCGCGAAACTCCTCCTCCAACCTATTAACGCCCAGCTTTCCTCCTCCTTCCTCGACCCCTCTCGGTTTAACCAGCCCGATCGAAACGAAGGCGCGGGAGAACCAGATAAGCTCGTCTCCTTCTCGAAGATTCTCACACCGTCCGATGCCAATAACGGTGGAGGTTTCTCCGTCCCGAGGTTCTGTGCCGACTCGATCTTCCCGCCGCTCAACTACCAAGCCGAGCCTCCGGTACAGAACTTGTCCGTTACCGACGTTCACGGCGTGGTCTGGGACTTTCGGCACATTTATCGTGGTACGCCGAGGCGCCACTTGCTCACTACTGGTTGGAGCAAGTTTGTGAACCACAAGAAGCTGGTTGCGGGCGATTCCGTGGTGTTCATGAGGAACTCTAGGGGCCAGATGTTTATCGGCGTCCGCCGCGCAGTGCGTTCAAGCAATGCAGATTGCGGCGGCAGGTGGAGCTTGCAGATCGCAGAAGCAACGAAAGGGACGCCGGATGATGATAATGCCTCTGGAAGAGAGGGATTCTCGAGGAGCGGGAAGGTTAGGCTATCTGCGGAGGCGGTGGCGGAGGCCGCGGAGTTGGCAGCGCAGGAGATGCCCTTTGAGGTGGTGTATTATCCAAAGGCAGGGTGGTCGGACTTTGTGGTAAAGGCGGAGGTGGTGGAAGAAGCGCTGAATATGTTTTGGACCGCCGGAATGAGAGTGAAGATGGCAATGGAGACTGAGGATTCATCGAGGATGACCTGGTTTCAGGGAACTGTTTCTTCGGCTTCCGTCCCGGACAGCGGGCCTTGGCGGGGCTCTCCCTGGCGCTTGCTTCAGGTAGATGTGTATGTCGCTTTTGCATGTACTGTTTGAGCAATTTTTTAGTTTGATTTCTTTGATCATGTACCCTATGAAATTGCTAGGAAGCACTTTCAAAGGGCTGAACCACTGAAGTACTGTGTCGGACACGGATACGGCTTGGACATGGCCGCATACGTGTCCTCGAATTAAAAAATAAGAATATTCAAAGTCTGGGCACTTCTGGTAAATGGCAGGACGCTCACAACGTGTCAGATAAAATAAAGTTTTTCTTAATATTAAAAATGGAGTTTTAATTGCTGTTTGAAAATTCTAAGGTGTTAAATATTAGAAGATTTGAAATAACAAATTGATTGGTGATATGCAATCTATTATAATGCAATGTTCTCATTTAACCTAATAAAAAAAATATAATATATAGTGCAGTGTAAACGATAGATGTACATTTATCGTTTGTTCAGCTAATGTGTTCTAGCCATATCGTGTCACATCCATATTGTATCGCATACATTTCGTCACAAGAGTTGTTGTTTCATGGTATCCACACTGTATCGCATACTTCTCGTGTTTCTTTGGCAATATGTTTCATTGGGTTGTTTCTGCATTTCCTTAACAAGTTATTGATAGGCTATATGGTGTCCAGATTCGGGATAGACTTTTCATTTTGATTTCAAGGATCTTACATCCTAGATAGAATTTGCATCGATTGATGTGTTGGAATGGGTAATCCTAGTACATTGTTCGGATTGATGTGTCATTTTTATTGGCTCCATAGTCTATTATGATTATTGAGAAGCTAACAACATACAGGTAAAAACTAGTAATATTTAGTTTTGGCGATGAAGATTGAGGTTAATATAGCTCCATGTTTGGATATTTAACAAAGAGATGACACTGCACGAAAATCCTTGTTTAACTATGAAAATCTTGTGATATTGTCTCTGAATTTGATCGGAATGCTCTTGAAGTAGTCCATGGCCAGCATGTGTGCTTACATGATGTAATTGATATTGAAATGAATTGAAGGTGGGAGGGACCACGAGGCTTATGACTTGTCGTTTGGTGTTGCCATGATGACACTGTACCAGTAGCACTGAATACATTTTTTTTTTATAAGTAGGGCAGAAAATAATGTAATTCCTTTTTTTTCTGAGCATTAATTACAATTTCTTAATAGATGATGGAAAATGAAATGGAAAAGAGTTGGTTTTCAATAAAGTTTTATATCCCAGAAAGGGCTTTCGAGGTATATGCTACTTATCTTTAAATGTGCTGACATAATGATTAATGAGGCTTATTTCGCATCTATCTAATTTTGAATTAGAGTACAACATGTTTTCTTTTCTTGTTTTTTCCCTTTGGTGATTTTGAATTGAATTGAAAATACTATCATGGAGGATCGTGACCTCTCCTTCGGTGTTGAAGTGATGACAACGTGCCAGTAGCGCTCTTTTTTTTTTTTTTTTTTTTTTTTTAACAAATACCAGTACCATTGAAAGCAAATATTTTTTTGATAATGGGGCTTATTTTGTTTCTCTCTATTTTTTTATTAGAGGACAACAGATTTTCTTTTCTTGTCTTTTCCTTTTATTTTCTGTTTACTTTGGGATTTGTCTGATGTGAACAGGTCTTTTAAGGGAACATGACTGTTTACTTTATGCAAGGGTTTTTTTGATTCCTATGAAGTGGATTGGTGATATTTCACAATACCATCTGATAATAAAAAATCACAATACTAGTCAGGGCCAGCTCATAGACCCTATTTCAGCACTATAAGATGAGGTTGAACTGAACAGAATTGGGGTTGTATGGATTGTTTGTATAAACTAACTTATCTTTAGTCCGTTCATGTGCTATTTGATTATATATCACTGATCCATTTGAGACTTTGAAGTTTCCAAGCTTTGTTGCTCAGTTACATACATAGATCCTGAGAATATTAATACAAATTGGTCAATTAAACATATGCTTGGAGAGTTTATGCTTGATATTTGTATGTTCCGACTGTCCCAATTCATGCTGTTGATTGTAGATTATAGAATGGAAGTGAACTGATGTTGATCAGGTTATTTGGCAACATTTTTAATCACTTCTCGTTGTGAAACATTGACAGGAGAATGAGAAAATGATTTGGGTGTGCAAGCCCCATGCCGGCCCATTGAAAAAAAACAAAATGACCCACCTGAAAAAATGTACTTTGTTTTGTGGGTCTCACCTTTTTCTAAGGGTAATGATAGACTTACCACTGTTCTACCACCACTTTACTACTTGTAATGTATTTGTTTTTTCTTTATTTTCTTTTAAGTATTTTTTTTAATATATTTTATCATTAAAAAATTTTTTAAAAATATATAATTTTATTAATAGTCACTTTCTTAATTATTAAGTAATTTTTTTTTTTTAAATTAACAAATTAAAAAAAGTGGTAAAGTGGTGGTAGAATAGTGGTAAGGCTATCATTATTCTTTTTCTAAAGGGAGTATATGGGCTTGCATGCTCTATGCATTAGAGGTTATGAATTTTCACATAGCTGACCTGGTTCTCCAAATGGAAAGCTTGGGTTCGAAACCCCCCACCCCCCAAAAAAAGGAAGAAAATGCTTTGAATTAAATTTGGGTGAGTACTTATCAAAAAAAATTCTGTCTGTGTATCACAGGTCACATGGGATGAACCTGGAGTTCTGCAGAATGCCAAGGGAGTGAGTCCTTGGCAAGTTGAACATGTTTCTCCAGTATCACCACTCCATACTACATTTCCTCCCGCAAAGAAATGCAGAGCCCTGCAGAATTCTGGGCTGCTAACTGATGGAGAGGGGGACCTTTTCTTTCCCATCACAGGATTTACTAATTCAACAATGGGACACATGAGCCAATCATTGTTGAATTATAACTCTTTTCCTGCTGGCATGCAGGGAGCCAGGCAAAATCTATTCACCAAATCTACTTTATCCAACGTATTAAGTGAAAACAATATGTTGGCCGATAATTCCTATGGCAACAACATGGTGCCAAAGCTGAAAACTGTGTCTACTGAGCTGAATATTGGAAGTTCACAGTCTGAAAACTTATCACCACATAGCCAGAGCAGTGTGCATTCCTTTGGCACAGAATTGATTGGAACCCAGTGCTGTAGCTCAACAAAAGTTGGTGCTAGTTGCTTTCAGTTGTTTGGTAAGATCATTCATATAAAGCAACCGGTTGAAAGTAGTTTTGATGATGTTAATAGTACAGAAGATGATGGCATCAAAGCTTACAATGAAACTGAAGGCATAAACAACCCACAGGATATTTCTTCGACTTACACAAAACTGCTTGACAGGCTTGATGTCCAATGTAATAGAGCCTCTGTTTTTGAGGCATGTACTTTGTGAACTAGTGATTGCGTCTATGTCATGCTGATAAGTAGCTGTACAGGTATGCTTTTCACTCACTGGACTTGACTAAGCTGTTACTTTATATGATGAAGTGCATTGATGCTTATTCCCAGAGATATCTTGTTTCTTTTTTCTTTTTCTTGGTAAAGATATCTTGTACAGTTGTCATATAAACCTTCCATAAATTTGATTATGATTCTTAGGAGTTTGGCCTATTGGTAACTTGTGATAAGTTTTATGACATGTTTTCCTTTGAGAGAACTTTATTCAAGCCTTATTGTAACCTTTGGGGATGTAGAAGTGTCTTTTGCCATGGCATTGACGACCAGTTCCACTAAAAATGTATGAAGTTTCTCTTTTATAACCATTGTAGCGATGCTTGTTTTTATTTTCAAAATTGCATGTAGGTAATTTTTGCATCTCAATTAGGTGTGTCTTGTGTATATGTGGACAGTTGACGCTGTTCTCGGGCACCCGGTGCCATTTTGCTAATTAATAAAACTTATCTTACTTATCATCTCATGTAATTACCTTCTCCTTTCCTATGTTGGAAAGTTCCAGATGTATGAAAGAGGGAAACAAGATTCCAATCAATTTCATTGATCATTTTTAATAATTTAGAATATTAGTTGCTAAAATTTTCTTGAGAAAGCATTAGCAATATTGTTAAATTGTCTGCAGATATAGTGAACCTAAATCTAATTATATTAACCTTAGTGTCTTTTTGGTACAGGAAGTATATGTGAAGCATTCATGGGGGTTTGTACTGTCGCATACATCAGTGGTAATCTTCTCCATTTTGATTTGATGTGTATCATTTGGATATTGGTATGTATTCTGGAATTACATCAGTGATAATCTTTTCTATTTATGGTCTGCATTAAGGATTATAAACTATAGTAATGACCTCGGTGACCTGTGTGAAAGAAAAGACAACATCATTTTCAGCATCTCATAACTAAAAGGAGTGCCTTGTTCATAACGACCTATATACACTGGCACATAGATGGATATTGTGAGGTACTAAGCCGTGAAAATCTCTTGCCATGTATTCATTAACTACGGACAGAGATCTCCTATCTTGAATAGACTCTAGGGTTTAGAGTAGAAGAGAGATAGACAAATAAAGTGGGCCTATAATATTTATTGAGCATTTAATGTTACCCAAGAAATTCACCAGGGCAGCTACAAATGTTTATTGAGTCCATTTTATGTGTTGTCTCTCTCCTACTCTTAGCCCTAGAGTTTGGGCAATAACTATAGGAGATCCAAGTCTATAAACTACAGCCGGTTTGATTGATTGGCTTTATGGTCTGTTTACCCTTTGATCCAAATATGACTGCAAAACTGTGTTGGAGCTTTACAGGTATTAGAACACTTCTAAATAAATGTCTTTGGATGGGACCTATCAAAACAAGATGTCTTTGGATCAGAAGATACACCTTTAATAGGAAGATTAAAGATAGAGTCTGTTACCTTTCAGAGGTCATTATTATTTTGAATCATTTTATCTAGGATGAGGCCGCTTATGCATCTTTAACAGTCATACTGTGAGTCACTTACATTTACCACCAAGTTTCACTTACATTTACCACCAAGTTTTGATGATTTATTTTTTTATTTTTTTATTATTATTATTTAAATTTCCTCTATAAATGCAGGTACTTAAGGCAGGGCAGGCAGGAAGCTGCTTTACTAATTGACCCTTGCATTAGTTACTTTGTTAGGGTGGTTTGTTTTAGTTTGCCATTTTGGAAACTTGAAACTATTGCAAACTTGGCTTTGGATGTTTGAATCAAGTGCTGATGGCGAACTAAGATGTTATTTGACATTTTTCAGATTGTGGTGTTTTTGCTTTGTTTGGGGTTCTTCGGTCTTATTTGCTTGTGAATGGCTAGGGCGTTCCAAAATGCAGCTTGAAATGTCATGCAAGCGTGTTCTAGTTATATAATGGCTGAAGAAATTCTATGTTGCTTACTGCTGGCCAGCTTTTTTTTACACCGTTTACCCAAAGATGCATAAATATATGATAAAAAAAAAAAGGGTACTCTATTCTAATTCAAAATAAAAAAATAAAATTCAGACTCTTTGAAAATCAATGCATTTTAGTAGTTTTGGAAATATATCATCGGGTAAATTTTCTCTCTCTCTCTCTCTCTCTCTCTCTCTCTCTCTCTCTCTCTCTCTCTCTCTCTCTCTCTCTCTCTAATATAGAAATTTTATGCTGTTTATTATTTTTGTTTTAAAAAATTAACAAATGGAAAAACAAGGTTGTTTGTTTTTTTGTTTTATTTTTGGGGGGGGGGGGGGGGGGGGGGTCGGGGTCGGGACCAAGTGGTCGCCTAGCTCTTTTGGGTGATCCTAGCTTTAGTGTATGTTTGAGATTGTGATGAAAAATATAACTTATAATTTTATAGTTTGTCACTTATAACTTAATAATAAGTTCAATATTTCAAAAGTTATTTATCGTTTGATAAATATATATTTAAAGCACGATTGAAATTAGTTACATTAATTTTTTTAAAATATATAATTATTTACAGGAGGATTTTTGATAAAAGTTTTAATTTTGTACTTTTTAAAAAAGTAAAATTTTAACTTTTTTAAGTGATTAAAGTACTTTTTATAAATTTATTAAATATGATTTTAAAAAAAAAAAAGAGCTTTTAAACCGTTAAAAACACTTTTTAAACTTTTAAATTCAATTTTAAAACTGACTCTTAGTCACGAGTTTGGCTTGCATCCTGTGCCAAAATAACAGGACATTTCCTGTTAAAGAATTAATAATTATTTATTAGTAATCCAGCTATTTAATAACTTTTATCTCTTATATGTCTAACATATTTAATCATTTCTAAATATGTTTAACGTATTTATTCGTTAAACATATTTATTCATTAAATATAAGGATTTGGCTTGCATATTTATTCATGAAATATTCATTAAACATATTTATTCATTAAGAGGCAAGCCAGACCTAAATATAATAACTTGTAACAAATATATTTATATCTTTTACTTTTATAATATTAATATATTTTGATTTTATAATATTTGTAATAAATAATATATTATATACCAACACGTAATAAATAATCTAACAAATATAAGTGCATTCTCATTGATATCTTTAAACTTATTTTTAAGAAAATTTTGACAAAACATTTATATGAGTAATGTTAGGTATATTTTAGAGTGTATAAATTTTATATATATTTTTTTAAATGAGTTTTAAAATTAAAAATATAATTTTTTAAATAAATCTCAAATGAGAGTAATATAATTTATTTTTACACGTCTCAAAATTAAAATCGCAAATATTATTTTTAAAATTAGAGGGGAATGAAATATGTTGGACACTTCATATATGAAAATTATTAAGTGACAATATAGAAGATTTTGAATAAATCAAAATGAGCACAAGTGCAGATGGAGAGAAAAGAAAATAAGAAGGAATTTGAATGGTATGATTGCTTGTTAGTAGCCGATCATTACCGTTAATTTTTTAACAGGAAATTTCCTGTTATTTTGGCACAGGAGGCAAGCCAAACCCCTTAGTCATTATACATAGTCTAGGTTTAACGATTGATGTGGCAGTTAAGATGTTATTTAGGCCCGTTAGAATAGAAAATGTGTCTGTCTTATCTTAACATTATAATTTTTTAAGATTTTTATATAAAATTATAATAAATACTTTATTTTTTTTTAATTTTAAAATAATAATAATATTAAAAAATAATATTTTATTTAATTTTTATCTTAATTAATTTTATCTCAACTTATCATTCAAACGGCACCGGAGTCTAAACCGTCACGATGGCTTGGTCATGGCCATTCTTTGCTAGCCTAAATTCACAACTGCGGGGTAGATGAATCTGGCCGCCACCTTGTGGCCCGAGACTCCGATGGGTCCCAGTTTTTTACCAAAAAAAGTAAAAATAAAAATAACACAGGCCTCAAATCTTAATCTATGCAAAGCAAAGAGTGTTATTGATAACAAGGAATTCGCAAAAATATTACAATTATATAACATTTAGATTTTTGAAATCTTTATATTTTAAACTACTCTATTCTTAAATCGGTATACAGAATATATCATTTATATCACTTAAAAGATAAAATTTAATTTATAACATTCAAATTTTAAAATTAATTTTTTAAATCAAATTTTATCATGTAAGTATTTTACTAAATATCTTTTACATACAAACTTGATTATGGAATAATTCTTATATATAACTTAAAAGATGAGTTTTAAAAAACATGGATATTGAGAAAAATAATGATAAAGATATGATAGTTAAAAACGAAAAATTTAGAATCTGAAAAGGCTTTAAATTTAATTTTAAAAAAATAAAATAAAATGGTTGAAATAAAACAAATAGACGTAAATTATTAAAGAAATAATACTTACCGTCGTAATTGTACAAATATCACATAATTAATTAAAAAATAAATATATACAAAATTTACATTAAAAAAATTAATTTTTTTAATAATTAATCGTACTTTTTTTTCAAAACTACTGCAAAATATTTATAAATTTAACGACTGTAATAAGTGTTACTCAGATTGATGAGAGGCAGAGTTGTAGGCTTGAAGCGGCTTTGAAGAAAGGGCGAAATGACAAAAAACAAGTAGTCTAGCTAACAAAATACACCGAGTCTCGTCGGTAAATTAGATTCATTACTTCGTTAAAAATAAAAAAATAAAAAGAATAAGAAGAAGAAACTAGAAAGTAGAAGAGAGGTTAAGTACAAAACCAAAGCTCCATTCTGACTTATTGCAAAGCAAGATACGAAACGGTGCCGATGGCGGTGTCTCCTTCTAACCATTCCCTGTTGCCTCCTCGCCTATCCGCTCCTTTCTCATTATCCACTAAGCACTCCAAAGCCCTAGCACTTTCTCAACCCCTCCATTATCACCACCGCCCTCTCCTCTGCAAGCCGATTCTAGGGTTTCTTCCTCTCCCCAATTCATCCCCAATCACCATGGATAACAAGTGCAGGCGTTTTTTCAAATCTTATTTTTCTGCCCAAGACTCCGCCCCCACGGTACGCTGTTTACTTAACTCACACCTGTGCTTAATGCTTGTTTCTATCTGTTACTAGTTTGGATCCGGACTTCGTATCCGAACTCTGGATAGGAACTCTGAGGTCTACAGTGGGAGATGCAGGCAAATGACATAGACTCTTCGGTAATTCACTCGGGCAGTTATAATGTCTTACAACATGCGACTATTTCTATCTCACTCTACAAGTAATTCTAGAGAATCTAAATGCTATTGTTATTGTACTGTTGTTGTTATATTATTATTCTTTGAGTATTGCAGCCTGAACTCCATAAGTTTTTCGTTTTCATGCTGAATTAACTTTTTTCATTTTTTTTTTTTATTCAGACTTGCTGCTTCTAACTTGGTTAGTATAATTGTATACCCAGGGCTATGCCTATTAATATGAGCTATAGATTTTGGTGGGAAATTTATTTTATAAGTAATAAGTTTCATTTAAAAGCGTATAAAAGGGGGTGCGACCAGTGGTGGAGCCAGATTTTTGGTTCGCATGGGCAAGATTAAAAATGATTTGAAAAAAATGATTTGAAATATGGATGAAAATAACTAATGAAATAAATTTTGTTAACGATGTAAATGTAACTTTATTTTTTTGTAAGTAATTAGATGTGAATGCTGCTAGTTATTTATTTATTTTTTCAAGCCTGGAAAATTTTCATGAAAGCGTTAAACTATTTGTAGTAAGGTGGCACTTGTCACATAGATGCGAATAGTATGTCCTCGGGTCATGATACGATCTGTAAATTATCTTTTGTGATGATATTGTAGATAACTAATTTTAGGTAGATAGTTGTCATTGCCTTGGGAAGGTAATTTTGGAGGAAAATGTAATCTTCACATTTGAACCCTCTCCAAGTTGGCATTAATGATGTTTTTTTATGAATCTACTCTAAGAAGAAAATTATAGGAGAGAAAAAAGGGGTTTGTTGGAAGGACTCATGACAAGGTAATATGATCCCCCATCATGACTGTTTCTGAATAAAAAATGTGAGCATTCTGATTAAAAATGAGTTCAGAATTTAAATATAATGTATTAATATCCTTCTATACAGTGGTTGAATAACCTATGCTAATGATAAAGAGAGGAGAATTTCCTTGGCTAGAAAGAGTGAAGGACACATTTAAGATTTGCAAACTAACAACGACACAACATCCGGGAGGATCTGGACATAGTTGGCATTGGTCAATATATCAGCTATCCCCCCCTCATGTTTCTCCCAATTATATTTTTTATTTATGCATTTACATTATCCACCTTTAACCCAAGGGATTTTGATTATTATGAATCCTAATTTGTCTATGTTGATTGAAATTCTCTCTCCTGTTACTTTGAATTCTGTGTGTGCGCGCCCAGGGGATGTATCATTCATGTCTTTCCCAACTCATCATCGTTTCTAAATCTGACTCTCGATAAATACCCATAGGAGGCCTCACATTTTTATTAAGCAGCATACATGAACCTAACGTGTGATAAATCATACTTAATCATTCTAACTATCACCCCTATCACACTTAACGTGGAACATGAGTTGTGATATACGAAAAAAAAAGTGATGTAACATGATCTTAACTGTTGAAGGGAGGGAGTAAATTTCCAAAGGAGTGACAGTTTTGCAGGTAAAGTGACAATTTTGGTACTCTGGTGGTCTCTGGTCATCTTGTAAAAGGAGTGGCTCTTTGAGATTGAGTGAAGTGTAATTTTCTCTGGTTTAATTATTTTACAGATGCAATTCATAGACAAATTTTGTTTCTTTACGTAGGCAAATGGTATAGAGGATCAAAACCACCCATCCAGTTTAAAGACTCTCATTAACGTTTACAAGGATGCCATTCTTGTTGGAGATGAAAAAACTGTATCTGATATCGAGTCCATGGTACACGTAATAGAAAGTGAGCGGAATGAATTGGCCCAAAAAGTATCAGCTCTATCACTGGAAATGACTTCTGGGAAGGAGAAATACATCCGCTTACAAGCCGATTTTGACAATTTTAGGAAAAGATCAGAGAAGGAGAGACTGACCATAAGGTCTGATGCCCAAGGAGAAGTAATTGAGAGCCTTTTGCCCATGGTGGATAATTTTGAAAGAGCTAAGCAACAACTTAAACCAGAAACAGAGAAGGAAAAAAAGATCAATGCTAGTTATCAGGGTATATACAAGCAATTCGTGGAGATAATGAGGAGCTTGCACGTGGCTGCGGTAGCAACTGTCGGGAAGCCTTTCGATCCCTTGGTAAGTGAGCTTTTGATACCTTATCAGATTTGTGGTGATTTGCAAGTAGTTTTTTTTTTTATTTTTTTGGTGTTTTTTTTTTTGTTTTTGTTTTGGGAGGGGAGGCGGGTCGGGGCGGGGCGGTAAGAAGGGGCAATTGGAGGTGGAGGTGTTTTCTTTACCTAAGCTTAACCATAGTAGCACCCTACTCATTGGGAAGCGGACAGGAGGGGCCTAGATTGTGAGAAGCCACAGGCACTCACTCAAGTCGGGTTTGAGCCATAGCTTACACCCTAGTCCAACTAGGACATTCAATGAAGCCTTAGGCAGCTAATACTAATAGCGCAAATCTATATTCGAATCCAAACCCAAGACCTAGTACATGCCAAACACTTGAGAGTAACCTAAGGATCATTGAGCCCCCACCCTAGGTGGCTTTCTCTGCAAGTAGTTATGAGGTCATTTTGCTTGCTAGAATTTTCATGCTTGGGAGCTATCCCGTGTAAAGATAACAGATTTTACTGTCCACTCATTTTATACATCCAGGAATCTGACATGTGACATCTTGGATTGAGTCGGGTTCTCTGGACATGTAGCTTGGTTGAATTCCTCGTGCAGTCCCTATGTAAAAGAAAAATGTATTCAATAATGAAAACTAATAATTAAGATGGAATTGAGCATTACTTGGATGCCATTTTTTTTATGAGCAATGCTACATACAGTCGTGGAATTGCAAACGCCGCGCAATCGCTTTGAAAAAGAGTGGGGTCCACGATTAAAAAGTTAGTTTTTTTTTTCATGTGGGTCCCATATTAATTCATTTTTTTCACGACTGCAAATATTATCATTTCTCTTTTTTTATTCAATCCTTTACAAAAAGTAGCCTATCTATTTTCATCTTATCATCTGAAAGTCAAATATATTGCTTATTGCTTATGGTTTCATATTATGAGGGGAGTTTACCACTTTTAGACAGTGAATTGTCCAAATCATTAACCCAAGTGAGATGTGTAATCCCCAAGGCTGACAGAGACGTGGTAATTAAGGCTTGTGTCTTGGAGTGGTAGTCATTAGAATCTGAATTGATAAGCAACTTAACAAATCTTTCCGTGCCATCTAAACCTCAATGTGGGCTGCAATTTTATTTTTGCAGCTGCATGAAGCCATTGCACGTGAGGAGTCGCATGAGTTCAAGGAAGGGATTGTAATTGAAGAATTCCGTCGTGGGTTTCAGCTTGGGCAACGGCTTTTGAGACCAGCAATGGTTAAAGTTTCTTCAGGCCCCGGTAGTAAGAAAGTCCAAGTGGCCGTTGACAGCAACAAGTCCACTGTGCAAACTGCAACAGCTGCAGGAGTAGATGAAGTATAGATTTTCCAGCGCAAGCTCAACTTGCTGTGCTGGTATATTTACTTTTAGCCTACATGGTATTTTCATCAGCTCTTGAAGTTTTGTATGACTATTTAGTTCCCCCGTTTGTGCACAGGCAAATTTAGTTGAGTTCCAGTCGTTTCATGATGGTTTTGATTACCACAGCTAGAGACGACACATACTATTGTTTCCACAAGGAGGAGGCTCAATGTGCATCTCCAAGAACATTCAGGTGACTCAAAGGCAGACCTACAAATAGTTAAATATCTTGTTGAAGTGTGTATTATTAATTAACTTCAGGATTAAATTTGTTGCTGTACCCTTATTATTGGATTTTTGACCTTCACAAGTCTGTTTCAGGTTATTTATCAAAAAACAGAGGTCTGTTTCAGATTAAAAAAGAAAACAACATTGGATAGATGCTGAATAAGGTATCATTGAGTTAGTATTTTGTTAAATTCTAAGCAATGATTGATCTGCAAGAATCAAGTAACATCTATTAAATGTATGATGAGAATCAAAACGAAATGTTTGGTTTATACTGTTCTATCTAAAGTCATTTAATAAAAAGTTCTTAAGAAGTTTGAAATGAGATATACATCGCAGTAAATAAACCAATATTTACATGATTTTGGAGAGTCGCTAGGTATTTAAGGAGAACCTCGCATGAATTAAGTCAAATCTACTTGATAACCGTTTTGACCCAAAATGCAAAGATTCAAATATTAAATAAATGCTTCTTGAAACCCATGGACTTGATGACCGTTTACTTAAAAGAGTATTTGTTGCACAAATCAAGTACTATGAGTAGGACTGTTCAAATCCGGCCCGGTCCGGAATCCGGTAAAACCGGCTTCCGGTTCCGGGTTTCGGCCCAGATTTAATCCGGGCCGAAATCCGGATTGTAAAATCCGGACCTAAGCGGTCCGGATACGGATTTAAAATCCGGGTACCGGGTTTCCTTCATTAATTTTATTTTTCCCCCACTAATATACCCGGCCCCCCTCTCTCTTTCTCTCGTTCATATTCTTTTCTGAAACCCTAGCTGCCGTTGCCTTATCTTTGCCCCTCTCTCTCTCTCTCTCTCTCTCTCTCTCTCTCTCTCTCTCATCAGTCGAGTAAACATGGCCTTCTCCAGTCGAAGGGATTCGAGGGACGAAGTCTACGCCGGAGTGGGCTATGAAGCCCGACGCATTTTTATCGAATCCCTGTCGGCCACTGCATCATCTTGTAGGCCGCGAAGCTCATCTCTTTCTTCGAGGTCCTTGGTATGGGTAAAAGGGATTCGAGGGACGAAGTTGATGCCGGAGTGGGCTATGAAGCCCGACGCATTTTTATCGAATCCCCCCCAGGCCCCAACCCCACGGTTTCTCTCAGACATGAATGCTCTTATCTCTTCTCTTTGCTTTGCTCTCTCTCTCTGGTCTACACCTTTTTCTTTGCCGTGAAGTGCCCTCCCAACCCTTTTCGATGACGCCACAGCCTCGGCCAGAGATGAAGATAATCAGCAAGGTTTGCCGGATGCCTCTGCCTTGGTTTGACAGTATTTACCCAGATTATTCTTGATCTTCCTCTTTATCTTCATCTTCTTTATTTGTTTTCTTCTTTTGGAAAAGTGAGTGCTTTCTTTCTTCTCTATTTGCCGGGATTTTGTTGGTGGTTTTTTTGAGGTTGAGGGCAGAGAATTTCAAGTGGAGCTGGGCCATATAGGGTGTGAAGTGAATGGAGGGTTTTTGGTTATCGACTTGTCAAAGAAGAGAAAAGTAAAATTAACCATCTGGTCCAGTTGCCTCGTACATGATCCCCATTTTTGTTTCAGTGAATTGAGGTTTCTTGTTCATCTTGAAATGGCAGAGATGGGAACTTTCGTCTGTGAGTGATGGTAATGGCCGTAATTATCAATATTCTCTCCAATTCTCCAGGTTATCTGGAAAGAGGAGTTGCAGGACTGGACTAGAAGTTGCTTCAATTGAAGTTTTATCTGAATTTCATCCATTTTCTGTCTGCTTTCAAGGGATCAACTGAATTCCTTCTTAGTACTACAGTACTGAACCTTAAATTTAAGGTATCATTGTTGCCTGTGAAACTTGTGGTTCTGTACGAGGTGCTTTTTCTAAAGTGCTTGTTTTGTAATTTTCATTTTGCAATTTGGGACTCCAATTCCCATCCTCTTTCTTTCTGTTTGAATTGGTTCACACAAAAGATTCTTTTTAAGATTTATTCGTTTGCATATAAGATTAGGCAGCTGGCTTTTAAAGCGAAAAAAAAAAAAAAAAACCGAGTTCAATTCGGAACCCGGAATCTGAGTTTTACAAAACCCGGATTCATCCGGATTCCGGCCCGAATCTGACCCGAACTAACCTGATCCGGTTTCCGGCTCGGATTTCAAATCCGGGTTTCGGTTTGGGTGGACCTGGGTTCCCGAGTCAGAACCCAGATGAACAGCCCTAACTATGAGGATTATAAAGCTTGCAAATATTATTAGACGACAGTATCTTTTCCATCCAACTTATAGCCTCAACTCAAATATTGGACCTGGAAGTCATCATATCCATTTTTTTTTTCCTTTGGGTTTTTGTTTTCAAGGGTGCAAACTCAAGTATTTTTACGTAAGCTTACCAATCAATACTTGAAGCACTTATTTCTACCTTTTTCTCAATTGCTTTCAAATAGAATAAAAACATTATAGGATGGATGAATAATGTTGCGTATAGTTATAGAGCACACAAGTATCATGCAGCCGTTTTAAAAAAAAAGTGAGATTTATCATTAAAAAATTAATTAATTTTTTATGTGAGTCATGTATTTATTTATATTTTTTAAAATTATTACACTATATTTGTACATTTACGACTGTAACTATCATTTATCTTTTATGTATTTATCCCCACATATTAACTATCCGAAAAAGAGTTATAATTACAAAAAGATTTTACAAAAAATAAACTCATAAATTGATATTATTTAATATGATATATTAAATTTACTTTATAACAAAATTCACTTGTACCTATCAAAAACAAAATTCACTTGTACATCAAATCAAATTATTTTAATTTATGAATTTATTTTTATAAAATATCTTTGTGCCTAAAACATTACTCATATGTATTTGAATAGATGATATAACGCATCCACTTCTCCTAGTCCTTGACTTACCCCTATGGAACCAGATTTACCCGGGTTAGCTACCTCATTTTTCAGCGTCATTCAGGACCCATAAAAAATTAATCGAGTAGACCTTGGAGCGCACTGATTTGTGTCTCAACTTTGTTTTCCATTTCCCATATAAGTATAATTGTTTTTTATAGGTAATATTCTCCACTAAAACCAAATCAATCACCGCTGCTCAGATTTGACATGGAAGATAAGATCCCACTAACTAAATTAAAATTGTGATTTGTTCTCCATCACAGTTTGCAAGAGATTCACAACTTTTGTGTACAGCTATATTGCAATCAACCGAATCCATCCACAGGTTTTGGTTTCGTCCACTTGCACATGAGGACACGCAAAGACTGAGACGTTTGCTCCCCCTTCCATCCAGAGCTGTTTTTCTTTTCTGCAATGATCATTGATGCCACATTATTTTTCCATACTCCACAAACAGATCTTCAAGTGCCACGTACTAAAAATCTGCATGCAAGTATCATGAAAATCAAATTGCAACTCTTCGTGTTTTACAAATCTTAGAAAGTATGATCCGTTGTTAAGCAATTCTTCTAAATGGACCAAGATCTCTTACAACTTTTGCCTAAATTCTAAGGTTGAGAGTGGAGGAGAGGTAGACATATGAAGTGGTTATTGCCTGTGCAAATATTACCGACGACATTAAATGCTTAATAAATGTTGGACTGACTTGACCTTTGTAGACTAAGAATAAGCAAGGGTAACCCTTTGGAGTAGTGCAATTGACTGGGGATCAATGTCTCATAAAGCAGTGGTCACTGGTTTATGCTGCCCATCCCCTCCCCTTGGAACCAAATTACTCATCATCTAATCCCCAAAATTAAAACTTATAAGATGAAAGAAAGAACATCCAAGGCTATTCAACAATATAAGCAAAAGTTTAAAAACCTTGATCAACATAAAATGTTTCTGTTGTTTTGCCTTTATATCCTCTCATGTCATGTATGCTGTGGAGCTAATCATTTTAATAAGATGAGCATATGCAATTTGTTAGGCAAAGTGACCCCAATGATCCCTTTTTTGTGGGTTTTTTTTTGGGGGGGGAGGAACACCCTCTCCGCCTCCTCTCTCGCAGCACGGCCTAGCATAATCATTTTTTTGGGGGGGAGAATCTTGGCTTCAACCCCTTAAATTTAAAAAAATATTAAAAATTTCATTTTGAGGTTCTTTTATAAGGTAAATTCTTTAAACTAGTTATTTACCCCCAAAAATTACCCCCAAGCAGAGAATGCACCTAATTAGGAGTTAGAATTAAAAGAAGTCATGAAAATTAAACCCACTGAAGTCTATAGGTACAGCCCAAAGAAATAAGGTATTGCAAAAGAGAGAGCATTTCCAATCTTTAAAGCTCCGAATTGTACAGCTGAATTCAATCTTAGCAACATTATTTTGATAGACTAGGATTGAGTAGAAATAAATTTTTGTTAAATCGATCACCCAAACAACTAGAATCCAACTTTTAATGGTTTTCATAAGTTAATGAAACTAAGTGATCATAGTTAACTCCATCCTCCTTAAGGATGACTAGATGTTTTGGACGTCACTTCTGCATTAGATCCCCTCAGATAGAATATCCCAAATAGCTCTAAAGAGGCACTCGAAGCATCTCACCATCAAATGCATCTAGGCATACATATAGGATGTGAATAAAAATGAAAGAAATCCATGCCATATAGCATATGAATCAAGCGGAAAAACTTCACTCAGATATTAACCTGAATATCACCATGCTCTTAACACAACATTACTTCTAAACGCAAATGGCATGCATGATGCATTTACAACCTATATTTGTTATCATCCAACTAAAGCGAAAACGCTTTGAATAATATTTATTCTTATGCATCCACACATTTAATAAATAAATAAATAAAAGAGTCGAAAAGGGCGTGAAATAAAATTACCATCGAGAAGAAGAATTCTGGGCATTCATGCTACTGTAAATCTTAGATAGCCTACGTGTCGGGGGTTTCGGCTTGAAGGATTTCTTTCGCAAGCCGAATATCTCTTGCACCAGAGGAACGTGAACCAGGACTAGCTTCCACGCCAACCACCAACCTATACGCAAAGCCAAAACCCATCAAATAACTCGTAAATTCGGGTATAAACTTTTCTTTAAAATTATAAACGAAAAGTCCTTAAAGGCCCAGATCCTAATTTCTACCTAAAAACTGATGGAGGCGATACAAAGCCAAATACTCGAGGAGAAAGTGGGAGAGTGTAAGAGTACTGTGAGAGAGATAGAGAGAGAGGTAATTACCGATAGAAATCAGGGAGAGCACAAATACGATTGCGAGGACCGGGCGGAGAAGGAATATCGAGAGGTAATCCCAAGAAGAATGTGAATATTTTGAATAAGAAGATGAGGAGGACTCCATGGACAACCTGAAAAAGTCTCTCCGATGAACAACTTTTGTGTCTTTGAGGAATTGTTTTATGCCTATAGTACCTTTGTTCTTCGAATCTGTCTTGGTATGGTGGGCTTGGGCTTTCCGGAGTCAGGATGGCTTCAAGACCATATGCGCGTGTTTATTTGAGGGCCTGGCAACTGACTCAATATACAGGTCCACTAGTGCCAATTATGACAACAACTGAAAAAAAAAAAAAAAAAAAGAACAAGAAGTTCATCCATTTTGAAGCGGGTATTATTAGATATAAACTTCTTTCAACAAATCTATTCATCATCTTTTTTTCATCATTCTCCCATTATCTCATAATATGTTATTAAATAGTTGGTTTATAAGTAAAATGTAATAAATAGTTTCCAATCATCTTATGTCACATCATGAGATGATGAGAGAATGATGAATAGCATTACTCAACTTCTTTATGTTGTATAAGTTTCAGGCAAATTTTTTTAAAAAAAGAAAATCTACTGTTGACTTTGTGTTTCGTACGCTATTAGGTTAGGGCAACTCAGGTCTTCAATCTTGGGGCCTGAAACACAAAGAAAGCCTTTGATGGCGGTTGTGGTGGCTACGAAGAGATCCCCCGATGCCTAAATTAGTGATATTTTTCATGAGGGGATAGGGGGAAGTAGTAGTAAGAGTTTATTGAATCTAACCTCTATTCTGGTGTCTGGGAGCCGTTTTATAGCTACGTTTGGGATCATAGGCCCATGCCTTGTCGTTAAGAATTACGTATTTCCTTTCGTTTTCCCAACTAAGCCCATTTAATGTGGCGTGGTTCCTTAGAAAAACATTTAATGTGATGTGGCTTCTGTCCCATCTAACTATTGTAGGTGTGATGCGTTAGATTACTTCTTTCCTCTTTATTTGTTTTTAGAGGATTATGGTTTTTTGGTTCTATATTAGTCTACTCCTTTGGGGTTTGGTGGTATGACAGGACCTGAGTGTGTCCTTCATTCCTTTCTCTTTGAGCTTGAAGGACTCCCCTGGACCAGGGTTTACTTGGATCACCTGGCCTCCCTTGTTTGGGCTTTGGCCCCGAACATCCAGCATAAAAATTAAGTTTCATTTTTTTAATGACTTACATGTCTTAAGCTTGTACAAATCAATTTTTAGACCCTTTAATAGAAAAATACGTAGTTACAAATGTTTTACGAGTTTTACAAAACCCTTTGTTCAAATAAATCTAAATTTTTTTATAAAAATGATAAAATAATTATATATGTATCATTTTTATAACTAGGAGGCACGTAACTTTGTAATAAAAGAGATCATATATATACAACCATTTTACTGTCATATTTGTACACATACGACTTATCTTTAAAAAAAAAAAAAAAAAATCCAAATCCAAAAATGTGAGGGAGAGGGGAGGGATGAGGTCAAATTACCTCTTGAGACACGCAACTCCATTCAACTAGGTTTCGCTTACGGGCAAGGAAACTTAGGAAAGAGACGGGGGCAACGGGTTGTTGACACGTTGTAAAGCCATTTCCGAGAACTTTCTTTTGAGTCAAACAAATTCCAATACTCAATCTCGTTTACTTACATAGGTAATATGAGATCAGATAAAAAATATGAATATTAAGAACATAGTTTGTAAAGAATAATAAAATAATTTTAGTTAAGAAATTTTATAAGATTTTGAAAAATGATATAAAAAAGTTGAAAAAAATATTATAAAGTTAAAATATTGTTATATTATAATTTTTTAATATTATTTTTTATTTTACAATTTGAGAAAATTAAATTATTTTTTATAAATTTATTAAAAAATTATAATAATTAAATAATAATAATTACATCTATGAAAAACTTGAAAAGTGTTTGATATTTTAATAGTATTTAAACGTTGAAATAGAAAGAGATAGTTAAGAATTTGTGTTAAACGAATCGGGACCTTTTGTTACTCCCAATTATGTTTTGCGACGTGACATGTTTTAAATGAATGTTATTTAATTTATTAATAAAAGAATTTAGGAAATGACACCAATAATCAAGCTGTTTTCAACTATCCCTTGGCGGCATCGACAAGACCCAATTGGTATCACAACAGATATGGTGAATTTATTTATTTATTTTTTAGAGGCAAAAGATATGGTGAATTAGGTAATCACGTTGTGCTTTCACACAATTCAAAATGAAAATATAATATATTATGGAAAGATACGATTTGATTATATATCATTTTCCACAACCAATAGAAAATAAACAAATAAAATATTAATAAAGAATAAAATCTTTATTGTAAAGGTTCTACTTTCTATGAAAGCTTTTGGAATGCGTGCATGGTTTGGCTTTTGTTTGTCTCGTTTACCTCTCAAATTCGTGTGCATTGGTGGGTTTTCATTCAAATTGTTAGTTTTACATATTTTTTATACGTTATAATAGATTATATTATTTTTTTAAATATAAAAAAATTATTTTAATCAATCATATTAATAAAATATATAATACGTAAAAATATTATATATATAAATTTTGATTTTCCTTTCTTGTCAAGTCTAATATCGACACACAAAATAAAAATAAAATATAAATTAAGTATTTATATCTTTTAATTATTTAATATTATTAAAAAAATTGCTCGGACATTAATAAGCTCGAATAAAATTTCTATTCAAATTGAAAGGAAAAAAATATTCTTCTTGGTCTCAATAGTTTCAAACTCCAACCTCTCGAGATAACAGATTTTAAAGTCTATTTTTTTTCTTTTCTTTTTTTATATAAGAAATGATATAATCATAAAAAATCAAATAAATTTATAAATTAATATGATTTTATATTATAAGTTATGTCAATTTTACAATAAAAATAATTTTACAATCTAACATATCATATTAAATCAGATGTTTATATATTTATTTTTATATAATTATTTTGTGACTAGAACATATTTCTTAAAAAAATGATATATGTTATTATTATTATTTTTTAGAGAAAACAGTGAGCAACATATGGCCCACTTTTAAGAATAAGAAATATTTTAATTATAAAAAAACTATATAAAAATAAATCTATAAATTGATATGATTTAATACAATATATTAAATTATAAAATTATTTTTAATATAAAATAAATTTAACACATTATATTAAATTATATTAATTTATAAATTTATTTTTATTAGATCTTTTAAAATCTAAGTAATTTTCCTTCAAAAATGGACTAGTAGCAACAGGTGAAGACCGAGCTCCGAAATTTCCACAAAAGACAAGACCGAGCTCTTCTTCGTTGACACGCAATACCCCCGCTCATCTAACGTAGCAAAGACGCCAACATTAATGAATTTAATATATTAATTTCTCTCTTTTCTTTTCTTTTTCTTCAAATTTAGACTCTAGGAAATTTCTACATTTCTTCTATAAAAGTAATATTTGAAATACATGACAAACATATGTTTTTTCTATAATCTAAGTTGAAAGAGTGTCGGGTGCTACTTCATTAAAAAAAGAGAAAAAAACATGTACGTTTCAGTGTTTAACAGGCACACGATAATTTTATAAATGCTTACATAAAATTTTTTTGTATAATTATTTTAATGTATTTTTTTATATACTCTATTAATATGATTAATTACGTATTAAAAAATAATTGATATAACTAATCATATCAATTAAGTGCGTAAGGAATATGTAGAAGTGACTGCATGTAACATTGCTCGATTTGAGATATTATTGGTTAAATATTACTAATTATAAGTTCTAAATATACAAGTCACACTATTTTTTTGTAAAATAGTAAATTCCACTAAAAAAGAATAATTTTTTTTACACATTTTTAACGTGAGATCTTGTTTTATTTATTTATTTTATAAATAGATTGTATGAAAATTATTTATTAGAAATTTGTACAAATTATTTATCTTAGAAAAGCTGCTATAAATATAAAAAAATTATATAAAAATAAATTTACAAACTAGTATAATTTTATGAGATTATTTAAATCTATTTTATAATAAAAATAATTTTATAATTTAATATAATATATCAAAATATATCAATTCTTTTTATAGGTAAAATATTTTCCTTTGGCATGTTGGTTTGACACTTCAACTCTCCTTTAGGTTCAACAAACGAGAACATACAATAAGGAATCATAAAAATATGATAGAAACAGAACACGTAATCATCATGTTGTGCTTTCAAGGTATTTGCCAAAATATAATATAATATATAGAAAGATACGTTATGATTATGGGTCATTTTCCATAATCAATAAAAAAAACAAAAAATTAAAATATTATCAGAGAATAAAATCTTGATTTTTAACTCCAATGTAAACACGTAACAGGGCTGTTCAACTTGCATTTAGTTTTCGACTATGCATGATTTTGAACATATAGCATTGTATTTTTCGTCTTTTCTTTTCCTTTTATAATTTTAGGTGCATTGGCTAGCTTGTTTTGGTTTGACATTTCCATATCTTTTTTGGAAAAGTATAGTTATAAACACAATTATGTATTAATCTGTACACCAATATAATATGATTGGTCAAAAAGTAAATTTTATTAAAAACAATGTTAATTTAAATTTTAAGTATGAATAAATCAATATTGGTACACAGATTAATGCGCGACCGTACTTGTATGTAGCAAAACTCATCTTTTTTAGATCTAATTTTTGTGTTTGAGAAGAGACAAGTTTGTTACCTTTACGCTCCGTCAAGATCTATCGAGCTTGGTTCAGACTATAATCCATCATTTTTCATTCTTGTTTTCTTTATTTTATAATAAAAATAAAAAATGAGTTCGTCTTTTAGACGGTTATGTCTGCCTTTTCTATTAAAGATGAGGAGCAATGAAGTTCAGATTAGTCTAATATTATATTAGTAGAGTTCCAAATAATTAATATGAAAATATTCATGCATATACCTACTCATGAATATAAATTTCTCTTAGCGAATGAATCAATGATAAAATTTTACTTCAAAAAAATAAAAAAATAAAAATTCTCTACGTGATCTAACTTCCTTAGCTACAAGATCTACTTCCTTAGCTGGTCCTTCCTCCGCCACACACGAAGAGGCCAAAAAACAGGATCTTCATCCGAATAGGGATAATGTCCTCATCACCCATTTTTTTTTTTAATTAAAAAAAAAAAACCCTAAACTTGTCCCTATTGTCAATTTTTATCCTAAAAATACTATTTTATTTTGTAATAATAATATTATTTAGAATTATTGATATTTGATTGTTTTTATATTTTCATTATAAGTAAACTACCGGCCGAGAGAGCCTTGTAACCTAATGACATAAAACCCAATTCTCTAAATAAAAAATTTCAATTCGAACCCAATTCCCCTTATCAAAAGAAAAAAAGAAAAAAGATAAAAAAAAAAAGTAAACCACTCAAATGAAAGCCTACCAACATAGATATGAAATAATGAATAACAATATTCTCTATTCTTCATCTTAATTTTATTCTCTTTAAATACAAATACCAGTGGATGAAAATAATAAATAAAAACAAAATCTCATATAATAAGTGATTTTAGATGAATCACACCATCATATGTTATGAGTTTTTAATCTAACTTGAAGGCCTAGAGTAAAAGCGATTGATCCATAAAATGAATTTATAATATTATAACCGTTTGAGATTAAAAAAAAAAAATTTAATATGAATAATACTATAGACTATATTATTTTATTTTTATTTCATTATGTATAATATATTATTTTTTATTTATTAAAAATATAAAAATTAATAAACAATATTAAATTAATAAATAATATCACTGAAGGATGAATAAAATTAAATTATCTCATTTTTCTTGTATAATTATTATAAGTTTTAGAAACTCTTATATAAAATATAATAAATAATTCAATTATTTAAAATTTTAAAATAAAAATATTATCAAAAATAATTTTATAATTATATTTTATTTAATTTTTAATAAAATATTTTATTTAACTTTTAATAAAATATTTTATTTTATCTTATTTTATTTCATTTGAACTGTTTAACAAGCAAACGAGGCGTAAAAGTTGTTCTCTTTCCGAATCTTCATTCAAATTTCCTACCAGGTAATCAAACAAGAAGAGTGGATGACCCAATTTTCAGACGTAGACCGGTAAGACAAGTGCATTGTACGAAATTTCCGCACAGGCTCCAAATGAACCTAGATGACATTCCATCCAGATGGACGAACCAGCCTTTCCCACAGCCGCAGAAAGGACCTTCTAGACTTCTAGTATTCGTCCACGTATGCTTAACCGGAACATTAACCCCACGCTACCGGCTATCTCCGGTCAGTTGGCTCCGTAATCAGAACCATACTAATCGTCTCACATTCCCCTTTCCTTCAAATTTCCTTATTTCCTCTCATTCGTCATACCCTTTCTTCCTCTTCAGAAAAAAAGAAAAATCCTTCGGTTTATAGGTTTACGGTTTAAGGGTTTTTGAAATCTCATGGAAACCTCCGCTCCAGAAGCAACGTCTCGCAGATCGTCGTTCCGTTACTTTCACTGCCGCTGCTTCAGGCGTTGTTGTCGCTGTTTCTGTTGCTTCTACACCTATCCGTAGGAGGAGGGCTCGGATTTTTCGCATATTTCCTTGCGCAAGTTGGACATTTTTTTAAAGGTTGATAGGGTTTATGGATTTGCCGCATGCTCAACCGGGCCCCTATCTCGGGTTCAATACACATACACCGCCTGTTTCAAGAACGTCTAAGGTGGACAGCCCGATTTCGCTTCAAATCGATTCGAGGTTTTGCAATTCGTTGAACCCGGTTCCGTCCGTTCCGCTACAGCTGCTCGAGCGGAAGGAAGAGAAAATTGAGCTCGAAAATGGGGACGACCAAAGTGAAGATGAGAAATTCAGCATTCTGGGGCACTCTGTGTGTTTGAAGAGGCCGAGAGATGGCCAATCGTTGGTCTGTACGAACCCTCCAAAGCGTGTTGCGGACGAACCGGGTCTCGAGGCGAGGCAAGCCGCTGTGCGGGCCTGGGGAAACCAGCCGCTAGGGGTGGCGGACCCGGAGATCCACGCGATTATGGAAAAGGAGAAGCAGAGACAGTTCAAAGGGATCGAACTCATTGCTTCGGAGAATTTCGTATGCCGGGCTGTGATGGAAGCTCTGGGCAGTCACTTGACTAATAAGTACTCAGAAGGAATGCCCGGAGCTAGATATTATACCGGCAACCAGCATATTGATCAGATTGAATTTCTCTGTTGCCAGCGCGCATTGGCGGCGTTTAGTCTTGACTCCGAGAAGTGGGGTGTGAATGTTCAGCCATACTCTTGTACCTCCGCAAATTTCGCGGTTTACACTGGTCTTTTGCTTCCCAATGATCGGATTATGGGTTTGGATTCGCCATCCGGAGGGCATTTGAGTCACGGGTACTATACTACGAGCGGGAAGAAGGTCTCCTCTGCTTCGATATTCTTTGAGAGTCTCCCTTATAAAGTGAACCCACAAACGGGTTACATTGATTATGAAAAGCTGGAGGAGAAGGCACTTGATTTTCGCCCCAAGATACTTATTTGCGGTGGGAGTTCGTACCCGAGGGAGTGGGATTATGCAAGGTTTAGGCAGATTGCGGATAAATGTGGAGCAGTGTTGATGTGTGACATGGCTCATATTAGCGGTCTCGTGGCAGCTAAGGTTTAAGCTTCTTCTGGTCATTTTATTCATGGTTTGGAAATTTAAATTCAATTTTAATATATATTTCTGAAATCTAATTTAATATCGATCGACCTTTTAATACTTAAGTTTTTGATTTGGTGCGTTTTAAAGTGCATTCTTACTTTATATACAAGTCGATGTGGATCATTACGAGCTACTTTGATTTAGTTACATCATTGGTACAAGGAGATGGTTTTCCTTGTGGTCTGAGATCATTATGAGCTAGCATCCAAAGAATCTCACTCTCGGAAGTATACCTCTGTAACCACTTCCTTAAAAGGGCTTGATTGAATATATAAGTTTCAGATCCCCAAACCTCCCTTGAAAGTACACGTTTGACTTGCTTTTAGGTTATTCTATCTAAATAGATTTTTTGGAGTCAGTTTTTATTCTAATTGTAGAAAACTGAAATATCAGTTTTTGGGATTTTCCCAATAATTTTTTTTGTTGAAATGTTTTGAAAGTTTTGGCAGGAGATTTATTTTATTCCATAAGTTGTTGCAAAAATTGGAAGAGTATAAATAAAATAAGTTATGTAGCCAAGTTGAGAAGGCACTCTTCTCAAATTGAAATGCTTTTTTCAAAACTGTGGAAGAGGAAGTATCTGTTGTGGAAATAAGGACCTTCATCCTCTGTCCGGCTTCTTTTCCAGGCTAGAAACTTCAGGATGCAGAACTCTTTTATGATCAATTTCTCTCCTAGACAAATTACCTTTGGCAATAGAACTTCATGAGATCAATTCCACCATGATTAACAGTTACCACCTGGTTGCCATGATAAAACCGATGTTGATGGATATAGATGTCAATTCGGAAGTCAGATTGATCTCATTGATATTACCGATAAAAAAAAGGATTGATCTCATTGATTTTTATTGGTTTGTACGAGTATTGAAGTCTAGTTGATGTGGCTGGCTCTTTCTTTAGTATCGTGTTTCTACACCATGCAAATCATCCATCAAACTTTGTCAAAGCCAAGAACCCCAAAGTAATTCATTTGTCATAAATTTGACATCATATTTTACCAACAGATCTAAGATATTAAACAGATTGAGGATTGCATACAAGAGAAAGCAAAGTAAAAGAAAAATAATAATATAAGTCTTTTCTATGAAAAGTAGGTGCTCTACTTTTGCCCATATATCCACTGTTTTCCACCATTGATATTCAAGTAAAAATCAGAGATACAGAGACATATAACTCCATCAACTTAAATCAATTCAAAGATGTCAATATATGCATTTTGTTGATTTATTTTAATGGTTTGATATAAATGAAGATGTACGAGTTCCCATTCAAATTGTTAGACCTTCAGTTTATTTATTTATATAAATAAGCAAGTTTTATTAATGGAAATAGGCATAGCCCAAGTACCCAGGACATATACAAGTGGTTTCAAATGTTACGCCTTCAATTATGATGAGTTCAAATTATTTTCTTTGGCATCTATTGTGCAGTTTGTATATTTTCTTCTTACAATCACATATCTATCTAAAAATAATCCAAATTTTTTTACCAGAACTTTTGTATATTGTTTACCACAGGAATGTTCAAGTCCATTCGAGTACTGTGATATTGTTACCTCAACGACTCACAAAAGTCTCCGGGGGCCTAGGGGAGGTATTATTTTTTACAGGAGAGGTACAAAATCAAAAAAACAGGATTTGAACCTTAGTCATGGAGATGGGAGGAATCATTATGATTTCGAGGAAAGGTTGAACTTTGCCGTGTTTCCATCATTACAAGGGGGTCCTCACAATAATCACATTGCTGCTCTTGCCATTGCTTTAAAACAAGTAGCTACTCCGGAGTATAAAACCTATATGCAACAGGTGAAGAAAAATGCTCAGGCATTAGGATCTGCTTTGCTGAGAAGAAAATGCAAGCTGGTAACTGGGGGCACTGACAATCATTTGTTGCTCTGGGATCTTACTGCTCTAGGCTTGACAGGTATTCTGATTTTACTGCTCAATTTCCACGAAAAAGAAGAAGAAGAAAGAAATGAAAAATAGATTGGAAAGGATAAACTCTGCTGTATTTTACCTGCTTAAATCTTATACTTATCTTTTTATTTTTTGGTGCTACATTAGTTGCACTGACCTTGATTCTAAGATTAGAACTTCACGAAAAATGTTTTTGGTAATGAGCTTTTATAGTTGTTTATGCTAATAAGCTTTGTTTTTGGTATCAAGCTATCATGAAGTTTCTGGTTGCGGTTTACATCCCCAACTTTTTTCTTGTTTTCCCCCTTTCAATTAGCACAGTTTGTTATGTCTACGGGCTGACAGAGTAATCTCATAGCCATACAATTGTTGTTATACATGTTATCCAGAACAAGTTTGTGGCAGTTACTTTTATACCTTTTCATGAGAAGTTACTTTATATTTTTAAAATAATTGCTTCTTGTTCCACCTTTCTCATATTTTGGTCCATTTAGCTGTGGAAGGAGATGAAAATTATGAATTTAAAGATGAAGATGAATATATCATAGTACTTTAATTGTAAACCATCTGATTGTAATGGTGCATTGATGGTAAATATATTGTGGTTTGATCTAATTTTTTGAGGTTCTGGGGAAGTTGGTGTCTATTGTTGATTTGGCTTAGGTTTAGGTCGACTGCCTATGAAATTCAGTCCAAGTATTGTGCATGGTTTATTTTGACAGTCAAAAGATTTTAGTAGCATATGATCTGCAAATGTTTAAAAGCCAGCTGCGTTCTCCTCAGGCCATGTTGTTTGGCTCCAAAGGCATATTTTTCTGGATCTAAGGTTTGGTTACATACCTGTATGAAAAGTATACGTTTTGTTGACATATTGACAACATACGAGAGATTACGCATCTGTGATTGTGTTAGCAGAGAATGATGAAAAACAAACTATTTTCCCTTGAGAAGTTACAAGGTGGGAAAAAAACCCACAAGCAAATGAAAAGTTTCAATATATTGTATGCTTATAAAAAAAAAAGTTTCAATATCTTGTAGGGACATTGTTTAGCTTTTTGGCTTTTGTAGTACAATTTTAATTGTTAGCTTTATCTTTTTGTTTGATAGGGTAAAAGTGTATAAACTACCTGCTTAAATATGCACTGCATGTTCTCATCTTTTTCCCAAAATGTGTTTTTAGGCAAGAATTATGAGAAGGTCTGTGAGATGTGTCACATCGCTCTCAACAAAAGTGCTATATTTGGTGATAATGGTGCCATTTCACCTGGAGGCGTAAGAATTGGTGAGTAATCTGCTGATATTGAATAGCCAAGTAGGCTCAGAAAATATGTAATGTAGGCTTGTTCCCCGCCTTTTTAATTTATCATGTATAACCTAATCAACTTCTATTGCAGTTGAGCTCTAGCGAAAACGCCACTACCTTTCCCTTGTAAGAAAGGGGGTGGAGGGTGAAGTTGTAGTTTCAAGACCCATTATGTAACTTTAAAATAAATAATAAAAAAAAAAAACCTTCTCCACTTCTTTGTTTAGTATTATCAGAGGATATATGTTAAAGAACTAAATCCTCATTACCTATCGCCTTAAACTTTTGGGATAATTAGTGATTTAACATGGTATCTACAATTTTTATGTAATCTTTTTAAAATCATCATCAACTAATGCTTTGTTGGCATGCTGCTCTCTCAATGGGTGTCCCGTGGAAGTTTTGCTTGAACCCATTTATGCACACTATCTTACCATTTTCTGAATTAGAACTTGGCAAATAATAGAAGTATCTTAACCTGCAGACTTTATTCCTTTACTGAAATTGTTAGATAATGCATATATCTGTTGTTGCCTGCTGAATCTCCGGATATACTTCTTACTTTTTTAGTTATTCTTATTCAGGTACTCCTGCTATGACATCAAGAGGTTGTTTAGAGGCTGATTTTGAGACAATTGCAGAGTTTCTACTCAAGGCAGCTCAGATTACAAGTATCTTGCAGAGGGAACATGGAAAGTTACCTAGAGATTTTCTCAAGGGTCTGCTGAACAATAGAGATGTTGTTGAGCTCGGAAATCGAGTTGAGGAATTTGCTTCCCAGTTTGCAATGCCAGGATTTGACATTTGAAAATGTGAAAGAGGCAGGCGGCCTGCATCAGTAAAATCATCATCCTGCGCGTCTGGGCCTAACCTGTCACTCCACATGGTAACCCATCCATTTTCACCCATCCCCTCCTGTAAATTACGCCCGAAAGACAGTCAACATTTAGATTATGTTTCCCAAAAGTTTTACAAGCATCACTCGCCTGGTCCCTGACTGACTTCTTTTGTGAAATTGTAAAATTTATACCAAAAAAAGCCTGTCCTTTTATTTTCTGATATATTTGTGAAGGCGTTATGAAAGTTCTCAAAGTTTTAGTGGTCTGTAGTCAATATTTTTTATTGAATACATGTGTAATTACAGAACTGGGGTAGATTCGGACAGTTTCTGTTTGAAATGAGTTATACACGAAAAATATGCGAATGTTTCCATTTGAACTTGCTCTTGATTGCAACTGCCATTCAGATTTTTCGGTTTGTGTGTCTACTGAAGCTGTTTTATTTTCAGTACTGAAAGCTGTTATTGGTTCTGATTTAGAAGATATAACCTATTTCATCCTGGTTGGTTTTGCTGATATTCATCTTGACCAACCTGCATCTTGTGGTTATTGAGTTATGTCAAGTAAGGAAAACCAGAATTATTTCAGTGATATATATATTTTTTCTTATTTATTTGTTAAGAGCATCGATCATGATGGTATCTGGTGATGGGTGTAAAACACATGGGGTGCTGTTTTAAAGGGTAATGGACGTGCCCAAGACGTTACACCAATTGGTTTGTTAGAGCAGTAGTCTGGCTACCTGAATTTCTGGCATCCAGAGTGTAGCCCAGCCCCTTTTCTTTTAATTTAATGAGTTTTACTCATTTGTGTTTGTCCTTATGCTCCTCTCTTTGGCATTATTATATTCTTTTGTTGTTTACCCAATGCTCAAATGGAACTCCTTGAAGGGAGGCAAGGCATGAATTTCCGGCAAGGGACAAAAAGCATGAGATACGGTTAGAATTGAGAAAGTGACCCTTGAAATTTTCTGTTCAGTATTTTAATATCCCCAAAACCCCAAAAAAGGGGAAGAAAATTTGCAGCAGAATAGAATACAGACAATTTGTCTGTGAGAGAGAGAGAGAGAGAGAGAGAGAGAGAGAGAGAGATGTCAGGAAGAGGAAGCTTTCATCATCGACTCCATTGCTTTCAAAGCAAACAGAATCAGACAAAAGCTTCACAAGAGCAAAAGAAGCTGCTGCTTTTGAAATTAAAGCAGCCAAGGAATCTCACAGTCGCCCCCCTCCTACAGTCCTAAGCCTCCCTTTTCATCATTCTCTTACACCTTGAATCATTAGCCACCCATTTCCTCTAACAACCATACAGCACTACCTTACCCATTGAAAGCAAAACCAAGATCGAAAATCACTTCCCAAAATATTTTTCTTTATTTATTTATTTAATAATATAACCATAATCTAACAGCTCATAAGACATTAAACAATTTAAAATGAGTGGGAATATTGCTGTTTTGTCTTCCCTGTGGGGATCATAAGAAGCTTCTGTTCTTTCTTTTAACCCAATTTTTAAATGGTGGTGGTGGTGGTTTGGTGTTAGAAGTAGGAACTTGGCTCCCCCCTATATGAACTTTTATTTATTTATTTTTTAAATGCTTCAAAATTTTCTTCTCGGGTTCTCATTTGAAGTCATTACATTCCAATTCAAGAAGCTTCCTCTTTGGGTTTGGTTTGAAAGAAAAAGCCATCTCCAAGGCTTCAACTGTAGTAACTGTAACAACTGCAACTGCAAAACCACGAGAGGAGAAAAGAACCCAAAAAAGAAAATAATGATAATAATAATATTAGAAGAATAAACAAAAAGGAGAGAGAAAGGCTTTAATAGTTGTTTGGATTTTGCAATAAAGAAATATTGTTGTTTCTCAGTCATATTAATTAATTTATTAATTTTCCGTAATTATTTATTATTATTTATGATTAAAAAAAGAAAAAAAAAAATAGCAACAG
This sequence comes from Carya illinoinensis, assembly GCF_018687715.1. Lineage (NCBI taxonomy): Eukaryota > Viridiplantae > Streptophyta > Magnoliopsida > Fagales > Juglandaceae > Carya > Carya illinoinensis. The sequence goes on from NC_056756.1 coordinate 43,633,547, forward strand.
TAAGTAAGTAAGTAAGAGTGGTATTTTGCAATTTCCAATTTTCCATACAAGCAACCATTCATCCACAATTTTTGAGTTTTCTACAGAAACTCTCTCTCTACCTAAGACTGCAAAAGTCCAAAAGCTTCTTCCTGCCTTCAACAATTTCATCAAAGAAATCATCAAGCTGCCCAACAATGTTGTCAGCACCAGATCTCAACGCACCAAAACACCCTCTCAAATTCTCCACTCTCTCCCTAATTCCAACCTCTGTTTCCGACTCCACCACCTGTGACTGCGACGACGAACCGCCCCTCCTCTCCAATTCCCCTCTCAGCTCCTCCATCGCCACCTTCGATCTCCGGAACTCGTACAGCAGAATCCCAGGCCTCCCGCCCATCTGGTTGATCTCCGCAGCTACCCTCTGTTGCAGCCTCGCCGTCGATATCATGAACCCCGATCCAAAGCACAAGCACCCCTCGTATCCTACCCGGAGAGAATTCGACTCGGGCCAGCAGTACACCAATCCGCACAGCAAGATCATGAGCAGCAGCGAGCTCACGTTCCTCATTGCGTAGAGAACTCCCCTGAAACCGTTGAACCCGTTTAGCTTCGACTCGATGGAGACCTTCTCGTCGAACCGCAACGACAGCGGTTGGATTCTTGTTTCCATTAAGGCTCTGTTCTCTTCCTCCAATCCCAGAGCTTCTCTGCGGCACCCAGAGATCGTGCGAATGACCTGTTTGAAGAATCCGATCAAAGAAAAATGAAAATTCCTTCTTTTTCGAAACAATCCGACCCAAATAAATTGAAAAGATTGGTGATTTTGTGATGGACCTGGCGAGTAAGTTGTGGGCTTAGATGACGATGATTGTCGAGGGAAGAAGTTATGTTGAGGCCGGCAGAGTAGTAGTTTTCCATACCGGATATGCCAGACTTGAGGACATGGCAGACTTCCCAGAGCTTGGAGCTCTCGTCCATGTACTCATCGAGCCACTTCTCACCCACAGGCAAATGGAGCTTCTGGACGAGGAGTGTCAGCTGGGAGTGGAAGGATCGGAGAAGTGAAAGTACCCTTTGAAGGAATTGGATCGACATGAAATTGTTGGAGAGGTAGACGCGCTCGAGATCATCGATCCCACGCGTGAGGAAGGAGTAGAACCCATTGACAGAGTTGGTAGAAGAAGGATCCATTTTGTGGTGGGGAAAGAGGAAAAAAAGGGAAAAAAAGGGGGAGGGGATGGTTGAAGTGAGAGAGGAAGGGAGGGGAGGAAAAAAAGGTTACAAAGAGAGGTATATAAATTGTGAATGGAAAGCATAAGGCAGTAGGAGAAAGAATAGAAGAATTGGGAGGGAGGGAATATCTTAGAAGAAGCAGCTCAGGTTTCTAAGGTTGAAAAGGATTGTTGGGAGCAATGATGGGTGTTTCCTATAGAGGGGAATGGATGATTGGTAATATGCCATTTTCATTATTTAATGGGCAGAAAGAAAAAGGAAAAATAAACACACACACATAAATAAAGCCCCTGATTTTTCTTATAAAAAAAGAAACATGAAAATTTTAGTTCAGAGGAGAAGAGACACTGAGTAAGACCATGAGCTCCCTTCCAATTCCTTCCTTTTTTCTCCACCCATTTGAAGTAGAGAGAGAGAGAGAGAGAGAGAGAGAGAGAGAGAGAGAGAGACAAGTGGTATGGGATTAATATATTTGGCAAAGTTCTATATATGATTCTAGATTGAGGTTATGTTATGGGGTTACAAAAAGTTTGACCGGATTGACTGGGGTTATGCTACTGATACCAATACTTCACTTATTCTTCCCAATTAGATTTACGACTAATGCTTTTGATTTGAGTGCATTTTGGCCTCTTCTTCCCTCTTTTTCTTCCTCGAGCAACTGACTTTGCTCCTTTACTTCCCCTCCATTCTATTGAAACTTGTGGTTTTGTTTCTCCTAGATATGTCTTGGTTTATTGATTTTTTCAAAAAGGGGAGGATTTGGAATGATGAGGTTCCTTGTATATGTGTTTTGTAACATTGTACTATGCATAATCAGTCTTTTTAGGCCACATTTTCACGATTTTATCACTCTTTTCTAGAGACTAATCGGATATCATGATCTTCATGCCTTTTTAAACCTGTGCATTGAATACGACTCAACCCAACTAGTTGTCTATATAATTTTATCCCGGCCGTCCCTTGTGCCATTCTTCGTAGTCTCCCGATCGAGTGTGTTTCATTTGTCAAATGGGTTTGCAATGTTCGATTGGATTTAGCTATATTTGGGCGGCAATGCAATGATTCAATGTACTGATATTCTCTTATCTTAATGATAAATATAAATTTTTCTCCATAAAAATAAATTATATGAATTCATCCAAGATATTACAATGAAAATATCTTATCATTTTGGTCACGATAGCTAATAAAAGGGTGTAGACTATCACGTACGAAACACAAAGAATTAAACTAAAAGTCTTTTCTATTTATTGTGAATTTCTTGTTATTTATAAGAGTACTTTTTTATATGGCTAGGGTTGTTGGAGGGGGACCAGCAAATCTTAAATTGCTAATGGCTTGTTGTTAATGCAACAATTTACTCTTTGTTTTTAAACTTTAGTCGGGTGCTCGTGGGTTTTCGGAGAATGGGACATCTTAAGAGCATGTTGGTCTTTTGAGATTTCGTTGGAAAGTGAAGAAAGAGCCCAGTACCATTATTTTAGGGCATTGATATGGGCACCTCATTGCTTTACACAGCACCCCCCACCACCATATTATAGGGTAGCCCTCCAACTAATATGGGTATGCCCCACTCTTCATTCCCAAGCATTTTTATGAAGAAATGATAGTTGCATTATTGAGCATGTAAGTGTTACGTAATTATTTTTAAAAAAATAAAAAATATAGAATTTATATAAAACGAAATTTAATTTTTTAATAATAAATTTAACTATTTTTCAAAAGGACTGTATAATACTTATACATTCTATAACTATATATATCATTACTCATTTTTATTTCTCATATCTTAATCTTTTTAGCAATTTGTGTAAGTTGCAACCCTTGTTCAATAATCTCTTTAGATCCTATTAAAATGATGATGTTCTGTTTAGATGGTTGAACTTGGAGAGATCTACATCATATAATTATTATATTAGAGTTGCTTCTAAACTCGATTTTCAAATTACATTAAAAGAAAGAAGTTTGAAATTCACATTGATTTTATTAAAAATCTTATGTGCAGTCACTTTTGTGTATTCTTTACATATTCTATTAATGTGATTGGTTGCATCACTTTTTTTAAATATAAAATAACTGATTTAACCAATTACATCAGTAGAGTACGTAATAAGTACGCAAAAGTAACTATAAAATTCTTTTTAGTTTATTCAATATTGGACCTATCATGAACGAGTTCGGATTGAAATAAAATTATCTCCCATTTTACTCGAAATAGATAGTATTTATTTAGCGTAAAACATTGCATATTTTAATCATTTCACTTATAAATAGATACAATCCATTTCAGCCGATTTCACTTGAAATGGATGGTATCCTTGTCGCATTGGATTATATATGGTTCAATTTAATTGGACATTGACTTAGATTTTGTACAAAGTCTCTATCTCAATCTTAATACCAAGTTAAAAAAAAAGGGAATCCTAGAACAGTTGAAAATTTATTTCATGTGATAGGTAGGGATCAATCTTTTATAAATATCCTAAGATGACTGGTTAAGATAATACATAACAATGACATGTCATTACCAAATAATTGATGCCAACTATTGTCAATATTAAGTTTTCAAGAATAAGTCTTTCCATCCCAATGTTTTCCAAATGGCACACAGTATATATATATATGGCAGTTGATTCTAAAGGAAGTTTTCTTTTCTCACTGTTTTCTTTTTTTTTTTTAAAGACTTTTTGTTTGTTTGTTTGTTTATTTTTCTTGGCTTGTTTGTTAGTTGCAATTGAATTATACACCCATCAAACACAACCATTGCAATTGAGTTGATTGGCAAAGGACAACAATACAACTCAGCACTTGAGCAGGATTTCTCTATTCTTGTTCTAAAAATATGAACTAGCTACTGATCATTCCTATCATGCAAGGTTTGGGACTGGAGGCCGACACTTATCTCATAACATCATATAAGAGACACGTATCCCACATCTAACAGGTCCAGTTTTAACAAAAATTAGACCCAAGCAAGATTCCTCCTAATTAACTTGCTAACAAATAGGGGAGTAATCAGTTCGGTTCGGTTCGGTTTTAGGTCATGGATTGAAAAATTCGGTTAGTACTTTTTCAGGTTGGACTAGACGGTCTGGTCAGCCCAATCGGTCTAATTTGATCCATATGATCTAAGAATATTTTTTTCCTCTTTCCATTTTTTGGTAGAGGAATTAATACAAAAAATTAATTAAATTAGTAAAATCAAAATTAATTGAGATCTTTAATGTGGATTATGTAACTAACTCATTGAAAAATAATTACTTAAAATTATATTTATGATGTTAATAGTTATTAAGTTAATACTTTAGTAGAGCATGTACTACATATGATAACATATATTATCATATGATATATTAGAGAAAATTATATAATTAACTTATACAACTACTATATAAAAAATATATTTATATATATAATATTAAAAAAATTTATATATAAATGATTCGGTTGGTTTCGGTCCAATTTGGTAAAAAAAAAAAAAAAAAACCATACATTGGGATCGGATCGAAAACCGAAATTTGGAGATATCATGCATTGAGACTGAGTAAGGGTGAATTTGGTTTGCTTTAGTTAGGACCAAAAAATTTTCACCCCTACTAACAAATAAATTAGAAAAATCATGTCCGGTGTGTGGTGTATGAATGATGAGTATAATTTTTTTCGTTTGGATTGAGAAACGACCACAATTCATTTTAACTCATCTCATATTATTTTATTTTATCATTACAACTTTTTTAAATTCTCATATAAAATATAATAAACAATTCAATTTTTTTAAATTTTAAAACAATAATAATATTATAAAATAATATTTTATTTAACTTTTAACTTTTATATCAATTTATCTTATCTCACCTCCTTATCGCGTTTGGCTAAATTTTCTGTTCTAAATTGGGATTACTATCTAGTACTCTAGGATCTGGTTTGTGGTAGGTCAGGTACTGAAGGTTATACATCACACAAAGAAACAAAGGGTTTTAGGCTTTTAGCTCAAAAGGGTTAAAGTGAAAAATGAAAAATCATGAGTGTACACAAAAAAAATGGCTTCCCTCATGTGGGTCCAATGGTGGTATGGGATTAAAAGAATTGGACGGCTAAGATTTGGCTGGCAACATCACTTTCATCCATCTATCCATAATGTTATTACCACCCTAGCTGTATATGAAGAAGTCTTTGCAGGAGAATGTTTCATTTTCTCCTTAAATACATTGGTACTCTTAGATGTATACAACTGGGTGGTCCTGACCCTCCAAACAATTGAAAATGATATAAAGGAATAATTGTTTACATTGAAATTCAAATGAGATTAATTAGAAGAATAGAAAGAAAAGAAAGAAAGGATAAGGAATCATTCGGAGAAAGAAAAAAGAAAAAAGAATGAATATATATATGATTATTTTATTATCAAGTTTGTGTATAGAGCATACTATTCACATAAGTTAAATAGTAAGATTTAATTTGTAAGATTTAAATTTTATAATCTATATTTCAAATAAAATTATATTCTATAAACAATATTTAATTATCAGATACGTTCTATACACTGATTTGAGAATAATATATATATATATATATGCAATGAGTTAGGATTGTGATCATATGATCATATGCCTAAACTTAGACAAGTTGCTTATGCTATTAATTCAGAAATAAATTTGGGGGGGGTGGTGTTGCAGGACCACTGACACTTCTTTTCATTCTTCGTGTTGATGTTTGATGATAAAGATAAAAAGGGATTCGGTCTTAATTCGAAAATGCACGATAAATGGGGGGCATTGCCCCATGCACTATCTCAACCCAATCTCATTCTTAGGTTCTAACTGATCATGGTGTGGGGATCATACAGAATTGGATCAGCACTCCACCTTAATTTGCATTAATTTTACGTACAAACTTCAAATGGCCAGTGAATTGGTTCAAATTGGAATCAAAACTCTTTTATTCAAACCATCAAACCTTAACCTGATATGACACTCTTCATCAATCGAATATATATAAAGAATGCGAAAAATTTGCATACCTTATAATATTGTATCTAGCTTTACTCATACATAAATCAATTAAATAACAGTGATCATCACGATCTTTTCCAAATAATTTAATCATGCCCCGCGCAATGCGTTGCTAACTGTCGAGTAATCTAGACTCAATCATTTTCAATCGCCAAGATAACTATAAATAATAATAAATAAGACATAGTTACATAATATTGTTTTTTGGATAATGATATTTGTAGTTGTGAAGTGTGCAAACGTTACACAGTCTCTTTGAAACAAGTGAGTAAATATAAGATTCATATGAATTTTTAATACTAGACTCTATTCTTTTTCAAGGTAATTGCATAACATTTGCGCACTCTATGACTTTACATAGCATTACACTTTTTTTTACCTTTAAAATTTTAAATTGTATAATAATTATTGAAGTAACCTTTCAAACTATTTTAAAACTTAAATTATCAAATGGAGCAAAGTTTCAGCTTCAAAAATTATTATGTATGTTATAGATTAGTTGGAATATTGGTCTTTATTGATTTTTTTCATGTTTATTATTTAAGAATGGAAATTAGAATCATGTCATAAGTACGTAGACTAGACCTAGAAGTTACAGGAATCATTCAAACTGGGAAAAATAAATAGTTGAACGCGGACATGATTCATGTCTTTATCAGAGGAATTAAGATGCTCCACTTCTCACAGACACGGGCAATTGTCAAATTCCTGTTTGGAGAAAAGGAAAAGGAGAGAAAAGAAGATTAAAGTTTGGTAAAAGTGTTAACGTAACTATGCATTCTAAGACAAGTGTCGAGCAATAAACTAAACAACTGTAGATAATCATAATCTAAAACTTCTAAAGCAGGTTTTATTTTTCTAATTCGTCTGGCCCACCTAATTAATAAGTCTTAGATTCTATACACATTTAATTAGAGCGGTGCCTAACACTACTTAATGTCACTGCCAGGTATTTTTAAGCTTTTTTTAAAATATATATTTAAATATTTTTAAAAAAAATAAAAAAATATATCAATATATTTAAAATTACTTATTTAATCATTAAGTAAAAAAATAAAATTTATCGAGCAGTCAACTAGAGCGGTAAGGTTTAGATGGCAAAGTAGCTTTTCTGTTTTAATTATCTATATTCTAAGTAAAAATAAAAAATAAAAATTGAGAATGGGTTAATTATATATAATTTGTAAAAATAAATTAATCACTTAAAAAAAAATCATCATCATTATATTCATTTAAATGATTTGCTCAGTTGGTATAAAGTTTGTGGAGGGTCATACTAATGCTTATTTTGCTTGATTACTATACACCAAAGTTTCTTGTAGATGGTTGAAGATCTTTCTTTATGATTAAAGGAATCCTTCTTTTTTTAAAGAAAAAAAAAGAAATTAAGTTTATTTTGGGGGAAGCCAATGGAATCCCTCATCATATATTATTGACCATATAGGCCGCTTTTTTATTAATTTAATGGATTATATAAGAGAAATGATATTTGCAGTCATGAATATATAAGTGCAGCGTAATCAATTTAAAAAAAAAAATACAAAATCTACATAAAAAAATTTTAATTTTTAATAATAAACTCAATTTTTTTTTCAAAATAACTATACAGCACTTTTGCATTCTACGACTTACTCTATATATAGTTACCTACATTAATATTCAATAGGCTGCAGAATTATTTGGCTACCATATTCGTTATAAATTACTAATATTCTCAAATCATTTGAACGATGAATGAGCTTGAAAACATTGTCAGAAGAATATCTTAAAATAAGCAATTATATATATATATATATATATAAATATATATATATATATATATATATATATGTCAAGTGCATCACAAACATCCATCAACATCTTTTCATTTCTTATTCACTCATGAATTTACAGAGCATAACTGTTTTTTATTTAATTAAATTTTAAGAGATGTGTTTAATTCCATTGGCTAAGTTACAACTCATGTGATCCATTAAATTATGAGGAAAAAATATTGTAATTTAAATATTACAAACAATAAATAAGAAAACCATGCAAAAATAAAAACATCTTGTTCTCTATTTAATTTAAGCGGTGGTAATTAAGCATAATCAACTCATCTGAAATGCATTATTTTTATTTTACCTTCTTATCAAAGAAAAATATTTGATATAGAATGATCAAATCTTACAAAGAGAAAATAAAAAATTAACATGACGTAATACAATACATTAGATTATAAAATTATTTTTATAATGAAATTAATTTAATATATATAATATTAAATCGCGTCAATTTATAAATAAAAAAATTTATAAATATATATAATTATCAGTCAGATGAAAGACACATTCATCATATTGCTCGTGATATTTTTTAAGTTGTAGAAATAATTTAAAAATTAAATTATCTTAAAAATTAAATCTTAATATCATAAAAAATTAAAAAAAAAATACATTTTTCACATCTTCTTACAAATATGCGGATGGTAAGTTTGAAAGTCAATCCATATGCAAATCACAAAGTACACAGAGAGTGAAGGGAGGGTCAACAAATGAGCCTATGTTTGTAAAGATTCCATAGGGTCTATGACCAATAATCCCCCCATTAACCTTTGTTTGACTAAAGAATTGATGGAGAAAGGCAAAGGAATTGGATTGATTGCTTTGGCTTTTAAGTTCAAGTAGGTAGGTAGCTAGCTAGGCAATACCCACTTCTGGATTCCTTTCTTCCTTCCTTCCCACTGTCCATAGATGTATATAAAAAAGAAAAAGAAGCCACCTTTTTTCTCATCCCCTAGCTAGAAAGAGTGGGGGCACCCGTCTTCCAATTCAACATAAAAGTTTTGCAAAACCATCTACTTAAACACTTATGGTAATGAAAGATGAGGGCTGGCTGGCTAGCTTGGCTACTCATCATCTTTGTAGCTTAGGCTTTTTGATGCTGAAATGATGGATGTCTAAAGGGAACCTTACAAATCCCTTTTTCATGATTATGATTTTGATCTTTATTTACTCTATCTTGTGTTCCACTGTCCACCTCCCATTTATACGCTTTTTAATTGCGTCCTGCCTTCCTTCCTTCCTTCTTTTTCAGCTTCCTTAATTTTCTACGCTCCTCTAATCCCATACATTCTTCATATTCTTTATCCTTCAATGTTTTCTATGATTAGAATAAGAGATAAATGAAATGCAAACTCTTAGGACGGGAATTGTTTGGATGGTGAGAGTCTCTGAACTAATCTTTCTTTTTTCCTTTTCCAGTTTACTTTTTTTTTTTCTTTTTTTATTAATAGCTTTGATCAACACATCTCAATTAAGCCACCACATGATGTCAGCACATGCTGTACATGATCTACGTACCACCAACTCATCACCCACCTAAATTAGTCACCCCTTTCCAATCATGTGAGTTACACAAAGTAGTCTACATTGGAATGTTGAAATCAGTAGTAAATAGTAATATTTTATTAAAATAAGTTTAACTTTTATAAGTTGAGATATGTTTAACTTTTTAGATTAAAATGTATGAAATAGATTGAGATGGATTTTAACTTTTTTATAAAAAATTAAAAAAATGATGAGTATTATCAATAATTAGTTTGAAATAAGTTGAGTATGGTTCAAGAACTAAATACAACTATAATCACAATCATGTGTACCTGGATGTCATGAGTCACAACATAATTTTATTCTAAAGTAATGCTATATATATTTTTAAAACGTTCAAATTTTGCATATTTTTTATATTATATTTTTAAAAAAGTAAAATTTATTATTAAAAAATTTAATTTTTTTATATAATCTCAAATTTATCAATTTTTCTTTTTTTAAAATAACCCACACAACCTACTAATATACAAATTAATGACTCCATTGGCTCCTTTCCTACTCTTACTTCTGGCCTCTCTGTTTTTACCAAATTCCAACCAACGTACCAACTCTGCTCTTTTTTCCTATTCCGTAAACATTTTTCAAGTTTTTTTTTTTATTTATGGAAATAAAAATTACTAAAATTGTATGTTTCAGTAGTAATTTTTTTTTTTAATTTTGTAATTGAGTATTTCCAGCGACTCAAAATCGCTGCAAACAAGTCAAAACTCGTCGCAATTAATTCGTTTCAATGATTTTAGTCATTGAAAAAAATGTTAAATGCAACAAAGGAAGCAAACGCTGCTTATGATCAAGGTTATTTGCAGTGTTTTTAGACTTTTTGCAACGATTTTAGTCCTTGGAATAAATGTTAAATGCAACAAAGGAAGCAAGCACTACTTCTGATATGAGATATTTGCAGTGCTTTTTGATTTTTTGCAGCAATTTTAGTCCTTAAAAAAATTTTAAATGCAACGAAGCAAGCAAGCACTGCTTCTGATATCGGGTATTTGCAACGCTTTTACTCCTTGAAAAAAACGTTAAATGCAACAAAGGAAGCAAGCGCTGCTTCTGATATGGGGTATTTGCAACGCTATTGAGGGCTTTTGCAAGGATTAAACTAGGTCGAATTGCTCAAAAGCAGCGATCCTAATGGGAATTTCATAACCCATTCCCAGCGTGCTATTTTATAATTTGCAACGAAAATATATCGCTGCAATTGACTCTATTTGCAACCTTTTTTTATATCGCTGCAATTGATAAAAAATGAAAGGATTATGATGTCGAACGTGTAAGGAACTAAAAAATGCTGAAATTGAGATATTACAGCGTTTTACACTAGTATTTGCAACGATTTTGAGCACTACAAAAGGCCAAATTCCTTGTAGTGGCAATTGAAAACTTAATAATTAAGGAATATACTCATGATGTCTATAAATTAATTGACCAGCCCATGCATTTGATTTCATATAAACATGACCTACCCAACTGGGAAAAAAAAAAAAAAAAAGGTAAAAAAAAGAAGGTATATGGTAAAAATGGTTTTGTTTTCCACCACAACCAGAATTGTATTCCATTATAGCTATAGCTATGTACACTGTTAAGGAAATATACATGAATTAAACGTAAGAATATGCAAAATATAAATTACAGATTTACTGCATATTTACACCATTATATCCGAAAGATCAATTGCAGACAACTATCCTTCTAGAGTCTTGATATATGCTACCATTCTTCTCTTCTTGGTCATGTTGAGATTGAGCTAACTTGCCATTTGTGATGCCCTGAGATTAGACAGAATCATATATGTTAACATTATCCTTAATTAATAATTGTTCAGAAACCATGATCATGTGACATACTAGTATAATGCTGTCATGTTTGTTATTGGTTATACAAGTGTCGCTCATTTCTTTTGATAAGAGTGGGGTCCACAGTTACAAATTATTATTATTTTTTATGTAAGTCTTATATTTATTCTTTTTTTTTCAAAAGTAATACAATTGCACTCTCTATAACAGTAAATGTTATTTATAGATTAAACGTTGGATCCCGTACCAAGTCAAAAGAATAAAATGATGAATAATTAAAATTATGATGCAGAAATAGATATATACGAAGATAAAAATAGTACTACAAATACTAAATAACTAAAAAAGAAGATTCTGCATCTTCAAGATTATATATATCTATATATAGGCAGGTTATTAGTGAAAGATTTAGAAATTAAAGCGGTAAGTTTGTTAATGGTTAATGAACAGGAAGAGAAAGCTTGGTCAACCTTCCAAATTTGCTCTCCCGCACCCTCCCTATTAATACCCTCCCCATCTTGCACTCCAAAACAGTCTTACCTACAGTTTTTCTAATTCTCAGAACATGGAGCAGTCTCAAGGATTCAGAGCATCCGATGTAACACGCTCCATCTCTTCTTCTTCCTCCTCCTTTTTTTTTTATTTTTTTTATTTTTTATTTTTTATTTTTTTTCATGAATAAATATTGTTGTATTTTCTATATTATGTGTATCTCTGTATGTATATCATGTATATGTTCTTCATCTATAGTATCAACTTTTTTTAGGGCTAGATTGATCCAATTTGGTTGAATCTCAATGGACATACAGACTATTTTTCCGCTTATGTGATATATATATATATATATATATATAAATGGTTCTCTTGGTTTTAATGCAATATTTTCTTCGTTTCGTTTATAAGCTTATTCTAATTTCCTTTTCCATTTGAGATGGAATATTATTGAAAAAAAAAAAAAAGGTAATGCTAAGAATTATGCCTATATTCCACCAGTGCGATCTCACTTTGTTGAGAGTAGTATTGAAAATTGGACATACAGGCTCAGGACACCAGCAAGTTATAATTTGTATAGAAGATAACTGTTTTTGTGTATAAATTATTAAACAACCATTGTCTCACCTACGTGACGGTTATTTTCATATAAAACAACCGTTTTTGGTTATTTTAATATAATATATATATGTTTTTAAAATCTCTTGCGTACATACTTCAATGATTGACTTATACAAAAGAATTTAAATAATTAGTCGACTGGAAAAGTGACTTTCTTCATTAATTTTTCCTCTGTTTACAGCTTATTCAGACAATCTTAGCTGTTCTTGTGCTAGGAACGGTAAGTTTAAGGGTCGTAGAGTGCAAAGTAAATTCTAGTGTTCCGGACGCCTTACACTACAGGGCGATAAATTGTCGAAAGCACAGTGCACTTTTGACGGATTTTGGAGCAGTTGGTGATGGAAAAACATTGAACACTAAGGCTTTTAAGGCTGCAATTGATAGCCTCAGCAAGTATGCATCACAAGGTGGGGCACAGCTTATTGTTCCTCCTGGAAAATGGTTAACTGGGAGCTTTAATCTCACCAGCAGCCATTTCACCCTATTTCTTCACAAGGATGCGGTTATTCTTGCATCTCAGGTATACTTTTAACACGCATCATGATGAACAAAACCATGAAATTAATTATAACTGTCTTGGCTAACACCTGAACCAATTTAAGCAATTAAATTTATTATAAATAAATAAATTTGATACCTTGGTATAGCTCCCTCTTTTTCTATTTAATTATACTCTTCCCACACTATCAGTACTACTTAATTGCCAAAACCTTGCATGTTATACATTGTAAAATGGACAGGATGAGGCAGAATGGCCACTTGTTCCCGCTTTGCCTTCTTATGGGAGAGGAAGGGATGGAAATGGAGATGGACGGTTCAGCAGCCTCATATTTGGTACAAACCTCACCGACATCATAATCACTGGTAATTATCGACTAATTACACCCCCCCAATTCCCAATTCCCCAATTAATTATGATTATTACAGGTCAAATTAGTATCGTTTTGGCCTGACCATGTCTGAGGGACTCATTCTTATTGTTATCAGGTAACAATGGCACGATTGATGGCCAGGGTCAATATTGGTGGGACAAGTTTCACCAGGGCCAATTCAATGTCACCCGACCATACATGATTGAAATTCAGTACTCTAACAAAATTCAGATATCTAATCTTACTCTAATCAACTCTCCCTCATGGTTTGTCCATCCGACTTATAGCAGGTTTGATCACGATCAGCATGCTCCTGATCCTCTACCTCCTTAACTTTATATGTGTATATATATATTTCTTAATGCACATGCATGATCTTTGCATTTCTTACTTGTCTTCATCTTTTGTTTCTGATTTGCAGCAATGTGCTAATCCATGGGCTGACAATCCTTGCCCCTATTGACTCTCCTAACACTGACGGGATAGACCCAGGTTTGTTTGCCACTTTCGAGTCACTTGCATTGCTTGCCATTCCTTTGCATGAGAGGTAATTATATTATAGGTACTTAATAATGATGACCATATAATCTGAGTCGATGTTGTTTCTTCCTTTCCAGATTCATGCACAAATACTCGTATTGAGGACTGCTTCGTAGTCTCAGGGGATGACTGCATTGCCGTAAAAAGTGGTTGGGATCAATATGGCATTAAATTTGGAATGCCCACAAAGCACCTAATTATCAGAAGGTTAACCTGCATATCCCCCGACAGTGCCACCATTGCTCTAGGCAGTGAAATGTCTGGTGGAATTCAAGATGTTAGGGCCGAAGACATTACAGCCATTAACACTCAATCGGGTATTAGAATTAAGACTGCTATCGGTAGAGGAGCTTACGTGAAGGATATCTATGTAAGAAGAATGACCCTCACAACTATGAAGTGGGTTTTTTGGATGTCAGGCTCTTATAATCAACACCCTGACACTAATTTTGACCCGAAAGCTTTTCCGGAGATTAAAGGAATCAATTACAGAGATATCGTGGCGACGAATGTTACTGGTGCAGCAAGACTTGAGGGGATTGCCCAAGATCATTTTACAGGAATATGCATTTCTAATGTGACTATCTCATTGAGTAAGACGCCAAAGGAATTGCAGTGGAATTGCACTAATATTGCTGGAGTGACAAGCAATGTGACTCCTGAACCCTGCCATTTGTTGCCCAAAAAGGAAAAAGTTGATTGTGCCTTTCCTGAGGATAGGCTGCCCATTGAGGATGTACACTTGAAGACTTGTTCTACTACGGAAACTGCCTAGGTGTGAGAGATCAGATTGTAATTTATAGAGAAATCAACATATCTCCAACATGTTGGTTCTCTAAAATAACTGAACCTAGCATGATGAAAATATTTTCAAGTTTTTTATTTTTCATTCAGCTAGGCTTCATCATCATTTTAATTTTTTGTCGTCATAATTATATTTTTTAAGCATGCAAGTGAAAAGGAAATGAAATAAAGTTGGAAATTAATGTTTTCATCATGCGCAAACAAGATGAAACAAGAATTCATGGCAATCTTTATTTACCTTGTACCTGTAATATCCATGCAATGGTGAGGCATCTAACTGGAGCTCTTGGCTTGAAAGGTGGTACATTTAATCCAAGATTACATCTTTTTATTATCTATTTTCAATTTCAAATTTACTAAAGACTTGCGTGTATAAATCTTGTTTTCTAAAAAGAAAAAGAAAAAACGCACTAGATCGATCCTCACATGAACCAAGAGTCATTTTACTTGCAAGTCCATGAGTGGACACTAATAACATGGCAAAAGTAAGTTTGTGAGAGGCGTTTAAAAATTGAAAGCTCAAAATTTTCAATCGGACAAGAAGTGGGTGTTTTCATAAAATAATGAACAAAAAAAAAAAAAAACATTCTTGACCACAAAAATGGTTCAAAAAATTTTGAACCGATTTGGTTTGGGAGTTTTTTGTTGTCAAAGATTTATCCCATGTAATAAAAAGTACATATTTTCTCTATACATAAGCACCCTACCCTCAGCCCCAACACACCATAAATGGCCTTGCGGCTCCAAAACTACCTTCATCCTGGCAGTTTCCACTACAAACTTGAAAAGTCGAAGAGCTCTGTCCAACTGCCTCACCCCATTCTGGACGATCTTTTCCTCTTCTATAGTCAAAATACTTCCCATGCACAAGCAAAACCTGTCCTCATCAATGCTATAAATTCCACCACATATATCCACCATAAATGGCCTTGTGGTTGTGGTGCTATAAGATGTGGGTATTAGATGTGATTAATTAAGAGTGATATTTTGTGGTTGTGGTGCTATAAAATATGGGTATTAGATTTGATAAATAATTCAGTGTTAAGTCACTTGCAGATTTTATCATATTTGCATTAGGGGCATCCTTAAGTTGAGTAGAATTTCATGTGCATTGGCAAATAGGGAACTATATAAGGGCCCGGGTAATACAATTGATCCATTAATCCACCAAATCCAAGTTTTAAGTCATCTCACATTTGCGGTCAATGAAAAACACAAGAAAGATGCTAACTATTACAAGAGTTAGCTAGATGGAATGAGGGGAGAAATGCAAGTACTTTTGGAGAGACAAAATGTAACCGACAAGATGTTGAGGAGTTTCTACGCCAATTTCCTGTCTCAAACAGAGACTTAGTTTGAGCTGCTTACCTTTAGAAATGCTGATAACAGCTCTTTTGGGGACTCTTTGGGTCATTTTTGGTAGTAGGAGATACTTAGAAAAAAAAAATGGTAGTAGGGGATGGTGGGTGGCCAATAAATATATATAAACATTTGCATATATATATATATATATATTCACTGGGAGGTTAAATAGTTATGTTTGGTGGGAGATTCTAGGCAGGTGTTTTGTTTTTGGGCTTTTAACATATCCTTATATAGGCATATGATATTTTAAGGTTCTTATTTTGGGTTATCAAGAAACATGTCTCTTTTACTACTAATGGGGGGCAAATATGGTTGTGACGGAATTAAGCAGTACTAGTAAAAAGGAAGCATGCAAGTGTTTCTCAGCCACCACTTTTCTTCTATGATTATAAGGTCTATTGGCATGTACCCTGACTTTACAACTTGTTATACAGGATCGGCAAATGGTATGTTTGTTCTTGGTTGCCGTACGACTTAGTTATAAAAATCTGGATTGCATGACAATTGCTAGGCAACAAGCCTAATCTTTTGCCAAGTTTGAGCAAAGCAACCTCGGGTCAAGGATTCACCGTGGGCTGGCTAAACAGGTACAACTTTGAGGAGATTGATGAAGCTGTGGTATTTTTAATTCCAAAATTTATTCACCTCTCCTCGTGGTTGCATGCCTAGCTTGGGTTGAATTTCTCATTGATCAATCTTTCCTTTTTAGGTTGGTTCTACTAAAATTGGATTTGTGTAGTTGATAAGCTAAAAATAAGTGAATAATTAAGAGATGGCATGTGAGATTTTAATCGAGTGAGGGTATGTTATTATTAGGATAGGGTCTACAAGAATGAATGAAAAAATATAGAAGAGTAAAATACTTCTTGGTGGCTACAGCAATCTCCTGGTTTTGACTAATAGTCTACACCTCGTGTTTGTTAGTACTAAGAAAGACTACTTAACAAAAATGCAAATAAAAAATAATTTGAAATTGATGAAGTCGTCCACGTAGATATTTACTTGGAACTTAGACTATCATGATGATAGCTATTATTGTTTGTAAACAATTTCTATCTATTAAATACCTACATAATCCATTCTAGTTGAGTTATTTTAGTTCTTACATTACATTATAACTTATGGATACAAATGGTGCCTGTTTTGAAATGATGTAGATAATACCCTTCCTAGGGAGGCTCTCCCTTCCCCCCTCCCCCACATAAAGTAAGGTAAACATGAGTAGCTTGTATATCTGAAAATATATATGGCTGCTTCTCTTTGAATCTCCAAGTGGGTTTTTTAAGCTTAATTCCAAATCATGTAAAAAAATTCAAGCATGCAGCTTTTATCTCATAAGAATCATGGAGTTGAATTGGGATTGGGTTTAAGGTATTAATAGTAGTTACCTTTGCTTTATGGTTTTTTTTTTTGCTTGCTTGTGCATGTAGAAATCTGTTCTCAAAGTGAACATCCATTGTGATGGATGTAAGCAGAAAGTGAAGAAAATCTCTATTTCAATTGATGGTACAAAATTCTGAATATACCAGTACCAAAATTGAAAAATACTATAGAACTTATTGCCTTTTTCTCATTTTTGGAAATTTATTAAATGGCCCCAAGATTAGTTGGTTCAAATCCACACACAATAAAGCCCATGAGTAACAAGATTTGCATGGCAAGATTTTCGTCTTTTTTAAGGCTAGCTCATGAGTAATTCCAAAGGTTGGCTCTTTATTAGCGCTTCTTAAGTGGTTTGGGATGACATCATCACTTTTTCTATGCAGCACACCTATAGAGAAGGTAGTTATTGTTGACCAGGAAGCAAAAATTGGAGCGCGTTAAAGGTTTGTCTAAAGCTATCTTTCAAGCTACCTCTCTTTTGCCTAGATTAATATGGACAAAATTCAAATTAGATCATTTAACATGGATTGCCAAAGTCTAGTCATACTTTGTAGTTTTTAATCATGTTTGACATTGTAAAGTTTTATTAATATAGTTTAGTTTTTGGTGTTGTATAGATGGTTAGCTGGTATAGTTTTTTTTTTTTTTTTCCCATTTGTTTTAGTACTTGGTTGTAACCCCAAGTTCTTATCTTTGTACATAGTACTCTCTCACCAAATGTGAGGACTATTAATAAATCTGGAGGTACCATCTATCTTCTTAAAAAAAATTAAAGAACATGGCTATCCATTTAGTATTAGAAATGTTTACAGCGAATGTAATGTGTTAGTTGATAGTCTAGCCAATTATGGTGCCATGGGACATAAGGCAAGATTTTTCGTCTCTTCTTCAATTCCCTAAGCATCATATGATTCATGCATGTTCTGTTCTCTTAGATCATACAAGTCTTTCTTCTATTCGATACTAACTCTTCTTTGTGTTTATTCCTTATGCTCATCGTAATGATTTGTTTCCATAAGATCGTTCATTTTTTAAGGAATTTTGGTTTGAGTAATTTTACAAATTTATCATTGTAATACCCAAATTTATCTCCTTATATAAGCCAGGACTCGAAGTTAATTAAGAAAGTTGGGGTACCGTCATTAACAAAGTTGGTAAGAGAAGAATGTAAGTATCTACATTTAATTTTTTTAAGGACGTATTACAAGTCCTATTGGCATGCACACTAACTTTACGAGTTGTTCAATAGGTAATGCAAATGGAGATGAAAGGAAGATCATGACGGCTTTCACTACAAGAAAAGCGGGCTTTTGTGACTAAAATTTAATGACCAAAATGATTATTTCCCTCGATTTTCGTAGGAAATAGTCCTTTTGATCACTAAAGTTTGGTCACAAAAGCACACTTCTCTTGTAGTGAATTTATAGAGATTTTTTATATTTGATTTGGCCTGCATACTTGTTGACGGGTAACCCTTATATAAATCTTGAGTCCAAGTTTCACTAAATTTGGAATAAAGAATTCCCAAAAGTTGCTTAATAAACCATATTAGCTTTGTTGTTATCGACAAATTACCCTTTGGAATTCATTCTAAAAAATCAAATTACTCATAATGTTTCTCTCTATTATATAATGGGACATATATATAAACTGTTGCACATTTGAAAGGTCCAGAAAGAATTCAAGTTGCTTGCACAAAAGCCACACTGATATTAGAAGATGATATTTCCTATTATTCTCATTTTCTCATACTGTGCTATTGCAATCTATTTTCATATTTATAGACATTTTTAATATGTAAATCAAATCTACTCTCTACTCATTACATGACATCTGTTTAATATTCTGTCATTCTCTCACAAGCCAATATTCTAGAATGTGACCAGCCTTATTGGTCTTGAAAATGCTCGACTGGAATGAATGTATTTTCTAACTTGTGTTGAGTCGTTGCAGCAAAATGTGTTGCCTAAATAGTTTGGGATTTATATTGTGAGGTTTTGTGCATTATGTTCTGTATTTCCTTAGATTTTTCTTTCATGCCAAGTTGATGATTGTGCCTTTATTGTTGGGTTAGTTTCACTTAATTTCTGCTTCTATCATTGATTTAGTTCCTGTGTTTTATTAATTTCTTTTATCTCCCATAGGATATAAATCTAAAACCATTTATGTAATTTATTGGCTTGGAAACTCAATCAATACTTCAATACAAAGCCTTTACAGTATACACTACTAATGCTTTTGCATGGGCTTGAATTTCTTGGAGATAATTGGTTATAAGGTCTAACTTGCGAGATTACAATGTAATTATTGTTTGCTAATTCACTGGAAGAGAAATGCACATATGTAGTGTTAAGTTCATGTGGAGCAACTTAATTGTTAAAAAAAAAAAAAAATTCTCTGCTTCTAATTAGTTGTGCTGATTATGAAGAAGGTTTGTATATGTAAAGTTTAATGATGAAGATCATCCAAGAATTATATCAACTGTGAGCATGCATGAATCCCCCCCTTTTTAATTCTTTTTTGGGTCAATCCATGTTAAAAAGAAGATAAGGTTGTCAAGGTGGGTTATAAAAAACAAAGATAAGGCTGTCTCTTTGCAATTTATTTAAATATCCTTTCATGTAACTCCAAGAAAAAGAACTTACAAATTGTATTTGTGCAGATCATATGCATCAACTGGTTGATGTTTTCTTCTTAATAATTGAAATGAAACATAGCTGAACAAAAACTGCAACAACATAAAGTTTGACTCTTACCTCTAACTGTTCATTGGCTTTTTCTCTTGCAACCACTCCTAACTTTAAGCCTTTCTCATCGTAGCCTCATCTAAACACCCTTGTTGAACCCTAATCGAAGTACCAATAGAAGGCACAAACCAGAAGCACAAGAGAAAGATCTACACAACTCAGTCAAATTCTTATTGTGAATTCTCTAACTGTTTTCTTAAGTTCTCTTAAGAATTTTTTCATTTCTTCTTACACAAGACTCCACCATTTAATCCCCTAATATGCTCATGATTAAACCTGTCAAGTAGCTAGCTAATTGATCCCAAATAGAAGCAAAGTAGAAAATAATTTCATTCTGCAGCAGTGGAAATAATTCAGCAATAAATCAATAGATTTAATACTCGGTTCTCTTAACATTTTAGCCTCTTGTTTTTCAGAGCCTAGACACTACAACTGTAGTAGCCAACCACTATGCTTTTCTGTCAACTGCACTTATAGAAATATCCCCTCTAAAATGCCAGCAATTGAGTTACAGCTCCATTATAAACTTTTAGGGGAGCTGTTTGATAACATGTGCCGTTCATCAGCCCAATTAAGCATTCCTCATAGGTCTCACCAATTTTCTAGGCAAACTTTTTTGTGTTTGTATGTCTATATAAACTCTAAATAGCCTTCAGTTTTTCAAGAATTTTTTTGCCTGGATTATACTAAAAATTGTTATATTATAGTGCTCTTGTATACACCATGTGTACTTGGTTATGCCTATTAATATAATGGTTATAGAGCAAAAATTTTAAGCAACTGTTGCTTCTTTTAATATCTTCTTATTAAGATGACTGTGTCATTATTATTTTGGCTACAAAAGTGAAAGATGGATGAAGAGCATGGTTATATTGTTGTGGCTTCTTTAAATAGGCAGAATAAAAAAGGTAGCTGTGGAAACAATAAATTTTTAATTACAACAATTTCAATGTTAAAAGTTAGATTGTTAGATTATAAGGACTACCCTATGCTGAGTAGGTGTGTTGTGGATTGATGCCATTTATAGTTTTTGTCCTTTATATGTTTGATCCTCTTATTTTGTTTTCAAAGTTATCTTAGGCTGCTTGTATATCTTGATTTTTCTTAGATTCTAGAAAATATTTCCTGCTTATTCTCCTTGATCTGGTATCAGAAAAAGGAGAAGAAAAATTACAAGAAAAGTGTTGCTACTGATAGGCAAAACACAATCAAGAATTTTATTATGCTGTAAATAAAACTGTTTTTTTAAGGGAAATCAAACATTATCCTAAAATCTTACTTTTTGTACATGGACTGAATGAGAATTAAGTTGCAACTATGCAATTTATCTTTCCCTCAAAGTTCCTCAGATCTGTTGGGATTGCAATTTGAGTGAAATTGTCTAAGTCCTAGTTCACTTATCTATATTAATTTAAGTTTACTATAAAAGGCCCATATGCGACTTTCTAATTTATAACTCCTCTTATCAAAATGGTGAATACGGTGGCTGATCTAGTACCAACATTTCCTCGCTTGTTTCCTTATTGAGAATGGAATTTTGGAAAGAAACCGTTTTCTACTTGTCTTTGATTGCTTCTGTTATGTCTATTCATTGCCTTATCTTGAGTAAATAATAATGTTTTGACTATATTTAACCCTTTATTTATATGTGTTAAACTAGTGGAGATGAGAATATATTTTTTTAACACTTTTCTTCAAGATTAATAGCCTAAGTAAGCAACCAAGGATTTTATTCAAACTAGTAGGTTCGATTAGAATTTTCTGGTTTGCTGAGAGCCACTCTTACTATTTATGCTATGCTTTCACAAAAAAAAAATGATATTTCTTCTCTAGTTTTCTTCAACTATAGTATGCTTGATTTATGTAGTTGAGATTCCAAGCAGTATCATCAGCTGCATATGTTGAGTTTGGGCACGTGCTTTTGGTTTGTATTTGATTTGGGTTAGGTACTTAAATCTATTACTCTATTTTGACAGTATCCATGTGCACCAGTACGCCCTCCATACCAATGAAGCTCAACATTTTTCGTGGTGGGTTACTCCAAATTTAATTACTTCATCTTCTTGTCTCTCTTTAATCTTTGGAGTCCTGTTGTTCACATTCAACTATTCATTCCTCTTTCCCTAGACTATTTATGTTTTTGTTATTTCTATCCCTAGGAATTGAATACAATTCTTAATTGAAATGAAAGAGAATAATAGTTCATGGAAGGTGGTTTTTCTTGTCAACATGCTTGATAATTTTTAATAAAATTGAAGAGGTAAGATTCCATTTTCTATATACGAGTGTCATTTTGTTTCTCTCTTTTTCATATAAAATGCAAGTATGAATTCGCTCCAGATTTCATGCATTGAGATTATGCATGACTGAATCTATATCTAACAATATATTATTAGCAAACACAAAGGATGTGACACACACAGGTCATATTTTCAGCTTTAGCTTTAAGGTATCATATGTCTAAGTATGGTTTACTTAGACACTATTACTATCTTGGCATGCATTAGCATCATGCACATACCATAGATATTAATCTATCAAATAATGGCTAACATCTATTGAAGATAGTCATGACTGGAAAAAGTTTTGTTAACTCAACGGTTTTGTTCTTTTGTATTTGTAAGCAAGAAATTATAGTAAGGGGTTTTTTTTGAATTTTTTTTGGTTGCATTTAAAGGATATGCTACAGTATTCAAATTTTCATGTAAAGAGCTCGCATTTGTTTGATGGGTAGCTCTTATATAACTTGAGTCCAAGTTTCACTAAATTTTGGGTAAAGAATTCCCAAAGGCTGCTTTATAGATTTATTAGCTTTGTTATTATTGACAAATTACCCTTTGAAATTCGTTCTAAAAAATCAAATCAAATTTACTTGTAATTTTTCTCTCTATTATATAATGAGACATATATAGAAACTGTTGCAGACTTGAAAGGTCCACAAAGGATGTTTCAATAACTTTCCTAAACTTATGATTTCATCCTTGAAAGTCTAATACTGCTGTTAATGTTTTTTTTATTAGAAACTCGTACCTAGGCAATTAGAAAGACAATGCTTCAAATAATGTCCTAAAAAGTTGGACTTGAGATATGATTCCATCAAGTTTGAAAGAAGTTTAAAGATACTGTACTTAAGTTGCTAGTGGTAACTTGGGTAAGATCAATTTGTGTTGAAGAGTGAAGAAAGATAGGGACTCAAGCTGTTTGTATAAAAGCCACACTAATATTAGAAGATGATATTTGCTATTATTCTCATTTTCTCATTCTGCGCTGTTACAATCTGTTCTCATATTTATAGACATCTTCTAATATCTGACTCAAATCTACTCGATCTCCACTGACTGCATGACATCTGTGTAAAATGTTTCAGTAAGTATCTCTGGATTTCATTTGTCTAGCTCTAAAGGTTGCTGTGCTGCAAAATTGATGTTGAAAATTGATGGTCATGCGGTCATTGATGAAGAACATATCTTACTTTCAAATGATCTTTGTCAAGTTGGAAAAATAAAACAAATGTTTAAATAAAGAACTCATCTTGCTTTTTTACCTTGCACATAGATCATCATGATCATCAAGATTAGACAAGAATATAACATCTAAAACTTTTTAGGCCAAGAACTTCTTGAGCATGCTTGCAAGTAATAAGAATCATGATCTTGTATTAACCCTAGTTGCTTGAGAATTAGGGCGAGTTATAAGGATTGTGCTAGCTAGGATCTTTTTATAATAATAGGGTAAGATCTTCAATAAATAGTAGACAAAAGAAAATAAAGGGGGGAGCAGGGACGAATGAGCCATTATAGTATCTTTTTAAAACATAATATTGATGCCTTGCAAGTTATATATATATATATATATATACACACAAAATACCTTTAATAACTTCAAGATCACCGGGAATTTGTTTATTCATGCCCATTGAAATGATTAACCAGATGATGCAAACATTTCTTTCAGGAGTGTAGTGTTGAAATCTCAGAAATATCTGTCATTAATCCAGGTTTTCCTATTTCCTCTTAATACATGCCACATTTTCGAAGATTAATGTAATTAATTACATCTATTTCAGTTGTTGTGTGTGTAAGTGATGGTGGGTGACTTTATGTTCTGACTTGAGGTAAAATGTGAATGAATTTCAAAAGTTTGAGAAGTCAGAAGTAAAATGTGAATGAATTTCAAAAGTTTGAGATGGAGAGCAATGTATTTTTGAGATGTTGTGTTGGGTTAGCATGTTTAGTTTAAGTGGGGTCATTGTGTTGGCAAGTGGACTATAAATAAGACTAAACCAACTTCTATAATATATTTGCTCAAATATGTTCATGCACTTATTTAGTTCCTAATGTGTGTTCTAGTTTTATTTTTTATTTTTTTGGGTGTACTTGTAATGCCCGACTAAAGAATATCTTACCTTTTTGTTTCATATGTAGTGGGTGGTAACGAACCTTAGACCAACAAACTCTCTTGGTCCATTATCATGAACTTTCTTGTGGGTGTTTGACCTCAAGGGAATAGTTGAATGTTTCAGTCCTATAAAGAAACAAATTTATGTTATCAATTCCTTGTTGTTATTTTCTATGTACCCTTTGTATTATTAAGTAAAGGGAATTAAATCCTAGCTGATCTACTAACTCTGCTTCTAATATATGCGAAATAAAATTACTGAAACTGTATGTTTCAGTAGTAATTTTTTTTTAAATTTTGTAATTGAGTATTTCCAGCGACTCAAAATCGCTGCTTCATTGCATTTATTCATAAACGAAGTTACAACTGTGACTTTTCAATACAGGAGAACCAGATATAAGTCAACTAACGCAACTGCTCAGGAGCTTCCCCGCACATAAAGTAATGGGACATTGTCTTAACTTTTAAAACTCTCAAAAGAGAGAGTAAACGCTTTGTATGACTAGAAACGGGATGGCCCCTCCAACCTTCAGGGAGGTGGAATACAGGAGATACTATGAACAAATAGTCCAATAACATATACCTACACTATGACTAAAAAAAAGACAAACCCACAACACATAAAACCAACAAAAACAACACATCCACGAGCACGGCATGAACTCTGACGGCACACCCTCCACAGGCAATCGGCATCACGAGCCCCAACAGCACGAGCACCCAGCTTGCGTACGGACCACAGCAACCTCCACAGCGGAGGCCAGCCGTACGACCATCGGCCATAACATTGCCTGCTTCTCTCAGCTCTTTACCTCAGATAGCAACCGCTCAACAGTTTAACACCTCACCATGGACTTCACATGAAAACAAAACAGAATAACAAAACAAAAAGAACCACAGAGGCAGAGGCCATGCAACACACAGGCATTTGTGACCAAAAAACCACCTACGGCTGCGTCACAGAACATAAAAATCCACCGTGCAAGACACAAAAACAACTCCAAAATTAGAGATACAGAACACACACTGGCGACACTAACCCATAACGACAGAAACCGTGCAAGAACAAAAACTCTGGGCTTCGAAAAAACTGAAAAAACTGAACACAAACAGCCGGCAATATGTATTTACTTCGGTTTTGAATCTTTTGATTATCCCAGTGGCCATATATGCTCCACCCGGCCCCTCCTAGATCTTCGTGGGACATGACATATATCCCTAGCTAGTATCGGAATCCCCCTCCTCTTCCCCCGTTTTCAAACCCACACATTGCTACTCCCATGGACCTTTGCAAGGTAGCTCCAATATTCCAAAGTACCCTTGCAGCACGAAACCCTAAATTTCCGTACTTTCGACAAAAATTTTATGATGACAAGTCTACAGCCTCCATGTGTACGTACATGATACGACCGCTCGACGATGGATAAGCCTAACTTCACACCACATGCTCCACCACGTACGTACGGATGGTTAATTGTGCCTAGTTGATCGATCATCCGCCCACGCGACAAACAATATTAGTCCAAAATATAAAAATATAGTTGCATTAAAAAATTAATAATAATAAATTCATAACTCAAGTAGAAAAAAAAATTAAATTTTTAATAATAAATGTTACTATTTTTTAACGATTGCATGATATTTACTTATTTTATGATTATATATAGTATTATTTTAACCAAAATCTTGTAAAACCGAGTTTCATAAGATTGCCTTCATGATCCCACTTTCTTTGCTTCCAACAATATTCTCAGAATTGAGGCCTTTTAGAGCATTGGCAATGGCCTAGCCATTGCCAAGTTCATAATTTAGCTAGAATGTCAAGTTTAAAGTCTAAAATAGATTTTTAGATATATTGTTCTACATTGAACTAGCTATTTTAAAGTTCAATTAATAATAAAATATTATATATTTTAATAATAATAATTTTTTTTTTTACAAATACACTTCATATATTAGTTAATAACTTTATTAACTAATATATGCACTTAACTATTTAACTTCAAATTATTATAAATATACTATTTTTATAATTTACTTAATTATAAAAATAATTATATTTTGCCAACCATTCACCCAACAATAACATATATAAACATACAAATATTTATTCTACCCAACTTTTATATTAGAAAATTGTAAAAACATAAAAAAGACATCTCAAAAATTACTAAAATAGTAATTAGAGCTACTAGGATTTACGAAATAATACTAACATCCATGATTGCAATTGCTACATATTTCCAATATAGTCAATAAATGTACAAACTAACAGTCCACAAAAATAATTACAACCAATCCCATAATTTATCTAAAACAGTCCATTAATTTAGTTGCTACCCAGCCACATGTTTATCCAGCCCACATGTGGCTGGGCAGCCACTAAATATTCAAAATTACATCATTACTACCAACATTAGAGTTAGAGAAGTTCATAAGGTGTCGAAGGAGATGTAGATGTCCCCCCGCTATCCTTCCTCCATTCCTCAAAAATTTTCCGTTGAATATAGCCAAAGTATTCTTGTTGCATGGCATTTAGGCCACTGAGATCTAGCAACATCATATTTGCCTCGAATTTCCTTTTTTTTAATTCAAATTTTGCTGATCTTTCTAAGGATGCCTTCAGGTTTGCAGATCTACGCTCTTCCATGGTCGTTGCTCGATCCTCGGTCATTTTAGCCAATGCGGTCTTGATCTCACCATCATTGCCTTCCATGGACTTCCGCTTCCTCTCCCTTTCTTTCTCAGTTTTTTTGCCTGGAGGTCTCTCAGCAAAAACCTCTATGTCCTCCTCAGCTTGGTCAATATCAATAACATTGGACACTTTTTCAGGTGATCTTCTCTTCTTACCAAGGGTGGAGATGTGTTGCTGCCATTTTGGTTGGTGTCTTAAAAGACACCAACAGTGCTCCATTGTGAAATTGGTCCCTACCAACTCTTTGTACAACACCTTCGCCTTCTCAATCTACCAAGGTGAAAGAAATATTACTTAGTTCATAAATAAGTTCATTACATATTAATAATTCAAAAAAGTTTTAGGGTACATACCTTGTCTTGCTCCGTTGCACCACTTGGGTGCAATGACTCTACCTGTGCTATATATGCACAAAATTTATTTGTCAATTTTTGAATCATGGACCACCGATTCATCAATGACCCTTCCGAACGATTGGCAATGTTCGGTTTTTTATATTCATGATAAAATGTGGTAATTCTTTCCCACATTTGCGTGGACTTTTGATCAGTACCCCTTATCGCATCGATGCTAATATTGAGCCAAGCTGAGACGAGGAGGTTATCCTCTTCAACAGTGAAGGATGCACCACGTTGAACTTTTTTTGATGTGTGCCTCTTTTCACTGTCATTTGGAGTTGCTTGGACTACAACATTATCATGTTGCGTTGGGGTGCTATTACAACCTCCTCCTCCACTTTGCAATAGAGTGGTGAAGAAGGGGTCATCATAAAAATGTTCCTCCATCCTTGAAAAATATTAATATTTCAAGGAGTCAGAGAAGTTGCCCAATACTCAAGTCTTATATTAAATCCTCAGCATCAAGATGCAGAGAATCATAAAACATCTCAACATCATAATGTCAATCTCAGTCCATATATCATTTTATGTCAATATCATTTTGCGTATGATCCAAAGGAGAACAACCCACATGGAGATCAAAGGAGAATTTCATAATTGATACAACCAAGACATTATCATGTTGGCCAGAAACAGAGAGTATTGAAGAACATATAGAAAAAATAATTTTTGAAATTTACTCAGCCCTTACACACACAACAGTGGTGAGGATCAATTGAATGAGTCAATTACAAACATGAATCAGGGACTCAGAAACATATAGAAAAAATGTGCAATCTGTTAAACAAATAAAGCATGTTAGCAAAGTAACAGATAAAGCATGGTATGAAACTGCTAATGATTGGGTAAACTGCACAAGTTTTGTTTGAATGGAATTGGTAGTCAGATTGTTTTGTTTTTTTTAGTGGATTTGGTTTCTTTTTGACAGCAATGATGTTCAAGTTTGGAATTTAGAATCGGTTGAACCACAAATTACACCACAAGTTCAAGCTAAAACAGAGATAAAAATGGCAGATTATTATATGTTTGTGGAGACCATACCATTACAGAGAAACTAATTGCTATTACCATCCAAACATGCATAAATTAAACAGCATGGTTCAGTCCATCAAGTGATTCATGTTGTAAGTAGGGTGGATGGTCGATTTCTTGGCATTCCTAGCTTCATACTCACTCCATATCCTCCCTCAAACCAATTCTCATCCAATGATGAATGAGAACTAATTCTTCCATTGGAGCCATATTTTGGAGTATTAATTAACATTGCTTGAAAGCAAAGTTACACACCAAAGAAAAAGTCCCTTCACTAATTAGAAATTTAAGATATTCTTTTTGTGGGAAATATAGTAATCAGAAGCCATGCATGCATCCATAAATGGCATGTTTCTATTAAAACCAGTAGACTGCTACATCAGCAATGATTATCAAAGGAGAAGTTCGATACACTCGTTCTTTATGTGGTGTTGTTGTGGTGATATAGGATTTCAATCACAGTTATAGCAATCCCCAACTACAGATGTGACATTGCTAAACACATTGAAGAAAAATTAAACAGACAAACAACACTCCAAACCCAACAATGTCAAGCAATAACCCCAAACAGGATGATCAAGCAACGTCAAACAAACCTTCACAAACCAAGCACTTCCAGATTTTAAAGGAGAACAAATTTCTCATCCAAATGCAGGAAAAATAAAAACAATAATGCCAACCAACCGTTTACCATTTCATCTACAAAAAAATGGTAAACGGTTTACAAGACAAACACAACCGTTTACAACAATATCTATATCTATATGTGTGTGTTTATGGGATAAATTGGATAAACAAGACAAACAACATTCCATTTACAACAATAATCCACAACCATTTACCATTTACAACAATAAACAAGACAAACAACACTCCAAGCACTTCCAGATTTTAGATATAACCAAATTTCTCGCCCAAATGCAGGAAAAAATAAAAACAATAACCACAACCATTTACCATTTCATCTACAAAAAAAAAAAAAAAAAAAAAAAAAAAAAAAAAAAAAAACCAAAAACATTTACCCAAACATATGGTACCTGTATTGGCAGATGAGTGGAGGAAAAACCTTCGGCGTGAATCGGGTATCTTCAAGCCGATGAGGCTGATTCGACCTGGCTGGGCAAAACAGGGCACGAAATAGATGAAAAACATGAACACTTCATTGGCAATCGGAGAAGAGGGAGAGAAGAGGGCTGAGTTTGGTTCGGAATACTTCAACAGAGAAGAGGGAGAGAAGAGCGAGGAAGAGAGAGGAAGAGAGACTTACTTTGGACCGCTCGGAGACGACGGCGTCTGCTGGAGGAGGCGACCGCTGGACTTGATTCAACGCGGCGGCTGAAGAAGAAGCGCGAATCCGAGCATTCGGGAGAAAGAAAGATGAGTGATTTTGTTGAGGGGAAACGAGAAACCGAGGGAAAGGGGAGAAAGCGGGTGAAAAAAAAATTATAAACTAATGCATGGACTGGGTACAGTAGCTCGCTAAGGTTGGAGAGCAGCTTACCCGTACTGTAACCTTCATGTCAAACTTTTAAAGTTTGACTAGGCCATTACAGATGAAAAATAGTTGAAATCCTGGCTATTTTAAACTTGGACAATGCTTTAGCTAGACTGATGCGGATGCTCTTAGGCTTGCATGTACAATCTCTGCAAATTAATTAATTCTTGGTCTCAGGTTGTGTACCCCAAGCTTTCTGTTCTTATTCACAATAACGCTTTTGACACGAGGCTATTGTCCCAATTTTTCAAAACCTTTAACTGGGAAATATTTGATTTTGGAGTAGTTTTCCTTTGAAAGCCTGCCTCTTTTTTCTTTTTTTTTTTTTTTAACTGCTTGCCAAGAGGAAAAGGCCAGTAAAGAAAAGAAGAGAAAAGTTGGGGCAGTATAACCTCAGCACCATATATATATATGCATGCATGTTGATGATGTTCGACGTTAGTGGCCCAGGAACATTGCATGTTACAAAAATAATATGGTTGGTGTCTGATCAAATGCAGGTGGAGAATCTGGAGATGATCGATCATGCATGCGTGCGTGCGTAGATTGGAAATATATGAATTTGACAAATGACACGTACGTTCTTTGATCCTGATTCCTGACCATATATGCATCAGCCTGCAGCCTTGCCCCAAGCAAGTCGATCCTGTACGTACTTGCTCTAATTACTGCGCCTAGATCCCCTCATTTTCCAACTCAAAACGTACCGATCCTCTACTCTCTCAATGTATATATCAACATACATGCATGCATCTGTTTTTACGAAATTATATACCATCTCAATCTTTTTTAAAAAGTAATGATTGCACAAAATTTTAAAAAAATAATAATATTTATTATAGAAAAATTAATTAATTTTTTCACGTAAGTTTTATATTTATTTATTTTTTAAAAAAAAATTTATGATACTTACACATTTTATGATTGTAAATATCATTTTTAAAAAAAAAAAAAAACTAGTTAAATGTCTAAGCTAATAGCCTATATTTATAATATATTATCATGTCACTACAACATATATAATTCTTTATATAATGTTTTAATTAATTGGATATTTTTTTGTAAAATAATAAAATTTAATATCATTCATTTAAAATATAATTATGTAAACAATCATAAAAATATTTGCGGGTTTATTTTTTTATGCACATAAAAAAAAAAGGAATATTAATAATATATAGTAACATTGAGAAGACAACAAATTAAGAGAGGGGTCAGGGATGCTTTAGTGTGGCAAAGCTGCTGCATATCTAATAATGCAGCGTTTAACAATGTGTTGGCTATTTATGTTTTCATGCAGTCGAAAGTACAATGGTCCATCAATTTCCTCTGGGTTTTTAGCTATAGATGCCATTTAAGACTTGCCGAAGTTTGTTCTGAAGTTGCAGCTTTGCCCAGAAAGTATGTGCAAAAGCAGCAGTCTTTCATGTTTCTACTTTCAAAAGCAGCTCAAAAATAAAAGAAAGGCGCAGTTTTCGTTCAGATCAGACACCTCCCGGCCTCTCCTTCTCCGTGCAGTTAATGTTGTTAGTTAGGCTTATAAGGCCAGGGATCGCTCTCTGAGAAAGAAAGAGAGAGAGAATTGATATTTATTAATTCTTGGTTTCCACGATTTAATTTATTTAAATAATTAATATAATTTTTTTTAAAAATACATTATAAATACTAATATAAATTTAAGATAAAAAAAAATAACATCATTCAAATAATAAAAAGGATCGTTAAGGCTGAGATTGAAGTACAAAGGTTTTGTGAGTAATAACTAATAAGTAAAAGTAATGATAGGCTTACGATTCCTTTTTACAACTTTTATACATTAAATTGAGGATATTTATATGAAATAATATTATTTTTATAAGTTGTTTTATAAAAATATTTTTCATTTAACACATAATTATATAAAAATTATAAAAAAGAGTTTGCAATTCTATCAATTCTCCATGAGTAAATAATTTTGGGAAGGACTGGAGAAAAGAGTTGGGACCACGTGAAAATGCTTTTGTTAGAACTTTTGAATACTTTGTACTTAAACGTGTACTCATTTAAACCAAGTGCGAGCTATGGTTGGCCCTGCGCTGTGAAGGGCGGCCACTGTACGTAGTGCTGTAGGCCAAGCTCTGCGGCAATCAATCGTGTCTGCGCGCAACTCTAACCCCAAAACCATAAAAAATAAATAAACAAACAAAAGAATCAAACGAAAAGAAAAAGAGAGAATGGTCCTCTGTTCTCTTCCAGTACGCTGTCAAGTTCTATACTCTTAATATCGTTGATGGATCGGAATTTATTACAAGAAAATTATTATGTTTAATTTTTAGACTAATGTAATATGATATAGTATATTAAATTATAAATTTAATTTTTTTTTTATAAAATATATCTTATATATCATATGAAGTCATAATAAATTATACATTTATTTTAATGAAATCTTTTTGTGACTATGACTCTACTCTTACGACAATATCAAAGTGAATGTAAACACAGTAGAATCAACATTAAATAAGTAAGATTTACATACCATGTGGATTTTTCCCTGAATTATAGAAATATTTGAGAAAAAAGATTGGAGAGTCTAGATAGCTCTGCAGTTGACTGATTGGAATTATAAGCTTTATGTTTAATTTTTAAAACAATAAAGAACAAAAAAAATATAAAAATAAAGTATGGCTAGATAATCAAAATAAGTTGAGGAATAATGAATGCTTTTAGCTCAATTGCTATCTATAAGTATCTTGGTCTTAAGGGCTAGTGCTTTGATTTGAATGATAGTCATTAACAAAAAAATAAAAAAGTTAATTTTCTAAAGTTCCGTGGACCCGACTTTTAAGAAATTTTAATATATTTTTTTCCTGTAAAAGTTCATGAATGTTTGTAAAATTATTAAATAAGCATTTTTTTTCAAACTTTTGGAAAGTACTTTTTTAAAAAAAAATTTTAAATAATCTAAAAAGAAAAAAAATATAAATTAAGACTAAAAACAGTATGAATCTTGATACTTTTTTCCAGTGTCTCTCCTGAAATGGGGGAAGAAAGCCAGAAAACATTAGGTTGACGTGGACCAGTAAGGCAGTATTACATGGGACTCGAGCCCAACTCAGATGCCTGTCCACTAGTACTGCAGGCTTATGGTCGGCCTGAGTTCTGAAAAAACACAAGAAAGTGGGCTTTTGTTTTTTAACAAACTAAATACAGGTACCTAAACTAAACTAAAAGTGACGAATTGCTAAGCAGCTGACCATATCATATTTTAAGAGTACCCTAGTGATCAATACAATAATGGTTTGGGGACACTTTTTCAAAATTTTAAGACATTTTGATAATCGTTTAGTGCGTATGGAACAAAAAGAATTACATATGTCCAATAATAGTTGCTTGAGTAGAGATTGAATGATGTAACTATCACTATTACTATTCTCATTTTTTCTTTTAACTTTGTATATAGTGAAAGTGGCATAACAAAGGACGCTCTTTTTTTTTTTGGCTGATCAGTTGAGATCATGGATACACAAGCATGCTCTCAAGTCTCACTTCTTTTTCATTGTATTAACCGTGTATAGGTCTGCCATATCCTAAAAATTGTGTCAAAACTCACAAGTTTTCATGCGTATAATGTCACAGATTGCACACAAATGTTGGTGAAAGGGAAAACCATGAAGTTGCCATTACTATGGATTGCTTAAGAGTCTGCATGTAACAAGTACCAGATATAGTAGGGTATGTACATAGAAGTTTGTTTAGTCCTACCAATTAACCAAAACAACAAGACAACAACAGCAACAACAAAGCTCATTAGTTTTTATGAGCATAGCAAACTGCACAAATCATTCAACCTTGATTGAGAAATGTTAGTGAAAGGGAAAACCCTGAAGTTTCCATTACTCATGCAGGTCAATGTCAACTGTGCATCGTTCACCATGGTCTGCATTTAACAATAACTAGTTTAGCATGGAGTGTCAAATTATGGTCTATAAATTATGATATAACATGCTGAGCATCAAACTGTAGTCTAAAAGCTATATCAAAACATACTATAGTCCATTTTTGGTGTATTTTGAAAGAAAAATATATTTCATACATAAGAAAAGCTTTCAAGTTAGATATTCTTAAATCTATATTTTATACAAAGATACAGATGAATATGATCTTAATTGCTGCAAGAAAGTGTCAAAAGAAACCTTCTATCTCAAAGGGAAAGAATTAGCAACCATGAAAAAAGAAATTGCAGTATATGGTAGAAATGTTATAAAAATAGAAAATGGTAGTAATACTCGTGGATATACATTCAGTATGAAGTATTGGTTTCACTCCTTTTGTTAAGACCAAAGAAAGGCATATACCACACTAATCACCACCACAAACCTCCCTTGGTGTTATTCTGTTCATTTCTTTCCTATCTTTTTCTTTCCTATTTGGAAGAGGTGGTCATTTCAACCGCAACAGAGGAAATGCTTTCAGGCTTCTCAAATCGTATTTTTTTATTTTCCTGACTCTTATTATTTTCATTTACATGGTTACTTTCAACATTACAATCAAACAAATTGCTAAAATCAGGGATGAGGAATGAAGTATCGGGTTCAATCTCAAGGTTTGTGGATTGTGGAGATATATAGAAGAAAAAACATGCTAAAAGGAAATATATACCTCACAATAAGTTCCCTTGTCTTTGCAGCTCCACCAATTGACAGGAACACAGTCAACATATTGACACCATCTGCAATACTGGTTCATGTTAACACCTCGAAGAACTGCTAGAAGACATCCAGCAAGTCTGCATTTGGAAGAAGATCCTCTTGTAAGATCTCGCATGAGATCCACAAATGAAAAACATGTAGCAATGGAAGACAGCCATACAAAGAAAAGAAGAAACTCACATAAGACCAAAAAGAAGAAGAGAAACGCTCCTCAGGATGGGGCTTTCTAGCTTCTGTTTCAACTTCAATTTGACGGAGCCTTTATCACCATATTCAAAGAGCCCTCCTTTATTTTGAGCCACTTTTGTAACCTGAGGGCTGAAAAAAAGCACAAATCCAAGAAGGAACCCCGATATAAAACCTCCAACATTTGAGAAATTGTCTACATAAGGTAGCAAACCAAGGATGAAATTTATCGTGGAAATAACAAAAAGGAATGCTAGAGCTGCAAACTGCAATCAGAGAAAAAAGCAATTATTAGACCACTTCATCAGACCAATTGTATAGAGTTAGTAACGAGGAATTGAGAAGAGAAGGTGAAGGACCTTATTGGTGTAAACTTTCCAATTCCGAATAAGCATAGAGAGCATAGCCCCGAGCAATCCACATAGAGCTCCAGATGAACTGACAGTTGGCCTGTTTTGGACAAAAACTGCAGCCACCAAGGTACCAACAAAAGCCGAGAGAATATATACCAGTCCAATCCTTACTGCCCAATATAATTGAAAAAAAATCAAGAAGGTAAAACATACTGTAAAAACTTCTCAAGATCTAGCTGTATTCTTATTTGATCATGCAAAATAAAAGCAAAATAGAAGAAAATAGGTACATGATCCAAACTCTTGTTCTAAGTGAACTCCTATGAAGATAACACAGGACAGGTTGATGACAAGGTGGATGGCTCCAGCATGCAAACATGGAGATGTGAAAAGACGCCAAGTTTGGTGATATTGTGTCAAAAGTTTCCGACGGAGAGCTCCCATTTCATCTAGCCTGTGACAGTGCATCCACTAATTTAGCATTCATGGAAAGCACCAAAGAGAGAAGAGCACCCAATTTATAGCATTGCAAGACTTCGGTTTAGTCTCTACAAGTAATAAGTATAGGGTATCAAATTGGCTAAAGAACTGAAACGCCATATACATGATACTTTTAAAAAATTAACCAATTCTCCACGTCTGAAATCAAAACCTCCATTCCCATGTCCTGATCAAATTATCAACACAATCGGATGGATCAGTCAACTGTGTACGTCTAAATGAATGAGGGGAAAATTGTTTGGTAGAGGTTCCATTTCTGAAACTCACTTGGCAACTAAATGGGAAAGACAGTTAAAAACACACCTTATAGAGCCATAGAATAGAGAGAAAGTGCAATCGTGAGTAGTATAAAGTATTCGGGAAACCTATTTCAAGAAAATTAGCGAAAAGAATTAACAGTTGCTGTTAAAAGCATTAGTAATCTTTCTTTCAATTATTCTTAGTCCCCCAAACAGAGAAATACTTAAAAAATTTTTGGAGAACCACGGAGGAATGAGTGATTACATTACCAACAAAAAGGTTCCAAAGACCCTAATCAACCTATAACTCAGCACTAAATTTCTTATTTCCCCAAGCGTTTTTAGCATCCAACAACAAAAGAAGAATTTTCAATACAATATTTTCAGGAATTGGCCAGAGCAATTGAATACTATGTCTTGCGCGTGTGTTTTCTCCCAATATTCTCAGCAATCAAACTACCAAACCAATTAGAGAAGCACACATCAAAGAGACTCAATGCAACCGAAGAGAAAAAAGAGAAGAAGCTGTATTTACGGACGTGGAAGCGGAAGGCCCAACCAGGGGATTCTCAGAGAGAGGCTGAAAGGACAACCTCCCGAACACCTTGAGGGCGCAGTCGTGGTGGGAGTTGGTCCAACAGTCGTTGAAGAACATGGTGGCGAAGAAGGCCACGATGTGGAGGATGACGAAGACGGAGATAACCCAGGTATCTTCTCCGATGCGGTGCCTAGAGCGGGACCTGAAGAAGGGGATCCTCTGATCTTGGAGAGTAGAAGTAGCAGGAGTTGTAGTCTCGACGAGCTCGGAGGAGAATGGCCATGCTGCAGGTGGAGCTAGGGTTGGTGGTGGTGGTGTAGTGTCCTTGATTTCGATGTGGGTGTGGAACTTGGAGGTGTCCGCCATATCTTCTGTTGCAAGAAGGTGTGGCTTGGTTTCTGGGAAGAGTTATCTTCCGTTTCCAGAAACGGTTGGGCTTGGCGGGAAGCTTCTTTTTGAACTGTTTGGCAATGGGACTTTGATGGGTGGGGATGCCCCCGAGAGAGAGTGAGATAAATTTCTCATTTGATTATACAAATAAGATAAGATGAGATGAGATATTTTATTAAAAATTAAATAAAGTATTATTATAATATAATTTTTTAATATTAATTTTATTTGAAGATTTGAAAAGATTAAATTATTTATTATATTTTATATAAAAATCTAATAAAATTATAATAATTAGATTTGATGAGACGAAACGAGATTAAATAATTTATTTTATGTAACTAATCCAGCAATTTCTTAATAAAAAGGAAATCTACTTGCAAGTTTATTTTCTTAACAAATCCAATCAATGATAGCATAAACACTTCTACTTCAAGTTGGCATGGATACTACACTTTCCATCCCACCCATGTGACAATATTTTACTTACATGATAGTTTATAAAAAGATAAATGATATTTGTAGTTTTAGGTTGTATAAGTCTCGCACATTTTTTTTTTTGAGTTTTGCTACATACAAGCACAGTCGCGCACTAATCTATGTACCAATACTGATTTATTCATACTTAAAATTTAAATTAATACTGTTTTCAATAAAATCTACTTTTTGATCAATTATATCACATTGCTGCACAGATTAATGCACAATTATACTTACAACTATATTTTTCTTTTTTTTAAAAAAAGTAGATAAATATCTACATAAAAAAATTATTTTTTAATAATGAATTTTACTTCTTTATAAAAAGAATACATGTAACTTGCACATCCTATAACTGTATCTTATAATACAGGATTCATATGAAAAAATTATTTTCTTAATAATAGACTCATTTTTTTTTTTCAAAAAGAGTAAGTAAAACTTGTACACATTAAAACTATATTTAAAATTACTCTATCCTATTAATCAAGACATATTGAAAAATTCCTATAAAGAAATAAAGAAGGGGGATAATTGAGAAAATAAGTCCAATTTATCATCATTACCATCCTCTCATTATCTCCATCAAATAATTGGGGGATAAGTAATCCATAATAAATAATTTTAATATAATATTAAAAATAACGAGAGAATAATTAAAAAAAAATTGATAATTTACACAATAGATAATATTAACTCACTTTGCATCATGGTCTTGAATTCTCTAGAATTTCTATCTGAATTCTAAAATCTAAAGTATAAGAGAAATATATACATAAGAGAGAGTGTCCCCAAATATATATAAAGGGGTCTTATCTTTATGGTTATTCGACTGATTCTCATTCTCCTCTTTCTTTATCTATCTATTTTGTTTATAAAGTTAGTTTCACTTTTTTTATTTCTGTCCTCGCATGAGAATCACATGTATTATTTTGAAAAAAATTGAAGTCTTAGGACGACGTATAATGCGATGGAGTTTAAATTTTTTTATCTAACTTTTCATTATAAGAATTGTTCTATTTGGTCACATGATCGCGAAGATAAGAGAACTTCCAGACAAAATACAATCACTATAATCACATTGACTTTTGGTAATGGAATTACAATCCTACTCTCTCGAGTTGTATAAAAACTGTCATTTTGCCACATTTCACCATTTGCAGGAAAGGATAGTTATCCAGTTTGGTTATACAGGTTAGATGAGATAAAATATTTTAAATAGTAATGAATAAAATATTATTATAATATAATTTTTTGATATTAATTTTGTATTGATATTTAAAAAAAATTATTTATTATATTTTGTATAGAAATTTAAAAATATTATAATAATAAGATGAGGTGAAATATTTTGAAGTTTGATAACCAATCGGATTTGTTTCCAATGGCTCCTCTTTTTAGAAAGAAAAAGATCCCTCTATTCCTTTCATTCTAACTCAATTTGAATAAAAATTTGAAATTTCAAAAGATCTAAATCAAGTTGGTTCTGCTCCCATTCTCACGCACAGGAGTTGTGAGGACAAGTAAATTCCCGCCGCCAAATGGAATTTCTACCGTTTTGTTGGGTGAGCTCCTCGCATTTATTCTCTGCTATCACTACCTTTCGTATAAGGGGTTTACTATCTATCACTACCGTTGGTATAAGCGGGAATAAACTGCTATTAACGTCTCACGCTTTACAATTACGCATTATCTAGTCCATGAAATTCACATAAAAAGTGCGGGAATAAACCGCTATTAACGTCTTACGCTTTACAATTACGCATTATCTAGTCCATGAAATTCACATAAAAAGTCATGGATTTTGTAAATATAAACATGTTCAAAACTTCGTATTCCGCACCACCAACTGAGGGCTGTGATCCCTCTCTGTGATTTGATTTGGCACATTATTTTGTTTGTTTGAAGGTAAGTGCCGTGAATTCCTCTGATCATATGGTGGTTTGGAAAGACTAGGGTTTTGTTTTTCTCCTTTCTGAAAGTTGACTCATGATATTTGCGGGGGTTAACGCTTGTTCGATATCTAGTGGGTCTTATTCAAAATTTTCGCTTTACTTTGGGTTGATAATTTTTGCGCCTAAGTGAAATTGATTTCCAGTTGCTTTCATTGTTTAGTGATGGTTAAGTGTCTTTGAGCTTTGAGTAGCTTTTCATGATGCTGGAAATTTCATATTCATGTACTTTGTTTATGATTCTATGATTTTGTGCATGTGAAAGTGAGGAGGTTCTATTTTCTTAGTTTTTTCTTTTTAACCTGAATGGCTGTAGGAATTTTGCAATGGATGCAACAAGTGGAATAGGAGTTCCACAAGAAACACTGGATGCAGAAATCAAGTCTTTCTTTGAATCCGCCCCTCCTCTTAAAAATGGAGACCACATTTGTGAAAAGTTGAAGGAATTTATCGACAGGAATTTATTACCATCAGGCAAACTCACTTTCTAGTTTATCACACATATGCCATTTTAATTTTTGATTAATTGGATCTGCATTGCTTTGAAACTTTAATTTCAGGGAATGGAAATGCTAGGAGGGTTGTGTGTGTGACATCAGGAGGTACCACAGTTCCTTTGGAGCGAAGGTGTGTTCGCCACATTGATAACTTCAGCTCAGGCCATAGAGGAGCTGCATCCACAGAGTATGTCACACTGCACCTTATCAAACAGGAAGACTTTCGTTTACAAACTTCTACGAAAGTTAATGCTGATGGGTTGATTATCTTGCAGGCATTTTATTAAGGCCGGATATGCAGTTATCTTTTTACATCGCAGGTGAATTCGTCTTATCAGGACATATGCTATCTTTTCACTGAAACATCTTTAAATTTGGTGAAAGAGAACAATTTTAAAAGTTCTTACTTTATGGTGGATACTGTACCCATTTTGTGCAGGAGAAGCTACCAGCCATTCTGTAGATCTCTTCCTGAGGATCCATTACTTGAATGTTTTGAGGTCATGGATGAGTCAAATATTCAAGGTTTGTAGTTTGTATTGGCCATGAAAGGAATTTATGTTTTTTGAAATCACTTGTCAACAGAAACAGAAAGCAGTTTTGAAAGAAGGCTTATCATACATGCCTATGTTATTTTGATTTGATTGGCACCCAGTGTCTGGGACAAAGTCCTGACAAATCTTGGGGGTGCACAGGCTTTTAGCAAGGAGTTTCCTGCAAATGCACCTTTGGTAATTCAAGAAGAAATTTCCATTAGTCTGATGGCCCCAAGAGTGACTGTAGAGTTTTAAACCCAGAACTTCCGGTTTATATGGCTCTCCCTAGGACCACTATTCCACCCCTTGGGTTCATGCCCATGTTATGGCTTGACTCACATACTTGAAATGCATGGCCCAAATGACAGACATTGAGAAATCAAGTTTTCTTCAGCCTCACCTAAGCCGCATTATTCTTACTGTTGTTATAACAGGGTTGACATGAGTGTTTTTTTTTTTTCATATTTATATAGACTAATTTGTAGGATTAGATTGACATGATTGGAGGGGGATTTTTAGGGTTGGGGGAGTCTTCTCATAACCGTCCCTGCAGTTCTTTAAGAAGTTTTACCTTTTAATATTTGCATTGTTAATATTTTATCAAGTACTGATGGTTCCTGCTAAGATGAGTGAATTCCATTTTATACTTCAGTGCGCCAGTCAGATTCTGAAGCTGTGACGAGGGCCATCACTGAGCATCATGCTGTATGGACTATTAATATATTGTGCATGTTTTTCCCCTCTTTACTCCTGTATTTTGATTTTGGCTCTCTTGGGTATAATGCAATGGCAGAAGATTAGCTCAAGACTGTGGGCAACTTTGTGGTTTTATTGTTGCAGGCAGTGGCAAAAAATCTCCTGTTAAAACTTCCCTTTAACACCATATTTGAGTATCTTCAGGTTAGCTTCAGTTGATCATATTTGTTTCTTCTTAACACCAAATTATGTGCGTACTTTCAGTAGTTTACTTATCTATATATGCATGTATATTTTTCATTCCTTCTTTTGTTTAAGAAATATGGATTATATTCGTGTTCCTCATGGGTATCAGCTTCTCTCTCTCTCTCTCTCTCTCTCTCTCTCTCTCTCTCTCTCTCTCTCTCTCTCTCTCTCTCTCTCTCTCTCTCTCTCTCTCTCTCTCGTACACTGTCTATGTACTTGATTGTGCAGGTCAAATACAAAACCCGAATCCCTAGGGGTTGTTGGCTAAGGTAGTAAGGGCCTTGGTCTTAGAACTATGTCCCTTACGTCTAAGGTTCAAATCCTTCGGTGCAAACAATTTCTAGGAGCCTCGTCTCATTGGCGAAAATCCGATGATTTAACTGATTTGTGTGGATGTGAGCATGTGACACGGATCTAGGGTTTAACTAGGTAAAAGAATGTTGCATTTGCACAATCTCTGGGATTCCTCGTCATCGAAAAGTACAAAACCTGTTCATCCAAGACTCAATAGAGTAAATGCTACCATAAATTGCTCAAGTGGAAAAAAGTTTGCATATAAATCTTTAGGAATTTTAAGGATGCTTGTGTTGTTTTCTATTGGGAGTGTTCCAATTATAACTATTAGTTCATGTATAAGTAATTTTTAAGCTCCATGAACAACCAAGGGATTTTTTTTCTTTATATATTTCATTTCTTTTGGCATAGGATTGCATGTGTTTATCATATCGAGTGTTGTGTTTTCCATACAAGAAACTTGTTGATGCTTTATTTGATGTTACAAATGTGTCTGGTGGTTTTGGAGATAACAGTTGTTCTCCTATGAATTGACCACTATCATTTATTTATACTTTTATATATTTATTTGTGAGCAGATGCTGCAAATGATAGCAATTTCAATGACAAGTCTTGGGGCACATGCAATGTTTTATCTTGCAGCTGCAGTTTCTGACTTTTATGTTCCTTGGACAAGCATGGTATGGTTTAATATATTGAGTAGTCATTTGCTTTACTCCATCCTCCTTGCTATATTTGGTATTCAGAAAAAATAGATTCTGTGAACCCTTCAAAAGTATTTTTAGTTCTATTTTAGAGCACAGGTGTCATCTTGTCTGTTATTGAAAACTTCATTACACGTGGTTGTTCTCCTTTTTTATGTCTCCGAGAGTTTTTAATTAAAAAATAAAACTGAAAAGATTAGTTGTTGTACTTCTTGTTCATATTATCTCACCCATCACTTCATTAACTATCATATATTACAAGGATGCACGAGTTATTTGCTGATAATATTTTCCATTGAAGACCTAAGGGCATTTTTAGAATTATCTTATTACTATAATGTAACGCCCCAATGGAAGGCATAAATCACATGGTCTATATTCCAAAAGAACTAGTCAATGACACAAATGAAGCCCTATTGGAACATTATAAAGAGCAATAACTTCTCCTTCCTAAGTAATGTGGGATCCCATATACCACCTACCTTTATCACTTATCATAATGGAGTATCACTATCTCCCTCCCCCTTTATATTCCTGACTTCCTCATCGGGCTAGTCCGTTGTAGGTGGCACAACCCAAGTCCCACATTTCTTGTTGGAATATGCTCTAATACTATTTATAACGCCTCAATGGAATGCACAAACGGCATGGCTTATACTTCAAAATGCATACATCACCTACCATTATCACTTATCTTAATAGGGTATCACATATAATGAATAAACATATTGAAAAACAATTCTTTGTTATAAAGCATAAGCCCATTTTATATTGGTCGATCTGTCTCAAGTAAGTTGATACTCTTTTGTTGGTAAGCTTCATGATGGAAAATGGCCGGTATATATAATTCAGATTCCTCTTAAATTAGCATCATATTTATGGCAATAGGAACATAAAAATAAGAGCATTAGATATTTCTTTTTGAAGCCTCAATTGTAGCCAAGCAACTTAACTCAGATTTATTTAACCTAGCCCTGTTGGATCCGGTGTCATGTGCTTTGGCGGATGTTTCCTCTACCACGATATTATAACCTCTTCAATTTTAGACGACTACTCTATGGAAACATAAAGATGTGCCTATATTATATCATGCCTATGCCTACTTTTCTTTATAAAAGGCATTGTTTGATTCTGTAGGCAGAACACAAGATACAGTCAGCATCTGGCCCTTTGGACATTCGACTAGTTCAAGTGCCAAAGATGCTCTCAGTGCTGAGGAAAGTCTGGGCTCCCATGGCCTACTGCATTTCTTTCAAGGTTAGATATCTTGCTACTTCCAGTTGATTTTACTCGTGAGACATAATAGGTTTGGCCCTACTCATTAAGCATTTCTTGATGTGTAGCAGCCAAGAGTAAGAGTGAGAAGAAAATGTAGTTGTTTTTACTTATAGCAACCATCTTATGCATCAGTATATTCTTGTCTCTCTCTCCAGTATATCAAGGATTTTATCAGTAAAATATCGTATAAACCGTAAAGGTTGGGGCTGGGTCATCTATGGTGGACTTAAATTGGCCTGTTGAGGCTTTACATGGACAGAAATCTTGTCTCCATTTTCCCATCTGCATATCTTTTATCGGTTGTTTAAATCTGAGAATGGGAAATGGTAACAAAGACAGACTGGATAGCATGGTACTTCCATTTTAATTACCCCACAAAGAATGCTTTTTTTTTTTTGGTTGTTTTGGGGGGGGGGGGGGGGGGGGGGGGTGGTGTTGGCAGTTCTCTTCCCCCCTCGGATGATTGAATACAATGCCAGAAAGTGTCTTTTTATAACATTCTTTGACCTTTTGTTATACGTAACTGAGAAGTACCTGTTAATAAATCTGGTGTTTGTTAGTGGGACTGAGATGTTTTCCTTTCTGACCAGTTAGAGACAGATACAAAAATTCTTTTGGAGAAGGCTGAGATGTCTCTTAAAAAGTACAAGATGCATATGGTTGTGGCAAATGAGCTTTCAACCCGCAAAGAGGAGGTTGTAGTTGTTACAAGTGATGAAAAGATATCAGTTTGCCTGGACAAGACTAGGGTTGGCACCGAAGTGGAGAATCCCCTGATAAGACTTATCGTGGAGAGACATTCAGCTTATCTCGAGAATCCTGACCTATGTGATATCTAAGCCTAACAGTAACAGTATCATCTAATATATACAAGACACGTGAACCAAAAAATGGTTGGCTGTTGCAGGTCTCTCAAGGCAAACCTTACATTGTATCATACAGGATCCTCACTATGTCAGCTGAGCTTTCCTTTCTTTGCCATAGTATCGTTAGTTTAAAGTAAATAAAGTTTTCATGTACTTATAAAATAAAAATAAAAATAAAGTTGTCATGTTCATGGATGATAATGTTAATCCTCTATATTAATTTTTCTCAATTGACATGTGAACT
Source organism: Carya illinoinensis (assembly GCF_018687715.1). NCBI lineage: Eukaryota > Viridiplantae > Streptophyta > Magnoliopsida > Fagales > Juglandaceae > Carya > Carya illinoinensis. The sequence continues at coordinate 43,678,474 of NC_056756.1, forward strand.
TACGGAACAAAAATGGTTTTAGGTGATGCCGTTTCATAGGAGCACCATAAACATATCATAAAATTGTTTATTTTCCGGTGATCCTTTTTTTAAAAAAAAAAAAAGTAGAATCTTTATTAAAAAAAACCCTCATTGAGATAGAGGAATAATCATATACAAGCAATCAAGACACTAGGACTTATCTACGTAAATAAGTTAATTATAAATAGTCTGTCCACAAAAGACTCCGCAAATGTCTAATGTCAATGTCATTCCCGTCAAACTCCATAATCTTATTTTAAAACATTCCTTTACTAAAAAATCCTTCTCTATATATGTGATAAATGCGATCGTTAGAAAGCCATAATAGAGATTGAATTTCTTCCCAAAAGTCTTACATATATCAGAGATTGCAAACACCAAATTTGAGTCATCCTACAACTACTTTTGAATCCGACTCAACTAACAGGTTTCTAATATCAAGTTGTTGCGCCATTCTTAGGTCATCTAATAAAGCATGCCCCTTTGCAGCTGAATTAGTCAAGACACCATACGAGTGCGCAAATCCCGCCAAAGCACAACCACAAGCATCACGGATAATGCCGCCACCACTAGAAGGCCCTGGGTTACCATTCGAACCACCGTTAACATTAAGCTTGAACCATCCACTCCTTGGCCGTGACCAAGCTATTGCTTTGAATGACATTACTCGACCTAGTTTCGAGGTTTGCTACTTATTATCTCAACACGCCATATTTTTTTTTTCTTTTTTTTTTGTTTTTTCTAAACTAATTAAGTTCTTCTACTTATCATCCATACACTATATATTTGGGAAGAGAAAATATTTAAAAATTATGTGTGGTGTGAGAATGATAAGTAGAATTTTTCTACATAAATGTCATTTAGTTTGACATCCTTCTGTTTTTCTTTTTTAAATGGAACCAACTCAATTTTGTTCTTAGCATTTGACAACACATAACATCCCTAAAAGATGGGCATTGGTTTTGGATCGAAACAGAGAGTAATCAGAAAATGTTGAAGCTTCGTCTCGAAGATTCTAAACACAGAGTATCAGAATAAAGATGCAGAAGATAGAATATTGGCAATGAATCGCAAGCCCGCTCCAATGACAAAACAGGAGGCTTATCTTAACAATTGAGGCATGTCCACATATGTAAATGGCAATCCCATTCAGTTCTTTTTAACTATGAAAGGAACAATATGTACAACTTTTTATTATTATTATTTTGTACAATAAAATATTGTGTATCGCCAGCAACGTATATTCAAGAATGTAATCAGTAATAAGATGTGGAATATCTGAAAGTGAGTTAAGCAATTTGTCTACAGGGCCGCATCATCTTCGGTGTCAAGCTCAAGACCCTCTGCAGCTAAAAGCCGACTGATGGTCTTTTTCTTCTCTTCCTCGGCTTTCTTTCGCATCAAGTCCCTTTTCTTCAAGACAAGTGTATGGCGCCTAAGGGTGTTGGATAAGTACTCCTCGGATGCCTTTTTTTCTTTAGCCAGGATTCTCCTCTGTTCTTCAGGATCAACCTGGAATTCCAGTATAGATTTTAAAAGATATTTGTAGTAATTTGGCCAATAAATAAAAGGATTCGATTACTGAAATTATAAAATAAAAAAATAAATAAAATAAAAAAATTGTACAAAGATCGCCGTAAAGGCTATTATTCAGAGGTAGATCGCTAAAAATAGTTATTTTGGGATGTTGGGATGCTGACACGAAAGTATGGCGCGGTTTTTGAAGGAGAAATGATACTTTTTAGTGCTATTATCCAGTTGTGCGAGTTCATTTTCAACTTACCATGTTTTAAATAAAAACTATATATAACAGTGATAGGGTGTAGGCTTAGCATAGATTTATCGGAAAGGAAAACAAAAACAGAAACAAAACAAGGACAAAGACCTAAGTGAATGAGCTATGAGAAAATAAATATAGAGCCTGAGAGAATTTTCATTAACACTTGCTGGGGATATTGTTCAATTTGATACCTTTGAACGAGAAAGACGGCGAGCACGAAGATTCAGCTCACGCTGCTGCTGCTCAGCCCAAGCTTGGATAGCCATATCACCCCGCTGATCAAAAGCTTTTCTCTTTTTCATAAGCCACTCCATCCATGCTTGAGATGCCTGATATAATAGTGAGGATTAAATTAGTAAAATTTAAAAAAAAAACATAATTGAATTGATATTACTCTCTAAACAAGGAAAACTTTATTTTCCTAAATGAGTTAAAGAACAAAAGACTGGACAGTCAATTGTTTATGCATTTAAATAAAAGACAGGTCCATTTGAAGACCAGTTTCAAGCTATTACTGTTGCACTGAGTTGAAACATAGGATAGGACAAGAACAGTTAAAAAAATTGAAACTCATCATTCTTTAGTACCAAAAAGAAAAACTCTACAACGTGTATAAATGGTTTTTACGACAGATGTAGAACCAAAGCAAAGGCTTAAAAATTTAGACTAGATAAATATGCTTGATAGCTTTGCTGGCACTGCACATAAAAGCAGAATGTAGTTTAGAAGGGAATCAAATTGTTGATGGATTAGCATATCAAGAGAGAATTTAGAGGGGTCTTTCTATAGCTTATAACGTTTTTTCATTTGTTTTGAATCTTTGAGCAGACCCGTAATCTCCCTACCCCATATGTTCCACATTGGCTTAGCAAATTAATTATCTAGTTGATGAATTTTGATACCTATGCCTCATGTGCAACAAAACTGCCAAATCATTCTAACTTGGAACTCCAGAGTTTCCCACTACGGTGATCATTCTTATAGAAATAAACTTAACAGCGGCATGTGGATATTTGCTTTCAACATGAAAGTAAAATGCATCATTCAGATTATTTAACAATACCAAAATATGCTAGTCATGAAACATCGACTCCATTGGATCTATATGCATGCTCCATCTGGCATTACCATGAAACTAGAGAACCTTATCATTCCAAAAAATTGTTTTTTTTTCCTCCCATTCTCATGGTTGAGTACCAGTGGAGATGCATCAGTACTGTTGCTTTCTTGAAGATACTGTGAAGAAATCTTCCAGAACTATTTCTTTCTTAGCAGTAAATGATTCAATTGTCGTGTGTACACATTTGCTATATTCCAAACCATCTGAGAAGTAGCAACATAATATTCATAGGGAAATCATAAAGTATAATAAACAATTAGACTCAATAGAACAGTTAAACAGTTATCTATATTTCCTATACTACACAAATATATATTACAATCTTACTTTCATTGGGTTGACTCGGTTGTCCATATCATATTTCCTCCGCTTCTCATCGTCTATGAGCAACTCATAAGCGGCTTGAATCTTAATAAATCTTGCCTCAGCCGTTTCCCCCTCCTCGAGAGTCCCTCTACCGTCATAGACTTGAAACAGGAAAGATGACAGGGTCAATACATTGCTTTAATCAAATTCCCAGTAGACATGAACTAAGTTGCTAAGAACATCCATGCTACCTTTACAATGAAATAACAGGAAAATGAAGACATGCAAAAGCCAAAGGGAACATTAGAATAAGTGGTCATAATAAAGGACAAACCATCTGGATGATAAAATTTGGCCAAGCGTCTGTAAGCAAGCTTTATCTGCTCTTCATCGGCATCTCTTTCTAACTCTGTTTTATAAAAATAAAATTAAAATAAAATTAAGGTATAATTTGTCAACCACAAATAAACATCTAAAGAATAAACATGCTAGAAAGTATATATGTTACCTAACAGCATGTAAACTCGAGTAAGAAGCACGTATAAAGTTTTCATCATGTGTAAAACAAATATGTCTTAAATAGATGGAGCTTTAGTTCTTTTAACTTTTTCTATAATGAAATCTAACTTTGCACTCGATTATTCATTATCTAAAGATCTTATAATGGTGCCAATTGAACTAAAACCTGTCTTGCCTTCAATCCATCTTTGTCCATCCAGCTCATAACAAAATGTTAGACCAATCTTTAGGACTAACAGTTTAAGTATAGTTAACTACATCTATCTTGAGTTCTTGATTGCAGTATTTGATTCTGTATGCGATTCCTTTTCTTTTTATCAGAACCTTTTTAAAATTTATTACAAACCAATCACGCTCCAGTAAAAATCTCAATATCTTATAATACGACTTTCAGCAACTGGTATGAGTGTATATATTATACATATAATTATGTCATCGCCCATATGATCGCTTTCAAGCATCAAGAACTTCCAAGGAGGATCTCAGACTTCCAAATAGTTTTGATGGATGAGGTTCCTAATTGTATTCAACATATTGTTTCTCTTGACCGTATGGATGATGATAGTGTTCAATAAATTATAAAAGTCATGATGAAGTTTTCTATAATGAAAAACAGGACTCATAGCAGTCTATACCTTCAAAACCCATTTCTCTAAAATGCACGGAAGCAAGCACAATCAGCGCAGTATTATTTAATTTCTCATTTTCCCTTTAGGATAAAACCTTAACACATCTTTGAAAGGAACCCGCCGGTTTAGATATTGTGGGTCTTTGTTTATAGAGATATTCATAAACATGCATACATGAGTAAAATATATATATATATATATATATTATATGGGTATTAATTATTATGATTATCCGATATCCGACGAAGCTCGCTACGTATATAAGCAGCTAAAGATTCAAATAAATAAAACAAATAAAAAAAATCTTTGTCCCTATAATTTCTTCAATACAATCTGTAAAGAATTTTTTTTTTAGAAACTGAAGGAAAAACACCGAGAGAATTACCGAGAGTGTCATAGGGAGATTTCTGATCAGTCCAATTTGATGCCCTAACCAGGGTCCTCCTCTGGCTAACACGAAACCAGGGCTCAGTCCCATTTGAACCCAAGGACTCGAACCAGGGAGAAAATGACGACGGCGCAGAGAAACGAGGCTTGTAATTGGGATTTCGAAATGAAACCGTAGCTCGAGATCGCTGCCTGCAACTCATGAAGGAGGAGATAAAGACCGTGTGGGGCCGATAGATTGCTCTCAGATTGCTCATGTTGCTCAGAATTTCGAGCTCAAAATTGCTCAGTCAAGAATAAAAGGAGGACAAAGAGAAAAAAAATTAGGGTTTCGTTTTTGTTTACTGCTAATTTGTCATTATCCAGCTTCCAAGGTTGAAGACGTGAAGGAACTGAATAGAGGTTCTGATACCATTCATGCGAGAATCTGGCTGAATCTGAATATATATAAATTCTATTTTTATTTATTTATTGTGGACGGTTAAGATTCTTGCAATGACAGTTAGGATGCGCGGCAATATTACCGGTTGGCCCATTTCCTCTATTTCATCTCAATATAATAAATGAGTAATTTTATATACTTTTACGTATTTTTTATATATTCTATTAATATAATTAGTTGAATTAAATTTTTTTATAAACAACTAATCATATTACTGGAATACACAAAAAAATACACAAAAATAATTACTCATAGAATTTTTGATAATCAAAGAGCTGGTTTGTATGCTTTATAATTCTGTGGAGAAAAATTTGACTCATCATCTTTATATTATATATAATGTTTATATTATATATTAAATATTATATATAATATTTTGATTTTTTTCTTATCAAATATATAGTATATGGATAATGAGTAAAAAAATTAATTAATTATTTTAAGAAGCATAAAACTAAAAATAAAAAATAAATATGGTGTGTGGTATGTGAAAATGATGAGTAATAAATCTTGTCTGTGAATGGTAACTGAAATAATTTGAGTTAAAATATTTTTATTAAGTTTTGAAAAATTAGAGAAAAAATTAAATAAAAATATTATAAATAAAAAATTGTTTGAATATAATTTTTGTTTTGAAGCTTGAAAATTTGTATTGATTTTTTTGTTTTATTTTGAAATTTGTAAAAGTTATATTGATTTTTGTGTTTTGTTTTTAAGTTTTAGAAGTTATAATAATTAGATAAAAAAGTTTAAAAATTTGAAATTAAAAAATATTGTCTGTCTTTAAGTGATATTTGAGAAGGAAAACGTACCCAAGTGTTGAAAAAAAAAAAAAAAACAAATTACGCAGTGTAGAATTCCAGCAACTGGCTGTAAACAAATTAGCAAAAGCGATGTAAAGTGCACAGGAAGTAACTATTAATTAATTCTGGGTGGCAGACGCGTGATCATATTCTCATCTTATGTAATTTCTAAGCACCACCTTCATCTTGGATTTCTCTTGGCTTCCAACAAGAGAGAACAACGGCTCGAAGCAAGAAATGGACGAACAAGGCTCTCTCTAACAGTGGGAGGAATGCTTATATTCCTACTTGTGGAAGGCTGGAAGAGTGGAATAGAGTAGCAATGATGCAGCCTGTTTTTGGCATATGGATGGATAGGGACCATGTGTGGATCCTCTTGGGTTACGAATTATTTGATCAAAGACAGAAGTCTTTGGCTTCTAAAAACTCATCATGATTGCTCTTAGACCTGAAGAAGCTTCTCAACGGTCATCAGGAATGGTTGCACTCTCCAGTGCGAAAATTGGCATCCCATTGGCACTCTCTATTATAAGAGTTGAGAGAGTTATTGCAGCCCTGATGACTTCAAGCCTTGTGTTACCCGGGAAGATAAATAAGGGTTGTATGAATGGCTGCAAATGATGGCAAGGTTTTTCTGTCAAAAGTGCTTGGTAGTGTCATTGGAAAGAAGTTAAACCAAGAACAGAATAGTTCAGTGCGGTTTGCATTGTTTTCTAAAGCCAATGCCTCCGGCTTGTTATTCATTGCTGATTAGGCACTCGTGACAAGACAGTAGATCTGGAATCATCACTAGCAATTGCTGCAATCTGTGGAATGAGATGCTTGACCCTCGTAGCCATCTCTTCTTCAGTTGTCAATCCACAGAGAGAATATGATGTGAAAGCTCTATGGTCAGCGTAATATTCTTTGGATAGAGATTGATTACTACCCTTATTACTGTCAATTTCCTACTTATAAAAGATTTGAGAAATTTTTTATTTTTTTATTATATTATCTTTTTTTAAGTATTTTTTTAACATCTTTAATTATTAAAAAAATTAAAAAATATATATAATTTTATTAATAATCACTTTTTTAATCATTCAGTAAAATAAAAAATTAAAAAAAAAACTAAATACAAAAGAAATAGTACATAGATAATAGGAAGATTGTATCCCTATCATTTTCCATATTCTTTACCAGGAGGAAGAAGTTTGACAATCTACTAGGCTAATGCGAGCTACCTCTGTTTGGGGGTTTCACTGTTTCAGAAAGGAGCAAATAAATTTGCCAACTTGGTTGCTCTTTAAGAGCATCCCCATTCGGTACCGCAAAGGGTACCTATCTCCATAATTTGATAGAAATTTTAAGATTTTGTTTAAAATGATGTCTACATCCGGATTTTCATTTTGGAGAAAATATTTGTGAAATGTACAATGATTCCTCATATTTGAAAAATTACTGTACATCCCACATTACTTTTTATTAATATTTTATTCTAATTATTTACACTTTCTATTATATTTATCTACTTCCAATCATCTACATTTTCTATTATACTCATATTTATTATAGTTTTAATTAATAGTTTTAAAAATAATTTAAATAATTACGAAAATATAAAAAAATTAATTATAAAAATATTATCATACCCACAAAAAATAATTTAAATTTTTGTTTAAAATATTCGCTAGAGTAATAATTCAAAAAATAAGAAAAAATATTGAGTAGTTAAATTTGTAAATAGAAGTGAAAGAAAAAAGTAATAAAAAATAATAGAAAAATATTATTTAATATAATAGAAATAGGGATGGAGAATGAGATGTAGGAGATTTTTGAAAGATGAATAAAATTTAAAAAAAAAATTGATGAAAGTGATTTTGAGTTAAATTATAGGAATGAGGATGAGAAATCGGATGGAGATGCTCTTAAGAAGTCCTTAGCTTTGTTGTTGAGCTTTGCTAGACGCAATCGGCATGCAGTCGGCTGTACGGAATAAATAAAAAAAATTATAAAAATATTTTTTTTTTTATGGTTGTACAGAATGAATAAAAAAAAGTTATAAAAATAATTTTGTTTTCATATAGGTCCCATATTAATTCATTTTTTTCAAAGCGACTGCACACCGACTGCATTTGCCAACTGCACAAATCATTTCTCTTGTTGGAAACCAATATATATATATTTTTTTAATGTAATGGTGGGGATGCCCCCAACTCGTCTCCTTTTTGCCAACATTAGTCTCTCCAAACAGGGAAAAAACAGCAGTACAAAATCCACCAGACAGTTAAAAAAGGTAGAGCACTTTCTTTCTCATGAAGATAAAATAGGAAGTTTTCATATAACCGGTAATTGTCTCAACATGTTTGACAAGTACTAATTTCAAAATTACCTTTTCATCACAATATACACAATATAGCCTACAAAATGCATTGTAGGGTAACTTAATTTCCTAAATCCTAATTGATACACAACATTGAAATACATATTTACACCTAATCAAACCAGAGAAACTGCTTTGAAACAAAAATTACTGTATTCATTCCCATTGCAGCTGAGGCGTGAACAAGGGGTAACAACTACAACCTATATATGGTGTACCTATATATGGTGATTCTAGTGGTGCTTTCTACGCTATTCAGGTTCACGCGGACGAGCAGCCCACAGCGAACTCAGAGCACGGAGACGATGAAAGTACTCCCCCAAGGCAAGCAAGCCTCGAGCTGCTTGGTGGGTTGTTAGGATGCGAGACATTTGCTGCAGAGTTTGTTGACGAAGATGATCTGCCTGTATTTTAGAAGGGCAAAGAGAGTCTGGTGAAAATCTAATCAATTCAAATGGTATTGCACATAAAGACATGGTAAACATAACCAAGACTCATACAGAAATCTTAGTCCTTTACACTGGATATTTGTTTCACCATGTTTAGATTCTTAGCACAGCTTTGATTTTTCTCATTTGATTTAACACAGTTACATTTTAACATTAATGGGTGGATGAATATGTAGAATAGCTTTAGTCTCTAGAGCCCAAAGCTCTTGCTGCTCTTTATTCATTTATGCCTCATTTGGTTTCACAAATGAGTTGAGATGAAAGTTAAAAATTGAATAAAGTATTGTTAGAATAAAATATTCTTTTAAAATTTTTTTTGTTTTGGAATTTTTTTAAGTTTTGTTTTGGAATATGAAAAAGTTGAATTTTTTATTTTATTTTGTATGGAAATTTGGGAAAATGGTAATGATTAGATGAGACGAGATGATTAGAGACATGTAGTCTTACTTCTTCAAGAAGCCAATTTTGAATTTGCAGAAGTTTTCTTGATATTGTGCGTTAACTGCCCTAAATGCACTTCAGATTTCTGAGGTTAACTAGAATTATTCATGGCAGCCATCTGTAACATGTTACCTGGTTCACAAATCCCTCTATTGCTTCCAGCTTCTCCATTGCGGCTGCTATCTGAGACCCATAATTACCGGCAAGTACTGATTCAGCTCCTATGCTAAGGGCCAGACTCTGCTGGAGTTTTTCCATTCCTAGTGAGAGGGCATCTTCTGCTTGCTGGGATGACTGTCGGAGGTTGCATAGACTCAGAACTTGTTGATCAGACAACGGCTCAAGCTGTGGCCTGAGGACCTGTCAAAACAAAATAGGCGTTAGATATTAATTATATCAGACGCAAAGCACAAGAGCTATGGTCATATGAACCAAAACATTACAACAGGAGACAACTCGATGTAGTGAAACAATTTAGCAAGATATCAACTGTCCTATTGACCATATATATATTCTTGAAGATCAAATGGTTATGACAAAACCACCAGACAGTATATGTATGCATACATTTTTTTTTATAGGTTATATTATATATATATATATATATCGTGTGTGTGTACAACTCAAACTTATTTAAGCAGCATTTCCAGCTATTTGAAGGCATCACCAGCATTCATAATGTCCTGAGTGCTATGCTTTTCAGTACCATCTTACTAATTACCATGCAACAGCTTCAAAGAGGTGAAATTGTGTAACTGCTAGACGTTGAAGAATATGGGGACCTGTGCTTGCAACCAGTTTTTCAAAAACAAGGTCAGCATGCTGCATGACTACTCTTTTTTTAGCACAGGGTTGAACATTGACAACATAGTGATGAATAACAGATAGTGATGATCTAAACAAAGTCAATCCGGGGAAAAGAAAAGAAGTAGATGAAGAGACAATTTGCTAGTAATGCATACGCAGTCTTCAAGCATTGAGATTAAATGAACCACTAATTACATTTAGAAGCTCTGACGGGCGGAATCCTCCAATCCAAAGGAAAAAACGTTCCGTTGTTGTTCTCCACACACCGGACATCAAATAAAAGACATCAGCTTTTGCCACATCTGCTTTCATGCGAAACAAATTGTGATAATGGTTCAAGCCACCCTCTACAAGCATACGAAGTTCTATTTCAGTTACATGAGCTTGCAATGCATTTCTAAGTTCAAAAATCTGTCTATTTTGCTCTTCAACCCAGTGTGCATATTCCATCTCAAATGCAGCAATGCCTGCAAGATCCACATTTGAGACCAATTTCAAGAATATAACAAGCTGTAATGACAAAACAACACTCGACAAATTGACTAAAAGTGATAAAAGAGAATAGGTAATCTCTAACGAGCATGGCAAAGCTCAAATGTAATGTTTATGTTTGTGCATATACTATATACATAAATATATAGAATTACATATATTTATCTATCTTAGATCGTGCATATGGGGTTCCACCCTCTTTAGAAAAGAAAAAAAGAAATATACATCAGAATCACAAAGAGAGTTCTAGATTCATAAAAGGATATAAATTCCAGGCACATTTCTATGATTATCACAAAAACTCGATTTTGAAATATCACTGCTTGAAACTCTTGAGCTAAATAACCCCTACTTGTACAATGTGTACTATGTCATACTCAAAACGGATGGTTTGTCCACAGAACTTAGGTTTTTGAAAATGCATAAGGTATAAATACAAGAAATTAAATCTAACAGTAATGAGTAGCAGGACATATGAAATAGGGAAAATTTACCAGCCGTTGGAATCACAAACCTGAGTTTACATTTCCAGAAAATCCCAGATGACTAGTGTCCAGAGCGCTGCCTACGTACACACCCTACAATTTGACATCCAGTGGCTATTAGATGGATGCTGAATTTCAATGCATGATCAATGGGCTGAGATATTTGATGAGAATGAAAACCTATAACGGTGAGCTTCACCTAACCTGCTTTCTAGCTTTCTCAAGTTCCAGTTCCAGTTGTGCCAACTTCAAACGACTTGTTTCTAACTGTTGAACATAGGCCTATGAAAAAAAAAAATTAATAATTCAGACAAAAATTAGCTCGATTAAGTCCCAACAATGAATGTATTACAGGAATTCATTTATTATTACCTTTTTCCGCAAACGACTTTTACGAGCAGCTTCACGATTTTGTGCCAGGCGTCTCCGTACCTGTACACAGATGTGCATTTGTGTTACCAACATTAATTTGAAAAACTAATGCCCTACTTCAATCAGATATTTGCTTGTTCAGCATCACAATGCAATACTGGGGTGCTCACATGGGCCCTTTTAACTGAATTAGAATCAAGCACAGTAACAAATTCTTGATGAGCAATCTGTACAAGTAGCAAATAAATGATAGGCTTGAAAAGATACATGTTTTCTTTCATGTCAATTCCAAGCAGAATCAAATGCTCTCTAACTTGATAATGATATCATGCACTTTGTATGATAAATATAGAATAGTGTAAGCAGATATATTGCCTACGACTATAGAATTTAGGTTTTGGATAGGGGGAGAATATAGACCACGTGGTGTAAATATGCAATTTCTTCACCTTATCAGCAGTATTGTTTCCTTCTTCATCATTTCTGGAAGGTCCCGTCAATTCATGAGAATTAAATTCAGACTAGCAGATCATTTCAGAAAATCGTTAAATTTGGGTAATCAGATAAAAGAAGTCTAGATTCAGAATCAAAGAGTACCAATTTGATGTATCGTCACCTTATTAGGCAGCCCAGCATCCACCTGTAAAATCGTGGAAGCACCTGTATTTGGGCTAATATCACCTTTGAAGGCATCTTCCCACATGCTGACCTGTTGGAATGGATCATATATGCCCATCTTTCTTGAAGTGATAAGTTGAGTTGATGCAGAGATCATAACCTTTCATTAATATGGAAACGAAAGAGGAAGAATTTTATTAACTCTCCTGCAACATCACATATTGAAAGAACAAAAATCACAACAGAAATGTCATCCTAAAGGCAAATTATAAATGTCTGGGAAATTTAAGAGAATAATAGTTCTAAAAGAAGTGAAGACAGAACAACTTTTATTAACAAAGAAATGAAACTCCAAAGTTCATAAATGATCAACTTTTATTATATCCATTGCTTCTACCGATGAAATGGGTGATAAGAATATTTTTTAAAAGTTTCTGCCAGTATTTATCTGATCACAAATGATTCTTGCACCTTCAAAGTTTGCCCATAATCAGATAATTAAGCAGCATTCCGGTGCAAAATTATCTCATTGAAATACAAAACATACAAAGTGTAAGGGCATATGCCCCAGGCATGACGAAGAGGCCACATATTGAGTGGATGTCTACTGGCATTTTAATTTCATTGCCAATTGAGACACCAGGAGACTTCAACCTGAACTTACAAGTTCTGTTATTTGTGCAAGACAATGGTAAGAAATAGACGTGGACTTCAAATTCTTTTATGACCACATAGGAGACTTCTAAAGAAGTGGATGACCTAAAGCATCTACTGAAATAGATATTTAGTGCTTTTGGATTAGATTTCCTTATCTTAGGAAGCCAATCAGATAATTGAGCATTATTCCCAAAGTCTACACTTATCATAATCATTAGGAGAAAATTTCAATTGCAACAGCTAGATGTAAAGAAGATGTCGTGCTTGAGCATTGTGCTTTCCTCAAGCAATTGTAAGATCTCTATAAAGAGTAGAAGCCAATTTAAGACAATTGTATTTAACAAACTCCTAACATCCATCAAATTCACTGATTCCCTCATCATTAACATAGGTATAAAGTTCTTTGGTATACCAGGTTAAAGTATGCGTAAATTGATGATGGAAAAGCATTAACAATCTTAATAGACCAAAGCAGGTAGAGGGAAGCAAAGCAGTTATCATGTGTGCATAACACAAGTCATACTTATTCTGCACGAGGAATAGACAAGAGAGACCACTGATGATTTACCAATGGCGACAGTTCTTCATTTTTAGCAGTTACCATGAGCTACTCCCTCTTATTAGGTGCTTTCATACATGTTTAAAAGTTGACATGAATGAATGCTGGAGTTTTTGCGATGAGAACTGGAGATCTAAGTCCTTTCTTTGATTAGGTCTCTTTTTTTAGAAACCACATCATGCATTGATACATCCTACAGTTGGAAACAGCCAAGGCTAGTTACTTCTCCAATGCTAACCTAGGAAGATCCCATAAAAGCGCCCTAAGCCTCGACTGTCTTGCCTTAACATGAATCTCAAACATGGGAAATATAAAGCGATATTATTGACAAACCCGATTCAAAATAAGCCATCTACTAAAGACAATTAGCTATGCTTTTTAGATTGCTAAAATTTTGACAATCTTCCCTAACAACCTTCCAAGAAATCTAAAACAAAATTTTCCTCATTTAGGATATCGAATAAACTCGATAACCTTCTGATATTTAATAAATCGGACAATACAAAGAGAAATTAAAAAAGAAAACCATAAAACAATAGTAAGGATGAAAATACCTACTAACATCCAATAGTTTCTCTTCATCGAGATTTTGAGACGGGAGAATAATTACCATACTATAAATGTTCTCCAACACCTTACTGAAACACGTCAGAAATGTTCTATTTTTGGTTCAAAGCCAATTCAATCAATGCTACAAAAATGAAATCGACACTATTCTCGTAAAATCAGAATCTAAACACAGAGCAACATATTTGAGAAAGATTGGATGCTTTAGATTCCATGAAATCGTAAAGCTGTAAAATTGCATGGCAAAACTCAACCTTTACAGGCAAAGAAGTGTACTCAATTGGCACCTCCTTCACTATATATATAATCAAAGCAAAAGGGAAAAAACAAAAAAACTGAAACATTTGTACTAATCAAAGTGTGCTTACCCTTCACAACATGATTCAATTGACCCCTTTTTTCCCGCAAAATGGCGCCAAAACTCACATGCCCTTCACAACAAAAACTGGCCAAAACAAAGAAGTTCCCAAATTAGCCACAGTTCCACCAAGCAAAAACAGATTTTTCTTTCACAGGACCCAGTTTCAGTATACAGAAGAAACAGCGCAAGAGTTGGATTTAGTCGGTAAAAAACGAAGAAACTGACCTAATTTTGGTTAAACTACATCCCTAACTTCATATTTCAAACTGTCTTTAAGCTCAGCTTCAGCGAATTTAATACCACTTTTTCCCCGGAAACAAACAAGAACCAAAAGCTACGCATAACGACTAAAGATGAAAGAAACCGGACCGACTTAACTATATGAATGAGGACAAAATATCAAACATCAAAACAATACAAAGATAATAAAAACTTTGGTTCATTATTTGATTAACGTCGCTTTGCTCGCACTAAAAAAGCAGTAGAACTACAGTGAAAGCCCCCACAAAGGGACCTGGGAGAGAGAATGATTGAAAATACCAACCTGCGCGCACACCCCACTTAACGTGCGCCCACGACACTGTCACGCTTGATGACAACCTTGGATGATGTCATTACCAGTGTTGATTCGCCGGTGGGACTCGTTCTTGCTTCGTGGGAGGTCTTGATTGGTGGGTGGGCTGCGGGGTTGGCGAAGTTATGATAACCCCTCACATTGATTAAAATCTGACTGTTTAGTTCTGATTTTATCAAAGATGATGTACACGTAAGCATGTGGATCACAGCCTTGGCAAAAAGTCGAACAGTCGCGTGATCCGTCTCCCCGACTTTGGAGTGGATGATATGGAAGATACTCCTTGTTTGCTTCTTTTCTTATTTTTATAATTATCTTTTGTTTTGTAGCTTTTACTTTTCTTTTAATCTCACAATTAAATAAGCAAAGATAAATAGAGATCTTTCTATTTCTTTCTAAATTATAAAATAAAAAAAATAAAAAAAAATCTATTTCAAGAAGAAATAAATATAACAAAAATTTATTTATGCAGTCACTTTTAAATATTCTTTATATACTTCATTAATATAATTAATTGTATTAATTTTTTAATATAATATGTGGCATAATCATTTTTTTATTAAGATTGTGGATAAAATAGATGGAGATAATGTTATTTATATTTCTTTTCAAATCAAATAATATAATTTTAATAGAGAATTAGGGAGTATCTCAGATTCTCAATCAACAAAAATAAATATTATTATCAAAACAAAAATATTTATTGAAATCTTACAAAATGAATACTATAAATTAACGAAGTTTGCCGGATGCTTCAAGTCTACTTAACAATTAAATGAAGGAAAATGTTTTCTATAATTTTAAGATGTATAAATTCAGACATTATTTTTTTTAAAGAGAATATATGAGACTTATATTACGCTTAATTATGTCAATTTATAAAACTCTTTTAACAAAATTACTACGTAATGCTTTGCTTATCAGAAAAGAAAGGAACGCATGCAAAGGGAAGGGCCCCAAAAGGTATGATACTATGCTAAGTGTAAGTTTATCTTTAGATCCCACTTTGGTAGAATTATTAATTGATTATTTGGCTAAAGATGAAGTGTAATATATGTATTTTTTATTTTTTTAATAAAAATATGAGGGTTTTATTTTTCATTTAGAAAACCGAATCATATCTATCACGACATTTGTCCCTTATCTTCTATTGTATTATAATAACTACAATTTTTTTCTGGCATATAATAAATAACTACAATTGATTTATAATAGGTATGATCCTTTAGAGCACTTCTAATAGATTTTTCATCCTATCATTTAAAATTTATTATCAAATCTCATTTTTTTTATTTTACATACTAATTTTTACAATACATCATACATCAGTTTATCTATTTTTTCTTCATATCATTTTAATATTATACCTTTTAATATTTTATATGAGAAAAAGTATAATAAAAGAAATTAATTTTAGAAAAAAAGTACAAGAAAAAATAGAAAACAATTAAAATATGTTTACATTTGTGTACAGTTGCCTCTACATTTAGAGGCAACACTGTACACAAATGTAAAATAGAAAAAAAATAAAGCATCCGTTGGATGCATGTTTTAGACCATTTTTCTTTAAATTTTACATAATAATGGATTTTACAAAACTCATTGTAAGTGCTCTTACACAGATACCCAAGATTCTGGTTACACGAGAATATAAGAGGAAAAGTAGGGAAAAAAAATACAAGTGATTTTTATTTATTTATTTTTTGGGGTACCTATTTAGTATGCGTCTGCCATTTTTAAAATCGGGTCTTATGTTTATGATCTATTGCTTATGTTATCTTCACATAAAAGTAAAGTTAATTTTTATTAAAGATCATGTTATCTCTAAAGAGTACTTTAAGGATTGTTTTTTATAATGGAATAAATGTTTGCAACTCTCACTTATCTTAGGACGTACATCTAACATCATAAATAGGTCGTCTAAACATGTATCAAATCTGGTAATAAACAGGTAGTTTCGAACTACAGACACAAAATGAGATTAATATCGTTTTGCAAACTACCAACATGGTGGCCCTTGATCTCCTCAGTCTTTTCGTCGTGAAATAATATTGGGATATGGAAAAATTTAGTTATAAGCAAAATTATATACTAATATATACATCAATCTAATGTGATTGGTCAAAAAATAACTTTTATTAAAAACAGTACTAATTTAAATTTTGAATATGAAGAAATCAGTATTGGTATGCAGATTAATACGTGACTTTACTTGTACGTAGCAAAACTCGAGAGATATATATTCGGATCATTATGAAAATATTTCTATTTAATTTTATTTTCTTACTCTCAAGATTGTATTATTAAGATAGACTACTTTAATTTGTTAAGCTATGCCTAGCTCTCAACCCATCTCATGAATTATGATATCTTATGAATACTAGCTATCATTTTCGTGTTTGAAAAGAGGACTGTACGTCGTGTGCATTATTTGTCTCTGAATGAGTGGAATTTATGTGTAGGAGTAAGGATACCGATCACCAGCTATATTAGGTCAGGGAAGCAAATTCGCTTTTGCTTTTGATGGTTGTGGCTGGAAAATATTTTCTTCTTTATCCTTTCGGCTCTTAATTTAGATCAGCCTGATGGCATCTTTTAGCTCCCATTTCCCACCACTCTGGAATCTCTAGTGCTGTGTAATTCATCAGCAAACGTATAGATAGCTATATACCACATTTTCATTTTATTTTCATCTTATTATATAAAATCTAATATATTTATTACCATTAGATAATAAATAATCATCTAATAAAAGATATTTTAATAATAATAAATATATCACATCTTACATAATATAATAATAATAAAATGACAGTTTGGTGTATAGAAGTTTTCTATATATAAGGATAACTCAAAATGAACAAAGTTACAAATCATGAAACTCTTTAAATGAAAAATGCTCAAAAGGCACACTTAAGTTTGGACAAAACTTTTCTCTACCTTTTCTTTTGCTTTCTGATTTTAAGTTTGAGAGGAAGTATGTCTTTATGTCAATTGAAAGGGAAAAAATGATGTAAGGATTAGTAAATTCCTATTAGATTATAGTCCCATGTTAAGGAAACTTATAAGAGTGATTCTAAGTTTTCTTAATGTAAGTAGGTTATTAAGAAGATATTTACTATTAAGATCGTGACGTGTCATATGTCAAAATCTCGGGATCCTTTTTTTTCCCCCCTTTTTCAACTAGATTATAAACCCTACCACTCCAACTTTTAACAAGTTTACTATAAAATAACCTGCAAATTGAAGTGGTTTGATGTTTTACCGAAAGAAAAAAACTAATTTTATACTCATAATTGCTTGCACAAAGAAACTTGCTTCTTGACTAAGGGTTCCTATTTGTCAAAAATCCAGAATTTTCTTACCTAAGTTTGGATGCTCATTCCATTATTCTTAAATCCCATGATTTTATATATTTTTAAAAATTGTCACCCCTCATATAAGAAAGAGAGAGCTCATGCCACCCAATCCATAGCCGAGTGTCACATAAAGTACAATCACTTAAATAAGGAGAAAAAAAGGCAAAGTTTTATATTGTTTTTGGTGTGTATTTTTTAGCATACAATATTATCCAAGTGGTAAGACAACTACATAAAGATGTAAAGACCCATTTTTATAATTAGCATACAGAAATTAAGTACCCAAGTGATAGTATACTGCATGCCCATGATTTTACTCTATATATTCTATGCTAGTTTTGGTGGTCCGAGAGTACAAAGTTTTATAAGCCATCCATCTCATGTGGTGTGGAACTAAAGCCTAAAAGTGCATTTAAAAGTGGTAAAAACTATTCCAATTCCAAGTGGGGGGGTCAAACACGTAGGGAATTTTCATGCCAAAGACGGAAGGATTCTCAAAGTGTACTTTAGGGGAAAAAAAAAAAGTTACGATAAAATAAAAGATTCTCACAGGTAAAATAACTGACTTGATCAATCACATCAATAAAGTACTCAAAAAATATACAAAAGTGACTATACTAGAATTTTTGAAAAAAGAATTACAAAAGGAAGAAGGATTTTTTTTGGTGTTTTTTTTTTACATAATGATGTATATGTTCGTTATTTATATCTCGGAAAAGGGAAAAAAAATAGGATAAAAAATTAAATATTGTGAGTTATTTTTATGTCTTTTTCACCAAAAAGGAAAAAAAAAAGGTAGAGGTAATGGGTATTATTTTTATATTTGCTTTTATTTAATTTTATAATGTTTATTTTAAAGTGTTTGTTGTGTTTACTAGTCCTTCCTTTTATAATTAATACTTTTGTTAATTTTTTATGTCGTTGATCATTTTTATAAAGAAAATGTCATACTCATGAACGCACTAGGCTTCTTCCCATAGATGGGGAGTGCACAGGGGGAGATAAATTAATTAATCAGTCCACCTTTGTTCCTTTTTTCCGGCTGATTATTTTCCACTTTAAGTCTTTAATAAGTAATTGGGGCCCTCCAAAAGCTTGATTGCCACTTGCATTAGGACGTGGGAAGATTGATGACCATCTCCCATCTTGTTTACTATACTTTTTGCATTATGAAAATACTAACCCAAATCATATGAAGTTCACATACATGGTATGGCATATGAGTTACATCATGTGTCCTTATGTATCAATGATTGTCCTAATTATATATTGATTGAGTTACAATCTTGAAATTGAGAGTATTTTTTGTGATAATCTTAAACTTATGGTACAAGGACAAAGTTGGCCCGGACTACGAGGATGATCGGGTGAAAACCTTTAAAATAATATTAATTGGAAGAGATATTTAAAATATGGATACTCGAACCTCAATCATCTCTTATAAGAGAATAAGCAAATAAAATCATCACGCCACAAGGTTAGTATTAGAAGGTTGTCAAAAATATTAAGGTCACGTTTGGTTATACGGTTCAGATAAGATGTTTTGAATGGTAATAAATAAAATATTATTATAATATAATTTTTTTAATATTCGTTTTGTATTGAAATTTAAAAAAATTAAATTGTTTATTATATTTTATATAAAATTTTAAAAAAATTATAATAATTAAATAGGATGAGATTATTTAGTTCTCTTTATCCTAAGTTTGTCATTATTAATTACATCCAATTGTGTCGTACATTTTAAGTGGGTCTTTATGTAAGCCAACACTTATTTGAAACGTGACACATCAATCGATATGATTAAGAATGATCAAATCAATAACGAAGAATGACATTTCTCACTTTTTTATTTTTAAAGGAGATATAAACAAAATCAGAACTCAATCTTGGGACATCCGTTATGGGAAGGGAAGTAGATAATATCCTTTGGCATTGAAGGAGATGAATTGTGCTACTAGTTTGATAGATGGGCTGGGCTGGGCCTTGTCATATAAGATTTGGGTCTCAAGGAAGCCCAACCCAAAGGAAGGTGCTAGTGACCTCACTGGGCTGGAGATGATCTACACCCGCCCTGGACTTACCAGAAATAACTGTCTCAACGGTCGCCTCTTCCGTTTCCCACGTGGAAGTCACTGTAAGAGCAAGAAAGGCAATACCAAACCAGATCGAGGAACTGATATATATTTATATATATAGATATATATAGCGCGCTACATATATATATATATACATAAAGAGAGAGAGAGAGTCGTTTCGTAATGGTTGGGTCAGGAAAATTAGCTCCATATCCCACTAAAATAGCAAGAAAATCAGGTGTGGTTGTTGAGATGAACAACTCTCTATCTCTCTCTCTTTCTATAAAATAGGATCGTTTTCAACGAATCAGCGCCCGCCAGAATATAATTTCTCACTGGTTCGTCGATCTCTCTGGCGGCTCCGATTTCATTTATGAGAACCTTGTATTTCTTTGAGCTAGATCTTCAGATTTAAGCAGTGTGTATGTAAATTCGACTGCCCTGATAGCGTGCGTTTTCCACATGTGCTTGCGAATTTATTTGCTTTGAAGTCTCCAGAAATTTATGCAAATTTAGTGTTCGGGTGAATGGCTGATAGAACAATGGTGTCTCCCAATAATGCTCAGGAGCCACACTTTCCGCCTCTTCTAGCCAGACAATGCTCTCTGTATAATCTCACCTTCAATGAGGTTCAGAGACAGCTCGGAAACATAGGAAAACCTTTGAGTCGTATGAATTTGGATGAGTTATTAAGGAATGTGATATTGGTTGAAGAGGGCAGGCTCGTGCAACAAAATTCTTCTAATTCTTCCTCGTCATCTGCTTCATTCTTTCTTGGGAATCTTAATTTGAATGGAACTTTGAGTAGGAAGACTGTCGACGAGGTATGGAAGGAAATTGTTCACCGGCAGCATGTGAATGAGGTGGCCAACCAGTCGGTACAGCAACAACTAACACTTGGAGAAACAACACTCGAGGAGTTTCTAGTTCGTGCTGGGGTCATTAATCCTCAGCCAATAATGGCAATTGATCCGATGGTAATGCTGTCTCCACAGACGGATTGGTTGCCATTTCAAATGGCGTCTGTCCAACAGCAGGAGCTGCAGATGACAGTGCTGGATTCAAATTTCAATGTTTCTGAATCGGTTTATGAGAACCCGATTGTGGATGTGGGTTTCTCGGAGAACCAACTGGCCATGCCAGCACCAATGCCAGCAATATCATCGACATGTTCAGATTCTCATCTAGCTACCCAAAGGAAGCTCAGATGTTCAGATTTAATGGAGAAGACTATTGAGAGGAGACAGAAGAGGATGATCAAGAACCGGGAGTCGGCTGCTAGGTCAAGGGCAAGGAAGCAGGTAAATATTGGACAGTATTTGCAGTGTGGAGTTTATCTTAGTGGATGATTTATGATCTGTTTTGAGCTTATTGTCAATAAGTAGTTATGGTTATGCGTATCTTTTTGCTTTGATGATCTAAGGCTTACACCCAACAGTTGCTGCAAGATGTGTCTGACCTAACGGAAACAAACAGCTTGCTCAAAAGGCAAAAGGTATACTATTCATACATTCAAATTAATTATTTATCATTCCTACCAAAACTCGTAATACGCATATCAATCATTGCATCAAGAGTTCTATTACTTATAGGTCGGTGCATGAACATGCCACTTCTTTGGAGACCTATTACAAAAAACAAAATCAAAATACCAAATACGTTTTTAATATGTAAGCTTGCAAAATAGATTTTTTTCTTGCACCAATTGCAGTAATGTCAACAAGTTTTTTTAGTCTATACTTTTAAATGAATTTAAATGCATTTTTACCTTGTTTGTCAGACCTTTTTTCTCAGTATATCTTTCTCATTTACGAGTTAAGGTTGGATGATACATTCTGAAAGACTATAATTCGACTCAAACATGATGCATTGACTGTGAAATTGTTTCCTTTAATGTAAGGATCGAGGGCAACTTTTTTAAAGCAATCTTAATCTCTTATTTCCTGTTTCTAGATTCAACGGCAGCCTTTGATATGATGTGTGTGGGAACGTGTGTGCGCTTGTGTTTGTGTCTATACAGATGTGCATACATGTGTTAATGATCTAGGGAGTAGAGGGACAAATGCACTCATTCGTTGATCAACCGATCTCTATTATGCTTGAAGATGGGATAGAGATGCATTCCTTGACGTTTAGCGCAGAGAAATCTGTTATAACAACAGTAAAAGTCTTATGCTGTTCTGTTTGCTTCAGTTCATTGTGATGTAAACCTATGGGTTTGGATGCCTTATGTGAGGACCCAATGAAAGCACGAGCTACATCTGGCCTTATACTCTAAAAGGATTAGTCAATATTACAATTAGAGCATATTGAAATCATTATAAAGGACAAGAATTTCTCCCTTCTAGACATGTGAGATCTCATCAACCACACCACATTTTATACTCAGCTTGAAGAACTATGCCTTATCTTAATAACATTGTCACCTCTTTGATTAATAGATTGGCAGCTAACCTTTAAAGATTAAGGATACAAGTTTCTTTCTGAAAGGTTGGTTTTATAGTGTTTGTGCGATTTGATAAAGTATATTACTTTCCAGACACTAGATAGCCCCAAAATGTCCATGACCTAGGGGCAAATAGGCAACTTACTTGCTAAATTGGAAGTACCCTACCTAGCAGGAAACTCGAGAGCCAGCCAAAACCAAAGACCTAAGGTATCATATCAATATGATTGCAAGAAGCTGTACATATATATTTCAATAGAGAGGATCTTCTAAAACCAGAACTAAATATCTTTAGGCAACCCATAATTTTTTGCATTGTAAGCAATGCAATTAATCTTGATGGAATAGCTTGGTTGTGCTTGCCTAAGTATCCTAGACCATCCTGATGGTGATATATTTCAATTTTGTTGTGGATCTGGATTCTATATTTTTGGAAGAACTCAAAGTGTGACCTTTGATAAAAAGCAATCATTTCAGGATGGTATGGCACCATCATTCCCTTTGAGACTCCACCATCTGTTGTGACAATATGTCAACAATATGTTGTTTATATGACCTATTCACTAAAGTACCTAAGTCACCTAAGCCAAGATAGAAAAAATCAATTTCGAGATTTGTCATCAATACAGGACATATTAACATACAAAATCACCTGGGTAGAGAAGACATATGAGATATATATGCTGGACTCTAGTTGCCATGTCCCCCAACATTCGGTTGGTGTAAATTATAACTAAATCATTAAAGAATCCTATTCAACTGGAAGCTGAAAAATGTTAGCCTAGTGTTGAAGAATATATATGTTTGTTAAATCTCTTTGAACTTTGCTTGAAACTAACTTATATAAAACCCACTAAGTTAGGAGTTTTCTGCCGCACTATTATGTAATTATAACTTTCCACGACAAGCATAGTGCACTAGAACTTTGTTTTACTTCAGCTGGATTTTTTTGTTGAGGTGCAATCCCTCTCAATGTTAATTAGAATTTTAATATATTTTGGGTAATTAGAACCTTAATTCAAATTAATATTCCTGGAGATGACATGTGCCCCCTAAACTTGGACCTAGCCGTCTCTAGTCTGCCGTATGAGTAATTCATGAAATCCAGTAAAAAGATTAATGAATTCTAAACTTCATTTTGTAAATTTATATGCAACTACTCAACAGCATACTTATATCGTCCTCATTGAACTTTATAAGAAACTATATATCAAAACGCAAATAATTAGGATATTAATTAGGTAATTTAATAGATTGGGAAATACATATTATTATCATTTGAAAGACTTTAATTTGTTCAATTTAAAACCTCAGGCCCACAAATGTTCTACTCATGTATATATATTTTACATGAGCATCCGGTCATCTTAGGAGCATTGGCAATGGTCTAGGCAATACCATTGCCAAGTCTAAAATTTGGATCAAAGTTGAGGTTTTAGCTAAAGCCAAAGTCATTGAAGATATTAATCCACATTAGACTATTCATCTTAAAGTCAAAATAATAATATAATATTATTTATTTTAATAATATTTTTTTATATTTTTCAAATATAATCCGTATATTAATTAATAAATTAACTTTTACTTAAAATTATTATTTTTCAACTATTTTTTATATCAACCTAATTATCCAACATAATATAACCTTATTTATAAAAAATACTTCTTGAAAAATTTGGACATAATATAGCATTGTTTACTAATGAAAGTTTTAAAAATAATTTAATAAAACCTTGTTGACTATTTGTGAATAAAATATAGGTTTTTTGGGTGAATAGTGACTCCAGCTTTAAAAATTCTTTTAGAGTTAATGTAGCTCAAAATCTAAGTTAAAGGTTTTTAGCTAATCCAATGCAGGTTATTTATACAAAACTTAGTTATATTTTGAATTTTACTGACATTTAACTAGTCCAATGCTAGTGCTCTAAAATACATAAAAATCTTAATAGGTGAGAGAAGAAAATATGAGAATTTTGATGTCTAGAAATAGCAATATGAGAATTTGATTTGAGTTGGAGTATTTGTATAAATGTATTATGTGAAGAATATTTATTGGTATGGTAAAGGGTGGTTATGTTTTCAACGAGGAAAATACTTTAGCTATAAAGGGATTACATAAAAGTATGCTCATAAATTGATATAGTTTAATGTAGTATGTTAAATTATAAAGTTATTTTTATTATAAAATAGATCTAATAAATTATATGAAGTTACATTAGTTGGTAAGTTTATTTTGTATAATTTCTTTACATCTTTAGCAGTTCTCTTTCAACAAACATAATTGGTTTATAAATGCTTGTCTTAAATTTGTTGTTGTTGATGCTCATGTTGCAGGAAGTGGAGATAATTTTATCTTCAAATCCAACTTCCATGCCCAGATACCAACTGCGACGGAACAGCTCTGCTTCCTTCTAACATCCAAACTTGCACACATTCTATTCTTGCATTCTTTAATGTTGCTTTATGCATTCTTTTGTCAATCAGCCTACCTATCAAATTCCTTTGCAGTGTTGAGGTTTTGATGATGTTTTCATGTATTAGGAATTTTGCAGCAACATCTTTATTAGTTGGCTTCCAAGCTTTTTAGATCTGAAGAAAGTATAGAATGATGTTAAAATCCCATTTTCTCTGAAATTTTCAAATAATTAAGAGTTGCAGAGTATGCAATGATGCATCACCATATTGGGTAGTTAAGCCATACATCACCGTGTCAAGAACAGCATAAAAATAAAAAGAAAATAAATTCAAGGAACATGAGTTCTTTTACTCAGCAGTCTTATACTATACACTATTGAGGTAAATTTTTTTTTTTTTTTTTTTTTCCTTAAATGGATGTGTGGTGTAGAGCTTATAAGAGTATAAGTCACTTTAGATTAAAAATATATATATAAATTAACATAATTTGATATAAAATCGTACTACATTAAATAGTTCTCTTAATGTCAGAACATATTAATCAAAATCCAGACCATCGAATTAATCAAACAACTTAGAATTTCTAGAATCCAATAACGATGTATCATTGTCTAATAGACTAATATCAAAGTTTAATTATTAAAAAAACTAAATTGCGTCGAATTAAAATTGAATTAAAAAATAATATTGAAGGTAATAAATATGGATTTTATAATATTTAGTATTTTATATATAAAAAAAAAAGTTGATTTTAATATCATTTTTATACTTGTTTTTCTAAACTTGCCATAAAAACTCGATAACAAGAATTTGGAGGATAGAAGAGAGAAGGATAGCGCGGAGGTTAGAATGGCAAAAGACTGATTAACAAAGAGAAAAATCTAATGATAAATGATTTTACGTATTAATACGCATATTTATTTAATGTAATTAATCATTAAATAAATTTTTATTAAAAATAAGATTAATTTAAATTTTAAATATTACTTGTACCTAACAAAACCTGGATAAAGACGGGATCGAATTCCATAGAAGACTACACTTTCTACTGTTGCTCTACTCTGCTTTTGAGCTCTCTCTTTCTTTTCTCTCCCATTATGGCGGGCAGCCGAAGTACTGTACTCTCACTGCCCTAGCTCTCCATTTAGCCTCCTAAAAACTGACCAATTACATTCGGGTACTCTCTCTCTCTCTCTTCTCTTCACGGCCTTCTCAATACCAGGCACGCGTCACCTCCGTACTGTTGCGTTTTCTACATAGAATTTGATTCCTTCGGTCACTTCCTTTCATGTAGTTCACCTCTCCGGCTGTTTAGCTTTTCCTCTCACTTCCTTTTCTGTACCTTTCGCCGCGGGTCTCTGCTTTCTCTGTTCGTTTCCTTCCAAGTCTTCCGGAAAATCTCCATTCAACCACAGCTTTTCCAGGTAGTTTCTCTTCCTGCTTCGCTTCAACTCTTCCATTTCTTCTTCTTTTCATGCTTTCTGAGACTTGGACTCTCACCTTTTGCTCTGCGTTGCCTTTTCTTTTTAATTTATTTTTAAGTTTTTTATTTACTGATTAAAGAAGTACTTTTTAATAATTTTATGATTTTTATTTATTTATTTTAAATGGCTGAAGGGTCTAAAAAAATATTTGAAAAAAATAAAATAAAAGAAATTTTTTTTGCCTTCTCGGTAAGCATACTCACCGCGGATGTCGGTAGCTGTAGCATGGCTGTTTTTTAAATCGTTCTTCTAGTAGGAGATCCGAACGGTGTGGCCGAGCTGGGGTGACAGATCTGTTCGTGCCTGACTTTGTTTTGTGCACAGGACAAGGGGTGGCCGTAAAAATGGAAGTCAAAAGGTGCTTTGTTGACGTTATGGTTACCGTTAACGAGGGTTGGTTGCTAACGTGCGCTTGGGAAACTGTAGCTTCTCTACTTACCTCGGCTTTGCTTGCGGCTCAGCTCCTTTCTTCAGCTCAAGTGAGTTTAGATCTTTTTCTCTTTCTTTTTTCTTAAAAGAAAGTGAGTTTAAATCTTAATTACCTCTCTTAATCACTTTTCCTCTTCTTTTGGGAATCTTAATCACCGTTTAATTGCGTCAAAAATCACTCTTATTTTGAGCATTGTAGATTCTCCAAATGGGCACTGTAATACAGATTTAAGTAATTTTATTTTTAAAATTATAAAAATATTTTTCTTAAAATAATAATTTTTCTCAACAAAATATGGGCATGCTAAGAATTTTAGCACCGTTTTAGATGTTGAGAACAGATGTCACGACTCAACATCTAAATATTATTTAAATATAAATATTATTTAATTAAAAAATTTTAAAATTATTAAATAAAATATAAAAAATAATTTAATTTTTTCTTATCTTAAAATAAAAATAATATTATGATTTTGTAATATTTTTGTTCAATTTTTTATCTCTATTTTTCAAAATTTTATAAAATATTTTAATAAATTTCATTTTTATTTACAAATAATTTTATTACTATTTACAAATTTAATCGTAACATGCAAGCAAAGCCTTAAACAGTATGGTGACAAAAGAGATGATGATATTTGAACCAAAAGATTCCTTTCAAATAGCACGCAATGAAATAAAAGATAAAAATACAAAGCGGGATTATATAATAATTATTGAGTATTTATTGTTATCCAAAGAATCTGCATGTTACTTTATGTCTCTAATTTTCTTAGATAAGATTAAAAAAAAAAAAAGATTGAGTGAATTTTTCATCATAATCACTAAGATTCGATGTGGTTGTTACTCATGATTTAATTATATTGATTTGGCTGGCTTGTTCTAACTAAAATTGGACCCATTCGGATTGAGATCTGTGTCCCGAAGTTGATTCGCCATTCATATTTTAATGTGGAACCACCACCATATCTGTCGTCCATGGCGACTTTTTATTGCCACCTTTTTGAATTATTATTGGCATGGTTATGAACAGATTCCCTATTCAAGAAAATAAAGATTGTTTTCATTATATATATAACTTAAATTCACTTTATACCCACAGCTTTGGATCGGTTGCCTGGTTTTTGTACCCTATCACTTGTTATGGTTTTCATGAAAAGTACGGTCTAACTCTTTCTTTGTGCCTTCAAATGATTTCAGGACCCTCCTGATCATGTGCTGTTACCAACTTCTACACCAAAAAGTAGTAACTGTTGTTCAGAAGCAGTCGATGGTGGAGAAGATGGAGGCAATGCTGATGATAATGATGACCATGGGAATGGTGGCATTGGAGAAGGTGGAGAGGAGCTGTCTTCCGAAGAGGGAGCAGGTTATGGAAACAATCCGAATGGCAACAGCGACGAGTCTAAGAAGGGGCTTGAAGGACAGGCTGGTGGAACTAAAGACGAGAATGGAGAAGATAAGAAAAATGACGATGACGATGATGATAATAATAGTAATAATGATGGTGATGGTGATGATAATGATAATGAAGAAGATGAAGATGAAGATGATGAGAGTGGAGACGAGGAGGAGGACGAAGTTGTGGTAGAACCAGAAGAGGATGAAGAAGAAGAAGAGACCCTCCAGCCCCTAAAGAAGAGGAAGAAGTAAGAGGAAAGTGAGGGAGCGAATTTAGAGTTGGGAAACTCGATGGTAGGTAGCTCATCTGCTAGATTTTTAGTTCTGAAAACTTGCCGCCTTGTTTGTTTGAACATCTTATTTCAAATGAATCCTAATGCTTGATGTTTCCGTTTGATCATATTGTAATTCTTATATCAATATTCTAAGTCTGAAAATTCAAGATAAAACTTCTCATTTAACTTTTGAGATCTAAAAACGAAATATAAAAACTAAATAAATGTTTAGAACATTGGTTGGTGCCACATTGCCACCACTCAAAACGACAACCCAAAAACACCAATTCATTAGCTATTGTTGCTCCACGGTTTTTTAACTGAGTTTTTTTTTTTTTTAAATTATTATTCCTTAGTGATTTTAAGATTGATTAAATTGCTTCGTCTGTTAAAAACTAGTTAATAAACCATTAACTATGCTAACATGGCCTGCCATTTGTTAGAAAAGTAAAATATATTAAAGATTAAAAAAAAATATTTGAAAACTTGACCAATTTTTATTTTTTTTTATATACCATTAAAAAAAAATATGGTATAACTGAAAAGACTGAAAAATAGCATTTGTATTTTTTTTCCCTGTAAATTAATTCAAGTTCTTAATATTTTTACTGAACTAAAACTTTAATGCACAGTATAACTGGGCAACAAAGAGAATCATGGATGAGTTTCAATGGTGTTCATATATACATGCTATTGAATATTCTCCCTATTTACAAGTAATGGCTAAAGGCCGAACATGTTACTGAAGTTTTGCAGGTTGGTCCTCCTCCATGCCGCCATCTTCAACTCTTGCTGGGCCTTCTTCTTTCCTGTACCTATCAATTTAAAAATAAAAAATAAAAAATAAAAAATAAAAAATAAAAAGAAGAAGAAGAAGAAGAAGAAGAGAAAAAAAGAAGAAAAAAGAAAGAATCAAAATTTTTTGACGGCTAAGAACAAAAAGGGCTAAATAAAGCTTGTAGTTGGCTGCCAAAACAAAATGAAGTTTGAACTATGTGAAGCCAAGAACAAAGCCTTGATAAGGCAACCGAATTATCGCAATTTATCATGATCAGATGAAGAAATTCACAAGACACCGCACAACTAATCATTCAAACCAGGAGAAATCAAAATTTGCTTCTAAAACAGCAGGTCTTTCAGGGCATCATGGCAGGGGAGGGCATGCATTCTACAGACATTGCGAAGTGTGTAGATGGGTGTGTGTAAGCCAACCGTAGCAACTCAAACTTAAAGAACTGAGTAAGTTTAAACACATTTGGTAAGAGAGTTCACTAGTATGCGATTTGAGGGAGACTGAGGTTGACTTTTTGGTTCGATAAACTGTGACATTCACAACTGCTGATCACCAATAGCCAACTTACAAAAAGTGGAGGACTGTTATAAAAGCAGATCATTTCTTCGTAGCATCAATGAACATGGCTCGAGTCCAATGCTCAATATCCTCAGTTTGTGATGGAGGAGGAGGAAAAGTGGGATGCTCCACAATATCCCATCCTTCAATGAGGCATTCGTTCCTTCCAACATCAGACAACTCGGTGGCATATAGAAAACTGGCAGCAGAATTTGGAAGGTTATCAGAAATGTTTCTCTGCGAGGCAACAGAAGAGGGATGAAGATAAAGTCAATATGCCTACATGCAAAATACAGATGATAATCTTCCCAGTAGCCGTCATCTTTTTTTGATAGGTAAAAAAAGTTCGATATATTAATGTCACAGTAGCCATAACCTCTTGTCCTTTCGATGATTTAAAAAAGAGAATAATGCACCAACGTGGGTCAAACTTTCTTCTATTTTAATGGTTCCCTAGGTGATCACCATATCAGATAATTCTTATTCAATCCTTTCTCATCACTAGCAGCAGCTGAGAAATGACATTTTACAACCACACCTATCTTAATTTCCCCAACCAACGCCTCTCAGGTGTGTGGACAGGTCAAGCAGGAAGAGACTGCTGGGTGTTAGGAGTGGCAAACAAAAGAACGGGGAAAGAAGACAAAAAGAATTGAGGCTGGTTATACCATAGTAGGCAGTGTATGTGCACTTTCCAATAGAGTGGTCGAGGAAATGGCAGAATTCACATTCCATACAGATTTTTTCAACTGCTCAACTTGTTTAGATGACCTGAAAATTAAAACAGCAAATGTCACGCACAGTAGAAAAGACTCTCACATATAATAATGATATTTTTTTATCGGTAAATTTTACATATAACGATATTATAAGTATGATATGAATAAGTGAATTTATATCATTGAGGGCATGTTCGTAAATAAAGTTCAACCAAGAAAGGACTGGATATTAAATTATCTTTTTCCAGTCAAAGGGAAAAATGATATTAGCACTCCAATAATCAACTTAAATTGTAAACTTACAATGACCACAAAGAAAAAGCTTTCAGCATAATCAAACTTCATTACCTTTTTTTTTCATTTCATTTTTTTTTTTTTTTTGTAAGAATCATTCTTTGGATTGTATACCTATTCCATTGACAAATTTCGATTAATGAGAAAAAGAATTTTATATATGGTAAAAAGAACAAACAATGGACAAAGAATTTCTGCTAAAATATTAAATCATGGGAAACCCATTAAATAAAGATCAAACTCAACTATAATTGTGTAAAAAATCCACACACCACAGTGCACTGATCCACCATATTAGAAGGCCAAACCAAAAGTTCTGTGATCTAAGCAAAAATCAACTCTATTGACTCTTCCAACTTCCAAAAATTCTCAACATACTAATATATTTGACATGCAAATAAATGGTAAGGCTTAATACGGCTTTTTTGAAATATTTTGTTTAGTTTATACCTATTTCTACCCTTGTACTTCCCATTTTCTCATTGTAGCTCATGCATAATCTCAACAGTGCAGCATCTATGTCACAGTCAAGCTACAGACAGGATTTATTAAGTAGATTGCCATAATTATTTCTTTATAAAAATGCACTCCTTGCTTTTTATACAAGTAAAATAAAGTTTTATTGAATCAAGTAAAATAGGAGTAGCCCAAGTACACAGAAAGTATACGAAGGAGAACACCTAGTTACAAGTTAGAAAGTCATGAAAACTAGCCCTCAAAAACTTCTTAAGACAATTGTTCTCAAATTTTCACTTGTAGAAATGAAATAAAGACAACAAAAGCTTAAATCACACATATGGATGGTGTACCTCGAACAAGCCATTTTTACAGAGAAAACAGATCGAACTTCCTTGGACGAAGACAGCTTGGCCAATAACTTTGCAAATGCTTCAAAAGTAGATGCGTCAGATGGGACATCCAAACATAGTGAATTAAAAGAGTATGCCGTAATGCATGCCACGCTTTTCTTGAGAAGTGAAATCCCTTTCTGCAAGTCCTTGTGTGTTTCAATAGAATGCACAGAAGCAGAAGAAATATTAAAGCTACCGCCAGAAGAATCCAGGCGTGGCTTCCTCTCAGATTCCATTGAAGCAACACCAAAATTATTGGAGCTTCTATCGGACAATGAATTTTCCCCACTAGTGGAACAATAAATTTGGCGTGGTATAAAAAGGGGGTATTCATTGCTGCATAGCAGAAAGCATATTCAGTTCAATAAGCTTATACAATCAAATACGACAACGAAATAAGCTTGCCAGACAACAGTACCTTCTAGATGATGGGCGCGCATCCCAATAAGAATCTCGCTGCCATATTCGAGAGCAAGAACCCTGAAGTAAATTTGTAAATACAGATATAACACCGAGGAAATATCAGTGAGAGAATCCACGTGTACAACATGAACATGATAAACTTTCTGAAGCTTAAGATCTCCCAAAGAAAAAACCACACTATGGAGGGAACATTGGCAACCAATATAAAAATATCAAGAATTTGAAAGTTCAAAACACAAATTGTTATTATATCGGTTCTAAGAAAAATAAAAAAGATGTAGAAAGTTTTAAATATCCTCATTAGCAAAAATTTCATAAAAGGCCAGAAGCAGCAGCATGCGAGCTAGTTGACAGGCCACCACGAGGAGGTGCTAATTGATAAGACAATAGAATCTAATTGAACGCATAAATATAAACACTAAGCATTACTTTTTTTCTAAAACTAATAAATATACACAAACTTACAAAACTAATAATTATAGAATTTCAGTCCTAAATATTAAAGCCATTTGGGATAAACTCATAAATGTTTTCAGGAACACTTAAACTTCAATAGTGTGGCCTTTTCATATCTATTTACAAATATAGTCCCAGTTACCCCCAAACAGTTAAACAAACCAAGCTCATTGTTAGCCAAGGAAGTAAATCTTAAATCAGTTTATACGAAAATAAGTCCTTACTGCAAAACCAGAGTTATGAAGAACTGGAGCAGCCAAGTTTTGAGCAACAAGATTCAGAAGTTGCACCATGTATCTGTTTATCAATCATGGTTATCACCAATTAGAGTAAAGACAACATAAATATGCATAAGCCGACTGCACAGAATTATTTAACGGTACAAATAACTGCAGTTTCAGGATAAGTAACATATTAACACAAAAACAAATATATAAGTGTCTTTTTTTCTGATAAGTGAATACATAAAAGAATCTTAGCAGCACGGTATAGTGATCACAAAGTGTTCAGTATGCCTCAAAAGCTGCTTATAATCCTACATGCATATGAGGCCTCATGAGAGAAAATTACCCCAGAGATGCAGCTAGCTCTTCTGACACAACAGAGTGAGGATCAAGTCCTCTTGGTAATCGTACATTGCAAATTTGATCATATTGACCAGTCGATCCATCTTTTCTTTCACCATCTATGACCACCTAAAAAGAAAGGATATGCCAAGATTTGAGTAAGCACCAATGGTTGTGGAACCCATCTTTAACCACACGTTTGATGAAGGCTAAAAAATAAATTCATCTCATGCTTCACAACACTAATCAAAGCATAACTAATTGGGGGAAATTACAGCATTTTGGACAAATATTGACCTTGAAAACAAACAAGTATTGCTTGTATTTTTTAATTGCTTAAAAAATTAAGACTTCTAACTAATGCATGTAAATGACAATATTAAAGGCTGAAGACTTTGTAAGGGACAAGAACAGGTACTGACAAAAAAAAGCTTATTATATTTTTAGCCTTTTTTTTTTTTTTTTTATGTAAGTAACAATAAAGTTTTATTGATTGAAAAGAGGTATAGCCCAAGTACACAGGAAATACATACGGAATACACCTAGCAGCAACTAGGAACTAGAAATGGGTACAAGCAAATTATGGAAACTAGCCCCATTACAATCCAAGGTAAGGCAGTTACAAAATGAATCATTTCATTCAAAAATTGAAGCCATGGTTACATACATTCATGAAGAAATTAACCATTATGCATTGATCTTATAAAAATTAGGAGTAAGTTTACTTAGAAACCTAGAACTCAAACCTTAGGTGACTAG
This sequence comes from Carya illinoinensis, assembly GCF_018687715.1. Lineage (NCBI taxonomy): Eukaryota > Viridiplantae > Streptophyta > Magnoliopsida > Fagales > Juglandaceae > Carya > Carya illinoinensis. Next base: position 43,712,531 of record NC_056756.1, read on the forward strand.
ATTTGATTGCATACTTCTTTTTTTATAATTAATAAGAGAAATTTTATTCCAAGTAAATAGGCATAAAATTTACTTGGAATGTTGGTAAGAGAACGTTGAACAATTTAGGTTTTGTGACAAACTATCTTATTCTTTACAAAACTATACACTAGCATTCAAACCACAACAGTAGACTCCATATAAAAAAACACAAAGTCTCGTTTGAAAAGGCATTTGATTCTTCATTTGACTGCAGATGTAAAAACTCAAGCGGAGACTGACACTGAAAATACTTTTGGTAACTTGTTTGAACTAAAGGTTAACTCGACTAGACAGATTGTTACAATCACAATGTGTTCTAAGTGTCACATAAAAAACAAAGTCTCATTTGAAATGCATTTGATACTTTGACTTTAGATGAAAACACTCAAGTGGAGACTTAACACTGAAAGACGTTTGGTAACTTGTTTGAACTCAAGGTTAACTTGACTAGACAGATTGTTACAACCACAATGTGTTCTTAAGTGTTTGAACCAATAGATCTATAAACCTCATTTTAGAATTAAGTGCATTCAAACATGTTTTTCACTTGTATGCACACAGATTTCAGATCTATTTCTGAAGTGAGATCAGGGTTTTGTATGCCTATAAACTCATCTCGTTTCTCACGGCTTTGAGAAAGGACAAGAAGAAGATAGAACGGCAAGAACAAAAAAAGCTTCAGAGAAGGAATTTTTTATAGTTTTCTAAACTTCCATCATAAAACATCAAAGAAAACACTTTTTTGATATGTAATATAACTTCATTAAAACGCACAAAAGGCACAACCCAAGTACCCAGGAAGTATACAGGAGAAACAGCTATTTAAAAGGAGAAAAAGATACAAAAAATACACCATCTAAGACACAAAGGAACCGTCTTCCACGCAATGGCAATTTACGGGCTCCCACTTAACCCTCTACATGAATAAAAAAGATCCACCATTCTACTGAGCATGACTGAAGCCATACCAACTCAATTAAAGAAACAAAGCAGTAGCAATCTTGCACCGGAGTAACAGATGATCAATGAACCTCCCACTCATCTTACATACACAACACTAAAAAATCACAATGATGTGTTTTTTTCCTTAAGATTATTCATAGTGAGTGGACACTTGAAATTGATTCTTTTTAGAATGTGTGTGTGTGTGTGTGTGTGTGCCCATATATAATTAAATATAAGATTGGAAGCTTGAAAATTGCAATTAAGATTTTAGCTACTGCCCCATATATTATTGCCAAGGTTATAAATATTAAATGTTAACTGTAATGAACAGTTCTTAATTTCCAAGGAAAATTAAACAGTTCTTGACCAAAAAACATTACTTCAGTTTCTGAACAAAAAATAAATGACTTCTATTTTTCAAAAAAAATAAAAAGAAAAAAAAAGGCCAAAATTGAACATACATTTAAAATGCAGTTAAAAGTCATCCACAAAGGATATACTCGTCATGAGTTATCAACAAAATATGGTTGACAATTGAATCTATAAATACTGAATTGCAGAAATCAAGATACATTAGTTTCTGAAGTGCTTACCCGACGTAGGGGGAACAATTTGCACATTTGCTTTACAACCACAGACTGTTTATGAAGGCGTTCAGCGGTGATTGCCATCTGCAGCATTCAACATAGCTTTTAGATGAAAAGGAGATATTTATGTAGAATAGAAGAAAAAATACAAGGGAGAGATATTCACCCTCAAATATGAAATAATATTAAAACAAAACAACTCCGATTATAAATATATTGGTTTATCACGTGTACTTACAAGACAAATGTACAGTTTTTTGCAAGGTAAGTAGCCATTAATGAATAATTACAAAACCCGTATCAACACTAAGAACTAAGGAATACAGCACTCACATGCCCCAAGGTCTGAGTGGAAATTAGGTTAGGATAGAACTTTTCCAGTTGTTCCACGCGATACTTTCCCAACTGTGAAGATAAAACCAATGAATAAAACACATTAATTTATGCTGACAGAAAACACAAGAAAACTAGTAAGAGCGACTTGTCTGCATCATTACAATCAATAATAAGATTGAATAAACAGGATGTATTTACCATAGAAAGGGCTGATTCAAGCACCCCATATTTAGCTTTTATATCATGGGACATCTTCTCAATCTTAGCCTTGCCTGTAAGAGTAAGTATGAGTTTAATAGGTTTAGAAAGTGAAATGATGACTATACTTCCTTTTGATCTTCTGGCATGCTGGAGAGGTATTACTGGGACACCACAGATTGCAGCTGTTTGGAAAATGGCCCCTATTTGTATTCTTTGGTGTATTTGGAGTGAACGTAATGAGAGACTCTTTGAGGACCATGAGCGTTCCTTGGAAGAGTTTAGGAGTTTCTTTTGGAAGACTCTATTTATGTGGGCTATTGGGTTGGATTTAAATGGGCTTAGTTTTCATGATTTTCTTGTAACTGTTACTAGTTCTTAAAAAGGTGTATGCTTTTGTATACCTCTAGTGTACTTGGGCTATGCCTATCCTTTTATCAATGAAATATCATATTACTTATCAAAAAAAAAGAAAGTGAAATGCGAGCAACTTTAAGTGGGCAAACAACCTTGCACAAGTTGCTTTTTATTAGAACGGAGCTTCTCCCTCAACTTCACAAGCTTATCATTGTGAACTACTCTCCAATTAGTTTGATCATCTGCCTTACCCTGGTAAAAGTTAAATATAATTAATCAAGAGAAATAAACAATTTTTTAGATGCATCAAACAAGAAGTTTGCGTCACTCTAGTACTTAAATTAGTATATAGCAACATAGTATATAGCAACAGCAGGCAGAATGGAAGTAAGCAACTACGGAAAAACATAAAAGAGAGAGTATTACTTATAAAAAGAAAACATAAAAGAAAGAGTATTGATAGTTGATGGGTGTGAAAGAACAAAAGAGTTGGCATCCACACGCGTAAATTACAAGTGAAATCAGATACCCATTGAGTTTCTTTATACTGCAATTGAAAATGATTACAAAACATAGAAACCACTCTATTCGCTATAATAATCTGTATTCAGTGATAGGCTTTTATGTGCGTTGAACAAGCAACTTTTTTTCATTTATCAGGATCTTTTGGGACATAAATAGGGTCATTTCATTTACGTGGGTACTGTTGGCCATCTTTTCATTCACAAGTCCTTGGCCTCTCCTGAGTTTGAAGCTTAATATGATAAAACAACAGAGAAAATGGTTTTGCTGATCCCGTTATGTATAACTTCAAATTTTAGGTTTTACTATCCAGGTGATCATGTGACATTTGATGTAAGAAAATATTTCATAATCATGAGGAGTCTATAATTGACTGTTTCAAATATGACTCCCTGATTTAGTTTATTAATCATAATTATCAGGCTCCACAGAAAGCATTAATCTTAATATATATCGGGGTAGCTACCTTAGTAATAAAGCTTGGCCTGGAGTTTAGCAGTAGTTTCTAACCTCTTTGTCAAGAATGTGTTTCCATGAACAATACAGAAATTTTTCTTGCTTCCTAATCACCAATGACTTTGTTGTTTTCTTGTCCTAATTGTTTAGTTATCATGACCTCAACCCCCCCTCCTCCACCTTTTTGCAATGGAAGGAGGTGCAATCTGAGCTAGAGCTCATTACAATACCTTACAAATGTAAACCATTGGCATTCAAGCAAAAAACAAAAGAAGAAGAAGAAGAAGAAGAAGAAGATAATAGGAAAATCATTCACAAGGCATAAATCAAACCTTTGCCACCAGCACTTCACTCAATCTTGCATACAAGAAATCCCGGCGACTCTTTGACAATTTTAACCCATTGTGGTACTCATTCAATCTGCGAAAAAAAAAAACATACATATGAGATAGTCAGTTAGTGTACAAATATACTGTCAGGAGCCTAGTAAGCAAGTATAACCGGAACCTAGTAAGTAAGCATAACCGATGGAAGCACAAAATAAATTAACCCAAAACTACAGACTCAGGCACTCCTGTAAATGATTCATATTAAAAGCTTCATAATGGAAAGCATCCATTTACAACTATGCCTAACTTGTATGGTAAAGAAAGCCACAAGAAAGTTTCACAGACACAAAATTCCTTGATTAAGTACCAGAAGTACACATGTTACAGATGTGTAACAAGGAAAATCATTCAGTTCAGAATCAATACCTGTAATTGACACAAACCGCGCAAATAGAACCATGATTTGAACAATCACATATACCGCAGCTGCTACTGGTTTTTCTGCTCATCATCTGGAACCAACAAAGAATTCTCCACACCCAAAATGACACCATGTAATGTTAATTCACTCTAAAGGCGAGAAAAAACATTCAACAGAGAAATATGCTATTTAGCTCATATGGAAGGAGTTGATAATCAATTTCAAAAACAAATAGATCAAATTTTTCCTCACTATTTTCTTTCCCATCGCTTTCTCGACGAACAAAAGAGTACTAAACCCTTAAAATTTTTCATCAAAAATCGACCTTTGTTCTTTTACAGGTAAAAATAGACCAGATTAAAAGCACACTTATCATTCTCCAATCAATTTGAGAAACTGAGATTGTGGATGAGATAATACTCACCGGAAATTGACGACTGTGGTAGAGTTGCCGGAGAGTCTGCCCCCTCGGCAACGCGTAATCTAGGTTATAGGCTATAATATGTGCACGCAAAATTTTAAAGTCCCCAATAAAACTAGGCTCTGAATTCGGAGATGATTTTTATTTTTACACGATTGTAAATAGGTTTTGGGATTGGGCGTGAACACGTGATTCAGGGCTCCCGCGGCAGGAGGTAATCAGCAGCTGAAGATCTCCCCGAAAATCAGGGAAATATTTCGTCGCACCAGCCTGCGCTTCGCAAAATTACATTAGGGATTTATTAGGAACAGTCACTATTCATGCTGCATATCATCCATTTATAGATTTTTATAAAATATTAAAATACTTTTCATAAAATATATAAATTAATTTATACATCAGTCATTATTTATGCTGCATATCACATATTTATAAATTTTTATAAGATGTAAGAATATTTTTCATAAAAAATATATATATTTTTTATAAGATATATTTTTCATAAAATATATAGATATATTTTATAAAATATGTAGTGTGTAGTGATAAAATGTAACTATTCTCAATATTTTCTCTATTTTTTATATGATATGTAATATGTAGTGATAAATAGTAATTACTCCCAATATTTTCTCATTACATTAACATCCATAATCCTCTTTCAATCCATCGACGTCTAATATAAATATTCTTAATAAGAAACTAAAACATATAGAAACAAATTAAAAAAACATTAAAATATATTAAAAGAAAAAAGTTGTGATCTTTTTAAAGAAATTCAAAAGATAAAAAAAATTTTTTTTGATTTTTTAATAATGTTATATGACATTTTATCTTTTTTTAGAAATTTTTAGCATTATTTTTATCTTTTTAAGAGAAAATGGGAAAATTGCAATTTATGGAAAGTTTGATAGTTGTTTCAAAATATGGAAGTGCAATGTTAAGGTGACTATTAAATGTGTCTATTAAATATATATATTAGTATAAATAATTTTTTAAAATTATATTTTAAACATCCTTAATTATTAAAAAAATAATATATATATATATAAAAATTCACTAATTGTTACTTTCTTAACAATTAAAAAAAATAAAAAATATATATATGAGTAGATACATTTAATAAATATATTTAATAATCATATTATCATTTTCCTTCTTCCCAAAAATAAGAAAGTTCTGCTCTTCTATCATCTTACCTCTTGCATATGTCCAGTAGGTAGATTTAACACTAAAAATAATTATATTTGAAGATTTTCATAGCCCATATAGTCACTTAGTATTATTTAATTTAAAAAATAAATTTTAAATTTTAAATATTATGAATCAAATTATATATATATAGTGGAAAGATCTTTAAATAATATTATTCAATAATTTATAAAAATAATATCATTTTATAAAATACTCTCCATCTAAAATATGATTATATAAAAAATTATAAAAATAATGGTACATTCATCATTACTTTGTAGTTTTAACATTTTCCTTTGTTAGTTTTAAGTTTATCTTCTCTTTTCCTACTGGCCTTTCCCTAAAAATTATTTTTTAAGCGGGAAAGTAGGTGAATCCAACGAAAGCCCCACCATGGTAGATGCAATACAGAAAAATTAAAATAAAAAGACGAGCAAATAATCCACTAAATTGAATCCAACACATGGTTCTTGGCTTAGCCATGAAAGCGGTTGATGCAAAGGTAAGACTTTTGTTGAGAAATGATATTTATAATAATTAACTGCCGTCATTTAAAAAAAAAAAAGTAAATATAAGATTCATATTATATTTTATTATTTTTTAAAATGATTATATGATATTTGTACACTCTATGACTATACATAACATTATTCAATTTGAGACTCTTAAGACTCCTGCATTGATAGGAATGGGGTTGAATGAGATAGATTAGAGGTTGTAATATATTACAAGAAATTAATGAGTTTGAGTTTGGTATGAATGTATTTATATCAAAAAGGATTAATCCATTAAGACGTGATTAATAAACGGGTTAATCTGGTTAACCTAAAATCAACCCACAAAAACGTATTTATATTTTATTTAAAAATTATAATTTTATTATTATTGAGTTGTAATATTAGTATTATCAATATTCTTGAATTTTTATTATTGAAATTATAATTCTAGACTTATACTCATATTTTTTATTGTAGAGTTTGTTATATTGGTTTTATATTATATGTTAAAACTTGAAAAATATTGATTTTTTTGTTAGCAAGTCGTCTTATTGTTTTTTCAAATATATTGGGACTACTAATAAATATATATTTTAATTTTTTTATATTAAATTATGTTAATCAAGTTAAATGGGTTATGCATATTAGTTCAACACATTTATATGAAATAGGTTAAAATGAATTATGTTTTGTTATCATATTTCTAATTAATTATTAAATGGATAAAAATGGATGACATGACAAGACCTATTATTTAAATGGATTGAATTCAGATTGATCTATAGAATGTCTATTACTTAACAAGATACAAACTTGACTTTGAAGCATGAATTGACATCCCATTGCCGCATGTATGATGACCACCTAGGGGTTCCCAGGACTTTATAGAGGTACTTTTCGGTAAATCTTTAAGGTTCTATTTGATTCATTAACTGCATTGAGCTGAGCTCAGTGTAGTTTAAATTGGAACCTATTCTAAGAACCAAACATCGAGCTGAGCTTCTGGATTTTACACTATACCTAAATATAACCCATCTTTGATAAATGTCAGAGATTCCATTTCAGTTATTTTGAAAAAAAAAAAAATTGCATTTTTGTTAACTCCTACCTATCCTTGCCACTCTCTCTCTTTTGTGTCTTTTTCTGCTTCCCCAAGTCATCTGTGATCAAATGCAATTGTCGTAAAAATCATCATGTGATCTCGAGGAACTCCGCTATAGAGAGATGCAATGGATTGAATTTGGAATTGTCAGCACCCAATTGAAATCTAGAAACTCCAAGTCAAGAAGGGATTACTTCAATTGTCCCCTACAAGGGATTACTTCGATCGTCCCCTACAATCTCTAGGTTCAATGGGATAAGCCGTGTAACAGCTAGGCCCTTGTGTCAACGGAATTGTGAATACTATGGTTGCGTGGTGAAAAAAAAAATAATAATACTCAAATGCATTTTGATGATGGTTGCTCCTAATATGAAAAAAAGAAGAAGAAGTCGATGGCCGCTCGTAATTGCATTTGGACCACTGTTTCTATTGGCGTGAGGGCTGCAGTGCACGCAAATGATTAGTTTTGCTCCAAATGCTGCATTTGGTGGGTCCAATACAGACTATGTCGGTTACCTCTTGTCAATTCAACGACATAAAATAATGGTTGGACCTATTTCTTTTATAATTTTTTATAAATATATATAACTCATTTTAATATTTAAATATATATAATTCATTTTAAGTAAATTCTATCAAATTTAATAAACTATCTCAACTCATTATTATTTATAAAAAAAACTCAACTCAGCGTTTAAAAATACTAAAATTGGAAGCTGGCCAGCACCAACAACGCATGAAACTTTAGATGGCCCATGGACCTCATACATTGTCCTCTCGATGGTACTCCCGGGTGAATCTTTAATATGGGTAGGTAGTGCTAGGACCACCGCTGAGGCTCCCGCTGGGAGCTCCCGCTAGGCCAAATTATTATTATTATTATTATTATTTTTTTTTTCATATCATTTTTTTAATGTTTTTAAATATTTAAAAAATATAAAAAATTCATAATAATATTAAATAATTTTTACTTAATCACTAAGAAAAAAGAAAAAAGTAAAAAAAAAAAAAAAACTGGGAGCGGTAGCTCCCAGCGGGGGATCTAGCATTTTCCCTTTAATATTGGAGGTTAGCAAGCACAACAGTGGATTGTCAAACGATTCTAAAATGCGAAAAATGAAATATAGAGAAAGGTAACTGGTAAGAGGGTTTTACAGGGGGAAGGGAGAGAGAGGGAGAGAGAGAACGTTTTAAGAGAAGCTATGCCAACAAAGCATCTTCCTTTTTCTTTTTTGATGAAAGGTCAAAGGAGCAGTCCACTTTTGATTGACTCAAAAATCGCCATTAGTATCCAAGAAACACGAAACCAACCCCACTAGTTAGAGCCAATTGGTACCTTTGCTCTCTGAATAAGGGAGTCCAATGGGGTACCCCTCCCCCACGGTATTGGTCTGCCTTCAATGAAATTAAACAATCAGCGCATAAAATAGCAAATGCACAGAAGAAATTTCCTCCATCGAGAAAGACTGAAAGAGTAATATTTATATTCTAAAGCTCTTCAATGGCGTGTTCTGCTATACATCAGAAAGTACTCCAAAAAAAAAAAAAAAAACTACAGTACAATCAACCAAAGAAATGATGAATGATCACGAATATCTATCCAATATCTGAAACTTCATAGTAGAGATGATCCTGCCAGTTTTCCTCCATTTTCTATGCAGATAAGCAGGTGCGAAACACTTATGGACCTATGGTTCACATACACCCCATTCATCTCCAAGCCCAAACGCATAATGTCTTGCACATGCTAGCAAAGCTAAGCCACCCAAAATTGCGCTCCAAATGCTTGAAATTATCCAGACCAAGGGCCATAAGAAAAACCTTTTGAGAAATATAATTTGAGCTCTTCTTCACATGAATTTATCTTCAACTATCTTCTTAATTCCCTCCAATTTTTCAATTATCTTTGGATTCATCAGGTCCCTAGCTTCTCTTATGAGAGTGCCTTCCCTGCTGAAATGATAAGCATCCACCACAGCCTTTATCCAGCCATGCAGCTGCTCTGGCTTCCTAAGAAATTTTATAAGCAAATAGAACAAAAAACAAGCCTGAAACAACTGTGGACAGTCTGAACTTCAAAAATCTAGCAAAAGCACCATTAACTGACAACAAAAAATAATCAATGCAATCAAGTTTCAAATGCATACGTGTACAGGCTGTCTACATCTTTTCCTTCAAGTTCTTCGCCTGGGGTAAATGCATCTCTTAGGGCACATAGCTGCTCCTCCGGATCCTCAATAGTAAGAAGATACTTAACTATCCGAATCTCTTTTGGCATTAGCCTCTGAAGATTACCTCTGGCGGTCATGTACAAATGATACAGTACGTCTTTTACCTGCAATCAAAGAGAACAATGATTAACACTAATGTAGCATGTTTGACACTACACAAACAGAATTATCAGATATTGTTTAAGGTAGCAATCAAAACGTTGAATTAAATACATTTTTTGGTTGAATGTAATTATTCTAAATTTTCAGAGGCTGAATTGTCTAAAATGGATATATCTTTTTCTGTGCATGCATTCGTGTGTGTGTGAAGCGTTTGAATAGAGACTTGCTCCCAATAAGAAGAAAGTTGCGTTCTCTTCCTTCTTCAAGGTAATCTCTCATCCTCTTTACAGCTATAAATCTCTCTCATATATCAGAAATTTTCTTTTTTTTGCAAATTGTAGGAAAAAAAAGTGATAAGTAGACAATTGACTTAATTGGAATCTTCTAATGTTCCTAGAATAAAAAAAAGGCCCCCACACACATACACACAGAGAGAATATAGACAATAGGCATTTTCAGAGACCAGCATCACTTCACCTCATCTTTCGTCATATTTGACTCCTTGGCAGAAGACCAAGCTTTTGTGATCATCAACACCAATGCTGAATCAAGCTGATTTTTCTCAGCCAAATTGTCTATCTTCCTGCAAGCAGCATCTAGAGAAGGAGAGTTGATAATGTCTTTGAATTTCAACTCTGCAGCATTTAGCGCTTCAATGCTTTCAGTTGCAGTGTCATAGGCTTGTACGGCAGCCAAACATGTGTTCCCAAGCTTTGCCAAAGCTAGAGTACAGAAACAAATAAATATTATCAGTGTTAATACACAGAATAAAATCTTATCTAGATTGAAAGTTCTGGTCTGGCCAGATAAACTGGCTCATTTCTAGGACCAATTTCAGGCCAGGTTAGTTTTCCTATTAAGCTCAACCTTGGCTAAGAAACCCAGGCCAGTAAAGCTAGATTCAAGTTGCATTAAATCAGCATAAACAGTTTTGCTATTTGTAAGCCTGGTATGTCACCACAAAATACATTACAGGGCAAGTAATGAATTTTGTTATTTGTAATTTGTATAGCAATGGTAGCAAAAGATCAGGTATGTCACAATTTTATTCTTGGAAACATACGAGATGTATGATAGGGAAAAGACGGTGGGTACACAAGGAACACTTCTGGGCGAGTAATCAGACCAGTAACACTACTGGACCTTTTTTTTTTTTTTTTTTTGAGATAGGTAACACTACCGAACCTATTAAGCATTCAAATATGTGTTCGGTAACATAACCTATTTGGAAAATTATGCCAATAAAAAATACGTATGTGGATGCTATTGATTCAACATAACAAATGATTTTAGAACCAAAGAAGACAGCCAAATTCTGTTAATCGTCACTTAAATCTCATGATCTGCAATGAAGCAATGGCATAGGTTGTTACACGGGAATTATATGAAAAGAAAGAAAGTGCCTAACTTGTTTTTTCATACAAAGGAGATTAATTTATTCTCACCATCTTGCTCTGTTGGATTGTCATAATAGGATTCGGCTACCGTGTGAAGATGCACGAAAAATTCTTTTGTGAAATCTTTACGACGCCTGGCAACAACCTCACTAATCGCGGATGATGATTGTCTGATCACTTGAAGAAGTTCATTGTGTCTTTGAACATCTTTATCAACCTGTGAGAAAATAACACCACAAACTCAACCCAATAATCATGGTACCATCCCTTGAGGGGGAGAAAATTGTTAGCATAAAGAGGCTGTAAATACTCTCCACTCCTTTTGTATAATCAAACATAAGGGTATCAAGATGTGTCTCTATGTGTGCGCGTGCACGTATGCAGAATAAGTAAGAAAAAAAAAAGCCTTCACTCTCAAAAAGTTCTATCTATAAATTGCAGTCTACCTCTTTCAGCTTCCTTGCAAGCCGAAGTAGCTTGTGCTTCATTCCAGGATCATCCTCACTATCTGCTCGCTCCTGACACCGCTTATAGAAATGAGGCCTTATATTGTCCCACTCCTTGCTGAAAGCTAGTAACCTTCTCCAGTCAGTCGGAGCGGGCTTATCAACCATGAAAACCTCAATTAATTTGTCACATACTCGGGTCATTTTATGGTCATCCAAGCCCTCAATACCATCCTCCTCATCCCTCTTTTCATTAAATCTCTCAAGCTCATTGGAAACCGATGACTCCTCTCCACTACAATCACTTGGTGCTGCAGTTTTATCACCAACAACAGCAGCAATAGCAGTAGACAACTGAAACCTTTGCGGATTAATCACCAAACGGCCACCTAAACATACAAACAATCATCAATAAAACCGGCTGCGCCTATGGTAACCGCTAAAATACTAGAAATACGATATGGGAAACTTGTAGGTTTTTTCTTTTGGTTCCCAAAGAAAAGCCCCATTACTTCAACAAAAGCAAACAGGTTCCAAAGCATATATTCTTACCTTCAAGTCGAGAAGAGGAACAAAGGGGAATTCGAGCTGAGTTTCTGGTGAAAGAGAGAGAAGGGGCTCTAGCAGCGAGAGTAGGGGCTCTTACCGTGAAAGAGCTAGAGGCCTGGAGAGTCACAGAAGAGAAATCCATATGAAGTTTGAACAAGATTAAGGGGGAAAAAGTTGGGAAACTCTGGGGTTTTAGGTTTTCAAAAGGGAATGGTCAAACGCAGGGAGTTTGGATTAGGCATGAACAGCACGGAACACGGCACCGATATTTCGATAACAACGTCGTCGTTTTCCCTTCCAAATTCCGGTCCTAATAGAAACTTCTGCCGACGAACAGAAACAGCCGTTGTTTCAAAGTTCTGAACTCTATAATAAATTTTAATTCTTAATTTTTTTTTTCAAATGGTCCATATTAAGGAATAAATAAAAGGCAATTCACAAAATTATATGTATTTGTAATTTTATTTTTAAAATTTATTTTTTTAATTTTATTTTAAATTTTAAATTTTATAATTTTTAGCATATCAATAATTTACATGTGGTTAAGTAAGCTTTTATAATTTTTTTTTAAGAATAATAGTAGTATAACTTTTCATTTTACTCATTTATTTTGAAGGTTCATATATTTAATTTTTTTTTAATTTCTTATATTAAGGAAGTGACTCCTAGTGTATTGGTACTTTTTTTATTTTTTAAAATGTTTAAAAAATATTTGAAATAAAAACTAAAAAAAAAAAAAGAGATGATTTTGTGTAAGTGTTGTGTAATTATTTTGAAATAAATAAATAAATATGAAATTTATATAAGAAATTAATTTTTTAACAATAGATCCTACTCTTTTTCAAAACAACTATATGATACTTGGTGTACTCTACAATTATTTGTAGCATTACTCTTTTTTTACTTTTAAAAACAACTTAGATTCACTAAAGAAAATAATTTTTTTATGGTAAATATTATATTTTTTTAAAGGGCATGTACACACATTCTATACTTAAATAATATTATTTATTTATAAAAAATATTAGTCTATACAGGAATTATATATATAAGTTTACAAATATTTAATGTTATTTATCAAATTATAAATTTAATTTATTATAAAATAAAAATTTAATATATTATATTAAACTACAATAATATCTGAATTTCTTCTGTGTAGAATTAATATTTCTTTTTATTTCTTTATTTACAAAAGGTGTCCACGACTGTAGTTGAATTTGAACGGAAAAACACAACGGTGTTATCGATATTATCAGTGCAGTGTTTCGTTCCGTTCGCGCCTAATCCAACCTCTGTCCTAAAACCATCCCTCTGCATTAGACCATTTCCATTTGAAATCCTAATACCCACCCAGAATTTTTTAACCTTTTCCCCTTGGTTTCTTTCAAACATCATATGGAATTCTCTTCTGTGACTCTCCAGGCCTCGTGCTCTTTCCCGGTTAGAACCCCTACTCTCGCTGCTACAGCCATTAGAAACTCAGCTCGAATTCCCTTTTGCTGTTCCTCTTCTCGACTTGAAGGCAAGAAGATATAACCTGTTTGCTTTAGTTAAAATATTTGAGGGATTTTGGAACTAAAAGAAAAAAACTTACAAGTTTGCCGAATAGTATCTCTAGTACGTGGTAGTTGTTATTATGATGCTAATCTCATTTTGTTCATGTGTTTAAAGTTTCATCACTCAATCTTTACTTATAAAAATAATAATAATAATATGCTGAAATAATGCAACTGGGAATGTATCTTTACTGGCCTGGATTTCTTAGCCAAGGTTGAGATTAATAGGGAAACCGACCTGGCCTCAAAATTGGGCAAGAAACGAGCCAGTCTAGCAGGCCAGACCAGAACTCTCAATCTTAGATAAATTTTTATTCTTTGTGTATTAGCACTGATAATATTTATATGTTTCTCTACGCTAGCTTTGGCAAAGCTTGGGAACACGTACTCGACGCAAAGGAAGAATTCGAGCTCAAGGAATAGTAAGCATTACAGGACCACCACGGATTCAACGTCTCACCATCGGAACCCAAGCGATATCTCCAGCTGCCAAGAAGTCCCAGATGCCGATTTTTGTGATGGCAAGTCTGTGAGCCAGTGGCTCGTTCCTGACCGGCTCGCGCTTTCGCTTCGGTCGAGTCGTAGTTTGAATGAGGTCAGAAGTATACATGCGGTGGTTGTGAAATGTTTTCGGGAGTCTGTTACCTACATGGGTAATAATTTGATAAGTACTTATCTGGGGTTTGGGAAGATTGTTGAGGCTCGTAAGGTGTTTGATAAATTGCCGAACAGGAATGTGGTTACTTGGACTGCTCTCATTAAGGGGTATTTAGACGCTGGTTTGAATGATGAGGCTTTGAGGTTGTTTAATGATTCTATTGAAAATGGGATCCGAGCAAATGAAAAGATGTTTGTGTGTGTTTTGAATTTGTGCAGTAGGAGGTCGGATTTTGAGCTTGGGAGTCAATTTCATGCCTGTATCGTGAAAGGTGGTTCGAGGAACTTGATTTTGGATAGTTCCATTGTTCATTTCTATGCACAATGTAGGAAACTGCAAAGTGCATTTCGTGCATTTGATCAGATGCAAGAGCAGGATGTGGTTTGTTGGACAACTATGATTACGGCTTGTGCACAACAAGGACATGGACAGGAGGCCTTTTCACTTTTCTCACGAATGTTAAGTAATGGATCTTCCCCTAATGAGTTTACAGTATGTGGTGTTCTGAAGGCTTGTGGAGAGGAAAAGGCATTAAAATTTGGGAGACAGTTACACGGTACCACAGTGAAGAAAATGTTTAGGAATGATGTTTTTGTAGGGACTTCCCTCGTTGATATGTATGCAAAATGTGGGGAGATGCTAGATTCTAAAAAGGTCTTTAATCGAATGAGGTATAGAAACATGGTTACTTGGACATCATTTATAGCTGGATATGCCCGAAAGGGACTTGGTGAGGAGGCCATAAGACTCTTTAGAGTGATGAAGAGACGAAATATAAATGCTAACAACTGGACAATTGTTAGCGTCCTCAGGGCTTGTGGCTCAATTGAGGCTACACTATTGGGAAGGGAACTTCATGCACAAATAATCAAGAAATCCATCAGTACCAATATATACATAGCAAGCACTCTAGTATGGTTTTACTGTAAATGTGCAGAGTATAATCATGCCTTCAAGGTCCTCCAGCAGATGCCCCGTAGAGATGTTGTATCATGGACTGCCATTATTTCAGGTGGTGCACGACTTGGGCATGAGTCTGAGGCTCTTGAGTTCTTGGGAGAAATGATGGAGGAAGGTGTTGAGCCTAACTCTTTTACTTATTCATCAGCTTTAAAAGCGTGTGCTACTTTGGAAACCGTCCGTCTAGGGAAATTGATTCATTCTTGTGCAAACAAGACCCCTTCCTTATCTAACGTGTTTGTGGGTAGTGCATTAATCAATATGTATGCAAAATGCGGATATTTGTCGGAGGCATCCCAAGTTTTTGACAGCATGCCTGATCGAAATTTGGTTTCTTGGAAGGCTATGATTATGGGTTATGCAAAGAATGGGCTCTGCCAAGAGGCTTTGAAGCTCATGTATCGGATGAAAGCGGAGGGTATTGTGGTGGATGATTACGTCATTGTAACAGTCCTCACTGCGTGTGGAGATCTCAAGTGGGATATGGAGGCTTCATCCGAATATTGCTTGCTGTCTACTTAATCTTTTGCCCGTATGGATTCCAATGTTTGATCTATGTACTGCAGGCATCAGGCATATATATCAACTAAGATACTGCGGGCGGATTTATACTGAGCAGCAGATACATCATAAATTGGTCTGCGGGCGGATTTATAGTGAGCAGCAGATACATCATAAATTGGTCTGCGGGATGAGTGGTAAAAGATAAACAGTGAATCAATTTTATCACAAGAAGTACTGGGGATGAGGGACCATCCCCGACTCCCTATCTGCACCCTGTCATCGCTCATGTACATGTTGATATAAACTAGGAAAGGTCAAAAGAAAAAGGGTGCAGAGAGTTCCAATTCACTTCATAAATCCAACTCTCCCTGCGGCATTTCTCGAGAACGATGTAATGTTACTCCTCCATGATTGTTGAGCATCATAGCTCGCATCAGTAAGAGGGCATTACGGTAGACATGTTCAGGTACTAATTATGAATATGCAAATGCACGCTCATTTTTACAAGTGAACTGTAAAAAAGGTGCTTTATGTATGTAGATCTTCCGAACTTCGTACCTCATTAATTATTATTAATTTTTATGTGTTTTTAGAGAAAGTGGTGAATATTTGTTCCACTTCTTTCTAGGTACATCGTGCACTCAGAGGATGTTACAAGACAAATGGGAAATTATAATTGCAAGCAGGTGTGTAGGACACACTTTTCACACTATTGAGATGATATGATTTGATCTGTCAGATGATTTAATTTTAAATTTTTCTTATAAATAAATTCTTACCATATTGTAAGTGTGCGGAATCCGGATGTGTTCTCCAATAAGTAGAACAATTTGGAACAAAAGACCACTTGTAATGTATTCTCTCTCGTGTTGGGGTTGTTGAAGTTCATTGTTACAATATCTCACTATTCTATATCTTTATGTGGAGTTCTATTTTCAAGTCGATGTGGAGGACACATCTTCTACACTATTGACTTGACATGATTTGTTTGCAAGAGAAATTTAAAATTTTGACTTTTCCCAATTAAATCTTGCCAATTCAACAATGTTGTGTTTACAAAATCAAGCAATTTATGTTTGACCAATGGATTAACTTAATACTCTTTTTAACACCGGCATAAGATAAATATGATCTCAACTTGGAAATACACAGTCAACTTGTAGAACTTACCATTTATTTATTGATTGTAGCTTCAATATGAGTCTTTATTTTTAGGCAGAGTGTTGTCTTTTAGACGGTTTATCTGTAGAGAACTATAATAGTAGTTAAGATTATACCGGTCACAAAGAAATTTGTGTATTGGTGGAGCTCCGAACGCAATAGTTAGCTTGTGATCTAATAATTTTTCTATATATATATATGGTCATGAATGTAATTTTTCTCTAATAAATGAATGAAGTGAATTTTCTATTAAAAAAAATATGAGTGAATAAATCAAGTTGTTTGCAATAAATGCGCAATCAAGTTGTTTGCAACAAATTCATTTTTTTTCTAATTTTAATAAAAATTTAATATTATTTATTATATTATCTCTTAAAACTTCTCTTAAAAATTTTCACATCTAAACATAATTTTATAATCCATCCCACCACTTTTTTAAATTCTAGAAAATCATCATCTCATAAGATTTTTAACTATTCATTATTAATGATTTTATTTTGTATGAACAAAAAATCCTTTTTTATAGCTGATTTTTCATTAAAAATTCAAAAAGTGAAAAGAAAATTTGAAAAAAAAAGGTCACAATTTAGTGCAAAATTAGGTCCTAATAACATTTTCCAATTCTCAATTAATTAATTAGACACTTTCATTAATTTACCATTAGAAAATTACTTTAAAAAAGGAAATTAAAAAAAAAAAAAAAAAAAGTTGAGATTAACGTACGGACGAGAAGAGGTCCCCACCTAATATAAGGCGGGGTCCAAAGTCCAAACTCCTTACATTCAACATCTTTCTTATTTTCAGCCCACGGACTTCCCGCTCCTGGCGCTTGTCTCTCTTCACTCTGAAATCGCCTCCTGTCCTGTTCTTTCAATTCATTATTTGTATTGACCCTAAAAATACGAAAACAAAACTTGTTTTGTTACTCCTAAGATATATTTATTGCCATTTTTGTAATTCCTTCGGATAATTTCTTCGCCATTCCCAGTCTTCTCAGATCTGTAAGATTTCTTTCTCATTTTCTGTTCGCACATTGAAAATTCTCACCTGAATTTTCGACTTTCATGTTGTCACTATTTTGGTTTGTTTGCAAAATCTTCTCGTATCTGTAAGATTAATGTTGACGGTTTCATGCTTTTGATTATTATTACTTACGTGGTTCGTGAAATTGGGTTTTCTTTTATTTTTATTTTATCTGCGGGTAATAGGATTCAAAGATTGATATTCTATATCTATCTGGCTACTGATAATTCATTTGAATTAGAAACGAAATTGTTTCAAAAGATTTTTTAATTTTTCACTTTCTCTGTATTCGGGTAGCTTTAATTGATTTGTTGTTGCTTTATGCATTTGTCCTGGTTTTCTATGTATGTTTTCTAGGCAGTTGGTTCTTTGACCAAACTTTGAATCTCTATCCTTTTTCTTACCTTGTTCGAATCTTTGGGATTAAATATTCTAAGACTTGCATTAGCTATTGACCGGTTCATTTGATGGAAATTATTTAAGTGGGCTCCATAGGCAACAGTATGATTGGATTTACTCTTTTGATTGGAAATTACTCTTTTGAGAAATATTTTTTTTTTTTATAAGTCCAAGCACAGATCTTTCTTACCACAACCATGGACGAACTAATGTATGTTGAATGTTTTATTTACTAAACCATCTTGTGGTTTGGCTAGATGGGTTGTTGTTTTCTGTTCTTATCTTGACTGATCTGATATATTCGACATCTGATATTTTTGTCTGGATGAACAAGGCATGACTCTTACGTGTCTGTTATGGCAGCAGAAACATTTTTCCAACAGGGTACCTCTAGAATCTACAATTAATCTCTTTAATATGCCTGCATTTTCATTTGTAATGGCTCCGTTAACTACTGTCTTGGGTCGTCAAGGATTTTTAAGGCCATCCTATCATGTTAGGCACAGCTATAAGAATTGATTAGATGGGGAATTACAATGGTATTGCATGTGGGCAGACACAAACCATCCAATCACTCCTGGCAATCTAGAACCCAAGTCATTTACCTTTTGGTTTTCATTTTTATCCTGTAACTGCTTTATGAGTGTCTGAAGTTTGTATTATTACCTGCAAGTAGAAATTTATGAATTAAGAGTTTGCAGTCATGTTTATAGTGCCTCAGTTGTTATATTTTAACATGCAGTTATGTGCGCAAAATAATGACTTTTTAAGCTCTTGTTTAACTTCTTGTAGCAGCTGCATTAACTGTTTAAACTCTCACAATCTGCAAGTGTGCACAATCATCCAAAAACTCCGTGCAATGTTTTGATCAGTTGGCTTTCAAACTTATATCTTGCTGGCATTATGGAAAAAGAAGACTCAACTGTGAAAAGTGTAGTGAATTCTCCAACCGTCGAAAAGGTGGAGGAAGAACTTCTTGTTCAGGAGGAAGATCGAGAGGAACCATTAAAGGAGAGGCGGGATAATCCTAAATTTGGCCATGATAATCTGCAAGATGAATCAGGTGATAAGATGGATGAGGGTATGAATTTTCAGGTTAAAGCTCAAGAACAAAAGTTGGATGATGATATTGGCCAAGTTGACTCTGTTCTCAAGATGAATGACAGCAGGGATTTAGGTGACAAGATGAATAAGAATAGGGATTTGGAGTCTAAAGCTCAAGAGGATGATATGGACCAAAATATGGAGGGGGTGTTTGGTGAGGAGAATGAAGAGGAGCCTGTCTTTGATGGAACGGAGGGTGTAGTAGAGAAAGCAGTGGCACTCACAAACTTTGTTAAGGAGAAGGGTGCAGTTGCAGTTTCTAGCGTTCTACGTCGCCTTTCTGGGAAAAAAGATGAAGATGGACAGGATTTTCCTGGTGATGAAAGTAAGGACGTACCTGATTCCTCTGAAAATAGTGATGTGAAAGAAGGCCCTCAGAAAACAACAGAGAGGTCTGTGTGGAATCCTTTAAGCTATATTATGATGTCACACAATGCCGATGCAGATAACAATGCTGAGCAGAGGGAGGAAGTCAGCAAAGGATCAACACAACCTATAGCCATGAAAGGAAGAGTTATTCTGTACACAAGGTTAGGATGCCTGGATTGCAAAGAGGCTAGGTTATTTTTGTTCTGGAAAAGGCTCAGATACGTTGAAATAAACATAGATATCTACCCCAGTAGAAAGCTGGAACTGGAGAAGATTTCTGGGTCTTCTGCTGTTCCCAAGGTGTTCTTCAATGAAATCCTTATTGGAGGGGTGAGTGAGCTAAAGGCCTTGAATGAATCTGGAAAGCTTGATGAAAAGATTGATTATCTGATAAATGAAGCACCATCATTTGAAGCTCCTTTGCCGCCTCTTTCTGGTGAAGATGACCTCTCAAGTAGTGGGGCTTTTGATGAACTGGCTCTACTTGTCCGAAAAATGAAAGAAGTTATTATTGTTAAGGACCGATTTTATAAAATGCGAAGGTTCACTAACTGTTTTATAGGTTCAGAAGCTGTGGATTTCTTATCAGAGGATCAGTATTTGGAAAGGGAAGAGGTCAGTTATATTTTATTTTGAGGTTTGGAGAAAGTCAATTTACTTTCTGGGGATCATGGCTCAGTCTGACTGTCTTGAGTGTTCAACACGTGAAGGGTATCTGGGCCTTATATTATGTCGGGACTAGAAGATTTCCTTCAGTCATATAAGTTAAACTTTTTCACCAATCACTGACCCTTAGTATTGTGTAAGATTCACAACAAAACACTCGCACACAAATTTGCATGCACAGATTGTTGACGTTTTAGTTATTTAATTGAACACTTTGACGATGTAAAAGTAAAATAAATCACAAAACCATTGCAAGTACTTCATGCACTCATAGTTTTAAACCTTAATTAAAGTTTAAGTTGATCTAACACTAGAAGTTTTTTTTTTTTTTTGGATAAGTACTCTAGAAGTTGATTTTGTTTTTGTAATTTATGCATTTCTAGATGATGCTTGTATGTCTTATGTGGTGTATATGGAACGAGAGGAATGGACAATGCTTTGAAAATAAAGAACGTTCTTGTACTTTGGGCCAAGGCCATTGTTTTAGAGGGGGCTAGTAGGCTGTAATTAGGTATATGTCTCTGGTATACTACCTATGTACTTGGGTTTTGCCTAATTATGAGGATTAATAAATTTTCTTACTTATAAAAAAAAAAATATGCATTTCTAGGACCATCACTTGATTTGAGAGCTTAGGTTAGGATCTTGCTTTTTGGGTGGGTGACAGTTGGATGGTAGATCCATTGGCCATGATGAAGGATATGCATATTAATGATCTACCTATTGGCTATAATGTTTATTCAACTCCTAGAGTTTAGCTATTCTTACTTATAAAAAAAAAAAAAAAATACATATTCTTACTCCTTATCAGATTACAAGTGCAGTGGGATGCCCTTTGCATTGGATTTTTCTTTCTAGATATATCTGTATCAATTCTGTGACCTTTATGGTTTTTGTTATTTTCAGCACAAGTGACGCTTGAGCAGTTTAAAGGTTTTTGTTATTTTCAGCACAAGCGACGCTTGAGCAGTTTACTTATTATGGGTGCTTCTAGGTTAGGTAAAGGAGCAATCTAGATGGCCTTGAATGGGGATCTTTGGTATTATAGATCCCCGAGCCTTTCTGTCTCTATTGTGTCTCATATCTAGAAAAGATTTCATATATTGTAATCAGTATCCTTTCTTTTCTTCCTGTATTTACTTCTGAATAGGAGGCTGAGAGGGGTATCTCTGCCCATTTAATCTATTACATATTGAATGGCCCTCTTGAATTGATAGTCAAACAACAAGTTATTAATATAAATTCAAAATAAAAATTCTTTCTCAGTTCATCTGTGTTTTATCTTGATTATTTCATTGCTTAACATCTTCATTTCATTTTGTCTTGTTCTTGTGTTTTGGGACAGGCTATTGAATTTGGACGAAAGCTTGCTAGCACATTCTTTTTTCAACACGTTCTTGAGTAAGTCTCTTGAAGGGCGGGCTTCTTGATCTTTATACTTGTGACTCTTGTTTTTTTTTTTTTTTTATTCCATGATTGACCATTCTTCTCTCTCTGTCTCTGTTTCCATTTCTCTAGAGAGA
Organism: Carya illinoinensis; assembly: GCF_018687715.1. Classification (NCBI taxonomy): domain Eukaryota; kingdom Viridiplantae; phylum Streptophyta; class Magnoliopsida; order Fagales; family Juglandaceae; genus Carya; species Carya illinoinensis. Next base: position 43,734,568 of record NC_056756.1, read on the forward strand.
ATCTGTTTGAAGATGGTAACCACTTGTATCGCTTCTTGGATGATGATCCTATTGTGTCATCTCAATGTCATAACATCCCTCGGGGTATAACTGATGTGAAACCAAAGCCTATCCTGGACATTGCATCTAGGCTGAGATTTTTGTTCTATGGAATTCTTGAAGCCTACACGTCAGAAGATGGAAAGCACGTGGATTACAGAAGTATTCATGGAAGTGAAGAATTTGCAAGGTTTGTGAGCAAAAGTCCCTATCGAGTATTGATCAACAAATTCGAGTTCTTATATTCAAGTCATTTGTTTGATCAATACAATTTGTTTATTTATCAAAAAATATTCAAGTCATTTGTACATCTCTCTAGGTACTTGAGAATAGTTCAGGAGCTTCAAAGAGTGGAAGTCCAAGATATGCCAAGGGAAGAGAAGCTTGCCTTCTTTATAAATCTCTATAATATGATGGCCATCCATGCGATTTTGGTTTTGGGTCATCCAGCTGGGCCACTGGAACGGAGAAAGTTGTTTGGAGACTTTAAGTATGTTATTGGTGGGTCCACCTTCTCACTATCAGCTATTCAAAATGGTATTTTAAGGGGCAACCAGCGACCACCATTCAATCTCATGAAGCCATTTGGTGCAAAAGATAAACGTTCCAAGGTACGAAAGCTGCAATGTAATTTTCTCGAGTATCAATATCAGTGTACATTTTTATGGACTAAATTCCTCTTTTAACTGCCACTTGACCATCTCTGTCCAATGAGGTGGCGTAATTTTGCTCAGGACCAATATATGAGGTTTTTGTATCATAACATTCATTGTGGAAGGGTAACCAAGGAGCGTATTAATTTTTTATGCATGGGGCCCTAGCCACTGAGCAATTCCTGCCTTGATATATACAAGATGAATGCATTAGGCTTTTGCTATGCACCTCTACTTGAACAGTTTCCCATATTAGAGTAGAAGCAGTTTTTCCTTCTGTCACATCTATGATAGATCGGAATGTAAAAGGGACAAGACACTGGGGGTTTTCCATATTAGATTATGTTGAAAACTTCTCAGTGATTTCTGTTTGCTTTCTCTTTATTTGCCAAGGGTTGGATTCTTGATTGGCGATCTTTATTCTTTTGTAACCTATCAAAAAAAAATCTTTATTCTTTTGTACCAGGTAGCTCTTCCTTATCCGGAGCCTCTTGTACACTTTGCACTGGTTTGTGGCACCCAGTCTGGGCCTGCACTACAATGCTATTCTCCAGGGAATATTGATAAAGAGTTAATGGACGCAGCCCGTAATTTTTTAAGAAATGGAGGAATCATTGTTGATATGAATGCCAAGGTTGCATCAGCCAGTAAGATCCTTAAATGGTAAGGTTTAAGAATGGAGGGAATATTGTAATTCTTTTTTTTCCCGGGAGGGGGGTGTACCTTTGTCCATGGAGCACTTCTCTATAGTAATGAATGTCAAACATCAGAAACTCTCTCTCTCTCTCTCTCTCTCTCTCTCTCTCTCTCTCTCATGCGTACAGATACATAAGGTACTATATGCATACACACCTGCCCACACCATCTCTTTGTGTAGCCTAGTCATAGAACAGAAATACTGTTAATTCAGTATTTTATGCAATCATGATTTTGTGATAAGTTGATTTAGATTGCAACTTATGGTATCTTATGCTATTACCTGAATCGGTGCCCAGGTTTAATGTAGATTTTGGCAAGAGTGAGGTAGAGGTACTAAAGCATGCATCAAACTACTTAGAGCCTGCTGACTCAGAAGCATTACTGGATTTGCTTGCCAACTCTCAGTTAAAGGTGATATATCAGCAATATGACTGGAGCTTGAACTGCTAGTGTTAGTTTTACTCCTAGTTTTCTTACACAATACCTAGTAATTCAAATACCTTCCATAATTTTGGAAACGTTAGCATGTAATGCTTGCAATTTGTTTCATGTTATCATTCCATTTATCTATCATACCTCCCACCTGAAGGCATTGTAGTCTTTGTTGGAACAATATGGTGGCACTTGCTTGATGGTGGATCGTTTTGTAAGCACGAGAAAACTTGTTCATGGGACTTTATGATCTTTTATACCATGTAGTGCTTAAACATCCTGATTGCCTTCCATATTTGTTCTGAAAATTTTCGTCTTTTTTAATAGAATTAAGGCATTGAGGATGATTTACTTTAGAATTAATTGTATTAATGGCCATACTAGTGACATGGTGACCGCGTGATCATTTCTCTCCTTGCAATCTTGACAGATGTTTAAATGTCGAATTGTGGGTGCATGAATTCTTAGATAACAGATTTCAATGGAATCCTTCCGACACTGTGAGCTGAAATGTCATTGTAGGCGACCATTCATCACGGTAGTGGGATTTTTTCGCACAAACTGAAATGCCATATCATTTATCTTACATGTTTCAAAAAATTCTACTCATCATCTTTACACCATATATAATTTTTTTAAATTTTTTATTATATTTTTTTCTCTTACCAAATATGTGGTGTATGGATGATATGTTGAAGAATTCCTTTAGTTTAATAATAAAATAAAAAATAAAAAAATCAAGTGGAGTGTAGGGATGATGAGTAGAAGGGGTCATTTCAAAGCTATTTCAATTGGGTTCCAAAAAATGCCTTCTTAAAATGCAATTGAAAGTTGACAATGAACTAAAAACTAATCTCATAGTTTTGAGCTTGTTCAGGGTTTCCTCACTCGCTGCATTCTTCTCATTTAAAAAATGGTAAATGCAACTTGATATGCATGACTCGAATGAACTGAAATTTGATCCAAGTTTGATTAGCACAAAGGCATAATAGCCTCTTAATTTTTTCCCCTAAAAATGAATAATTTTACTTAAAGGTATGAAAGGCATAGTTGCACCTTTAAAAATGAATAATTTTACTTAAAAGGTCTTTACACCACACACCATCCAGATGGCATAATTTAATTTGGAAGAGAAACTTTAAAATTTGAATATTTTTTAACCTTACCAATCAAATTATGCCATGTGGATGGTATATGGTATAAATGCTTTCAAATAAAACTACTCTTTAAAAATATAATTTAAAAGACCAATACATGGTAATGGTATACATCGAATCACCCAAGATCTCCACGTGATGGTATGGTACATCCCTTTGAACTTTGAAGGTCAATACTTGATACTCACCAGTATGCTGCTCGACCACAAACACGCATGCACACAAACTTTTGAGTATCTCCCCACCTCCCAAATGGGGCCAAGCCTTCGCCACAGATGTTAGAAACAGTACACTGACCATCATAACCACTAATTTTTCAGTGATATGTGCACATGGGTCAACTTTTGACGCATGGAAGTTTGCCAGATAAAGCATCTTATACAAAACCCATTTGGCTCGCCAAGGCAGCAAGTTCAATATGTCATCATATCTTTTCAAGAATGATACACCAGTTTGATTTGTCATAAAACCGATCGACAATTACTACATTGCCCATACCGTATACCAACCTGCAGAAAGGCATGATAAGCAAGGAGGGAGAAAACATCATGCATCATACATACACAAGCATGTCAAGGCTTGGATGAACATGGGAAAAAAGATATTACAGAATCAATAAAAAGCAAAATATTTCATATATCTATCTAGAAATCTTGTGCTAGCACTTAAAAAGCCAGGAAAACAACTAAAAAGCCAGGAAAACAACGGAGGGTTATGTCTAGTTACACTTGAAAATGGTTAAGATCATCAAAGTTTAATAATTGAGCTTCGATTTTCTTTTTTAAGTTTCTTAAACATTAACATCAATAGGCCTCTCTCATTATAGGTCTTTCAGTTAACACAATTGGCTTCTCTGTGCAGTACATATAGTCATCTGGCACAAACTTGCGGAGGTATAAGCATTCATGTTATGCAATTATTGCAAGGAAACACCGGTCGAAGTTACTTTGACAAATGGCACTAATACTAATGGGGGCTTCCTCTCATTTTTGGACTGTCAATTAGCACAATCGGCCTTTTCACTTGCAGTAAACGGTCTTCAGCACAAACTCACACAGATATGAGCATTCCTGTTAAGGAGTTGTTACAGGAAAATCCTGACTAGCAGCCACATATTTCTATATGCTAATCCTACAAAAAAGAATCTCAATCTCCCGTACCCAAAGATAAGTCAACGGAATTGGCTGGCGTGAGTACTTGCCAAGAATTTTGTACTGAATTCATCACAAAATTAACACTGCCTGGGAAATGCTACAAAGGCAAGTGAGTCGACTTCATTGCATAAAACAACACATGCATACATATGTGTGTGTGTGTATCTGCAATATGATTGGAAGGAATCACCCCAGAATCCATAGGTATTGGGATCAAAGGCACCCCAAACAAGAGGCAAGGTCAACAATCATACACAGAGACATAGAGAAGCACAGGCAGAAGGGGGTGGGGGCATAGCTTTCTATTTAGAGACAATTCGAGCAAGGGGGACAATGAATCAATTGTTGTGCCTCTAACCTGTCCGAAAATCACACAAAATAATTTTAAAGTGGTTCAGCAAATTGCTTACGTCCACTGGAGCCTCTTTTATAGAATTTGTACAAGATTTATAAAAATCTACAAATTCTCAATTCTCTCACGTCCCTCTTTCTCTTTCTTTTCTCTCCTCTCCACTGCCTTCTCTGCAGATCAGAACTCTCCTATTTATAGGAGGAGTTCTCCTCAACAAGTTGCTAAATACGGTGCAGCATTCTGCTGCTGAAAACATGAGATGGGTGCCTAATAAAAACAAAGCACCGAACGGTGTTTACCAAAACAATGCACCTTACGGTGCATGTGCAACTCATGGCCACTTGGGTGGCTTTCAACAATCACCCCCTCCACCCAAGTGTGCCATACCAGGCTGTTTGCAAATTGATTCATTTTTCAAATGAACGCACCTCCTTTTTTTGACATGAGAGACTTCTGCTATCGAATATGCTCCATTTCACCCGAGGGTGCTCAGCAGTGTACAATACTGATCAAGTCCAAACAGTGTTGGAACTTGATTCCTGTGACGACCTTCGTCAACATATCTGCTGGATTATCTTCAGTGCCAATCTTCTGAAGTTTGATGTCATCTTCTTCTAATATTTCACGTACAAAGTGAAATCGGACATCTATATGTTTTGTTCGAGAATGATAAACCTGATTCTTTGCCAAATGGATTGCACTTTGACTGTCACAGTAAACGGTAATCTCTTGCTGCTCAAAGCCCAAATTTGTTACCAACCCCTACAACCAAATAGCTTCTTTCACGGCTTCTGTTACAGCCATGTATTCAGCCTCAGTTGATGATAGTGCAATTGTTGACTGCAAAGTTGATCGCCAACTAACTGGTCCTCCAGCCATAGTGAACACATAACCTGTTGTCGATCGACGTTTGTCAAGATCACCTGCATAGTCTGAGTCAACATATCCAATTACTAGACTATCTTCACTCTTCTCGAATCTCAAACCAACATCTACGGTCCCAGCAATATACCGTAGAATCCACTTAGCCGCATGCCAATGAACCTTTCTAGGATTATGCATATAGCGACTAACTAATCTAACGGCCTGGGAGATATCAGATCGTGTACACACCATGGCATACATTAAGCTTCCAACAACACTTGCATATGGGACATTCCTCATGTAGTCCCGCTCTTCATCAGTTTTAGGAGACTGCAATGCACTGAGCTTGAAATATGAGGCCATAGGAGTACTCACCGGCTTCGTCTTCGAGTAGATGTTGAAGCGTTGTAGTATTCTCTTCAGATACTGCTTCTGAGTAAGGTGAACTGTACTTTTCACCCTGTCTCTGCTGATCTCTATCCCCAGTATTCTTCGTGCTTCTCCCAGATCTTTCATTTCAAACTCATTACTTAACTGAGTTTTTAAACGATCTATCTCCCCCTTACTTTTACATGCAATTAACATATCATCCACATATAAAAGCAAATAAATGAAAGATCCATCTGCAAGTTTTCTGAAATATACACAATGATCGTATTGGCAACGAGTGTATTTCAGATCCATCATAAAACGGTCAAACCACTTATACCACTGCCGAGATGACTGCTTCAAGCCATAGAGAGACTTCTTCAGACTGCATACCCAATTTTCTTTACCAGCTTCTTTGAATCATTCTGGTTGAGACAGATAAATCTCCTCTTCCAGATCACCATGTAAGAAAGCTGTCTTCACATCAAGCTGTGCTAACTCAAGATCATATTGTGCAACCAAAGCTAGCAATATCCGAATGGATGAATGCTTCATAACAGGAGAGAATACTTCACTGTAGTCAATTCCCTCTGTTTGAGCGTAGCCCTTGGCTACCAACCTAGCTTTGTATCGCACTCCATTTTTAGCAGCTTGATCATCTTTCTGATTGAAGATCCACTTACAGCCAATTACCTTCTTTCCTTTTGGAAGCGGCACAAGCTCCCAAGTCTGGTTCTGGTGAAGAGAATGCATCTCTTCATTCATCGCTTTTGTCCATTCAACTTGTTCACTGGACTGTACGGCTTCTCTGTAAGTGGTTGGGATCTCACCCCCTTCAGCTGGTAATGCATATGTCACATAGTCTGCATAACGTGTTGGTACACGTTTCTCTCGTCTCGGTCTGTTGGTTGCTATTGATTCGGGTTGACATGGAGGTATTGTGACTGGATTATCAGTCTCATCTTGTCCATGCTTTTCCAACCTCTTTGAAGTAATAAACTCTACATTCTGCGAATCATTTGATGTTTCGCCATCACTGCTGCCTTCACTAGAATCTTTATGCTTATGTGACTTAAGCATTTCAGATTCGTTGAATGTAACATCTCTACTGATTATTACCTTTTTGGACTCTATGCACCAGAGTCTATACCCTTTTACACCGGTACTAAAGTCCAAGAATTTTGCTTTCTTGGCTCTAGGATCAAGCTTACTTTCTTTAGCATGATAGTAAGCAGGACATCCGAAAATGTGTAAAAAGTCATAATCAGTAGCATGTTTACCTCTCCACATTTCAATGGGTGTCTTCCCATCATTGGCAGTTGCGGGTAGTCGGTTGATGAGGTGGCAGGCATATGTCACAGCTTCAGCCCAAAATTTCTTACTGAGTCCAGCATTCAGCAACATACATCGCACTTTCTCTAATAAAGTACGATTCATTCGTTTTGCCACACCGTTCTGCTGCGGTGTACCTCGTACCGTGAAGTGTCTGACAATTCCCTCTCTCCGGCATACTTCCATGAAGGGGTCTGAAGTGTACTCACCTCCATTATCAGATCTGAGCCGCTTGATCTTCCTGCCGGTCTGAGTCTCAACCATTTTCTTCCAATCAAGGAAGATTTTCAGCACTTCATCTTTATTCTTCATCGTATACACCCACACACGATGAGAATAATCATCAACCAAAGTTACAAACCAATGTTTACCTCCCAAAGATGCATTTTGGGTAGGTCCCCAAACATCGGAGTGCACATAGTCAAGAATTCCCTGTGTATTGTGTACTGCGGTTCCAAACTTGATCCGCCTCTGCTTCCCTAATACACAGTGCTCACAGAAAGATAGTTTACCAGTCTTGGCACCTTTGAGTAAACCTTGCTTCACCAGTGTTTGCAAAGCTTTTTCTCCGGCGTGTCCCATACGCATATGCCAAAGACTGGTGGTGTCGGCATCAGTCTCATCTAGCTTCTCACAGCCTGTGGAAGCTCTTCCATCAACAGTACTTCCCTGCAAGAAGTATAAGTTTCCTCGCCTTAACCCCTTCATTGCCACCTGAACTCCCATTAATACTTTAAGAGTTCCGTCTTCAATGGCAATTCTGAATCCCTTTGAATCCAGATATCCCAGTGAGATGAGATTCTTCCGCAAGTCCGGAACATACCGAACTTCTGTTAGAGTTTGATGCTGCCATCGTGCAGCTTTAACCGAATGCTACCTATTCCCTGTGTCTTACAAGCACTGTCATTGCCCATAAGTACTGCTCCACCCTCGATCTTTGTGAAGTCAGTAAACCAGTCCCGATTGGGACATATATGATATGTACATCCGGAATCCATAATCCATTCATCGGAATGACAAATGGATGATGAACTTATCAAGAAAAAATCCGAATCATTATCTCTGTCCACGACATTGGCTGTAGAGGGTTGATTCTGCTGTTGTCCCTTCCGGTTTGGACAATCCTTCCTCCAGTGTCCTTTGTTGTGACAAAAGGAACACTCGTCTCTGGCGAGTTTTCTGCCGACTAATGAACCACGTGATGTGGCCCGGGTTTTCAAATGAAAACCGTTCTTCTTTCTGGGATACCTTGACTGTGGTCTCCCTCTTGGTGTTAAAGCTTCACTTGATGTATCTTGATGTACCTGCTTATCCTTTTTTCGGTATTCATTGCTAATTAAAGAACTAGATACATCGTCAAAACTAATACTTTCCTTCCCATACAGTAGAGTAGTAATTAAATGCTCATATGTATCGGGTAAGGAATTTAACAAAAGTAAAGCTTTATCTTCATCTTCAATTTCAACATCTAAGTTTAACAAATCAGCAAGAATTTGGTTGTAACTATTCAGATGTTCAGACATTGAAATACCTTCACGAAATTGGAATCTGAAGAGCTTCTTCTTCAAGTGCAAACGGCTCTCAATACTCTTCTTCATGAACTTATCCTCCAATTTCTGCCAAAGTACCTTAGCATTTGTCTCTCTCATGACAAAATACTTTTGTTCTTTGGTAAGGCATAATCGGATTGTACTACAAGCTTGAGTATTAAGCTTCTTCCAACCCTGATCAGTCATATCATCTGGCTTTCCTCCCAACGCAATATCCAACTCTTGTTGGATCAACACGTCCATGACTTCACACTGCCACATGCCGAAGTTGCTTGTTCCATCGAACTTTTCAACTTCAAACTTGGTATTTGACACAATGGACCGACGTCCTGAGCTACTGGCATGTTCAGAGCTCCTGTCTCTTCCAGATCCTTCCATTTGAATTTAGAAAATTTAGACTCAAAATTTCAAAATTCTAACCGTACGGATGAGTCCGAAACGATCTAAATAGTAGAAAAGCACTATTTGATTGCTGAAATCGGACTCTGAATGGCTTAGATCAAGCCGAAAATGGATCTGAAAAATGGACGGTTCTGATCTGTCTGGCGCGTGGGATGCACGCGCTGCACAGTGCGAGTGGGCAGCGAGTAGGCGCGTGTAATACACGCGCTACAGTACCTTGTGCGCGTGGGGGAGAGTGAGGCGCGTGGAGTACACGCGCCGAACCTCTGTAGGGCGCGTGAGGCGCGTGTCCTTCACGCGTCTTCAACCTTCGGAGCGCATGGGGGCGCGTGGGCACGTGTGGCTCAGTCGTCTTCTTCCTCCGATGCGCGTGGGGGCGCGTGGATGACAGTAGATGCACGCGCTGACCTTCTAGGGGCGCGTGTGGGCTCGTCCGACCTCTGTTTTCGATTCCGTTTGCGGCAACGGATTCGTCTCGACGCGAGGAACACTCTGAAGTTGTCAAAAATTGATTTTGAGCAACTTGAATTTTCAAACAGTTTGAACCAGAGCTCTGATACCAATTGTTGTGCCTCTAACCTGTCCGAAAATCACACAAAACAATTTTAAAATGGTTCAGCAAATTGCTTACGTCCACTGGAGCCTCTTTTATAGAATTTGTACAAGATTTATAAAAATCTACAAATTCTCAATTCTCTCACGTCCCTCTTTCTCTTTCTTTTCTCTCCTCTCCACTGCCTTCTCTGCAGATCAGAACTCTCCTATTTATGGGAGGAGTTCTCCTCAACAAGTTGCTAAATACGGTACAGCATTCTGCTGCTGAAAACATGGGATGAGTGCCTAATAAAAACAAAGCACTGAACGGTGCCTACCAAAACAATGCACCTTACGGTGCATGTGCAACTCATGGCCACTTGGGTGGTTTTCAACATCAATGACATACAAAAACAATTTAAACAAGTTAAATCAACACGAAAACTTATAAAAGAAAGAAGCCTCAAGTTCGCCTTCACTGAAAACATGGTAATATCTGTGTACACCACTTACCCTTCCTCTTGGTATTCTCTTCATGTTTAAAGGCCACTGATCCATTTATAATTTCATACATATTCTCCATTGAAGTCCCCTTGGAATGTTTTACATGCTCTCCTGAACCATTCCCTCACTTTCTGGGGTGCTTTGTAATGGTAAGGATGAAAGGCTACGAGCATGAGGACTTCCTGGTCCTATCCACTCTTCAACATACTTTTCTGTTAGTGGTGTGAGGTGTCTATTTTGCACCAAATGATCCATCCTTCTGTTCTACAGCCCCTACTGTAATCAAAACTAGGCCACCCTTTTTACAACTCTTAACTAATTCTTCAACAGCTTTTCTTCTCCTAGTCTCTGTAGTTAGATGATGTAATAAAGCAATAGAGATTGCTGCATCACCAAAACTATTTCTGTATGGAAGATTTACAGCATCTGCAACCAGAACCTCATGCCCTCTATCCACACAGATTTTGATTAAGGAGCACTTATATCACACCCTATGAAAAAGCAATCAGGATTCAGACCCAAGTAATTACCATTGCCACATCCTGCATCCAGAACAAGAGAACCTGAAGCCAAAGATGATAAAAAGTGGCAACTTTTGGCCACTTGGCAAACTGGGTGGCACTGAAATGTGGAGCAATAGCATCATATACACTATGCACATACTTCTTTTCAATTTCAGGGGTGGATTTCCTTCATTTAAGGATGGCCTCCCCACACTCTCGGTTACTGATACAGATTGGGGGATTTCGGATTCTTCATAAGATACAACGGTACAGAAACTAGAAGCACGATTTATATGGACTTCTCTCATAGTGCTAGAAATTCCAGAATGGGGCCCAATTCTTTAGAACAGTGATGGAGGAGGAGGAGCTCGATTGGTGGCAAGCGAGTGAAGAATATTGGAGAGGAACTGCGGGTATATTGATCAGGGCCGGCTCAATACCGTAAGGATAAGATGAAATTTTGAGTGAGGTTTTTTTATTTTAAAAAGTAAAATTTAATAATTTTATTTTTATTTTTACTCTAATTTTTATATTTTAATTTTTACATTATATTTTTATTTAAAAATCATTCAGATCTTTTTGTTAAGTAGAATTACTTAATTAAGATTTTATATCACATTCTTAATTAATAACCGATCTAATCTTTATTAAAAAATTATCGGTTTATAAAGAATTTTATCAAAATTAGTTATATAACATGTGCTTTAGATTCTCAAAATCAATTATATCCATTATTGTAAATAAAGTTCTATAAATTTATGCATTTGGAAAAAAATGGGCCCTTGTCTCTTCAAATGATTATACTAAAATCTTTTATAAGCATTGAAAAGTAGATTTTTTTATTATAGTTTCCATATTGTATATTAAACTAATAATGATAAAATGCAAGTCTACCATAGAATAAGATTAAGTGAAATAGTTATTATGTAGAGATCAGGTGAGAATATCACTTTATATCTCAGTACCAATACTAGAAATGAAAAGGAGAAGGATAAGAAAAAAAGTTTCGTCATCATCAAGTGAACTCAAACATAATAAAATTCTAAAAAAAGAAATCTCAATATTAACATATATATTTAGAAATATAATCATAAAGATTCAAGAACACTCGAGCAAAAAATAAAAAATAAAATCATGCCATGAGTACATTTTTGGTAATTAAGAGCATTATTAATATCTTTATAAGTTAATGACTTAATATGAAAATAAAAGCTTTGATAGTTAGCCAAAAGATTAAAACAAAAAAACTATAAACCAAGAAAAATTCAATAAAAGGTTGAATTTTAAGAAGAAAAGAAAAATATAATCATCCATAAAGGTAACCAATTACATAAAACGTATTTGATATTTTTAATATTTTTTAGTAATTTATTCGATTTTTTCTAATTATTACTTTTTTTTCTTTTAGAAAACTTTACTTGAATATTTTTGGAAGACCTTCTTCCACTAGGGGCCTTAGGCAACTGCCTAGGTCGCCTAATGGAAGAGCTGACCTGATATTGATCTGTAAAAGTAAAATGCAAAAGAGGAAAAGGGTTTAGGAAATTTACGGCGTCGTTTCTATGCAATCCATTTATCCCTCTTGTAAATTTATCATTTTACTTGTATTTAGTTATAATTTATCTTTTCTAATAGATCACTTCACTTTAGAGAGAGAGATTTATCAAATGTCATGCAAAGTTTATATTATATTACATCGTTTATATTGTATTAAATGTTGCAAAGTTGATCTAGTTATCTTTTTTCGAAATTAAATTGACCCAATTTAAGTAGAGAGAATTTTAAAAAACATATATACCCACAATTTTAACAACGATACCGATTTTTGTTTTTGGTATTGAAAAAGGAAATTTTCAATGAACATATCAATTTCATTAGTATTGTTGGGACCTTGTGAATTTAATCAAACATCCCAATTCCCATGTGATACTCTAAAATAATTGGTTAAGGCATAAATGATGCTTATAATATATTACAAAGAATTTGTACATGAGCATTCTAAAATCCTCATATGAGAGTTCTTTACATGAGTATTTTAAAATCATTTCTACATTTTCTTTCTTAAATATGTATTTTATTGAATTAATTATAATAAATATTTTAAAAAAATATCCTTAGTTAGAAACAAAAAGGGTGATAAAAGCCTGTTACAGAATACCTTAACAAAAATTGAAGAAATATACCCATAAAAAATGCCTTATGAAAAAAGCCCATGTTTATATATATATATATATATAAAGAAAGGCTAAGGTTAAGCCCAGCTTGTGGATAGGCCTGCATCCGAGTAACCGGATGCTAGATACTCAAGTCTTCATTCGGGTGAACTATCTTACTTGAAGCTATTAATTAAGTTTTAGTACGAATATTTCATAATGTTGGGTACAAAACCGGGAAGGCAAAAGGCCCAAGAAAGCAAGCCCAACTGACCAAAAGCCTTAAACGCGAGGAATCAGGAGGAAAATAGGTAAGCTGTCAGCAATGAGGAACGCAAGCCTCAAGTCGAATGAGGTACCGCAAGAAATGGCTAGCAAGGAATGGGGCGAGAAAAATTATGTCAAGTATCAAGAAGAGGTAGGAGGCGAGCAACCACGGAACAGTTTATTAGGATATGCGCTCAAGGAATGATCGGACATTCCCTCGCGAATTAGCATTAAATACAACCAGCCAAGTGAAAAGCATTAATGCTGATGGCAATCATGGGCCTAACAAAAAAACGAAAAACTTCTTGCCAAAATCTCACCCAACTCTTTCTAGAAAATACCATCGGTGAGATTTAAACTTATTTGAATAGTGGGTTGAGATTGATCTGTAAATTAGGAGTATATAGGAACCAATAGAAACGGCTGGCACCATTAGGAACCTATTGAAACCGGTGGAGAATTGATCGACAAGTGGTGGGAACTTGATGAAACTAACGTAGGCCAGTTCGGTCTCGGCTTAAACCTGATTCAAACCGCCGAACTGGCCGATATATATTATATATATTTTAAGTAAAACGATGTCGTTTCATTTAAGTGAAACAACGTTATTTTACACATACCGTTTAGGAAAAAAAAAAAAAAAAATCTAAAATGAAACAATGCTATTTGATTTGTTTAACCAAATAAATCAAAAGATGTCGTTTGGAATTAATTACTCCCCTCCCTCTTCTTCTTCCGATCTTATTTCTCCTATTCACTTTCTATATTTCTCATTCCTCTCTCTCTCTCTCTCTCTCATCGCGGTGTCATTGCACTTCCCATAGCTCTCTCATTACAACGTGGGCACAATAGTGGTGTAGTGCAGCACCATTTTCTCTCTCATCATGACGTTCTCACTTCTTAGTATGTTGACGTTCTCTTCATTCTCTCTCTCATTGTGTCACTGATGACATTGGAGAATCGACCAGATTTACACTGAGACCGACGTCGCCAGTTTTCTCCCCCTTCATTGGCCGATTTCAACTGGTTTTAGACATATTTACATGTTATCAGTTTTCACTCCTACTGTGAATAATAGTAAAATAATTTTAGTTGAGATGTTTTATGAGATTATGGGAAAGAAGAGAGAAAAAGTTGAATACAAATATTATAAAGTTAAAATATTATTTTTATTTTGAAATTTAAAAAAATTGAATTATTTTTCGGTGAGAAGTTTGAAAAAATTGTAATAATTAGATAAAAAAAAAAAGTTGAAAAGTTGAAATTTGAAATTTGTTTTTGTTTTTGTTTATGTTATATAAATATTAAGATAAGATAGAAGCATTTTTCTATCTACCTGAACGTCAGGCATATGTCCATTAAGATAATCAGATGGATCATCTTCTTTTCTCTTGCAGGTTTGGGATTTGAAGGACCTTGTGGAAATACTGTCCTTCTCACCCTTATGTCCATATTCAATGTAGTTTCCTCATATAACATATAATGGTCAAGAATAAAAGAACTTTAAAAAGAATTTGGAATAGTTGCCCAACACTTTTGACTAATTTGAAGATGAGAAAAAGGAAATCTTCCAAAAAGTGGTTGGAAAATGCACCAAGTCTATCATATTATATACTGACAATTATTTCAAGTGAATTTTATCTAATTAATTAGATATTACTATGATCGAGTATTATGATCAATATTCCTTTATTTTATTTTGACCTTAATTAATTGGTCAATATTACTCTTTTAATTGCATCTATTTTACGGTTTATAAAAAAATTCCTTTCAACTGCTACCAAACTTCATAGAAATTCTTCAATCTACACCAATAAAATACTTTGATAATTTTGACACCATTTAAATCCAAATTAAGTTAGACTGGTTCTTTGTTAATTTTACAGTTTAATTAATGTTCATGTATCGTATTTTATATTTTATATATGAATGTTAAGGGATCGCCTTAATCCAAGATTTTATAAATTTAAGACTACACTTAATTATAAAAATTATGTATCACTACAACACGAAAAGCTTTTTGCAACGAAAGTCCAAATCTCTTTGCAAATGGATACAATTGAGGCGAAAAAATCTTGTTACAAAATAATCGTTTCAATTAACCTCGGATTTTGAATGCGAATTCAATTAGCAATGATTCTGAGACAATAACAACGACATTTTTATGTTGCAAAAAGCTTCTACCCATTACCAATGGTTTAATTTTGTTGCAAATACAATTGGCTTAGTAATGATATGATTTCGTTATCAAAACATTATCTTGATTAGCAACGATATAATTTCATTGCAAAAACATATATCCTCACTATCAACAAATTTTTACCCATTGCAAAACCATGTAACCTCACAAGCAATTAGTATATCATTACTAACGAAATTGAAACGTTGCAATCCCTCATTAGCAACGGTATTATTTCTTTGCAAAAACATGTTAGCAACGATTTCAATTTCCTTACAAATAGAAGGTTAGAATTATAAAAACCTCATTAGTAAGGATATTATTTCCTTGCTAAAACACAATAGCAACAGTATTATTTCCTTGCAAAAACATGCTAGCAACGATTTCAATTTCCTTACAAATAGAATATCATAATTATAAAAACCCCATTAACAATGATATAATTTCCTTACTACAACACATTAACATTGGTATTATTTACTTGCAAAAACATGTTAGAAACGATTTCAATTTCCTTGCAAATAGAAAATCATAATTATAAAAACCTCATTAATAACGATATAATTTCTTGTTAAAACATATTAGCAACGGTATTATTTCATTGCAAAAACATGTTAGCAACAATTATGATTCCCTTGAAATTATAAATCAGAATTATATAACTATCATTACTAATGAAAGTTAATCGTTGCAAAAATCTCGATTCCCTTTTTACCAACGATATAATTTTGTTGCTACTTAAAATTTAATTTAAAACATGTATATTAGGAATTGTATAATTCCGTTGCTAATATATCTTTAGCAATGATTTGGAATTCCTTGCAAATCAAAATTCAATTTATATACAAATTTTAAAAGGTAGAGTCGTTCAGATGAGGGATTGTAAAGACATAGTACTGTTCGAAAAACTCTTCTTGATGGTTGTTCGAACGTTTGCAATTAGGAATCATTCCGTTCAAAGCACAAATGAAATTGAGAGTGGCACCGTTTGGATGAAATACTGTTAGAAGGTTCATTTGAGCGTCTCTATTGTTGAGGCATGAGACACCAACAACGATTTAAGATTTCATTCATTTGCAACGATTTAATACAATCCATCAAATTGATTGTCGAGATAGCTTAATATGATTAATCAAATTAGGGCTGTAAAAGAATCGCTGGAACAGCCGGCAACAGATCAAACCAGCCACTGGAGCACGGAACTGGTCGGCGGGCAAGAGAATAATTAAGAAAATCGATGAACAACCATCCATGGCTGGCTTCTAGAAACCACCACTTGATGAACAAATCCACAAAGTTTGAAACCGTCGCAAGCACCAAGGCCAAGCAAGAGGAGAAGTTCACAGATCTAGGGGACAAGTCGTTGTTGATGGCGAGCGACGAGCTCAATTGGTTCGGCGATATAGAGATGACGTCGTCGACAATGCTCGAGAGCCCCATTTTTGCAGAGAGGAGTGCATGCGACGCTGATGTGGCAATATTTTCCCAATGAGGGAGGAGAACGAGTCGCTTGTTAATGGAGCCAAACAGCCATGAACCTGAGATTCGGAGCCAAAAGAGAGTCGACACTAGAGCTTTGGTGGAGCATAGCAATGTCAAACGCTGACTCAGATGGAGGACGAAGTGGTGGAGCGGTGCGAGGCAAGGTGGAGATGGTGGCAGTCAAACCCTAACCCACGTGAAAGAGAACTCTTGATAGAAGGTGGAAGTCGAGAAGTGCTGAAGTGGGTGATCTGTGTGCAGGTTTGTTTCACCACCACGTGCCATATTTGGGTAATCGATTAACAGGTAATCGATATGAAACATATTCGGGTCGAGTCAAAAATTGATGTTTCTAGGTCGGGTTGGTGAAAGCCCTTACATGCATCTACTAGCAAAAGTAGTTAAATCTCACATCAAATATTAATAGTAGTCACAACTTATAAATATCATTGCAAAAAACCTAATAGCATGATGGCATATGATTCGATTTTAAACCTAATAGCATGATGACATATAATTTGATTCTTAAAATGAAAGTTTTGAATTTAAACCCCTCCACTCCTGTATTTCAAAAAAAAAAAAAAATTACTAATAAAAAATTAAATTAAATTATTTATATTATATTATATTATAATATTCTTTATTTAGTACATTTTAACTACTTCTATAGAAGTGTATTCTTCTCGTTTCAGTGCGAGTCCCCAAGACTTTTATTTTACAATTATTTGGCCATGAGAGAAAGAAAGAACACGTGCACTTCTTCCTGTGGATCACTCGAGCCAATCAGAGTACTTTTCATTTTGCTTTTCTTAAGCTGTATCTCTCTTGATCAGTCGTTTTCTATGTTTTTCTTCGCGTCCTTTCTTTCCAGTTCGGCCGCCCTCAAGGAAAGAAAACGACACATTTTTATAAGAGTAATCCTATGTATAATTATTAAATATATAAATATTATATAATTATTTTAAAAAAGATTAAAATTTATTATTAAAAATTAATTTTTTATATAAATTTCATATTTATTTATTTATTTTTTAAAATTATGCATTCAATAATTACAAATATCGTTTTTCTTTTTTCAACCACATAAAATCTCTATCGAGAGTCTCCATCAAGAAAGTTATCTGTCTTCTATTTTTTATATATTTTTTAATATTTTTAAACATATTATTTTTAAAAAAAATTCACAATATTATTAGAAAATAAATAAATAATTATTAAATAAAAAAAGAATAATCGGTAGCTAGTGACTTTTTTCTCTTTGGGATAAGTATTAATATCCAAAGAAAAATTATAGAGATATAATTCTTTTATAATTTCTTACTCAATTTTTTTTAAATGGAAAATATTTTTATCAAATAATTTTTATAAATTAATATATTTTTATAGAAATATATTTAATTTAAAATATAATTATAAAATATTGTAAAAAGCTTGTAAGTGTATCAAACTCAAAAAGTAAAACCATCTTTTCAAAGGAAAAATATAGTTGCAAGTATAATTGTGTACTAATCTGTACACCAATGTAATGTGATTGGTCAAAAAGTAGATTTTATTGAAAACAGTATTAATTTAAATTTTAAGTATAAATAAATCAGTATTGGTACACAGATTAGTGCACGATTGTGCTTGTATGTAGCAAAACTCCTTTTCAAAACACTGCTAGATTCATGCATCACTAACATAATTACGAAGTTTGACACTTTACCTGTCTAGATGTATTTTTGTGGCATAATATTATATATCCTATAGTTAAAATATTGTACAATTTCGAATGAAGTTAATATAATAGCGGATGGATTTTTTTTCTCGCAGAGCTTTGAGTTAAATTAAATTTATTTATTTATTTTTTATCTTCTTTTTTATTATATATAGTTTTTAGATATTATTGGTACTTTACATGAGAAAATGTTATCAAATAAAAATTTTATGACAAGTCAATTGCTTAAAAAGTTATATATATTTTATATTATATATTATATATATGTTAGTTCTATATAGAAATCATGGCTTTCTAGTTGACCATATGGATAAGAAGATCATGAACAACTTGTAGGGTTGCACCATGAAGTTACTGCATTCAAATTATACAATATATACTTCAATTTGAATTATCCACTCTAATAAATATATTGAAATTTTTTTATATGGCTTTTCATCTATCAACTATATGGGAGAGAAGTGTTACAGTTATAAAAAGATCCCATCAAATTAATATGACTTTATATGATACGATAAATGTACTTTATAATAAAATTAGTTTTACATCAAACTATGACGTTAGTGGATTTATTTTTGTGAAATCTCTTTTTAACTAAAATATTTCTCTGTACAGGATAGGATGATGCTAATGGAGTTTCTATTTGTCAAAAGAAAGAGACTCTTTTCCATGGTGGAGTGGAATTCCGAGCTGACATTGTTTTGGAAGCTATAACTTTAATTATTTCACTTTCACATAAAAGAAACGGACAATTCATAGGTTTGGAAATTTAGGACATTATGTGGGTTGCTAGCTTGTTTCCTCATCATACATGCAGTACTGTCCCTATCCTTTTGTTAGGATTTATTCATGATATAGTGTTTTGTGTGATCGTAACGTTGTCTCTAACCTTTTCCTAGTAATTGTGGTAGTGTAAGAAAGAAAGAAAGAAGGAAAAAAAGACATACATACATATATATATGTATATATATTATGAGTACTACGTAATACCAAGCTGTTGTTTTCTGGGTTCAACGTCGACGTCTCTTCTTGAAGTTTCGTGCAATGCATGAAATGTTTAGGTAACAAAGGTTTATAACCGAGAAGCTGCTTTAAAAATTTTTATTTACAAGTCGATATTATCTGAGTTTTAATTAATTATCTCATGACATCATGTGCCGAGTCACTCCAATCCAAATGCTCCACGATTCTTCAAGGAGGAAAATTCGTATATCGATCTGAGTTTGTTTTAATACTCATCGATCACGTGGGCATGATGTACAAGTTTTGATTTTTCTCACATTTTTGCAATTTAAGTTTGGAAAGTCGGTCTTTCTCGAAAGAGTAATTAATGCTATATACGTACCTTTTATATATTCTTCACGTATTTTATTGATACGATTGATTATATTAATTTTTTAATATATAAATAATCACATTAATAAAATATATAAAAAAATATATAAAAATAACTGTATATAAAATTTTTATTCTCTTAAAATAGGCATTCAAACAATTATAATGGCTCTTTTGGAGAGTAATTAAGATAAGATGAGAATTTTGTAAATAATAATAAGATAGTTTATGAATAGCAGTGAGATAGTTTAAGTTGAGTATTTTTTATATTTTGAAAAAAGAAAAAGAAAAAGTTGAATAAAAAATATTATAAAATTAAAATATTGTTAAAATATCATTTTATAATATTATTTTTATTTAAGAATTTGAAAAAGTTGAATTGATTTTTATTTTTTATTTGAAAGTTTGGAAAAGTTATAATAATTAGTTTGAAAAAGTTGTGATGATTAATTGAAAATTTTGTATTTAAATTATGTTATGAAAGGAGATGAGATGAAATTGAAAATTTTGGGATGAAAATGGTTTTAAACAAACAATACTTAGGCTTTATTTAGTTACACAGTTCAGATGAGATGAAATGTTTTGTTAAAAGTTAAATAAAATATTATTATAATATAATTATTTAATATTAATTTAATTTTGATATTTAAAAAAATTGAATTATTTATTATATTTTATGTAAATTTAAAAAAAATTATAATAAATGATAAGATTAAATGAGATAGTTTAGTTTAGTTTAACCAAACAAGCCCTCCTCCTCCTCCTCCTCCTCCTCCTCCTCCTCCTCCTCCTCCTCCTCCTCCTCCTCCTCCTCCTCCTCCTCCTCAGTCCCATCATTTTGTAACAATAATTCATAACTTTTCTTTAAAAGTTGAAGGACAGAGTTGATTGGCAGAGTTGATCGGCAAAAGGTGGGAATAGGTTCAGAGAAAAAGTCCAGTGAATTTTTCCACAAAGTACTTATGTATACATTAGGTGGTTACGTGGAAATTAAGTATCAAACGGGGGCCGGGGCTGCTGGCTCATTGTATATATAGATGTCATAGTCCAGGAAAATGTATCGAAAAGATGAAACACACCATACACTGTACAATGGATCAAACCATGCGTTCGACTTTTTTCCACATTTTTTCCCCGTCTTGCATGTTTCGCTGCACAGACGTCGCTGGGTCGCTGGCTTCTTTGAACCACCTCAGAAAATTCCATTTCATGTCACCTACTGAAATTGTCACACAGATGCACGTACGTACATTGCTTTTAGGATGTGCCAAACACCCTCGAGTCCCTCTCTCTCTCTCTTTCTCTCTATATATAGCGGCCTCTTTGATGCACTCTCAAACTGGAATACTCGGTATACCCTCATATATATATACTGAGATAAATATTGGAGGATCGGAGCTAGCTTGATACTTCAAACAAAACTTCGAAACAAATTAGTCATGCAGTACTCTCAACTTTCAACACGCATTTGCGTACCTTATGCAGTTTCATTACAGCCTAAAACAACTTGGAACAGGTATTCATGTTAAAAACCTTGAAAAAAGTCCACAAATGCAGGGTGTTGTTTGTTTGAAGTTTTTTTACGCATGGTACTGATCATTTATCTCTTTTCATGTTTTCTGGTTGGTTTTCACAGTCCAAAGTTCAACAATGAGAAGAGCGTTGGTAAGTTACTGCCATGCATCTGCTTAAAGCTTTGGGAATGAGTCCTATACTTCAGAAATACATGATCGATCTATATATCATTACGTAAAGATAACAGAACTTTGCAAACTATTATAAACAGGTCATTGCACAAGAGTCCCACGCAATGTTAATATGGAGAAACTGCAGAGTGGATATTTGTTTCCAGAGGTATGCCAGTCGCTTGATCTGAAGTCTTCCATGGCAGTAATGTTTTCTTTTTGGTATTTTGTTACTTTTATCGTTGTGCAATAATCTTTGTCATGCTGATGTCTGAAGAAATGTAGTTTTGTTACCATTTTTTTCATTTGTGAATCCTTCTTTCAAGTTTGCTTCGGGAGTCAGATAGCCAATATTAATATTACTCTGATCTATATATTAATTGTGATTCGTTTGCCTTTGATCTTTTTATAACACAAGCAGATATGCATGCGTGAGTTTGAACACTCTCAGAAATATCCACAAGCAGGCTTAATAAGACTTGGCGTTGGAGATACTACAGAGCCTATACCAGATATCATAACTTCTGCTATGGCTGAGGTACGGTAGATTTACATGATATGCTCTTCATTGTTTTCTTTTCTTTTCTCTTTCCATTGTTTTCTCGTATCTTGCCCAAGCAAGATTTAAGATTTAGATCAATACTTTCATCATCACACCCGGCCCCATGCTTTTGTCCAGTACCGAGCCAAGGCCAATCTGTAACAACTTCGAGGACAGAAATCGTGACTTTATATATGGCCTCTAGTCAGAGAGAATAGTAAACAGTGACCTTGATTTCACGAGCAATTATTTAAACTAGTCTACACACGACACGACCGACAAATATTATCAACCTATTATAAGATATTTTGCCATGAAAAATTAATATTTACACAAACAATTTTAACGTCTTAAAACTCAAAAGTTGGCTCAAGCTGTAAAAATTTTAGACTTGGAGGTATGCTTTTTTAGGTCTAAGGTTTAAATTTCTTTTTATGTAAATAATTTCTAAGGGCTATCGGAATATTGAGGATTTTTTTTTTTAAATTACTTGAGATGCACTTACATAAACTCCTTACTGATCGAGGGCCTGTGCACCCTCATGATTAGTTAGGACGTTGTTCCTGGACATCCAACGTCAATAAAAAAAGAAAAAATTGACGTCTTAACATATTATGATAACGCTGATAAGATGAAAGTATGATAATTCGACCATTCATCCAAGCTGGTGTGTGTAATTAACGGTGCTTCAATTAACTTGCCACAATGATTCTTACCTCTACATTCTTTTCCCAGTTTTTTATTTTCATTTTATGTATTTTAGCTGCCATGTCTATTTGTTTTAAACCTAACAGATATGCATGCAGGATTTAATGATTGATCATTCCCTAATTTATCTCGGTGGTTGATGAAGATGATCAAAATGCTATATTTGCAGTACTTTGTGTCTGAAAGTTTCTGGAAAGGCCTTTGGAATATTCCTTAGGAAAAGGAAAACTATTGTGCCGTTTTCTTCTGTTTTGCAGCATGCACATGCTCTATCAACGGTTCAAGGTTATAGAGGGTATGGAGCTGAGCAAGGCAACATGGTATGTATCATGACTTTGCAAATTTCCAAATTATGAGAAGTATCAACACATTAAACCCTTTAATGACCAAATATTGAAAACCAACAAACCTACAAATTTTGAGGTCTCGTTTGTTTTCGTAGATAAGATGAGTTGAGATAAAAATTAAAAGTTGAATAAAATAATATTATAATATATATTTTAATGTTATTTTTATTTTTAAATTTGAAAAAGTTGAATTGTTTATTTTATTTTGTATTAAAAATTGAAAAATTGTAATGATGAGATGATATGAAAATGGTTGTGAAAACAAACAAGGCCGTTAAAATTTATGAAAAATGGGTTTTTTTTTTTTAAATATACAGTTTGGTAATATTATGTGTCCTTTTTTATTATTTAAGGTATAAATTACAAAAAACCTTGATAATTTATATCCTAAATTATTGAAGGTTAAAAAAAATCAAGGATGATTGAAGCCACTCCCTGTTGTTAAAGTATTGTTATTTACAAAGCAACGATCTTTTACACCACAATATATATATATATATATATATATAGCAATAGCAGGTTCCTAGAATAACAATCCTGGACTGAATTCCTATAATAATTCATATGCCTGTGTTGGGCTCCCAAAACATAAACATGTTTTGTCTCCTGTCTCCTATCCTCCAACTTGTCCGCTTGCTGTTGTATTTAAACGCATGCAACTCTGACTTGTTTGAGGACAATTTACCTACTAAAATTGGAAGAACCTGTTATGTTGTTTGTCTTGTTTCATCGTCTAATTAATTTTGTTTTTGTAATCCAATATTGAGTAATTGTTAAGAACGAGAATCCATTTGAAAAACACGCTGATGCCTAGCCCCAAGAAAGTCTAAAGTTATAAAGCTCAGATTTGAAGTATATTGTTGTACATCGGATTAAAGACTAAATATTTTCAGGCCTTTGCTTTAAAATTCTTGTCAATTAAGTACTTGCTGTGTGGTTCACTTCTGATTTTTCCTACTCATATCCGCCTGCTGAAAGTAATTTTCTTGCTGCAGGCACTAAGAAAGGCTATTGCAGAAACATTTTACAGAGATGTGGGTGTAAAAGCCGATGAAGTTTTTGTATCAGATGGTGCACAATGTGACATTTCCCGCCTCCAGGTAAGAAAAAAATGAGTTTACATGGGTAGAAGATATCATTCTGATCAATTAAAGGACCAATTTCTATTGCTTGATAATGATAACTATGTTTCCTTGGTTCTTTTCTCGACAGATGCTTATGGGGCCGAATGTGTCAGTGGCTGTACAGGATCCATCTTTTCCGGTAATTCTTCCCCTTTTTGATATCAAACATCAAATTAGAGTTTGAATGATCCTCAAAGATTATGCTGCAAAAAATACTTCCAGCGGCGACTTAAGTCGCCTTTACCCAAGAACTTTCACCTTAAGAGTTAAAAGTCAACTCTTAACGAAACAGCAGAACACATAATTGAGAAAATATGAAGCTTTGAGTTATAAGGGAACAGCTTTCTCTTTGATAGAAGCATTCTTCTTTAAACAATGACGGGAAGTCCCCGGTTCGGATGAACCAAATAGCCAAGAGAGCCATGAACTAGAATAGATTCATGATCTGCATTTTGATAGCAACTGAAATTTGACAACCATCATGACAGATGGTATTTTGGGCCACCATATTAATGGGTGCTCTGCTTGGAACAGGGGTATATAGATTCCAGTGTTATTGTTGGTCAGTCTGGCATGTTCCAAGACGAAAACGGGAAGTATGAGAATATTGTGTACATGAAGTGCGGGCGCGAGAATAATTTTTTCCCAGACTTGTCAAATACTTCAAGGACTGATATCATTTTCTTCTGCTCTCCAAACAACCCGACTGGTTATGCTGCATCACGGCAGCAATTAAAGCAGCTTGTGGAGTTTGCTAAGGCAAATGGATCCATAATTGTTTATGACTCTGCCTATGCTACTTATATATCAGATGAAAGCCCCAGATCAATCTTTGAAATTCCAGGAGCCAAAGAGGTTTGTCACTTGCATCATTCATCTTATGTTTTGATAAGAACTATTCTTGTTGCCGAAGTTAGAATAGACATTTTCTCCAATTTTCTGGTCAAATTGGATGGTCAGAATAGACACACTATGTGGGTCTTATAACAATTGATTGTCTATCTTTTTCCACGTTAGACTATCCAATTTGATTAAGACATTAGAGAATATTACAATTTCCGAATTTAAAATGAACTTCTAGTGTTTAACATCAATGAATGATGACAATCTGGGACTTTCGTTCCCCAATATAGGTTGCCATTGAAGTTTCGTCCTTCTCCAAGTTTGCCGGTTTCACAGGCGTTCGCCTTGGTTGGACAGTCGTCCCTGAGGAGCTTTTGTACTTGAATGGATTTCCTGTCATTAAGGATTATAATCGCATTGTGTGCACCTGTTTCAATGGCGCATCAAGTGTTGTTCAAGCTGGGGGACTAGCCTGCCTTTCCAAAGATGGTTACAGGGTTGGTTGTTTTCCACAATTTCCGTTGAAATCTTTTGTTAGAATTATGAATACATTTGGCATTTTTTATCAACTAGGGTAATTTATTTATCATGAAATCAATCCTAATTCTGTCTGTCTCCAATTTAAAGTTTAAATTCCATGTTGAATCTCACTGATTAAACAGAGTCGAATCTATAACAAGGGAAGTTTTAAAATAATGATTAACTTTGGAGAAATGTTGAATCTAGACAATCCATTTTTGTTTTGGGTTTAAACTTTGGAGAAATGTTGTTCTCCATCCTATATTTTGTCATCTACAGTCACACATGTCGATGTAACACATTTTATGTAGTTGTCTACATCAACAAGCGTGACAACGTTTCTCTAAACATTTTGGGATAACTGGTAAGTTATTTTCGCTAGTTCTTAACTTATATGATTTCAGATCATGATAAGAGTACTAGAAGTCGGGTTCAGTTTGACATATGGGATTTGTTTTAGCATTTTTACCAACTCTGGTAATTAAAGCTGCTTCACTTGACTAAAATGAAAGTCTTTAGGAAGTCGGTTGTCCAACCAGGAACATTACTACAAAGAAGTTGATTTTTGGAATAAAAACTTACATAGTTTCCTTTTTTTAATTTTTGTTTTAATTTTTGTTTCAGGCCTTAATTGCTGTGGTTGATTACTACATGGGCAATGCAGGCATAATTGCTGATGCATTTACATCACTAGGGCGAAAGGTGTATGGAGGCAAAAATGCACCTTATTTGTGGGTACATTTTCCGGGAATGAGTTCTTGGGACATTTTCAGCGAGATTCTTGAGAAAACACACATAGTGACAGTGCCAGGCAGAGGATTTGGTCCCGGTGGTGAAGAATACATTAGAGTCAGTGCATTTGGCCAGAGAGAACGTATATTGGAAGCTTCAAGGAGGCTCAAAAATCTTTACAAATAAAGGCATTTCACCATGCCTTTTTTATCACTAGAATCAAAATAGTGAAGTGTTATCCAGTTCAAATTATATTGCTATCTTTTTCTTCATAAAAACGCCTATAGCCAGAGTGCTTTGAACAGAAGTATCTTCCAGCTGGACTCTACTGCATGGTGCAGTGTATGGTTGGGAAATGATCTCTGCTGTCAATTATTGGGTGTTTTAAATGCCATATACTAGCTTGAGAACTGGCCCTAATGTTGTAGAATACAGATATAAATATAAGCTTCAGTAGCACTTACCTGGAACCTGGAAGGATTTTCTGCTCATGTTGATATGGTATCCTTTACCTCACCTGAGATTTTATTGGTACTGAATTTGGTTTCTTTTTCATGGCTCTGTTCTTTTTTTCCCCTGCTTATTTTGGGGAACTCTTTAGTTTTGTCAGCCCATTCATAACTGGGGTTGGATTGATATCCTCATGAACCCAACTGGTTATAGCCCAGTTTTCAATCCAAAAACTTAGAATAATGATTGAAAAAGGTTACTTTTCTTTATGATCCAAGAATTTAATAATGTCAAGACAAGACAGCAAGATAAAAAACGGTAGAAAGAGTGGCATATAGTTATTTTTAAAAAATACTGGTTATTATTAATTATAAGATAAACTATGATAAGACAGCACCTAACAAAATTAATAGGGCATCGCCTATTGATCCGTTTAGAGAGCTTTTGAATTTTTCTTTAAAAAAAAAAACAAATAATTCAATCAAGTGGGCACCCAACAAAACGCCCACTTGAATGAATCTGTTAATGTTTCTAATTTTGGGTTAATAATAGAGTTACTTTGTTTTCAAATCGGTGTGTAGAACACATCATTCACATCATTTAAATAATAAGATTTAATTTGTAAGATTTAAAATTTAAAATTTCTTTTTCAAATCAAATTATGTCATCTAAGCACTTTACTAAATGCCGTCTACGGACCAAATTAAGAATATAATTTTTCTTAATAATATTGCTTTTGGACATTTCTTCTATTTTCAGCCACCGAATGCAAGCTACTGATCATAACATTCTGCTTTAGTAGCTACACCTAATTAAGTTTGAAAGGCAGAATTAGATTGGCCATCTAGTATATATCTAGGTGAGAAAAGTCAAGTTGCTGCAGCAGCCTGCAGTGGCATAGAAAACTACAAGGCAGCCAGTATCTCAAAATCTTTGATACATGTGTTTTTTGTGGAGTAGCTCAGGTATTTAACTCTATAGTTTTCAGAAATAAAATATTCGTTAAGTTCTTATCTAAATTTGAGAATATGGATACATAAAGTAAGTCCTATTACATTTATTTTTGCTTGTGTGAATATTTTTACAGTATCAAATATTCAATGAAAGTTATTCACATGTTTATCTCTTTTCTACTTGAGTGCCTGAGTCTCTAAAATTTGAATAAGAATTCAAAGAGATTTTGATCCCTATCTACAGGTCGACATACAAACATGAAATTTACTTTCTGGTGAATTCTATTATAAAAAATCAAAATATAAATAATTTTTTAATGCTAAATTAATAAACAATCTTGTAAATAGATTCTTTTATTTAATTTCGACAGCCTGTTCCTAAAGAATATATGCATGTCGATCAATTAAAGACACAAAAATATTGAAAGCTCCGGTCTACAACTTTCTCTCTTCAATTCTCATTACACTCTAATATGGTTAAAAAAATTTCCCAATAGTCACTGTTACAATAGAAAAGGCTCAAGGCATTTGATTGGCTTTTTGTAATTTAGTCAAACAGCCATCAGACTCGAATTCAATATGAAATTAATATGCAAGTGGGTGCAAAAGGGACCCACAAAAATAGAATCAGACCTCACTGCTGACAACCTCACAAAATTGCCTCCATATCTAAACCTTTCAAATGTGGCACCCTCATTCTTGGCCATGGATATGTTTGTGGGACCCCTTTGTATTACTTTCTCGCCAAGCCCAAAGCACCACCCCAAGAGGCAATCCCTCCACTTTTGTCCTTGCCTGCAGCCGTCCATGCCTGCTTGAACACAGTCAACCAAGAACAGAATGACTTTAACGCACAAGCCCTTTCGCCGCATGTGCCATCCATCAAGGAATATTGCTTGCTTGCTCCCCACGCCTATTCAAACGTCTATAAATCACCTCCCGAGGCCAAAAAATGTATTGTACTCGTCCAGAGAGCTAGACATCTGAATATTATTTGGCAATGGCATCGGGATATGGTCTGGCTGAAATCTATGTGTTGAGAAAGCTGCACAAGGAGAAAATGAAGACAATGGATCAAGAGGAAGGAAAAGACAATAATATGGATGCGATCGAGTTCAAAGAGAAAACATCCAGCGGATGTTTCTTCTGGGTGTTCAAGAAAGTTCATCCAAGCAGTACTCGGATTGTGGGTTGTCCTGGAAAAGAAGTGGAGACGTGGGGCGGCGGCCATGAAGGCTGATTGCCTGCTGTCTTCGATCGTAGCTTAGCAAATGTGTGTTTTGTTGCTGAAGTTAACATGGTCCGGTCACGCAGCCAGCTGCAAAATGGAAGAAAAGCATGACCAACTACCCAGATCTTTGGACTGGGTCCTCCCTATGTTTGGCTTTCATGCATGTCTTCTTTGCCAGTCGGCTGTGTATTCTGCCTGCCCTCCTAGTGCCGTACGTGCTTTTTTGGGTTCTTGCAAAGAAAAATAGAAGCAAAAGCATGATGATGTATGTGCAACGTCACGTATAATATTTTTTATTTTTTTATGAAATTTTTAGTAAATTTATTCCTTATCAGGCAAGAATATCACGCTATATATATCTTTAACCTTTTCTAGAGAGAGAGAGATTCAAATTAAGTTGATCACTCACGATAAGCGATGATTTGGTAACAAAAGCGACGATACTTTAAAATATCATATGATGGATAGAGAAATTCCTTAATTTGTGTCATACATAAATATATATATATACTAGTAGTTGGGCAACGTCCAAGGGACGTTCGTCCAGTGTATAGAAATATTATTTTTATTAAAGAAAAAATTTTGAATAATAATGTAATATTTTTAGAAAAAAATATATAAATTCTAACATCAAATAGTAAAATAGACTTAAATCAGTTTTAAAGCATTTAGAATTTATAAAAAAAAAAGAATCTTGAAACAAACATGTGTAGCACAGGAGATAAACTGTTAACAGTAAAGGAACGTGCATAGCACGTTTTCTTAATTTAATAAAGCGATTATTTTTAAAAAGTAACATAATTTTTATAAAGAAATAAAATACTAAGGTTTTTATAAGATATTATTATTTGATTTTAATGTTTCATAATGAATTTAAATTGATAAATAAATAATATTTTATTAGGATAATTGTATTCATAAATGTAGTTGGTAAATATATTTAAACTTAATTATTTTACATTTCTCTTTGTTTATATAAGGAATGAATAAAAATTTTAAATCACATAAATAAATTGATATATAAATTATAATTTATATAAAAGATCATATATATATAATAGAATATAGAATATATATTTATATAATTTATATAGATATATATAATAGAATATATATATATATATAGATATCTAATATACCTCATAAATAAATGATCATCAATGCATAGGTTACAGGATTATGCATGCTGCATGAATTTTAATAATTATGAATTTATTCATAAGTGATTGGGGAGAGAGAGATTAAAAAATTAAGAACTTTTAAGAAGAGAGAGCCACTTTAATTTATTCATGTAACTAACGGCGTTAATTTTAACGGTAAAACAACAAAAACCGTTAAACCAATAAAATTCCGTTAGATAGCCACTTTATATATATAAAGATATATATATATTAATATATTAGGAGAAGGGATCGAATCCAAGACTTTCATTTTGGAGACTTCAATGTTACGCAATCAAGCCACATTCTTTGACAATTTGTGTCATAAATTTAAATATGCATTTTTCTGCTCATGTTCTAAGGCTAATATGCACCCATCCTTTCTTGTTCATGTTCTATCAAAAAAAATATGCACCCATAATTCTTGCACATCATCCTTTCTTGTTCTGAAAAAGATGAAAGAAGGAAGATGTCTTGTAGTTTTTGTTTTAAAATTATGTCAAGAGCAGCCTGGCCTGTATTGACGTTTGTTGAGCTCTTGCATAAATGTTAAAAGTAAAAACTAGGGAAATATTCACGTTTAGTGGCACCATGTAAACCAATAGCATTGAACATTGCAGTTGAATCGTTGATATCTGCGTCGGAAATGAGGCGATGTAACACCCAGGTCAACACCAAGCCCAAGCTGATAGCAGGTTCTATAAAAAAATTTTGGGTTAATATGTATGAAAAAATTATTTGAGATTTAACGAGTAATTTTGAAATAGGTTATGGGTCTACAAATTTATTTTGACAAAGTATGGATCTTATTATTGAACTTAATAATTAGGTTAAAATCTTTTAATGAACTAAGCAAAAATTGACTCGAAAAATTTATGGGATAAATTGTATTATTTTTAGAGGTTGAGTTGAGCCTCATAACTCATGGAAAGGCCCAAATCACGTACCTTCAAAATCCAAGCCCATGAGAACCAAGTTCAGACACTACGCCATGCACGTTTCCACTCCATGGATGTCTCCTTCCCACTACATTCATGGCAACAATCCATATAGGACTGTTCATCCGAGCTGAATTTTATCCGGTCCGGTCTGGAATTCGGTTCTAGGTTCCGGCCCGGAATAAATCCGGATCGAAACCTGGAAGATGAAAACCCGGATTATCCGGTTCGGACCTGGGTCTAAAACTCGGATTCCATATTCAAAACTCGGTTAACCGAATTTGTGTATATAAAGGACTGAAAAAGCCCTAGCCGTCTCCACTCTCCCGTCTCTCTCTCTCTCTCTCTCTCTCTCTCTCTCTCTCTCTCTCTCTCTCTCTCTCTCTCTCTCCTCTCTCTCTCTCTCTCTCTCTCTCTCTCTCTCTCTCTCTCTCTCTCTCTCTCTCTCTCTCTCTCTCTCTCTCTCTCTCAACAGATGAAACCCTAGCCGTCTCTCGATCGTCTCTCTCACTCTCTCAACAGATAGCCATCTCGATCGTCTCCGTCTCCTCTCTCTCTCTCTCTCTCTCTCTCTCTCTCTCTCTCTCTCTCTCTCTCTCTCTCTCTCTCTCTCTCTCTCTCTCTCTCAACAGATAGCCGACTATGAGACCCACGATCTCATCTGCACACAGTTCTTTGCTCAAACCTACGATCTCATTGCACATGGTTCTTTGCTCAAACCCATATTGCCGACTATGAGACCCACGATCTTATCTGCACATGGGTCTTTGCTCAAACCCACGATCTCGTTGCTCAAACCCATGATCTCGTCGTGGTCTCATCGGAGTAGAAGGTTGTGATTTTTTCTAGATAGATCAGCAGATTTGGTGAAAAAATTTGGGTTGGTTTTGGATTTGTTGTTCTTTTTCGGTTGTGTTTCAATGTGGGTGGGAGGGCCGGGTGGGGCGAGTGGCCATGGGGTCAATCTGTCCATCGGCTTCTGATCGAGGGCACCAACGCACGGCAGGGCCAATCGTCTGGGCGCCCAGATTTTTGTTCTTTTGTTTTTTATAAAAAAATAAAATGTTGGATATACATTTAAAAAAAAAAACCCCGAGTTTAATCCGAAACCCGGAATCTGGTTTTTTCAAAATCCGGATTCATCCGGGTTCAGGCCCGTTTCTCACCCGGGATAACCCGGTCTGGGTTCCGGCCCGGATTTGAAATCTGGGCTTCGGTTTGGGTCTATCCGGATTTCTAGGTTGGAACCCGGATGATCAGGCCTACATATAAATATATATATTCTTACGTATAAGCTGAATGTTCATTTTTCTTCCTCCGCTAGGTTGCCGCACATCTTAAATTTTCTTTGGTTTCTTTCTCTCTATATCTCAGCCACTTACATTGGTTCCTTATGGAAATTACATCTTAAGAGCATCCACATCCGGTTCCCCAAAGCACCATATTCCTCATAATTTGATGTTTATTTTAGGGTTTTGATCAAAATATCCCACACATCTGGATCCCTATTTTAGGGAAAAGGTTTAGGGAATAAACAGTAAGTCCCCATATTTGGGGACTCACTATTCATTTCCTAAATCATTTTTATCAATATTTTATTCTAATATATAAAATAAATAATTTTCTAATCATCTACACTTTCTCTCATACTCATATTTATTATAGTTTTAAATAATAATTTTAAAAATAATTTAATTAATTACGAAAATATAAAAAAATTAATTTTAAAAATATTATCATATTCACAAAAAAATAATTTAAATTTTTGTTTAAAATATTCACTAGAGTAATAGTTCAAAAAATAAGAAAAAATATTGAGTAGTTAAATTTGTAAATAGAAGTGAAAGAAAAAAGTAATAAAAAAAGAATAGAAAAATATTATTTAATAGAATAGAGATAGGGATGGGAATGAGATGTAGGAGGTTTTTAAAAGATGAATAAAATTTAGGAAAAAATTTGAGGAAATGTGATTTTGAGTTAAATTATAGGAATGAGGATGAGGATGGGATGGGGATGCTCTAAGTGTAGAATGTGTCTTGTTAAAATACAGTGAAAGTCCCAATGACAATTTTACAGGAAAAAATGATTATCAAAGTATTTGTAAAATTTTATTGTAAAAAAATATGTACTGACTATGAGAGATAAAAATGAAATAAAATGCAATGTGAGGAATCTTTTTATACTTTTTATGGTTGTATAAAAATAGAATATGCAAAGCCAAAAGGAGAAAAGGAACTCTAAAATTTACTTACAAAAATACTAATTCTATGCAAAACTAAGCTTAAACTGAAACCAAAATTGTGAAGTTCACTTTTAGTAACTTAACACATGAAGATTCTTGAAGATAAATTAAGAAAAAATATGAAATAATTTCAGCAAAATTAAGTCAGAGATGAAATTAAAGTTTTTGTCCACAAGGCAAATTAACAAACACTTGGGTTGGGTATGTGATTATCTTTGTTTTGGTTCCTAGATAATTTTCTCAATTAATATCCAATCAAGACATTGATAAACGGAAGATTAAAAAAAAAAAGTTTTGCTCAGGTTTTGCAATAATTTCCTAAAGGATTCATTATCTTACTAGTCAAACACACATTAACAATCAACTGAAAGAAGCCTTAATAATTTTTAAACTTTTGTTGTGCCTTACGTTAACAACAAATCAAGAAGAGCTGCAATCTATTTTAAATTTGAATCCGACTAGTGATAGAGTGAAATCAACATTTATCAACAAAATATTGCATTAAATTAGAACCCAAAACAAATCAAGTCTCATTATGCAACTCAAGCTTCAGAAATTAGCTACACATAATGTTTCCAGCAGTAAAAATTAATCTAAGTAAAGCCATGATTAAATCTGAGATAATACCCAAATGGGATAAAGCCTACAGTGCGAAAATAGCCTTTGAAATACCTCAAGAAATCTAAAAGGAAAATGCTCCAAATTAACTTTTTTAAAATTGAAGAAGAAGGATCCAAAAACAAAAGAAATGAAAAAAAGGAGAAGAAACCTTATGTTATGCCTGCTGCTCTTTTATATCCTTCCTCCTGATTTGCTACCCCCATTTCTTCTTTCCCCAAATTTTATGTCCGTACATGCTCCTGGTCTGCACTTTTGTGCCTTAAGCCACATGCGTGCTTGTAATTCACTGTTAGTTTGCGCAAGCGCTTGAGGCCATGATCATGCCCCATGTTTGAGCAGATTCCGTCTAAGAGGTGCTGCCCTTTGGTTCACGTCCCTTGCCATCTTTACATAGACTACAATGCACATTTTGGGATCACAAAATAAGGGTGTTTCGGCTTAAGGGTTAGCAAATGACAAGTATTTTTGCTGCATGACTCTCTTCTTTTCTTTCCAAAAATGCCCTACAGCCCATGAACTCTGATGTAGCTTAACATTTGCATTATAAATCTTTTTGAGTGCATAATATCAGAATTTATCAATTGACTTAAGTACCATAATCTACTGTATAATTAAGTGCTTAACTCATTTTTCGTTAAATAATTTATTCATTTAAGCAGTTTAATCATGCAGTTTTAACGCTTCATCATACATCAAGCCGCAACATCTTCCCGCATTAAAGCAGATCAACCAACAGACACCACCCATTCAACCCTCTCAGTTTCTTTCCCCACGCCTCCACCTCCAAGAATATCAGCCCCTCACATATGTTTCCATCACCATCACCAAAAGCCTATGTTTCCAAACGATGAAACTACCAAGCACAGGGATCACACGACAAGCTCATCTTCTTCCTCAAGTACCTAAGGGTCGCTACAACCGTGATTATTTTTTTGAAGCTCCCCCTCCATGCACAACGGAAATCACCATCACTGAGGCCCTATTCTAAGCAAGAAAAATGGAGCAATATTTCCCCATCGCGAGCCAACCTATGATGCATACAACCATTTTGGCCATGTGAATAAAACTAAGAATCTTAGTAGTAAATAATAAAAGTTAAATTTATTCTTAACACTTTAAATACGAATAAGTCTATTTTATGAAACGAGTTTTCACTATTATTTAATATATTATAATAAAATATCTTAAGCAAGCCAAGTTTACTGATGAGTTAGATGGTTAAGTTGGACTGATTTTAATTGTGGTAGGACACCATTATAATATTTTGTAGTAAGCTAGGCTGAAAATAAATTTTAGATTTAGGATAGATGGGTTGTTTAGGTATTTTGGGTACTTAATTGTAAATTACGTGCTTAATTAAAGAGTCACGCATGATTGAAAATTGATACAAGTTGCATGCCTATTTATAAATGACGATTGATATTCGCTTGACATTGTGGTGAAAAAATTCAGAGAAGTTAAAAAATCTAGGTAATCGAAGTTCATATACTAGACTTTGCATAAAACTAAATGAACCAATATTGATTTTGAAAAAATATGCATGTTTGTTTTGAAAGAAATGGAAAAAATGATCTCAGTTATGTGTTCTGCATTATTTATAAAATCTGTATAAAAGAGAAAGTATTTTCTGTTATGACTGATGTAGACATGAGCAAACTTTTGGCACTCTGTTTTCTGAACTGTGCAAAAAGATCGAATATGAAATCTAAAAATTTGTGTATGTTATGTGAATATGTTCTAAATCTGTTTTGATTAAGTGAAGATGATAAAATTTTGTTCAGTACTATGTTTTGATATGATGTGACATATGAAAACCTGTATCTGGTTTTACTCTACTTTGCTCTGACTTTATTATAGGTGTAAAATTATGGCCTCTATTATATAGTTGATACTAACTTCTATGTCTCTGAGTGCACCCACTTTGTTATAAAGTGATTTTTTGTGTGACTTATTTTGTGTGTATACTCAAGGCTCTGAGAATGATAAAAGAAAGATTCACTTCTATCTTTGTTTGGTTTGGCCATCGGATATAGCACAACTCTACTATAAGGGTAAAACATGGCCTTTGTTCTAATAGGATGCTCTGATACGATATGATATGAGATGATTTGATGATGATGTTCAGTTATGCTATATCAAAGGATTTTTTTAATATTAATATTTTTGAACTGCCGTTCTGATATTTTGAGAACATGTTTTGGTTCCGCACTCTGAAATTAATAATGTTTTGCTTTGCATTTTGAACTCATAGTATATGTACTTTGTTGACAGAATTGTTGATAACTCATATCTTATTTCCACAATATTTTCAAATTTTTTAGATGTTTTAGCTAGGGATTAAGGATAGGAAGCATGGGAATGACTATGTGAGTATAGTGGTTTAAGTGCAAAGATGATACTTTGATTATTGGAGAATTGTATTTAGTAGATTTGTTTTATTATGTTGACTTGGGTTATTGGGATGTTTTAAGACTTTGTGATGTCTTAGATTAATTATAATAGAGTAGTTGATGTGAAACAATGAGTATATGTTTGATAGAGAATTTTGGAGTATATATACTATGTGGTTGGAAGATAATTTTAAGTTATAGGAACTAACTCCCTGGACCTTTGGGTATGGAGCGTTATAGGCGATATAGACTTGAGAGAGCTTCAGAGGGAGAAAAGTTTTCAAAGATCAAACCAACAAGCTGGTTTTAAACGAGAGGATAATTAATGGGAATTAAACTGATTAGGCTAATAAAAGTTATTTTTTCTCACATGTTTAGTAAAAAATTTTCCCTTTCATAGTTACTTCATAAGAGATGATCCAAAAGCTTAGGCCCTGTTTTGGATGTTGAGATGGTTTTATCTCATCTCCACATCCAAACATTACTTACACACACATTTTTTAATTTCAAATTTTCAACTTCTTCATCTAATCATTATATAATCATTATAACTTTTCCAAACCTCCAAATAAAACACAAAAAATAATTTAACTTTTTTAAATCTCAAAATAAAAATAATATTTCACTACTAGTCACAGATTTCTTATTTCAACATCCAAACTAGGCCTTAAGAGATGACCCAAAGGCTAGGACCATGATATAATTTTTGTTTGGGAGGCAGAACTATAAAAAAAGGTTGTTTGAAGCGGATGAGAATTAATTTTTAAAACCTACTAGGAATTTGGGAGACTCCAACCATGAACTTGGGTTATGCTAGCTGATAGAGAGAAATAATTGGAGGAAGAATATAATATGTCATTAGGGCAGACATCAATAAATGCAAATGTTGGCTAGCTTGAATAAAATCTCAAACTCATGGATCTTCCTACATTTTGTCATCCATATTTATTTTGGACAGTATAGTACACAGTTTGATCACCATCTTCAATTATCATCTTCTCTTTGACAATATTTGCAATATTACTTGTAATGAGCATTTTATTTTCACTATCTTACGTTTGGGTAGTGAAAAGTGTTGAAAAAAGTTATGAATAATAATGAAAAAATAATAATAGAATATTAAATAATAGCAAAAAATAGTAAATAATAATAAAAAGTAATTGAATAATAATAATAAAATAATGAATAACAGTAGAGTATTCTGAGAATACCTGAAGTATTTCTGGTATCCAAACCTAAAAGTGTCATTAATATCATTAGTGTCATTCTTTCTCTGGCTATGCTACAAATTTAATGTCTAAGATGCAGTCTTTTCCTTTTTTCTTTCATTTTATGCACTGATGAGAACTGAACCCTAATTCTTTTTTATGTCCATCTTCTTTTTGCTTTACTTAATTGGTAATTATCAGCCGCATGATGGGATTTAGCTTTCCTGTCTGAAATCATTTCACCCTTATTAGTTTAACCTGTCTAAGAGTAAGACCATAGTCCTGGTGCATGATTATCTTGTGTTTCCTGTAAAAAAGAATGAAATTTCAGCAAAGAGAACCAAAAACTTGAAACTTTAAAGGATGAAAAGCTGAAGCTAAATTGGCATTTTGTCTCTCTGAGTTTGGCTATGCAAAAGTGTAGGACCCAAGAGATTTTAATCTCAGGAAACATCAAATCAAGGTGTTGATGCATTTACAGGTGTTGTTTTCCTCCCTTCTGGACCATCATCTGTAAAATGTAGCAATTTTATCTCGACTTGATAAAGGCGCTCCTTCAGTCATGATGCACGTGTAGCTCAAATGGTGTCACGTGATAAAGCACACACAAAAAGCTTAGCTGTGAAACTATGATGCCCACTCTGACTACAAGTTGATCCATGGTGCCACCAATTGGTACCAAACCCATGTGCATTCGTGCCCACTTTGAAGGCGACCCCATGATCCAAACCCTCCCCCCTCCCAAAATTGTAATGTCCCATTTCTATATATGAATAATTTTACCTATAATCTTTATTTAAAAATTATAATGATACTATATCCATGTGCATTTGTGCCCACTTTGAAGGCAACCCCACGATCCAAACCCTCCCCCCCTTCCCAAAATTGTAATGTCCAAATTCATGCCATTTCTAGTTTTATCATGAATAATGTTACATATAATCTTTATTTAGAAATTGTAATACAGGTCTAGGTAATTTTATTTTTAAAATATTTTAAAATTACAAAAATATCTCTTCTAAAATAATATTTTTTTCCTTTAATAAATGATCTACATATATAGTTTCTACTTAAAGACTGCAAATAGAATTTTCCTTCTATTATAGCCCGGACTTTCTCTCTGTCTTTGGCTGCACCCCCGTTGTCCTTTTGCTTGCCATAATCACATTGTGACCTTTGTTAGGACAAGCTTAATAAAGCCAAGAGCCGAATTTGGTTTGCATTATTACAGACAAGCAGCAACTTGCAACCACCCCACACCCACCCCCCAAAAAAAAAAACATATAGAGTTCAACTTTTATATGCATTAATTAAAAAAGAAGTGTTACATTTATATTCGGACTTTACAAAATAATGTGGTTTAATTTGATGTATCAGATTTATTTTATAATAAAAAATTATTTTATAATATGATGTACTTGCTCAAATCATGTTCATTTGTAATTTTTTTTTTAAAGATCTTCTATAGCACATTTTTAATATTACAATATGCTATAAATTATATAAAGCACAATATACACTATAAATTATGTATAATGATATTTAATATTACAATACTAACACAAATATGA
Source organism: Carya illinoinensis (assembly GCF_018687715.1). Taxonomy (NCBI): domain Eukaryota; kingdom Viridiplantae; phylum Streptophyta; class Magnoliopsida; order Fagales; family Juglandaceae; genus Carya; species Carya illinoinensis. Next base: position 43,773,508 of record NC_056756.1, read on the forward strand.
ATTTTTGGATTCTTCAATGACCTTATATTTATTATTTTTTTGAATTAAATATATTTTTTATTTGCACACGATACTACGACTGAAACTTACAGAAGATTTAGGTCTCGTTTATTTTTTCGAACATAAATGACCTCATTTCATATCATTCTATCCTTATAATTTTTTAAAATCTACACATAAAATATAATAAATAATTTAATTTTTTTAAATTTTAAAATAAAATTGATATTATAATTTTTTTAATTTAAATTTTAATAAAATATTTTATTTTATCTTATTTAAACTGTATAACTATTTTAATTATTGCTAGTATAAATGATCGTTGACTAAAGTGGTAACAATTTTTTTTTGGAGGGAGGAAACTAATAAGAAGTTTCATACGTGTCAATCATTGGCCATCCGTAAAACAAGGGAGAAAAATACAACAGTCTACAATATATTGTCTGTATGGATGGAGAATGAAGGCCACAAAGGAATCAAACCCAAGGGCATTTCAGTAAATTGGAGACTCTTCCAGACCAGACCAGTAAAAATGTAAGGAAATTGCTTATCCAATGTATGGTTTCCGACGGCCACCGATTTACGGAAAGTTGGATTCATAAAAAATCTCATATTATTTTATCCTATTATTAATTTTTTTATTAAATTTTTACATAAAATATAATAAATAATTTAATTTTTTTTCAAAATTTTAAATAATAATAATATTAAAAAATAATATATTATTTAACTTTTAATTCACATGTAAAATTATTTGATCTCATCTTACTAATTAAATAAGTCTTTAGTTTTTTATTTTTATTTTTATTTATTTAATAGTTAAGTTAATATTTTTTAATAAATTTATAATTTTTATTTATCATTTTAAAATTTTTAATAAGTTTAAACAGTATTTGAAAAAAATAAAAAATAAAATAAAAAGACATTTGCCTATTCTGTGACTGTTTCGGTGGAATCCGTCTGTGGGAGTAGCACCACCCAAAATGTGAAGCCACACCGGCAACCTTGGTTTGTGTTAATTTAAGTGAAGTGAAGGCGAATAATGGAGTATCAATCACAGTGTTTGGCGGGTTTTTGAGGTTGATATAACATCTGAACCCCCCACAAAGCTCCATTTCACCTTATTAATGGCGATAACCCCCCTTCTCCCCCACATTTTTGCCACTTATTTACTCCAACTCTCTCTCTCTTTCTCTCTCTCTCTCTCTCACAACTAAAGTAGTAAACTAAGGCATGCCTATAACCTACAACATACTGTTTTCAGTTTCTCAAATCTCAGTGGGAGTCTCAGAACCTTCACTCTAAAGCTTTATCTTCTTTCTTCCACACCAAGCACCTACAGATCCGGAACTAGGTACCCACCGTCACTGCTTTCCCCCATTATTTTAATCCCATTTTGTGTGTTATATATATTTTTTTTGTTTGGTTTGAATTTCGAATGTCAACATTCGCTGGTTTCTCTCTCTGTGTTCATTTCACTGCTCTGGGTGCGGAAAAATCAGCTGAATTATTGCGCATTCTTTTGGCGTTTTCTTCATTGTATGGTTTGGTTTGAATTCGACGTCCAAACGTGTCAAATCTGGTTTTTTTTTTTTCCTTTCTTTTTATTGGAGTAGTTTTTTTCGTTTTTCTGACGTTTCGTTTAAGAAAAACAGTGGGGTTGTAGCTTAAGATACCTTTTTTTCCCACATTTGGCTGGGCATTGGGTTTGGATTCTATTCCGCTCTTTTCCCTGTTTCAGTGTTTTAGCATTGTAGTTTTTCTAGGTCTTTTCCTGTCCTCTCTCTCTCTCTCTCTCTCTCTCTCTCTCTCTGTGTGAGAGTGAAAAGCTAAAATTCTCTGTGTTTTCTAGGACTGGGATCCGTGAATATTTTCTTTCGAGTCGGTATTTGAGATTGAGATTGTCTCTGGGTTTGGCATTTTCGGAAAGTTTATGACTCGTCGAACAAGGTACGAGCCGGGATTAGCTTTTGTTTCCGTTCCTCGTTAAAACTTTCCCCTAATATGTTTACTTTCTGTTTGGTTGCTGAGAAAATTGTGGAACGAAATGACAGATAAAATTTGGATGCTTGAGCTCTACCCAGCTCGACCAAGTAGTTGTAGTAGATCCGGTTAAGCGGACTATCCGCATTGTATGATTCCCAAGGGGTTCCGTTAGGATTTGAAGTTATATCAACGTATTTTTTGTCGGACCAACCGTGTCTTAAATTTTTGATAATGTAATTTGAAGATCTGATTTGTATAAACGTTTGTCTTGTCTGAGTCTCTTCATGATTTCAATTGTCCTTTTTTTGTGCTATCAACATCCTCATTACTTTTCAGTTCTGTCTGGCCCAGGGAGTTGTGGGATCAAATGCCAAAACCCTTTTTCTTAACAAATATTTTTATTTTTTAAAGAAATATGTGCGTAAAATGTCATGTGTATTACCATTTTATATCAACGGTTTATTTAACAAGACTAATTATACACACACACGCACACATGCACACACGCACACACCTATATTGGGCCTGCCAATTAGTGTGTAACTAGCTATCCCTAAATGAAGGAAAAGTGGCATAAGCAACTGTTTGTGCTGAGAAAAGGATTCTAATTTGAATTTTGAATGGGAAATACTGGGAAATTTAATGGCATATGCAATTTGCTTCTTTTTATCACATTTATATTTTAGATGTGTCAGAATTTGAACCCTGGATTCAATAACTACTGGAAAGTGATTCTCGGTTCTGTTATTACTAATTTTGACACTGAAGAATTTAAATTATCAAGTTTCTTCTTTTGTCTAGTTAGTCTAAATTCTGGTTGCTTGGTAGAATCAACCCTTGAGGATGTTTTACCACTTTTAAGGTATATTACAAGTTAACTTACTTATAAGAAAATGTTTGTTAATCTTCAAAGCTCAAGGCTTGAATTAGTGGAGATGACGTTTGATTAAAGGTTCATGTAGTTTATTTATGTTTAATTTAAGAAGGAAAGAGTTTGGTAGGACCGAGCTTTAACTGACAAAATGTAGTGAGCTTTCAGGTTTATAATCTTGAGCCATGTTGGATGCACCATGTCAATGACTGAATCTCTTCTATTTCTTCATCCATAGAAAAAGTTTCCCAACTGTAAGTTTTCATGCTTTTATAAGAAAAACTTGTCTTGCTGAATACATTTGCCCATTTGAGTTTCCATGAGTAAGCATCTAGTTCGGGTTCTGGTATGCATATCCTGCTCTAAAATCTTTGTCAGGTTCCAATATATATGTTTTTTTTAGAAGTAAGAAGAAATTTTATTAGAAACAAATGTATAGGCAAAGCCCATGTACACAGGAAGTATACAAAAGAAAACACCTAAATACATTCTAGGAAATAGAAATTGACATCAGAAAATCATGAATGGAAGTGCTGTTAATCACTAAAGCAGAAAACCAAAACATCAAAGAGTGCACAAAAAAATTCCGAAGTTGCTCCAAAGAATGCTACTTGTCATTACAACACCGGTCATTCCTTTCCATCCACAGTATATGTTTTTCTTTTGTCAGATTTATTTCTATGTGCTACCACAAGGGATTAATTATGGTTGCCTGAAATACTATGCTTTTTGGTTGTTCATTTCTAGTAGACTTCCAAGCATAATGATGCCTTTCATTGATTGCTTTTATATGTTTATGATCTCCCTTTTTATCAAATAATATACTCTCCTGCTAGCTATGGAACTTGTTAGTCATTGCTTCTTGAAAGGGGATTAAAAAAATATATATTTCTAAGAACAAACTGCTACTGATTCTGGTCTTTCTAGGAGACCTTACTGACCTCCAAACTGAAAAAAGAAAACTGACCTCCAAGCTGATTCGAGGAATTTGTACCTCTTCAAAGTTGTGGTCTTCCTGCACAATGGACTAATGTTCCTTTCTATGCATTTATTCTTGTAAGCTCATAATATTAGTTGAGAATGAAAAATTGTTGCTAGAATATTGGTGTTTGTCATCCAGCAGAGAACAATTTTCACCATTCCCCATGTTTTCTGCTTTTTAAGGTCCATCATTATTATATTTATTGTGAAATAGTAAAACTTTTTGTGTTGATTTAGAATAAATGCTAGAGGGGACTGATGTGGAACCCTGATATTATGCAGCCGATCATAGATCAAGTTTCCAGCAATGTCAAGGATTACAAAGTGGAAGCTTGAGAAGACAAAATTAAAAGTTGTCTTCCGGCTACAATTCAATGCCTCACATGTAAGTTTGCTTGCAACATTGTAAAAATTTATGCAACTGCGAGAAATTTCCATAAGTTCAGTTTATCATTATCTGTGTTGATTTCCTTGGAGGTGTAACATATGCTTCTGGTTAAGTTTTTTCATAAGTTAGGGTTTCACTATTTAAATACTTACAAACAGGCACCCACAATTGCTTCATATATTGATACAGAAATTACAGCAACATAAGGTGAACCAGAAAAGGTTATTAAACCATATGAGTTCATGTAAAGTGTGAAATTATTGCAAGATGCTGATCTAGCTAGGGATGGAGCCAAGTATGGCTGAGTAGGGCAATTGCCTTCACTAATTTTGTATGAATTTTAGGTTTGGCTCATAAATTCTACAATTTTTAGAGCGTCTATGTTTTGCACGCACTGAGATTTTTAAAAATGGAAGTTGGTGATTCTAAGAAATTATGAGTTTTTGTCGTAAAGGAAAATTACAAGATTTCAATACGAAGACCTTCATTTTTTGAAATTATGTACTTATTATTTTTCATTAAAAAATATTAGTTATTCTGGTGCAATGCAGGGTTCTGCAACTAGTTTAAAAAATATTTAAGAAGCTAAAAGAACCTACACATTTGAATTTAGTTGCATGAAAAAGTTTACTGAAAACTCTTATCTGTATAGTTATCTTCTGGTGTTTTGTGTTTTATTATTTATGAGTGTACACACACACACACACACACACACACATATATATATTCAATATTACTGTAATTATAAAAAAAAAAAAAAAAAAAAAAAAAAAAAAAAAAAAAAAAAAAAAAAAACTTCCTTTTTGCTGTGATAGTATGTTGTGATAGAACTGTTTCTTTTATACAAAAATTTCAATGCTGCAGTATTTGTCCCAGTATACCATACACATGTTTTTTAAGCGTTAGAGACTATGATGTAGACTGAAGTATTGCAAGCATTATTTATGTTCTTATTTTTCGGTTCTAATAAGCTTTTGTTACTTTTCCAAAATACACAAGTAAAGGAATCTACTCTGCACATACTAAATTCTCAGTCCAAATGACTGTACATTCTCCCATGGATGTATAAATGTTCACCACGTTTTGAAGTGCTTTACAATGCATTCTGAATATGTGAATTTTGTTTATTTTTCTGATATTTTTATATAAGCATTAAATAATTTTTTTTTTTCTCTGTGATCTAGATTCCCCCAAATGGATGGGATAAGCTGTTTATATCTTTCATTCCTGCTGATTCTGGAAAGGCAACGGCAAAGACGACCAAGGCAAATGTGAGAAATGGGACGTGCAAATGGGCAGATCCTATTTATGAAACTACCAGACTTCTTCAAGACATCAAAACAAGGCAGTATGATGAGAAGTTTTATAAACTTGTGGTGGCAATGGTAAATTCCTTCTATCATTACTTCAAATGATATTTTCAGTAATGTAGTTAACATGTGAGCCATATAAGCTTACCTAATCTGTTCCCAGTTATTATCTTTTTCTTCTTAACAGTGGTACTTCCATCTTTTCTTTTTGTTTCCTTTTTTTAATAGCTGATATTGACTTCATATTGGCCTAAATCTAGGGTTCTTCACGTTCCAGTATCCTTGGTGAGGCTAACATCAACCTTGCTGATTATGCTGATGCCTTAAAGCCTTCTGCTGTTGCACTGCCTCTTCATGGATGTGACTCTGGAAGTATCTTACATGTGAGGATTTCTGCATTTCATTCTCTCCCTTACATAATACTTTTTTCAGAAAAGTATTTGTTAATTATGTGCTCTCTAGCTCATATATTAATAACAACTAATATCTTCCTCTGTAGCTTCCAGTAACAGTGTGTTATTCTAGCTTGCTTGCTGTAAAGTATTTCCTATAGAGATTTAATGTTTTTTCTCATAATGTTTTGTTGGTTTTGTCATTCAATGCCAGGTCACTATACAGCTGCTAACATCTAAAACTGGTTTCAGGTTTGCATCTAGAAGTATATTTTTTGTACTTAAAGCTAATTTCAGCGCATTCATTTCTATGTGTTGGCTTTCAGAGAGTTTGAGCAGCAGAGGGAACTAAGAGAGAGGGGTCTGGAGACAACTTCAGACCAAAATAGTCATTATGAATCTGCTGGTAGAAAAGTAACATCTTCTGGAGAGACTGTCAATGATCTAATGGATAAGGTTTGATCATTTTATTGTTGCTTTGTATATATAGTATTTACCTTCTCTTTGTTATAATTAAAGGTCAAGTAATCTGTCATCAGGAAAATGTCCTCCTCAATAACAATGTATTTCTCCTGATTTGTCCAATGCTAGCCTGAGCGTCTGGCTTCAGTGTCATGACTAAAAAGACTTATTCTAAGATTACAATGCTTTTGAGGTTGTTTTAGTTGCATTTCTAGGAAATTCTTGTCTGGCATGAATAAAATTCCTCTTTCAAGGATTCTATGCTTCCGTAGAAAGCTAGCAATTGAGGCTCTGTTATGCTGTTCTATAATCGTCAAACAATTGGCATGAATCCGTACTACACAAGCTTAGTTTCAAATAGCCTGGCAAGAAAATAGTCATTGTTTTGCATTTGAAAAATAAATACAGTGTCACCATTGCCTCTAAACTTCAGCCAACAATTTCAGTCTTGCATTCATGTTATTGGGGCAACTTTGTTGAACCTTTTAGGTGATATGGTTTTACAAGTTCACTAATTTCTTGGACTACAATTCAGTACAAATTTTATTGTATAAGATATTTGTTTATTCACTAAAAAAATATTATTCCTAGAAATACAAAGGAAATATGCAGGTCTTGTTAAACCATTTTGGGGAGGGTGTGGCCTCTGAAAATTCAGAACAGAAAAGCATAAGAAACCATAAAAGCAAGGTGGAGAAGCAAAGAACTACTAGGCGATCCTGTCTGGGAATTGATGCTTGCATGATTTAGGCTCCGTTTGAGTAGTAGAGTATTCTGAGTTCATTATTTTATCATTACTTTTTCACTGCTATTCATATAATATCTAAAATCACCTCACTCATCTGTTATAATTATGCTCTCTCTCATAATTACACCACAAAGTCAGTGATACTGATGAGATTAGCCATCTTAAAGTGATTAGCTCGTTTCATTGTTGGAATTACTAGTGACTCTGTCTTGTCTGGCATACATTTTTTAATGCATATATGAAAAAAGATTTCTCTTTAGTATCATTGCGTCCAAAGTACTAGAGATTTCATTAATGGAATTTTGTGTACTTTGGGACAAGTTGAGTGGCCTAATTATTTGATGGTGAATGATACAATTTAGTGTTCATATTCAAAGCAATTTTCTTGGCTCAAGGATTTTCTTTATGATTGACAAGCATACTTGTCTTCTTTGATTTTCCATAGGTTAATGCAAGAGTTAGATTCAAAAAAGAATCTCAAGAACTTCCTTCGCTTGAGGAAGAGGTTGGACTGAATGAAGAGTATGCAGACTCTGCGGTTGGATTTGATGGCTCATCCAATACTTCAGAAAGTGTATATGCCGAGAAGCATGATGTGTCCAGTACAAATGAAATTGACAGCCTTAAGAGTACAGCCTCGGGCGATTTAGGTGGACTCTCCCTTAGTCAAAGTCCTCAGCCAGAGAAAGGGGACCATTCTGATAATAGATTTTTGGCCCAAGGGACCAATGATTGGGTTCAGGGCTGGAGTTCGGACTATTCTGCAGACAATGATTTAGCAATTGTTTATGAAGAGAATAGTAGACTTAGAGGAAGCTTGGAAATGGCTGAATCTTCTATTCTCGAACTTAAGCTGGAGGTAAGTGCATTACAAAGCCATGCTGATGAAATAGGTGTAGAAGCACAAAAAATTGCCCATCAGCTTGCTGCAGAAATTGCTTCAGGAGAAGAACTGGCAAAGGAAGTATCTGTGATGAAATCAGAGTGTTCAAAGTTCAAAGACGATCTTGAGCAGTGTAAAAGTTCTAAATTAGGCCCTCAACGTTCGGAATCTATTGTGACAGACCAGGAACACGTATTTCAAGAGTTACATATAAGATGGTTAAAGGGGCTTTTACTAGTGGAGGATAAGATAAGAGAGCTTCAAAACAAGGCATTCTTTGGATCACATGAAGGAGACTTAAGGTTTCTGCACTCGGACTTGGAGGCACTGCTTGGTGTTCTGCAGGACGTCAAACAAGGAACTGGACAGGCAATATCAGGGCCCAACTTGAAAAGTGTAAAGGATACCAGAGAAATGAAGTTACATAGAAGTGAGCTAGTTGTGCCAGGAACTGGGTTTGATGCAGACCTGTATCAATCTGAAGGTATCCTTCATTGTCTTAAGATTCCTAGCCTGGTGTCTCATGAATCTGATTCTGTTGATTCTATGAATGCATTGAAAGGGAAACTCTTTGAACTTCTAAGGGAGTTGGATGAGTCCAAAGCTGAACGGGAAAGCCTTGCCAGAAAAACGGACCAGATGGAGTGCTACTACGAAGCTCTTGTTCAGGAACTTGAGGAAACTCAGAGGCAGATGATGGGAGAGTTGCAAAATCTCAGAAACGAGCATTCTACTTGTATATACACAATTTCATCCACTAAGGTAGAGATGGAGACTATGCACCGAGAAATGAATGAACAGCTAACAAGACTTGCTAAAGACAAGTGTGATTTGGAATCTCTTTGCAAAGAGCTTGAAAGAAGGGCTGCTTCTGCTGAAGCTGCACTCAAGAGGGCACGCCTGAATTACTCGATTGCTGTGAACCAGCTACAGAAGGACCTCGAACTGCTTTCTTTCCAGGTTCTGTCTATGTTTGAGACTAATGAGAACCTTATCAAGCAAGCTTTTGCAGATTCTCCTGGACCAGTCTTTCAAGGATTCCCCGAAATGGTGAAGAAACAGAAATTGGATTCAGAGGAATTTGGCACTTCCAAATTGTTGCACTGTCAGCATAACTATGCTGGGGTGAATAAAGAGAACTTGTGTGGAGATATTCCTTTAGAGGATTTGAAAAGATCACTATGCTTGCAGGAAGGGCTTTGCCAGAAGATTGAAGAAGAAGTTTACGAAACGCATTTAGTGAACATGTACTTGGATATTTTTTCCAAAACTCTACAGGAGAGTTTGCGTGAAGCAGGTTGTGAATTTATACTCGTGAAAGAGAAACTGGAAGAATGTACAAGGCAGCTGGAGCTTTCAACCAAGTCCAAGGAGTTACTGATGCTTAGGCTGCAGGAAGCTCTGGACGATGTTCATTCTCTTAATGATTACAAAGCCACTTGCATTGCGAAATGCAATGAGTTGGCTCAGCACAGCCAAATTTTAGAATCAAATTTACAAATTGTTACCCATGAAAATAGTCTTCTCAATCAAAAGATTACTGAATGGGAAGCATTGATAACAGAGTACAAAAGTTATGAGAGTACATATGAGGCCTGCACCACAGAAAAGTTAGAGTTGGAAAACTCATTGAACCAAAAGACCTTAGAAAATCACAAGCTTCGAAATGATGTTTCCTCTTTTCAGGAAGAGTTAAAAGCAGTTAGAACTGAATTTGATGAGCTGATTTCCGAGAAGAAGAATCTAGAGGATGCTATCAAGTTTCTGCAAGATAAGTTGTTAAACCGGTTGGCATCTTGTGACAAAAAGTGTGATAGACTGTCTCTCCAGAGTGAATCTTTCTGTCAGGATTTGGAGTCAAAGAACTTAGCAGGTGTTGTGCTGCAATTAGAAGAGCTTCATCATAATGCATTTGAAAAGATTCTCCAACTCATGGAAGAGAAGGAAGGTCTGGTGGATGAAAGAGATTTGGCTCAAGTGTCCCTAAAAACAGCAGAATCAGATAATTTGATCACAAAACAGAAGTTTGAACATTACATACGGGCTATAATGGATAAACACGATGTTTCAAGTGCCCTGCTACAAAAGCTTCAATTAGAAGTTGATATTATTGCTAACAGAGTCAAGATTAGCTCTGAAGCTGAAGAAAGATACTCACAGCAGCACAGAGAACTCTTATCTGATCTAGACCGGTTCGAAGTTGAGCTGCAACAACTTACTTCTCAAAACAAGGATCTTGTCGAAGAAATTTTGAAGTTAGAGAGTGTAACTGACAATCTTGAAAAGTGTAAGGTGACCATAGCAACATTTACTGAAGAAAAAGACACTTTAGTGGCTTCTTTAGAGGATAAAACAGAGGAATCTGCCAAGCTCGCATTGGAGCTTAATAACTTGAAAGAAGGTTTTCAATCCCTGCATGATGAGTTGGAGATTGAGAGAAGCTCCAGATGTGAATTAGAGAGTACAGTTTTGAAGCTTAATTTGCAACTGGATGAGAAGCAGCGGCAGTTACTTCATTATGATCAGCAGAAAGATGAGCTGTTCCATCTCAATCAAATGCTATCAGATCTAGAATTAGAAAAAACGAGAGTCTGCCATCTTTTGTTGACCACTGAGGAATGTCTTGAAAGTGTTAGGGAAGAATGTTCCTCTTTGGAAACTTACCTGTTTGAAATGCATGAGTTTTCAATTGATACAAATGTTAGACTCATTTTCACAAGAACTCAGTATGATGCCTGGATGGGCGATATCATTCAGAAACTTAAATCTGCAGAGCAGCAACTTGCTGAGCTTCACCAGAAGCATCTTAATGAAGAAACAGTACGTGATTGTCGTTTAGGTAGTGAAGCCTGCTACATTGAAGAGCATGCAATATGGTCAACAAGTCTGGACTCCTTGAGGTTGGATTTAGAAGCCTCTAACGCTGAAAACAGAATTCTTCTTCATAGAAATGGTGCTATAACTTCTGAACTTGAGAAGTACAAGAAGGTGGCTGAAAATATGGAGGCTACTTTCTATATGGAGAAAATTCAGCATGCTCTTGATCTTGAAAGGCTACAGCATGAGTTAATGAATTCTGAAGAAGTGGTTGATAACCTGATGTTCTCCAAGGAGGAACTTGACGTCAAATATTCAATACTCAAAACCAAGTTAGATGAACAGAATGCTTATATAACCTTGCTGGAAGAAAATAAAGATGAACTGATAGCGCTGAGGAAGCAATGTGGTGAGGTTAACCAGAGGCTTGCTGAGCAGGTTCTAAAGACAGAAGAGTTTAAAAACTTGTCCATCCATTTGAAGGAGCTTAAAGACAAGGCTGATGCTGATTGTCTCCAGGCTCGTGAGAAAAGGGAACCTGAAGGACCACCCTTTGTCATGCAAGAGTCCTTGAGAATTGCATTTATCAAAGAACAGTATGAGACCAAGCTGCAAGAACTGAAACACCAGATTTCCATCTCCAAAAAGCATAGCGATGACATGCTGTGGAAATTACAAGATGCAATTGATGAAGTTGAAAATAGGAAGAAAGCTGAGTCTTCTCACTTAAAAAGAAATGAAGAGCTGAGTTTAAGGATCTTGGAATTGGAAGCCGATTTGCATTCAGCCCTTACTGAAAAGCGTGAACTAATGAAGGCTTGTGACCTGATGAAGGCTGAAAAAGAGTGCTCATTAATAAGCCTTGAATGCTGCAAGGAAGAAAAACAAGAGCTTGAAGCCTCTTTACAAAAATGTAATGATGAAAAATCTAAATATGCTGCAGAGATTAGATTGATGAGAGATGTACTAGAAAGTTCCACATCCCAGATAAATATTCAGAAGGATGGCTATGATAGATTACTCAAAGAGAATTGCACACATGCTGAGCCAATTGGTGGAAAGCTTCATCAGAAAAACCCAATTCCGGGGATTCCAAGTAGTGTAAGAGTAAGTATGGAGGCCACTCCTGGGAATAGTACGACGGAGGAACTGTTTCGTTCAATAAGTTACGATGAACCTGCTATTCCTGCAGATGAAACTGGCCAAGCAAGTGCCCTCATGAATGTACAACACATGCAGGTACTTCATTCTTTGCTTTTCATTTTTTGTTGGGATCATCCTTTAACATGTTAATTAATATAGTTCGTTGTTACCTGTACAAATCTTGCAATTAACTATTTAAACAGTACAATTTTACTTTATATTTGAAAATTGATTAGATGACCCTACGAGAACATATTCATGAAGTGCTTATCAACGACGCCTGTAAGTTAACCCACAATATGTTGGTGTAGAAAGAAATATTTAGGAAGTCTATCTAATGTTTCTCGACAAGCTTCCATTCTGCCTACAATTTACTGCTTGTTAACTTGCTAGGTTCTGTTTGCCCAGGAGACCCTTTTTCCTTTTGGAAAAACGAAAAAGGCAATATGATTTGTTGTATAAACATGTAGCAAATATTCTTTTGCCTTTTCTTTTCAATGAGGGGTGAGCACGGTCCAATCCGGTCCGGGTGATGGACTGAAATTTTTGGTCTATCATTTCCTCGGACTGGACATCCCTATTGACCGGACCGGTAGCTCTAGTTCGGTCTGGTCAGTCCAACTTTTTAAAAAAAATCGATTAATAAAAAAAAAATTATTTAAAATACTAAATTAAAATTAAGTGACTTATTATATGAGAATTACATAATAAATTATACAATTATTAATATATACTAGTACTATATATTACGGTTATACATTAGAGAATATAATAATACATTGATCTAAATATATATAGTTATAGACTTAGTACCAATACTATAACTAAAAACTATACTAGTAGAGTATTACTAATATACTATATGTTAGTGATAAATTGGTAATGCTATATTAAATAATACTCTTATGTAGTTATAGTGATTTAATACCAACATATTGAATTAACTATACTAATAATATTATAAATTTATACATATACTATAATTTATACTATAACTCTTATAATATGATAATATATTAATATATACTAGTACTTTATATTATAGTTATACATTAAAGAATATAATAGTTATGTAATATTGTGATATATATAATTAATTTATACAATTATTTATATAAATAATATATATAAAAATTATATATATTTTTTACTTTTCATTTGGTTCGGTCAGTTTCTCCGGTCCGGACTGGCCGAATCTCACACCTACAGTTTTCATAGCATATTTCCCTTCTCATCTTTTTCACTTCACATTTACCTTTTGCCTTCAGTAGAGACCCTTTTGGAGCTTTTTTCAATTGTAAACAAGGATTTTATTGATGATGATGATAGACATTGTCTAATTGCATGAAACTTATACAATAGCAACTCGTAGGCATGATTATCAAGTGATACAAGTAAGTCATGGATATTCAGGCCATTAAAATCTATTGCGATCGACCAATGGATTTAAATGTGAAACAACTAAGCTCATTAATTAGCCGCTTGTGATATTCGAAACTTTTTCATTCCTTTCTCTCCAAAGACACCACCATATACAAATGGGGGTCATCTTCCATATTGTTGTGATTTGTTAGGAAATCATTATACTTCACGGCATCACCAAAGCTAATCCTACTCTAGAAAAGAAATCAATTCGTAGGGTCATTGACAGCCTCGCAGTGAAGTAGGAAATGGCAGTGGTCTCCCCACTCTTTTTGTGCACACAACATCAATCCATCACAATGCTCAAGCATTTCCTTAAATTGTCTAACGTGAGGATCTTCCCCAAGGAAACTGTCGATATGGCAAAAGCTGCTTTTTGGGGTGCCTTAGTCTTTCAAATACTCTTTCATGGGAATGGGTTTGCATTGTGCATAATAAGGGACTTGTAAAAATGAATGGATGGTGAACTTTCCTCTCTTCAAAGGGCGCCAGAAGATCTTATATGCATCTTCCACCCTCTCTCTAATAGCGTACGAAAGATTGTAAAACTCGGTGAATACTTCAACTTCACAATCTTTTGTGGCTCTGGAGAAACTGGTATTCTATTGAGCATAACCAATGGATAGTTCTAAAAGATCTGCAACTGAGGCAACCTGCATCCATGCAATTCCATAGATTTCTATTAGGCTTTCTTGATGGCCTTGTTGCCACACCATAGGTCATACTAGAATTTGATTCTGGACCCATCATCCACCTCAGAGCGAGTATATCTAGAGAAAATTCCCCATTCTTTTCTTATATGCATCCAAATCCCCACCCCATGTGCCCGTTTTGGAGCTTAAGAGGAGCTTGTAACTTGTAAGGGCTTTTATATTGGCATAAATGTGATTTGAATGTTCATGTGAATTTGATCAAAGTTAAAAGAAAAGGGATAAATAAATAAAATAAAAGAGGTGCTATTTGTATTTTCATTGTTATTATTTGGACCCATTGTCTTTTAATTAGGTTTGAAATGACTGGAATGCATCAGTCTATATCACATGAGTACCGACCTGAGTGCTGGAATCTAAATTTAACACATGGGGCACTGCTCTCTTACATGGCCATACTACAATTATAATGTAGTTCCTTTTTTTTTTTTTTTTTTTGTTGGGGTTCCCCGAAGGAATGCTTGTATATGCATAAGTAGAGGCTTATGGGCTGCGTCATGTTTTTCTCATCACTAATTGTCCAAAAACTATATGCAAGCAAAACTGTCCATTATCTCTAGCATTTAAGAGTTTATTTAATTTGTTAGGCCTGTAAATTAGGTTTTTTCTTCGCAAGTTTATGTGATTGTCTTAACAGTACTATCGTACTAGGTCATTTGGGGTTTGAATAATTGAAATGGTCTTGATAGTTTTGTCAAATACGGTGATGTCTTCATGTTACACTACAAATAATGCAACAAACTAGCAAAGGTATGAAAAGAATAACTCACTGGTTCAACTCTTGCGTGAATGCCTAACTTCAAAAGTCAAGAGCCTTGCCTTAGACAGTCAATTGAAAGAGGGTAGCCAGGATAAAACATATTTCCTTGTATAGTTTGTTTATCATCTTAAAGCAAGCAATGAAACCAAGGACAATCATTTTGTGCGTTATGTATCGCCTCTTTCATTCCCATGCTTCTTTTTCTTCTAGATTAGCTGCAAGTCTTTGATAATCTTGAATCCTACAGACACTTTTTTACTTCTACTTCCTCAGTCTTGTAGATTCCGTTGTGGATTATGACCTTGTACAGAGGAAAGGAGGGGGGGTGGGGGTGGGGTTGGGGAATGCTACATTCCTCTAACATTGTATTTGCCAGGAGCAACCTCTGCCTTTTTCCAAGCCAGAGATTTTATAGCTAGTGATTTTGCACCTAACTCATGGGCTTGTGTTGTCTGAGATGCTTAAATTAGGCAACTCTTGAGACATCTTTGCAATAACATTTGGCCATTTTGGGAAAATTTCTGTATGACTAAATGCTTTTGTTACTTTGTAGCTGTAGGGAATTGATTAAATGAAACTCATCAGTTACTTTGCTGAGAAAAATGACACTAAACTGATGTATTCATATCATCTCTCATGGTTTCTATTTTTATCTGTCTTCTGTTGCTCAAAGTCTTCAGTTTCTGAGTGATGTAATAGCACTTGCTTGCCTGTTCTTGTCAATGAATTAGTTAGCAGTTTTGTTCATTTATTATACCGAATTAACTGATGTTACCTTTAAATCATATTTACACTACTGTTATAAAAAAAAGAATGCGTAAAAGAAGATATCATTTACTTTGATTTTTCATCTATGGTGTGTATTCTCTTGTAAGATAAACTTGATCTCCATTAAGTTTTGTGAATAATCATTTGTCAGGATATTCTTGAATCTGGAGGTGAAGAAGGTATTTCAAGTATTGTTCTTGTAAATCGGGAAGACTTACTTCACACTGACATAAAGCATTTAGCTCTTGCCAATGATCACACTAAGGCTCAGAGTCTAAAGTCTAGCCTGGACCATTTAAATAAGGAGGTATACATATTGTATTTTGTGATGGAAAATGATAAGATGCCTGTATGTCATTTTTAGTATGGTCTTGGAAGGCATGGTTAAATGAAATATAGCATTTATTTCCTCATTAAAGACTAGAAGTTCGTTGCATTATATTTGTTAATGAGTATTTCCTAATATAGAATCTAACTGTTTTCTGCTTGCAGTTGGAAAGGATGAAACATGAGAATTCGCTCACTCCCTTAGATAATAGTGATGTTTACTCAAATTTTCCAGGTTTACAAAGAGAACTAATGCTGTTACATAAGGTAGATGAATTAGCGACTTCACCACCTTGCAGTATTTAGCGCTATATTCTAGATACTCATTTCTTCTTCTTTATCAGGCAAATGAAGAATTGGGGAGCATGCATCCTTCGTTCAATGAATTTTCTTTTAGTGGTAATGCATTGGAAAGGGTACTTGCCTTGGAAATTGAACTTGCTGAAGCACTGCAGGCAAAGAAGAAATCTAGCATCCATTTTCAGAGGTACATAATTTATGACTGTCATAAACCTGGCTAGTTGACTACTGGTTGGCATTGTTGGGGTCACAAATATGTTTGGATGAGCAACTTCTTCTTTTGCACGTTCAAGGTCTTGTACTTTAAAGAGATATATTCTGTATATAAAAAGCCCAACTCTGCCTTGTAAGGAATTTAATTTGGCCCCAAATGCAAAGTACAAACAAGAGCACAAAACCAGTATTATAGGTATCCTGTAAAGCTTTGGCCCCAAGGTTGTCTTCAAAAAGTTTGCCAGTCCGCTCAATTTCATATAAGGCACATTAAATGCACTCATTCAGCTCCTTAATTCTTTCCCT
The DNA here is from genome assembly GCF_018687715.1 of Carya illinoinensis. Classification (NCBI taxonomy): domain Eukaryota; kingdom Viridiplantae; phylum Streptophyta; class Magnoliopsida; order Fagales; family Juglandaceae; genus Carya; species Carya illinoinensis. The sequence goes on from NC_056756.1 coordinate 43,790,295, forward strand.
TATAATTTTTTAGAAGACTGTCATGTACATTTTTACGAGTAGTGCATTGAATCGTTGTTTAGAATAGTTAAAGTTGGTTATTTTGATATAATCATGTATTTGTGAGCATTTATACTTGGTGTTCCTATAGCTTTAACGAAAGCCTAAGATAACCGAAGTAACATACTAAACCAGAAGTTTCAGAATACAAATGTATCTTAGAATTTTAGGGGATGGAGGTAGTTCACCCTATAACTAGCTAGACAAAGGATTCATCATATTAATTAACATGATACTCTTTCCTGTGATCCAGTTCTTTCTTGAGACAGCATGGTGATGAGGAAGCAGTATTCCAAAGCTTTCGAGATATCAATGAGCTTATAAAAGACATGTTGGAACTGAAGGGAAGGTATTCAAGTGTGGAGACCGAACTGAAGGACATGCATGATCGATACTCTCAACTAAGCCTTCAATTTGCCGAGGTTGAAGGAGAGAGACAGAAACTGATGATGACTCTTAAAAATGTTCGGGCATCCAAGAAGGCCCTACTCTTGAATCGATCCTCATCAACTTCCCTTGGAGAAAATCCCTCCTAGCCTCACAAGTGTCTGCCCAGAAGCCATCCTATACTGAGCTTAGTTAATACAGGTGCACATGGACACCGCACATTCAAGGACTGGGAAGCTGCGGCAATGGCCAACTAGTTTGAAGCTTAGTACAGTATGTCCAAAGCCAAGTAGCAGGTACTCGTGTAAATTAAAATTTTACTGTGCTTGCTGGCCATGTCATCGGTTATTCGTATAAATTATAGATCCCTGTAACGTCTTGGCTTTTTATTTTTATTTTGCTCCGCCTCATCGGTGCAATTCGTTCAGCTGTATAGTAAATCAAATTTTTTTGACTGACATAATAATTCTATTTAGATCTTCAGAAGAATTACAAGAACATGCCCCCCCTCCCCTTCCCATTATCTTGTTGCTGGAAATTGACCAGAGCATTTAGATTATGTTGCACATGACCATAGTTTTTTTTTCCATTTTAACTCAATGTTGGACATTGCGTTCGGATCTACATTACACATTGACTTGGTCGGATTTATTGGTAGCAATGAGGATAGGTTGCTTATTGGGTGGAGTATCTTATAGTTGAAGAGCTGTAAAAACGACTCCACACGGCTTGCAGTTTGATCTAAACGACGTTCGAATCAACTTCCAAAAACATCAGGATTGTATGTTAGCCCTCTCGTGAGTGGTTGGCCCAAAAGACACAGGAGTAGTAGTTTTGTTTGTGACCCAACCGACCAAATTCGATTCTTGGTTATAGAACAAGATGTTTACTCCTACCATCAAGCCACTCTAAATCAATTTAATTTGGTGGTGCCAATAGGGACCTGATTTTAAAGGAGAGCTGGTCTTAGCTTTTACCAACCAAGTAATGTTACAAACAGTCATGAAGTATGTAAATGTTGTACAATCACTTTGAAAAAAAAAAAAATTACTAATAAAAAATTAATTTTTTTTACATGAATCTCATATTTATTTATTTATTTTAAAATAATTACGCGACGTTTGCACTCACAATTGCAAATATCATTTCTCTTACCGATATCATTAACTGCATGCAACATGGACATTCTGGACTAGAATGTCCATATTTTTTTTTCTTTTATAACCTTGGGTGTCCAGATCAGCTTACGCGCACCTAGGAATGTCCATATTTTTTTTCTGCCACGTGGTGATGCCTAGTGGTACATCTCACTTCTCATCGCTCCACTCAGAATTATGTGGATCAAACTATGTTAATTTCGCCCTGGGGATTATATTGCTGTTGGTGTTTAATGAATGTCATATAAGATTATATTCTTGTAACGTCACGTGATAGATCCCCAAATCAAAAAAAGAAAAGAAAATAAAATAAAGAACTCTTTCTTTTATAACACTTTTTCTATTTTCTTTCTTTTTCCCCATTTCACATTATGCCGAGGAAAATCTCTTAATAAAATAAACTTCAAAACCAGCCCAATTTCGTTCTATCATTCACAAAAAAAAAAAAAAAATGAAGAAACCACAAAGATCAAAGTAAATGATGTGGTGGGGGAGAAACCTCCAAGCTTCTTGTTTCTGCATATGCTCAATATTGAGAACTGGGTTTGCTGAACTGTATATCAGCAAGCCTCTAACTGCAGCACGTGGGAGATACTTAAACACAATTGGAGATGCTCTGGTTGTCTGGCTTGAAGCTACATGATGGAGCATGAACAGCAGGCCGCCTTTGGAGAATCATCTTGCAGTTTCTCTGTACAGAATGCAGCAAAGTGTTACTCTTTTTGGTTGGAGCTGCATTTTTCCTATCTTTTGTGGTTGAACGACTAAGATACTCACCACCACCATTAAAAAGAAAAAGAAAAGAAAAAAGACTAGCTGGAAACAAATACCACAAGAACACAGCCAAATGCAAATTATTCACAGGTATGACAAAATATAGCAAATAGTTGATCTGGGAAAGTACAGCGCTCCCCAAAGAGCTGTGCTGCAGAGGAATACTATTCTATGCAGCAATCACAATTACAGAACGCTGGATTGGGCATAAAAGGAGTGATTCTGCGTAATGTGAGCTGAAGAAAATGGGGATGATGAGGGCAGTAAGAGTAAAAGAAACTTAAAGCTAAATGTTCTACAAAATATTGCCAAAATGATGGGCAAAAAGGTATCAATATGGCCACAAACTTTACTCACTCATTAGTATGAAAATATTACCGACTTCATTTAGCCCAAGAACGAGGCATCTCTACGTATTCCTTAGCACACCCATAGTAAAGACAGCCATACACACAAGCACATACATAAACACAATGGATGAGCAAGTATGTCTAGTGACAATTAAGTGCGATATGCATCATGGATTACCACTGCTCTTGTCAGAAAGTGGAGGCCGCACAACAACATGCATAGTGATGACACTTTCTGAGAGTTCACCAACTGGGAGCCTGGACTCCGCCAGCGTCCTGTTATTTTCCAGTATCTTTCCGGCATTGATAAGCTTCACATCGTTTACTGTTCTCGGACCATTTTCTTTGTCTATCAAATAGGAGAAGATATTGATGAGAAAATTGAGAATATCAATCATTTGAATAACAAGTTTTAGCACAATATTGTGATCATTAAACTACACAATAGTTCAACAGTTTAGGCAAAGATAATTTTCCTATGTCTATCAGTTTGTTCTTTGCATAGTAGACAAGCTATTGCCAAACTACCAACAAGACAGAATGACAATAATAGAGACAATAATTCCAAACAACATTTCAGCATCTCAAGCAAAGCAATCATACAGACAAGCAACATGTTCTTTGTTTTAAGAATTCTGCTTTGTAATAATCTATGTGAGTCCGTTATGCTTTCAAAAGAGAAAACCCTATCTAGTATTGGTCATATAATTTGCAGAAACCTACCAACTTAGAAAAGAATGCCATCAAAAGGACGAAAAAACTAAGCCTCTTCTCTTTAAGGCAGAATGAGAAGCTCGATCTATTAAAAGACTTTCAACAATGGAAGAATTTGAATGAGATATACCGTTAGTTTCAGAAACAGTAAAACAAAAAGCACCCAAGTTGTTGACAAGTGCAAGAAGACACAAATTAATCTAGAACAGCACAAAAGCACAGAAATTAATGGGGGTAGGAAAAAAAAATCATTTACAAACCTTTGGGCCACTGTGTAAGTATTTTTCCTTTAAGAGATGCCACAGAGGTAGCTGGGCTGTACTTGCTCGGCCCTATGTCGGTGCCATCAGCTAGCCTGAATTTGACCTCTATCAAATCTTCACTTGCCATTGATGAAGCTCCCACCAAAAAACAACCCTCAAATTCTCATATCCAGAATCAGATTCAATTCCACAAAGATCCAATACCTCTTCAACACAAACCCTTTTCTCTAAACAGAGAGATTTTGGGTCGAGAAACTAGAAAATCGCTATTACTCTGTACTACAGTCTGAAAACCGACACTGAATAAGAAGATATTGAAAACCCAGATCAAATCTCATAGGATTTTTCAAAAAGAAATGATTTGAAATCCTCAACAAGGACGTAAAGCAACCATTAAAGAAGCTCAGTAATTGATGGTACACAGAAATACCAGATCCAATTTCTAAAATGTCAACCAAAGAACAGTAACGGAACAAAAACTCTTATGAAATAGAGAATAAAGACAAGGATGTGGTAAAAGAAGAAAGGAAGGAACTACCTATATGGGAACTTTTTCAAGGGACATCCTTTTACCTGAATCTAACGGAAAATTCCAAGCATGTAGAATTGCAGAAAGTGACAATTTTTCTCATGGCTGCCCATATTATTTTATAATATTCATTGGATAATCGATGAGTTTCATGACAGTGATGACACTAATAATTTTCATAATGAAAAATGATTTATATAAATCTTAAAATAGATAAATTTCATATAAGTCTACGTAAAATAATAAATTTTGCTTAAAAAATAAAAAAAAAAATTATTTTTTATTAATAAGATCTATTTTTTTTTATAAAAAATTTATATAAAATTGATTATATAAAAAAAGAATTACTATAAACATAAAAAAAAATTATATAAAATAAATTTATAAATTAACATGACTTCATAAAATCTGTTAGATTTAATTTATAATAAAAATAATTTTATAATCTCACATATTATATCAAATTAAATTAATTTATAAAATTACTTTTATATATATTTTTTTATAATTAAAATATTTTCTTTATAAAAATGGGAAGAGCATTACCTTTCATTTTTCTTTATGATTTGAGATTTTGAAAAGTGGGCCCACCAATTAGCCCAAGATCCTACCCAGTAACTGCAAGCTGGCCGACGTTTCCTCCCCACTCAAAAAGTAAATACAACTCTCATTATAATTTAAGAACATTATTTTGATGTGATTGCTTTCGTTACTCAATATAAAGACAGATATAATATTCTAACGGCAATAATAGCAATACATAATATGCAAAAGTAGGGATGCCATGGTCGGCATGCCTTTTCTTTTCCTTTTAATAAGAGTTGGGGATATCAGTGCTATTTTTTTATTTTTTATTTATTTTTTAATGAGAATTGATTAAGTTATAAAAGAAATTTTTTTAGTAAGAGAGTATTTGATGTGGTATGTCATCCTATAAAATTATTTTATTAAAAAATAAACTAAATATATCGTATGAATTTATATCCGTCCGTAAATTTATTTTTATAAAATTTTTTTATAATTATATCACTTCTCTTTTTCAACGATATTACGCTCAAAATGTTATGAATATATTTTTTTCCTTTTAAGTAATATTATATATAGTCGTAAAATATATAAACACCATACAGTCGCTTTAAAAAAGAGTAAAATCTATTATTAAAATATTAATTTAATTTCATGTGATCTATTATTTATTAATTTTTTTTAAAAATAATTATATGACGCTTACACACTTATGACTATGTCAAATCATTTCTCAAATAAAATATTAATATGTAAGAGTATACTTTCAGGAAATCGACCTCAAATAGGAGGTTTAAGACTCGGTCCGAGATGGAAGGAACGTTCGATTACATTAATACTAATCATATCCTAATCTATATTAGTTTCTCCATTGATCATTAGCTGTATATCAGCAAGTTGAAATATTAGTGGCATAAGCACAAACATGAGAGAGAGAGAGAGAGAGAGAGAGAGAGAGAGAGAGAGAGAGAGAGAGATCGTTTGTTGGAAATTCTTGTTTGCTCTATAATTAATAACTCTCATTATTTGTACATGAGATGGCTTTGTCTAATTTTGTCTGCAAAACTAGAACCACCAGCCCTGGAACTTCACATTTCCATGAAAGATGATAGGATTGTTGAATTTACCACATCAAGATAACAAAGAAGGAAAAAAAGATAAAAAGGAATTTATTTGACAATAAAAACTTCTACCGAATTTGGGTATTACATACAGATAGCCTCATAATGTTTACCCATATTGTAGAAAATCAGTTCCAGATCAGAAAAGGATAAACTAGCTGTTTGATGGTGACATTTGAACATATCAATTATTCTTGACCAAACTTTTGTCTATATTACTTGCTTATGAAAAAGGACCACAAATAATACAAAAAAAAAAAATGAAGTGGATGGAGGGATCTTGAATTGATTCTGTATGATTAGCGTTTCAGTTGGTATGAGGTGGATAGATTCTGAAACAATATGTATTATGGAGAAAACTAACATACACTCATCATTAAGACATGAATTTGACAATACAACCATTAAGTGTAATTTGAAGTATTGTTGAGATAAGATATAAGCTAATGCTTAGATGACAATTGAGAGATTTTTTTGTACTCAGTCAATATGTGGCCACACCTACAACTCTTGAATCACACTGTCATGGAAGGCCAACACAGCAAAGCATATGACAACTAAAAAGAACCTAAGTAAAAACAACACAGCAAAGCGGACCATATGACATTAGCTAACATCTGTAAAAATACTGCCAGAGGAGAACAAAAAACTAACAAACAAAACAAATGCAAAAAACAAAAAACAAAAAACAAAGAGCAGTTCAAGCATTCGGTTAAAATAAATGATGAGGCCCCTTACTTTTAAACCACAATTCATCATACTTCTCGGAAATTAACTAGATCCACAGTTTTCAGGACTTGGAAGAATGGAAAAGGCCAGAAAGTGGGGTACCCTCGTGACCACATGACTTGGCATTTATTAGTTGGAGGAATAGTCCTGAAGGTTTTCAGAGAAGTCGTTGGTAGTCTCCTCTCAGGAGAGATTTAACAAGAAAAGGTATTCTCCCCACCCCAAGTCCCAACAGCAGAAAAATGTTGCCCTCTTCAGTGGTTGAAATTGCCAGATCTCATATCTTTACATTTCTGTTTGACACAGAATCCGAAATGGTAGCTTTCTCCATCAATTCCCATTATCTCCAACCTCCACCACCATCATTTGTTTTCTTTCTCTCTTCTTCTTCTTCTTTTTTTTTTTTTTTTTTCCCAAATAATGCTTTCTTCTTTGAAAGTTTTTCGTATATGGACAACCCATCTACCATTCAAGCGCCAAGAGATTCCCTCTTAGGGGCACTGGCAAAGCATTACAAGTAGAAACCAATAATGCAGGTGCAAAATAAGAACCCTTCTTTTTAAGAATCAGCTTAGACATTCTCTGTAACTCCAGTGATTTAGATAATTAAACCGAAGTGCCTTATAAACATAATAAAAACCATTTGAAGAATAATACTCGGAATTCATAAAAAAATTCAACTCAAATTTTGCAAGAGTATTCGCATGGATAAAGATTTAAAGCAGTGTCTCAGAATTTGCATGAGTTTTTGCATGGGTAAAGACTTAAAGCAGTGTCACATACATCATTCTGATATAAATAGTTGATATTACAAAAGATGCTAAATAACATCAGGCATATTTTTATACTGTAAGTCTGTAAGCATCCAAACAAAATGGCCCACCACTGAGAAAAGAGGGAGTTAAGTGGAATAAAGAGAATAAGAACAATGGTATTTATTGAAATGATAAATCTGAGACCAAAATTAGAGAATCTGATCTGGCCTTAGATTAATACAGAACTTTGAGAAGGGAAAAGAGAAATTACCAAGCACAAAGTAGCATAATGAGGAACTCAGCCAGTCATTGTTCTTCGTAAAGAAACTTATAATCAAATGAAAAAACATAATTCATCAAGTCAACAAAAATTAAAGAACAAAGGATGAAAGGAGCAGAAAGAACAGCTCCACAACACTCCCACAAACATAGAAGTAAGTGTGTTAGTCTCTATATTACCATTAGAGTAACTTCGCCAGTATTTTTTCTCATATATTTGTTGTCAACATCCTTCCTTAAGCCTACTAACAGCAGTTATCTGATATCCATAAGTGGTTCAAACAACTCAGATAATAAGGGATTACTGCTTATCAGAAAAGAAAGTATTACCGCTAAATTGTTCAAAATAGAGATTGGAGACAAGAATTGCAGCACCATGCTTCTGTAGTCAAACTTCTGATGATTATGATGCAGCCAAATAAATATTGTGTTGATACATTGAGCTTCAGCCATAATCTTCACCATGAAATTGTTTTAACATAATTTTAGGGCACCAAGTGAAAGGGATTCCATATGAAAAGCTCTAACAGCAAAGCTCACATGAATTTGACTTCGTAAAATCCTCCCATTAAGATTACTCTTAACTTCAAACTTATTGTAAACATTCTTCCCAATCTGACAGTCTAATCTGGCAATTGGTTAGCAGTAAAAGGCTCAGTTTCTACTGATTTGACAATCATTTAGAGGCCTATATAGTCTCACACCACCAACAGTATCAAAGACATCAAACAAGCAAAAGATTAAGAGAAGTTAAAGCTCAGCATTCACTATCAACCTCTCATTATGACATATTTGATTCACAGCACCACTCAATATGTAGATTGTGCAAAACTCACTTTTAGGAGTGCCATTTCTAAACAACTGTTATGTTCTCTCTAATCACAGAAAAATTCTCTGTGGCTTTTTGGTGAGTCTAACTTTGCCTGAAAACTGCTTACATTCTGTGAACAAAGAGCGTTCTTCCAACCTGATTGGGAGAGAAGTCACTCTTTCGCCTTCCGACCCAACAGAAGTCAGATGACTATACTGAAGTTGACCAGTAGGGTTGGAAATACAGAGCTGAACTGCCCTTTGACTGTCAAGTCAGAAATCGGAAGGGTTAAAACACAGAAAAGCCCACATTTATCATCCATAACATGGGTTAGGCTTCCCCTTAGGCATAAACCATATATTTATTTACTGATTTCTTGTGTTTTTCTTTTCTTTTTTTTTTTTTTTTACCTTATGTTCCCAATGTTGGGTCAAAAGGTGAAAAAGAAAATTCCTCTTTTGCATCACCCCGCAGATGCAGCACACAGCATCGATAACAATAACAACAATAAGCATAGAGGTTTTGGAAATGAACCAATAACTTCATATGATCCATTGTCTTCTGGATTCAGCGGCCAAAAATAGGACTTCCAGAAGTGATGGTTTGTGAAACAGTCCTAGCATTGGGCTGCTTTAAGAAGCTCTTGCATCTACAGCAGAGATACTTGCATGGAGCAACAGGGAAGATGTTGCCATGAGCAACAGTGCTGGGGCTGCCTGAGAGGAGCTCCATGATATGAGACAGACTGTTAGCCAAACGTTGGCAAGGGACATCAAATTGGGCATTCTTCATAGGCAAAAGAGCGGACACCTTTGATGGGCAGGCATATGAGAAGACAGTGGTACAGAAGATTGTACGGGGCTGCCAATCTGGACAGTGAAGGGTGGTGGTGGGGTGCGTCTAGTAGACAGAGGGTGGCAGATCTGACTCTCAAAATCAAAATAAAAAATAGAGAAAAGAAAAGAAAAGGGATAGGGGAACAGGAAGTTGGGGCCAAAAAGGAAAAAGGGGTGGGGGATCTCCTCCTTGAGCACTGTCAAGGAGGTAAAGATACTCACTAGAGAGGCAAGGGAAGAGACACTCAGGGAGGCTTCCGGGGTTTTGGCTTACTAACATAGTATTTGTAGACATTAATAGGGCTAATCTATTGTATATGCAGTTGGAGCATTAATAGTTAGTCATTTCTCTACTAAAAGGTACATTGTGAAAGCAGATGTAACGTGGAAATTTCAGATATGCGATATATCTGCACTAGATCTTTTAAAGGTCAATCAATTTCAAGTTAATTATGATCCACAGTTTCAATTTTTTTTTATATGAATCCACAAATTAAATCAATTGCCTGAGTGATGAAATTTGGCATATTTTCTACAAGTAATTCATGTTTTGGCTTTATAGTCGGACTCCCATCAATCAATTAAAACCATAAAAGTCAAAAAATATCAGAACTACCTGAGATTTATAATAAAGCTTTTCAAGCTCAATTTACCATTTCGGTCAAGATTGTTATTGTAAAACTTTTGAACCAATTATAAAAACAGATAAAATATAACAGTTTTAAATGCAATCACCTAAAATGTTTAGATATGTCAGATGTGATCATGTGAGTTTCAAAAAAGTCACAAGGCATCAAAAGGATAGTGTACCCATAGGATTTGGTGTAATTAGCACTAAGACATCTCAAAAACATGCTTTAACAGCCCTCCCAGAAGGGAGGGGGATGAGGGAGAAAGAAAATGTCTTCTGAAAGAGCTGAGCAGATCAGCAGAGAAACTAAATTCTTGTCAGTACCTCCGAATGTATTAAGTTAAAAACCTAAGCTGATGAATTTAGGTCAACATTTATCACTGCAAAGCAATTAGCATTGTAATAATGGACAGATGAGTTAATACTATCTTGCTTAGAAGATAAGTTGTTCAGCAAACATGCATATCATCAAGTACTTCATGCACTAATATAATCTGGAGTTTTAATTGGTATACTATAAATGCATCTAATTGTTTATTTAAACCACAATGTCACCTTCCACCCATAATTAAGGGAAGGAGGCATCATTTGAAGTCAAACTCATTGATACTGTCATGTTGATACCTTATGTTCTTAAGTCAGACAAAGGTGAAGGATATATGACATGATATACACACACGAAGTCCTAGCATAGGAGCAGAAGCAACAGTAGTTAAATGATGTTCAGAAAGTGACACAAACAAGTGACAGTACGCTCTCATTTCTCTATACTTCTCACTTTTTTCCACGAAGAGTTTTGCAGTAACATATTTACATGCACCACAAGATACAGAATTAAGTAAACGCACTTCTCTTTAATGAAATTAAAATGATAATTGTGTCCTAATTAGAAAAATCATAAAACCATACACAGTAACTTACCCGATTTCCATAAGCAACAGCGTCAAGATAGGAGGGAATAGCATGTATGATGTGACAGAAGTAAAAACTTGCCAATTATCTTCTGGCTATTATAATAGCATTTGCAAACTTATGTATTACTGCCTCATGAGACAGTTCATATAAATCATACAACATTTGCTTATGTATATATATGAAAAACAGATTATATAACACTTTCAATGCTTTAGTATCCAATTGCCATTCAGCATCCAGATCACTCATAAAACTTAATATAATGCTAAATTTCAAGTACTTGACAACTGACCAGCTCAGCAGACCCAAAATCCCTAGTAGCAATGACCTTCCAAAAAACAGCATCAGATTCTGCGATTGAGTCAGAATGTTCATTTAAGGAGCCAGAAAAAAGAGAAGTGGAGCTGGATGGTGAAGAACACAAATCAGCCTGCAGAACTGCAATGTGATGATCAGCATCTTTTGCGATGACATGAAGCTTTCCATGAAAACCAGCAAGTAAATATGGAGATTCTGAATCTGCATAATCATAAATAGGGACTTTTCCAATAACAACTTTCCAAGTATCTTCTCTTTGATCATATACCTTAATTTTACCACTATCCAGAGTACTAGAAGGATCAAATGCATATAATTCACCATCTACAACAACACTCAGTTTTGTACCAGCTTGTCGTGCAGGCCAACCTTCACCCATGCCATTTGGCATTTCAATCCATGAATTTGTTTCGGGGTCATAAATCTCTCCTCCAACATCAACAAAGAAGGGCCACGAATATAAGCTTTGAGGCACACATAACCTTCCCATGTATGAAGTCAACCCAGTGGCAATAGGCTTTAGCATGTCGGCCAAATAGGCAGTGGGTAACATTTGTGCTTTTGAGAATGGCATGCTTGGTACTTGGGACCACGTCCCCATCGAAGGGTCGAAAACTTCAGCAGACTGAAGAGGAGTCAATCCACCTCGCCCTTGACTAACACCTCCAACCACATAAAGCTTGTTATTTAAAATTCCAGTCTTACAATAAGCTCTGCGTGCAGACATAGAAGTCATTTCCCTCCACTCATTTTGAATTGGATCAAATCTCCAAACACATTTCATGGTCAAAGCTCTAGAGAATCCACCAAGAACATAGAGGCATCCATCAACAGCTCCAATAGCACAACCACAAAATGGCATTTGATCCAACGAGTCCTTTCGCCCAAGCCAGCCTCTAATAACTTCAGCAATGTTAATACTTGCACCAGCCATGTTCCACATCCAAAGCCCAGAGAAACCCTTCCTAGAGTCGTCTTCATAAACAACACTGGGCATCATAGGAAGCCTATGCCATTTTCTTGAAAAAGGGTCTAAAGCATGCCAAAAAAGCTTATCCTCCTCAACCTTAGTCAACAAATATAGCCACTCTTCAGTCGTCCCAAGCTCCTTCCTTAATTTAAATAGTTCGGGGCTCCTAATGGTTGTCATCCACTTCCGTGACACCAACCGCACATTGAAATAGCAAATTCTAGGAAGTCTTGCAATAATCTGGATTGACAACTCATCAGGAAGACTTGGAATCAGCCTTGCGCTCTCCTCATCAAAGTTTGATGACATTCTTTGCCTCTTACAAGTCTCATTTTGAGAGACCTTGTTGTGTTCACTCGTCCTACACTTTGGACCAGCCAAACTCAAAAATTGCCCCATTGAGTAACTTGCGAGATCAATGTTTGAAGAAATTCCTAACTTTTGACTTTAGTCCAAGCACAGCCAACTAATCCAGTGACTTTCCCTTCATCAATGCAAAACCTAAACACAGAGAGAGAGAGAGAGAGAACTGTCAATATCATGCAAGAAGCCTTTTACCCAGGGTCTAGGATGATATTTATGAAATTTTCATAACCTTTACACGATGTAGCCACAAAGCCAATGTATGCTAAAGATCTTCAAAAGCATGCTTTCGAGTTTTATGAAATGACTGAGAAGGAGGAACACTAGTATTTCTTCTTATTTAAAAAGTATAACCTTCAAAAAATACAAGTGTCCCACAAACCAAACCATTCATACTTCTGCGCCAACTAATGTTGAACACCCCATATATATATATATATATAAACATATCTCCAGAAAAATTCACACCGCTGCGAAGTAGAGAGAATAATTTAGTAGTACTATACTTCTGCAAACTGAATTAAATTGGTTTCCCCCATTTTCACCTAACCTTTTGAGCCAAGAAATTAGAATAACTTTCAATGCCTCATACACACGGGCATCATGCAAAAACACATCACGAAATCAGAATCACACAACAGTATTAGTATTAGTACTCTCATTTCCCCCAAATTACTCACTAACCCATATAACAATAGGACATTGGATCCTTCTCAAACTTAGTGAAACACTCACACACAAACTGAAACCAAAGCTGTAAAATTTCACAAACGCGATCAAATTAAATTCAAACAAATAGCATGAACAAAGACAAAGTAAAAGAAATACCCATGAAAAGTGAAAACAAACACGCAGACACCCTAATACCCACTAACCAACCCAACCCAAAAACAATAATGATGATGATTATAAAATTACTCACCGCACTTGCAATTATCATTTGAAGTTTCGAATACGGAATTCGCAATTCTAACTACAGATCACGTGGATCATAAAATACTAATACAGAAATTCTTCATCGCATATACCTAAGAGAAAGATCCAGTGAAATGCAAGAGCCCAGATTTGTCATAGAATTTCGAAACGCCTGGCAGATTCATGCTCCCTTTAGATGTCTTGTATTGAAAACTTATCTGTATTATGTACTTCTGATTTACGAGTTACCGAAGCTTTTGTCCACTAACCATTATCGTGGAAGTTTTTATTGGCTCATGACACGTGGACCCGCAAAATCATCCCACGTGTTGTTGTAGCATCCTGGTAGCGTACCTCCCAGACCAGGCAAAATTTATTTATTTTTTTATTTTTTTTAATATTTAAAAAAAAAACTTTAATACATTTAAAATCATATTCTTAATAATTAAATAAAAAAATTTTTGACCAGTGGTCAACTAGAGGGTCAAATATAAGGAATATAGAAGCTTTATCTTTTTTTTTTTTTTTTAATTTTTTTAATTTTATATTTTAATCACCTTTTTGGGGGTTTAGATTTTGGACGGCATTGTATCAATTTTGACGGCCCTCGGCTGCTTGGATTCCCTTGCGCATTCATGAATCTGTACTATTCATGACGTGCGGCACGTTGAAGATTGTAACGTCAAGTCGTTTTCGATTGTCCCCTTTTATTATTATTATTATTTTAAAAAAATAAAAATCTTATTATACAAAAATAAAAATCGTACGTAATTGGATGTTTCACTTCGGCATGAATACCGGGGAGGGAATTTAGTAGCTGATTTTCTGGGAATTAAGGCAAGGCAAGGCCATCGATCTTGATCTGGAATATCTAACTTAATTAATTTGATTTCTATCCATATCATTTTCCTTTGCAGATTAGTGGTGCATATACATATTTATATATATATGGATTGGATCTTCTTGGACTCCCTAGTACTTTTAGACAATATTAGTGAAAAAAATATTGTTTGTTTTTATATTCTTAGAAATTTTGTGAAAATGTACACAACTAGTACTACTACCAGTAGTTGTATTACTATATTTGTTTTTCATGTTGTAAAAAAGGATGCAAGAAAAATAAAGTAAAACAAGAATCGATAAAAAAATTTATGTAGTTCGGCAATGTGTCTCTAATATCTATTGAGTTGCAGAGCATTTTATTTTCTTGAAAGTCGAATACAATACTGCGATAGAGCAATACAATATATATGCAGCGAAAACCCTAATTAGGGCTCAGGTCGAATTGATTTACCGTCTAAAAGCGGATCAAGATTTTTCTTGGACCTCACGGGATTTGTATATATTCGCTTCCACTTCGACACGCTTCATTGAAAATCTATAAAAAAACTATAATAAAATCTGTATTAAGTTAGATCATCAAATCGAACCGCCACAAAGAATAAACCAAGCTATTCCATATAGATAAGCCCAACATTTTAATATATATATATATATATATATATATATTTTTTTTTTTTGTTTTCTTGAAAGTCTTGGTTTTGGGATTCATTTCCTTAATTATGTAAGCCTCAAATTAATAATGTGGAAAGGTGAAAATTTTGATAACTTTTTAGGGCGACATGGACTATAGGTATCCTTTTTTTTTTCTTTTTTCTTTTTTAAATAAATAAATATATATATATATATATAATTATTTTATTGTTGTTATGATTATTTTTTATCGCTGTCTATTTAGGGACGTTGGCCATTCTTTCTCATTCCTTGAAAATATGGGATGTCTTGATTGAAAATTCTCTAACAAAAATGAGAATCAAAAGGTCAATAAAGTAGCATCATCATGTCCTTTTGAAAATACATTCAATTAACTTAAAAATAAATACAATTTGCAACTTCAAAATTAATATTAATATATATATATTATAAGTACTGTCAAGATTACGCCACGTCACTTATTTTCATTCAACTCAATGCAGCATGGCACAATGTGTATATATATCTAGAGATCATCATCTGCTTGCTTGGTAATTCCCTTTGTAATCATCCGACCATCGAGATTGCTGGACGTTCTAATTTCCGAGGCCATCTTAATTTAAATTAAGCCTCTGAGCTATAATATAATTAAACTCCTATTTATGTACATACGATTGACATATATATATATATATACAAAAATGATACACATACAATCAGCTTATATATTCACAATTCTTTACATAATCTTATTTTAATTGAGGGACATTTTTATAAAATAACTATAAAAATAATATTATTTTATGGAAATATTCTCAATTTAAAACATAATTATTATAAAAATGGTTGTATATATATATAATAAATACACTTACCACAGTGATCATCTTGTTAGACATTGGGTGATGATCAGGCCGATGAGCTGATGGCCGGCCGCCGGCTAAGCATGCGCGAAAGCATTCGTGGATATTAGCATTGCGTTTGGATTAATGAAAACATCCGCATTATTGGTGAAGCACTTGCGCAGATTTTCGCTTCTTTCTGTAGTAGTAGTACTGCTACTGATCATGATCCCATTCTCCAACCATATTTTGACAGGAATGGTAGAAGCTAATGAAGTGATCATCAAATCCTCCTCTGCGACGATCTCATTATCATCATCCACATGCGGATAACTGCCGTCGTAACCAACTCCAGGTTCTTGATATTGGATTTCGACTTCCTGATCATCATGCATCGACTTTCCGTGATCTGTCTCTTTGTCTTCAAAATGATCATGGAGATCTTCCGGTTCTAGCTCCTCATCATCGTGGTTGATCATCTCCTCCTCGCTTTCGACTTCGTCGAGTGGTACGAGATTTAAGATAAGCCGGCCATTTTCCCTGTGTGCTTCCAAGTACTCATGATGCTTCACTCTCTCAACTTCAATGATGAGCTTTCCATCTCCATAATGTCTGGTTAACACCCAAGGCATCCGACCGGGCAAATTACCTGTCTGTGCAAGCAGAGGTATTGGAGGCGGGTAATGATTTGATCTTGTCCCTGCAGCACGGTACCGTTGATTCGGCTTATGATCATGTTGACGGCCATTCGATTTCTTCAATCCTTTAATTTCATCTTCATTAGAGCTCAGGTAAACTCCACTCTCTGTTCCAATCAAATCGTCCAACATTATCGAAGACAAAGATGAAGAACTATTACTCGAGGTCGACCGGAGCAACGATGGCGAAATAGACGGTAATTCTGATGAATATGATGACGCCGACGATATCATGTAGGAATGAACAATGTGAAGAAAATGAGTTGGATCTCGAGGGCTCCTTGCTTCCAGGTAAATTAGGGTTTTGAAACCCAGTTGGAGATCACAATTATGGGTTGGAAAATCTTTTGGGGAGTGTACGGGAGATGGCTGTAACTTTGATACCCATAGCAAAATTCCACAGAGGGACGAAAGTATGGACTTAGCCTTGCTGATTAAGCCTTGATCACCCAAATAATCCATTCTATCTTTACATACATACATACATACATACATATATATATATATATATAACCTTAAACCCTAGCCTTTTCTCCCCGGCTAGTTACCAGAGATCACTGTATATAGGGTGAAGCTTGGAATTAGAAGCCTTCTAAATTCTCATACCAACACACTAATAATATTCAACCTGCAAGATCATGAAGAAGATTAAATTAAATTAAATCAAAAAATAAAAATTGGTACTTCACAATTAGAAGTAGCTATATTGTAATTGGGCGACAAGTGAGACACACGTGCATTTAAATAATATTAGAAAAATTAGTATGTTTGTCGCATATTTAATAAATACTTATCAAATTTATAGATGAGTTCTCCAGCTTAGATTAGAAGAGAGCTACGTCCGTTACGATTTACAAACGAATCAGAGATGGATTGTCAGTTATATAAGAATTTTTGGTTAACAAGGTTATTGCACGTGGTATTATGCAAGTTATTCAAAGTTGTGATGAGCAATTTACAAAATTCTTGAAGAAGTTTTGTTTACATTCATCAATACCGCTCATCTTAACAGATCAATACTATGATTCTTATGTGAACACAATAAACGGGCATGATAGCGAAATCCAGCCTGATCTTCAAACACCCACAAAATATTTGGACAATAAAAATATATAAATAAATAATCGATATCGTCAATATATACACATGAACAAACAGTCTACAGAGAAACAATTGCCCAATGATGAAGATTCCATTGCCAAACATGCAATATATAGCAGCTTTACCAGTAAAAATCATATATATATATATATGTAAATGCAGTTCCAAAGCATGTTATATGTAGCAGTGATGAAGAGGCAAGAACACCTTGAGAATTCCTGCTTTAATTCAGTAAATATCGAGAGGGAATTAACCCCTACCCAAATATATTATAAACCTTTTCAAATGAAAACATTGACTCTCATGCAAATTACTGCTGATCTAGAAAACAGCCATAATTTTGCAAATGAGGAACAAATTAGAGAGTGAAAAAGTACAAGCTAGCAAGAAAAAGAAAATGTCATCAAGAAAGAAGAGAGTCAATGACCTGAAAACTGAGATGATCATCGGGAATTAGGAGTTGGTGACATTGGCAGCACCAGACAGATTTCTTACTCGTTCATGAGAAGCACGAGCTGTGATCTCTTCTCCTGATCAACTCAACTCAGACTAACAAATCCACACCATCTCTACAATTCTCCAAAACCAAGAAGCCCATTTATAAGAGAAAACTTTGGGTAATAAGTACTGATGACGTTACCTTAGTTGCCCTTGATGAACATAGACGACCATCCTTGCCCACACATATTGCTCAAGGCTAATCAGGTGATTTCACTTGCTACGAGAAACGACTCCTCGTTTTAGGACCTGGTTCTCATGCAAACCAGAACCCTTCTAATTCCTGCAACCTGAAGCCACAGTCGCAGATCAAAATCAAACCCCAATGCCAGGTAACATAAGATAGAAGAACCCAAGATAAAACAAGAGGAGATGTGAACAGAGGATCACAAAATGAAACATCTATCAACTGATTTTGTTTGGTTCTGTAGCTCTGGCAACCATGTTCGATGCCAGGTCTGTTCCTTAAAGCTCCTTTCACTGACCACCTTAATGGACACGTATAACCTTCGTTTGCATTCTCTTTTTATGTTAAGTGTCATAACTTTCCCCAGATACATCTGTAGTTACCTAAAAAAGGTAAAGTTAGCCTCGATTTTTATGGTATTATATCGATCTTTGATTGTAGTTGTGAGCATTATCACAGCTAGCTGGCTAGCTCCCTGCATTTTCTTGTGATAATTAATTAGTCGATAAGGTTAAAAATTAGAAAATCATGGAGGATTTTCCTGATCCAATGTGATCATAATTACTGAAGCTGCCCTCTAAATTATCTTTTGTAAAGAATATGGCATATATTGCCTGCCAAATTTTAGCTATAAATAATATAAATGAAGGCACTGATACCCATATGGGAATATATTAGATACCCATATGGGAATATATTAGATACCCATATGGGAATATATTAGTACCATTTCCGGTTTAAATTGGGTGATTTAAATATTTTTTGGATAGCATAGCATATATACCATATTGAAACCGCTGTTCATGTATTCAATCCAGCTTGCAGCGAAGGAATACATACATGATATATCTACTAAAAGTCATTACTTTTTTCCACTTTTTTTTAAATGAGAAATTGACTTCATTCATTCATTGTAGAAAAGTTACATTCATGACTGAATACATACAGAGAAATTTCTAAATCATAAGCCAACCATTGAGCTTTTGGAGCTCTACTAGTACACAAATTTTCTTATGAAAATTTGTGTACTAGTATGATCTTAACTACTTTTGTAACTCTATACAGACAAAACGTCCAAGAGACAAGTTAAAAAATAAAAAATAAACAAAAGGAAATGCCAAAGAAAATAAAAAGATAGATATGAAAATGACAAATTATAATTTAGATCATTTATTCCGATAGAGTTTAAAAGTAGCCATAAAAAAAAGAAGGCTGCTAGAGCCACACAAGAATTCTACAAATGATCTCAAAAACTGAGATCTCACAATGCCATGTCATCTAAGTTATTATTATTTTTATTATTTTTTCTCTTTTTCAATTTTACCCATGCATTCCCCCCAGCCTCAAGTCCCCCTTCCCATCCCAACTCCCAACCCCCAGACCCGAGCCCACCCAGCTTTGCCACCAATTCCTGTCGGCGGCGTCGACACCAATGTCGTTGCCAACCCACTTCCACACTACCCATTATTTTATTGATGCATGCCTATCTCTTTTTCTCTTTCATCTCTTCATCACCTCTCTCTCTTTCTCATTCCACCACTCCGAATTCTCAGACCCATCTTATATATTTGCCTCTTAGCTCATCACCAGATCCTAAAAAGTCAGTCTTTTTCTTTTCTAGATTTTTATTTTTTTATTTGTTTCATTTTTTATTAAAAAGAAAGAGATTCTTGGAGGGTGGGTGAATTTGCTTCAGATCCAAGATTCGTGGATTGCCTGAAATTTCTAGCTTCAAACTAGCTTCGAGAATGGTGGCTCCACAATCAGTAATATTGAATCAGAAAGGTATGGTTGTAGAGATAGAGTAGGAAAATTGTAACTTTTTCGAACCTTTGATATTATTAATTGGGGACCAAGGAAATAAAAAAAAATACCGCTAGGCAAAACCCTTGTAAAGTCTTTTAGCTTATTTGTCTTACTTACCCACACTTTTCTGGATAGTCAAGCGGATTAATCCATAAAGCATCAACCTTTAGACCTTTCTAAATTACAAATATGGAACCTGGCAGTGGTGGTGGTGCGAGATGGTACATCGTCAAGGGGTTGGGGGTTTGGAAATGCAGGGAGACATGAGGGCGCAGGGGTCTTTTGGGGACAGAGGAGAGATGTGGGGCTATGGGAGAAATTAAAAACATAAAAATAAAGAGTTTTATTACGTACACGTAAAATTATGTACTAATCTATACATCAATACTAATTTTTTAATATTTAAAATTTAAATTAATACTGATTTTAATAAAATTTAAATTAGCAACTAGATTTTTCAAAAATAAATTATGTCATCAGTTTGTGGAAATCTATTTGTGAGATTACTTTGTGTTTTTAGTAGTTTTCTAAAAAGAAAAAAAAGGCCTAGAATATATTTTGATTGGGTTAAATTACATCGCCAACAGTCTAATTAATACAGAAACGCCATAAAATCTATTTTCGAAATACCAATCGTATGCATTAATTAATTATTTAATTAAGAGAGGATATATATATATATATGTATATGTATATGTATATGTTATATATAGATATATGGATAAGACTGGCAGTAAAAGAAACCCCCCACCCCACAAGTTTGAATTAGACTCGTATATATATAAAACCAATTAATTAAGGATCAGCTTAATTAGCTAGCAAGATGCACGCTCCATGTATATGCAGAAAGAATCCCGTGTACGTTGCTACGTATATACGTCATGAAGTAATAATATTAGTTATTAATCATATATATATATATATAGTAACCGCTTATTATAAAATGCATGCGTTTTGTCCAATTAATCATGTCATTCTTATCATGACATGCTCCTGTTAATTAATTATAAATTCTTCGATCTGGTCAAATATTGCATCTATATATATTCATGAACTATATGTATTATATATATCATCAATATATATTAGTACTTGCGAATGTCACACACACACACACTATATATATATATATATATATATATATGTAGTATGCAGTACATGATCAAATTTTGTAGTGAACTAGAGTTAATTCGCTCATCATATATGTTAACGTCGTGTTTAATTAGTACGCCTTTAGGCCAGGCTGCTCAGCGGTCTGGGCCTTCACTCGATTGGTATTTTGCAACGGAGAAAGGGGTGGCTCTCGGTAGCCTGAGATGCTTCCAATGCCTAAGTCAGTCGGTTTCTCTCAAGAATGCTCAAAGGAAAATGTAGAAGTATAATAACAATTCTTTCTGTAGGATTGATCCCACTACCTCGTAATTTTGAGTGTCTCTTTATACTTAACTCTTTTAGTCAGGAGGCCATACCCTGCGTTTTGGGGAAGAGGGATGCTCCTCGAAAACTCAACAGCCATGCTATCTGTTGAACTCAAGGTTTCAAGTTTCATGTGATTATAAATCTACACATGGATTTTGATGATAACAAATGAATTCAAAGAATAAAGAAGTCTCAAGCTCAAGTTGTCTACACAATGGAGTCAAGCACATCAAGGAAACAAGCATGAGCAAGAAGGGAACAAGTTCACATTAAAATTATAGAGTAATGTTGTAAATCTCTTCAAAATTCGAAATTAGGATTAATGCTCAAAATTAATATTTTATCATAAAGCATTAAAATACATTTTCCACATGTGCATGAATATTTTTGAAAATTAAATTTGAAAATTTTGAAAGATGATTGATAATCATCTTTTGCATGTGTATGCCTTGATTAAAGGGTTGAACTTTGAAAATATTAAAGATGATTGATTGTCATCTTTCACATGTGCATGTTTTATTTGAATATTTTCAAAAGTGATTGATGCTTTTTTAGACTTATAAAAAAAGTAAAAGATTAGGTTTGAATTTTTTGAAAATGAAAGTGTGCTCATTTTGTCATATGCCAAAAGTAAAAGATTAGGTTTGATTTTTTTGAAAAAGTGAATGATGTTGTCTCTGACAATTGAGAAAGAAGAACCTTTTATTTGAATTCTTTGACAAAGTGAATGATGTTGTCTTTGACAATTGAAAAAGAAGAACCTTTTATTTGAATTTTTTGAAAAAGTGAATGATGTTGTCTTTGACATGTGAATCTTTTTAAATTTGAATATGAAGTCTCATATGCCTATAAATAGATCATTTGAGAGCTTCACATTCACAACACCAAGAGCATACAACATTCATTCAAAACTTTCATTCTCTCTTCTCTAAGCATTGAGCCTTAATCCTTGTTCATTTTGAGAGATATAGTTTGCGCTGTATTGTTCTTATTTCACTCATTGAGGAGTGTTTTCTGATAACCTACCCACTATCAGCTCTTGTATCAGAAAAATGGTGTGTATAACCCTTGTGTGTGTAGAAAGTATTCTACACGGGGAATAGTTGAATCACCACGTGTAAGGTGATTGCAAGTGTAGAGGGTGTTCTACACGGATCCTTTGTAGCGGTATTGTTCAAAGGTGTAATAGGTTTCTATCTCCACCTGAAGGAGGTTGAATAGTGAATTTGGAAATCCTCAAGGGGTAGCTTGAGGCGAGGACGTAGGCAGTGGGGCCGAACCTCGTTAACATACTGAGTTTGCTTCTCTTTTACCCTTACTCTTTATATTTATTGTTATTTCATATTTTGTTTATATTTTATATTATATATTTGATTTATAATTGTTATTTTTTTTAATACAACTCAATTCACCCCCCCTCTTGTGTTAGTCATCTGGGCAACAATTGGTATCAGAGCTAAGAGCTCTATTATAAGATTAACTATCTTTTGAGTTAAGATCTTATGGCTAACATTGCAGTTTCATTTGGTGAAGGTCAATCTAGCAGTCGGCCTCCACTCTTTTGTGGAGATAATTACTCATTCTGGAAAGTTAGAATGAGAATATTTCTTCAAGCTCAAGGTAGAGAAATCTGGAAATGTATTGTAAATGGACCTTATATTCCAACAAAAATGGTTGATGGAGTAAAGGTCAAAAAGGAAGAAGAAAAGTTTGATTGTGAAGACGATATGCTTTATACTTTAAATTTAACTGCTATGAATTTATTATATAATGTTCTTAATGGAAATGAGTTTAATAGAATAATGAATTGCGCTACGGCAAAGGAAATTTGGGATAACTTGGAAGGAACTTATGAAGGAACTTCGCAAGTAAAGGAATCAAAAATTTATATTCTTACTCATGAATATGAAATGTTTAAGATGAATGATGATGAATCTATTTCTAGTATGCACACTCGTTTTACTAACATCATAAACAGCTTGACAGCTCTTGGCAAAGTTTATTCTAAGGTGGAGATAGTAAGAAAAATTCTCAACTCTTTACCAAAACGTTGGGAATCAAAAGTTACAGGGATTCTTGAAGCTAGAGACCTCAAGAAGCTCGAAGTCAATGAACTCATCGGGTCACTTATCACCCATGAGTACACATTGAAAAGAGGAGAAGAAGAAGGAAAGCCAAAGAAGAGCTTAGCACTTAAAGCTGTTCCTCATGAAAGTGAAAGTAATGAAGATGAGGAAAATGACGATAAAGATGAAGAAGTTACGATGATAACAAGAAAAATTCAGAGGTTCTTGAAGAAAAATAGAACTCCTCCGAGGAAATCTTTCAAAAAGTTTTCCAAGAAAGATTCAGGTAAAAACGACACTTTAATTTGTTATAAACATGGGATGATGATTCAAGTAGCTCAGATAGTGAAGCAAGAATGAAGAATCAGCAAATCTTTGTCTTATGGCTAAAGATGACATTGAGGTAACAAATCTTGATAATATTGAAAATCCTTCATATGAAGAATTGCAAAATGTTTTAGAAGAGATTTATGAGGAATTTAAAAAATTGGGTATCAAGTATACTGCTTTGAAAAAGAAAAATTCTTTTTTAACAAACGAAATTGAAATTTTAAGAAAAGAAAATATCATTTTGAAATATGAAAATCTTGAATTGAATAAAAGAAAACCGATTTAGAAAATATTGTTGAAAACTTTACGAATGGAAAAAGAAATTTTGAAAAACTTCTTGGTAGTCAAAGATGTGTTTTTGACAAGGCAGGTTTGGGATATATGCCAAAACAAAAATACAAACCTTATAAAAATTTCTTTGATAATCATTCTACCTCAAAGACTAATATTCAAAATTTTTTTCATAAAAATAATTTTGTCAAAAAAGGATATTATTATAATCATTCAAGTTTTTCATATATGTCACATGCTATTTGTAATTTTTGTAATAGAAATGGTCATAATTATCATACTTGTCCTATTAGAAGAAATCATACAATGACTATTAGGGTCATATGGGTACCTAAAAATCTTGTTTCTTCTAATACTAATAAATAAAAGGCCCAAAGAACTTGGGTACCAAGAAAAATCATTTTAATTGTTTTTATAGGTATGCATGAAGTCATCCACAAGCAAAAATAAGTGGTTTTTAGATAGTGGATGTTCAAGACACATGACGGGAGACAAGACTAAGTTCTTTGATCTTAGATCTAAAGAAGAAGGACACGTGACATTTGGAGACAACTCGAAAAGGAAGATCGTGGGAATAGGTAAAATTGAAAGTATAAATAACACAGAAAGTCTCAATCTCAACAAAGAGAAAACAATAGAGGAAATTCAACATAGAGCCATCAGGAAAGATCATCAAAATTTAATACAAGATGCAACCAAACAGTGAAAATTTGTGAAAGATCATCCAGTGGAACAAATTTTGGGAGAACCTTCACAAGGTGTAAGTACTCGATCATCTCTTAGAAATATTTGCAATCATACTGCTTTTCTATCTCAAATTGAACCCAAAAATATTGATGACGCACTTCTTGATGAATCTTGGATTCTAGCTATGCAAGAAGAGTTGAATCAATTTAAAAGAAATGATGTTTGGACACTTGTTCCTAGACCCAAAAATCATACTATTATTGGAACAAAATGGGTTTTTAGAAACAAGAAAGATGAGTCATTACTAGAAATAAGGCTCGACTTGTAGCCCAAGGTTTTAATCAAGAAGAAGGAATCAATTATGATGAGACATATGCACCTGTCGCAAGATTAGAAGCTATTCGAATGCTACTTGCATATGCTTGTTATAAAGATTTCAAACTTTTTCAAATGGATGTTAAAAGTGCTTTCTTAAATGATTTTATAAATGAAGAGGTATATGTTGAGCAACGTCCAGGTTTTGAAAATCATATTTCCCCAAATCATGTTTTCAAACTCACAAAAGCACTATATGGACTTAAACAAGCTCCTAGAGCTTGGTACGAGAAACTCAGTGGTTTCTTGATTGAAAAAGGTTTTTCAAGAGGAAAAATCGACACAACTCTTTTCATTAAATATGAAAATGATGATATTCTTTTGATTCAGATTTATGTTGATGATATAATATTCGGTGCTACTAATGAAAATATGTGTCAAGTTTTTGCTAAGACTATGCAGGAAGAATTTGAGATGAGCATGATGGGTGAACTTACATTCTTTCTCGGATTGCAAATTAAGCAAGCAAAAAGTGGGACATTCATCAATCAATCAAAATATATTAAGAAATTACTGAAAAAGTTTGGGATGGAAAATGCTAAGGAAATTGGAACACCAATGAGCCCATCAACTAAACTTGATAAAGATGAATCCGGTAAGCCAGTTGACTCGAAGATATATCGAGGTATGATTGGTAGCTTATTATATTTAACAGCCAGTAGATCAGATATTATGTTTAGTGTGTGCTTATGTGCACGCTTTCAATCATCTCCAAAAGAATCACATTTAATTGCAGTTAAGCGCATTCTTTGATATCTTAGTGGTACAATTAACCTAGGGTTATGGTACCCTAAGCACACATCTTTCGATCTAATCAGTTACACAGATGCAGATTATGCTGGCTGTAAAATAGATCGAAAAAGCACTAGTGGAGCATGTCATTTCTTAGGTCATGCATTAGTTTCCTGGTTCAGTAAAAAACAAAATTCTGTTGCACTATCTACTGCTGAGGCAGAATATGTTGCTGCGGGTAGTTGTTGTGCTCAAGTTTTCTACATGAAGCAACAACTTGAAGATTTTAAACTCAAGTATAATCACATTCCAATCAAATGTGATAATACAAGTGCTATAAATCTTTCAAAGAACCCAATACAACATTCTAGAACTAAGCATATTGAAATAAGATATCATTTTCTTCGAGATCATGTGCAGAAAGGCGATATAATATTAGAGTTCACAAACACACACGATCAGTTAGCAGATATTTTCACAAAACCTTTACTAGAAGATAGATTATGTATGATCAGAAGAGAAATAGGTATGATGCATGTTATGAATATCTCTTAAAAGATAGACCAAAGTCAATAAAAATAGAGATAGATTTTTTAAATACTTTTACATAAACTTGAGATTCTTAGCCTCATGTTTGAGACGCTTATTCTCTTCATACAATATCATGTCATTCTTATTCATGGGAACCGGCAAGCGGAATGAAGAATCTAATAAAGATTTTAACTGTTTATTCTTCTGCCGAATGATTCCTTCCCTTGTATAAGACTCTTGAACAATTCGTTGAAGTACAACAATTTGTTTTTTGAGCCTTTCAACTTCATGATTTTTGGCTTGTAGCCGCTGAGAAAAAGCAACAATAGAGGAAGAGTAGCGAGTCCCAAGACTCACCAAGTCATAAATAGCATCAGAATCTGACTTATTAGTCAGATTATTATTTTCTTGCTGCAACATAGCACCAATGGCAGCTGCAGAAAGGACAAGAGGTTGAGATGCAGAATGCCTCATGGATGGATCTAGAGAAATGTTAGAAGAATGAGCCATTGAGAAAAAAAAAAATAGAAGGCTTAAAACGAGAATGCTGAAGGAATGCAGATGAGTTATAGAGATGAGATGAAAACTTGATGCGGATTGGATGAATTTCAGGACTGATTTTATAGAGATAGCATAAAGAATAAGACAAACTATTTTCTCTTCAAATCTTATTTAGTCAAAAGAAATACAAGATATGCTAGACACACATTGTCAAAAGTTTTCTTACTAACCCAGCGAGATTAACAGTAGATTGTCCCTATTTTTCTAATAAACGGTGAACCTCTGCTGTTATCTGCCGATGTTGACCTTGTATCTGAACCCTTTCTCGTTCCAGCTCCTCTATTCGTGGTTGCAGATCATGAGCATACCAATCTGTAAATTTTTTCAACTCTTGGTTTTCTTGCTTTAGCCTTTTATTCTCATTATCCTTATTAGCAAGCTTCTGTCGTAACTCAGATATTTGCATGTTAAGATGATCAATCTCACTCACCCTCGCTGTTGCCCAGATGACTAACACAAGAGGGGGGGTGAATTGAGTTGTATTAAAAAAAATTAACAATTATAAATCAAATATATAATATAAAATATAAACAAAATATGAAATAACAATAAATATAAGGAGTAAGGGTAAGAGAGAAGCAAACTCAGTATGTTAACGAGGTTCGGCCCCACTGCCTACGTCCTCGCCTCAAGCTACCCCTTGAGGATTCCCAAATTCACTATTCAACCTCCTTCAGGTGGAGATAGAAACCTATTACACCTTTGAACAACACCGCTACAAAGGATCCGTGTAGAACACCCTCTACACTTGCAATCACCTTACACGTGGTGATTCAACTATTCCCTGTGTAGAATACTTTCTACACACACAAGGGTTATACACACCCTTTTTCTGATACAAAAGCTGATAGTGGGTAGGTTATCAGAAAACACTCCTCAACGAGTGAAATAAAAACAATACAGCTCAAGCTATATCTCTCAAAATGAACAAGGATTAAGGCTCAATGTTTAGAGAAGAGAGAATGAAAGCTTTGAATGAATGTTGTATGCTCTTGGTGTTGTGAATGTGAAGCTCTCAAATGATCTATTTATAGGCATATGAGACTTCATATTCAAATTTAAAAAGATTCACATGTCAAAGACAACATCATTCACTTTTTCAAAAAATTCAAATAAAAGGTTCTTCTTTTTCAATTGTCAAAGACAACATCATTCACTTTTTTCAAAGAATTCAAATAAAAGGTTCTTCTTTCTCAATTGTCAAAGACAACATCATTCACTTTTTCAAAAAAATCAAACCTAATCTTTTACTTTTGGCATATGACAAAATGAGCACACTTTCATTTTCAAAAAATTCAAACCTAATCTTTTACTTTTTGTATAAGTCTAAAAAAGCATCAATCACTTTTGAAAATATTCAAATAAAACATGCACATGTGAAAGATGACAATCAATCATCTTTAATATTTTCAAAGTTCAACCCTTTAATCAAGGCATGCACATGCAAAAGATGACAATCAATCATCTTTCAAAATTTTCAAATTTAATTTTCAAAAATATTCATGCACATGTGGAAAATGTATTTTAATGCTTTATGATAAAATATTAATTTTGAGCATTAATCCTAATTTCGAATTTTGAAGAGATTTACAACATTACTCTATAATTTTAATGTGAACTTGTTCCCTTCTTGCTCATGCTTGTTTCCTTGATGTGCTTGACTCCATTGTGTAGACAACTTGAGCTTGAGACTTCTTTATTCTTTGAATTCATTTGTTATCATCAAAATCCATGTGTAGATTTATAATCACATGAAACTTGAAATCTTGAGTTCAACAATCTCCCCCTTTTTGATGATGACAAATATTTGATAGAACTTGAAACCTATATTAATACTTAAGCTCCCCCTGAAAATATGCGTTAGTTTTTCAAGCAAAAGTATAAATATAATTCCAAGCATATATAACAAGTTTAGCAATTTAAACAATGTTAATGTTCTAGTCTAACACTTCTCCCCCTTTTGGCATCATTAAAAAGGATCCGCAACAAGAAAATGGACTGAAGAAAACGATGCGTTTAATAGTCACTGTAGATAGTTGAAAAATGGAGCCGTCCGTGACCCGACAAGTGCTGCAAAGCCTCGAGGCCTAACTCTATGAATTTAATACGGCTGAAGATTTAAACAATCGCCTGATGTTGTTGACAAACGGGATTGAAGGCTCCGAGTTTCTATAAAAAAATGATCATTTTCATCTATCGGATGCCAAAAAAATAATCACTTCTTGACCTGAGTTCTGTTTTTCCACAACGATAGAATGGCTGAGCAATTCTCTTCCACTAATGTTCCAGACTTGAATCAGGAACCCTTGACGCATCAATCATCAATCTTCTCTCCTGAGGCCGTCAATACCATGATAGGAGCAGTGAACCGTTTTTCTAGTAAGGCTGATTCTGAGATTATTGCAGAATCAAGAATGCTCAGTAATCAATATGCTGCCTCTGTTACGATCATGTCTCGAAGGTTAATGGCGAGGGTGAGTGAGATTGATCATCTTAACATGCAAATATCTGAGTTACGACAGAAGCTTGCTAATAAGGATAGTGAGAATAAAAGGCTAAAGCAAGAAAACCAAGAGTTGAAAAAATTTGCAGATTGGTATGCTCATGATCTGCAACCACGAATAGAAGAGCTGGAACGAGAAAGGGTTCAGATACAAGGTCAACATCGGCAGATAACAGCAGAGGTTCATCGTTTACTAGAAAAATAGGGACAATCTACTGTTAATCTCGCTGGCTTAGTAAGAAAACTTTTGACAATGTGTGTCCAGCATATCTTGTATTTCTTTTGACTAAATAAGATTTGAAGAGAAAATAGTTTGTCTTATTCTTTATGCTATCTCTATAAAATCAGTCCTGAAGTTCATCTAATCCGCATCAAGTTTTCATCTCATCTCCATAACTCATCTGCATTCCTTCAGCATTCTCGTTTTAAGCCTTCTATTCTTTTCTCAATGGCTCATTCTTCTAACATTTCTCTAGATCCATCCATGAGGCATTCTGCATCTCAACCTCTTGTTCTTTCTGCAGTTACCATTGGTGCCATGTTGCAGCAAGAAAATAATAATCTGACTAATAAGTCAGATTCTGATGCTATTTATGACTTGGTGAGTCTTGGGACTCGCTACTCTTCCTCTATTGTGGCTTTTTCTCAGCGGCTACAAGCCAAAAATCACGAAGTTGAAAAGCTCAAAGAACAAATTGTTGTACTTCAACAAATTGTTCAAGAGTCTCACACAAGGGAAGGAATCATTCGGCAGAAGAATAAACAGTTGAAATCTTTATTAGATTCTTCATTCCGCTTGCCGGTTCCCATGAATAAGAATGACATGATATTGTATGAAGAGAATGAGCCTTGGGCTACAAGTCGAGCCTTATTTCTAGTAATGACTCCAGACTCATCTTTCTTGTTTCTAAAAACCCATTTTGTTCCAATAATAGTATAATTTTTGGGTCTAGGAACAAGTGTCCAAACATCATTTCTTTCAAATTGATTCAACTCTTCTTGCATAGCTAGAATCCAAGATTCATCAAGAAGTGCGTCATCAATATTTTTGGGTTCAATTTGAGATAGAAAAGCAGTATGATTACAAATATTTCTAAGAGATGATCGAGTACTTACACCTTGTGAAGGTTCTCCCAAAATTTGTTCCACTGGATGATCTTTCACAAATTTCCACTGTTTGGTTGCATCTTGTATTAAATTTTGATGATCTTTCCTGATGGCTCCATGTTGAACTTCCTCTATTGCTTTCTCTTTGTTGAGATTGAGACTTTCTGTGTTATTTATACCTTCTATTTCTTCATCAATAGATTTCTTGGAGAGTGGAGAATTAGATTCATCAAATACTACATGCATAGATTCTTGTACAGTTAAAGTCTTTTTGTTGAATACTCTATAAGCTTTACTATTAGTAGAATACCCGAGAAAAATACCTTCATCAGATTTTGCATCAAACTTGCCTAAATTATCTCTGTCATTCAAAATAAAACATTTGCATCCAAATACATGAAAGTAACCAATGTTGGGCTTTTTCTCATTCCAAAGCTCATAGGGGGTTTTATCTAATTTAGACCTTAACATAACTCTATTTATAACATAACATGCAGTACTTATCGCTTCGGCCCAAAAATAACTAGGCAAGTTGTTCTCATTGAGCATTGTTCTTGCCATCTCTTGAAGAGATCTATTTTTCCTCTCTACTACCCCATTTTGTTGAGGAGTTCGAGGAGCAGAAAAATTATGAATAAAACCGTTTTCATCACAAAATGTTTCAATATTTTTATTAACAAATTCTTTTCCCCTATCACTTCGGATACTTGAAATAGTATAGCCCTTTTCATTTTGAATTCTCTTGCATAACTTGGTAAAGGCATTATGTGCCTCATCTTTATGAGCAAGAAAGATGACCCAAGTATATCTAGAGAAATCATCAACAATAACAAATGCATAATATTTTCCTCCTAGACTTGCAACTCTATTTGGTCCAAAAAGATCCATGTGTATCAGTTGCAATGGTCTAGTAGTGGAAATATGTTTCTTAGTTTTAAAAGAAGTTTTTGTTTGTTTACCAAATTGACATGCATCACAAATTTTGTCTTTAAGAAAATATGTTTTTGGTAAACCTCTCACAAGATCATTTTTTGAAAGTTTGGAAATAAGTTCCATGTTGGCATGACCTAATCTTCTATGCCATAACCAACTAGTTTCATTTTGAGCTGACAAGCAAATAGCATCTTGTGAGGTAATTTCTTCAAAATCAATTGTATAAACATTATTGTTTCTAAAAGCAATAAAACAAATATTACAATCATGATCATTCAAAATAATGCATTTATCCATTTTAAAAGTAACTGTAAATCCTTTATCACATAATTGACTTATGCTCAAAAGATTATGTTTTAAACCTTCAACAAGTAGAACATCTTCAATTATGAGAGAAGATTCATTACCAATTTTACCTATTCCCACGATCTTCCCTTTCGAGTTGTCTCCAAATGTCACGTGTCCTTCTTCTTTAGATCTAAGATCAAAGAACTTAGTCTTGTCTCCCGTCATGTGTCTTGAACATCCACTATCTAAAAACCACTTATTTTTGCTTGTGGATGACTTCATGCATACCTATAAAAACAATTAAAATGATTTTTCTTGGTACCCAAGTTCTTTGGGTCCTTTATTTATTAGTATTAGAAGAAACAAGATTTTTAGGTACCCATATGGCCCTAATAGTCATTGTATAATTTCTTCTAATAGGACAAGTATGATAATTATGACCATTTCTATTACAAAAATTACAAATAGCATGTGACATATATGAAAAACTTGAATGATTATAATAATATCCTTTTTTGACAAAATTATTTTTATGAAAAGAATTTTGAATATTAGTCTTTGAGGTAGAATGATTATCAAAGAAATTTTTATAAGGTTTGTATTTTTGTTTTGGCATATATCCCAAACCTGCCTTGTCAAAAACACATCTTTGACTACCAAGAAGTTTTTCAAAATTTCTTTTTCCATTCGTAAAGTTTTCAACAATATTTTCTAAATCGGTTTTCTTCTTATTCAATTCAAGATTTTCATCTTTCAAAATGATACTTTCTTTTCTTAAAATTTCAATTTCGTTTGTTAAAGAAGAATTTTTCTTTTTCAAAGCAGTATACTTGATACCCAATTTTTCAAATTCCTCATAAATCTCTTCTAAAACATTTTGCAATTCTTCATATGAAGGATTTTCAATATTATCAAGATTTGTTACCTCAATGTCATCTTTAGCCATAAGACAAAGATTTGCTGATTCTTCATTGCTTACTTCACTATCTGAGTTACTTGAATCATCATCCCATGTAGCTTTCATTGCTTTCTTGCCCTTGTTTCGATCTTTCTTTAGCAGAGGACAATCTGGCTTGATATGACCAGGTTTATTGCATTTATAACAAATTAAAGTGTCGTTTTTACCTGAATCTTTCTTGGAAAACTTTTTGAAAGATTTCCTCGGAGGAGTTCTATTTTTCTTCAAGAACCTCTGAATTCTTCTTGTTATCATCGCAACTTCTTCATCTTTATCGTCATTTTCCTCATCTTCATCACTTTCACTTTCATGAGGAACAGCTTTAAGTGCTAAACTCTTCTTTGGCTTTCCTTCTTCTTCTCCTCTTTTCAATGTGTACTCATGGGTGATAAGTGACCCGATGAGTTCATTGACTTCGAGCTTCTTGAGGTCTCTAGCTTCAAGAATCGCTGTAACTTTTGATTCCCAACGTTTTGGTAAAGAGTTGAGAATTTTTCTTACTATCTCTACCTTGGAATAAACTTTGCCAAGAGCTGTCAAGCTGTTTATGATGTTAGTAAAACGAGTGTGCATACTAGAAATAGATTCATCATCATTCATCTTAAACATTTCATATTCATGAGTAAGAATATAAATTTTTGATTCCTTGACTTGCGAAGTTCCTTCATAAGTTACTTCCAAGTTATCCCAAATTTCCTTTGCCGTAGCGCAATTCATTATTCTATTAAACTCATTTCCATTAAGAGCATTATATAATAAATTCATAGCAGTTAAATTTAAAGTATAAAGTCTATCGTCTTCACGATCAAACTCTTCTTCTTCCTTTTTGACCTTTACTCCACCAACCACTTTTGTTGGAATATAAGGTCCATTTACAATACATTTCCATATTTCTCTACCTTGAGCTTGAAGAAATATTCTCATTCTAACTTTCCAGAATGAGTAATTATCTCCACAAAAGAGTGGAGGTCGACTACTAGATTGACCTTCACCAAATGAAGCTGCAATGTTAGCCATAAGATCTTAACTCAAAAGATAGTTAATCTTATAATAGAGCTCTTAGCTCTGATACCAATTGTTGCCCAGATGACTAACACAAGAGGGGGGGTGAATTGAGTTGTATTAAAAAAAATTAACAATTATAAATCAAATATATAATATAAAATATAAACAAAATATGAAATAACAATAAATATAAGGAGTAAGGGTAAGAGAGAAGCAAACTCAGTATGTTAACGAGGTTCGGCCCCACTGCCTACGTCCTCGCCTCAAGCTACCCCTTGAGGATTCCCAAATTCACTATTCAACCTCCTTCAGGTGGAGATAGAAACCTATTACACCTTTGAACAACACCGCTACAAAGGATCCGTGTAGAACACCCTCTACACTTGCAATCACCTTACACGTGGTGATTCAACTATTCCCTGTGTAGAATACTTTCTACACACACAAGGGTTATACACACCCTTTTTCTGATACAAAAGCTGATAGTGGGTAGGTTATCAGAAAACACTCCTCAACGAGTGAAATAAAAACAATACAGCTCAAGCTATATCTCTCAAAATGAACAAGGATTAAGGCTCAATGTTTAGAGAATAGAGAATGAAAGCTTTGAATGAATGTTGTATGCTCTTGGTGTTGTGAATGTGAAGCTCTCAAATGATCTATTTATAGGCATATGAGACTTCATATTCAAATTTAAAAAGATTCACATGTCAAAGACAACATCATTCACTTTTTCAAAAAATTCAAATAAAAGGTTCTTCTTTTTCAATTGTCAAAGACAACATCATTCACTTTTTTCAAAGAATTCAAATAAAAGGTTCTTCTTTCTCAATTGTCAAAGACAACATCATTCACTTTTTCAAAAAAATCAAACCTAATCTTTTACTTTTGGCATATGACAAAATGAGCACACTTTCATTTTCAAAAAATTCAAACCTAATCTTTTACTTTTTGTATAAGTCTAAAAAAGCATCAATCACTTTTGAAAATATTCAAATAAAACATGCACATGTGAAAGATGACAATCAATCATCTTTAATATTTTCAAAGTTCAACCCTTTAATCAAGGCATGCACATGCAAAAGATGACAATCAATCATCTTTCAAAATTTTCAAATTTAATTTTCAAAAATATTCATGCACATGTGGAAAATGTATTTTAATGCTTTATGATAAAATATTAATTTTGAGCATTAATCCTAATTTCGAATTTTGAAGAGATTTACAACATTACTCTATAATTTTAATGTGAACTTGTTCCCTTCTTGCTCATGCTTGTTTCCTTGATGTGCTTGACTCCATTGTGTAGACAACTTGAGCTTGAGACTTCTTTATTCTTTGAATTCATTTGTTATCATCAAAATCCATGTGTAGATTTATAATCACATGAAACTTGAAATCTTGAGTTCAACACTCGCCATTAACCTTCGAGACAAGATCGTAACAGAGGCAGCATATTGACTACTGAGCATTCTTGATTCTGCAATAATCTCAGAATCAGCCTTACTAGAAAAACGGTTCACTGCTCCTATCATGGTATTGACGGCCTCAGGAGAGAAGATTGATGATTAATGCGTCAAGGGTTCCTGATTCAAGTCTGGAACATTAGTGGAAGAGAATTGCTCAGCCATTCTATCGTTGTGGAAAAACAGAACTCAGGTCAAGAAGTGATTATTTTTTTGGCATCCGATAGATGAAAATGATCATTTTTTTATAGAAACTCGGAGCCTTCAATCCCGTTTGTCAACAACATCATGCGATTGTTTAAATCTTCAGCCGTATTAAATTCATAGAGTTAGGCCTCGAGGCTTTGCAGCACTTGTCGGGTCACGGACGGCTTCATTTTTCAACTATCTACAGTGACTATTAAACGCATCGTTTTCTTTAGTCCATTTATTTGCTACCGATCCTTTTTAATGATGCCAAAAGGGGGAGAAGTTTTAGACTAGAATATTAACATTGTTTAAATTGCTAAACTTGTTATATATGCTTGGAATTATATTTATACTTTTACTTGAAAAACTAACGCATATTTTCAGGGGGAGCTTAAGTATTAATACAGGTTTCAAGTTCTATCAAATATTTGTCATCATCAAAAAGGGGGAGATTGTTGAACTCAAGGTTTCAAGTTTCATGTGATTATAAATCTACACATGGATTTTAATGATAACAAATGAATTCAAAGAATAAAGAAGTC
The DNA here is from genome assembly GCF_018687715.1 of Carya illinoinensis. Classification (NCBI taxonomy): domain Eukaryota; kingdom Viridiplantae; phylum Streptophyta; class Magnoliopsida; order Fagales; family Juglandaceae; genus Carya; species Carya illinoinensis. The sequence continues at coordinate 43,826,264 of NC_056756.1, forward strand.
TCAAGCTCAAGTTGTCTACACAATAGAGTCAAGCACATCAAGGAAACAAGCATGAGCAAGAAGGGAACAAGTTCACATTAAAATTATAGAGTAATGTTGTAAATCTATTCAAAATTTGAAATTAGGATTAATGCTCAAAATTAATATTTTATCATAAAACATTAAAATACATTTTCCACATGTGCATGAATATTTTTGAAAATTAAATTTGAAAATTTTGAAAGATGATTGATAATCATCTTTTGCATGTGCATGCCTTGATTAAAGGGTTGAACTTTGAAAATATTAAAGATGATTGATTGTCATCTTTCACATGTGCATGTTTTATTTGAATATTTTCAAAAGTGATTGATGCTTTTTTAGACTTATACAAAAAGTAAAAGATTAGGTTTGAATTTTTTGAAAATGAAAGTGTGCTCATTTTGTCATATGCCAAAAGTAAAAGATTAGGTTTGATTTTTTTGAAAAAGTGAATGATGTTGTCTTTGACAATTGAGAAAGAAGAACCTTTTATTTGAATTCTTTGAAAAAGTGAATGATATTGTCTTTGACAATTGAAAAAGAAGAACCTTTTATTTGAATTTTTTGAAAAAGTGAACGATGTTGTCTTTGACATGTGAATCTTTTTAAATTTGAATATGAAGTCTCATATGCCTATAAATAGATCATTTGAGAGCTTCACATTCACAACACCAAGAGCATACAACATTCATTCAAAGCTTTCATTCTCTGTTCTCTAAGCATTGAGCCTTAATCCTTGTTCATTTTGAGAGATATAGTTTGCGCTGTATTGTTCTTATTTCACTCATTGAGGAGTGTTTTCTGATAACCTACCCACTATCAGCTCTTGTATCAGAAAAAGGGTGTGTATAACCCTTGTGTGTGTAGAAAGTATTCTACACGGGAAATAGTTGAATCACCACGTGTAAGGTGATTGCAAGTGTAGAGGGTGTTCTACACGGATCCTTTGTAGCGGTATTGTTCAAAGGTGTAATAGGTTTCTATCTCCACCTGAAGGAGGTTGAATAGTGAATTTGGGAATCCTCAAGGGGTAGCTTGAGGCGAGGACGTAGGCAGTGGGGCCGAACCTCGTTAACATACTGAGTTTGCTTCTCTCTTACCCTTACTCTTTATATTTATTATTATTTCATATTTTGTTTATATTTTATATTATATATTTGATTTATAATTGTTATTTTTTTTAATACAACTCAATTCACCTCCCTTTTGTGTTAGTCATCTGGGCAACACTATCTTTAATGCGGTGTGGTCTCCTGGTGTCAGTCATTTAATTCGGCGTGGCTGTCTGGTGTTCTCATTAAATATTGCGGCATGGTCTTATGGTGTTACTGTTTAGTTTTGTCCTTCTACTTGGCATGTTTCTCTCCCTTTCCTCCAACTAAGATTTTCCACGTCATTCCTGCAATGTCTCATCTCGCCACTAGGGTTGTCTCCGAATTGCACAGGAGTTTGCCCCGAGCTGCTGGGGGATCCCTCATGGGCCTGGACCGGTGACAACTTGACTCATGGGATCCAAAGAAGGTGATGAGTTTGGGACTGTTCGCATGGGCTTTAGGCCTCTAACAAAAATTCCCCCTAACATTATATTTATATATGGTGATCAAATCAAAAGTTAATTCACACATGAAAAAACACATTTATTGATATAGAAAACAAAAATGCATAATACAATCACGCCTAGCGGAATTGTTGGGGAGTCGGTTGTCAACATAAAAAAATGAAAACAGTGCGTTTCATAATGCATCAAAACGAATCATTCCACTACGATGACCTCCCTCCGTCTTCCCACAAACGAACACGAAGTCCTTCGAAGCCTCCCTCCCAAATAGAGTCCTTCGTCTTTGCAACAAAGGGTTCGCAGTTTCTTCTTCTCATCTTCTTCTTTGCATCTTTCAAATAGTCATTCGTCTTTGCAGTGTCATCTTCACATGTTCGTCTTCGCAACGTCTGAGTCCGTGTACAATTCGAAGAGATAGTAGCAGGTTATGAAGTCTCAAAATCGAATCTAAGTAGGTTCTCATCTTGCACTTTCTCACCAACCAGTTTGTGTCAATTCGTTCATCTTTGAGAACCGAGATGATAAGATCTTGATTTCCATTATATTCTCTCTTTTTATAGTTTTATTCCATTTTCAGGTGATTTTCTAGAAATTTACTCTTGGCTCTAACAACTAAATAGATGAGAAAATACATGCATGTGTCTGCAGATTAATGATCACTGACTTTGATCATATATCTGAAAAGAGGTGACTTTGGAGAAACTGGAGGTTGTGTGCGGCCAATTTGCTATAGGTGTAGTTCGTGATTTTCTTTTGAAAAATAAAATTGAAATTTTCTTGTTAGATTCCACTCAACCACAAAGCTAGAACATGCAAAGTGCATAGTTGGATGAGGGACCAACAAAGATCCAGAAATGGACAACACCAAAGATCAACTCAATATTTTGAACTCCCGAATTTTCCACCGGGCTGTTCTCATTAGTGTTATCCAGATCTTCGCTGATGAATATTAATTCAGGGAAAAAGCACTTACCATTTTCATCCATCCAAGCAATCGACCACCGACTATTGGACCCCAAATCTCTCTCTTTCTTCTTCTTCATGAATTCAAAAGAAAACGACGCACTGTCCCAACAAATTTGTTCCAAAGGATCATTATCAAATATGATTTAATTTTAAGAAGAGATCCTTTGTTTCTTTCAAGACTCCGACCAACTCAGGAATCCAAACCTTCTCTATTTCTTCTCAGATATTTACAATCTGATGATTAACTCCTTCCCGAAGGCTACTTTTCTCAAATTTCTATATTATCTTTTTGTTTTTTTATATATACTGACGGGACTGTCAGCCGATTATACAGCAGTTGCAAACACCGGTTGTACGTAACAGTTTTTGACATATATAGATTTTATATACTCAATTTTATGTATTCTTTATAAATTAAATTATTAAATTATTCATCTCAAAATGTATCAACTTAACATAACAAGATTTTCAAGGAAAAATTAAATAGCATTTCACTAAAATTGAAAAAAAAAATAGAAATTTATATATTGATGCTAGCTAGCTAGCTACGAACTGTGTTGATTTCACCGATCACTGGGACCCCAAAAATGCAGGACGATCCAGAAGTACACGTATTGTTGTAGTTTAAGCACTTTCCTGCCCCATTAACACCCAGTATTCCAGAACTCCCATTCATCGACGCTGAGTCTTCAACCACTGATGATCCCCAATCCTTTTCCACTATTTCCTTCTCAACCTCGTCATCGTCCCCACTCAGTAAGAGGTGATCACCACCATCAACGATATGATCTTCATCCTCGTTATCATGATGGACGTGGTGATCCTTTTCCTGATGATCTTGATCAGAATCGCTCATCATCAATGGCTCTTCATTCGCGCCATAATCGTCGTGCTCGTCATGATCAGCAGAGGGAGATCGAGAAAGCCAAGCGTCGTTATAATTGTCGAGAGGCACAAGCTGCAAGGTGAGACGCCCGTTAGCCCTGTGGGCACGGAAGTACTCGTGGTGCCTCACCTTCTCCTCCGTGAGAACCAACCTTCCATCGCTGGTGTAGTGCCGCTTAAGCACCCACGGCATACGAGAAGGCAGATTCCCCGTGCGTGCCAGCGACGGTATCGGCGGTGGAAACTCTTTTTTCTTCCATGCCACAAGCCTCTGTTCTCGCTTCCCACGACAGTACTTGCTGTAGTAATTACCCTCGTCATCATAATCATCACGAGACTCATGAACAATATTCTCCATTAACTCATCCCCCCGCGCAATAGTACTGATCTCCATTAATGCGCCGCTTACCAGCTCCTTGTTGTCATGATCTTTGAGATCAAGGCAGCTCTCCACGCCGATGTAGTCCCCAATAACATAGGAATCCGCCACCTCTGTGGAGGACAACATGTTAAAGCAGCTAGCTTGTAGAACTATTATAACGATGTCGGTCTCCTTCTTCGGAAGAGAGTTCGAGCTGGGACTGCATAATTATAAAGGAAAGGTATGGGTATTAATTATGATGCAAACCTGCATTAGGCAGACTGCTGGCCGTAAATGCATCTGGTGATTCATCTTTCAAAAACAGAAAGAGATCATGAGAATTTGTGTGTGTGTTTTCGAGAAAGGGGTCATGGCATTGAAGGTATGGATGGAAAGATAGAGATGGCAGAGACAGCTAATATGTGGAAAAAATCTAATTACAAGTTTAATATGTATATTAATTAAATATAATTGATAAAAAAGTTAATTCGATTGAAAATACTATTAATTTAAATTTTTAATATGAAAAAATTAATATTAATATATAAATTAATAAATTACTTTATTCATACTTAATAAAATTCATATATGTGAGTGAATGTCAAGATTGGGTTTATCTGCTTTCAAGAATCTGAATTGAAAAAATCTACACAATCTCTTAATACCCTAACACTCTACTTTTTTTTTAATTTTTATTATTTTATTTTTTATCAAATATTTAATATATAAATAATGAATAAAATAATTAAATTAATTTAAAAAGAATAAATTCAAAAAAAAATACTAAAAAAATATTAAAATATTGAAAAAATATGAGATGTTAGAGTGTTGGGAGGTTGTGTAGCAAAACTCATCTGAATTTATTCTCTCACGTACACTCTCGACTGCATACTTTTTCATAAAAAATTATATTCGTATGGACATTAAGCAAACAAATATGAAATCATTAGAGCCATGGATTTTTTGAAGCTCATGAGAAAGACCAACCTGCCACAATATCTATCTATACATTACATATTTTATATAAGAATTTTTCAATTTTGATCGCATATGCAAGGTATTATAAGCTGGTATATGGTCATGTCAAGTTCGCACATTCAAAACTTTAATGAAACCATGCGTACGTACACGCGCGTGGGCTGACATACGATGACACCACGTGTTGTGGACATGTTAACTTCCAAATTGCGCAAACAGTTCTCCCAAGGCTAGCTGTACGTTGCGCATCTGGCGGCACAGGCCGCCCTAAATGATTGCTCGTCACCCTCGAATTAACGATCATAGACTAATAATCATCAATTCAAGCAAAGTGCGATGCACTTGTTCGAATGATAATCCAAATGATATTTAAAGTTTTATTTATAATTTTAGAGTGTATAAACTATGCATTTAAAATATATATATATAATTTATATAAAAATTAATTTTTAATAATAAATTATATTTTTTAAAACAAATATAAAGAATTTATACATTTTAAAATTGTATATAATATTACTATAATCAAATATATTTAAGAGAGAGAATAAATAAATATAACACCTTAAATATAAAATTTATTTCAAAATACAATTACCATGCATCGATTATTCCCAATTAATTAATTTTTAAAGTATTTAATCTCATTCTAATTATAATTTTTTGTTTATAATATATAGTTGAATGGAAATTAGAATAACACATAATTAATTATATAAACTAATAAATAAACAGATAGAAGATACAAATTAAATAATTAAAATTAAGGAAACGTGTATATACGTCCAAAACCATTGGCAGCAGAGAGTAGGACAGATCATCTGGCATGCAAACTGGAAGACGGAAGATTCATACATAATTTATATTTTTATCTGTTTTATGAATGATATGTTTATAATTTTTTAACAATAAAAAATAAAATAAAAAAGAAGTTATCATAGACGTACACGACATATAATTATGAAAATTTAATTGCTTTTAATCTTGCATGTAAAAATATCTTTTTATATTAGATTAAAAAACAAATTATTAAAAAAAAGCAAATTAATTAAGTTTTATTTTTATTTTTTATTTTCATTTTCATTTTAATCACGTACGAAAATAATCTCTGAAAGAGAGAGAGAGAGAGAGAGAGAGAGAGAGAGGGGGGGGGGGGGGGGGGGGGGGGGGGGGAAATTACACCTGTAACATTAACATGCATGACTATATATAACATATCCTAATCAGAGCAAATGATCAAACACGTTTAGTTTACGAAATAGGCATGAAAAAGGAAAGCTAGCTAGCTAGCAGCTGAGACAACCATCGACGCACAATTAGTAGGAGAACGATCTAACAATATTAGTGTACATACGCGGGTGTGTTTATCTCTACATGAAAGAAAGACAAAAAGAAAATATATATATATATATATTGGCAGATTGATAAACTTACCAGCTGGCCGGGTGGGGTTAATCTTCTAGGCCGGCCGTGGCCTGTCTTCTGTGTCTCCGGCGGGCGCAGTTACTATAACTAGATCACAGGGTCGATATACTTATAATTAAGATCAAGACAACTCAGTCGTGAGAATTTGAGAGAGAGAGAAGGAATGAGATTTTTAATCTCTATTCCGTGTGAGCTATGGCATGCATATATATATATATATATATGTATGTATGTATGTGTGTATGTATAAGTACTGTAAAATGAATGTATATATCGTCGTCTCGTTTCAAACTTCCGTAGCTGATGTAGCTCATCATGTGTCTTTGTAACGAGTAATCATGAACGCAAGATGTATTTATTAATAATTTTTGGGCGGAGTTTCAGGGATTTATTGGTTGAGGTTGGAAGACTTTAAACGAGACAATACTCCATCCATACAATCTAATATCTATATAAAAATACTTCTCACAATCTGACCGGAGTCATTGATCGAACAGCTAGCTAGCTACCATTAATATTCCTGGCTTGGAACAGCTCAATTCAATTTTTACCTACTCATCATCTATAGTCATCCGGTCTAAAAGATTTACTTGGATCATCAATCTCCAACCTCTTGGATGGATTTCCATTACTGATCAGCACATGAAATAGTTCTAACTGAAGTGAAACGATTGTTCTGGTTTTCGAGTCCAATGGTAAAACATATTGTACATCTAAGGATAAAGAAAAAGAGAAGACATTTATTCCACACATGATTCATGCCCCAATAAAGACAAAAACATTATTGATGGTAGGCAAGAAAATTTGATTTCATCTTCTCTCTTGTGACCTTCCTTGTACCACAATTCATATCTAAGATTTTTAAAAAAAAAATAAAAAATCAATCTTTCAAATAAAACAAAAGAAATTTGTCTTTCCCCACATTTTGTATTTATTTGTCAGAAATAAGTGTAAAGGCTAGGACTTGACATGATCTCACTTCGACCAAAAATTTTATTTACAATTATTTTTATATACCCTTTTTTGCACTCTATTACTATAATTAGTTATATATTAGAATAAACTAATACAACCAATTATATTAGTAGCGTATACAGAAAATACACAAAAACTTTGAAGCTGCCACCTAGTGGAATGAAAAAGAGCTAGACGAGAGACTTCAATCCTCGTACCGAGAGAGATTTAAGAATCTAGATCATAGAAACAAATTATGGTCCAATGGGTACGAAAACTTTGAAACATTCATTTTTTAACAAAAGGCTAGGGCCGCTTTCATTTTCAAGTAATGTTTGATTGATTAATCATTTCATTACGTATTAAACAATATTCGATCGATATGAAAGAGGTTAAAAAAATGAAAATCATTTCATTAAACATGCATCAAAACAATTGACAATCATCTTTGCGCAAATCAAAACATTAAGGTCTCCCCTAAGCTCGTTAACATAAACTGATCATGTGCATTTCGGTAACAGCAAAAGTTGGAAACTCTATCAAAGGTCTTAGAAGACAAACTTAATGCTAGCTAGTTTCACGCCTGCAACCAAAAGGATCTCTCACTGCTCACCGGCTAGTGACTTGATAATATCTGAATCACCTGAGAAACGTGTAACAAAAGGTACATGAGTAAACCAAATCCGTCACGAACATGAAACCTTCTCACAACGGAGCACAGAAGCCGACTTACCTGGATCAACAATACTGAGGCATGACACACGAAAATACTTTCCACAAGCTGTCCCCAGATCGACATTGTCTGGAAAGCACAGAAAAAGTCGCAATGGAAAAGGGCAATTTAGTATCATACATCATATTAAATCATGTAAACGCAAACTAATCAAAGTCTACAATAAATGAAATTCAACAGTACATGAATTCCTGCCATGCAAAAGAAAATAACATGCAGGGGCAGGGCAATGGACATAAGTTGATATCAAGAAACTAACATTTTTCAAAGCAAAATACAAGCAAAAAGATATTCCTTGTTTAATGCGTTTTATCCAAGGATAACATATATTGATAGCCTAATTCCCCTTGCTAAGGAGGCCTCACATGCATTGTAAACTGAGTTGTTCCCAACTAATCGAGTCCTTGAACGGACCTTATGGACTTCAACAATATCAGGGTATTTTAGTTTTCATTAGTGTTTGAGTTAAACAAAGTAAATTACAAAGCTTGTAAATAAGCTCTTACTTTTGTTAAGTAAAGCTTACTAAATAATAACATGAATAATACCACCCAACCAATAGAGTCCTTGAACAACCCTCGTGGACTAAAACATCAGGATATTCTTCTGGTTCAGATAAACAACCTCTATAGTTTTCATTAGTTTATGAGTTAAACAAAGTAAATTACGAAGCTTGTAAATAAGCTCTTACTTTTGTTAAGTGAAGCTTACTAAATGGCAATCTTCCACTTTCACCATTCATTTGAAACTAATCCGCAACGCTTGCCCTCTAGATTTAAAAGTGGCCTACCCACCTTGCATAAACTTTTAGACAAGATAGTTTGTCCTTATGTCATTCCCAAAGTCTTCTTCATTCTCCTATCATACGCCGATGATGATGAACAACCCCATTTTAGCAGCATTCTTAGAGGTTATTTACAAATCACCAATAAATAATAAGCAACATTTTGTCTCCATATTAGTCGAATTTTGAAAAACATAGACATCATTTTCAATTTGGTTACAATAAAATACAACTGGCCGAATATAAACCATACAGACAAACAGCATATTTAACAAACCTGGTTAAAGTTTAACTAAATTACATTTTAGAATTGGTTCAGAACAATACACAGACATGACTAATTCTATGGTTCAACAAAAACCCCGTACAAAAGGAAAACATAGGCAAAATAGTGTACAACGTAGAAGAGATAAGATCCTTATGCCCACTGCCTGCACCTGCATGTTATTTATGTAGGCCAATCATTCTTAACCTCAGACTAGATCTACTACAGATCCACCATGTTTCCATAATTTCACACCCAAGAAACTTGCACCATACTCTAAGCTTGATAAAACCAAACGCACAAAAAAAATCTACAAAGCACACAACTAGAAAAGGCAAAGCGAACACTTACTTCCATTGTAATGGTGGACGCCAACCTTGGCGAGCATCGCGTAGTATTCAATCTCGGACTTGCGCAGAGGGGGGCAATTGTTGGAGAGTATAATCAGCTTCCCTGCATTTCCAAACCCAAGAAATCCCAAAATCTCGAATAAAAAATCAACTTCACAAATCGGAAAAATTAACAAACAAAATTGAAAAAAATAAATAAATAACAGAGGGGAAAAGAAAAAAGAAAAACCAACCTTTGGAGCTGCGGAGAGAACGTAGGACGGTCTTGTAACCTAGAGTATACTTGCCGCTCTTCATGACGAGGGCCAGCCTGTTGTTGATGCTCTCATGGGTCTTCTTCTGCATAGTTACACATAATATTTGGTTAAGACCCCTAAAGCCAAATCAAAACGTAAAAACTATATTTCCGATAGAAACAGAGAGGCACCGTCTTCTTCGCCGCAACCATTTTTCCTGCGTTCGGTGTTCAAGTACGAATCAGAGAGCCAAGTGCAGTCGGCGTAGAGAGTCTGCAAGGAAGGCAGGAGGCGATGGTTGCCGATAGAAGGGAGAAGAAGGCAAATGAGTGTGGTCTAGGGTTTAATAGAAAAATAAGCAGAAGTGTGTCGGCCCAAATCCGTTCTACTTTTGAGCCTAATCTCAAAGCCCAATCAGGCTATTATTATGAAAAGGTATTATAACATAAGCCCATTGCTCTCATTTATGCCTTACCGGCCCAACCTCAGCCTGCAATTTCATAACTTGCTCCCCTTCCAATTTAGAGATATCAAATCGTGCTAATGGATTATGTTCATGTTAGGTTAATACATGAATATTATATTATATGAGTAAACTTAAACCCGACTCATTAACCTTATCATGTTAAAATATCAAACCCTAAGACGACTCATTAACATAAGGAGTCGTGTCGTGTCAACTTGTTTTAATATATTTATGTAAATTGATTGAATAGATCCGAAATAATTAGTTGGACTTGATTAAATTTAATATAATTTAATAGAAATGTTAAAATTACAATATCTATAAAAATTATAAAACTAACTATAAATCTAAAATTACAATTCAAATAATAAAAATATCGAAATTAAAATTCTAAAATTGTAACTTTAGGTATAAGGGTATAATGATAACTTTAACTTTTTTAATGGTCATAACGGATTATAACATATTAAAATGGGTTGAGCCGTTATCAACCTCTTAAACAACCATGAGTTAATGGGTCAACCTGTTTTGACTCAAACTCGTTAAAACTAAATTCAAACCTACTATTATCGTGTCATGTTCATATTAGATTAAAAGATCGTATCATATATTGCCACATCGACCTTCCATGCCGCCATTTCTTTCTCTGTCTATATCCATAGAATGGATAAGCAAGCTGCCCAACACATCGTAAACTCACTCAAAGATTCGTTCAACCAAACCAACAAACATAACCAACACATTAAAGACAGAATGAAACTCATAATTTGAGCATTAAAGAACAGCAATATACCATCAAAATAGATGTGCTTTAGTCTTACTCTAGAGATTCATGACATCTCTATGCATTAATAAGAGAGAATAAGAGAAAACAAGGTTGTTCAATGAAAAGATTTTAGAATTTCTTTTTCTTATTGTACCTATGTTGTGAAGCCTTATTTGTGAATTGAAAAAAGGTCATATAAAAAATTCGTTCGACAGACATGCGATGGGCAACTCAAATGATACTCAAGCAAAGAGTTCACTCAAGGTTCGAGCAACAGGATACTTGAGTGAACATTGGACAAAGAATTCACTCGAAGCACACTCAATACTCCGTTTGAGCAAATAATCCAAAATCTGTTTTTCTACCATTTTTGCCACATGACTATATATATGTAATTATATATGTTTTGAAGGTGATCATTTGTGAACTGCATGAAACAAGGAGAAAAAAAGAAAGACAGCCCTTGAGAGAGAGAGAGAGAGAGAGAGAGAGAGAGAGAGAGAGATAGATAGATAGAGAGATAGATAGAGATATTGTATTGCTCTACAGTGTTCCTACTTTCTTTTGAATAAAAATCATATGCACTGTTGTAAATGTAGATCCGTTGCCAAATCATATAAATTTCATGTCATGTTTGCTTGATATTTGTTTATAACATCATTGGTTAATAACATGTTGATCGAGTCAATAACTTGGGTGGGTGGGCGAATGGATGGGTATTATACCCGCAACCCACCCAGTTTCTTAAAAAAATGTCGGTCATTTATTTCAAACCCAACACAAAAAATAAGATAATAATAATAACGTAATGTAAATATATCCATTAAAAAAGTGTGTACAAATTTTGGACAATAACAATAAGATTATTGATCTATTATGAAGCTGAGCAACTCTACATAAACCCAAATGACTTAAACTACGTTGACACATTTAGTTATTAAAATGGGTGTATAATTGACTAATTGATGATTCAGACTTGAATGGCCATATTCAAATTGCCATTCCTAATTTTATGATGTGCCTCTAAAGGCTTTATACCCAGAGAGCAACATTCTTCTCCCTCAACTTGGTTGTTGCCTATTGTCATTTGGGTGGCATTCCTTTACTATGATTCTTAGCTTCTTGGCTTCCTTTGTCGCGAACTTTGCATGGGGTTGAGTCTATTATGCCAATTTAACTTAGCCTTGCTTGTCGATAACATCAGTCTCATGCTCAACACATGCCTTCACTAGATTAGGCATGATAGCAAATATCATATGCCTTGTCTTGGTAGGCCTGTGCAAGAAACCGATTGGTCATGCCTGTCCGCGAAACCCGACCCAACCCATACTGAAACCAATGCTTGGGTTGAACCTATACAACCTGCTGAATGTTTTATGATCTGTAGATGAAACTCTAGCTAGCTACCCCCCTCCCCACTTCTCTTGGTTACAATGCCATCGCCACCATTCCCCCCTCCCTACTTCTCTTCGGCATAGCGTCATTGCTATCACCTCTATTCCCTTTTGTCCGTTTGTCGCCTCTATTCTACTATCTCTCCATTTGTTAGTGCCATTCATTCTCATATTGCCTTGAAAATTGATAGCAATGAGGTCAAGGCTCAGATTTGGGACACTGTTGACCAGGAACGCTTCTGCGCAATTCGACTTGATTTTTCTGTGCTGTCAAAGTGGGTTCTTGAGAAGGTAGAACTGGTAATTCAAACGCTTTTGCTTGGGATTCTTCTGAGGATTAGTGTTCTTTGTTGTTTTATTTTTCTTTAAATATGAGTTTTCATATAGTTATTTGTTGATACTCACACGTTAATTTGAATGCTTTTGTTGATGTTCTTTATTCTCTCTATTATATTTCTCTTTGTTATTTCATAATAAATGTTATACTCTTTCTTATTGAAATTCCTTAAGTTTTTTTTTTTTAGGTAGGGTAGTAGTTGGAAGTAAGTAGTAGAAAATGATGCCCCTGAAGCAAGAAACCATAGAGCACTCGATGATATTGGGAATGTGGTAAATATTTGAGGAATCGAAGGCAAGCCTAATCGTCCCATCACAAGGTGTCAAGGTCTCTCTTACTTTTCCTTTTACAACATTGTTTGGTTCAGTTTGTAGGATTGTGAATTGATGTTGTAGATATGGATTTAGAATGAACCCAACTTTGCCTTTACCCTATTATGTATTTGGTGTCCATGTTGCTTTTCTACCTCAACACTCAAATATTATATGAAAATGAAATGGTAGCTGTTTTCATGATCCAGTCGAGATTATATGATTTTAAATCATGCTAACTCAATATCTTGATTGTACTATAAGCTTTGAAACTATAGAGGTTTCGTACTGACACATGTAAGTAGGATTCTTCATGAAAGAGGGTGAAGTTTTGAAATAAAGTATGATTAAAATACATTGTCAAGTGGAGTGGGATCGTGTGTGTATACTCTTTTACAACGTAATTCTTGATTTTTTGGCAAGTAGGGTGAGAACATTATAGGTTATAAGGCTCTATTTACTTAATGTGATTTAGAATTCTTGTTCTTGATTTCGTGGGAGAGATTGTTTGGTTGTGATCCTAAAATTACTTGTTTTGGTGTGGTTTACAATTATTTGGTGGTTTGAATTTTTTCTTTAATTATAAATTTTTGTTTTATTTCTTCTTATCATAATAATCTTGTATAAAGAAAAGCGTTGGTAGCTTTTAATTAAGAGAACCTTACATTTTCTTTTTCTTTTACAAGCTTTATTTTATGAGCAAACTTATTCAAGTTGCATTTTGGTTAGGCAACATGGGCGGCCCAATGTGAAATCTTGTTAATAATCAATTGGTCTTCATTTAGTTTTAGTGTTTTCATTCTTTGCATTTTAGTGTTTCATACTCTCATTCATTTCACTTAGTTTTTTACTGTTTTTATTTTCAATTGTAGGAATAAATTAAAGCAGAAGATCAAAGAAAAGAGAGAGAGTAATGGAGAAAAGAATAGAAAAAGTCCTGAATTAATTGCTTATACTATCTAAATATATTAGAATTTTTGTCATTTTTCTCTTGGCTTTAACTAATTAACTGATATCTTTCCTTTCTAGATATTTTTTTTTTTTTAAATTTGAAACTGAAAATATTCATTCAACTCATGAATTTTAAGTAAATTATATGATAATTTAATTTTATGCATACTGAAAAAATATTAGGTTTTGTGAGATAATGAATGTAATAATTTGTCATAAAGAGTTCATTTCCATTTTTAGTATACACACAAATCAACTATAAAAATAATCCAGATTGACATGACTTGGATTATCTGGATCGGATCAGGTCAGGCTAAAATCTTGAACGGATTGCTCGGGTTGCAGGCCTATGCCTTGGTGCTTATTTTTAAGGGTAAGTAGCTATGGTGATTTTCATGGTCAACATGCTTTTATGACATCTGTTTCCTCTTTAATACCTAAATTTTAATAAACTTATAATTAGGTACATTTGATAATCTTACAATAGAAAATTAACGAGAGAATTGCCACTCTATATCAGTGTGTAATGTATTAGCCTTCAATTAGTTGCTAAGACATATTAATATCATATATCGATCAATCAAAGACTAATATGTGATCTCCCATTATCCTAATTAAGAATTTCTTAAAATTCAACCATTAATTTTGTAAGAGTATTGTTAATAAATTATGTATATGTAAATGGTAATTTTGATGAATGTAAGATGAATTTAAATTTTAGCTATTTCATTTACAAAAGTCTCTATATTGGAATAACTATTTTTTTATTATATAAAAATAAAATTATATAAGATGAATTTAATTTTAACTATTCATATCAAATCTCCATATTGAATATCTATTTATTTATTATATAGTAATGAGTAATTAATAATTTAAAAAATATTTAATTTTTTCAATTATTAATTTAATTATATTTTAATTATTAATTTATTTTATTCTATCACATTTTACTATTTAATTTAAAGAAATTTATGAAAATTTGTGAATATAGATGTTAATATTTTCTTTGTAATTACTGTAGATAAAAATTATAAAATTTGTTAATGGCTAATCCATTACAAAGTGAATGTTCTATCCTATAGTTAAAAATTTAAATATATCAATTCAAGAGTATTATTATAATTATAATTTTTTTTATTATAAATTAACGTAATATAATATTTATTTGAATGATATATCTACTTGTCTTGAAAAAAATAAAAAAATCTATTGGTCTGTGGTTCCATCTACCTTCCACTTCCCTCCGAAAGCTGGAGCCCAATTGCTTTTAAATTTCTAATTCAAAAAAATAAATTAAAAAAAAGAAGAAAGAAAATAAAAGTCTCACGAGTTGGTATCGAAAATTCAAAAAGGTGATTTGATGACACGCAATCATCGAAGTCTTTTACGTGGCGCTCCCTCACTGCGCCTCTCCTTAAATCACATCATAAACACCTATCATAACAAATCGAATTGTCCTACCACTACACGACGCGTGGTGCACATTGCGCACATTTCTCGAGATTCTCACCCTACGGCCTACGATATAGCTTTTTAGCAAAACCCCTGTTGCTAGTCTGCCACGTTCACGGGCACATTATTGTTGGAATGGGTGCGCACCACACCCTTCATCGCGCAGTTTAGCATTGTCTTCTAGCTTCCTGAGTCCTCACACTGCAGAGCAGCTCACTCTGCTACTTCAGAGATCATTTAACGTCCGATCGATACTCATAATCTCCTTCCCCCTCTCTCTACATTTTGTAGTTTATGGTTTGTTTCGGAGTCCTTATGGTGAATCGTGCGGTTCTTTTGGTGTTGCTGGCTTACCTCTCCGTGGATGGCTGCTCCGCGGCGCTCACGTTTTCATCGAAGCTCATACATCGGTTCTCCGACGAGGCCAAGGCGCTTTGGGTCTCGAAGGACGGTAATGCGCACGGGAGATCGTGGCCGAAGAGGAAAAGCCCTGAGTACTTCGAGTTGCTGCTGAGAAATGACTTGAAGCGGCAGAGGTTGAAGCTCGGCTCGCAGTACGACTTTCTGTTTCCTTCCGAGGGGAGCGAGACCCTGTTCTTCGGGAATGCCCTTTATTGGTGAGTCACCTTCAGTTTGTTTGGTGCCCGATAAAACGTAGTGAAAGAGAGAGAGAATTCACTCTCTGAATGTGATTCTAGCTGAACATAGAGATTGTAGTCTTGTGCTCTATAGTTTCGTGGCATGTCTCTAAATTTTGGAACAGTATCATACGGTTAATTTTGTGTTTGTTTTAATTCGAGCTTTTGAATTAACGATGAAAATCTCGATAGGGTTGAATGTTCACGGTTTCTAAAATAAAAAGAGAGACAAAAAAAAGGTATAATTCGTTATCCCATCGAAAAAATGCGCTTTGTAGAGAACATTTTGTCTGCTCAACTACCTCGTCTATCTTTTCAGGCTGCACTATACATGGATTGATATAGGGACACCGAAGGTTTCATTTCTTGTTGCATTGGATGCTGGAAGCGATCTGCTTTGGGTCCCATGTGATTGCATTCAATGTGCTCCATTGTCTGCCAGTTACTACAGTATGTTGGTAAGTTTGCCTTTACTAGGTATATTTAGTACCCTTATTACTGTTTGCCTTTACTAGGTATATTTAGTACCCTTAGCGTTTTCTCCTTCACTTGGAATTTTGTACCCTTGTTACTGTCATGAAAATTTTAATAATTGCAGCTGTTTGATGGATAGAGATATGAAAAACGAAATCTCTGGTTGATTCAAGTACTAGAAATCCAGAAAAGTAGGGAAAAGAAAGATGATGAGACACTGCAGGGTGCAAGTGTTAGGTGATAAATCTCAGTTTTTAGCAAAGGCTTTGTAATTGTGAAACCATCACTTGTCCCAAAAACTTAAGCTGATAAGAAGAGTTAATTATTTAAAACATATCCTTAACAAGGCAATACAAGCACCTGCTGAAGTGTATTTTAGTGTGTTTGATCTTTGCTTTATCGAATAATATATATTTTTCTCGGGTTCCCTCTATTCAGACTAGTTGCTTGTACATTTCGGTGGAACATAGGATGCGTTTGATTCTCTGTGATCGCCTATTTTTAATCACCGGTAAAATGAATGAATGTGTAATTTGTAAATGATGTAGAATGTGAAATACTCTTTTGCTTTTAGAGAGTTAAGACTTCTACTTGATATTTTTTAGTGACATTTTTTAGTGCTATTTTTTCAAAATAATTCTTTCACTTTGCTTTTGCTCCTCGCTGAAATTTTGATTCTGCATTCGAATTTCCAAAAAATAAAGAAAGGGTCTTAATGTAATTGCATTGCACTTGTTCTTTGGTTTGGCTAAAAATTGATACAGATTTAGCAGTTGATTCCAATGATTGATTGGCAGGTGCTCCCTCGTTTTTGGGGCATCTATTATGCAGGATAGGGATCTGAGTGAGTATAGCCCATCTTTCTCAAACACCAGCGAGGACCTACCTTGCAGTCATCATTTGTGCGAACAGAGTGGCAATTGTAAAAGTTTGAAGGAGCCCTGTCCATATATTGCTGAATATGACTCTGAAAATACCACAAGTTCTGGCTTTTTGGTGGAGGAAAAACTACATTTGGCATCTGTTAGCAATCATGCAACGCAAAATCATGTGCAAGCTTCAGTCATTTTGGGGTGTGTTTATATATTTTTGTCTTCCTTTCTGTCGTTGTGGTTCTTGTTATCTTTTGGACCTAACAAGAATGGCACTTTTCTTTCCGATATTTGAACTCATTGATTTACCTTCTTTCATATACATTTTGTCAATTCAGCTGTGGTAGAAAACAAAGTGGTGGTTATCTGGATGGAGCTGCTCCTGATGGTGTTATGGGATTGGGACCTGGAAACATTTCAGTTCCCAGTTTACTTGCAAAAGCAGGATTGGTTCGAAATTCATTTTCACTTTGTTTCGATGAGAAAGATTCTGGGAGAATTCTTTTTGGGGACGAAGGGTTGGCCACACAACAATCTACTCCGTTCTTGCCTATTGCAGGAAAGTATGCCATCTAAATAGCTTTTTGGCATGTTAATTCTAATAGCTGAGTGCAAATAATTTGCTTTGCATGCCTTACTTCCAAAGATGCTATAGTACTCTTGGTATGCCTTTGTAAAACTTGTTTGTTCATTATTTCAGTAATGCCTATTTTGTTGGACTTGAGCATTATTGTGTCGGGAGTTTATGTCTCAAACTAACCCAATTCCAAGCTATCGTGGACAGTGGCTCATCCTTCACATATTTTCCCACTAAAATATGTGAAAAAATTGTTTCTGAGGTGATTCCTGTTCCTAATCTATGAAGTGCAAACTTTTCTCTTATATGGCCTGAAATATTATTTCTTGTAATTACAGTTTGATAAACAAGTGAATGCTACCAGGATCAACATCCCAAAAAGCACCTTTAAGTACTGCTATAATGCCAGGTTGGATGGTAGATGAGAAGAGCTTTTGAAATTCTTTTACCTATTTCTATGGGACTCATAGTTGTCCATTCTTCTGTGCATCAGTTCACAGGAGTTGCATAACATTCCTACCATGAGACTCGTGTTCATAATGAACCAAAGCTTTTTAATCCATAGTCCCATATATTCTGACTCTGAGAATCCGGTGAGTGATTCTACATTCTAACTTGTTCCCATTCGAACATGAGCTCATGCAAATATTATTCCAAAAGCCATTGGTTTGCAAGAAAGTCCAAGCAAATTTCTGATACTTCACTGAGGAACGTGAGTATGATATTGGTTGTTGTGTGTCGAGACATTCAGACACCTTTATCTCTTAACTTAGAACTATATACAGTTTTAAATCATATTTTGCACATTCCATCGGGAAATACGTGTTGAAATTTACTTGTCAATGAATTCTGTATTTATAGAGAATAATGCTACTTGTAATACTTCCACCGTAACACCACTGATGTGTGCAAGCATGCACTAGCCACAAAAAAATTTGCAATTCAAAAATCAAAGCATAACTTCCAATACATGCCTGCCACATCAGTGGTGTAACGTGGGTGTTAGAAGTGGCAGTACCAGTTTATATATTAATTCTAGAATTCTTCACGTCTAGATTTCCTAGAACCTGAAATATTATTGTTGTTAGAAGCTGGGAAGCCTGAAAATATATTTTTTTTATTTTTGTAGAAAATATTCTTCAGTGATTTGATGTGGGGACTGCTCGTATAATGGAGTGTGGTTGTAATGTTAAATATCAATTTTCTGAAATGCGGTGCAGGGATTTACAACATTCTGCTTAACTTTACTGCCGTTGGATTATGACTATGGTATAATTGGACGTGAGTATACCTCCCTACTTGTTGCATTCCCATACTATTTGCTGTTAATTTTGATCTATTGCAAAAAGTCTCATGATATACTAATGCATGTATTTTTGTGTTTGATGTGTCACTTGCTCACGTACTAGTTTGCACATGCAAATTATTGATGACTCTGATCAACATATTTGGTGCAGAGAACTATATGATGGGTTATCGCGTAGTTTTTGATAGGGAAAATATGAAGTTGGCTTGGTCAAAATCCAATTGTAAGTACAGAAGATTTCTTTGATTCTGTTCCATTCAAGCATTGATTTTTCTAATCATTTCTGCTCATCTTACAAATTTAACCAGAATTTGTAACTACATGTCAGAGGGTTTTAGCTATATCATATTGTGGAATTATAAACAGAGCTCTCAAAATTAAAATAGGGAACTAGCAGGAGTTCTTTTGATGATACTTTTAATTAAAGATTCTATGCAAATCTATTGACTATATAATTTCTGAATCATCTTCTTAGTATTCTATTGAGCTACCTCATGATTTCATTTTATTTTGTTGACCTATCCCTACACTTCACACACTAAAAATACCTTTTATTGTATTGGCTTTGTTACCACAACTAACCCACTTGATTTTTGACGTTAAGATTTTGAAAAAAAAAGTTTGAAGAAGAAAGTTTTCTTGCACTGGAGATTACTAATTCAATAGAGAAGGAAAAAGAAAGACATTCCATCTTACTTGGGATAATATCCGCATGTACTTCATTGATTAGCAAATTTTCTGTCAACATGTAGGGATTGCATGTGCCACATAAGCTCCAATAAACCCCATGTGGGAAATCCGAAACCGCAACCCAAATATCCCCCCAACTCTCCTTCCTTCATCTCTCGATATTATCCACAGCTTCTTTATGAATACCCCAACTCCTGTAGCATTTCGTTGAGTACTGACTTCAATATTCTCTTCTTTTACATTACATTTTAGAACTTTAATAGTGAGTTGTTAATTATACTTTTGTGTAGTTTGTTATCATTTGTCCTGTGGTGTTTATTTTTCTTAATTTTTGAATTCATTTATTTGCTTCATCATTTGATTTGTCATAATGCTGCATAGCTTTCTAATCTGGGAAAAATGTTTGTAATTCTAAGTTTCTTACTAATAGACCACCTGACTGTACAGGTCAAGATATAAATGGCAAGCAAGTGCATCCCACACCTCCAAATGATGATGGATCGCCAAATCCATTGCCAACGAATGAGCAACAGAGCATCCCAAACACACAAGCGATTCCACCTGCCCTTGTGGGTAGGGCTTCATCACATTCCTCAGAAGCTGCCCCTTGTCAAATTCCCTTATGGCTTGGTTTGATAAGTTCATTAGCACATCTGGTATGTTTGTGTGCTGGTCACCTAATTTTCTCTACCTTGGACTTGTAAATTCTATATTTTCTTGTCAGACTCTCCCGGACACGGTTATTGCATTGATTGCGGGGAGTTTTGGTATCTACTTCACGTCTATAGACATGTCTTGTTTATTTAAATGGCATCAGATCTGGTTCATCATCTATGCTAGGCCTGTGCAAAAAACTACAAAACTGGACCCGCTTGAAAGGCCCGATCTAACCCTCCCAATAAAATTGAGTTAAAACTAGATGTGGGTTGGATGGGCTCTTTAGTGGGCGAAACCGTAACCCGCATTCAATCCCCTCGATTGCCTAACCCCCTTAAAAACCCTGGCACCACCTCCCCCCCCCCCCCCCCCCCCCCCGACGGGTCAAATGGTGGTTTGCTTTGCTCTTCCTCATCATCAGCAGAACATGGTGTTTGATGTAAACAATGGTGAAAATTACTTGATCAACCAACACGTAGGCCCCAGTTTCAAGCATCTGATCTAGTAGATAGATATCAACGATGACTACTTACCCTACGATGGCTTCGTCGTCTATGACCCACATGTAGATAGATATCAATGACGACTACTTACCCTACGATGGCTTCGTCGTCTATGACCCACATGGCGAGCTTCTATTTGAGCATGATTCCTATGACCCCAATTCCAAACCTAAAGCCCTTATCTCTGTTTGCAATTCCACTCACTTCTGCCTACTCTCACTCATCATCACTAATTTTTCTCCCTTTTCTCCAAGATGAAAAATTACAATAAGAAGAAGACGATGTAGAATCACTAGATGATGATAATGAAGAAGACGAGGAGGACCTAGAAGACCCAATGATGAGGTTCTTTACATCTCGCACTACAGATTCTAGGTGTGGCTTTACGGCATTAGATTGGGAAGTTTGGTTTACAAAACTGAGAAGGTCTACGATGGTACTAGAGAAGATCCATCTTGTATCATGAACATGGTGTTGTGACACCATCAGTGGAAACTTGGTCTTGTCAGGAGTTCCTGCAACTCCAGGTATCAAATTGAATACAGAGTCAAATGTTGGGGACAAACCTGTTGTGAATTAATTTGGTAGGGCCAGGCTTCTTCTGCTGCTGTTTCTGGTTCTATCCCTACTAGCTACTATCTTTCCTCACACCTTAACAGCTTTGGAATCTGTTATGTGGTCGGATAAAATGGTGGTTTTCACTCCTCTTTGTCCCTAATGCCACTCAAGTTGGATGGTCTCTTTGTATCATGGAAACTCTCATTAGATCACAACTAAAATGTTCAGTTAAGTTTATTTTCCTATTTACCTCCGTTTTGCCCATAAAAATGTTTCTTTAAAATACAAAATTTATTTCTCTCATATTTTTGTGGTAAGGGATGGTGTCAAGTCCCACTTTGAAATTTGAGGATTTTTTGGGCGATGCAAGCATGGAAACCCATGTGTATGGAAGTCATGAGAGAGAGGCAATGACTCTTAACTTAAATATCGTTTATTATAACTTAAATGCCAAGGCCAAAACCAACAGGGAACATTCCCTGTACCTTCTTCAAGAGCCCTTCAGGCAACAAGACCATCAGATTTCAGTTAAAAGTCATCAATATTATATTGGGCTTCCGTGCCATGAGATTTATCAACAACCCATAGAATAAAAATTTAAGGAGACCCATCTTGCTGATTTTGATTCCCAAATCCCTCAAATCTCAGAGGATGGGATACCTTGTCTTAAAAATTGGGTGTTTAGGCAGTACTCTGCCCATCACTCAGCAGATGGGTAACAACATGGTTGATGATGGTGAAGCTTTTGGGTCTGTTGGTGCAATGGGTTGTGGGGATTTAAAGTCTCTAAGTTTGCCCATGAACCCAGGTTTTCAGTCCAATTGCGTTATAGTTGATAGGCAGATATCACCTAATGAATTAGAATGAAACGTTGGTGTTGTAGTGGTGGAGTGTCGGTGCTTAGAAAAGGAAGAAGGGAAAAAGAAATAGATGAAATGTAGTATTCGGGTCTGAAAGTTTTTTACCCGACTTGAATGTTGCGGGTTGCGTCGGGCCAGTCTCATTTTGGATTGTTGTCGGGTCCAAATTTATCTTCGGTGGCTCGGGTTGCAGGCCTAATCTATGCTTTGAAATCTGAACGCTTAAATTATTGTTAAAAGGGGAAAACTTAATTGAAATATTTTAGGGAAACCTTCTATTATAGCAAATCTAAGGGAGATTCAACCACCTATGTTTGTGTCTTTGACGAGGTCGGTGTATTATTGTAATTATAATGCTGGGAGAAAACAAGGACAGGCATATGAGCAAGATATGAATGTATTGAAAAAAGGATGAACATTCAAAGGGGCGGCAGAGACATGGTTCCAGGATGGATGTATTGAAGAACATGTTGAATCAAGATATGGATCGTTGAATGAACTACCGGCCACTGGGGGACAAGGCGGAGACTGGCTACTTTTTTCTTTTCGTTTGTTTTTGAAAGGAATTGGTCGGTGGTTTCGTGTTAGTTAATTGGACCTAATCAATTATCATTGATTGGCGAAGGACTTCACTTAAACCGACCATGTCGATCTACTGACAATATTAGTGAGCGGTGGTGGTAACTTCATTTATTTAGTACAAGAAACTTCCTACATATATATATATTGCTATATTAACTAGACAATACGACCGTTCGTATTTTCAGTAAAAAAAAAATATATATTCAAAGAGGCTAGGTCTTGAGTATTTGTTTATTTTATAAAAATAAATTTATAAATTAATATAAATTGACGTGGGACGTTAAATTGTGCATAAAGTAACGCCAATTTGGCATGTAAAGGAAGAGGTGCAATATCTACCGGGTAATATATTCACATAATATATTTTACAGTATATTTTATATTAAAAATTATTATCGATATAAATAGATTATATAAAATAAATTTATAAATTAATATAAATTTATAGAATTTTTTAAATCTATTTTATAATAAAAATAATTTTATAACTTAACGTATTAAATCAATTTATATTAATTTATAGATTTATTTTTACGTAATTAATATTATTATATAAAGTATTATCAAAAGTAACGTGTGTTTTTCCGGTTCATAAGAGGTGGAATTTGAGGGAATATTTTCCACTTACATATGGCCACGTACGTGCACCTTGCGTTGTAGGGTACTAGACTACTTTTTTTCTTCGCGTGCTGGGAGCAGAGTAGTTGTAGGTTGGAAGTAGGCTACCTTGATTTTTGAGAATAATAATTAATTATTGTTTAGATTTGTAAAATATTTAATTTTATTTTATCTTATTATTATAATTTTTCTTTAAATTTTTATATAAAATATAATAAATCTTTTAATTTTTTTAAATCTTAAAATAATAATAATAATAATATTTAAAAATAATATTTTATTTAATTTTTATCTTTTATATAAAATTATCTTATTTTATGTTTGAATCAAACCAACCTTACAATTGGTGCCTTTTTTGGAGCAGCAGGGGGCCTCCCCGTCTACAATCACCGCCCTTCTCCATGCCTCTATAAAAGGTTAAAAAACCATACTTTACATGTATATTTTTTCTTCGTAAAAGGAGGAAGGAAAAGACCATTCCATCTGACATGGTCAATTATTTGTAAAATTACAGACATTGAATCAGGAGTTGCAGTCTGGTCAGTTTTGACCAACTGAACTAGTACGATATGGTATTTGCATAGTCACATGATATGGTTTTGTTTTTCGTTGCATTTCTTTTTTTAAGTAACTGAGGACATATGTAGATAAGGACGCATGTCACCTGAAAATCGGGTGATGGGGTCTAAGAAAAATCCAGAATTTTTGATTTGGCGATGGCGATGGCGATGGCGATGGACATATGACACGTGACTAACATCGAGTTATCGCATTTCATTTAATGCATATTGTCAAAAGAAAATATATTTGGATAAATGATTTATACATTCTCGGTACATAAATCTCGAGCAAGTTTTTTTTTTTTTTTTTTTTGTTTTTTTATAAAAAAATAAATTTCACGATAAAAAAGTAAAAAAAACTTAATTTTTTCATGATTATTTACATTTTTACAAAAGATTTATACAAAATTTATACATTTGGATTTATACTTAGCAATACTTAAATATTTATTAGTTGTGGCCAAATTTAAAGGTGACGAGCATTTTAGAAAGGAAAATTCTATATATCAATCACATTATTATTTCACTTTTATTATATTATGTAAAATATAATATATTTATTACAATTATATAATCTTTTATTAGATAATTATTTATTATCTAATAATGATAAATATTTAATTATATTTTACATAATCGAATAAAAGTAAGATGAGAATATATTGTATAGTATTATTCTTTTATAAAAGAGTAATATTATATATAATTATAAAGTGTGTAAGTACCGTATAGTCACTTAAAAAAATATATATTATAAAAAATTAAATTTTTTATATAAATATCATATTTATTATTATTTTTTTAAAATAATTACGTATGAACTGACACTATCATTTCTTTAATTGGAGAGGGTGCACCGGCCCCCCTTCCAATCTGTCTCTGCCCACAATATCCTCTGGTAATTGGTCTCCTAGACGAACGACTTTTAATTTTAAAGTTATGGGATATTGGTACGTAGCAATTATGATTAAATGTACAGCATATTTCAGATGCATGCATGCAAGACATGTTGATGCCTGATATATATATATATATATATATATATAATCTGCATAATGTATAGTTCCCAAACGGAATTCAATATGCATGGGACAATATTGACTTTAGAGGCAAAAAAAGATTACAGCTTATTCACATGATGACGATCTAATTAAATTAGGCAGTTAATGAGACCATGTGAATAGTAATCACATTGACTAATCTTCGAGTAATTAAGATCCACAAATTAATTAAGGAGAGCTGCACATGAGTACTACTATATATCGTGTTACGTACGTACGACGTAGTGTACGTCGACCCAGCACGTACAGGAAGTGGCCCGCTAGGTATTATTTTCATCTCAAGATATATATCATCGAACCCTATCCTTTTTTTAATCATGTGAGAGATCTACCATTAATTTATCCCTCTTTGTGGTTACGTGCTCCTCCTAAAACTAGTGATCATCATTTGGATAAAATATGTATATATACATGTGATCCAAGGGATCATGGATGATCAGATAGCGGCTTGTAGATCATATGTAGTGTGACAATATCATTACACAAGTTTGTAATATGATTAATGAAGATACCACGAAATTACAAATTCCAATATTGCAAAATCTGTTTTTTTTTTTTTTTTTAATTTATTTTTTAATCGATACACAATTTCTCATTTTATTTTACTTTTAAATTGACGGATATATCACAATTAATTATTTTACGATACCATCATACCATTATATTGATCGAGTAATTCATATGTCTATATATAGTATTGAATATTGTTATATCCCAAACATTTTACTTCTCATCCATCGATCGAACCTAGCTAGTAGAGAAGAATATATATATATATATATATATATATATATGTTGATGATATATATATATATGTTGATGATATATAGAACAACTATATAAACAAAGAGATTACATAAAGTAAACTCACAAATTGATGTGGTTTTATGGGATCCATTAGATCTACTTTACAATAAAAGTAACTTTCAATCTGACATACCATATCAAGTCATATAAGTCTGTGGGTTTATTTTTATGTAATTTTTTTTTGTCTCTAATTAAAGTATTTCCCATACATATTATATATATATATATTTATATATTTATGTACAATATATATCTCAACCGAAGGGCCTTGGAATGTATAAAAAGGCTCATAGTACAATAAAAACCAAGAAGCTCAAAAGATGGGCCCAGGGATCACAGAGGGATAGTCAAGAAAAGTTTGAAGAGCGATATGCATGGCACCACCTTTAATAGAAGGATAAAAATAGCAAGAAGTAACGCGATTATTCAAAATCTTAAGTAGTGATCCATTTCGATAAATCTTGAATAAGATAAGTACAACAAACGTGCTTATATATGCAGGTAATATTTGATAATTAGGGATAACTCGAATACAATGACCTCTTAACTGACCGTACAGTGAAAAATTGAAAGTGAGACACGTCCCTAACATATATATTATTGATGACTGGTCTCACCGATATATATAGTAAAGATAATAACGAAGGGAAACTTCGTTTTCATGGAAACGAAGAAATCCATTAGCTAAAGGTCCAATAGACCTAATTTTTCCCCGCTCAAAGGTGGTGAATCTTCTGGCTTTCAGCCACCTTGACCTGGCACAGCAGCCAACCCCACTTATGGCTTTGTTTATTCTTTCTTTTCTTTCCCCAATCATCTTCCTCTTTTATCTCTACAGTCCCACCGTCCCGTTATACCTTTTTCTATGTCCTTTGAAATTAGTAGCATCGATCATACCCCAATCACAAGTCCCCAAGTGGACACTTAATTAATCGCTAGAGAAGACACTCCCTTTTAACAGGCGGTTGAAACAATCACCGTCTTCATTCAAGTATTTGTTGCCACGTGCCTATGATTTCAGCCATTGATCGATGTATTTCCGATCCACGCGTGGATATATAGGAAATACATGGTATCTGATGATGCCATCGATCCATATCCATGCCGTCCCCATCAACATGCATTGAAGTATCAAAGTTTAATTAGTTGGGTATTTTTATTTATTTCTTCAAACTTTAATTTGACGAAGTGATCTCTTCCTCATGAGGCATAGTCCACAAAACTTAACTTTCGTTTACTTTAACCTTTCGTGTCCCCAAAGCATGAAACTTTGTTTTTAAGACAAAAACTATGGTCTTTTAGGAAAACTCAAGTCTACCTAAAATTACGCTGTTTAATTTAAGGAAATGGTCATGAAATGCCTATATAAGGGAGACAGCACGTAGCAAAGTTATTCATTATAAGAGCAAAAGCCTAAAGTACTGGTGAGGTTTAAAGAGCAACGTTTGAAACAATTTTCTCTTGGACTTGTGTGTTCTCTTTCGAAGCTAAGAAGCTGGGAACTGTCGTAAGTACGTGTCGTCTCTTTTCACTACTCTTCCATTTCTATTCTCCTGCATGTAATTCATGGCCACTTAGACAAACAAGTTTGGAGTAGTAGCTAGACTATTCCCCTTTCCCTTTTGTTGCTTATACTTCGACCTTTTGATCATCTCTCAACATACCTAGCTAGCTTGTCTCTAATCTTTTGCATCTCAATCTGCTTTATTATCTATTTTACAGAAGCTTATCCAAGACAGCAACACGTACGTGAATTAAGTGGTTTGAAGAAACGGAAGATGGGAGTTGAAGGTACTTTGGAGTACTTGTCCGATCTGCTAAGCAGTGTCAAAAAGCGCAAGAAGAGGAAGCAAATACAAACTGTGGCGCTCAAAATCAGAATGGACTGTGAAGGGTGTGAGCGTAAGGTCAAGAAAGTTCTCTATGGTGTAAAAGGTATTATATATATATATACACGTATATTTCTTCTTCTTATTATTTTTTGCATGCAGTTTCATGCAGATCATGAGCTAGCGGCCAGATCAGATTAAAACATGGCATGCATTTTCATTGTTTATGGTGTTTACGTTTTTGAATTAATTGTTAATTTGCAGGGGCAAAATCTGTGGACGTGGACATGAAACAGCAGAAGGCGACGGTGACAGGATATGTGGAGGCAAAGAAGGTGTTGAAGGCAGCTCAGTCAACGAAGAAAAAGGTAGAGCTATGGCCCTATGTTCCATACACACTGGTGGCTCATCCTTATGTTTCTCAGGCATATGACAAGAAGGCACCTCCTAATATGGTGAGGGGCATTGCCGACGCTGCCACCATTAAAGAGACCACGATGGATGACAGCTACACCCTTATGTTCAGCGATGAGAACCCAAATTCCTGCACCATCATGTAGAGTACTACTTACTCTGTCAAAAATCTAGAAAAAGGCACAATATCGATGATCACTGTAAAAAAATCTGTACATATTGCAATTGATGTATTGTAATTTCTTAGTTTTTTTTTTTTTTTTAAAGTAAATTTTCTTTGCGAGGTTTTTGTGGTGAAGAACATGAGCTCGAGATATCTATATATGTTCTGAATGGGACATGGTGTGGGGTTTGCTCATGTCTTGGCGCAATTGATAACCTTTTGCATCAAGAATATTCAAGCTCATGATTATTGCATGGTGTTGATATATAATAATATTCCCAGATGCACTTGGTACATTAATATACGTACGGGAAGCTACCAACTACTCATAATAGACGATATTCCAAAGGGCAAAACTAGCACTACTTTCTAAAAGATAAAGATACCTTGAATTGTTTTGATGGAAAAGTAAGCAGTGCCGGCGGACCTACACGTATCTAAGGGGCCTGACCCCAAAATTTTTGGTCAAATCAAAATATAACCTATTTTTAATCATAATTTTATAAATTTAAAAAATATCATCTTTAAAAAAATTTATAATTTTTATATACTCTACAAAATTTTATAAAATTTTAATATATTTAAAAATATCTCTTTAATTTTTTCCTATAATCTTAAAATTTTGTATAATTTTTATATATTATTTATTTTTAAGAGTGTGATCTTACCAAAATTAAATAAAAACTAAATTTAGAAAAAATAATAAACATATTAATATCTATTCCGGTCAAAGTTTTTTGTTATACAATATTCGGCTTTTTAATATAGAATCCAAATTATAAATACAACAAAAATGATTTAAGCTACTTGGTGATCTATATAAAAAATAGTTGATATGTTTTATCATCTAGATCATTTGATTGAGTAAGAAAAAACTTATTTAAAGTCTGTATTATAGTATTATATGATTAACATGATACGGAAATATCTATAATTTACATGAAACTTAATAAACTAAATTATATACTAGAATGAATGATGAAATTTTCAAAAATCACTTGATAGTTTATATGAAACAAATAAATTCTAAATATTTTATTATAAACATAATAATGGATGAATATTATTTAATGTAAAAAATTTGAAACATATATTAAGATGTTGTATTTTTAGAATTTTATTTTTACGTGTAAATTACAGATTATCGAGATCTAATTATATATATATATATATATATATATATATTTATGATTTTAAATTTTAATGTGTTGCATATTAAAAAATTTGGCTCTCCTAAAAAAAAATTACTAGCTCCGCCACTGAAATTATGGATCACCGATTGAGGGGTTAAAATGTCTCTCACCAGATATGCATAGAGTGATGACCATGACTAGCATGCATGCATGTCAAAAAGGATTTATGCAAGATTCTAATATACATAACGTCTAAAGTTATATATATATATATATGATCAAAATGTTGCATATATCATGTTATGATGTCCGGATTCAAAGAAAGTCTATGCGATAAATGTGTTTATTGTGTTGGCTATCTTTTGTAGCCAACTATTCCCTTGATCCCTAACAACTGGATCAATAACTCACGCGGGCCAAAATCAAATCCATTCAACTCTCTTTCGGGGATTTTTTTTTAAATTTTTTTTATTTTTATTCTCTTCAAAAGAAGGAATAGTTAACGTGGAATTCTTGGCTTGACTGGCCCAGTTCCGTCCGCTTTTGGGCTCTTTAGAATTAAGCTAGATAGGCTTGATTTGTTTCGATCAGGACAACTAGGGCCAGTCCTTGTTACAAGACTGGTCTGACCATGGGCTCAAAACTTTACAAATTACAGGTAAAATAATGTCTTAAGAACAAGTTAATATTGCTGGTCGGATATATCAATTTTTTTTTTTTTTCAGAAGAACTGCAAAACTTATATGTCCTAAACTTATATTATTGATCAGTAATATCATTTTTAAATTGTTTCGAATATGGTTTGATGGTGGTAAAAGAACATATCATAATTGACGTGTTTCACACTCATATCAACAATTTTCATGACCTGTATCAAAAAACGTCCTAGAAAAGGGCTTGGGACAGTATAGGATGCCTAAGTTAGGATAAAATATGTAGGGAGCTTCAATTCTCAGGAAAAATGGGTTCGAAGTTACCTCTGGTGTGTGTTGCCCCCCATATGTATATATAGAGCATATGTTTAATTGATATGGCTTGCTTATCGGCTTGGTTCCCTCCTACCTAGGTTAGATTGTGGGTTATTAGCACTTTGAATTTGCTACCGCATCATAAGGGATTAATATCCTAGGTGAGCAATTTGGGCTGTTATCTTGCTGGGAATGGTTCATAGTAATCTTTTTTGTTACCTCATTAAGTCTTATTAATGTTGGCCGAGCGAGAATCTTAGGTGGACACGCTTGTTAATTAATCTTGACTCTTCATTGGGTGGGCTTGTGATCCTAGGTTTATGGACCTTTAGGATGTGGGGGCTCGGCTCATTTTCTAGTAGAGAATACTTGTCGCTCCAGTTATTCCGCAGATTTTTCTCACAAGGGTGTGATAAGAATCTATCTCCATTCTACTCGTACCACCATTTTAGGATGTCTACTCTATTTTCTTTGCAGCCATTTCTTGACAACACATATTCCCATGTCTAGGTGGCTTGTGCCATTTTACCTTCCATGTCTCCTAGTGCAGCATAGATCACTGGATTTGTTTGTATCACCCCTTGCCTGCAACACCTGTCATTTCCTTATTGGATGCCAATCAACCGTCGGTTGTTCCTTTAAATCTCCTTCTCCTTTTACATCTTAATTCTTGTCGATTCATTCCCTCTCGAACTTTGACTGCCTTTTGTTGTTGTGCCCGCCTACAAACCCTAACTCTTCGCTCTTTGATTCTTCTCCTAACTTCTAGTTCCATCCTCATTGATGGTTCCCCGCAATGCTTCTCGCTTTGGTGCGTGTGGCTCTCGTTCCTCTTGTCTTCATGATTCTCCCAGCTAGTTTGGGAGTGTTGGTTCGCGTCGTCCCACTAACTTTGAGGGGCATCGTTAGTGTTGTAAGACTATCAATCTAGACTGGATTGAATAGTTCAGTTCGGATCGGACCGATAGTCTTATTGGCCAGTCTCGAGGTATGGTTTATTTAGACCGGATCGGATCGAGATTGACTATATGTATATATATATATTTAAATATTATATATAATATATTATTTTTTATAGTAGTTGTATAAGTTAATTATG
This sequence comes from Carya illinoinensis, assembly GCF_018687715.1. Classification (NCBI taxonomy): domain Eukaryota; kingdom Viridiplantae; phylum Streptophyta; class Magnoliopsida; order Fagales; family Juglandaceae; genus Carya; species Carya illinoinensis. Next base: position 43,857,829 of record NC_056756.1, read on the forward strand.
TAATTTTCATCTAAGGGATTACCATTGACCATATATACAATAAAATTATTTAATATTCATTAACCATATATAAATTGTTAAAGATATCACTTAATTTTAATTTTATTAATTTAATAAATTTTAATATTAATTTTTCTGTCAAAAAAAGAATAAAGATGAATAAAAAATCCATGGATCGAATAAGATTGAATAGACCAATATCTAATGGTACAGTCCAACAAAAATGATGGACCGAAATTTTCGATTCGTGACCCTTCTTGGATTGGACCGATTACACCCTTGGGCATCGTTGGCCAGTGACTACCTCTCAAGTTGACCTAGATCTAGTACAGAACCGTTAATGGTTCTTGAATTACTCAAAGGCCGTCGTGGAGTTGTTGACTCGAAAGGGTTTGTTGCGTGAGTTGCTCTGTATACGAGCATGTTTTTTATGGGACTTCGTCTTCCCTTATGTCGCCTTGTTTGTGACGAGGTGGGTTTCTTCAGCTTGGCTCCATTGCAACTCCTCCCTAATGCTTAGAGGATTTTGATGGCGTGGCGCCAAGTTTCAGATGTCACTCGTTAGGAATATCTTGACCTTATTGATTTGGAGTTCCTCTGTACGTATGGTGTCAGAAGCCTTGATAGAAACCTGCATGGTTTCCGGTCCTAGACCAACTACTGGGTAGTGTGTAATGCCCCATATTCGGAGGGCTAGGGAGTTAGTTCCTGTAACTTAAAATCACATTCTACAATACAGGTATAAACTCCAAAGTCTCCATAACACATAAAACTCATTGATTCAATCCAAACTATGTGTACCTCTACAAGAACATTAATGAACTATTCCAACATAATTAACTAAAAACACCACAAAATCTCAATAACAACATCAATATCCTAAAATAGCACTAAAAAAATGACTAGTTTCTTGAATAAAATCACCTTAGAGACTCTTGTAACATTTGGTACTTATTCCACTACGCTCAACTAATCTCACCCATACTTTCTATTCTTGATCCCCAGCTGAAACAACCAAATCATCTGAAATAAATTAGAGCAAAACAGAATTTTATGCCTTAGGGTTTTCATATGCGTTATCATATCATAATAGAGTATTGAGCAGATAAATATCAGATAATGAAATAAATATTTCAAACTTCATATTCATATTCATGTTTTATGCAGTAGAGAAACAAAATACAAAAATTTCTCATGTCTATATTAGTCATGATAAAATATCAAATTTGTAAAGCTCGGAACAGAGACTAGTGTAGAAAAATAACTAAGGATGTTCTCGAACAAAATATGCAGTTTTCTAGCAAATCAACCTCAATCAATTTTAGGCAAAATCTAATAAGAAGAGAGAAAATACCTTGGTGACAAGAGACACATGTTGACTCCAATGGCCTCTATTAGTCGCGACCTAAAAATGAGAGAGAGAGTGTGTTGGTATTGGTGAGGGGAAAGAAAGAAACAGGGACACAAACAGGGAGAGGTGCTCGATAAAGGAGCTTAGTGTGGTGGGACTAGTCATCATAGAGGCCTTCCGATGGTGGCTATTGTGAGGCGATGATGTAGAGAACGAGAGAGAGATTAATAGAAAGTTAGAGAGATAGAACGCGAGGGAGATAGAGAGAACACGAGAGTGACGGACATAGGGCTTACTAGCGGCAATAGTTTGGCAACAGCCAACACCAGCACCACAGTTTGGCGACTATAGTTTGGCAATCACAGAGAGAATGGGAGAGTCGGGATGTGTGGGGGAGGGGGGTGGGGTTGAGCAGGAGGTCTGGGAAAAAGGGGGAAGAGAAGAAAAAAAAAAGATTAGGGGTGTGAGGTAGTAAGGCTTGGACCGATGGGTTGAATTGTTACATAGTGTGTTTGGAAGGTCGCTATTCTCATGCCTAGGAGTGGCTTAGGAAGTTTTTTTTTTTTTTTTTTTGGTTTCAGTTAGTGCTTGGGAAATTCCATTGAGTGAAGCTAACCATTAAGAATTCCCCGTTCAGCATTATAAGGCAGATTTGTGTTGGTGAGCAGTTGGTTGACAGATAAGGATGCGTCCATTCTACTATTCATCTCATTGTATTTGTCCATAAGGCTACTTAAATTATGGTTTCTTCTTCTCTTCATTGTCTCGGGGGGTGGGGGTGTGTTTCTTGTGCTTTGCGACCCCACTTTGACTCGATCATAAGGCTTGGAGCAGCATCTTCTCCATCATCGACATTCCTTCATTTTAGGGCTTCGTTTTCGTGTTGGAGAGCTTTCATCTCCAAAGTCATCTTCCTCAATCTTTTCTCCATTTCCATGAACTTCCCTTCCATATTTTCTGAGGTGGCCTCTTGATCCAACCCTTGAGAGTGCGTTGTTGTAGACATATGAAAAGCATGTTGAATTATCTACAGTTGTCCTATAGATGACGCTAATTGTTATGGACATGTTTTATACTTATGCCAATAACATACAATGACCTGTATCAAGAAAATTAGAAAAAGGCGCAAGGCGGTATGAGATGCCTAAGTTAGGGTAAAGTATGTAGGGAGCTTCAATTCTTATAAAACATGGGTTTAATGTTCTCTCTAGTATGTGCTGCCACCCATATATATAGAGTGTATGTTTAATTGATATGGCTTGCTTAGTGGCTTGGTTTCCTCCTACCCAAGTTGAATTGCAGGTTGTTAGCACTTTGAATTAGCTACCGTATCATAAGGGATTAATATCCTAGGTTAGCAATCCGGGCTCATGTTATCTCGCTGGGGATGGTTCGCAGCAATCCTTTCCATTATCTCACTAACTCGTTATTAATGATGGTTGGGCCAGAATCTTATGTGGGTATGCTTGTTAATTGTGATCTTGACTTTTCGTTAGGTTGGTTTGTGGTCTAGGGTTTATGGACCTCTAGGTCATGGGGGCTTGGCCCATTTTCTAGGAGAGAATATTTGTCCCTCTAGTTAGCCCACATATTCTTATAAAAAGGGTGTGATGGGAATCTCCATTCTATTCGCACCGTTTTAATACGTTCATTCTATTTTCTTCGTGGACGTTTCCTGACAACAGAAGTAATTGATTGCACCTGATAACTCTAATATTTGTTTTTTCTTTTAAAATCTTAGCTCTAAAGCAACAATTAATGAAACTTTTCAAAATTGCCTAATTAAAATTATAGTCTAATATAGAAAGAGACAGATACAATACTAAATATTTTTAAGAAGTGTATATCATTTAGAAGCTTTACAGAAATTACATTAAATCAATATTGCAAGCATCAGGTGTATTCTCCCTCCAACATTAATTATAGAGAATCTGAGGCAAGCGGTTCTTTGCTCTGATCTCCGGCCAGGAGCTTGTAATATATATATATAGCTAGTCAACTGTGCATGCAGAAAGGCATATTTAAGGTAATAATTAGCTGACAAATACATGAAATCCAGGGCAGGCATCATGCAATGATGGGAGTAATGGTTCTGATCTGTAAAATAGTGAGCCAATTGGTAGGCCAGCAAAAGAGACTGCTTTCAGTTACAAAGCAGACAATTTTCCATAATAAGTTGGTCTTTGAGTCTATCCTTTTTCCTCTGATCTGACACAATTTGCCAGGGTCAAAATGTAACGGTTTCTCATCTTTGTCTATAGCCATGCATGCATGCAACGCCATTGTCTAGGAGTCAACACATTTCAGAACAAACATGCGGGCCGGGTCAAGCCTTAATTAAAAACAATTCGATAAAAAAAAAAAAAAGGTTTTGAAACAGCTTTGTTTTGAATGGCATGATCTTGAGAACAGCTTTGTTTAACTCATGTATCTTTCACAATTAATGAGTAGACCAGAAATTTAACGTTATATGAGTGTGTGTGTATATATATATATATTGAGGAGAGAAAAAGAATAAAAGAAAAAGGAAAGAGAAAATGATAATAAATCATGCTAATTCTGATATTTTCATTGCATGGTAATGAGCAGTACGTAGTACTTCTGTTTAATTGTTACAAGATCATTAAGCTTGTTATATTAATAGTTAAGAATCTTAAGATCATTGTATAATCTTATCTTTTCATTTAATTTATTATTAGTTTTCTAATTGTGGTACGTACGTACGAAAATTAAGAAATATTAGTGGACATTTGTAAATGTTAAAATTGGCCAAATATATATATATAGTAATATTATATATAAGGTTTATATATATATATATATTATATAGAAGGTGTGATATCATGATTAGGGCGCTGGTAATAATTAATTAATAATGTTATGACAGATACAACACATTCAAAATACAAGTTTGGACATAATATTTTTAATTAATTAGTAATAAGTGAGCTCCTTGCATGCATGTTTACAATTGTATAGCCTAATATGCATCTTCCAACCAAATATATATATATATTAAAAAAAAGAGTCTTAATAATGGCTATATATGGTGATAATGAAAAAACTGATCAATCAATAAACAAACCTATAGCTGTATGACACATAATCCTGTTTTTGCCTATAAATAAGCTCTCCAGGTCTTCATTTTTTTAGGGAGGCAAAGAGAAGCTAGTTTTCTTCATGTTCACATGAGCACAGTTTCGATCTCTCTGATTCTGTAGCAGTTAATATAGTACTAATGTCTTCAGTTCTTTCTTTGCACCCCATATATGATCTCAACCTCGATCTCTAATTTGATGATGTTGCTCGTTACATCTCTTTTGTGTCAATCCGGCCAGCTCTTTTCAGACTATCAAACCTACAAAGTTACGGCCAATAATATTCTTGCATGTCTGGGGATAAGTTTTAATATTTGATTATTTTGTTGTTCATTATTTTAATTTCAAGATCAATCCGGCCATGACTTTCTCTTGGAGCTCGATCTGCTCATTAATTAGCTAGCTGTTCATATAATATATCCTTGTTTTACTTTTGACGTACAGGTGATCTAGTACAATCGTGCATGCTTGTGTATAAGCGAACAGAATGAAGGATTTACAGGTAAATGATGCCCGGCCGCCTCTTAACAAAGAGCGCCGTTTTGCGCTGTTTTTGGTTGTGCAAGTCTTGGATCTCTCATTCTCTCTTTTCTCTCTCTTTTCTACCGTCAATTTGTTTTTGAGTTTGGCTTATGTGCATTACGCAAATAAATGAATAAGATAGATTGAAAATAAATAAAAGGGTAGATCTTGTTGTTTATTTTTCAATAACATGGAGTGATTTTCTCGGCCAACATCTTGTTTCTAAGCCATGATAGTACTTCTTGAGAAGAATATCATAATATATTCTTTTGAAGTAGCGCGATCGTGCCTCCAAAAATCCATTTTCTAAAGTTAATTTATTTGGTAATTACCTTATTCTTGGTAAGACAAACACAAATACCCATGATTTCAAGCACCTAATTTCTTTTTGTCTCCCACCGGACCGGATATTACTAGAATTTCAAAAGCAGCACAAGGAGACATGGGTATCTCATGGTCAGCATTGCACGAGCAAGATGGTTGACCTTTTTCAGTCTCTAGCTTTTTTATTCTCATTTTGCTTACGTTATTGAGTGTTCAGTACTACTTTATACAACAATTGCTTTGTCAAAGCTTTTACGTTGGATTCCTCTCTGCCTGATGGCTATCATGCATCCCATTCATTAATAGAAAATGCCATAAATATGTAGTTAATACCTCTCGTTTTTCATGTACATTATAGGCATATCCTCATAGGTTGTCTCACATGCATGGAAAGCCATGCTGGACCTGACGGTGAAAATTAAAAGTAATTGATCAATCTTACTCGTGGGCTAAGTCAAATTATTCCCTCCTTTGAAAATTAGCCTCGATGTAACGAGAGAATCGATCTTATGTTTGGTTGCTAGAGTGAGTTTAACTAATCATCTCAAATGAATCATTGATGGAATTCATTATTTTTTCAACTTTTCATAAAAAAATTAGGTTTATCTTAATCCACTTTATATATTCAAACACACATCAATCTATTTACATTTAAATTCATCTTAATTAATGATATTTACAAAATATTACTATTCACAAATCAACTTAAATTATTTGAGATCACCTCAGCATCCAAACACAGTTAGATGATACTACTCCTATGTGTTAATAGTTTATTTTTCAGGCATAATACGATAGCTAGGTTTTTATATCAATAATATGTTTGATGTGTAAATAAGGCACGCGAAGTGTAAATATAATTTTAAAACAATCAACAAATTGTTCATTAATAAATTTTCCCATCACATTGTTGCCAATCTTACAAGTTTATAATTGGCAATCTAGGAGACAGCTTAAAAGGCTCTCTTTTTAGGTAAAATGTGGATAAGAAGGAATATGAATTGGCTATTTTAATAATTACCTTTCACTCGTAAAAAATTCTATTAATCAGTCTTACATCACACGTCTACATTAAATTTTTATTTATTTTCCTCAACAAGCATGTTTGATCAACTTTTCAGGCCTTTTCCTCACAATGAATTGTTAACCCTTCATCACATTCATATGTATACACACACACACATGCATATCTTTTCTATGCAGTATTCTATAAGATCAAGCATATATCTATATAGGTATATAATTTTAATTTGATGTGTTACTGAATATTGAAATTCAGGTTAATGAAATTCAGATCCAGATGGAGGACTCAGCTGGTCAAGTAGGAGTCTCTTTAGAGTTTGACTTCGACTTCGATGACGAGAATTTAATGGAGAATCCCAATACGCAGATGCCTTCAAATCATGACCCGCACGAGGCGCAGAATGAAACGGCGGAAAATATCTCTACTGTACGTTAAACTAATAGAAATTAAAATATTATAACGTTTTCTTTTCAAATTAGATTATCTAATTCAAAATGCAAAAGATACAATATCACATGTTTATATTATAGGGTCCTAAATGAATGGTATTAAATGTTGTACGATTCACATGATTTGTTTTGTTTTCAATTTGAGCAGAGAGAATCCAAAAGATCAGATCTCTATGATCTATTATTAATATGAGTTTGCATGAATACTTCTATGAGCATGCATAATATTTTACATGTAATAAATGTTTATTTCCAATGATCATATCTCAGCAAGAAAATGTGGAGCTTGGTTCATCATCCGGAAGCAACGATCATCAGCCGCTGATTCACCAAACAGACTTGAAGCAGAACCTCACACCATCAACATTGACCAATAGCGACCTTTCGAACCCACCAGTACTTGAAAACGTCCCAGATTTAGCACACCCAGCTACAACTTTCAATCCAACATTAATTGAGACACCACAAAACTGCCTTCCAATAACAGTATGTTGATGCATGTGTCATTATCTATAACTCTTGAATCAGCTAATCTCTTTTACATTTTTTAAGAAAAAACTTCAAGGGAATCAAAGTAGAATAGAAGTGTAGTATGTAGCATATATAATTCTTTCTATATATGTGCATAGACGTCATTCAATTTTGATATACATAAATTATGAATATTAATTGAATACTTTTTGAACTTCAGAAAGTGTATGATTCAATATGACTTTATCACCTGTTGCTGCTACAATCATTAACTTTTCATTAATTGATCAGCAGGAATACAAGGAAAGTGAATCACCAGATGGACATTGTCAACCTCAACTTGATCTTGGGGATCCTAACTGGAACTATCAGCAACAAGCCTATAATACTTCTGAAAACCAAGTCCCTCAAGTTTTTAGTACTCCAAACTTGCCACAATTGGGACCATCCTCTTTGAATGCTACATCTATGGGAGCACTGCAACCTTATCCTCCAACAATGGTATGCTATCTTTTTAGTCCTTAATACCTAACTCATATAACTAGTTTTATCATGATATGCCACTTTCTCTTCATTTAACTCTTTCTATAAACAATGCCAACTCCAAGCAGAACCTCAAACAATCCGTGCTTTAAGTTTTCAATGCCGTACACTCCACTTAACCTCTTGAAATGTGAGCCAAACAAAGTTCATCCTTCATCAATTTTCCCCTCCCAAGGATACTTCATTCACCATATCCCCAAGTAACTGTATAACCTTTTTTCTTTTTGTTAGTTGGTTCAAAGTCATTAATTTTATCTGTAAAGCGAAAGATCACCACTGACTATGATCACGATCAGATGGGATTGAACGGGAATGATGGAGCAATTCAGTCACTTCTAGCTGAATATGAGGCCAATATGATCTATCCCAATCAGCCGATGATGAATGCTGGGTTGGAGAATGTTCCCCCAAATGAGCATATGCCTCTGTATGCCAATAACTCTTTTTTTCCATGCAATATGATACTCTTTCTTCCATTCTTTTTCGTCTTTTCTGATTGAATCATGGTCAATATCCTTTATCATGATAGGCCTTACAATGTGGGCCCACTCAATGAATTTACCCCAAACAATCAGACGATACTACAAAGCATTACAAGCAATACCCGTCAGCAACCATCCCTCTGCCCTACATTATTGCCTCAGAACACAGTAAGTAGTCTAACTCCTGCATGAATTTCTATTCAATTAGGCTTCATTTATAATGTTCATGTTAGTTTGGTAGTCATAATTGTTGATCATGAGCAGATAGGGGTTGGAGTAATAAATCAAAGGCAACTGCCAATCAACCAACACCGAGCAAATTTACTCCCCCACAACCAGCTGAATGCTGCATGCAGACTCTTGACTCCATTGGGGTACATGACATCTCATCTTCTTCATTTACGTTCTTAAAAATATTGGTATTTAAATGTCCATGTATTCCTATCAGGTTGACATGCTTGTTTTAATCTAACATGTCATCTCTTTGTATACAGTTCGCAGCCAAATGAATTCATGACAACTAATGTATTTGACCAGCAATGTCTCAACTTCTTGCTACCTCAAGCTTATGCACTTTTAAGGTACGTACTGATCTATATATATGTAATTGCTTATCAAACACCCTCGATCACTCATCCACATACACTTATTTTCTTTTACAAGAATATTAATTACTGATAGATCGATATATGCTTCTAACTCAGGCCCCAACAATCCTCTAATCATCTACAACAACTCAACCAAGTCTCACAAGTGCCAAATTTACTTGATCCTCAATTTCAATTCTCAGTGCTACCTGGACTTTCTATGCCTCCTAGGTAACTTATATATGCCTTTTTTTCCTATTTGTAATCATGAGGACTTGAGTTTGAATTTCCCTTGTCATATTTTCCAGTTATAGCCCTCGAAGTTTCTTGTACCATCAAGCTGTCTCTGTGCCACCTAACGTGTACGATCCACAAGGTTTTAACTCAATGCTGTCGCCCGAGCTTTCTATCTCAGCTAGGTACTTCTTGATTCACTTTAATTGTTTCTATGTAGGAAAGTTCTACATATACACAATATGTTAATCCAGTTTTCATTCCCCTTCTTCTTTTCTGTATACGTAAGGAATTTTATGATTTTACCGATGCAGGACTCCTCAACTTACAAACTATCAACAACAAAACCAAGTTTGGATGACACCAAACTCATTACTGCCTGGATCTTCTATGGTTTCGAGGTCCCAATTTTTCTTTGATCATCTTTTCCATATGAGATATTGTTAATTGCTATAGCTTCCTGTGAAAATGATCACCTGCTATACACCATGTTGATTGGCACATTGTCATCTTAATTTGAGTTCAGGCTTCAAGAGCTGTATGGGCGTCAGCAACTTAATCAGATAACTCAACTGACCCCTAATCTTCATCCACAACTTGGAAGTTCCATACTTCTGGAAATGCTCTCTGGGTAGGTTAACTTTCTACCTTAAGCCTACAAAATGTGAAAAAGAAGCACCATTTAGATTGTTGATAGTGGGTCAAAAAAATTACAAGTGGATATTTGTTGCTCATCACCATTTCCTATTTGTTGAGTTTAGGCCCCCACAGCTACTGGATCATTATCAAGTCTCAGTGCCACCTTATGCATGCAATCCACAGCAGCATAACTCCATAGGGGCTCGACCCTCTGTACTGCCTAGGTACCTAAACATTTAATTGCAATATTTCGGTTAAATCAAGTATAGATAAGAGCCTTCCATTTCCAATATACTTTCATTTGTTGTTTTTGTTTTTTTCTTTTGTTTTTAGGCCTCAAAGATTGTATGATCATAAGCATCCACTTGAGCAAGTCCAGGACTCGCAATTTTATGGCTCCATGCTGCCACAGGCTCCAAATCTTTCTAGGTAGCATATATTTTACAATTCATTTTCAATCAAAATACAAAATTTAAAACTTGCTGAAAGAAATAAGAAGATTACGGGGTGTGTAACCATGTTTATAATTTACTTCGGCTACCAATCTTTCACCTAATGGTTGAATATTCTTTAATCTAGGCCTCAACATTCATCTAGGCATCAACAACTCAATCAAGTTCCCGAGACAGCTAACATGAGAGTTGATCCTCAACACGACAACATTTTATCTCCTCAATCTTCAAGGCCTTCCAGGTATCTGAGTTATCAGTACTGTTCTATGTCATTTCTTTCAGACGCTGATTATATAATTGGCTACTAAGCATTTTTTTTTCCACTCTTTTTGTCTTTGTTTAGTCAGCAGTGTTTGAGCAAGATTTTGTTGTGTATATTTTTTAATAGAGTTTAGAAATTACAATGTCTAATTTCTCATGCACTCGGTGGATTTTTTTCTCCTACAGTTCACAGACCAAACAAACATGTGGATTACTGAATCAAGCAGCTAGACAAAGTGTCTCCTGCATTAGTCCTGGCACAAATTCTAGACAAACTCAAATCCTGAATTCAAAAGCTCAACAAGTAAAGTGTTTTTTTTTTAAAGATATTATAGGGGAATTACCATCTTATTTTGTAGTTAATGGGAAACTTCCAATATTTTCAGCAGGAAATTGGGGGTGGAACCAAGATGGCGGTCCCTGATCTATGTGAAACTTCACCGATCAGCTTCAAAGAGGTACTGATCTCTATGGTGCTGAATGAATATTAGTGCAACACAGTTTCACGCACACACACACATACTCCTTTAACTTAGCTTGGGCTCTTGTTAATGACATTATCTTATGTTTAAAAATGAATTTATAGAGAGAACAACTGGAAGGAAACAAACGTACTGCAGCAAAACAACATGTGGTAGGAGAACCATCTCAGTCACCTAAACGCTCCAAGGTTAAACTTTTGATCTTTTCCTAGTATGTACGTAAAAGCTAATAGGTGCAAATAAGTTCTACATAATTCTCTTTGAATCTGATTGAATGAAGAGTGTAACAATACAGAAAGAAAGGAGTTTACCACCACCCAGTTCTCAAGAAGATCAGGATAGGACTTCTTTATCAGAAGGAAATCATGAAGTCGAAAAAGAAGGAAATGAAGTCCAAAACTCAAATCCTTCTACTGCAAGGTTATATGATGCATAATTCCTCTTCATTCACTCTAATGTTTTATCATGATTTTCAAGCGTTCCTCTTTACTGTTCATTGCTCTTGAAAATCGAAATTGATCAAAGTGATTTTGTTTCAGGCGAGTAAAGAATACTGTTTATGATCCAACATATGTGGGGTTTGGTTTACCTGTTGACCCACATCTCCGGCTATTCAACCCAAGCTAATTGCATTGGTAACTGCTTTCACTTACCACTTTCGTCTCTTTGATCCCATAAACTTTGATCTGCACATAACTATAATATATTTTAGTTGTCTGATTAAGTATTGTCTTTAAATGTCACAGGCAATGGTAGACCATGCGGATTAGATGATTCTGTTTTTCCTGGGCCAGCTGTGTTAAGAGGTTATTGGCGGTGTTTGAGCAGAGTTGGTCTTGAAAAAACCGGCATCATCTTTTAATGTTTAGCCTATCTTTACCTTTGAACTCAACCAAAAGATGTTTTTAACAATTAATGTTTGTTCTTTTTCCAATTAAGCTGCCATAACAGTTTGTCCAGTTTTATTTTATTTCTGGGAAAGAGTACGACATATGAATGGCAAAGTTGATGGCCCATCAGCTTTATATTAAATGTTGGAAAAGAAACTTAAAAGGAAAAATGAATCACAACATCACAAGGATTGACACAAAAAAGTTTCTGGAAACATAAAATTAAGGGTAATCTCGTTTAAATGAGATTCTTCAATGAAGACATGATTAGTACACGATACGAAAATGGTGAACCAATGGTAGCTTCTACTTTTTGGCCGATAATTGAATTTCCTAGCCTCTTACGTATTGCTTTTAAATATCTTATCTGCAAGAGCAATGAACTATGAAGTGAGAATTTCTTGGGATAGATTTTGATATACAACAAATGGTAGTTAATAGGCGTTCCCAAATCTAAAGGCCCAATTGTCCAAAAATTATTAAAAAAAAAAAATAAAAAATCTAGGGTTATATTGGAACAACTAACACAAATTTTGGTTGTAATGGAACTCTTTGTAAAGCCTTAAAACAGTTTGGATATTATTTTTGTGAGGTCTTTATTCCTGAATATCATCATGTTACACCACGCTTTCTAATTCGGTCTCTATGACTATCCACCCTATCAATATTAACCGAGTAGTAGTGAAGGCCGACTTTCTCATAAGGTGAGTTAGGCGGTTGCCTAAAGCCTATAGCGGAAGAAAGCCCCAAAAACTATTATAAAGACAATTACTAAAAAAAACTTTTAAAAAACTTTAAATTATTAGACTAAACAGAGACGTTGACATTGAAAATTAAAAAAAAAAAAAAAAAATTCTCAACTTCACTATAAAAATAAAGACATTAACAATTGTAAAAATAATATAAATTTTTAATTAATTACATAGACTCTGTAATTTTCTTTAAGAAAGTTAAAAGTCACAATAATGACTGTAAATTCAATAGTTCTAATCTATCTCCACATTCAATGGTTCTAATCTGTCCCTACAAAGTTCAAAAAAACTTCAATAGAACATCTCAAAAACTCTCCTTTTATATTTGAAATCGATAAATTTTATTTCATCTCTTTTGTACTCTAGACTCTAGTCTCTGGTCTCTAATCTCTCTCTTACATCCATCTTGCTTGTATTTGATATTGGCAGCCTCTCTATTGTTTCTAATCGCACTGGCAAACGTTAAGCAACTCTGCTGTGCTGTGGTGATGAAGGTAAAATAAATAAAAAATATAATATTTTGTTTGTATATGCAATGAAGTTTTTGTTTTATATATTTGTGGCAATAAAAGAGACACTTGAATGACTTGTTTTCTAGAACATCCTCGATTGTTTTTTGTCATTTTTCAAGACTTTAACTGACCATATATAGCTTGCAAAATTCACATGGCCCATTGGCCACCAATTCATTCTTTTCAAACTTCGTTTCTTTCTTTTTCAATTCCTCTAATGTATAATTTATTTCTTCATTTTGGATATTAATATTAAGATATTTTATTTTACTATGGAGATTAACAATTTTATATAAAAGGGAAAGTCATTTAGATAAAAGTAAAGCTCATTTGATAAATCAGGTTCTATTTTTTTATGTTAATATTTATTTTATTCTAGAATATTCATAAGCATGGTAAGATTTTATATAATAGGTATTGTTCTTTTCTATTAGAAAATGTGTCTAATAGAAAATATGCATCTGGATATGAGAAACTTTGAAAAAAGAGAAGAATAAAAAAATTGATTGAATCCCAAAAATGATATTTAAATAAATTTGTTACCAGCAATAAACAAAATATAGTAGAAAATTTAGGTGAAACATTTGTAGATGATCAAGAAATACACTAAATAGGACCAAAAGTTAACAAAATAAATCAAGAAATACAACAAAAGGGATTCGGGTATAATCAAACAACACAACAAACTCAACAAAAGGGATATGAGGATAGTGCTCAAGCATGTATGGGTATTGCTATAGTTCTTGGATTCTACTCCTTTAAATATTCATAATACTTCTCAATGGAAATATGTTGATATAAACTTAAGAGATTTATTAGTAGAAATTGGTCCAATTAGATATAGCGATATCAATTTTCTTAAGGATAAGAACTCTAGACATTTTTTTACTACATATTATATATGAAACTTATTAAACGGGGAGAAACATGATAGAAAACGGCTAGTGCATTCAAAAGACTTGAATAGATTAAATGGACTAGTCATATTATCAATTGAGAATGAGATATTAAAAGAACTTAAATAAAAATTTAATTAGCAATTTTGCATCTCAAAAAGCAAGAAGAAAATTTTTTAAATGAAAATATATTTAGATATAACTTATTTAATTTGATACAAGAAAATGCCCATTTTAACTTATCGTCTTAAGCCTCAAAATCTATTGAGCGGGCACTGGTAGTAGTCTTTTCCCTTCTAGTAGTTTCACTCATCTGTAAGTATTCGATGACTTAACACTATACACATAGATAGTACCAAATCATTTCAATCTAGCCTATTGATCTCTTCGTGACAAAGTTCGTGGCTTTGATATCAATTATTAAATACATAATCATTAATCTAAAAACTTTAAAACTATTGGATACTAATTTTAATCCTCATAATCACAACATTAAACTCTTCAAGTAATAAAACTGCCATTTATGTTTGACCACTACCTATAGAAGTATATATAGTTGCATCTTTCCTACTCTGATAAACTTATTATGGAACAACTTTAGTTACCTCTTGGGAAGTCAAAAAACTAAATATTAGACTTTTGTTCAGGAACAGGCCAATGGAACGAGTATGGTTAAACTCAATGTTGATAGCAGATGTTTAGGGAACCAGGGTAATTGTGGTGGAGGAGTAGCGAGAAATGAGTAAGGAAACTACTGGTTCCTTTCTCTTCCTTCTATGGGAAAGGTACAAATAATAGGGTTGAACTAAGAACAGTTGTAGAAAGACTTAAAGCTTGCATCCAACTAAACCATCTACTAGTAGAGGTTAATTTTGATTCCCAAGTGGTGGTCCAATAGCTTCAGAATATAGAGCATTGTCCGTGGTATTTGCGGAGTTATGTGACTAGTTTGAGGAGTTGAAAAGTAAAAGTAATGTTATGGTCCAGTATAATTACAGAGGGGTCAATCAAGTTGCCAATAGCTTGGCAAAATCAAGAGTTCAGGGAGTCTTTTATTTTTTATACTTGGAATGAGTTATCATGAATGGTGAGGGGACAAAGCTGACATCCCTTATTTATGTTGTAAATGAGTCCGTATTCACTTTTGTACTAAAGCTTGGTGTAAAGGTATAATAATTGAAGATTGTAATCACAGTTTTCTTCAGACTAAATAATAAGATTTATTTTATCATTATATTTGTAATTTTTAGATAAATATAAAATAATTATCGACTTTATCTCTAAACAATATTGAATTTATTTATAAGTCTTAGATGTTATTTATATAAGTCATTTAAGTAAAAATTATGTCCAAGATGATCTACATTTATCCAAAATAGAAGCTGAACAAAAATTAGTTACTGCAGAAGAGAGTGTGAAGGATCATTGATTAGATTTTTGCCATTGGAGTTCTAGGAGGGAAGTCAATAGTTTGAAAATCACCAAAAGTTCTGGTTGCTACTGTGGTAGAAAACAAATGAGTCATTTGTCTGGACAAGTAAGAAAGCCAAGTTACAAAGATTTTGTAATTGAGAATTACTTGTAATTGATTTTCAAATAATAAGATTGACTTTCCTAGATTTGGTTGCCCCGTAGGGTTTTACCGTTAAATAGTTCTTTAAATGGTTTTCTTTCGTAATCAATCACAGTGTTGTGCAAATTTATTTATTTTCTTTAAATATTTGATTCATTTAATAATCATAATATTAAGATTTAATCAATTTGTTTAAAGAAATTGGTAGACAATTTCATGGTTTTACAGAGATATATTATGAATTTTAATTGGCATCATAGTTAAGTTCACTTATTCCAATGTGATCCGTGTCCTTGTAGATCATATCGACGTCATTATATGTTGTACAACACTTCGATGAGAAAAATTATGCTTATTGGAAAGTTCGTATGAGGGCTTTCCTCAAGTATTTGGATGAACGTGTATGACATTTGGTTGAATGATGATGGATTAAATCCATAATATCTGTAGATGCTTGGACGAAAGATGAAATCAACAATTGCAATTGGAATAGCAAAGGACTTAACGCTATTTTCATAGCGGTGTCCCCCTAAGAATTTAAAAGAATCTCCATGTGTGAGATTGTTTAAGAATCTTGAGATATTTTGGATGTTACATATGAAGGTACAAGAATAGTAAAAAACTCAAAATTGCAGATGCTAACCTCAAAATTTAAATAGATTAAAACGTTGGAAGATGACAGTTTTAATGATTTTTATACTAAACTAAATGATATTGTGAATTTCAGGTTTAATCTCGGTGAGAAAGTAGAGGATTTAAGGGTCGCGAGGAAGATTTTAAAGTCTCTACCTGAAAGATTAAGGCCTATGGTTACTGCCATTGAGAAAAGTAGGAATTTGGATACAATAAATTAACTTGAAGAGCTGGTCGGTTCCTTACAGACATATGAATCTTCACTTCCTCAAACAAGAAAATGTAAGTCCATTGTTTTCAAAATAATAAAAGAGAATCAAGATGATTTTTCTGATAAAATTTTTTTAAAAATAAGGATATAGATCTCATAGTAAGAAAGTTTAGAAAATTCATGTATAATAAAAAATCTAGTGGAAAGCAAAAAAGAGGTAAAAAATTTTCTGCAAAAAAAAATTATTCTAAAAAATCAAATAAAGAAAAATCTGAAAAAATTGATAAAGTAAAATGCCATGAATTCTTAGGATATGGTCATATAAGATTTGAATGTCCAAATTTTAAGAAAAGTAAAGAAAAAAACATTGAATGTCACACTGAGTGATAATTTTGATTTTGAAAGTTTAACCCATATTCTGATAATAAAAAATATTTTTTTAGTTTTTTCTACAATTGTGAATGACTTTTCTGAGATTGCACTAACAAAATCTGAAAGTGGTTGCGATTACAGTGATTCGGATGTATCACTTGTTGATGCTGACCAAAAATTAAGTTTACAGGAAGCATACAATGATGTTTGTAAAGAAGTGATCAAATTAAAAAAACTCAACAAAAAAATGTACAATAGATTTACTACCGTGAAAAATGAGAAAAACAATCTTTCTGAGACATTAAAAATTTCTGGTGTTAAAGTATCAAAATTAAAGGATCAAAAGGTTGTACTAGAAAAAGAATTGAAAAAGGTTCAAATGTGTAAGCAAAAAACAGCAATACAAAAATTAGATGAGATGTTGAGTTTTCAAAAGTCAAGTTGTGATAGATTTAGCTTAGGATACACAACTTTCCAAGACAAAGATCTTACAACGTCATAATCCGCTGCCACTATCTTTAAGGGTATTGTCTTTGTCAACGGAAGTCAAGTGGTGGATGATCCAAAAGAAGTCATTTTAATGTCAAATATTTTTAGAAAGTTCCATGGAAAATCGATCCCGAAAAGACCGATTCAAGGTAAGTTTATTCCTATTTTTATTATTGTGGTGTTGTTGGTCATATTGTTTTAACTTGAATAAAGTGTAGAAAAATAAAGGTGAAAGAAACCCAAAAAGGAAAGGGAAGAGTATAGAGAATCAAATTTGTGATATGAGTCAATAAATCAACTTCTTAAGTCTTAAACTTGGTAAACTAGTAGATATTTACTTTCAAAATAAAGAACAAATCATACAAAGTGATGTTGATGAAATGAATAGGTCAAAATTTAAATCAAAGTAGGTGGTCAAAGAAGATACCATGTCATATTAATTGATAGGACTTTTTACATGTTTTTGCATTCATTGCATATCATTATTCAGGACATGCATGTTATTTTTTTTTTTTTGTCTTATTTTGCATATGTGTCTGTTTTTAGTTTTTGAATTAAAAAAAACATATATATATGTATATATATATACATATTAATTTTTCTGGTTTGGTTTAAAATTTTTCTTTAAGGAAAGTGCATGCTTGATATGTCAAAGTTTGAGCACTTGTGTTCTTACTTAATAAATTCTTGAACCTATACATCTCTCTATTTTGTGTAATTCACTTTGTGCATACTAACCTTATGGATTATTTTGGCAAAGTTCATTACAAAGCACTGTGAGGAACTTATATGTATGCATATTATGATTAAAGTTATATTGTTTAATGAGATGCTCACCATAGAAGGGGTCTATGTCTTGAATTGACTAATACTAGTTGAACATAGTACATTAATAAAGAGTTCTCCCCTTACCAAATACAAAGAGTTGATCAATATAGAAAAATTTAGTGTTAAATCATTATGGAAAAAGACTAACACCCTGCACAGATTTATCTCCTTAACTCTTTATAGAAAGAATCATTACTGATTTATCTCCTTAACTCTTTATAGAAAGAATCATTACTTTAATCATTGTTGAAAAAGATGAGCAACAAAAACGAACATATAAAAAAAGGGGGTTGTTCAAATTAGTGTTTGGAGGAGATGCTCTTGTATCTAGGCCCTAACATAAAGTTTGACTTTTGAGATCAGTGACAATCTCTTAGAAGCATCTATAAGAAGAAAATACTCAGGAATAATATTATAAAAAATATATTGAAAGGAAAAAGAAATAAAGAGTTGCTACCTTATATAAGTTTGATCACTCACACACTCACATGAACTTTGACATTGATGATCTTATGAGGAGTGAACATCCATAGTGATTGTTGCAAATAAAAAAGTGTACTCTAATGAATTTATTTTGTGAGTAACACTATGTTTTTTGAGTAACACTATGTTTGAATCGAGATGCATCAAAACATGTTATTTTCCTCATTGTTTATATATATAAGAAAAATATTAATTTTTTAGTTTTCTTTTATTTTTATTTTTATTTTTTATTTACTTATTATTTTATTTAAAATAAAATAAATAAAGTGATAAAAATATAAAATATATTTTGTGATTGCATTAATGTTTGATATTTATGATTATGATTCTAAAGTAGAAGTATGGAACTTGGTTTCTAATCTATTGGAATAAGTCCCAGTGAAACTTTAAGGCACAAAGCACGTGCACAGTTTAAGTGACTTAAGTCACAAAGATGCATCCAGCCCCTCGGCATAATTGTCCCTTCACTTGCACGGAAACTCATCCAAACACACGACACTCCTCATACACGAGCCTTAGCCCTCCTTATCTCATCCACATCTAATTCAATTTTCTTGGAAGAAATACTCGATTCCAGGTTTATTGACTAAAGGCTCTCCATCACGGTAATATTTTGAGTTTATTTCAATCATTCTCTCTTTCCAGTTCTAGATCTCAACACATATATATGGAGATTAGGATTTTGATTGTTGTTTGATGTTGGGACTAGAATACTTTGGATACATAAATATTTGTTCATATGAGATTATTTTATGCATGTATTGAGGATGCCTTTTTGTAAATTATGTGATTATACATGTAGGTTTTATCCTAGTGCATACTAAGTGTTTGTGTTTATTCCTTAATCAAGTCACACTACTTATTTGTGCATATTTGTTATGGTTATCTTACTCATATAACTAGAACATAAGTGTGATTGGTCCGTGTGGAAAGTTGAGATTATTCCGAGTTGTTCATCATGTCTTGTTAGATTAGTGACAAAAAGGGGGAGTATTGGAAAAGCAAATTGAAACATTTTGATATTGTGAAATTTAGAGGCAGTTTGAGTAAGTGAGAGTTTAATGAATTCACTGAAATGAATTTATTGAGGGGGAGTTGGATGATATTTGTTTATTTTTGCTGGATATAAGTTTTTATTATTGATTATTTGCTTGGAATTTCTACTCGGTTTCTTAGTTTGCTGTTTGTGCTTTTGATATGTTTTATATTACATTCATCAATTTGGTTTTGTCACCAATTAGCCAAAGGGAAGGCAAAAGTTGGTTAGAATTAGATGACTAAGTGACGGAGTTTATCTTATCATTATATTTCTAATTTTTGGATGAATGTAAAATAATTATCGACTTTATCTCTAAACAATATTGAGCTTATTTAGAAGTCTTAGAGGTAATAATTGAGTTTATGAGAATCTGCATTTATCCATAACAAAAATTAAATAGAAATCAATCATTGCAGAAGAGAGTTATTGCGAAATGTCAGCAATTCTTCAGGAGACGTCCTCGCGACAGATTCTATCCGTCAGTAGAATCCTACTTCATCTGGAACTCTTTCCAAATTGTTTATTTAAGAGATCCTATTAGTTAGAATTTGCAAATATTCAGATCTACATATTTTCTAGAGCACTTTCTAGTGCATATTTTGGTGAGAAAATTTCTTAGTGAATTTTCATATTTGTGATCTCTCTTTGAGTGTGATTGTGTTTCAAGTGTAAATGATCATTGATTGGATTTCAACCACTAGAGTTCCAGGAAGGAAGTCAATAGTTTGAAGATCACTAAAGCTTCTAGCTACTACTGCGATAGACGACAAATGAGTCATTTGTTTGGACAAGTAAGAGAGTTAAGTTACAAAGATTTTGTAATTGAGAATTACTTGTAATTGATTTTCAAATAATAAAATTGACTTTCCTGAGTTTAGCTACCTTGTAGAGTTTTGCATTTAAAGAATTCTTTAAACGGTTTCTGTTCGTAACCTATCATTGTGTTGTGCAAGTTTATTTATTTTCTTTAAATATTTAATTTATTTAATAATCATAATATTGAGATCCAACCAATTTGTTTAATGAAAATGATAGATAATTTTGTGATTTTATAGTGATACATTGAGAATTTCAATTGCAATGACCCAAAGTCTGACTGGTATCCTCGTAGGTGACCTGTCTACTCAATTTTTATAATACAACAGTTAGGCATGCCGACCTCTTATAATTTCACTCCCAGGTGCCATTGTTTGCACTCCAAGAACACTGATAAAGTAACCAATAACAACCAAAGCACAAAAAACAACAGCATGTTATTTGTGTATAGAGACCACCAAAGCTTTTAGGATTTGAGTTCTGAGAATAAAGTTCTCTCGAGGAAGACGATTGAGATTTCTACTGTGACCTCTCGACTTTTAAAACGGTGCATAATAGAGTTCGGTTAGAGCATTTCCAACAGATTTTGTAAAATACATAAAAACTGTAAATGTGTAACTATTTGTCTGAAAACAACTTCAAACAGATCATATATCTCAATTGTATTTCGAATTTATCTACATGTAGCGGTACTGTTCACCCTCTAAACAGTTTTTATTTTTTGTTTTTTTTTTATCTTTTCCTTCCCGTTTCCCTTTTACTCTCTTTGTTTTCACTTCAGCCCTCTCGTTTGGCGGCATCCCATCTCCCACGTTACTCCAGCTTTGTTGTCATTGGCCATTGACGTTGCAGTGCTATGATCAATGGCTTCGGCTTTTTCTTCAGGTCGGTGGTCTGGCCTCTTCATCCTCCACTTCTTTTTCCTCTGTTTACTTCCGGACCCAATATGTTAGGCGCCATGCTTTTCCGGGGAGAGCTTTTGTTCATGCTGCCATCGAGCACTCCATTTTCCATTGCAAATCAATAGTGTTATATAGGCACTACACCTTGCTTTCTATCTCTTTGCAAAACTCCAATCTTGTAGATCTGTTTAATTTCTGGTAAAATTCTCAAAATGCAAAATAGAATTGAAAATTATTGGATGTCATAAAATCAAAATATAATCTCTTTTTTATATTTTGAATCAATTTAAATTTTAGTGTGACTTATAAATTTAGATTAATATGAAATAAAACATAATTATATGATATTATACAGGAAGATATTGCAAATATCAAATGATAAAAAGATATCATCGAGAGTTGGAAGAAATATCTTAAATAAAAAAAAAAAATATAACATTTAAGTGATATAGAGAAAAAATAAATAAACTAGTGTAAGTCAATATATAAAATAGAAAAAATAGACTTTAGAGATGTCTTTTAAAAGATAGGATAAAGAAACAAATTAGGAATCTCTTAGGGGGTTTAATTGGAGGGAATGCTCTTATGGGTTTTATTGGGGCGCACAAGTTCAACCATTACCAGTTTATGTGTAACTGCCAGAAGGAAGAAATATAAACTTGTGAGAAATGATAGAGACATTCCATCTCCAATCTAAATGACAAAGATGAACTGGACAAGAAAGAAAACAATTAGAAGTGGGCTACACCGTTTTTTGTATTTTAATCATTCAGAGCATGAGATATCTCTTACTTTTAAGTTATGTATACTTTATAAATCTTTTACAGGGATCGATAAAAACAAAATATATCTTTTACAGGGCAACATTCCACACGAGCGTCTATTAGTGATGCGGCCATTGGCTTCTGGTATTGATGATTGAATACAGTGCTTCTCTGGCATGAGGTTCTTCATGAGAACCTGTGAATAAATGCAGACTACTGTTCCCAGCAAAGCACGATAACTTGTATATTCTCAAAAAAAAGGAAAAAGAAAAAAGGCAGCATAACTGAAAAGTAAAGCAAAGCAAGATAGGAAGTCAACATCATGAAAAGAATCACTAAAGTCGAAATTGTATAGCTGAATCATATAATTCTTCGCAGGAGCAACTCAATAACGGGTGTTATCAAACACCCAAGGCTCATGCGCAAACAACTCCCGGCCATTCATCTGGACTGTTCCTGCAGCGATATCCTCTTCACGTTTTCTAGCTGCTTCGGCTTTTCTAGCTGATGCATCTGAATCCTGCATTAAAGTACATACGTTTTAAAAAACCATTAGAAATGTCAGTGTGGCTGGGCAACGAATCCTAAAGCAGGTTAAAGAAACCAGATTGCACATCCAGACACTTCAAAACATGCAATGCTAATTAACCATCCTAGTTGGTCAAGCAACCATGTTCAAGATAACATTTAAGTCTACAAATATGGTTCAGCACAACATCTAATTTCCCGTATCAGTCCAGATGTGAATTGGAGGTAAAAACCTTGCGAGTAGCAGCAGGGCACACACCATCTGATGAATGCCCTGCTATGCATTGGAACACTGCCGATAGTGTTCGATATCATCTTCCCATGATGGCATAGAAATGACATGATAAATCACTCAGATAATTAATGGTAAGCCCCTACTGATCTCCAAAGTAAGCACCAGGCAAAATTCAAATTAGCAAGCTAGCAGTGCCTCAAGAATCTACCACTTCAATCAGCCAATATGGTTTCTCTTTGTCACAAGAAACAGCATCATTGATCACTTGTGTACGTTGGGGCTAGAGGCAAACTTTTTTCTCCATCTGTCAATTTCGTTTGTACTTTAAAGACCATTTCCAATATTTATAAGTTCTATTGCACCTTCCTTTGAATCAGTAGATAGGAATTTTATTGATGAGAAATAGGCATAGCCCAAGTATACAAGAAGTATTGCCCTTTCTAGCAGGATAACTCAGAAAATTTCTTCATAAAAATGTAGGTCTAATGAGATGGTTTGTTTCTTTGGCTAAGAAGTGAGATTACTGGGTCAGGGTGGTATGAGAACCGACAGGTCCTAACATCAAAAGCCACATATAAATCATAACCTTGAAATACAACAATCAAACAAGCAACTAAGCGGAAGATGAGTGGTAAATACACTTTCTCTGCTCGATTAATGGGTTCGTATCCCACAACACTTATATGGCAGTGGAGCAGTAGCTGAATCTATGGGGTTAGTGGGGGTGATTCCCTTCTCAAAGTCTGCCATCTCAGAGCCACCGTTAGGAGTCTCATCCCTTCCAGCCCTTTACCTCCAAAAGAAAAGTTTCTGCTCCCTACTTCCTTGGGAATGTAACTCATTATTGGAGGTATGTGCACGTGGCTCTATATCAATGGAAACCTTTGAAGCGCCTACACCATGTCTCAACTAAATGCGTATGGTACTATAAATCTCACCCACCACTACCACTTCTCCAGCATCTAATCTAAGCTTCTATAAAGTCTTAACCCCAATCGTTCCTAGAACCAGAGAGATATATCAACCGGGCCAGATGCTAATCTTCCTTATTCCCGCTATTATTAAATTGCTACTAGTCTAAAGCTAATTAACGTGAACAAGAACGGTAATAATAGCACACAAGCTACCATTCCCGAAAAAATATGCAAATCATCCAAACCAAAATATTAATTAATAAGAACAGAACACAAAAAAAAAAAAGAAAAAAACCCTAATTCTCCGTTTTCATGAATATGAACTCCTCAAACGGCTAACAGGAAAACCATGAAGCAATTATCACAGTAAGCGTAACATACTGTGGGGACAATACGACCTAAATAAAAAGTGGAGAGGGAAAACCCTAGCGGAGACCTGAGAGAAAAAGATTAAATAAAAAAAAAAAATCGGATAGGACCTTCTGCCTTTTCCAAGAGAGGAACTGGGCCGGCGTAATGGAGTTGGGTTTTGGATTCTGATTTCCCTGCTTTTCCTGCTCTTCCCCTTCCGCTCCCATTCTCTTTTCTTTTCTTCCAAACGGATGGTCTATGTGATGGCGTGCTTGGGACTGACTGCGGTCTCACGCGTAAGAGCACTCATTGTTTTATCCACATGTAAAAGGACATTTTTTATGAAAATAAGATAAATTTAAATATTAAATATTTCATTTACATAAATTTTTATATTAAAATAATTATTTTTTTATTATATAATAATAAAATAATATAAGATAAATTTGATTAATTATTTATATTAAATTTTTACATTAAATTATCTGTTTATTTATTATATAGTAATAATTAATAAATTAAAAAGTATTTAATTTTTTTAATTATTATTTAATTTTATTTTATCATATTTTATTATTTTATTTATTATATGTTAATTAGTAATCATATTTTAATTAAATTATGGATTAAAAATAACAAAAATTTTAAAAAAAGTAACTATCAAAGAAAAGAGACTTAAAAAATAATAAAATAAAGATTTATTTGTAGAACAGTAACTATCAAATTTGATTTTATCTTTACATGTACTGTAACTAAAAGTTAAGAAATTTGATTATAAATAATCTATTGCAAGTAGTTTTTATGTCTAATAGATAAAAATAGGCTTTAGTTTTGGATAAGAATAATCCAATGAGAGTACTCTAACTTATCTTTGTTTACTATACCAGGGCCAGTAGACCAATTATATATAACTAACATATACTGAAAAGAAAAATTTATAAAACAATATTTATATTAATATGTTGAAAATTATAATATTTAAATTTAAAAAAATTAATGAAATGATAATTATAAATAAATAGCAAATAAAATTATAAATACTTATAATATTATTCTATTTATGAACAATAAAAATTCTATATGAAATTATTTTTACAACTTTTTTGTACACTTTATTGATGTGATTAATTGAGTATTTAAAAAATAATACAACTAATCATATTAGTGAAGTGTATAAGAAATATGAAAAAATAATTATATACAGCATTATTCGTGTGAGAGCAATATTGATTATTAATGTTTGGGAGTAGGAAGAGAAATATTGCTGCCTCATTCTCATGTGACGTGTCTAAATTTGATTTGAACACTCATTTAATTATGTGCAGCCTCTTTTAATTATATCTCTTAATTATTTTGATGTTGTTTAAAATTTATATTCAAGTTTTATGATGAATTTTAAATTATTTAAGGATGGAGTCTTCATTTGATTCGGATCCATTCTTCGCCACTTTTTTGCAAAGTGATGGACAAGGGGAAGACAGCACCCTGTTCAATAGTATACATGATAATATGGTGATCCAACTATCACAAGCTGAAGCTGAAGGTACGAAGGCCACATCACAAGTTTGGCAGCAACTATGTGACCATATGTTGTTACCCCACTTTTAATTTTATAATTGAGCGATGTCTTTATCTTTTGTGGTGGATTGATTTTTGTGGTGAAAATGTATCTATCACCATATCTGCTAATTATGTAAAGGAAAAATATAGTTGCAAGTATAATTGTGTACTAATCTGTATACTAATATGATGTGATTGGTTAAAAAGTAAATTTTATTGAAAACAGTGTTAATGTAAATTTTAAGTATGAATAAATCAGTATTGGTATACAGATTAGTGCGCAACTGTGTTTGTATGTAGCAAAACTCTTATGTAAAACCAAATGTGCTAAACATTAGTGATAATAGTTTTGTGATGTGGAATTTGGTTTTGTGATGATAGTTTTTTTACCAGATTTGGAATTGTGGAATGTCCCATAATTGGTTTTGTGGAATTGATGTAGGTTATATGTGTTTTTTTCAATTAATAGTTATATCATGAATGTTTGTACACATGAGTTCCAGGATATATATGGTGTATACTCCAAGTTTGTAGCTGGATAAGTTAGATTGATGTATACTCCAGAATGTTTATAGTTGGATAAGTTATGATGTATTCTCCAAGTTTATTAATTTCTTCTCTTTATCCAAGTCTCCTATTGTATAACATTAATATTTCCTTGTAGCTCTTAATTTAGAAACAAAACTAATAGAATTTAAAAAAAAATTAAATTAAATTGATAATATTTTGTTATTATTTTAACTAATAGATAGATAATCTAATGTAGAAATAAGTTTTGAATGGAATTGCCAAATGTAAAATCCTGTGATGTTATATAAATTTTATATTTACATTTATATGATCTAATGAGAATGCTCTAAGGAAAGTATAGCCTAAGTGCCGCCGAGTAATGATACCTTTACCGCCCTACTACTACTCGTTTACTATCCAAACTTACGTGACTTTATTTTTTATTTTTTCCTTATATTCTATCTTTTGCCCTTTTGATCTACATTCTGTCATAATTTTTATGCTCGACTATCAGAGATTCAAATCTCTTAGCTTTAGAAACATGCAGATCAGTCCCTTCACCCACTCTGAGATTCAAATCTTTCTGCTAGTTTCGTTTTCCTTTTAAAATTCATAATTATAATCTCATTCCCACCTCTCATCACCATGGCGAACTAGATGAGGCAAATGGAGCCTCCTCTCCATCACAGAAGGGTAGAAGGTAGAGCTGAAGAAAAAAATAATAAAGCCCCGTAAATTAAAATAGTAAATAGGTAGTAGTGAAATAGTAAGGATATAATTACTCAGCCTCAAATATGAGGTGCATCAGCAGGTGTTACAATAACACTTAGATGAGTTTTGGCTAAAAATATGATTTATTACTTGAATATTCAATGGTCTGAATATTTTCTTTTTGGAGATTTATTTTGAGTTTGGATGGAACCTAGAAGGTCCATAAATAACACCATTATTGACAATACGATGTGGAATATTATTGTGACGCCCCCAAATTCCGTTTGGGATTGGAAGGACATTTGAAGCGTCGAGACATGCAACACAAGGTTACCTGCCCCCGTTCATGACATATAAGATGCAATAATCCTAACATGCATCTAACATTATGCAATATTCGCAGCGGATAATTTTTTTCTTTAGCAATACTATGCACCAAATTGAAAATATCCCAAATACTTAAAACATACTTCATACATAAAGATCCATTGAATAACTAAGATCATAGCACTATTCCAAAATAGTTATGATCCAAAAGTACTGGAGATGCAACTCCATCGTACAAGTAGTAATTTAACTACTATATTAACATTAACGACGCACCGTCGTTCAGTCGACTGTGTCTAGTTGGTCAGCTCCTGATCCTCCTTCAGGTCCTGTAACAAGATCTACCATTCGGGGGGAATGGTAGTTGGGACTACCACAGTGAGATTTGATTACAAATGTGACGCTCCCAAATTCCGTTTGGGATCGGACGGACATTTGAAGCGTCGAGACATGCAACACAAGGTTACCTGCCCCCGTTCATGACATATAAGATGCAATAATCCTAACATGCATCTAACATTATGCAATATTCGCAGCGGATAATTTTTTTCTTTAGCAATACTATGCACCAAACTGAAAATATCCCAATACTTAAAACATACTTCATACATAAAGATCCATTGAATAACTAAGATCACAGCACTATTCCAAAATAGTTATGATCCAAAAGTACTGGAGATGCAACTCCATCGTACAAGTAGTAATTTAACTACTATATTAACATTAACGACGCACCGTCGTTCAGTCGACTGTGTCTAGTTGGTCAGCTCCTGATCCTCCTTCAGGTCCTGTAATAAGATCTACCATTCGGGGGGAATGGTAGTTGGGACTACCACAGTGAGATTTGATTACAAATCTCAGCAAGTTAACAAAAAACTTCCATACAGACTAATGATGCATGTATGACAGTAAAAGCATAAATGCATAATCAAATTTATAAGTAATTAAAGCATAACTTAACGTACAACATAGCATAATTGACATAGCTTAAAATGAATCATGAACTGAACTTGACTTGACATAAACTTGATCTGAAACTTGACTTAGCATGAACTTGCTCTGAAACTTGAATTAACATGAAAAATACATACTCCACAGTTGTTGTGGCCCCATGTATTCTACGTGTGAATACATACTCCACAGTTGTTGTGGCCCCATGTATTCTACACAAACTTGACTTAACATTAAAAATACATACTCCACAGTTGTTGTGGCCCCATGTATTCTATGTGTAAATACATACTCCACAGTTGTTGTGGCCCCATGTATTCTATACATCACTATGCAGTTAAATACATACTCCACAGTTGTTGTGGCCCCATGTATTCTACATAAACTGAATATACTCAAGATGAAACGTGACTGGAATATGAAAGGACTGAAGGCCTGACGTAACATAACGTGACTTGAACATAATTTGAAATACATAACCAACTTGAGATAGTAACATTTCGTAACATGGCATAACATATAACAAACAACATATTTAGCATGACATATTTGTAATGTATAGTAATACATGACAGAATATATTGTGCAACAGATAAAAATTGATGACAGAATAAATTCTGTATAATAGACAATTACATGATAACTTGGCATAGCATGACATATATGATAACATACATACATACACTGTAATTCTTTTACTTAGCACACATACACAGTAGACTGCTAGTAAGTTAAAAGCTAACTTACCTCGATCTCCGCGTTTCTTATAAAACTTCAAATGCGATCACGAGGAACTGTAATTAGTGATTCTAAAAGTTAGAACTAAATCACTAATAATTTGAAATATGGAAAATACTAACTTAAAGAGTAAAATTTTCATTTTACTCTCTACATGTGGGAAAATGACCGTTTTACCCATAACTTAAGGATTTTGCATACTAACTCCAAAAGTTTCTAAAATTTACATTCCTCATGTAAATCTTGTCCTAAACTTAAATATCAACTCAGAAAAATTTAAAACAAAACACAACTATGAAGAACACACTATGGTCGAAACATGCATATGCCATTTCCCTTTATTTTTGTTGCAATTCCTTCCAACTTCAAAACTTATGCTTAAACCAAAATTTTGCAACAAACATCTTCCAATCCTAAGTTCAAAACCATACTTAAAACATCCATTTAGAAAAAACTAATAATCAACACCAAACTTTTTTGTAAAAAGATCCAAGCACTTGAATCACAAGTTTTGACCTTAAATCAAAACATCTCCAAGAATTTCAAAAATCAAATCTTACTTCTAACATATTCATAATATCATCCTAACATCAACCATGCTTTAAATCATCAAACTAAAGTCACCAAAATCACAAAATAACATTTGGAGTTTTTGGTTTTACACTTAGTCCAAAAACATAAACTTTTCCCTCAACTAGTTTTGATAAATCTCTTGATCTATGACTTATAAATATATGATCTTCAAACCAAACCATCATATGGTTTAAAAAGATGTCCTAAAACATATATAAGCTTCTAATTCAAGATCATATGGTTAGAAATTAACCAAAACATAAATTTAGCCAAGAATATCCACACTTTGACTTATTTGAATATCTCTTTGCATAAAATTTCATATCTTTGAAACTAACATCAAATATCTTCAAAATAATAATATAACATGTATATAAGATGTTTAGGATCCTCCAATAAAATTATCAAAGTCATTAGAATAGGTTTAGACCACCAAAGAGTTAAACTTTCTCAAAACAGAAACTGTTTTTCCTCTTCCAGTTTCTAAGTTTCTAAATCTAAGAACATCTTTCATCAAAACCTTTAATCATGCAAAAATCCTCAACCAATAGTCACATATACATGTTAACAATACTCCATAAAAATTTCGGACCAATATCTATCCATTAGCTTGGTCAAAAACTCCAAACTATATCATATTCTCCAGTTTATCTCCCAGAATGACCTTTCTATAGTTTACACAATATTTGACTGACCAAATGATCTTCAAATGGGGCAAATAAGATATCCATGTAAACTAGACTCAAAAAGGAACAACTTATATGAAGGAGACTTTATGATAAAACACTTACAACAGCTTCGAAATGGGCATGCAAAAGATCTCCTAAAATCTGTCCGAGAGAGAGTGTTTGATAATCTTTTATTAGAAGGAGTTATTGAAGATAAGTTCATGGGTGATGGCTGGACACATTTATGGACGAGATTAGGGAGGTGATAAGGCAGGAGTTGAGAGTTAAGTGTGGTTTTCTCCTACCCGAAATATCTATAAAAGATTATCTCATAATATTCTATCCAATAATATCTACAAAAATCAACTTAAGATATTTTTATCTAATAATATCTATAAAAATCAACTCAAAATATTTTTACCCAATAATATTCACGAAAATTACCTCAAGATATTTCTTTTTATCCAATAATATTTACAATTTTGAACAGACATTTTGTCCGAAAATATGAAAAAATGTTATTGCGCCATAAGACTTTAAATAACCCTCCGAGTCTAATGGCACAAACCATAATACATTTTGACACTTCTAACTATCTCCAATAATCAAAAATACACTTCTAATACCATAGTAAATAATAACACTAACTATGTAGTTAGACAAAAAACCTATACGATTAATGGATTCGTGAAAACTTATGGGTTTTTCACGAGATTCCTAAAGTTAATAGAAATTTCACAATTGAATTTCTAGCGGGCTGTTACAATCTCCCCTCCTAAAAAAAAGATTTCGTCCTCGAAATCGAAGTAAGTAAGAAATAACAATTCAAAAGTTAAGGAAACACATATACTTTATTGATATTCGAATAACGAAGTACAACGTCTGATATTGTCAGTCCCGTACAAGTGAACCACAAAGTATCAATTAAGCAAAATCCCAAAACAACTCTGCAAGACTGAATTTAGATGTCAAACAACTGGGGGTACTTGGCTCGCATATCAACTTCCTTCTCCCAAGTCGCCTCTTGAATATTATGATTTTGCCAAAGTACTTTGACCAATGGGATCTTACGGTTCCGCAACTCTTTATCTTTCCAGTCAAGAATTTGCATTGGCTTCTCTTCATAGGTCAAGTTGGGTTGTAAAGGTATGCTGTCAGGATCCACTATCATTGGTGTCTGATTCCCAAAACTCTTTTTCAAAGAAGACACGTGGAAAACATTATGAATTCCATGGAACTCAGTTGGCAATTCCAAACGATAGGCAACTACTCCCACTTTCTCCACTATCTCATAGGGTCCCACATATATCGGACTTAACTTGTTTTTCACTCCGAAACGACTTACTCCTCTCATAGGAGATACCTTCACATAGACCCAATCTCCAACTTTAAAATCTATGCTCCTCCTTCGATTATCAGCGTAGCTCTTCTGTCGACTCTGTGCTGTTTTCATCCTTTCTTTAATCAAGTGTACTTGGTCCTTAATCTCTTGTAAGACTTCTGGTCCAACTACTTTGCTTTCCCCTACTTCATCCCAATACAGAGGTGATCTACACTTTCTACCATACAAGGCTTCATATGGTGCCATTTGAATAGTGGCCTGGAAACTATTGTTATAAGCAAATTCTACCAAAGGTAATTGTTTCTCCCAATTCCCTTCGTAATCCAAAACACAGGCTCTTAGCATATCTTCCAAAGTTTGAATCGTCCTTTCTGTCTGTCCATCTGTTTGTGGGTGGTATGCACTACTAAACCTCATACTAGAGCCCATCGATTCTTGTAAACTTTTCCAGAAGCGTGACGTAAAACGAGGGTCTCTATCTGATACGATCGTCTTAGGCACTCCATGCAATCTGACAATCTCTGCTATATAAATTCTCGTCAATCTTTCTAGAGAATCTGTATTCTTAATGGGTATGAAGTGAGCACTTTTTGTCAGACGATCAACTATTACCCAGATAGTATTATTTCCGGCTGAGGTTCTTGGAAAGCCTACTATAAAATCCATGGAAATATCCTCCCATTTCCATTCTGGGATTGGCAATGATTGCAATTTACCGGCTGGCTTTTGGTGCTCTGCTTTTACTAATCTACAGACAGAACATTTGTTCACAAATTCTGCTACGTCCTTCTTCATTCCTTCCCACCAAAAAGACTGTTTCAAATCCTGATACATTTTTGTACTACCAGGATGAGCAGTGTAAGGTGTGTTATGAGCTTCCTTTAGTACTTTTTCCTTTAACTCTTCATCTGCTGGAATGACTCTTCGGTCCTTGTAATACAGAGTCCCATCCTCTCTGAGGCTAAAGTCCACTGGTCCTTTTGACTTTTCGATCTTTTTTACAACTTCTGCAAGTTTACTGTCCTTCTTTTGACGGTCTTTCAGTTCTTCCCAGTCCAATGGAATGAATTCTTGGATTGTAGTCAACATGATTTCCTGACTACGGTTTCTAATCAACAGTTTTCTCATACTACATAAGAGGGAATTTACTTCTGATGAAGGAACTGATGAAGCTTCTTGTCTGCTCTTGCGGCTTAAAGCATCAGCTACCACGTTGGCCTTTCCAGGATGATACTTGATGTCGCACTGATAGTCGCTGATTAATTCCAGCCATCTTCTTTGCCTCATGTTAAGATTCTTCTGCTCAAACAGGTACTTTAGGCTTTTGTGATCTGTGAAGACTTCACACTTCTCGCCATACAAATAATGTCTCCAAATTTTAAGAGCAAAAACTACTGCAGCTAATTCCAAATCATGAGTAGGATAATTCTGTTCGTGATTCTTCAGTTGTCGTGAAGCATAAGCAACCAATTTCCCTTCTTGCATTAGCACACATCCGAGTCCTGCCTTAGATGCATCGCTATATACTACAAAAGATTTAAGAGGTTCCGGCAGTGTAAGTACCGGTGCAGTGGTAAGTCTTTTCTTCAACTCAAGAAAACTTGTTTCGCACTTATCATTCCAAGTAAATTTCACATTTTTCTTAGTTAGGGCGGTAAGTGGTCCAGACAAACGGGAGAATCCTTCCACAAATCTCCTATAGTAACCAGCCAGTCCTAAGAAACTTCGGATCTCATGCACACTGGTCGGTCTCTGCCAGTTCGTTACAGCTTCAATCTTGCTCGGGTCTACTGCTACTCCTCTACTAGAGATCACATGACCTAGAAATTTTACTTCTTCCAGCCAGAACTCACACTTACTAAGTTTGGCATAAAGTTTCTGATCCTTAAGTATAGTTAAAGCCATGCTTAGATGATGTCTGTGTTCCTCCTTGTTCTTAGAGTAGATTAAGATGTCATCAATGAATACGACAACAAAATTATCCAAATAAGGTCTGAATATTTTGTTCATCATGTCCATGAATGCGGCTGGAGCATTGGTTAACCCAAAAGGCATCACTAAAAACTCGAAGTGGCCATACCTTGTCCTAAAGGCAGTTTTCAGCACATCTTGATCCTTGACTTTTAGCTGATGATACCCGGATCTCAGGTCAATCTTTGAAAACACTGCTGCTCCTTGTAACTGATCCAACAAATCATCGATTCTGGGTAATGGGTATCTATTCTTAATCGTCACCTTATTCAACTCTCTATAGTCTATACACATCCTCATAGATCCATCTTTTTTCTTCACAAATAACACAGGTGCTCCCCACGGCGAAGAACTAGGGCGGATAAAACCCTTCTCCAAAAGTTCTTCCAATTGTAGCTTGAGCTCCTTCAACTCGGTAGGGGCCATACGATATGGCGCCTTGTGAGTCGGAGTTGTTGCCGGCTCCAACTCTATTTGGAATTCTACTTCTCTATCTGGTGGTAAACCAGGTAACTCATCAACGAAAACTTCAGGAAAGTCTTCAACCACAGGTATCCCTTGGATTCCTATAGTTTTGGTTGTCTCCTCTACAGTTATCAATAGAAACGCTGAGGCTCCATCATCGATACACTTCCTAGCTTGCAACGCCGAGATCAAAGGTGGGGTGGCCTTAACTGATGTTCCTGCGTAACTCATCCTGTCTTCAGTTGGAGGTTCAAACACAACCTCTCGTTTCCGACAGTCTATCTTAGCGTAGTGCTTGAAAAGCCAGTCCATCCCCAAAATCAGGTCGAATTCCATCTGACCGAATACTAACAAGTTAGCCTTCAGTGTCCTTCCTTCTAGCTCTAACGGACAATCATTAACTAAACGGGTACAAGATACTGTATTCCCATCGGGAATTAATACTACAACCCGTCGTGGTAATAATTCAGTCTGCAAACTACAAATTCGTGCAAACGCTGCAGACACAAAGGACTGCGACGCACCTGAATCGAATAGTGCACAAGCCGAGAACCTAAACAAATTAACCCTTCCTAAAAAAAAATATATACACCGATATTAATACTAATTCTAACACATTCATAATACCTGCAACATCATAAATACTAAAAGGAAAGAAAATAAAATAAAATAAAATAAAAATAAAAAAAATACCAGTCATGACGCCAGCTTCATCAGTTTCAGGTGTGTCAACATCAAAATCACCGGGTGTTACTGCATACACTCGTGCCGGGATGTGGGGCCTTGGCTTGCGATCACCAGCTCCACTACCTTGTTTGGCGTTAGGACAATCTCTAATCATATGTCCTGGTTTTCCACATCGGTAACAGACTCCATATCCCTTGTAACATTCTCCAGAATGAAGCTTACCACACTTAGGGCATGGTGAATAAAAGGACGGCTTCTGTCCTCCAATCATTATTCCCTTGCCTTTCTCCGGACTAGAAAAAGGCCTTTTTTTCTCAGCACTACTGCTTGTAGTAAATGGCATGGCCCTCTTTCGATCGGTCATGTTCTGGATTGCCAATTCCTTCTGCTCAGCCTCTGCTATTGTCGCTACATTTACCAACTCTTGGTAATTCTCTATTCTAAGGCAAGCTACTTGACTTCGGATTCTAGGCAGAAGTCCTGCTTGAAACTTTTGTGCCTGCATCTTTTGAGTTGAAATCAAGTGTGGTGCAAACCTTCCCAATGCCATGAATTTAGCAGCATACTGCTCTACAGTCAAACTACCTTGTTTTAAGGACGCAAATTCCAGGGCTTTCAATTGTTTGACAGAGTCTGGGAAGAATCTGTTGTCAAACTCTTCCTTGAACCTCTCCCAAGATAATGCAGCCATACTACCTAGTTCCCTAACTAGAAGTTGCCTACGTGTATCCCACCATATTCCAGCTTCTCCTTGGAATAGGTATCCAGCATACAGAACCTTTTGGTCCTCAAGACATCCACAAATCTCGTACGTTCTCTCGAGATCTATAATCCATTTCTCGGCTCTCAGTGGTCCTTCATTACCAAAAAAATTTGGGTAACGGTAAAGCATAAACTTCTCATATGGACAACCCCTAACTTCGGGTCTAGGTGCGATCACTTGTTGCTGTTGCTGATGTCTAAGCACGTCAGTCAGCATACGCACAGCTTCAGCTAATCCTCCATCCATCGGGGAATCATGATTCTCCTGATTGATACCACCTTCAGGGTTTTGAGGTATTATACCATGAGTCATTTCTCTCTTCCTGTAACACACGAGTATACATATTACAATCATATAATACCTCTCATACCTTTAAGAAATTCAAGCCTAATGACAACTAAATTTTAAACCTAATATTTGGTGCATTTCCTAAGGACATGTGGATTTACTGCCCAGAGACGTATTGCTCTGATACCACCCTGTGACGCTCCCAAATTCCGTTTGGGATCGGACGGACATTTGAAGCGTCGAGACATGCAACACAAGGTTACCTGCCCCCGTTCATGACATATAAGATGCAATAATCCTAACATGCATCTAACATTATGCAATATTCGCAGCGGATAATTTTTTTCTTTAGCAATACTATGCACCAAACTGAAAATATCCCAATACTTAAAACATACTTCATACATAAAGATCCATTGAATAACTAAGATCACAGCACTATTCCAAAATAGTTATGATCCAAAAGTACTGGAGATGCAACTCCATCGTACAAGTAGTAATTTAACTACTATATTAACATTAACGACGCACCGTCGTTCAGTCGACTGTGTCTAGTTGGTCAGCTCCTGATCCTCCTTCAGGTCCTGTAATAAGATCTACCATTCGGGGGGAATGGTAGTTGGGACTACCACAGTGAGATTTGATTACAAATCTCAGCAAGTTAACAAAAAACTTCCATACAGACTAATGATGCATGTATGACAGTAAAAGCATAAATGCATAATCAAATTTATAAGTAATTAAAGCATAACTTAACGTACAACATAGCATAATTGACATAGCTTAAAATGAATCATGAACTGAACTTGACTTGACATAAACTTGATCTGAAACTTGACTTAGCATGAACTTGCTCTGAAACTTGAATTAACATGAAAAATACATACTCCACAGTTGTTGTGGCCCCATGTATTCTACGTGTGAATA
The DNA here is from genome assembly GCF_018687715.1 of Carya illinoinensis. NCBI lineage: Eukaryota > Viridiplantae > Streptophyta > Magnoliopsida > Fagales > Juglandaceae > Carya > Carya illinoinensis. Next base: position 43,894,417 of record NC_056756.1, read on the forward strand.
CATACTCCACAGTTGTTGTGGCCCCATGTATTCTACACAAACTTGACTTAACATTAAAAATACATACTCCACAGTTGTTGTGGCCCCATGTATTCTATGTGTAAATACATACTCCACAGTTGTTGTGGCCCCATGTATTCTATACATCACTATGCAGTTAAATACATACTCCACAGTTGTTGTGGCCCCATGTATTCTACATAAACTGAATATACTCAAGATGAAACGTGACTGGAATATGAAAGGACTGAAGGCCTGACGTAACATAACGTGACTTGAACATAATTTGAAATACATAACCAACTTGAGATAGTAACATTTCGTAACATGGCATAACATATAACAAACAACATATTTAGCATGACATATTTGTAATGTATAGTAATACATGACAGAATATATTGTGCAACAGATAAAAATTGATGACAGAATAAATTCTGTATAATAGACAATTATATGATAACTTGGCATAGCATGACATATATGATAACATACATACATACACTGTAATTCTTTTACTTAGCACACATACACAGTAGACTGCTAGTAAGTTAAAAGCTAACTTACCTCGATCTCCGCGTTTCTTATAAAACTTCAAGTACGATCACGAGGAACTGTAATTAGTGATTCTAAAAGTTAGAACTAAATCACTAATAATTTGAAATATGGAAAATACTAACTTAAAGAGTAAAATTTTCATTTTACTCTCTACATGTGGGAAAATGACCGTTTTACCCATAACTTAAGGATTTTGCATACTAACTCCAAAAGTTTCTAAAATTTACATTCCTCATGTAAATCTTGTCCTAAACTTAAATATCAACTCAGAAAAATTTAAAACAAAACACAACTATGAAGAACACACTATGGTCGAAACATGCATAGGCCATTTCCCTTTATTTTTGTTGCAATTCCTTCCAACTTCAAAACTCATGCTTAAACCAAAATTTTGCAACAAACATCTTCCAATCCTAAGTTCAAAACCATACTTAAAACATCCATTTAGAAAAAACTAATAATCAACACCAAACTTTTTTGTAAAAAGATCCAAGCACTTGAATCACAAGTTTTGACCTTAAATCAAAACATCTCCAAGAATTTCAAAAATCAAATCTTACTTCTAACATATTCATAATATCATCCTAACATCAACCATGCTTTAAATCATCAAACTAAAGTCACCAAAATCACAAAATAACATTTGGAGTTTTTGGTTTTACACTTAGTCCAAAAACATAAACTTTTCCCTCAACTAGTTTTGATAAATCTCTTGATCTATGACTTATAAATATATGATCTTCAAACCAAACCATCATATGGTTTAAAAAGATGTCCTAAAACATATATAAGCTTCTAATTCAAGATCATATGGTTAGAAATTAACCAAAACATAAATTTAGCCAAGAATATCCACACTTTGACTTATTTGAATATCTCTTTGCATAAAATTTCATATCTTTGAAACTAACATCAAATATCTTCAAAATAATAATATAACATGTATATAAGATGTTTAGGATCCTCCAATAAAATTATCAAAGTCATTAGAATAGGTTTAGACCACCAAAGAGTTAAACTTTCTCAAAACAGAAACTGTTTTTCCTCTTCCAGTTTCTAAGTTTCTAAATCTAAGAACATCTTTCATCAAAACCTTTAATCATGCAAAAATCCTCAACCAATAGTCACATATACATGTTAACAATACTCCATAAAAATTTTGGACCAATATCTATCCATTAGCTTGGTCAAAAACTCCAAACTATATCATATTCTCCAGTTTATCTCCCAGAATGACCTTTCTATAGTTTACACAATATTTGACTGACCAAATGATCTTCAAATGGGGCAAATAAGATATCCATGTAAACTAGACTCAAAAAGGAACAACTTATATGAAGGAGACTTTATGATAAAACACTTACAACAGCTTCGAAATGGGCATGCAAAAGATCTCCTAAAATCTGTCCGAGAGAGAGTGTTTGATAATCTTTTATTAGAAGGAGTTATTGAAGATAAGTTCATGGGTGATGGCTGGACACATTTATGGACGAGATTAGGGAGGTGATAAGGCAGGAGTTGAGAGTTAAGTGTGGTTTTCTCCTACCCAAAATATCTATAAAAGATTATCTCATAATATTCTATCCAATAATATCTACAAAAATCAACTTAAGATATTTTTATCTAATAATATCTATAAAAATCAACTCAAAATATTTTTACCCAATAATATTCAAGAAAATTACCTCAAGATATTTCTTTTTATCCAATAATATTTACAATTTTGAACAGACATTTTGTCCGAAAATATGAAAAAATGTTATTGCGCCATAAGACTTTAAATAACCCTCCGAGTCTAATGGCACAAACCATAATACATTTTGACACTTCTAACTATCTCCAATAATCAAAAATACACTTCTAATACCATAGTAAATAATAACACTAACTATGTAGTTAGACAAAAAACCTATACGATTAATGGATTCGTGAAAACTTATGGGTTTTTCACGAGATTCCTAAAGTTAATAGAAATTTCACAATTGAATTTCTAGCGGGCTGTTACAACAAATCTCAGCAAGTTAACAAAAAACTTCCACACAGACTAATGATGCATGGATGACAGTAAAAGCATAAATGCATAATCAAATTCATAAGTAATTGAAAAATAACTTAGCGTACAACATAGCATAATTGACATAACTTAAATTGAAACATGAACTGAACTTGACATGAACTTGATCTGACATGAACTTGATCTGAAACTTGACTTAGCATGAACTTGCTTTGAAACTTGAATTAACATGAAAAATACATACTCCACAGTTGTTGTGGCCCCATGTATTCTACGTGCAAATACATACTCCACAGTTGTTGTGGCCCCATGTATTCTACACAAACTTGACTTAACATTAAAAATACATACTCCACAGTTGTTGTGGCCCCATGTATTCTACACATCACTATGCAGTTAAATACATACTCCACAGTTGTTGTGGCCCCATGTATTCTACATAAACTTGACTTAACATGAAAAATACATACTCCACAGTTGTTGTGGCCCCATGTATTCTACGTGTAAATACATACTCCACAGTTGTTGTGGCCCCATGTATTCTACACAAACTTGACTTAACATGAAAAATACACACTCCACAGTTGTTGTGGCCCCATGTATTCTACGTGTAAATACACACTCCACAGTTGTTGTGGCCCCATGTATTCTACGCATCACAATTGTAGTAAAATACATACTCCACAGTTGTTGTGGCCCCATGTATTCTACACAAACATAATGTACTCAAGATGAAACGTGACTTGAACATAACTTGAAATACATGACCAACTTGAGATAGAAACATTTCGTAACATGGCATAACATATAATAGACAACATATTTAACATGACATACTTGCAACAGTGAATATTACATGACTTGACATACATGTAATAGATGGCATACTTAGCATGACGTACTTGTAATGTACAGTAATACATAACAGAATATATTATGTAACAGATAAAAATTGATGACAGAATAAATTCTTTATAATAAACAATTACGTGATAACTTGGCGTGGCATGACATATATGATAACACACATACATACACTATAGTTCTTTTACTTAGCACACATACACAGTAGACTGCTAGTAAGTTAAAAGCTAACTTACCTCGATCTCCGCGTTTCTTATAAAACCTCAAGCGCGATCACGAGGAACTGTAATTAGTGATTCTAAAAGTTAGTACTAAATCACTAATAATTTAAAATATGGAAAAATACTAACTTAAAGAGTAAAATTTCCATTTTACTTCCTACATGTAGGAAAATGACCGTTTTACCCATAACTTAAGGATTTTGCATACTAACTCCAAAAGTCACCAAAATTTACATGCCTCATGTAAATTTTATCCTCAACTCAAATATCAATTTAGAAAAATTTAAAACTAATCACAACTATTAAAACTCCATAGGGCTGAAATTCTCATATGCTATTTCTATTGATTTTTGTTTCTAACTTGTTTTGATCAACCTTTTGATCTATGACTTATAAATATGTGATCTTCAAACCAAACCATCACATGGTTTAAAAAGATGTCCTAAAACATATATAAGCTTCTAATTCAAGATCACATGGTTAAAAATTAACCAAAACATAAATTTAGCCAAGAACATCCACACTTTGGCTTATCTGAATATCTCTTTGTATAAAATTTCATATCTTTGAAACTAACATCAAATATCTTCAAAATAATAATATAACATGTATATAAGATGCTTAGGATCCTCCAATAAAATTATCAAAGTCATTAGAATAGGTTTAGACCACCAAAGAATTAAACTTTCTCAAAATAGAAACTGTTTTTCTTCTTCCAGTTTCTAAGTTTCTAAATCTAAGCAAATATTTCATCAAAACCTTCAATCATGCAAAAATCCTCAACCAATAGTCATATATACATGTTAAAAATACTCCATAAAAATTTCGGACCAATATCTATCCATTAGCTTGGTCAAAAACTCCAAACTATAACATATTCTCCAGTTTATCTCCCAGAATGACCTTTCTATAGTTTACACAATATTTGACTGACCAAATGATCTTCAAATGGGGCAAATAAGATATCCATGTAAACTAGACTCAAAAAGGAACAACTTATATGAAGGAGACTTTATGATAAAACACTTACAACAGCTTCGAAATGGGCATGCAAAAGAACTCCTAAAAGCTGTCCGAGAGAGAATGTTTGATATTCTTTTAAAGAAACGTGTAAATGAAGATAAGTTCGTGGGTGATGGCTGGAGATGCTTATGGAAGAGATAAGGGAGATGATAAGGCTGGAGTTGAGAGTTGAGTGTGGTTTTCTCCTACCCAAAATATCTATAAAATATTATCTCAAAATATTCTATCCAATAATATCTATAAAAATCAGCTCAATATATTTTCCAAATGTGGAGTAGACTTGAAGAGTAAGGTGGCTAAAATCTTTCTATGTGTATTTTAAATCTCTATTCTTAAGATATTTTCCAAATGTGTATTTTGCTTAGGTGTCATGATCTCACACCTTAATTTCCTTCACAATTCCATCTAATGGTTTCTCTTTGTGCCAAGTATCTAATACTATTCATTATGTGTGGTTAAGATCTTGCCAAGTGTCCAAATAAAATATCGCTATCCTAATTTGGACATTTCACACTATGATTTTGAAAACACTGCGCTCAGTACATTTACCGAGGTTACTATTCACTCCAAAAATAAACGTAATAAACTTAGTACTGAAAAATTCTAAATATTTAATTAAGCCTAGTGGTGTAGACTATAATGTATTCTGACACTTTTAACTATCTCAAATAATTAAAATCGCATTTCTAGCACCATAGTGAGTGATAACACTAACTATGTTGACAGGCTAAAATTTATGCGATTAGTCGATTCGTGTAAACTTACAGAGTTTTCACGAGGTTCCTAAAGTCAATAGAAATTCCTTAATTGAATTTCTAGCGGGCTGTTACAATTATAGTTTAAATTAAAATAACAAAATATTGATACATAAGTAACTATTCATATAAGTTCATATGAACATAAAGGTAAGACGTCGTATAGGGTATACAATAACAATTGTTTTTTTTTAACTCTTTTTGTGTGAAATCATCGCTTGTAAAAATCAAAATAAAAAATTCAAAACGTCTAGTATGATATTATGCGAAATCACCATTTATTCCAAAAAGATTAAATTGATGAGAAAAAGTAAATTTTATTATTTCTATTATATTCTTAATATTTTCAGAGCGCATTGACAAAGCACTTATGAGAATTGGAGTAGGATTTCAAACTCTTAAATCCATATTTTACTAAATATTTAATCAAAATTCGACCTTTCACTTGGATGGATTTACCCAACTCCAGTACATATATGCAATCAGCTAAAGTTGTCATGCATTTTTCAAACGCAAAAAGTGAAGCTTAATTACATCTTCCAACTTTTACTTATCATCAAACACTAGTCTCATCAAACGGCAATTTTAACTAAAAATCCATAATGCACTGATCTTTATCCTCCAAGGCCAAAGTTCATGGTCACAACATCTGCTGCTACTGTGATTTCCTTGAGGGTTATTATATTTTACAAAATTTACCGACTTAACATACACAACGCAGCCATCAAGTGTCAAGATTCACCGATTTAGAACCGAGACATGCATCTACAGCTTCGCAGACAGTGAGGAAAACCCATCCTCTTCCAACTTTTTCTACAAATTTAGCCACCTTCAGCCTGTGAATCACTTTCATCCTTGGGTTTGCTAGAGCTAACTAGAAGAAAACAAGTAAATGTTTAATTTAAAAGCTCAGAAATCACATATATTGTAATTAACATGAGAAACGCTTGAAGTGCAGGTCGATTCCTTACTTCTTTGCCTTGAGAAACCAACTTCCTGTGCAGTTCCTCTAGTGCTATAATTCCTGAAGTGTCAATGTTCATCATGTCTATCATAAGAGAAATTCAACTTGGTCAGTGATGCCCTTAAAGAAAATTATATTTGCAAGCCGGTATGAAGGGGCATACTCTACACCGTTCAGACATTGCAAATTTTGAATTGCAAGATAAATTAATTTTTAAATTTCTCTTAAAAATCAAATCTTGTTATGTCAATAGTGTCCACTTCGCAAGTAGGAGGACCTAGAATATCTAGTTGGTAGTGGATACACAAGTATACAAAACTCACTGGACATGTCAAGGATTAATGCTTGCACAGTTCCATTTGCATTTTCTGTCATTTTATCTTCTTCTTCTTTCATCAACCCTAATATCCTGAAACAAGAGCATGAACTAAGTTCAACTTGAACCATTTCTCTATCGCTTTTCCGTGAAATAAGGAAATAATCATAAAACTCATACCTTTCTCTTATGAAATTGGCATTAACAAAGCACATGGAAGAAGAGTCGATGCGGATTATCAGGATGGCCGGAGTCTTAATGGCCATCGGGTATTGGCTTATGTCACAGAAGATATCTGTTCCAGGAAGTCTCCCCAGTTCTTCTATGCCGGGTCGAATTGATTTTAGTAATATTTTTCCAAATGAGATTGTTACCTGCACTCCATAAAAGGTAAATATCAAGATATAACTAGTAGTTGCTATCCCAGGCGATGGAAGCTTTCATATCCCCTCATATGAAAGAACATGTTTCATGTTGAACAAAGTTATAATTACCATCTACTAAGATTTGAATATGATCTGTCAACTGTGAGTGTTTGACTTGAACAGTTCAATAAAATCACTCCATCTTAGCATGAAGAAACCAGGCCTGAGATTCTATGGTTTCCATATATTAGCTAGCAAAAAAGTGTTCAGATTTAATCTTGTTTTTAATATAAGCAGAGAGTTTTCTCGATCATTTTTCTGAATGACGTGGCTCAACAAGAACAAAGCTCATGTATAGGCTGAAGCATGGTTGGAAATTTTGTGGAGCATTTCTACCTTGAAATGTTTCATAGCCCGTTGTTGGTGTATGTTTATTTGAATACAAATGATGCCATGATGGGTTGTAATATCCTATTCCCATATAGTGCTTAACTATATGCAGGTCGGGCCTGAGCTTAAAGGCCTACTACATCATTCATCCAGAAAGTACAGCAGATGCTGAAAGTGGGCGGTGGACACACAAAAGAGCATCAGCAGGACTCGCCAAAAAGGTTGACCTAATCAGTTTGCTGCCTTTGAAGGTCTATATATGGACCCCAAGTTTTGTGAGCACCCACTTGTCAGATAGCAGTTGAATTATAAACTCCATTGTGTTATGGAACCCACCAATCAGACAACCATTCTCTTCCAATTGGGAATTGAATACTCGGATTCTATCCGACAGTATTTGTTCTCTTAACTAAAGTTGTCTGTTTACTGCATTGTTTCAATAATTCATGCACCAAAATGGATCCGAATCAGCACGTTCAAAGTAAACTCAGAGAAGTTAACAGGTAAAACACCAGAGAAAAGTTTTGAACTTTACCGCAGCCAGAAGGCCAATCTCCACTGATGCAAACAAGACCCCAAGAAATGCACCAATACATGCAAGGAAATCTAATTTGTCAACCTTCCAGATATTGTAAGCTTCATTTATGTCAATAAGTCCAGGAAGAGCAGACAGAATGATTGAAGCTAGGATTGCAATCGGAGTGAAGTACAGGAGCCTAGTAAGCAATTCCAGTGACAGAAGCACAGTAATGGCCATCACTAAATTTGACACTACTGTTTGACATCCTGAGCTGACATTTACGGCTGTCCTAGAGAATGACCCTACAGTAATTCACCGAAACCTCTCAAATAATTTGATATGCTGTCTGTGGGATTGTTAGCTTAAGTGGACATCTGAACTTCTTGTAGTGTGGGAGATATGTGTTGGAGAAAGAAAGGGAAAAAAGTTACCAGAAAAGCTCACCAGTTGCCACGTAGCATGAGGATAAAGATCCTGCTACGTTCATAAAGCCCATGGCTACCATTTCCTGGTTCCCATCCAGGTGATAGCCCCTAATGGAAGCGAAAGATCGGCCAACAGCGATGGCTTCCTGAGGTAAAAATTGGATAACCATTGAAAAACTTATACTGAAAAAATTCAAGTATCACCAAATGGGGAAAGGGTTGATTATGACACACCGTGAGAGCAATAATTGCAGAAACTAGTCCAACTTTTGCTGCTTGTCCAACATGTGGACCTTTAAATTGTAATTGATGAACTGAACTTTGATTTAGTCCCCTTTTGATGTGTTTTATAATCTGAACTCCGTGCTTATCAGCTTTTGTCAAAAACACAATCAAAGTGGATAACACTACTGATATCAAAGGAGCGATAGCAGGCAACCAGAAGAGGTTCTTGTTTCTCCGGCCCTTCAAATGTCACAGATTTATCAAGATTGGATGAATGAAACAGAAAAAGAGTGCCATAAATGAGAAATCATAAATGGGGACACCGGGATTCAATTACTTACTAGAAATCTAGTAAATAGGAGGAAGATCAGGAATGAACAACCAAGGACGAAATTCAGAGGGGACAACTGTCAATAAAAGCACAAAAGATGGAAATGTCAAATTTGTGACACGTCAAAAAAGCGCATTAAACTAAAGAGCACAAGTACAAATAACAGACTAATATTTTAATACTCTTCATTTATCATTGCATTTTTTTCCTGTTAAAACCATGGTTCTTTAAGCAGAGCTTACTTCACTGTTAATTGATCTAACAACAGACTCTAGGACCGACACCACATCTGTTTTGACTGTGAAGTGACTAATCCCAAGTAGCCCTTTTAGCTGCTGAAGACCAATGATAATGGCTGCACCCGCCATGAATCCAACAATGGCAGCGTGTGAAAGAAAATCCACAAGAAATCCTAATCTGCAGATATTAGAGATCAGATATTAGACTTCTTAGAACTAAGCTATGTTTGGTTGTTGAACCAAAACTAAATTCATCTCAACTCATCTCAATCCAATTATTGATGTGACCCACTACTTTTTCAATTTCTTATAAAAATAGTTAAACTCATCCGAACTCATCTCAACCTACAAAAGTTAAACCCATCTAGATAGAACCCACAATATTGCTATTCACAACTTAACTCAACTCATCTCAATACCTAAATGCAGTATTTACAAGAAAAAGAATGAAGAAGAATTACATTACAAGAAAATGTAACTGGCTCTTTAAATCCCATAATTACCTGAATATTCCAAATAGAGCTTGGAAAGTCCCAGCGAAGAAGGTCACTGTGAAAATGAGTTTTCTGTAGGCAATGGGATCAGCCATAGGATCTTGTATTTGCTGAACCATGGAGGAGAGCAGCATGGAAACGACAGCTACTGGTCCAATAGCTAGCTCTCTTGAGCTCCCCATCAGAGCATAAATCAGAGGAGGGACAACGCTTGTGTCTAAATAAAGTAAACCAAAATCAGAAAAATGCCAATCTAACATCAAATAGAAGGTTCCACAATATAATAACAACTAGTTCTTTCTCCAGCAGTATGTCTCTGGGTGTGAAAGAATCAATGACCTGATCAGACCAGCAATTGAGAAACTTGACGCATAATAACGTACTAAACTGAACTCAGTAACTTACACAGGCCATATTGAGGATCAAGTTTTGCTAAACTAGCATATCCTATACTCTGCAAGAAATTTCATAAAATTAACATAAGGGGGAAATGATGAGAAAGAAGAAAAATGACATATAGTAGAATGTTTTAAACAAAAGATATAGGCTAACATGTGAATACCTGAGGAATGCTAAGGCTAGCCAGTGTCAAACCCGCCATCAGATCGCTTTTAAACGTTGAAACCTTGTAATTCTTTCCCCAGCTGAGGATGGGAAATAGACCCTGCAGGAATGAAGCCACAGCAAATCTCCATGGATTCTTCATCTTGGAGGATGAAGATGGCTTCTTTCTGTTAGGAAAGACTGTCTCTTTGATTGAACCTAGGAGCTCGTGGCATAGACCTGGTGGGTCAGGAGAATTGAGCACCCATTCAGCCCTCGGAACCCGACTAGAATCCTCGATGTCGAGCTGCCGAGTCTCCACACTGAAGGTCTCAGTTGGAACCGCACTGATCATGGCTGCTTGAACTTTGAAGTTGAAGTGTTTGGTTGAACTCTCTTTGAGTTACTTATTATGTAACTCAAAAGTTTTGGTTATATACAACCCATTAGTGTAATAAAGTTGAATTTGGCTGATGCCTTAGTACTATTAGAAAGTGCTTGGACTTCAAAGGTCACTATAGTTGGGTCATGTTAGGAGTTGCAACTTGCTTATCAGATGATTGGAACCCATGAAAAAGGAAGAATAAACATTTTTTTTTAAAAAAATCTAGTTTATGGCTTTACTCATCTAATATTTTTCTTAAAAAAATAATTTTCTTATGCTTCAATTAATTAATCTTCTCTGCAGTGAAGATTCCCAATGAACAAGCCACATATGATCAAACACTTCAGTGTGTCCCAAAAAAATATATAACTAATTATCACGAGAAGCAAAATTAAATAATTATCAAATTTCAACAGTTGTGTTAAAAGGCCTCATTTTATTGGTAAACTGTTCCATAATTTGTAATAACCTAATTAATTAATTAATTAGTTAATTATAATACAAGTAGTTGCAGTTGTGAATAGTCCATGATGCAAAGAGAGATTTAGGGTATGCAAATCGAATCCAAATCTATATAATACATTATACATGTGGGAGAGGATATATATGATCCTCCAACCTCCAATTTCACCCTTTAAAATGACTGATCGAGGGGTAGTGAGACGGCCACATGAATTAATGGAGAAGTGATTATCGACTACCACTTGAGTGATTACCCCATTCTTTATTTTGTCAAAGTATGCTGATCTTTATCTTTTAGACAGAATCTGTGCACAGGCATTCGACAGTACTATTTGATCGCTTTTTACTTTATATAATATATATATATATATATATATATATAGAGAGAGAGAGAGAGAGAGAGAGAGAGAGAGAGAGAGAGAGAGAGAGAGAGAGACCAAACACATAAATTTGAGGGACAAAGACAAGCATTTTTCTGACTTCGTAGCATACTCATGTTTTCTGGTGACAAAGTATACCTTCCTCATTTAACTATGTATTAATATAGATAATATATATATGCTTATATAGATCGTTTAAGATTAAAAGTCAATTCGATCAATATCAACGTACGTCCACGTACGTACGTACACCGTAAACATGGCATGAATAATAATCAATAGACAAGAAATATTTTTATGAATTTTTTACATTTTTATATTTTTTATTATCAATAGACACACAAAATCTTTTATAAAAGGCAACCCAGCTAGCAGCAACTCATAGTGCATATTATAGATGGAAGGCCAGTGCAGATCATTTTATAGATGGAAGGACCAACTGTGATTATCTGTTAATTTGTATATCTTGTATTAAATTGTATTAATTCAATTTTACGTGTACATGATAATACATTTAAGTATAAATAGAAAATGTTCTTTGACTTGATATTATTTTCAAGCCATTTCATCTTTAATTCTTTCATGGTATCATAGCTACAAACGGATGGCTCCTTGATCCTATGCATTCAAAATGGCCTCCTTTGCAACCTCCTTTGTTTTACCAATTAACAATCACTCACCAGATTTCTACCAAATTGGAAGGTACAAATGATTTAAACAGGGTCTCTCAGTTCATTCTTTATGGGCATTGGTGATGGCATTGAGCCATGCCCTCCCAAGTTCCTAGTTGATGATAATGGAAATATCATTGAAGTGATTTATTCTAGCTATTCTATATGGCAAAAGAAGGATCAGTACCTTCTTGGATGGTTTACAACCACACCGTCTAACAATGTTCTTTCCTCCATTTATGGACTTGGAACATCAAGACAAGTGTGGACCTCACTTGCTTCAAGATTTGCATCACAATCTCGATCATGAGTTGCATATCTAAAATGCCAGTTGCAGTCCTTACAGCAGGGCCCTCGATAAGAGTATATTAGTCAAGCCAAGTCTTGGGCTGACCAACTCACAACTGTTGGAAAGAATGAAAAAGATGATAATCTCATATCATGCATCTTAGGAGGTTTGAATCCAGCATACACTGCATTTATCACCTCTTTCAACTTTGCATCTCATGATGCAACTTTTTCATTTGAAGATTTTTAGGCTGAACTGCTTAATTATGAGATCCTGCTAGGAAATACTTTTGCCACAAGTAGTGGTGAATCAGGAAACTTTGCCTTATATTCTTATAAGCCAAAGCAATATAATTAGAAAGGAAAGACTTTTGGCCCTAAAAAAAAGCTACCAGCAAAACAACAAAGCTAGTAGTAGCTCATATTAGCAACATCAGAGGCGAAATATTATTGGTTAGGGCAACTTCAAAAACCACTCCTCTCTCACTGGAATTGTTGTCAAACTACCATATCAGATTTGTGGAAAGATGGGACACCAAACTCTCAATTACTTCCATTGCATTAACTTTGCCTATCAAGGTAGGCATCCACCCACGTAACTTACAGCAATGGCTACTAGAACAAATGCTACTCAATATTCATTAGAAGAACAATTAACCTTGATATGCTGATAGTAGTGCCAACAACCATGTTACATCAACACTAGAGAACCTGACAATAGAAGACCCTTACAAAGGTGATGAAGCAGTGCAATAGGTAATGTTGATGGTTTGTCCATTGCTCATACAGGTTCCAACACTCTCTTCAATTTTAATAATTCTTTCCAAATGAAACACATTTTGCACTGCCCCACTGCTGCTGCAAACTTACTATCCATACAGAGGTTTTACATTTTGACTGACTCTCATTATTTTGTGAAGGGCACTCACATGCGGCAGACACTTTTGTAAGGGCGCAGTAGAGATGGAGTTTATCCTATCATGCTGTCAACGTCAATAAATAAATCAAGAAAAACCATTGCCTTCATAGGGGTCCAACAGATTAAGTTACTTAGCATAAAAGACTAGAACATCCCACTTCACTAGTTTTTAACCAAGTCAAGAACCTTGTGAATCTTCCGGTAACCAGATCCAATCAACATAGTTCCTTATGTGAATCTTGCCAATTGGCAAAATGAAAATGTTTATCTTTTCCATAGTGAAATAATGTAACATCTTAGCCCTTGAAACTAATTAATTCATATCTATGGAGTTCACTTGTTCCTTCTCTCAGTGGATGCAAGTATTATGTTAGTTTTATTGATAATTTTTTGAGATTTACTTGCTACTTCTACCAAATGCCAAATCTGATAACTTTGATTGCTTTCTAAAATTCAAATGCCTAGTTGAGAATCTCCTTTCCACCAAGATAAAGGCTTTTCAATCAAATGGAGGTGGAGAATTCACTTCTCATCACTTTAAACAATTTCTGATTTTCCATGGAATCACTCATAGAATTTCATGTCCTCACACTCCTCAACAAAATGGATTGGCTGAGAGAAAACATAGATACATTCTTGAGATAGGTTTAGCCATGCTTGCACAATCTTACTTACCCTTTTCATTTTGGGTAGATTCCTTTAATACAACAATTTATCTCGTTAATAGGCTGCCTACTATAGTCCTCATAATCAATCACCATTCTTTAAGCTTTTTAACAAACAACAAAATTACACATTTCTACATGTTATCCTTTGCTTCAACCTTACAACAGTCACAAGCTGATGTATCGGTCCAAAAGATGTGTTTTCTTGGGCTACAGCTCCAACTAACGTGGCTATAAGTGTTATGAATCTCACTCCAAAAAGGTTATCATCAGTAAACATATGGTCTTTGATGAAACCAACTTTCCAACAAAGGATTGGTCTCTATCTCTACCCAATGCACTTCAACCTGTGTTTGCTCCACCTGAAACTGCTCCCTAACAAAGTCCACAAGTTGTTCATCCTTCACCTCAAGTATCACCTCTTATTCCAGCTGATAACACTTTTGAAACTGCAGCTTTATCCACAGTATCACCTCCCACCACAGACATCACCACCTCACCCCAAACTTCATCTACTCCTCTTCACCTCTCTGAAAATAATTCATTAATCCCTCCAAACCTAGATTCTAAAAATGGTCATCCATCATTCACAAACTTCACTCATGCCTAGGGGTGTAAGCCAGTCAGTCAAGATCGGGAAAACTGATCCGATCGACCCAATAGGACCGGATCGAACTCTAGATCAGTCAATCTCAGTCTTCAAAAGTGTGGACCGGACCGAACTCCTATATATATTTTTAAAATATTTTTAATAATTTAATATATTATTTTTATATAATAATTATATAAGTTAATGATATAATTTTCATCGAATTTATTATCATTGACCATATAAAATATTTTTTTAATGAGTTAATACATTATCTATATTAATAATTCACTTAATTTTAATTTAGTAATTTAAATAAAAAATTTTATTAATTTATTTGAAAAAAAAGATTAAAAAAAAGGACTGGATCTTACAGACCGAATCAATAACGGATCAGTCCCTATGGATGTTTGGTTCGGTCCGACGGGGTCATTGGGGAAAATGACAGTCCATCACCTTCCCTGGATCAGATTGGATCGACTTACACCCATACTCATGCCTCCACCTCTTCTAATCCCATGACTACCTGCTCCCAAGATGTTACTAGACAAGTCAAAACCTTTCTTGAATATCACCTTTATCACTCCACCAAGCATCCAATGACCTTTCACACCACTGTTCCTTCCACTCCACGCACATTTGCCCAAGCAAACAGATCACCTCATTGGTGCCAAGCCATGCAGGAGGAAGTTTATGCTCTCAAGTCCAACCAAACATGGTCTTTTTGCCCATGGCCCAGTAACAAGACCATTATCACCAACAAATGGGTCTTCAAAGTTAAACAAAATGCAGATGGTTCTCATTGCTTCAAAGCTTAGCTTGTGGCTCACGGTTTTGAATAGCAAGATGGCATAGATTACAATGAAACTTTCAATCTTGTGGTTAAATGCTCTACTATTCGTGCCATTTTAGCTGTTGTAGTTCACTACAATTGGTACCTTATGCAACTAGGTGTATCCAATGCTTTCCTTCATAAAACTTTTAGGGAAGAAGTCTTCATAGAGTAACCTCTTGGTTTTGTCAATCCAACATATCTTAAGCATGTTTGTAAACTTTAGAAGGGTATTTATGGCCTTAAACAGTCCCCTTAAGCTTGGTTCAACAAACTCACCAACACTCTACTTGGTCTTGGCTTTCAAGAATTCAGAGTAGACTACTCCATGTTTAGCTTTCATCAATCTAATGTTTGATTGTTCTTGCTAATATATGTTGATGACGTCATCATAACATGAAACAATTCAAATACTATTACTCATTTGATTGACTATTTGGAACTCACCTTTGCCATGAAGGATCTCGGGCCTCTCCATTTCTTTCTAGGCATTCAAGTTCATTGCACTAAGGCAAGATTTCATTTGTCTCAAGCAAAATACATTGCACAAATTCTAGAGAAGTGCAAGATGACTGGACCTAAACCAGCCAAAACACCTATGCTTGCAGGTGCTAAGCTTTCCCAAAATGATGGTGATCCCTTGCCCAATGCCACAAAATATCGTCAACTGCTTAGATCATTACAATACTGCACCCTTACACATCCCAATATTGCATTTCCTGTCAACCAGCTTTGTTAATTCATGCACAACCCCACCATCACTCATTGGATTGCAGCCAAGCGAGTTCTTCGATACCTAAAGGGTTTCTTACGCCATGATTTATTTCTTGGTTGTGGCACACTCAATTTAACAACCTATAGTGACTCTGACTGGGCTAGAAATCCTGATGACCGATGCTCCACTACTAGCTATGCTATTTTTCTTAGTCCATATCTGATCAGTTGGAGTGCTAAGAATCTACCTGTGGTGTCTAAGTCTAGTACAAAAGCTGAGCATAGGTTGTTGGCCGTGGCTACTGCTGAATTGTACTGGCTTCGCATACTATTTAAAGAGCTCCACATCCCACTTGCTGCTCCTCCTACACTCTAGTGCGACAACCTTGGAGCTCTAGCCTTAGCCTCTAATCTTGTATTTCATGCCCGCATCAAACACGTTGAGTTTGACTACCATTTTATAAAAGAGAAGAGGTTGTTGCCAAGGACATTATCACAAGATATATATCTTCGTACTCTTGATCAACTTACATATATATTTACCAAAGGTCTCACCACTGCCAACCACCAAATTTACAGCCAACATTAGGTCCTAAGATTCAAGCGATGCCACAAGAGACACACACCAAATCTTCTATAAAAGGCAACCCAACTAGTAGGAACTCATAGTGCAGATCATATATGAAAGGCCAGTGCAAATCATTTTATAGATGGAAGGACCAATTGTGATTATTTGCTAAATTGTATATCTTGTATTAAATTGTATTAATTCAGTTTTATGTGTACATGATACATTTAAGTATAAATAGAAAATATTCTCTGGCTTGATATTCTATTCAACCCATTTCCTCCTTAATTCTTTCATTATTTAGGTTTAGGTTAAACCAGGTCAATTCAATAAATAGACACAATTAATAAATGAGTTAATAACGGGTTAATCCGTAAAATCCACTATTGACTCGTATAATCTTAAAACTTAAAAACCAATTTATTGCTATATATATATAATTAGATATGCCCGAGCAAAGAAGTTAAAGTACTTATATATATTAATTATGGTTATGAATATATCTTTGGCCATAAATCTCAGCATGAATGTTTAGTACAATTGATATTACTTGTACTTCTAATATATCAAATTTATTAATTATAATGATAAATAAGATATTTGGATAAATTCAGCTCATGATTTATTTAAACCACCTGCTCTTTATCTATCTAATCTACATATTCTAGTTCTATCCACTCAAATTCAAAATAGTCAAAATGGGTTGACATTGATCATATTTTAGTTAAATATCTAATATGGATTGTGGATAACATCAAACAACTCGTTCATTTAATAGGTCGTGCCAGAGGCTCATGAGAGTTTTGACTTATTTAATTAAAAGGTCGAGTTATCATGCGCAAATTATATAAACATATATTTATGATTTGACACTGTACAAACCTAACCCATACACCGGAATAACCACCCTTACTTGATGAATTGAATCATCGGTTCCCCCTCGCCTTCCCATCCGCGTGGCCATATTCCTATACGTTTACACTTTAGGCATCTCCAAGAAAGGCAATCATGCTGAGAAAGAAATTGGAAAAAGGCTAATTGATGAGGCGTAGACGCTTCTGTAATGGGCCCTTTTACCTTGACTGATTCGAGAGAGTCACTCTCCAAGAAGTAGATGAATGAGAGAAATAGAGATGGAAACAGAGAGACGAGAGAATGATTGATAAACTTTCTGATGCCTTTCCTCTTCCTTTCAGTTTGTTATTTATAGTTGAAAACAATTACAAACGTCATCGTTTTTACTTTCTTCCTTTCTTTCAGATTCATACGACATCTGCCTTTTAATTCTTTTACTCCTAACATAAAACGACACCGTACTAATAACCTTTCTAAACTGCAACTCATATTACATGTTTGTTAAGAAGCATCTGTCGTTTAGCCTTACACACACACGTAATGCAGCACCTGCATCACTACTTCTCAACACCTCCACAACAGCATCTTACACACTCCTCCCCTTCAAAGCACCTTGCCCACATGGTGAGGAAATTTTTCCCGAAGCTTCCAATATGATTCCCATGTAGCTTCTTCTGGTGTAGCACCCATCCACTGAACCAACACCTCCACACAGCCCTGTTGTTAAGCTTTCTGCTCCTTCTTTGTAAAATCTGCTGTGGCTCAGTTTCAAGTTGTCCCTCTGCATCAACTGGTGGCAAGGTAGACAAAGGAGATATATGTTGACCCAATTTCTTTTTTAAGGAGGACACATGAAAAACAGGATGCAAACGGGATTGAGGTGGTAAATCCAATTTGTATGCAACCTGTCCAATTCTACTTACCACTTGAAATGGCCCAAAGAACTTTGGTGCTAGCTTCATATTCCTTCGAAGAGCCAGAGAACTTTGTCTATAAGGCTGAAGCCTCAAATAGACCCAATCCCCCACCATGAACTCCCTCTCAGTATGCCTTTTATCAAAGAATAGTTTCATTCTTTCCTGAGCCAACATCAAATTATGCTTCAGAGCTTCTAACACCTCCTGCCTTGTTTTAAGTAACTCATCCACAGCCTGATTCTGAGAAAAACCAGGAATGTACTGCTGTAATTTCAGAGGAGGGACACCATACACTGCTTCATATGGTGTCATTTTGGTGGATGCATGACAGGAAGTATTGTACCACCATTCAGCAAGTGGTAACCAATCAAACCAACCCCTTGGTTTGTCACCTGAAAATGACCTTAAAAAGTGTTCCAAACACTTATTTACTGCCTCAGTTTGACCATCAGTTTAAGGATGGTAAGCTGAGGAGTAAGACAAATTTACTCCTTGTAATTTGAAGAATTCCTTCCAAAAAGAACTTGTAAAAGTGGCCCCTCGATCAGAGACAATACTGCTGGGCATCCCATGCAGTTTGAAGATATTGTTTAAAAACAATGCAGCAACTGTGGCTGCTGTAAAGGGATGCTTCAAGGCTAAGAAGTGTGCATACTTCGATAGCCTATCAACTACTACCATTACTACAGAAAATCCCTTTGACATAGGCAATCCTTCAACAAAATCCATAGACACATCAGTCCATATTCGTTGAGGAATAGGTAAAGGTTGTAATAAACCTACTGGCAGCACATTTTCCCCCTTGTTTCTTTGACATACTTCACATTCCTTAACAAACCTCTTCACCTCAAGTTTAAGACCAGGCCAATAAAAATCAGCTCGGGCCCTATGTAGAGATTTATGGAAACCTGAATGTCCAGCCAATGGACTAGCATGAACATAGTATAAGATTCTTGACTTTAAGTCTGCACAATTAGGAATGTAAATCCTGCCCTTCTTGAAGAGAATGCCTTGCTTTAAAACTAAATTTGAGGAAGATTGGCCCAGCTGGACCTCTTCTATCTTCTGCTTCACAAGAGGATCTTTATCATAAGCTTTTCGAATATCCTCTACCCATGTAGGATTAGGAACTGTAATTGCATTCAATGACACAGCTTCATCACTTTCATCCCTTCTAGACAAAGCATCAGCTACTTTATTGTCCACTCCTTTTTTGTATTCGATTGTAAAGTCATAGCCCAAGAGCTTAGAGAGCCATCTCTGCTGTGCAACTGTACCAATCTTTTGCTCAAGCAAATATTTCAAACTGTGGTGATCTGTTCTCACTACAAAAGCACCACCAAGAATATAAGGCCTCCATTTTTTAACTGCCAATACTAAGGCCAAAAACTCCTTCTCATATGTGGACAGCAACAGATTTTTCCCTTTCAATGCTTGGCTTAAGAAAGCCAAGGGTCTTTGGTCCTGCATCAGTACAGCCCCAACTCCATTTGCACACGCATCACACTCAATGATGAAAGTTTTTGTAAAGTCTGGTAGTGCCAAAACAGGTGGATTTGTGACAGCTTCTTTCAATTCCTCAAATGCTTTTGTGGCTTTTGAATTCCATAGAAAGGAATCTTTCTTCAATAGTGCTGTCAAAGGTGCTGCAATAATACCATAGGCTTTAATGAACTTTCTGTAGTAGCCAGTCAGTCCAAGAAAGCCCCTCAAACCCTTCACATTCTTTGGTATAGGCCAACTAATCATTGCTTCAAGTTTCTTTGAATCTGCTTTCACTCCATTTCTTGAAATGAGATGACCGAGGTATTCTATCTCTTCACAAGCAAAGTGGCATTTTGATCTCTTTGCATAAAGTCTTTTCTCTTTCAGTGTTGCTAAAACAGCATCTAAGTGTATACAATGAGACTCTATATCTTTGCTATACACCAGGATATCATAAAAAATAAAAACAATTACAAATTTCCTCAAAAAAGGTCTAAATACATCATTCATGAGACCTTGGAATGTTGAAGGTGCATTTGTAAGTCCAAAGGGCATTACAAGGAATTCATAATGCCCTTCATGTGTTCTAAATGCAGTTTTAGGAACATCATCCTCTCTCATTCTAATTTGATGATAGCCTGATCGAAGATCAAGCTTAGAAAAAATTGTAGCACCAAACAACTCATCAATTAATTCATCTACAACAGGGATAGGGTACTTATCTTTGATTGTAGCTTCATTTAAAACCCTGTAGTCGATGCACATCCTCCAAGATCCATCAGCTTTCTTCACCAGCAACACTGGAGATGAAAAAGGGGACTGACTTGGCCTTATTACTCCAGAATGCAGTAATTCTTTAACAATTTTTTCAATCTCAATCTTTTGATAATAAGGGTATCTGTAAGGCCTAACACTCACAGGTACAACCCCTTGCTTCAAGTTGATTTGATGATCATGGGATCTTTGAGGAGGTAAGCCAGTTGGTTCCTCAAAAACACTACTGAACCTACTCAACAGCTTTGTTATCCTCTCAGGTTCTTTAATAATACCTTCTTGAGGTTGCACAGAAATCATATGTAAGAACATACTTCGATGTTCCAATCCAGCTATACTGGAAATTTCCCCATCTTTAATCAAGGGACTACAAGGGGAAGATAACCCTTGTAAAGAAATACCTCTTCCTTCAATGTTAAACTGCATTTGCAGCTTTTTAAAGTCCCAAAGAATGGGCCCTAGAGACAATAACCATTGCACCCCTAGGACAACATCACATCCACCTAACTCCAGGGTACAAAAATCTGTTACAAATGTAGTTCCTTGAATCTGAATTCCCACTTCAGTACACACTCCTTCACTACTAACCATATCACCATTAGCAATTTTAACTTGCATCGGATTGGATCTCTGTAAACACAACCCAGAATTAATGGCTACCATGGTATCTACAAAATTATGAGTACTGCCACTATCAATCAATATCACCACTCTCTTTTTCCTTAGCTGTCCAACAACCCTCATGGTTTGAGGGCTTGATGTACCCATCATTTCCTGAATTGAAATTGAGGCCACTTGAACAGCAAGTTGTTCATCTTGATGTTGTGCCGCCTCTTGTAACTGCTGAGTTTCCTCTACTAGCTCCCATGAATCCATTTGAGACAAATCCATTCCCTCCAAAACATACAATCTTGGTTTGACACATTTATGCCCTTGATGATATTTTTCTTCACAAAAATAGCAAAGGCCCTTCTTCCTTCTTTCCTGCATTTGAGTTTCTGAAATCCTCTGGTAAGGTGTTTTAGAGACAACCTGCCCTTTAGGAGGAGCCCCCAAAATAGAAGGAACTTGTATTGATCTTTGTACACTAGTTCCAGAATCATAAGAACTCGACTTCCAAGCTTTTCTTGTACTCCAAACATTCTGTTCTTGAATCTTGGCCAAGCCAAATGCATCATTCAAGTTCTTGGGACTTAACAACTTGACAGTAAACCTCACCTCATCCTTCAAGCCACTTATAAAGCAACTCAACTTATTTCTTTCAGAAATCCCCTTGAGTCTATTAGAGATCAAATCAAATTCTGTCTTGTAAGCCACAACAGAACCCGATTGTTTCAGCCTTGTTAACTCCTCCATTGGATCATCATAATCAGACAATCCAAACCTCACTTGTAGTGCTTGGATAAATTCATCCCACGAGTGAAAAAGGCCTGCTTCTGTAGAGTTCTGAAACCAAACCAAGGCGTCTTCCTCCATGTAAAAAGAAACAAAGAAAATCCTTTGTGCTGGTGGAACTTGATGATACAAGAAATACTGGTTTGCCTTATACACCCAAGGAACAGGATTTCCCCCAGAATACTTTGGTAGCTCTATCTTAATGCTTTTAAAGATTCCTCTATCAATTGAGTCACGAAACTGCCCTCCATGACTGCCTTCATTTTCTTCAAGATTCACATTTTCTTGATGATGTCTTGCTCCATGATCATTCCCAAGAGAATTATTCAAAGAAATTCTTGAGATTTGCTGCACCATCTCAGCAAATTTTCTTTCTTGATTTTCTCTATCCACACGAACAATTTCTTGCTGCTGAATCAAAATGGATATCGCATCTTCCAACTGCTTTTGCTGCACTTCTTGCTGTTGCCTTAACTGGTTTACTGAATCAAGAACCTGCGCATATGACCTTGTACCTTCTGCCATAGTACTGACTCTTGATACCAAATGTAATGGGCCCTTTTACCTTGACTGATTCGAGAGAGTCACTCTCCAAGAAGTAGATGAATGAGAGAAATAGAGATGGAAACAGAGAGACGAGAGAATGATTGATAAACTTTCTGATGCCTTTTCTCTTCCTTTCAGTTCGTTATTTATAGTTGAAAACAATTACAAACGTCATCGTTTTTACTTTCTTCCTTTCTTTCAGATTCATACGACATCTGCCTTTTAATTCTTTTACTCCCAACATAAAATGACACCGTACTAATAACCTTTCTAAACTGCAACTCATATTACATGTTTGTTAAGAAGCATCTGTCGTTTAGCCTTACACACACACGTAATGCAGCACTTGCATCACTACTTCTCAACACCTCCACAACAGCATCTTACAGCTTCCTTAAGTAACAGGATATCGATAAAGAGAAAAAGCAAGAAAAAGGAGAGTAAAGTTAAAGGTTCTTTTTAAGTTTTTTGGTTGGAGCTTTCGAAAAATCTATTTTTCCAAAATTGTAATATATTGTATTAAAATTAATTTTTTGATGATAGATTTGTACTCTTTTTTAAAAAGTATTTGCACAACTCATAATTATCTATATGTAGCATTGCATTAGCAAAAAGAAAATCATGTGCTTCTTTTGGAAGCTCTAGGGTTGATGGAGCATTTTTATTTATTTATTTGAAATTGCACTCCAAAAATTCTACCAATAAACCAACATGACATGCTACTGACGCGGCACGATTTCTATTTCAAATGTGCAAGTAATCTTGTCCGCATTAAATATTCAAATTTGTCCTATTAAATAACAAATATATAGATAAATTTGATCACTCATAAAATATTAATTAATCCTATCTAACAAACCTTATTCACTATCCAAAATGACGAAATAGATATATAACATTTATCTATTATCCAAATATTGACCCAACTTATAAAATAAAAAGCCTAGACACGACATTGCATTTAAAATATATATATATATATATATATATATATATATATATATATATATATATATATATATATATATTTGTATGCCCATTTAATGACATACTAAACAAACAGTGTTGATGTGTATTAGGGCTGTGCATTTCACCTGTCAAACCGCTGGGCCCGTTAAAAACTATCCGATCCTATCCGACTTTTTTCGGTTTTCATCTAATCGGGTCTTTAACCCGTTACAAGTAACGGTTTGTATTTTAACCATCAACCCATCCGAGTATAAAGGCACAATCCTCAAACCCTAGTCGCCGAGTGTCAAATCGTCGACAATCCTCCCAGTCCCATGGTCATGACCTCAATCACTCTTGAGACCACGATGAATCGTTTGTCCCAAGCATACCCAGCGACAGTGGTCGCCAAGGTGGACCCTGGACTCTGAAGCACAAGACAGCTTCATCAGCTTTGGAGAAGTTGAAGCAAGCTCTTAGCCGTGATGGTGCTAATGGCAGTGGAAGTAACCGAAGGTTAAGACCAAACCTTTCTATACTGAGGAGGACGAGTTGGGACAACATGGTGAAGGAGGCATTGCTGTTGTCGTCAAGGATTTCTGGATTTGTGCTTTGCTTGATCCATTTCAGTTATGGTGGTTGACAAAGATCAGTCTTATTCTTTCATTTCCTTTTTTTTTTCTATGTTCTTGAAGGAAATTCAATGTTGTTGCATACGGTTTAGTTTGAGCCAGATTGCTTAATTACTGTCTCCTTAAATGTTTTATATATGTATTTGTATTGCATTTTTTTTTTGGTATTCTGAGAATATCAAACCCTAGCTTCAATCTCGTGTAGTATGAGGGCCAAATTTGATTTGGTATCTTTCTTTTTTGGGGGCTTCTATTCTGGAAATGTAGTGCACATTTTGGATCAAGTTTTTACTTTTGTTTGGTTTCAAAGAAAATGTAAAAGGTCCTTCTGCAGCTCCGCCAATGAAGAAGAAAGAGGGCGGATCAATCGGGTCATGTGGGTTCGACCCAAGTTTGTTTTGACGGGCCGGATCGGTGAGGGGTCAGGGTGGGTGCGGACCAAGCATTTTGAGCTCAGGTTGCAAGCCTAATGTGTATATATATATATATATATATATATAAAAGTATTGGCATTAGCCTAGCCAAAGCTAAAGCCAAAATTTGGCTAAAACTATATTTTTTGGCTAAAAGCTGAAGCTATTCAAGTATAACCCCAGATTAGAGTAGGTAGAAATAAGTCAAAATAATAATATAGTATTATTTTTTATTTATTTTTTCATATTTTGCCACCACACTAAACATATGTTTATTAATAATTTAGAAATTATTAAATTATTAATTAGCATATGGTTAGTGTTAACATTAGAATGCAAACAATCAAAAGTTTGAAAATTAAATGAGTTTGATCATCTGTGAACAGTAATTAACCAAGTTTGGACTTCCCTTTCCGTTTAGCTATAGTTTCACTTAAAGTACTTTAGCTAGTCCAATGCAACTCATTTAAGTAGAACTTAGCTATATTTTAGACCTCACTTATATTTGGCTAGTCTAATATTAGTGCTCTTAGAGCCAATCACATCAATTATTATAAAAAAATATTCATGTTTTGGATTGTTTTTATCATATTGTGAGTCCCCAAATAACTGCATTTTCACACCTTAAATAATAAAACTCATTTTGTTTATCTTTGTGTCTCCAAACTTATAATGAAATATCGCATGCACCATGCCGGCCCTTTGGCCCTTATGAGCTAGCTGATATTCCCGACCAATCATATATATATAACAGCACTAAAAACCTGCGATCATAGATGAGCCTTAAAAGATCTTTTGCAGTAGCTAGCACTATAAGAAAAATGAGCATTTATAATAAATTATATGTGATGAAAATAATTATTTACGACGAAAATAAACTCATCTTAATAAAAAATAGTCATTTTTATAGGAATTAACTAATCACAACTGAGCAGTTTTCTTATAGTAATGACTACAAAAAAAAGGAAATAGAAGGCAAAACTGTAAAGGAATTACAATCATGTCAAATTGCATATGCCAAACTTCATAAATTACTGAAAGTAGAAGGAAAATTTTCCTAGATATAAATATTGATCTCCAAGCAGAAATATATAGTAGTTCATGCCTTAAAGTAACAACTTTTTCTTTTTTCATTCTTGGTGGGCAAATGATCTTAATTGTATCTTAATGATCTGAGCATACGTGCGCATAACATATGCATTAATTACATTTACATATATGAGCACGACTTCATATATAATCTATATATATGCATAATATATATTTATATATATAAAGGCGTCGTCCCGTCCACTATTCATAAACACTACTAAAAAATCTAGCTTACAAGATTAATAATAAATAAATAAATAAAAACCTTAGTCCATCGGATGGGTCATTATATATTTATATATATATATATATATATATATTAATGCTAATTAGAGGCAAGAGCGATTAGGAAAAAAAAAAAAAAAAAAAAAGAGCGAGCTGAGAGTTACAGTACGGCAAGGGCCGGGGGAAGATCGATATATAGCGATGTATACGTGATTGAAGGGAATGCAGTCTACGTGCACAGCAATGCATCTTGCAAATTACTTGCCACTTGGGGAAGGATGGCAGCAGCTGGTGGATATCATTGAAGAGGGATATCGAATCGTGTGTCAGCCTGAGGTGAGATCGATCCCGGTAGGTAGTACTGAACGGCCAGGGTGATCACAAGTCAGTTTTCATTTAATTATGACGGTTGGTTTGGATAGGTACCGGTATAGTTGCCCTAGCTAGCTAACTTGTCTGTCCATGCATGAGTTATATAGCAACTGCTAGCATGGAAATGTCTGTACGTGACAGCAACATCGATCAGAGATGATGGAGGCCGATCGAGGCCGGGCGGGGACAGGAAATTCTGTTCTGTTAGCAGCAAATTCCGTTTATATGGTTTAAATTAATCAAGCATTGAAGTATATATTAATGCATGGAACAACTTGCTCATGATTGTATCTATTCAAGATTTAGATGTGTCATTATATTGTTCATCAACCATAAGATCAGCTTAATTTTTTTTTTTTAAATAAAACAACAAATTCAAAAATTGATGAATAATATCACCTCCTCACATGATCAAATTTGAGTAAACGATAGTGTTCGAGAAACATAACTTTTTCCTAGTCAATGTGTGTCCTAAAAAGCATGCATATATATGTGGAAGGAAAATGCTAGGGATCCCGCTATCCTGTTCACGGATCCTGCTGCACTTTTTTTTTTTTTTTGAATTTTTTTTTATAGAAAGATTAAGAAAATTATATTTAATTATATTGTGAATTTTATTCATTTGTTCAAAATATTTAAAAGTGTTAAAAAATGATTTGAAAAAAATATTAAAAAGTGTGTTTTTTCATATCATTTTTTTAACACTTTTAAATATTTTAAAAAAAATGAATAAAATTCACAATATAATTAAATATAATTTTTTAATCTTTTTGTAAATAAAATTTTAAAAATAAAAAAATTACAGCGAGACAAGTGAACGGATCCCCCAATGGGATCCCTAGCATTGTCCATATGTGAATCTCAAAAGTTGCTAGAAACCAATTATGATGGCATAGGAAATGGAATCTTGTAACACGTGGAAGAAGGGTTTTCCATCAGTTATGTTAAAAAATTATTGGTACTTTAATTTTTATTTTTATTTTTATTTTATGTTATAATGAGTTCTACCGCAAAAAATATGCCAACATATCGATTAATGTGTAGCAAAATTCTAGAAAATGTACTTGGTACTCTTAGCCAAGACACAAGCGATAGTCGGTGATGGAAACCAATGAAATTGGACTGGGTTTAGTCATGTGAATAAAGCAGCAACACCAAGCTAGCTTTATGCAGGTGGCCCGCCCACTTACTATATAATTTTGTGAACGAGGATGGATATATGGCCGGGGGAGATTGGTGCATGTAGACGACTTTGTGGTCAAGCTGGTCCCCATGCATTGGTAATCAACATCCATATCCGGTCTGTCGCCACTGTCATATATAGTACTACTGTTCATCATATTCTTATGACTGGAAACATGCACCCGGTCACTTCAATCCCATCCCAACCCAAATATTTGAAGCCGACCCACTAACTTTATTCCTGCATTTTGCGCTTCTCGATCAGCTTTCATCCTCACCCACAATATTGCTTTTGGGTGGAGTAAGTACGTACGTTCTCATCCACGTTTAGGGCAGAATGTACAAGAATCCATTCTTCATTATATATAGTTACGTGTAAACATGAAGACCTTGATTCAGATTTCCAGTACTGTCAATCGAACAATTATATTTATGGCACAAACTTTTACATCATGAAAAGATAGGCCAGGCCAGGCTGATCTTGGCCGGGGATTACAATGGAGAGATATTTTGGGAGCTGCTAGAAGATGGTGATGATGATGATCACTTGATTTCGCTTTAATTCCGATCGAGTGCGTCAATGCATCCAAAACCAAAAGAGTTCAAAGATGCTGTATTTTGCAATCGAGTATTCCTCGAGAGTGGAAAAGACTGGAAGTCGGGCTTCCTAGTGTCTACATAAATCCAAAGTTTTGAAAGCAAGGTGGTTATTAATCCCACAGATGAAAACATGGCGTAAATTTGGACAGTATTAGGGGAGGATTCATATATATATATATATACACACACATACCATTATTGTCTAAACTAGTACTCCCATCAACTTTTCTACCAAATCTTCCACTAAGTTCTTATTGGACAGCTCCGTCTTTAACCAATTAACTACTAAAGCTCACACCGATATGAGTAGTACGTTATCTCACATATATACAAGTTAGCGTCTTAAAAACACACACCAACTATTCCTTTTCTACTTTCATGTTATAAGTAGTAGCGCATGTATTCAGTGTTTCAACATGCAAGATTTCGTCAATTAAAATATTCTTCTCTCAATGGTTTTCTCTCTAGAGAAAGCACAGAGGTGAAGCAAGTGATAGTACCTCATCCTGCTAGGGAATATTCCTATCCACAGTCATGTCGGAGGGTGGTGGTGGGAGGAATGGAGGAACTAGAGGGTAAGTGGGATAGGTTACATCTTTTAGAAGAAGAGAATCTGGTTATTGAAATGGGTGATAGTGTGACGAAAGTGGTGGAAGATAAAGGGGATAGAAGCTTAGTGGGTAGAGTTTTAGCCGAAAGGAGTGTTGGCAAAGGGGTGATAGGATTTACCATGGCCAAAGTATGGAGAGTGATCAGCAGACCTGCTACATTCTAGGAGGTGAGAACGAATGTGTTTGTGATAACTTTTGCTATACAAGTTGATAAACAGAGGGTGTGGGATGGAAAACCTTGGATGTTCGATAATAATTCGCTTGTACTCAATATGTTCGATGGATTTAGTCAACCAAATAAGATGAACTTTGATACGGAGTCTTTCTGGATTCAAATGCATAATCTTCATTTAGCTTGTATGAACATAGAGTTTAGGGAACAGTGGGAGGCACAATTGGAAAGGTGCTGGGTGTTGATGCTCATGATGATGGGTGTGGTTGGGGTAAATTCCTTAGCATAAAATTGGATGTGGATCTAACAAGGGCTTTAGCTAGAGAAAAAACGATAACTGTGAAGGGAAAGAGGCATTGGGTTCCTCTGAAGTATGAAAAGTTTCCCAGAATTTGTTTTGTATGTGGGAAGATATCTCATATGGCAATGGATGCCCTGTGAGAGAAAAAGGGAAAAAGTCCCAGATAGTGAGTGAAGATTAGTATGGTGTATGGTTAAGAGTTGATACAAACCAGAAAAAAAAAATATAATTGAAAGGAAATAGAGGATATGAAGGGAGGCAATCGAAGGGACCTTTTGATGCCGAGAAGAAGGTTTACAAGAATAGTGATGAATTCTCCGAAACTGGGGATGGAAGGGGGAAGAATAAGATAGGGGAAGGGGGTCGTTTAGAAGTTGGGAAAAGCAATGAAGGGATAGTGGAAGAAAGAATGGTAGGACTAGGAAAGAAGTTAATTGATGGAGAAGGGGACACTACCATTAAGGAATTGGCAGGCTGCTTACAAATTGCAGAAGTCAGAGATAGGAAGGGAATAACAGAAGTAGTGATTAAAGGAGAAAGGATCCAGGTGGAGTCTGATGTACATGGCCTTCAACAAGAGCCTACTAATGTTACTTGTGGTGGTATCAACAGCTATAAGAGTGAAACTTTAGGTCTACAAAAGGAAAGCACGGATGACAACATAGGTTTTAAACCCGTGGAGTAGAAAGTGAAAAGTCATATGAGAGGGAAATGGAAGAGAAGAGCAAGGGTGAAAGGGGTTGGTTTAGAGCCTTTTCAGAGTAAGATTAATAGTAAAAGAATTAAAGAGGAAGTAGAAGAGGGGGAATTAGCTGTGATGGTGACTAAGAAGGTTAAGAGAGGAGGGGAGCATGCTTCTAAGAAGCTGGATTTGGCGGTGGGTGTTGAACAACCCCACCAAATACAATGAAAATCTTAAGATGAAACTATCGAGGGCTTGAGAACCCTTGGACAGTTCATGACCTTTGCTTGATATTGAAGGAAAAGAAGTCCAATGTTGTCTTTGTAATGGAGACAAAGCTGAAGAGAGGTAACGTAGAATGGTTGAAGAGAATGGTGGGTTTGAATTAGATCCAATTGGTAGGAGGGGAAGCTTGATTTTGATGTGGGACATGGATGTGGAGGTGGAGGTGTATAACTACTCTCAGAGATATATTAATTCATGGATAATAGACCTTGACACACAAACCAGGTGGTTATTTACAAGCTTTATGGAAATCTAGAGGTGCAGAAGAGGAATGAGGTGTGGAGGTTATTGGCCTCTTTCAAACCTACAAAAGGGCAAGGGTGGTGTGTAATGGGAGACTTTAATGAAATAGCTATAAATGATGAGAAATAATGGGGAAGGCCAAGAAAGGAGAACCATATGGCTCTTTTAAGGGAGGTATTAGAGGTCAATGAGTTGCATGATGTGGGGTGGAATGGAGATAGGTTTACATGGAGCAATAGACACAATGATGAGACATTCATAAAAGAGTGATTGGATAGAGCTGTGGCCAATTTTAGGTGAAATGGAATGTACTCTAAAAGGCCCCTCGAGGTAATGGCATCAAGATGCTCTGATCATAAGCCTATTCTGCTACATTGTAAAAGACCTTTGTCCAATGGGAGAGTCCATAGGAATGTTTTTAAATATGAAGCTTCTTGAGCATTGGATGAGGAATGTAGTAGAGTAATTGAAGCAGAATGGAGGAAGGGTTTTGATTAGAGGGAGCCTGTGTTAAAGGTACAAGGGATGCTTAAGAATTGTAGTGAGGCATTGAGAATATGGATTAAGCAATGTGCTAAAGATAGAGGAAAAGAGATAAAAGAGTTGACTGAAAAATTTAAATAGCTTCAAGTTGAGGAAGGGGAACATAATACAATGGAGATAAAGAGAGTTCAGGAGGAGTTGGGTCTATTGATGGACCAAGAAGATTTAAAATGGAAACAAAGGAATAAGAAAAATTGGTATCAACTTGGTGATAAAATCACTAAGTAATTTCATGCCTATGCAACTTAAATGAGGAGGAAGAATAGTATTAAACAGATTTTTAATAATCAAAATAGTTTGGTTCAAGAGCCAGCTAGGATAAAAGGAGCTTTTAAACAGTTCTTTTATGGCTTGTTTAATTCCTCCAAACCAACAAAAGCTGCTATAGAAAAGTGTTTAAAAGACCTCTATCCTAAGGTCTCAAATGAGATGAATGAGAAGTTGTGTCAAATCTTCACAAGGGTAGAAGTGGACGAGGCAATTCACAAGATGGCCCCTTTGAAATCCTAGGACCAGATGGATATGGTGCCAGTTTTTCCTAGAAACATTGGAGCATAGTGGGAGATGATGTATGTGAAGCTGTTATGAAGTGCTTGAATGGTGGTACTATTCCTCTTTCTCTTAACTATACTTATATTGCATTAATTCCAAAGGTAAAAGAGACTAGATTGGTTAGTGAGTTTAGACCAATAAGCCTATGTAATGTAGTGTATAAGATAATTTCAAAAGTAATTACTAATAGGCTTAAACTTATTTTACTTGTTGTTATCTCCTCAAATCAAAGTGCATTCCTTCCTGCGAGTCTCGTTTATGATAATATTATGGTAGCCTACGAAGTGTTGCACACCATGAAATCAAGACAAAGGAACAAGTATGGGAGTATGGCATTGAAACTGGATATGTCCAAGGCCTATGATAGAATTGAGTGAAATTTTTTGAAAGGTGCGATGAGGAAGCTGGGGTTTTGTGAGAAATGGATTTAGCTTGTAATGTGTTGTGTGTCCTCTATATCTTATTCAGTATTGGTGAATGAAATGTTGAGAGAAAGGATTTATCCAACAAGGGGCTTGAGGTAGGGAGATCCTATTTTACCCTATTTGTTTATCATTTGTGTTAAGGGACTAAGTTTCATGCTTAATAAGGCTGACTAGAGAGGTGAAACAAGGGAGGTCTCAGTGGAAAATGGGGTTTGAGGGTTAATCATCTGATATTTGTAGATGATTGTGTACTGTTTGGGAGGGCAAAAAAGGAGCAAATGGTGTGAGTTGCAGTTGAATCTCCAAAAGTAAGAATTAGATTCTGGCCAGGTACTAAACATGGAAAAATCTTATTTTTTCTTCAATTCCAACACTGATGAATCTAAGAACAAAAGGATAATGCATGAAGTATGAGGGATAGTATGTGGGAATTATGAAAAGTATATGGCCCTTCCAGCTATGGTGGGCAAATTAAAATATAACACATTTAGAGGTGTTAAGGAAAGAGTGTGGCAGAAGATAGAGAGTTGGAAGAATAACTTTTTGTCTCAAGCTGGTAAGGAGGTATTAATAAAAGCTGTTTTGCAAGCTATACCAACGTTCACTATGAGTGTCTTTAATCTTCCTAAATCATTATGTAAGGAACTAAATGCCTTATTATTGAGATTTTGGTGGGGTTACAAAGATCATTATGTAAGGAACTAAATGCCTTATTATTGAGATTTTGGTGGGGTTATAAAGATGAGACAAGGAAAATACACTATTGGAGTTAGGAGAGAATGGGAGTGTAGAAAGCCAAATGAGGGATCGGTTTTAGGGATTTAAAGATCTTCAACTCGGCTATGCTTGCTAAACAGGGTTGGAGATTGATTCAAAGTCCTTCATCTTTGGTGACCTAGGTTTTTATAGATAAATACTTTAAGAATACAGATTTTCTAAATGCAAGACTTGGATGTAGCCCTTCATTTATATGGAGGAGTATATGGTTAGTTGGGGATTTTTTAAGAGAAGGTTTGCAATGGAGAGTAGGCAATGGTGATAAAGTTAAGATATTGGGGAAAAAATGGTTGCCAATCCGTTCATCTTATTGTGTGCAATTCCCTGTGAAGATTTTGAATAAGGATGAAAGGGTAAAGAGGCTCATTAATGAACACACCCAGGAGTGGAAAGAGGATCTAGTTCGAGAATTCTTTATAGAGGAGGAAGCTGATCAAATCTGTCGAATTCCTCTAATTTGAGATAAGAAGATAAGCTTATCTGGGGTCACAACTAAAGATGGTTTATTTTCTATGAGTGCTTATCATATGGATATTGACAAGAAAAGAAAAACTAAGGGGGAAGCATAAGAGATAGATTCAAGAGGTGTAGAATGGAAGAGTATTTGGGATTTGAATGTGTCAAGTGTGGTTAAAATGTTCATCTGGAAAGCATACAGCTAACAAAATTTTGCCTAAAAAATGCAATCTCTATAGCAAGAAGATGGGTGAGAGTTCTATATGCCCAATCTATGAAAAAAGTGAAGAATCTGTGATAATTCTCTATGAAGCTATCCATCAGCTAGTGATCGATGTTTGGGCAGAAACCCCTAGTCCAGTGCAGAAATGGGTGACAACAGAGGTTGATTTTCTAGAGCTATGGGGTAAATTGATGAGCAGGTTCAATAGAGAGGAAATAGAGTGGATTGCAACAACTATGCGCAAGATACGGTTGAGAAGAAATAAGCTAGTTTTTTAGAACCAATTTTGTAGGTTTGTCAAATGAAGGTTTGGAAGATTTCAAGGCTGCACAAGTGACTGTAAAAGAGAGACATGGTGCTAAGGTTAGAGGCAATTTTGAAGGTGCTAGTAGAAGATGGAGGATGCCAGGTATTAATGAAGTTAAAGCTAATTGGGATGCAACCTTGGACATAGAGAATAAGAGGATGGGAATAGAGATAGTTATAAGAGATGCAGAAGGGGAAATATTGGCCTCAATTATTTGTAGTGTGAGAAGAAATGTTGCTCAGCCAACACTAGAAAAGTTTCTTGCTCTATGGAAAACTCTTGAGATTTATAATGAGCTAGCGTTTTCAAAGGTGAACATGGAAGGGGATGTTGCGTTAGTTATCAATGGTGTGAACAATGTGGAGGAAGATTATTCATGGATGGGCCATATTATTGAAGACATCAAGATTTTCTTAAAGGGTAGGAAGGAATGGAGAGTGAGATACATTCCTAGAGAAGGAAACAATGTAGCCCACCTGTTGGCTAAGCATGCATTATCCCTTGAGGAGGAAAAGATATGGATAGAGGGGGTTCCTTTTGTTATTACTAGTGCTCTGAGAAGAGACAAAGGTTGTACTGTTTGATACTTTTATGCAACATATATGAGTTTGAATTTCTGGAAAAAAAAAGTTTGAATTTAAAAAAAAAAAAAAAACTACACGCAAGATTTTGAATATTATAAATATTCTTATTCAATCCATCTTGAAACACATGGATATAAATAGAAATATTCTTCAAATTTTTTTTTTAATGCTAGCACTGTGTGTTACACTTTCAGGTAAACGACGTATTTAGTGTGTATATATATGTGCAGGTAGCTTTCAGATAGATTTTTTCCCTCGAGGATATCACGTATTGCAATAACTAGGAGGGTTTAGGTGCTCAATATATAGCAGCAGTCTCCGTAGCATTTTATCATGAAAATCTCATGTTTTGTACGTAAATTGTTGGAAATATATAATATAATTGGGTGTGTACTGTTTCATTATTATCACGAGAAGTTATGCATGCATGTCTTGATGTAGCTAGGCTCTACTAAAGATAATATATACCTTGCCTATTTGGGAATAAAAAACTTTTCCTTTGGTAGAATGAGAAAAAAGAGAGCCTAAAGACAAACGTTATATCATATATATTAATATTGGAAGATTAAGTGGCAAAAAGAGAAAAAAAGTTTTTACCATTCTCCCACCATTCTGTTGCGAATGGAGACAAAGATAGTGGATCATGCATTGCATATGCTCATTTAATGCATCGAATGCACCGAATTCAAAAGGTGCGGCTGCACCTTCTCTCAACTGCACCTTCTCACCGACGACTCCCCATCCTTATTATAAATAGAAGTGCTGTGATGAGATGAGTGTGTGTGCAGACAAGTGTAGAGAGAAAATAGGTAGTGTGTGCTGCGTGTAGAGTGGTGTAGAGAAGTGAGAATAGAGTAGGTGAGCAGGGAGAGTTTACAGAGAGAGGATTTTTGTAAAAATTGTTTCATAGTGAAGTTACAGCAGCCGTAGACGTAGGCAATTGCCGAACCACGTTAAATTTCATCTTTCCTTTTATTTAGAATCATCTTTGTCTCCGACAAGTCCCCAACAACTGGTATCAGAGCTCTGGTTCGAGTTGTCTGAAAATTCAAGTTGGTCAAAATCAATTTTTGACAACTCCAGGGTGTTTCTCGCGTCGAGACGAATCCGTTTCTGCAAACATAATTGAAAACGGAGGTCGAAGGAGCCCACACGCTCCCCGAGAAGATCGGTGCGTGCATCTACTGCAACTCACGTGCCCCCACGCGCACCCGAGATTGAAGACGACTGAATCTCACACGCCCACGCGCTCTAGGTAGAGAAAGACGCGTGAAACCCACTCCCCACGCGCCCTAGGTAGAACCCGCGCGTGTACCACATGCGCCCACTCGCCGCCCACTCGCACCGCTGCCGCGCGTGCACTGCACGCGCCAGATGACCTGAGCCGAGCCGTGTTCCTGAGCCGAGCTGTGACTGAGTCGAGCCGTGTTCCTGAGCCGAGCCGATGTCATCCTGCCACTTGTCGCACTCTGGTTGGCTGAAATTGTTTTGGCCTATTTAAACTCAATTTTGATCCAATTTTGACGATTCCAGACTCATTTCCAGCTAATTCGAGTGTTTTGGACGCAACGGTGATCTTTTTTTATTCAAATTTGAACTCATTTGTAAAGTTATGGCTGGAGAAGAAGCTAAAGGTGCTGGTATCGAGAAATTTGACAGTACAGACTTTGCCTATTGGAGAATGCAGATAGAGGATTATCTCTATGGGAAGAAATTAGATCTTTCACTCCTAGGAAGAAAGCCAGATGACATGAGCAATGAAGATTGGAGTTTCCTTTATAGACAAGTGTTGGGAGTCATTCAACTAACATTGTCAAGATCAGTTGCACACAATGTGGGAAAGGAAAAGACCACAGCAGATTTGATGAAGGCTCTATCAGACATGTACAAGCAGTCATCAACCAATAACAAAGTGCATTTGATGTATAAGCTATTCTACTTGAGAATGGCAGAAGGAACTCCAGTTATTCAGCATTTGAATGAGTTCAACACCATCATCAATCAATTAGCTTTAGTGGGGATTGAATTTGATGATGAAGTATGTGCAATAATTGCTCTGGCTCAATTGCCAAAAAGCTAGGAGGCCATGAGAACAGCTGTTAGCAATTCTTATAGCAAAACAAAGATGAAGTATCAAGATATCTGAGACCATATTCTTAGCGAGGAAGTTCCATAAGAGATACAGGTGAAACATCAACTTCCAGTTCTGCCTTAAACCTCGAGATGAGAGATAGAGGAGCTAGTAAAAGTTCAAATCAGGGCAGATCAAAGTCCCGAAGAGGCAGAAGTAAATCTAGGTCCGAAAAACAAGTATAGTGCTGGAATTGTGGCAAGATTGGCCATTTCAAAAATAATTGCAAGCAAGCAAAGAAGAAGAATGAGCATGACTCTGCTAATGCCACAACAGAAGACCTCCAAGATACCTTACTCCTTTCAGTCGACAACCAAATTGAATCTTGGGTGTTAGATTCAGGAGCCTCATTCCACACTACAGCACACCGAGAAATCATGCAGAATTATTTCACTGGTGATTTCGGGAATGTGTACTTAGCAGATGGTGAAGCGTTGGAAATCGAAGGCATGGGAGATGTGCGAATCTATTTGCCCAATGGAAGTGCATGGTTGCTACAGAAGGTGCGACATGTTTCCAAGCTCATGAGGAACCTGATTTCTGTAGGACAACTTGATGCTGATGGGCATTCGGTATTATTTACCGGTGGCACGTGGAAGATAACAAAATGAGTTATGGTAGTAGCTCGAGGCACAAAAATACGTACTCTATATATGACTTCAAGCATTAGAGATACTGTTGCAATTGCTGACGCAAATGTCAACCTATGGCATCAAAGGCTTGGTCACATGAGTGAGAAAGGAATGAAAGAATTATTATCTAGGGGAAAGTTATCAAAGTTGGAATCAACTAATTTCAACATGTGTGAAGATTGCATTTTTGGGAAGCAGAAAAAAGTTAGTTTCTTGAAAAATGGCAGAACTCCAAAGTCTGCAAAGTTAGAGTTAGTGCACACAGATTTGTGGGGGCTATCCCCAGTTGCTTCTCTTGGAGGATCGACGTACTATGTTTCCTTTATTGATGACTCAAGCAGGAAAGTATGGGTTTATTTTTTGAAAAATAAATCTGACACATTTGACACTTTCAAGAAGTGGAGAGCCATGGTTGAAAATGAAACAGACTTGAAGTTGAAATGTCTGAGGTCAGACAATGGCAGAGAGTACATCGACGGAGGGTTCAAAAAATTTTGTGTTGTAAATGGGATTAGATTTCAGAAGACTATTCCTGGGACACCGCAGTAAAATGGCGTAGCTAAACGCATGAACAAAACTCTCAACGAACGTGCCAGAAGCATAAGGCTAAATTCAGGATTGCCTAAATGTTTTTGGGTTTATGCAGTTAACACTACAGCCTATTTGATTAACCGAGGACCTTCAGTTCCCTTAAAGTTCAATCTACCAGAGGAAGTCTGGAGCGGAAAGAAGGTAAATCTTTCTCATTTGAAAGTTTTTGGCTGTGTATTATATGTTCACATAGATTCTACTGATCATAACAAGTTAGAAGCCAAATCTAGAAAATGTTTTTTCATCGGTTATGGTGATGAAGAATTTGACTATCGATTTTGGGATAATAAAAATCACAAAATCATCAAAAGTAGAAATGTGATATTCAATGAGCAGATTTTGTACAAAGCTAAGTCACAAGCTAAACATGAGGAGCAGCCAAAGAAACCTGAAATTGTTGACTTTGATGTTACTCGAGTCAACACTGATCAGAATGAGGATCAAGAGAATAATGATACATAGATCGAACGAAGTACAGCACTCACTGTTATTCAAAGATCTTTAAGGACGATCAGGCCACCATAGCAGTTCTCACCATCTCTACACTACATCCTGCTAACAGATAGTGGTGAACCAGAAAGTTATGATAAAGCTCTACAAATTGAAGATTCGATCAAGTGAGAGAAAGCCATGCAAAATGAGATGGAGTCACTAATGCCAAATCAGACATGGGAGCTAACTAAGCTTCCAAAAGGCAAGAAGGCTTTGCACAACAAATGGGTGTACAGAATTAAGGAAGAGCACAATGGCAGCAAGCGCTACAAAGCCAGAATGGTCGTGAAGGGGTTTCAACAAAAGGAAAGTGTCGACTACACAGACATTTTCTCTCCAGTTGTAAAATTGACCACGATCAGGCTAGTGTTGGCAATTGTGGTTGCAGAAAATCTACAGCTTGAGCAGTTAGATGTGAAGACTGCATTCCTTTATGGTGATTTCAAGGAAGACATCTATATGCACCAGCCACAAGGATTCTCAGTGAAGGGAAAAGAGAATCTAGTTTGCAAACTGAAGAAGAGCTTGTATGGCCTAAAACAAGCTCCACGACAATGGTACCGAAAGTTTGACAACTTCATGTGCAGTAATGGATTTACAAGACTACAGGCTGACCATTGTTGCTATATGAAGAATTTTGACAACTCTTATATTATCCTACTGTTGTATGTGGATGATATACTCGTTGTAGGGTCAAGTATCGAGGAGATCAATAAACTGAAGAAGCAGTTGTCAAAGCTGTTTGAGATAAAGGATTTGGGTGCTGCAAAACAAATTCTTAGTATGAGAATTATTAGAGACATGGCTAATGATACTCTTAAGCTCTCGTAGGAGGACTATGTGAAGAAAGTGCTCAGAAGGTTTAACATGGACAAGGCGAAACCAGTAAGCACACCCTTAGCTAGTCACTTTCGACTAACTAAGGATCAGTTGCCAAAGACGGAGAAAGAGTAAGAATGCATGAACAGAATACCCTTTGCATCTACTATTGGTAGTCTTATGTACGCCATGGTCTGTATAAGGCCAGATATTGCACAAGCAATGGGAGCTGTGAGCAGATACATGAGTAATCCAAAAAAGCAGCATTGGGAAGCAGTCAAGTAGATTTTGAAATATCTACAAGGCTCTTCAGATACGTCACTATGCTTTACGAAAGTAGGTTTAAAGCTACAGGGATATGTAGATGTTGATTTAGCAGGTAACGTTGACAGTAGAAAAAGTACTACTAGATTTGTGTATACGCTGGGTGGTACAGCTGTATCGTGGGCTTCTAAGTTACGGAAGATTGTTGCTCTCTCAACTACAGAAGTGGAATACATTGCTATAACTGAAGCGGGGAAGGAAATGGTTTGGTTGCAGTCATTCTTGGAGGAATTGGGAAAGAAGAATGAGAAAAGTATTCTGCATAGTGATAGTCAGAGTGCTATTTTTCTTGCAAAGAATCCAGCCTTTCATTCCAAAACAAAACACATATAGTTGCGATACCATTTTATCCAATCTCTTCTCGATAGTGGACAGTTGATACTTGAGAATATTCGAGGAACAGAGAACCCAGCAGACATGCTCACAAAAGTAGTTACTGTTGACAAACTGAAGCTGTGTGTAGCTTCAATTGGCCTCCGTACTTAAAGGCATGACTTGAAGTTGCTGTGGTGGTTGCTATGAAGATATGTAGACTCATTTGTCTCCAAGTGGGAGATTGTTGCGAATGGAGACAAAAATAGTGGGTCATGCATTGCATATGCTCATTGAATGCACCGAAAGGCACCGAATGTACCAAATTCAAAAGGTGCGGCTGCACCTTCTCACCAACGACTCCCCATCCTTATTATAAATAGAAGTGTTGTGATGAGGTGAGTGTGTGTGCAGACAAGTGTAGAGAGAAAATAGGTAGTGTATGCTACGTGTAGAGTGGTGCAGAGAAGTGAGAATAGAGTGGGTGAGCAGAGAGAGTTTACAGAGAGGATTTTTGTAAAAATTATTTCATAATGAAGTTACAGTAGCTGTGGACGTAGGCAATTGTCGAACCACATTAAATTTCATCTCTCCTTTTATTTAGAATCATCTCTATCTCCGACAAGTCCCCAACACATTCAACTTATAGCTAGGTGGTATAAAATGTTTGAATGATATGTATTCACTACAACAGTTTGAGTATTTTGAGACAAACATTTTAGTCCCAATAAATAACAGTTTTGTCCCAAAGTAGGTTTTGGAACAAAAAAAAAAAAAAAACATAGAAAATTTGTCCCAATATCATTGTTTCGGAATGCATTTTTGGACAAAAATTTAATTCAATGGAAAATTTAATTTTCCATTTGATAGCATTCGAACTGAAAAAATTTTTTGGGATGATTTTATTTCATTTAAGGCAGTGGAATTGTAAAATTTCTCCATTCGAACATCTAAAAAAGATCGAATGGATTAAATTATTTGTTCGATTGAATAAATTAGGTTCGAACGAGTCTCATTCAAACGTCACCATTTATGTTCAAACTTTATATAGTGTTCAAACATATATAATTGAATGTTCGAACTAAAGATATTCACGTTAGAACATATATATGTTTGATAGTTTGAACTTCAATTTTGACATTCGAACATTTTACTACTCAAATTCGTTCGAATGTTTAGTGTATTATTCGATGGTTGTTTGAATGCCGTTTACGCATTGCATTTGAATGTATTTATTACACTGTTCGAATGGTTGGCACTTATTAATTGTTTGAGTGGTTTTTGTGCATTTGAACAGATAATATTTTTTTCAACCCATCAATAAAAAACAAAATAAGCATAAATAAAATTTTAAAATACATTAGTACATATTCAACAAATATAAAAGTGGTCTCATAAATGCAAACCAACTAAATAAAACAGTAGTTCTCATAATACAAAAGACAGTTGAGAATCTGATCTATAAATTAAATTAGTTGCTTGGAGGCCTAGATTATTGCATAAGCATCTACATTTGGAGTTGCATTTTTCTTTTGAACTTTGCTTGTTTCTCTTCTTATTTTTTCATTGGCATCTCCAAGTTAACTCGTTGGGCCACTAACTCATGCTAATTTGTTCTCAATTCCTCAATTTCTGACCTAACTTCCTCTAATGCTCTAAAAGTGTTGGAGGCATTACTAGACGATGAGGATGAGCTACAAGGCTTGACACAACAGTCCAAACCTCTCAAATAGCCTAAACATGGACCTAGAACCTTTGTAAAACTTTTCACATCACTTGTGAAATTTTGATTAGTTGCAGATTCAGCACGCAGGACAACCATTTTTTTCGAAATATAAGATGATTAATTAATATTGCTACAAATATATAAATTCATTTAATTAAAATAGATAATAATACTTTCATAATTTTTACGGGCATCAGGATGAGTCCACTCTCCATTACGATTAGTATGTGATGCAACATATAATTTTATCAGATCATAATGGTTATTTGAGTCTTGTTACATGAAAAATATGTTATAGATATAAATTCATTAAAATAAAACAAACAAAGACTTGAAAAAAAAACTTACCAACTTTTTAAAGAGACGATGGAAAAATCTTGAGCCTGCATGGTAATGAATCTTTAAGTTCGATCTATTTGCTTTGTTTAGAAAACTTCGCTCCTGTATAGTAGTTGTAAACATTAGCAAGAGAAATTATAAACCATAACATATAAAAGAAGTTATTTATTTACCTTAAATGCAGGATTCTTAAACATATCACCAAATTTCTTCCAATCTAAAGGTCAGACATCTTGAAAAAGATGTTGGCATACGTCGTCATTGTTCTTGAACTTATTGTAATGCTCATGACATTTTGTTTTATATTTTCAGATTGTGTTACATATAAGCTCATCAACAGTCTTGCATTTCTTCCTCTAACCAAAATTGTGTTCAAAGTCATCCTTGAAAAAATAAAACTCACAAACAAATCAATTGCATATTCTATATTTTGTGTAGACATTAAATAATTTGATAAATTAATTAAATAATTACCAAACAGCACTTCTTAACAAGCTCTTTGACATCTTGGAAAAGTTTATGCCATGAACTCATAGCCAAATGTGCCTAAGTTCGGATAAGAGCATCCACATAAGAAGCAAGGCAAGCCATTGGTTCTCATTCACCTCCGATATGATCGTCAAGAATGTTAACTTTAATTTTACCAACTTTATGATATTTTTCCAACATCTCACCTTTAGTAATGCCTTGACCTTGACAAGATTGTACTTTTAATTCTAAAAGAATTATATTTATAATACACATGAAAGAAATTATAGTTAGCATTTAGTATGCTTATGTGTGATTTATCTTAATTAAAATAATATCATATCAAATTTTTATCTCGATCTAGAGAGTTAATCTCTAGTGGTGAGTCAATCAGAGAGCTAGGCATGGGTGGAGATGGGGTGGAAACCTCCTTCCTCTTGGGTTGCTTGATTTTAAAACACTTATATATGTATCACATAAAAGATCTGTCATAAAAGTGTCATGTGAATACAAAACACATCAATCATCCGTGTAAGTTTCAATGGACCATTAGCCCTCCTCATCTATAGATACTTAAGATGAGTCCACATTTTCCTCAACTGAATCATCATTAATTTCAGCCTTAATATATTTCCAATGTAAAGGAATAATCTCATGCTGTCTCAAATCCACAAACAAGTTAAAGACAAACTGACTCTCTTGGTATGCTTCTTGAGTAGAGGGACCACTTCATCTTCGTTTTATCCTTCCACCTCGGGGATAACATCATATATATTTTTTGGAGAAAATCTTTGTACAACTAACTATTTATTTCCTAACTTAGGATCATCTAAGTAGAATATTTGAGATACTTGAAAAGCCAAAACAAAACGATCATCATCTTATCAATACTCAAGAAATATTCATCATCACGCACTCCTCTTTGAGGGTTGCTTAAACCCCACCAATCACACTTAAATAGATATATTACAAGCTCCCCCAAATATTTTAGCCAATTATATCCACAATAATTCCATAAAAA
This sequence comes from Carya illinoinensis, assembly GCF_018687715.1. Classification (NCBI taxonomy): domain Eukaryota; kingdom Viridiplantae; phylum Streptophyta; class Magnoliopsida; order Fagales; family Juglandaceae; genus Carya; species Carya illinoinensis. The sequence goes on from NC_056756.1 coordinate 43,937,589, forward strand.
TCAACGTTCTCTCTCTCTCATTACTTACTTCAACTAGGACATCACTATTTTTAATTTTTCTATAACACTCTCGATCCATTGTGTGATACCTAATTCCTTGAGAAATACAACCAGAATATTGACTACGTGTGATGGGAACCAAGGCAAGCCTACTCTTAAAGATCCTTTACAAGTTCCAGATGGGCCAATTACAAGATCGAGAGCCAAGAAGATCAAGGAAGCAATGCAAGGATTAGTACAAACCACTTGGAAAGAAGCTAGCAAGAGCCCAACACTCAAGATGGGCTTGAAAGAAGAAGAACCAACTTTGATCCACTTGATCCAAGTTGTGGAAGACTTGACTTAGAAATATGGCCTTTAGATATTAAGGTTTTCAATTTGTTTAAAGGATTTTTATTATTAGTTTTGAATAAGTGGGCTTGAGGATGCTTAACCCACATATGTCTTACTTATTTGAAATAGGGTTTAGAAGTACTGTAGCATGACACTGTTCACGCTACAGTACCCGCGGCTACTGTTCACCAAGTGCATTTTTGAGAGAAAGGGTCTCAAACTTTAGTCTAGGGTTTTATCATGTTTTGGGGAGGGTATTTAAAGGATGTAGCAGCCATTTCAAGGCAGACATTATTTTATTTCGAATTTTAATTGTGAGTGAGTTTTCTCCTCTTGTTCTTAATTGAACTCTTGAACTTATCAAAGGTAAATCACAACCTTTGTGGCGTTCCTCCTCGTAATTTGGGTTCTTGAGACGAGATTTCAAAGGGTCTAGATTTTGATATAATCTAGGTTCTTGAAACGAGTTCTCAACGGGTCTAAATTCTTCATCCATAGACTTGAGTTTGGCATTCTTGGGTAAGTTTTCAAATTGATTGTGGGTTCAAGGGATTCTTTTCCCGCGGGTTCATATCATTTGGTATTCAGAGCAAGGTTTCCATTCAGGTCTAATTCTATCTTTTGTTTATTACATCTTTAATTCTAGAGCTTCATTGTTCTAAGGTTCCCAAAAAAAAAAAAAAAGTGCAGAAATTCGTTTTTCCTAGGGCTGCGAAAATTTGCACCATTTAGGGTTGAAATTTCTATGGTTTCATTGATTCCCATCTATTTCCTTGCCAATTTTTATGTGTTTGAATTCAATTGTTTGATTATCCCAATTGAATATTTCTGTTTGTGGATGAATTGTTGAGAAAAGAAAAGAAAAGAAAAGAAAAGAAAGGAAAAGAAAAGAAAAGAAAGGAAAGGAAAAGAAAAGAAAAGAAAAGAAAGGAAAAAAAAATCATCAAGAAAAAAAAAGTGTAGAAAAAACCAAAAAAATTTTTCTTGAGCCTTTCATCATTGGGGTTGTGCATCCTTCATTATAGTTGGTATTTTGTGTTACAGTCACTCTTCCATTCGTATAATTTCCATGATTCTCATGTCGTTTCTTTCCTTCCGTGTTTCTCTTGTTCTTGTTTCTTGGATCTAATTGCTAGTTGGGATTAAACAAGGTTGTTTTGTCTTGATTGAGTTCAATTAGTTCTGAAAGAACTTGAGTGGGAAAACTCGAGGTAAAAGGCAAGAGAGTGTGAGATTATTATCGAAAAAAAAAAAGCCAATTCAGAGTGAAACACGAGTGGAGTGCCATCATTTGAGTGTAAACACGTAAGGGAGCGTGTGAGGTCCTTTCTTTTTCTGCTAACATTTTATTTTTGCTGCACATTACAATGTCTCACCGCAGTGGCTCATCACCCAAGGGGATAGCAGATAACTTATTTGTGTTGCAAGCCATGCAACAAAAGTTTGAGCGGATGAACATGCTATTGGGACAAATGGAGGATAGGATGAATCAACAACAAGCAGAGATTAGAAATTTGCAAGGTGGGAGAAATCGGAGGCGATGTGAGCCTAGGGTTGAAAATGCATATGAGAATGAAGGAGATGATGAGGATGAGGAAGACCTAACATCTGAAATTGGGTTGGGTAGACATAGAGGAGTTAGGCGTGAAAGAGGATTTGAGGGGAACCTAGGGGGTCAGGATGGTGTCGATAGAGACTTGGGGAGCATCAAAATGACAATACCATTTTTCCAAGGTAGAACTGACCCAGAGGTTTATCTAGAGTGGGAGAAAAAAATAGATTTGGTATTTGATTGTCATAATTACTCTGAGGAGAAGAAAGTAAAGTTGGCAGTAATTGAATTCACTGATTATGCTATTATTTGGTGGGATCAATTAGTGACCACTAGGAGGAGGAATCATGAGAGGCCTATAGAGACATGGGGAGAGTTGAAAGCTCTCATGAGGCGGAGATTTGTACCTAGTCACTACTATAGGGACCTTTATCAAAAGCTCCAAAATCTTACACAGGGGTCTAGGAGTGTGGAGGATTACCATAAGGAGATGGAGGTGGCTATGATTCGGGCTAATGTAGAGGAGGACCGGGAGGCCACCATGGCTAGATTTTTGAGTGGTTTGAATAGAGATATAACCAATGTGGTTGAATTGCAACATTATGTGGAGATCGAGGACATGGTGCACATGACTATGAAGGTGCAGAGGCAATTAAAGAGAAAAGGGACAGCAAGGTACACTTCGGTTTCTAGCACTATTTGGAAATCAAAGTGGGATAGGAATGATCCTGCTGAAGCAAAGAGAACGATTGAACAACCTAAGGGCAAAGATGAGGGACCTAGCAGCAAAGCCAAGGTAGAATCTCAAACTTCAAGGAATAGAGATATTAAATGTTTTAAGTGTTTGGGTTCAGGGCACATTGCTTCTCAATGTCCAAATAGGCGAGTGATGATTATGCGTGACAATGGGGAGGTGATGACTGAGAGTGAGGATGATCGTGATGGAGTGCCCGAGTTGGTTGATGCTAGTGATGACAAAGGAGTGATATACGCTGTGAGTGAGTCTCTTGTTGCTAGGCGTGCTCTCAACACACACATTAAGGTGGATGATGCCGAGCAACAGAGAGAGAACATTTTCCATACTAGATGTCACGTCAACAGCAAAGTATGTAGTATGATCATTGATGGAGGGAGTTGTACTAATGTGACTAGCACTACTTTGGTTGAGAAATTGAATTTACCAACCTTAAAACACTCTAGACCATACAAATTGCAGTGGTTGAATGATTGTGGGGAAGTTAGGGTGGATAGACAAGTGTTAGTTCATTTTTCAATTGGGAGGTATCAGGATGAGGTGCTTTGTGATGTTGTGCCTATGCATGCTGGCCATATTTTGTTGGGGAGGCCGTGGCAGTATGATAGGAGGGTGACACATGATGGGTTCAAAAACATGTACAGCTTTGTAAAGGAGGGCAAAACAATCAAGCTTGCTCCTTTAACTCCAAGCTAGGTCTATGAAGACCAACTGAAACTGAAAAGTGAGGTTGCTCAGAAAAGAAAGAGTGAAAATGGGAGTGATCAAAAAAGAAAGAGTGAAAATGAGAGTGATCAAAAAAGAATGAGTGAAAAAGAGATTGAGCAGAAAAGAAAGAGTGATAGTGAAAATGAGCACAAAAAAAAGAGTGAAAAAGAAAGTAGAGATGTGGCTGAGAGTAGAGAAAAAAGAGTAGAGCCACGAGAGAAAAAAAAAAAGAGAGTCGGTAGAGAGGAAAGGAAAGACAAAAATGAGTTTCTATGCCAGAGAGAGTGAGGTTAAGAGGGCTTTCTTCGCAGATCGCCTTATGATTTTTCTTGTCTATAAAGAGTCTTATCTTACTCTTGATGACACTCACCAGTCTCTTCCTAG